>NC_050466.1:63773115-65217282 GCF_903995425.1 Onychomys torridus | reverse complement strand
ATAGAGGAAAC
Source organism: Onychomys torridus (assembly GCF_903995425.1). Lineage (NCBI taxonomy): Eukaryota > Metazoa > Chordata > Mammalia > Rodentia > Cricetidae > Onychomys > Onychomys torridus. Next base: position 65,217,271 of record NC_050466.1, on the reverse strand, counting down.
TTAAATTGCTAAGAAATACTTAAAGAAATGTTTAACATCTTTAGCCATCAGGGAAATGCAAAGTCAGAAACTACTTTAAGATTCCATTTTACACCTTTCAGAATGACTAAGGTTAAAAAAAACCAAAAAACAAAAAAACACATGTGATAGCTCATACCGGCAAGGATGTGGAGCAAGGGGAATAATCCTCTATTACTGGTAGGAGTGAAAACTTGTGCAGCTACTATGGAAATCAATAAGGTAGTTCTTTGAAGTTGGGAATCAATCTACCTCAGGATCCAGCTATACCACTCTTGGGCATTTGCTCCGCCATGTTCATTTTGGCTTTACTCATAATAGCCAGAAACTGGAAACAACATAGATGTCCCTCAACAGAAGAATAGATAAAGGATATGTGGTACATTTACATAATGGAGTATTACTTGGCTATTAAAAATGACATCCTGAAAGAGAAACGTGGACAACAATCCAGCCACAAAACCTTTTACCTTCCATTCAAAATATGCTAGGGCAATAGTGGCACAGAACTTGTGGGTAGTAGACAATCAATATCTGATTTGACTTAAGGTTCAATTCATGAGAAGCAACCCATACCTGACACTGGGTAACCAAGAACCAGAGACATAGATTTCCCAGAGACCTAGGGTAAAACAAAACACTACAAAAAGGTATCAATAAAATGACTGCTAATAATATTCTGTTATAGTCATAGATCAGTGCCTTGTCTAGTCAACATCAGAGAGGCTTCCTCCTGCAGCAGATGGGAACAGAGATGCAGAGAACCACAGCCAGACATTATATGGAGAGTCTAAATGGGATATCTACATCAAATCCTTCCTATGAGAGCTTAGAATCCCTTGGAAGAGAAGGTGGAAACATTATAAGAGCTAGGGGGATGGAGGACACCAGGAGAACAAGGCCTTCTGAATCAGTTAAGCAAGGTGCATATGAGCTCACAGAGACTGATGCAGCAAATACAGGACCTACATGGGTCTACTTAAGGTCATCTGGGTATATACTACTATAGCTACCAGCTTACTATTTTTATGGGACTCCTGATGGTGAGAACAAGTTGGTCTCTGACTCTTGTGCCTGCTCTTAAGACTCTTTTCCTCATGTTTAATTGCCATGTCCATCTTCGACAAGACAATTTTTTCTTTATCTCATTGTATTTTATTTTGTCATGTTTGCTTCTTTTCTAATGAGTGACATAAATGGATTAGATCCAGAGGGAAGGGGATGTGGGGAAGAACTGAGAGGAGTAGAGGGAAGGGAAATTATAATTAGGATATATTGTATGAGAAAAGAATCTGCTTTCAATGAATGGGAAAATTTTTAAAAAAGAGTGTTATATGAGACAAACACTAGAAAGAGGAGGAGGAGAGAAGAAGAAGGAGGAGGAGGAGGAGGAAGAGGAGGAGGAGGAGAGGAGGAGGAGGAGGAGGAGGAGGAGAAGAAGAAGAAGAAGAAGAAAAAGAAGAAGAAGAAGAAGAAGAAGAAGAAGAAGAAGAAGAAGAAGAAGAAGAAAAAGAAGAAGAAGAAGAAGAAGAAGAAAAAGAAGAAGAAGAAGAAGAAGAAGAAGAAGAAGAAGAAGAAGAAGAAGAAAAAGAAGAAGAAGAAGAAGAAGAAGAAGAAGAAGAAGAAGAAGAAGAAGAAGAAGAAGAAGAAGAAGAAGAAGAAGAAGGTGGCCTAGAATAAAAATTGCTTAGTTTCTTCCAAGTACCAACTATTGAACAACTAGCTGAGAGATCATCAGGAACTAACCAAGAAAGTTGTTTTAGACAGAAAGTGTGTTTCAAATGAATTTGGCAACACATCCAAGTCATGTCATGGTCAAAGCATGGTAACTAAAGTACTAAGAAGAGTGTCTAAGATGACATGGAGTTAGAGGAGGAATCAGGAAATAACCAAACACATAGGGCATTGAAGGCCATGCAGAGTAGTTTATTTTTTATCCCAAGGACAATAGAGTCTGAAATATATTTCTGGAATGTCTTTAATAAATAAGGAAGTCAGATTTACCTTTACAGAATAGAAATATGTTTTAAGTATGGCGAATGGATCAAGAGAGTTAAAGAAACAGAGGTCTTAGAAAATTTGTATCATAATCCAGGCAAGAGATGACTACAGCGTGGACTATGTTGGCCACAAGATAGATGGAGAGAATTAAAATAATTGAGGGGATATTAGGAGGGCAATTTCACAGAATATGAGAATGAGGACAAATTTAAGTCTGGAAATAGGTGTCTAGGAAAATACCTGTTTCTGAGGATTTCTGAAGGTATACTGTGGCATTCACTAGAATAAGAAACATAGTAAGAGGCTATTTGATTATACGAGATTCAAGATTTGATCTTTGGCATGTTGAGTTTTAGAGGCTTATGAGCATGTTGATTTTGGTAACTGGATGCTCACAGGAGATATCTGATTTTAAAATACATATGTTGTCTTCTCATAGACAGTGACAGCATGGACATGGCATATACTGTATCCATCATGTAGTTGAAACATTATGGGAGGAATTTTTGACTGCTTGAGATGTGGAGGAATTTTTCTTGATTGTGTTTTCCTCCTTTGTTCCAAGTGACTCTTGAAAGATATCTAGAAACACATAGGTCACCTGGAGCTCACTTTGAAAATCTGACCAAACTCAATCTTCTCAATTCTTATAGGAAGCTAATAAAGAGCTATAGTGATAGTACTAGCTGAGATTAAACTTGAGCCTTCAACAATTCACTTCTCAACACACGCAGGAAGTTACTGAAAGCCCATTTTTTGTTACCCTATACTAGAAAGAAAAGCTTAGTTGTTTTGTCTGTCTGAAGCTCCATAGAAAGAAATAGCTTTTTCCCCCAAGCAATGTTGAAATTATATTTACAAGATGAACCTAGAAAGGTAAACCTTCATAGTATGTTGATTCGGAACAATGATTGAATAATTTTCTCTTTAATTTTCAGAGATATTCACCTTTTTTCTTAAAAAAAAAGCTTTAAAAAGCTTACTTTTTTGATAATAATAATAACTTATCTTCCCACAATTTCTTCATATCTAAGTCAGGCATGAGTATACTTCTTTCTGAATGTTTTCATTTCAATTATACCTTAACAAAAAGTGCTGCTCTGAGGCATGTTTGGCTCCAAAGATTGTATGATTTGACCTACTAAGTTTTCATGTTCCAACTTCATCCATATTGACTAGAATTTGTTGTAGAATGTATATTTTACCAAACAGCTTTGTATCTTCATAAAACAACCATAGACAGTCCAATTCATGATCAAGTTTTCATCAGCCTTAGGATGTGTTCTATGATTGGTACCATGATAATTGATAATTAAAATATCTTTGTAGTCCTATACAGAAATGTTTTATAACTTAGCAAGGGCCATATTTTCCTTTCCTTTCCTTAGAAAATCACCAGATTCCTTCATGGAAAAATCCTGTGACAGCTACTATTCCTACCCATACACACACACATGGAGGCCATGATATTTGACTAACAATGAATCCAATTTTAGGGAAGCCAGCATAACTTTTCCAGAATAGTAGTAATTTATACTATTTTCCTAGTTTATTTTACTTTGAGCTTCAGATGAACCCAGGGATTTGCACATATGTGGGGACCCATAGAGGTTTCCTAGTGAGATCTGAGCTTGCTTTACCCAGCAAGGCTGCATTAGGGGATGATGTGACCACATGTGTGGTTACCAGGTGTTTGGAAGGGTCTGCACTTGGCTGCGCTAAGGGGAGGTCTTTTGTGCCACCTTTTGGCATTCTTATAAAAAGCCCTTTTGAAGAGAAAGAAGGAGCTGGTGGATATTGATCCAGATCCTCTCAAAGCTATCCTGTGTTTCTGTTTGTCTTCTCCACACCATCTTTCTAATTAAATATTTCTTAACCCTCTCTCTTCAAGAGTACCCTGGGAAAAAGTGGGAGCTGGCCTCCTACACAACTATTAGACAAGTGCACTGCCACTAAGCCCCATCCCTAGCCCTGCACTAGTTTAATTATTAATAGTTCCCCTCTTAGTGTCATATATCTTATCCTGCATTAGATGATCTCTAGCTATGTATCACCAACTTACTGTCTGCTCAAAAATTGAATATAGTAGATTTTTCACTCTTCCCATTTGAGTGGAAAATAAAATTAGGCTTCTATGATTAACAGAGAACCTTGAGACTGAAAAATTCATGAAGGAGAGAGAAGTGGGAGGGTCATGATAGGCCATGGATGAATCAACTTTATGAGTAATTCAAATTTATGAATAAGTTGTATTTCCAAATCCGAGTCAAGATCTACAGATGAGGTGATGAGGAATTACCATAATTTTGAGGAAGTAGAAGAAGCTCATGAAGAAAACCAACATGCTTTGTGTAATGGAAATTCATAGCAAATGCTTATGAGATCTTGACACCAAACTTACTTACTGTGAAACCAAGTCTCATTCCAGGGCACATGTTTTTGGATTCTGATGATAGCATTTCTATCTTACTTATTATCCTATATGAATTCCCCCCTTGGAACAGACCTAAGGACACAAATTTGCATGAAAGTGAATTATTTGGAAGATGATGCCAGCACACACTAGTAAAGGGGTGGAGAAATAAGAGAAGGAAGATAAGTAATATTTTAGTGTTAGTGAGCATATTCCTAATATAGGCAACAGAGCTCATTCATAGTGGGAACCCCTGGAATATAGGGTAAAGGACAGCTCAGAGTCATCTACTCAAGGAGAAAGGAAACTGAGATATTTAGTCACCACTTCCAATTATCATTGGTAAAGAATAGGAATGTTAACTATTTGGCACTCCCAGCCCTCCCCATGCAAGAGATGGGCACACTCTTGTGACTTGGAGAAAACCCTCTAGCATAAGATCGTGTGTGTTTGCTGAAAGACATTATTTTTTCCCTTTGGTTTTTTTCATTTTATAATTTAATTTAATTTTACATATCAGCCATGGATTCCCCTGTCCTCCCCTGCACCTTTCCCCCAGCCTACCCCCCATTCCCATCTCCTCCAGGGCCAAGACTCCCCTGGGGATTCACTTAAACATGGTGGATTCAGTATAGGCAGGTCCAGTCCCCTCCTTCCAGGCTGGGCAAAGTGTCCCTGTATAAGCCCAAGGTTCCAAACATCCAGCTCATGCACTAAGGACAGGTTCTGTGTCCCACTGTCTGGATGCCTCCCAAACAGTCCAAGCTATTCAATTGTCTCACTTATCCAGAGGGCCTGATCCAGTTGGGGGCTCCTCAGCTATTGGTTCATAGTTCATGTGTTTCCATTAGTTTGGCTATTTGTCCCTGTGCTTTTTACAAACTTGGTCTCAACAATTCATACTCTTACAGTCCTTACTCTTTCTCCACAATTGGACACCTGGAGCTCCACCTGGGGCCTGGCCATGAATCTTTGCATCTGCTTCCCTCAATCATTGGATGAGATTTCTAGCACGTCAGTTAGGGTGTTTGGCCATCTGGATCACCAGGTCAGTTCAGGCTTTCTCTCAACCATTGCCAGTAGTCTACAGCAGAGGTATCTTTGTGGATTTCTGGGGATCTCTCTAGCACTTTGCTTTTTCCTATTCTCATGTGGTCTTCATTTATCATGGTCTGTTATTCCTTGTTCTCCCTCTCTGTTCTTGATCCAGCTGGGATCTCCAACTCCCCTAAGCTCTCTTTCCCTCGACCCTTGCCCTTCATTACTCCCACTGTGATCCTGGTTGTTCATGTAGATCTCATCCATTTCTCTGTCATTGGGCGATCCGTGTATCTTTCTTAGGGTCCTCTTCACTAGGTAGCCTCCCTGGACTTGTGAGTAGCAGTCTAGTCATCCTTTGTTTTCTTTGTTTTACATCTAGTAATCACCTATGAGTGAGTACATACCATGTTTGTCCTTCTGAGTCTGGGTTACCTCACTCAGGATGATTTTTTCTAGATCCATCCATTTGCCTGCAAACCTCATGATGTCATTGTTTTTCTCTGCTGAGTAGTACTCCATTGTGTATATGTACCACATTTGCTTTATCCATTCTTCATTTGAAGGGCATCTAGGTTGTTTCCAGGTTCTGGCTATTACAAACAATGCTGATGTGAACATAGCTAAGTGCCCTTGTGTAGATGTATCCTGCTTGTTAAATAAGAAACACAGAGCCAGTTGAAGAGTTAAAAACCACGAGGTCAGAGCCAAAGCAGAAAACCTTACCCTTCACTGCTTCTGCGGTTCCTCCTCTCCGCCAGAGACCTACTTCTGTGCGTCCTGTCTATTTAAAGACTTTCTGTTCTCCTCCCTCATTGGTTGTAACCCAGCCACATGACCTCCTCGTCACTGCCTGTTTGTACAGACCTCCAGGTCTTCTATGGTTGGTATTGAAATTAAAGGCGTGTGTCTGCTATGCTGGCTGTGTCCTTGAACACACAGAGATCCGCCTAGCTCTGCTTCCCAAGTGCTGGGATTAAGGGCGTGCCCCACTACTGCTCGGCTTCTGCTCTGGCTTGCTCTGACCTCAAGGCAACTTTATTGACATACAAATAAAATCACATTTCAATACAAATAAAATATCACTATATTTCCCCTTTTCTATTTTAATAAAAAGAAAAAAAGGAAAAAGTTATAACTAATATAAGAAAAACTATATACAAAAGTACAATAACTATATATACCATATATACAAACAATAAATACCTAAACAATGTCTAGTCCATTTGTAATTGACAAATTCAGAGAAAATAATTCCATTATCTATCCTATTTTGGTAAGTCCAGAATGTACCTGATTCACTTTTTATCCTAACTTATATAGCTAACGGAACTGTCTTATAACGTCTTTCAAATTTATACACTTACAGCTCTTAGTGAGTTTTTCTGAAATCTTTAACAAAGATAATTATAACTATAACTAACTGATCTTCAACTCCCTCAGAGACCCAAGAAGGAAATAATACTACCTAATAAAAAATAAAAACAAGAAGTGCATGCAAGCAGCTTCCAAAAAAAAAAAAATGTGAGTTGACAGAAACAGCCAGCTGCCTGGACAGTCACCTGAGGTTTCGCCACAGTGTTGGGGCATCATCTTCAGCCTACAGGCTTAGCGTATCTGACAGACTCTTTTGTGAACTAAGATGTATACAAGGTCAACAGTTTGTCCTCACATTTGGTGAGAGCAGTCCATGTACCAGAAACACCTGAATTCCATTAGTGTCATGTCATGATTCAGGATTTTAAATTCTGGAAATTATTGATGTCTTTTCAATTCAGCTGTCCATTTTTCTTGGCTGTGTATATGTGGCTTCATCTTGGCATCCTGTTCTTCTCCACATCTCTCTATTAAACGCCAGTCTACTATTGAGAGAGGTGAGCTTAGTTATTCCTCAAGAATAACTGTTTCATCTGCTGTTCCATTGCATATAAGAAGCCATTGGCCCACTCCCTGTTCAGCTGCCTTCGAAGAAAAGGGCACGGTACCTTTTACAGATTGTAAAGGTCACTCACTTCAGGGATAGTGCCATATTGTCCTGGCTTCAGAAGATGCCTTTTGTTAAAGCCACAACCACACTTGTTTTGGCAAGAATTGGTAGTCCTTGGTTTCATGTCCTGTCTGTCCTGTTTGTCAGCAGTTGATTCAAGGATACTTCGTTGTCCAGTGGCTGACTTTTGCAACAATGAAAGTTAGTTCCATATGCAGTTTCTTCAATGCCCATATTTTCTCTGAAGTAGATTGGTACTGCCAGGAGCCGTCATGTCTCATAGTCATAGCAAAAAAGAAAAATTCTTAAGTTATTAAAACATTTTAAATGCCATATTCTGTAGATCTCTGAAGGGTTTGAAGATGACCTGTCTATCTAAAATATATCTGTTTGATCTTGACAACACACCTAATATGACTACAAGTTCAATTGTAATGTCTAACCACTAATTTTCATTTCTGTATATCCTAATAGTTGGTAATACTAACATTCAAGGATTAGCAAATTACAATTACATTGTTAAATGAATGGTATAAATACAATATCTCGAACAAGGTTAGAAATACGTATATGGTATATTCTAACAATCTCAATCTCAATAATAATAATTTGTATACAATATAAAACAATCCAATTGAATGTAAAATATTTAAAACTAGTAATTGTCTTTTTTTTTTTTTAACAAGCACCTTTTGCCTAGCCCTTTACCTAACCCTTAACAACAACTTGTAACCAACCCTCCTAAACAATGAAAACTATCCCAGACCCAATACCCATAAAAAGACCAAAAAACCACCCACCCCACACCACCCCTTTGGGAATGTGGGCGTCGAATTCTTAAAATTGCTTCCTGCTGGGTAGGGGCGAAGTTATCTTTATTCTGAAAAGAAAAATTTTGGGTTAATTGACAAATTCTAGGAAAGATAACTATATTCTTTGTTATCCATAATGCCAAAGTTCAGGGTTTATCTCAAGTCCTTGTTCAAGCAGTCTTTGAAACTGGATCATCTCAGCTAGCCATCTCAGAATTGCTCTAAGCACTATGTAGTCCAAAGCTGATCTGTAGATGATGTTTGTCAGCTTAGTGATATTATTTTCCACGTGGAATTGTCGTTGTGGGGCCCCATCTTCTTCCTGGAGATTTCATTTGATGTTAGGCCTGGCCGTGATTTCCTGCAGAAAACTGAAAAGAGACTCGAACACAAAGACATGTATAGGCAGCTAATCGAAGCCTTTTCTCTAAATTAATTAGTACTCATATGACCATTATTATCTCAACAAAGTTTAAAATATATATATATATATATCTTGTGAATTCTGATATAAAATTCATACTTTAAGAAAAGTTTAAAGAATCAGAATAGAGTCAAAGAATTGAGATTAGTAATAGAATAGTCCCTTAATTAATTTGGTTTTTCTCCTGTCCCATGTCAGAAGATGGCTCTTTCTTCTGGTATGATACAGGGAGTTTTCATTTTCCTTTTAACAACATGCTTGAGTTTAAAGGAGGAGAGAGCCATTCTCCAACTCCAAAATCAGCTTGGAGCTTTAATTGAACTGGGACTACAAGAAGACTAAGAGTATTAATTTTTTAGAGAAGAGCAGAAACAAACATTTAGAAAGATTTATGAAATTTTGTAGATGATATACCAATAGGCCATTTTACTCTTTTTCCTGGGATAGATGATTTGTCCTTTTTCTTCAGTTGTCTCATTTGTCCAGTGTTCTTCAGATTCCTTAGCCTTCATTCTCCTAAAAGACAAAAACAAAAACCCTTCCCCAAGACTAATTTTGGGGAGGTCCCCTTTTGGCAAGTTACATCTGATTAAATGAAAAGGCATGTATTAATGGTATAAGTGAGTTTAAACTGGATGGTCATGTTGGTTGATGAACTATCACCTCTTCTAATTAAGAGGTCTCTCTTGTTCAAATCGAAACTTTATCAGTTTTGATGGTACCCACAGCTTATCTTCTCCTGCAGAAACAAAAGCAAAACCTCGTCCCCAACGTAACACATGCCCTGGTTTCCATTCTGAGGTCAGCACATCCTTGAAGTATATAGGCTGATTTAATTCTGTTGTTTTTTCTATTAACCAATGTCTCTCTGCAGCTGTTGTTCCTTTCTCATTAGCATTGAGAAAATTCAAAGTTAGTAGAGCATTGTGCAGTCTATTTCTGGGGGTTTTTGTTACCCCTTTTTGTTTATTTATCATGTCCTTTAGAGTTCTGTTGGATCTTTCTATAACTGCTTGGCCTGTAGGATTATGTGGTATACCTGTAATATGCTTTATATTATAATAAGCAAAAAACTGTTTCATTTTAATAGAGACGTATGCTGGAGCATTGTCAGTTTTAATTTGTGCAGGTATACCCATGATGGCCATAACTTCTAGCAAATGAGTGATTACAGAATCAGCTTTTTCAGAACTCAAAGCAGTTGCCCATTGAAATCCTGAATAAGTATCAATAGTATGGTGTACATATTTCAATTTTCCAAATTCTGCAAAGTGAAACACATCCATCTGCCAGATTTCATTCCTCTGAGTACACTTTGGGTTACATCCTGCTGGTAATGGTGTCTGATTGTAAAAGGAACAAGTAGGACATTTCTTTACAATTTCCTTGGCTTGTTGCCAGGTTATGGAAAAATCCTTTTTTAAACCTTTACTATTGACATGATGTTTCTTATGAAATTCTGAGGCCTCCAGCACATTTCCTATCAATAATTTATCAATCTCATCATTACCTTGTGCTAGAGGGCCTGGCAGACCAGTATGGGATCGGATGTGAGTTATATATAAAGGATGACTCCTTTCCCTGATTGTATCTTGTAATTGAATAAATAGTGAAGTTAATTCTGAAGCATCAGGGATAAATTCTGCAGTCTCAATATGTAATACCACTCTTTCAGCATACTGAGAGTCAGTAACTATATTGAGAGGTTCTGAAAAATCCATTAATACCAACAGAATAGCATACAATTCTGATTTTTGAACTGAATTATAAGGACTTTGAACCACTTTACTTAAATTTTCTGATTTGTAACCTGCCTTTCCTTGCTTGTTGGCATCTGTATAAAATGTCCGAACTCCAGATATGGGTTTTTCACGTACAATTCGAGGCAAGATCCAATCAGCTCTCTTTATAAGATCAATTCTATTGCTTTTAGGATATTTGCTGTTAATTTCTCCCAAAAAATTACTGCAAGCTCTTTGCCAAGGTTCACTTTCTGCCCATAATTTTTCAATGTCCTCTTTAGTTAAAGGTACAACAATTTCTGCTGGGTCTATTCCTGCTAATTGACGAAGTCTCAATTTTCCTTTCAAAATTAAGTCAGAGATTTTTTCCACATAAGTTTTTAATTTTTTATTTGGTTTATTTGGTAAAAATATCCATTCTAATATAATATCTTCTCTCTGCATTAATATTCCTGTAGGAGAATGCCTAGAAGGTAAAATAACCAAAATGCAATCCAGCTTTGGATCAATACGATCTACATGTCCTTCATGTACTTTTTTTTCTACCAAGGCCAATTCTTTCTCAGCTTCAGGTGATAATTCTCTTGGACTATTTAAGTCCTTGTCACCTTCTAAGGTTTTGAACAAATTATTCAGTTCATCATTTTTTACCCCAACAATAGTTCGTAGATGAGAAATGTCCCCAAATAATCTTTGAAAGTCATTAAGAGTCTGTAGGCGATCTCTCCTAATTTGTACCTTTTGAGGTCTAATTTTTTGTAGCTCTATTTTATATCCTAAATAATTAATAGAATCTCCTCTTTGTATCTTTTCAGGAGCAATTTGTAATCCCCAGCCAGGCAATATTTTCTTTACTTCTTCAAACATTCTTTCTAAAGTATCTGCACTTGAGTCAGCTAGTAAAATATCATCCATATAATGATAAATTATAGATTTAGGAAATTTTTTACGTATCACTTCTAAGGGCTGTTGTACAAAATATTGGCACAGGGTTGGACTATTCAACATTCCCTGTGGGAGGACTCTCCATTGAAATCTTCTAACCGGTTGAGAATTATTGTAAGTAGGCACCGTGAAAGCAAATCTTTCTCTGTCTTTTTCTTGTAGGGGTATTGAAAAGAAACAGTCTTTTAAATCAATAACTATGAGAGGCCATCCTTTAGGTAACAGAGTAGGCAAAGGAATTCCAGATTGTAGAGAGCCCATTGGCTGAATTACTTTGTTAATCGCTCTAAGGTCTGTTACCATTCTCCATTTACCAGATTTCTTTTTAATAACAAATACAGGAGAATTCCATGGGCTAGTAGATTCTTCAATATGCTGAGCATTTAACTGTTCTTCTACCAGCTCTTCTAAAGCCTGGAGTTTCTCTGTTGTTAAAGGCCATTGATGAACCCATACAGGCTTGTCTGTTAACCATTTTAAAGGTAGAGCTGTTGGTGCCTTTGGAAGATCATCAGTTTTTCTGCCCTGTTCTTGTATAATATGGATGGCTGGTGACCACTCATTAGAATAATACCTTCTAATATTTCTCTCAGAAACATGTGCTAGTTTATTATTTATTTCTGAGGTTGGAGGGATGTTAATCTGAGTATTCCATTGTTGTAATAGGTCTCGACCCCACAGGTTCATGGCTATGTTAGCCACATATGGTTTTAATCTGCCTCTCTGTCCTTCTGGGCCTATACATTCGAGCCATCTTGCACTCTGTTTAACTTGAGATAATGTTCCAATTCCTAACAGTTGAACATTTACCTCCTGAAGAGGCCAAGATGGATGCCAAAATTCTGGTGCAATTATGGTAACATCAGCACCTGTGTCTACCAGACCAGACAACAAAACACCATTTATTTTTATTGTTAATTGTGGTCTTTGTTCATTTATAGAAGTTTGCCAAAAAATTTTCTTTATGGTCTCTCCTGAATTTTCTGTTCTCTCTGTCTCAGTTGTTCCATTACTCTGAGTAGCCTCGTTTATTCTGATAGGCATTTGGTCATTTAACTGCTCTGAGTAGGGGTCTCCTCTACAATTGCAGGAAAAGTCTGAACTGAATTCACTGTAGGGGCCTGCCTGAGGCCCCTCTGGGAGTTTCCCAAAGACTGAGGCAAAGTATTACCTTGTCTGTCCCTTGTTGATCTACATTCATTGGTCCAATGTCTTCCCTTACCACACCTTCTACATACTCCTGAAGGAAGGGGCATTCTGTTGCCATTGTTCCTTGAAGAAACATTGTTTCTAGAAGTGCCCTGTTTACAGTCCCTTTTCAAATGTCCTTGCTTTCCACATCCAAAACATCTAACATTCCTCAAACCTCTTGAAATTGCTTCTCCTACCCACATATTATCATGATCATGAGCCTCAACATTAACTGTGTCTCTAATCCAATCTTCCAGGGGTGCAGATCTCGCCTTTAACGGCCTGATTATTCTCTTGCATGCTTCATTTGCATTCTCAAAAGCCAAAGATTCAATTATTATCTGGCTAGCTTCTGAATTTGGGACCATTCTCTTTACTGCTGAAGTCAATCTTTGTAAGAAATCTGTGAAAGATTCTTTTGGGCCCTGTATAACCTTTGTAAATGACTCAGTTTTCTTCCCTGGTTCCTCAACTCTGTCCCATGCATTCATGGCTGCCATTCGACATAGAATTAGAGTTTGCATATCATATAAACATTGTGTTTGTACTGCAGCATATTGGCCTTCTCCAACAAGCTGATCCTGGAAGATTTGTATACCTCTATCACTACATTGTTTTGCTATGGTTTTAGCTTCCTGTTTGAACCACATTTGCCACTGGAGCTGCTGTCCGGGTTCTAGAACCGCCTGTGCCAGCTCCCGCCAGTCCTGTGGTATAATTCTATTATAAGTCGACCAGGAGTTTAACATTTGTTTTACATATGGAGAATGCATGCCATAAGATACTATTGCCTCCTTAAACCTTCGTAAGTCTAACATTTCAACTGGAGTCCAAATATTTTGTGTAGTCATTTGACCAGGCTGCTGTTGTATGGTTACCGGATAAATTAAGGGTGATTGTGTGAAAACAGGCTTTCTTTCTGTAACCTTATAATCCAATCCTGAAACAACTTCACTGTTAATTTCTTCTGTCTGAATCTGAATTTCTCTATAATTCATTTTAACAGGTTTAACAAGTTTTTCTAAAATTTTTATCCTGGCACTTAAATTGACTGTCTTTTTAAATTGTAAAATAAGGATAAGAAGAATAATAATGTACATAATTCGATCAACATTAATCTTCTCATATAGTTGTTCCATTACCATACTGCCTAAAATTTCAAACAAAGCCCAATTTTCTTCCAATGTACACATAAAACCCATTTTTTTTTAATGTGGAAAAAAATCTCTTTTAAATAGTTTCCTTTAAAATATCTGATATAAATTACTTACCAATTCTGCGCAGAACAGTAGAAATCCGAGGGAATTTCCAAACAGCTACCTAGCGTCCGAGGTGGGAATCCAGAGAGAGAGAGAGAAAGAGAGAAAGAGAGAAAGCGTAGCCACGTTCTGGCTAAAATCTTGAATCCAGCCGCTTCAATGTTCCGGTCTGAGCGGAGTCGAGCCTGGGCTCTGGCTTCCTTAAGCTCCGACCGACCACGTGCGCTGGCGTTTCAGCCAAAAGCAGCCTATCTGCAGTTGCGTGTAGCTACTGCAATTAGCGGTAGCTCCCGCAGGCCTGAGTTGTTTGTAGCACCGGCTTTTTAAGCAAGTAACTCCAGCTGCGGCGCCTGAGTCCTAAGCTGAGCTAGGCCTGGGTTAGACCAGGGCTAAGCCGGAGCTAGGGAGGCAGGCCCGCCCAGGCGGGAAGCCGGACCCACTGCCAAGGCAAGCGGTTTTTTAATGAATTCTTGCCACGTTGGGCGCCACCCTTGTGGTATGAATGAGCATTCCTTGGGTATATGCCCAAGAGTGCTATAGCTGGGTCTTGGGGTAGATTAATTGCCAATTTTCTAAGAAAGCACCATATTGATTTCCAAAGTGGCTGTACAAGCTTGCATTCCCACCAGCAGTGGAGCAGAGTTCCCCTTGCTCCACATGCTCTCCACCATAAGCTGTCTTCAGTGTTTTTGATCTTAGCCATTCTGACAGGTGTAAGGTGGTATCTTAGAGTCATTTTGATTTGCATTTCCCTGATGATTAGGGATGTTGAGCAATTCCTTAATTGTCTTTCAACATTTGAGCTTCCTGTTGAGACTTCTCTGTTTAGTTCTATAGCCCATTTCTTTTTCTTATTATTATATTTGTGTTTTAATTTTACATATCAGCCAGGGGTTCCCCTGTCCTGCCCCCTCCCGCCCCCACTCCCACCTTTTCCCCATCCCCTCCCCTCCATTTCCATCTCCTCCAGGGCCAAGACTCCCCTGGGGATTCATTTAAACTTGGTGGATTCAGTACAGGCAGGTCTAGTCCCCTCCTTCCAGGTTGAGCAAAGTGTCCCTGTGTAAGCCCAAGGTTACAAACAGCCAGCTCATGCACTAAGGACAGGTCCCGGTCCCACAACCTGGATGCCTCCCAAACAGTTCAAGCTATTCAGTTGTCTCACTTATCCAGAGGGCCTGATCCAGCTGGAAGCTCCACAGCCTTTGGTTCATAATTCATGTGCTTCCAT
This sequence comes from Onychomys torridus, assembly GCF_903995425.1. NCBI lineage: Eukaryota > Metazoa > Chordata > Mammalia > Rodentia > Cricetidae > Onychomys > Onychomys torridus. The sequence continues at coordinate 65,202,210 of NC_050466.1, read as the reverse complement.
TTGTTTGGCTATTTGTCCCTGTGCTTTTTCCAATCTTGGTCTCAACAATTCATGCTCTTACAGTCCCTCCTCTTTCTTGACAATTGGACACTTGGAGCTCCACCTGGGGCCTGGCTGAGGACTCTGCATCCACTTCCATTATAGCCCATTTCTTAATTGGACTGTTGGGCATTTTGATGTCTAATTTCTTGAGTTCTTTATATATTCTGGATACCAGCCCTCTGTCAGATGTGGGGTTGGTGAGGACCTTTTCCCGTTCTGTAGTCCGTCGCTTTGTCTTGTTGACTGTGTTCTTTGCTCTACAACAGCTTCTCAGTTTCAACAGGTCCCATTGATTGATTGTTTCTCTCAGTGTCTGTGCTACTGGTCTTATATTTAGGAAGTCAAACAACCTCTGGAGGCATCACAATCCCTGACCTCAAGCTCTACTATAGAGCTACAGTAATAAAAACAGCTTGGTACTGGCATAAAAACCGACATGTGGACCAATGGAATTGAATTGAAGACCCTGACATTAGTCCGCACATGTATGAACATATAATTTTTGACAAAGAAGCCAAAAATGTACAATGGAAAAAGAAAGCACCTTCAACAGATGGTGCTGGCATAACTGGATGTCAATGTGTAGAAGGCTGCAAATAGATCTATATCTGTTACCATGCACAAAACTTACGTCCAAGTGGATCAAATACCTCAACATAAATCCAGTTACTCTGAACCTAATAGAAGAGAAAGTAGGAAGTAGTCTTGAATGCATTGGCATAGCAGATCACTTCCTAAATATAACACCAGTAGCTGAAAGACATTATTGATGTGAATACTGAATACAAAAGGATATGAATGAGCATTAATGAAATTTACTATGCAGATCACTTTTCACATATTCTGGAGTTGTCTATTTGAGATAAAGGAAATAAGTATGACAGATCACTTTAATACAGACATTTGGCTTCACAATAGTGATTTCTGAGTTTGTAGATGGTGAGAAATAATGTGTTGATGTGAACCATACTAGTGTTGAAATTTCCTTAAGATGTATCTTTGTGTGCTATGTTAATGAGTCATTTTCAGATATCCAGCATACCATAGAATCATGAATTTGAAAATTGTCCTTGGAAAATTGTCCTTTATATAATCTTAGATAATCTCTCCCTAATATAAGTTTGTTGAACATCAATAAATGAACATTAAGTTTGGTGTTTAAGTAACTAAAAGTATTTCAGTGGAGTATTCTTCACTTAACAGGACAAGCTGGCTTGCTTTGGTTAGGGATGCAATTTGTATAATTCTTAGTCAAGATATTAAAATACATTAATATGTACAGACAATTTTGATCACTCTGCCCCAACCCAGTTTATTAAATCTCCTAATTGAGAAAATGGCACAAATGTGTACATAGAGAAGTCATAAGTTAGAAAAGTAGCCATGTATCTAGTTTTCTTAACTAGAATGCTCCAGTCCTCATTAAGACAATCACCATTTAGGTACAGTTAACCATTTCAATTCAAATCTCTTGTTAGAAATAATTTTGCTACACAATGAGGTGGAGCCACAGGCATTTAAAATTGTAGTTAAAATCAATGGTTAAGAGCACTTGTTGCTCTGGTAGAGGACATGAGTTTGAGTCCCAGCAACCACACAGTGGCTCCCAGCCATTGCTAGTTCAAGTTCCAGGTGATCTTACACCTTCTTCTGATTTCCTTGGGCACCAGGCATGCATATGGTATATTTATATACATGCAGGAAAACACTCAAATACATAAAATAAAATAAAATAAAATAACCTTTTAAAAAGATGCGAAGTTATTTTACAAACATAGTATAATGTAATATTCTGGAAGTAAATATTTATAAGCTAAAGAAATTCTAGTGGGTGATTGAAATGACTAAATTTTGATCAGATGTGGCTTTCTATAATGGTCTCTGTATACTGCAAAGAGAAGCTTCAAGGGATAAGCCTCCTAATTGGTTATTCAATACCAATGGTAAACCCTGAAATCACATAAGGATGAGCAGCACTACACGTTCAGCAGATTGATGTTGTATTTATATATTTGTATGTGTGTATGAGCACGTATATGCATATGTGTATTCAACAATAATAATTGATGAAAAAGAGGCCATGAATTTGAGAGGGAGTCTGGGAAAAGGACTAGGGGAAGGAGAGAGAGGAAGGAAAAGGTATAATTAAATTTCCATTTTTTAAAACTGCCATAAATCTAAGCTATTGGTGTCTTCTCATAGGCATTCTCTAAAAATACTTCTTTTTCTAAGTTCTGGAGCTAGACCCCAGGACCTTGCACATGTTAGTCAAGGGATCTGCCATTGAGCTACATCCCCAGTTCCCTGCTTCTTCGAATCACAGTAAAAATGCACATCAGTTTTACTATCTTCACCATTTAAGGGTACAATTCAGCAGTGTTTAAGTACCATCACACCATTGTGCAACTATTATCCACCCATACAACATTTTTTTTAATCTTCCAAAATTTAAATCCTGAACCTGTTAAACAGTCACTTCTTATTTAATCCTCCCACCCCAGTGCCTGATAACCACCATTCTAATTCTTTCTCTAGAAAACCCAAACCCTGTACTCTAGGTACCTCAGAGAAGTATAATCATACAGTATTTGTCCTGTTGTGGCTGGCTGGTTTTGAAACTGAGCATCTTAACTGTGTTTTACAAAGTCAGTGAAATTAATGTGGAATATGAGTACACTGCTTTTGACTGAGTTCAAGCTCTAGTGAAAATACACATATACCCAGTGCTCAGTTCACTGAATGTTAGAGAACAATACCACACATTTCACACCCTGTGGCCAAAACACGTCATTTCATTGTCCTTGTGAGAAGATTCACAGAAGGCCCATCCAGGTGCTTTACATAAAAATAACAGTTCCCTCCAGCTACCTAACCTAGATTTTAGGTTATATAAAATGATTTGCTTGGAAGGAAAATGTTGAGTAAACACATTGTAGGATTGGGGTGATATAGTTACCTTGAATTCTTTAGGGCTACATCCATCCTTCAAAGGATTCAGGAGCAGATTCTAAATGGTATCTGAAAATCTCAAATATCTCATTTCCTTTCCAGTGTCTGGTTTGGAGAGAAATGTGAGCATCAGCTCTGGCCAGTAACTAAGGAAAGGTTGGCCAGATGGCTTCTAAGGAAGGGTGTCTGGCTCTTAAAAAAGATCCACATGGGAAGTGTAAGTATTTTTTTCCTTCTGCAGGATATTTTCACTCCATCACGTGATCCTATCTTGTGACTATGAAAAGTATCAAATCAACCACAAAGCCACCATGCTGAGGATGGCAGATCAGAAAGAGAAAAAACCCTGGGAATCTGAGTCTGAACTAGTCCTAAAAGTATCCTATGTTAGTATTTCATGGAATGTGAGATTACAATAAGCCCTTGTCTAAACTGTTGAAATGCATGCAGTTGTCTATAACGTACAGACAATTAACTGATGAAATAGACTATGTGAGGTCACAGAGATTTTTCTGGGAGGCAGATACTAGGAAATAGTTCGGTTCATAAGAGATTTCTTAAGAAGTATCTTGTAGAAGACAGAGCAAAGAAGCAGATCCAGGTAGAAGTGAAACTAACTAAGCAATGTGAGAGCCATGGGTCAAAAGATGGACCAGGATAACCAGGCTTTTATGCCTTCATCTTTTTTAGTCATTAGAATGTACCTCTTTGGGGAAAACATGACCTTAAGATGCTTAGACAAACCCTGAGGGGCCAATTGACAGCTGTCTACACTGACAGCACTCTCAGCAACTAAGAGAAGAAACTCTTCCTTAGAAACTGGATGGTACATCCCAGAGTCTATTACACATGGTTACTGGAGCCATTCAAAGGCCTGACCTAGATCCATACAAAGTACAGCTTGGAGACTGATAACTTCTGGTAGACTGCAGCTTATACTAATGATTCCACTTGTATTTTTGCTGTTTGCTTCTATTTAACTTCCCTTTGCTGATTGCTGAAGGCTAATAACTGAATTGTCTAAAAATATACATGCAATATTATTAAGCTGTTATCTGTCTGTATTTAATGTTATCGAGCTTGTTTGGTGAACTTCCAAGACTTTCTGACTCTTGAAACTCCTCCATTTCTTTCTCACTCACTTCTGATTCTTGTCTCAGTTCCCCTTCCTGTCATTTTGCTCCCTCTTAGTTTTTAGTCACAGGTATTCTCTGGGTTGGTGTCAAGGATGCTGCCTTGAGTTTGTGTATTTAGCATGCCCTACTGTGTTCTTACTTTCTTCCAAGCTTACCAGATTCTCAGACTACTTCCAGTAGCAGCATTTAAACCAGACATCAGCTCTTTATCTTCCAGGACATCCTAGATGTTTTGGGAGGACCTAACCACTTCCAACTTATGACCATCTAGAAACAGTTCTTTATCACTCTTTATGAAGTAAATTTACTTCCAACTTCCTAGTCATATTTTTATTCTATTATCCTTCAGTTATCCTCATTCAAAATCTTGGATTCACATTTGGTTGCCAGCTGTGAAATACAGGACACATTTATTGATTTGTCTAATTTGACTGGTTAATCATTTTTAAAACTACTTTGATCATGCTTAATAGCCTTTTCAGAACTTGATAATACTTGCAGATATTAAACTTTTCATCAACTACAAATATTTACTAAAGGCTTCCTACATAGTACTGTATCAAATTCTGAGGCACCAAGAAACACCAGTTTATTCATCTATAAGAACTCTGATATAGAGATAAATGTATGTCTTATTACCTCATGTGAAGAGCAAATATCTGTCAAGTGAATTATTTTGGAGTAGAGTCAGGCACTAAAGATATTTTGACTACTTTGAGATGGCTAATAAATAATTTTTAGGAATTACTCACAAAGCTTGAGCTACCAGAGGTATCTCAAGTATCTTATCTCAACAATCTTATAGTTACTGTGACTATTCCAAATAGATCATAGTAGGCTATTTAGTACTAGGAAGTTTCACAAAGTAAGTACGGTTTGGTTTCCTCTAGACCTCAGATTTCCCAAGGAATGAGTCTCTTCTCTCCATGTTCTTTTTAGTAAGGCTACCATTGACTAAATTTCTCAACTACAACCATGCACATCAATTTTTATTGTCCCTCACCTCTTACCCTATACATACAGCAAATATGTGATGTAGTCACTTGATTTTCATCTGTGAATGTTTCCTGAATATTCCAAGTTGCCTAAGTGCCCTGCCACCTATTTAGACTGGCTGGTCTTGAAAATATTTGTAAACTCCCATTTTTGTTTTTCAGTTGCTTTATTTGTTTTTTTTTCTTGGTACTTATTCTTATTTTGATAGTGTTCTATTACATTTATTTATTTATTTATTTATTTATTATTTATTTATTTATTTAATGTGTATGGCAGTCATGCCCATGCCACAATGTGTGTGTGTGTGTGTGTGTGTGTGTGTGTGTGTGTGTGTGTGTGTGTGTAAGTCAGAGGACAATGTGAGGAGGTCAGTTCTCTCCTTTCACCATGTGGGTACAGGGATCAAACTCAGGTCACCAGGTTTGGCAAGAAGTACCTTTACTCACTGAGCTATCTCATTGGCCTATTTGGTATGACTTTAAATACATCTGTGTAATAATACACAGGTTAGAATACTACATTCTAAGCAGGAACTGCATCATTTTTATAGACTTCTAGTGCTTAGAACCATAAAGTGGGTGCTCAATTAGTAATTTCAAACCCATGAATAATAATTTATTCTATGATGATTTTGTCATTTCTGCACTGCAACAGTGGCTTATTTGTGGTTGCCATCTCTGTAGGTGCTGGGGGTGTCTGACATCACATCCCTTCCATCTCTTTTATCCCTTTCTCGTATCATCTGTAGCAAGTAAGGGATCATACTACTGCCACTACACTGCATTTCAGGTGCTCCGAGCTCCTCCTAGCCTTACTGCCTCAGAGTTTTTTCTGAAGCTTTCAGAAATAGCTCATCTGAAGGGGGTTTGCAGTTTCAGTGTGTGAGAGTGTTAAGTCTGAGGTAGGTAAAACCCTTTTTCCTCTACCTTTTTATGTTTTGCACACAAGGCCCTGCAATTTCAGCAGACAAAAGACAGATTAACAGAAGAAAAGGCACGTTTTATTTGATGTTAATATTTTTACATGGCATAGAGATCTCTTAGAAAAGGAAGTGAAAACCACAAAGAGGCAGTCAAACACACGGGCTTAAATACAATTTTAACAAAAGGCAATGAGTTTGAGGAGCAGTGACAAGACAAAGGAAAAGGACTTGAGTATCTAGGCATGGTAAATTGTAAGATGACAAATACAGAGGCCTACTGAAAGATAAAGGTTATTTAGTAAGGTTTGTTTTGCATGTTGTTTTTGAGCTGATAAGAGCCATGAGTTGTCTTGGTGATTAACAATCCTGTGATTAAGAGTCCTTTCTTCCTACTAGCAGAGAAAGGGGAGGGAAGCATCTTCAAATGGGGGATTTATACCCCCACAATTGTAGCCTGACAAAGAAGAGGGAAGAGACCTTTTTCTATATGGGCTATTGTTTAAATTATATTAAGTTATATTAAACTCCCAAATTGGAATGGCATATTATAATACCCTTTATTCCCCTCTCCAGGGACAACTCTTAATAAAGCTGTAGGATAAATGGTCCTTCCCTCCTCTCTAGGAGGTATGGTGTAGGGGTGCTAGTGAAATGTCTCTCAATTTCTTTCTTTCCCCCACCAAACTTATTGACCTCATATCCTACACAAATTACTGCTTTTCCAAACACCCATTACTTCCTCCTTCCCTTTTTCCCTCCCTCCCTCCCTACTTCCTTTCTTCCTTCTTTCCTTCCTTGTTTTAATTCTTCTTGAGACAGGGTCTCATATGATTCTAGATAGCCTTGAACTCCTTATTTAGTCAAAGCTGATCCTCCTTCATCCACTTCACAACTCTTGGGGTTATAGGAATGTGCCACCATAGAGATAGATAACTGCCTTAAAGGTAGTAATTTCATAGATTCTGTTTTCTACGACATTCCACATTAAAATGGTCTTCTTGCTTTTGTTTCTTTACAGTCACACATAGTTACAATAAAGACAAGTAAATTATCTTAAACCTTTGCTTTCACATACCTTTTTCTATACTTCTCAGAAATCCCTTCACCCCTTCCTATGGTTTTTATTTTCTTGTTTTTTATTTGGTTTGTTTGGTTTGGTTTGGTTTTTTGAGACAGGGTTTCTCTGTTGTAGCTTTGCAGCCTGTACTGAAACTCACACAGTAGACCAGGCTAGCTTCGAATGCACAGAGATCCACCTGCCTCTGCCTCCCAAGTGCTGGAATTAAAGGCATGCACCACCACCTGGCTCCTTCCTATGATCTTAACTATTCCCCACTACCCCAAATCCACATATTAAACTCAGTCACTGGTGTGATAGTATTAAGTAGATACTTGAGAAAATCAATAAATCATGGGTTCAGAGCTATCATCAATGGCATTTTAAAAAGTGGAAGGGGTTTGTTTGCTTCTTCTACCATGTGAGAACACAATAAGAAACATCTTGAAAATCACAGGCACTCTTGGCACTTCGGTCTTGGCCATCTCAGACTCCACAATTATGAATAATGTTTTTTACTGCTCTTAAGTTACTCCATTTACATTTTGTCATAACAAAACAAATGAAACCAAAATGTTCTCCCATTGTTGGGGTTCTAAGATTTAATTAATAAAAATAGAGAATGCCCACTGGAATATAAACTCCAAATACTTTGCTAGCATAAAAACACGTCTCCTGTAGTATTTGGAATATGTTTATACTATCTTTTATGTACATGGAATTTGAATTTAACTGGCCATTCTATCATATCCAGCAACCCTGCCAACTGCTCCTTTATCTTTAAAAATGCATCAAAACTCACATCTTATTTCCAATCATTCTCACAATATAACTTGTAGCACTTTTTCCAATGGAAGCTCTTTCTTTCAACTAGAATTTGTAAACAAGAGGGACTTAATAATCATCACTATTATCATCACAATTACCTCAACTGCTTTAGTCTTCTGATGTAATTCTAGTTTTCAAAACACTTGCCTATGTGTTATGTGGTGGTATTGTGTTCCCCAAAATATTGTGCACGCTAATATAAACTTATCTGGGGTCAGAGAACAGAAAAGCCATAATATTAAACATAGAGGTTAGGTGGTGGCACTCACACCTTTAATCCTAACATTCCAGAGGCAGAAATCCCTCTGGATCTCTGGAGTTCAAGGCCACATTGGAAACAGCCAGGCTTGGTGACACTTGCCTTTAATCCCAAGAAGTGAGCCTTTAATCCCAGGGAGTGATGGTAGAAAGGAAAGATATATAAAGTGTGAAGACCAAAAACTAGAAGCAGTTTTTGCTGGATAAGCCTTTAGGCTTTGAGCAGCAGTTCAGCTGAGACACATTCAGAGGAGGACTCAGAAGCTTCCAGCCTGAGAAAACAGGATCAGCTGAGGAACTGGCAAGGTGAGAAAGCTATGGCTTGTTCTGATTCTCTGATCTTCCAGCATTCACCCCAATAACTGGCCTCAGGTTTTATTTTATTAAAAAGAAATATTAAGATTCCTGCTACATCATTATCTTAATAGTTTCAGCATTCCTATGATATAGCTTGTATGAGAACTTTAATTATAATTTGTAAAACCTGAGACTCTTAATCGGCATTGTTTTGCCTGAGGCAGTGTAGAGTTCTTGGAGAAGGGTGCTTAAACCTGGGTTATCAATCTATAAATCAAGTGCTCTTTCACAATATTATGGACCTGGCTTTCATATGAATGATGCTATAAAGAGTCAAGTCCTAATTCCTCAGTATTTGCATAGCATCCAGCAAGTCATTTACTCTGAGTGGGACTTCATTTCCTTAACCATAAGGTGAAACTCTCAAAGTACAGACTCTCTATTTCCTTTTTAGTTTTTAATGCTATATAGTTTTCCAAGGCTTTTGATGATAAGCCAGAGATGAGGATGAAGTACAGCCCACTGAGAACTTGTTAAATACAGGGTCAGTTCTGTCCATTTTCAAATAGTCTTTCTAGTCTATCTGATACTTGTGTAGCCTTCATAAGGAGTTAAAGTATTCCTTTTTTTCTTATAAATAAGATGTTCTCTGAACTTAAAATAGAAATGGACAAATTGAGTGTTTTGTACTAAAATAGAAACTATATTAAATTAACTTGCTGTTGGTTCTTGGTAATTTGCTTTCCTTGCCCCTTTGTTAAGGGGGAATATTGATTCTTTAGCTCAGATTAAGCAAAGAATAATTATCTGAAAGTCAAATATTCATTATAGGTTATGATTATTAAGTATTGATTTTATTTTATTTTTCAATAAATTAATACTTCTTGTAAGCCAATGTATAACACATATTTTCCTTTTCTGGTGCTAAATAAGCAAATGCTTTAGAACAATTTCCATATTCTGTAGTAGCAAAGCAAAGAAAACATTGTACTTTTATTGCCACCATGAATTTGAGCTTCACTACAAATTTCCCTGTCTTCCTTCCTTGATATTTGAGGGCTGATAATAAAATAATAGAGGTTCTGAAATATGGATCGAGACATTTATGGCTTCAGTTGCAATCCTGAGCTGGTCACTATGAGCAAGTTACTCAATCTCCAGAAACTTGAACTTTTTCCTCCCTCATGAGAATCAGATGAAATGTCATAAGCAGTGAGTTAAGGAGAAAGCCCGTGTTCACTATGCACAATATTCCATACTAAAGTGCAGTCGTTGGCATTGGTGACGATTTTTCTCAGTCATTTAGTTAACCTGTCATTGAAGAGACAAGTGGCAGAACTTTCCCTTTTTCTTACTATGTACTTGGCACTGAGGATCCCCTACTCTGGTGTATGGGAAAGCACAACAGCACACCTACTGCTCTATTGTTACAAACAGGTTTTACATGTCTTAAAAAATGTGCCATACAAAAGTGTCATTAAAAGAAAGGAGTGTCACTGCTTTCATAGTCTGTCAGTTCCCTGCCATGTGCTGTTCTCAGAGCTAAGCTGCCTCTCTGAGGTATTCCTATGACAGTCCTGACAAACACACAGGCTGATGCCTTTCTTCAGTGACCGTTCATTTCCTCCCGGGTGTATCACATTTTCCCTCCCTCTTCCCCTAGAGAGAATATTGAGATAACCACTCCACAAAATCACCCTGAACAGACATCACACAAATCACATTTCTGTCTCTTCAGAATGTATGTTCAGTTTCACTTAAGATCGAGAATCTCACACCCACACATAGACCCCTCCCTTTGGTAACTTTCTGCTCTCAATAAAGGTCCAATTCCTGAATATACTCGTCAGAGTCACTCCTGTAAGAAACAGCCAACCACTACCAGGAGCTGAATGTCTTATCCTCTCTCTGGATGATATACTGGGTGGTAGCCCAACCTTAGGTTTTCTAATACACAATGCCCAAATCAACAGGACTCTAACTTTCTAAAGCTGTGATTTCATACTCGGTGCTGCAATCTGCCTTATAATGGCATTGCCATAAAATCACTCATTTTCTGAGAATCTGTGATTCCCTCTCTTGTTATCCATAAAAGACATTTGATTAATATCATGATTGTTATTTACTAGATGGATTAAACAAGCAGATTTCCCAAAGGCAACTTGCTCTTGCACCAAGCCACTTGGCAATTGTGAGGAAAACAAAACAAAACAAAACAAAAACTTTTATCTGCTCACCCTAGATCCATGACTGAGGTCTCTAGAACAAAAGACAAATCAACAATAGAAAACCTAAAAATTTATGAATATGAGCTTGTGTGACTCTGGAAACTTTATAAAGAAACAGTTAAATTATAGTGGCTTTTCTAGTGGGTTTGATTGTTGTGGATATGTATACCACGGTAAGAGCAGTATGATTGATAGATGGGAAAAATTAAGAAGACCCCTTTATTCAGAACTTCCTCCATGACCATCCAACAATAAGGACACCATTCTTCCATTTAAACTGTTCAATATCCTGAGAGGAAACACGTTATGGTGACATGCTCTGAATCCTATCACAATGTTAATTGTTCCAGGATTTTCATCGAAAATCCTGGAGGTCCTATTATTCAGAGTTCTCTTTGCATGTGGCAAGGAGGAGGACACATTTGAATCTTAAAGAATGGCACCAGAAAAATAAAACTTTTGAGGAATATCTTCACTTGTTTTAAAGAACACCATAGGGAATAAAAAAAAAATACAAATTGAAACTGATCTCTGTTCAGGTTTCTAATAGAAAAAAAGCAGCTATGAATTCTCTAGGTTCTTAATAAATGAGAAAAGGGTGAATAATCCTCTCTTTGAAAGTCAGTCCTGTTACCTTTGATTGAGAAAATGATCTTTTTTAGAAGGGAATGAAAGAATATATTTTGTTCAGCCAAGGGCCATCACACATCAAATGATCATCTTGTCTAAATGTAATTTACTTTTTGAGAGGAAGCAAGTAGCAGTGTGGTCCAGATAACTTTTTTCCCCCTTTTTGTGATGATTCGGTCTCGCATGCCTCTGAATAACCAACTTCTACCAGAACATTTCTGAGTCTATAGCTGAGACAACATAATGATGTAAAATGATTTACTTGTATTAACCATTCTTCAGTCGCATTGTCGATTCCCATATGTAAATGCCAGATAAAAGGGCACAAAAGTTCTATGGCTGTAGTGGTGTCAGAATGGTATCACAGAATCTCAGGCCCTAAAATAACTAAAGAAATGACATCAGGACTTAAAACTAGCAGGTGAGCAGGACAAACAAGAAATGGATAGGGGTACTGCCCATTCTCTATACACGTTCCTTCTTGCCTCCCCCTTCTCAAGATAATGATCAGCTCCAGGAGACATTTAGGATTCCTTTGGAACGTAATTTGAAAATTAATGACATAGTGTAAAACAGATGGACTGAAGCAATTGATGGAGTCTTGTGCTAATCCTGGCTCCAAAATATTGGCTGTGTGAGTAAGTGCAAATTACTAGGGACTCTCAGAGCCCTTTCAGCATTTGACTTGAGAAAGTGTTAGAGTTGAAGTAAGTGAGATAATGTCTAGAATGAGTCATGTAGACATGCCTGGCATAAAACAGTTGTGCAGTAAATGACAATCATTGTTACTATTGAGAGAAACACATGGGGTTTCAAGTATTTCTGTGAAATTCCTATGTGCTGGGAGTTTTTTTTTAAGCATCACACTGTTGGAATCTATGGCTTATTTTGGATTTGGTAATGTCCATAAGGAAAAACTGTATGTCCCTTATGAATTCCTCATGTGCTTTCAAGATCTTTGTTTGTTTGTTTATCCTGGTGGGGGGTCAAACCCAAGGCCTCATATATACTAAGCAAGCACCCAACAACCTAGCTGCATCCCTAGACACAGGATTCAAATTTTAACAAACTAAAGCTAACCTTTTCTTCTTTTAACTCTGAAAGCTACATAAACATGGGGGAAAAGACAAAAAACAGGACTGCAATTTGAGGGAAAGTGTGGTTGAAAGTAACAAGACACTTTTACTACCAGGAGATACCTTTCATCCCTGCTAAGTGCCTAGGTCCACTTTCCTTTGAGCTAAAAGCGTTATCATCCCCTAGAATGAGCAAGGCAAACAACTTCACCATTAGACAGGAACTTATAGATCTGTTAGTTCAAACCTTCCAGTTTTACTGCACAGCAAACAGTGGGAACAGGGAAGGGGTAGAGGAAGGGAAACAGAGAGCTGGATTTTGAGATATAAATACTTCTGGTAAGGCTGGCTTACTAACTCATTCATCCTTTATCTTGTAAATTCTACTAGTGTTTCATTGTACAGTGAGGAAGGACTGCCTGGTACAGAGAAAAGCACTGTGGCATTTAGATTACCAAGCCCAGTCTTGGTCCTTCAGGTCAAAGGATTCAAAAATGAAAAGGGCTCTTGGAGAAGAAAAAAAAAGCCTGTAAAGTGATCATAATTATTGTTGTTCCCTGCTGATTAAGATGAATATGCTGAGGACCTCATCAAACTTGAAGGAGCATCCTGCCTTCATAGACAGACCTCTTTGTCCTTAATCTTTCAAATCAGCCACACTAGGGCATTAGGGACAGAAAAGGGAAAGGCTTGAGCTTATCAAAGCTATATCTCTCTAGAGTGGAAGGATTTGGGCGTCTGTGATAAAAAAAATAGGATCCACAGGGTGAAAGTTAAGCAAAATTCTGAAAGTTTAGGTTATTGATATCAAAATAAAAAATTGTGGGATTTTCTCCTTCATGCTTTTCCTGCATATTGACAGAGCAAAAGTGATATAGGCTAGGAGCATGAGACAAATAGACTAATTTTTTGTAAGGATGTGGCTGTACAGTTCAAGAACTGAGCAGACTGTTAGTGAAGAAAGCATTTATTTGTCCTTGAAATACCCTTGTGTATTTCAAACAAGACTCAAGAAAGGATCTTCATAGTTGAGAAGACTCTAACAAAATTGGAAGCCCAGTGGAGAGGAAAAGCAGTCTTTTGAGTCTGGATGTTGAGTTATAGTAATAGAAAGCTTGTCCAGCAAATACCAGGCTTTGAGTTTGATTCCAGCATCAAAAATCAACAAAACAAAATACCTTTCAGTGATATCAAAAAAAAAAATTCTGAGATGATGGAAACTTTCTGAGTATTCTTTACCATCTAATACAATAGTCACATGTGGCTATTGAAAACTTGAATTATAAAAAGCAGGATTGAAGAAATGAATTTAACTTGATTTTTAGATAACTTAAAATTTTAAGTATACTTATGTAGATAGCAACTACTGCGTTTTCTTATCTTGTCTCATCAATGGGTCACTACTCCCCCCCAAGCTTTGCTGTTTCACTGATGTCATTTTTTGCCCAATTGAAAAGTTATTTACAGGAAGCTTAAATTGCTGACAAGAACTTTGTTTATGTTACAAGTAGGTGCTATTGTACATATCATATATATGACATGTTCAAAATTAGTAAGGAGTTTATGTGCAAGATATTAACTTCATTAGACCCTAGATTCCTCTGTAGTTTATACTAAGTGAATCCAGGATCCTTTACCAGCTCTGAAAGGATGTGATTTGAAATGGCTACTATGATTCTATAAAGATTATAAAGTGTATGTTTGCAAAAATAAAATTGTGAGGGCTGGGGAGATGACTCAGTATCTAAGGAGCTTGCCATGTAAGTAGAAAGATCTGAGCTCAGATTCCCGCATCCACTGGGAAAAAACTCAGTTGGGCCACCTGCATCTAGAGCTTCAATGTGGAGAAACGAAGGCAGGAGGGGGCTCTAGAACTTGCTGCCTGACCAACCCAGCTGCTACAGTAAGGTCTAAGGTCTAAAAATAAGGTGGGAAGAAATTGAAGAAGACACCTGTCATTAATCTGTGGCATCCATAAACATATACAGCTGTGAGCAGCAGCACACACATGTACACATATAAACATATATGCAGGCATATGACATACAACAATAAAAAAAATGAAAAAAATTCTGGAGGAAGCTAGTATTTCTAATAAGGGTATAGCAAACTTAGTAACATGCATGAATTTGATAGAATTATCAAATTGTAATATGTTCTTATATATAATAATAACTTATAAGGTATAATCATAAAACATAATAGTAAATCCTGAAGAAAAGTACTACCTTATTTTGTTTACATGTTCCAAAACAAGAATTGATAGTAAGAGAAGCTATTTCCAGAAAAAGTCACTTTCAGAAAAAAAAAATGCTTTGAACTGTATTCTGGGGAATAGACACACTGCTATTTTGTTATAAAAGTATAGCTATTGGGTCAGGAAGATGGGTCAGTGTGTAAAATCCCTAGCCATAAAGGCATGAAGACTCAAGTTCAGTTCCCAGAACCTACACCAAAACCCTGATACAGTGGTGCAGATCTATAATCCCAGCATTCCTATGAGAAGACAGGAAGTGGAGGCAGAGAAATTGCCCAGAAACTCATGGGCCCATTAACCTGGAGTACAGAGAGCCCCTATCTCAGCAGTGTGGAAGGCAGGAAAAGACCTTTGAAAGCTGTCCTCTTAGGTCCACACATGCTGAGGCCGAAAGAAAAAATGTGATGGAAATTACTTAGGGATCATATAGAGCTTTCCTTCCTTCACCTGAAAAAAAAAAAAAAAAAGCAATTGGGAGAATGTGTGGTTATGCCTATCAAAGTCTACAGAGACTCCACAGCAGACAGATCAAGAAAACAGAATTCCTTAAATGTTCTAGACTGGAAAGCTCCTCCTACTGGGCTTTCACACTTCAGTGACCCTGGCTAATGCCTAAGAATAGATTGGTGTGTTCATGTTCTGACTTCTCCCTTTTCAATTGCTAGTTCCTTCGGACTAATCTTAGTCAATGTCATGAAACAGAAACCTTCCAGCAATGACCTGCATCTTTTCTCCCAGCAGGCCCTCTCCTAGAAGACATAAAACTTTAAATTCACAAATTGCTTTTTACTGTTAGCCTTGCTTGGAAGCAATTTTATCTACAACTAAAAATGCATTCTTTAGATTATATGAAAGTTATTTTCAGAATTGAGGACTAAGGTTTCTAGTCTGGCAAATCAGAATTAGAATTTACTGGCATATAACTTTTACAAGTTACTTAACATTTGTGTATTAATATTCCCCATTTTCACTGAAGATGAATAGCAAAATCAGCCTCATATATGGTGGCACCCATGAAAACATGAATGTTCAGTAATTTAGCTTTTAAACCTAGTCACTATTGCAAATATAATTACAAAAATTCCACTGAAATAAATCATATTAAAATTAAAATAATACACATTCAACACATCACTTTTTAATTAGTCTACTATAATCCGTGCTTTGGAATGATTTATGTCTATGGTAGCTGGTACAGTGAAAGAACTACAGAGTGGCAGGTTGTTATACATTCCTTCCTAGTTAGTAGCTGGACTTCAACTAAGGCCAAAATATTTACACCATGGAGATTAGAAATCACAACAAATTAGGGCATTTTTCCTTCTAAAATGATTGTTTATAAGACATTTACCAGCACATCACTGCTTATGTCTATGGTATACAAATCAATTGAGATATTGTGTAAAATGTGTTAAATGCATGATTCATAACATGTATTAAATGAATAGTAATTGTTATTGGTGGTATTTTTACCATCTGATCAAATAGGGAATGAATTCATTGTTGTCTACTTCAGTGCACTTAAAATATTTCTTAGAGCATACGAAAATTCAGTAATATTATGTATTTCTATGTTTTTAATTTGAATTATAGTTTAATTCATCCATTTGTCTCAGAAGGAAAAGAGAGTTTTAGCTATTGGCATAAGTAGTAAAACTAATAATAAAGCATGTCAACTATGTAAAGGATAAAGTTTTCTGGCACCTTTCATATATGATTCAATTTAGGAAGATTTCACTGTGTAATTATTTCATTTCTTTTAAAACTGGGCATTGCTTTTTATTAGCATATATTACTTGTATGAATTAAAGAGTTTCATTATAGGGTGCTACTAATGTACTTTGATTGTGTTGACTCCCTCAATTTCTTTTTCTAATCCCTCTGTCTCTCCCCCACCTCTTGCCATTCCACATGCCACAATTCTACCTTTAACTAAGTAAAAAAAAAAAGTCAAATATTGCCAATATCATATGTTTTGATCTACTATCACATTTAACCTAACAAATCTGATAATCAAACTGATATGCTCACATTCTTCATTTATTTGCTTTGGTTCATATTAGAATTTTTTAATTTTCTTTAATTCTATTTTTTTTGTATTTAAAGTAGAATTTTTCATGATCTTTACTTTTCTCCAACATTCTTGTAGTGCAAACATAATTTAATTAAGATAAATTCAATTTTATGCCACTTAAATGAAGGTGTGTAAAATTATTTGGTCACAATAGTTTTATGCTTTCTATGCTAAAGAATAATGTAATGTTAACCACCATACTTAAAAAACTACAGACAAATGAATTGTCTCCAGACTTTGAGATAAAGAAGGACAGAATAAGTAGTTGATATGCTTGTGTAGAATTTGTGTCATTTTCTGGTTCAGATTTAAGACCAAAGAATGGCTAAATTATATGTATTACCCCTAAGGTTTAAAAACACTCACTACATAAGCATTAGCTTAGAAAACCCTAAATTGCTTTTAAAAATGGTCAAACCAAAATAGAAGAGAAAACATGGTTTTGTGCCCAATGTACAATTACACAATTACAGAATTTATATGCTTGCAGTTGGATTTACAAAAACTCCTTAATGTACTAAAGTATGGTCTAATTGCTCACTAGTAAAAGGGGGAAACACTCTCTAATTAGATAAATACTTTTTATAGCGATCTTAATAAACACAGTCTATTTGCCAAGGGGTAGTAAAGAGTTGGGAATGTGTGATCAATGTCTTTTTTTTTTTTTTTTACCCTGTTGTTCCTGGTGGGGCAGGGTCAGCTTGGAATGCAGGATTCTTGCCCAGAGCTGCTCAGCATTCCAGACTAAGAGCTCTAATCAGCTTCTCCTTTAGTCAACAGCATTCAAGAGATGAAAGGAGGCAATGGTTTCAATTTTTCCCCAGCTAATTGAAGTCAAAATAGTAATTGACTCTTATTTGCTTTTCCAACACATCCTTTGGGGATAACCTCAGGGTCAAAGTAGTTCTCAGCATCCCTAAATCTTTCTCTAAAACAGGACCGGTTTTCATGAGTTGAAGCTGAATATCTTGTGAGCTTCTTATTCTAAAACACTTAAGAAAGCAGCTGTCTTCCTTTAGCAAACTGAGTTGCAGACACAAGGAACCGTTGCTATGGTATCAATAAGGCCCGAGTTTTAGTTCTGAGTGTCTGACTAATTCATTACAAAACCTTAAGTGTATCACAGACATTCCAAGTAGCTCCATGTTCCCACCTGTAAATTAAGATGTTGGGTTCAAAGTGTTCTCTTAACTTCTCATAATTCTGTATTAGCTATACAATCGAATTCTTTAAATCATGCCAGAGGAGGTATCCTGTTGCTAGTTCTACAGAGAAGCCTTTCTGATGCCCCAGAAAAATGTTGAACTCCACTGTTTCCTCATCTTGGGTATATCCTTGGATATATATTGAATAGCTTTCTAATTATGAACATTTAGATCAAGGACTGTAATTTACTCATATCTGTTTGTTAGGCAAAAACAACAAAAACTGTATTTCTGTTCATAGAGGAAGGGATGGGGATGATATACTCCAAATTCAAATGAGGCAAGTATGACAAGGCATGAGACAAAAAAGGTATAAGCAATTGGGCTGAGAGATGGTTCAGTGTGTAAAGCCATATTACCAGAACCATGTAAAGCTAAGTGTGATGGTGCTCATCACTCATCCTGGTACTCCTAGGGCAAGATGGGAGACAGAATCCCAGAAGCTTGTGGGCCCTCGGGCCTGGTGGATAGAGCAGTGAACAAGAGATTCTGTCACAAACAAGGTGAAAGGCCAGAAGGAACACTTGAGGTTGTTCCCTGACTTCACCTGCATTCATTGTCACCCCTGCACACAACTTCTTAGCAAGAAGAGAGAAAGAGAGGAAAAGGGAACAGAAGGAAAGGGAGGGGAGAGGAGGGAAGAGACTACACATAAAACTATACTGGATTTATGACTCAGAACTGACTATAAGTCCATAACTGCAGCTCCAGGGCATCTGACATCCTCTTCTGGACTCCATGGGAAACCACAAGCATATGTCTATGTATACATACTGACTCACTCAACACTCGATGGGTTTAAGAAAAAAAAAACTAGGTTGGGTCCACTGGGTCATGTTAATAGAGAAATGAAGTACATGATAGGAAAGAGAGGTGAGTCACTGTAAATCAAGGGAATGTAAAAGTCAAGGACAAAAAATAAAGGGTTATTATGAGAAACCAAAATGGTTAAAGTTGGAGCAGTCTTGTGTCTCTGCTATCATCGCCTCTAGAGTAAAGTAATGGAAGGATGCATGGAGGGTGAGGCTTCCTAATGAACCAGTTTCTAGGGTTTGGATCCTTCTCTTCTGCATATTCTCTGTTATTTCCTGTGATACCTGTGTGTCTGGGTAGAGGCCTCAGTAGATTCATCGTATCTGCAGCTTAGTTTCAACTCTTGGATAAAACTCAGTTCATATTTGTTTGAATCTGATTTACTGAAATTAAGTGAGCTTATCCTACTTATTTCATATGAGAAAGGTAATGTTTTTTTAAACAATAATGACAAACCTAAACAAAAAGCAGAGAAAAACAAAAGCTACAATTATTCTTAAAAAAATCATGCATGTTAACTTTAGAAAATTTAAACAATAAAATGAGAAGATTATAACAATAGTTAACCACCATTTCTTTCCTGTGCCTTTACTGAAACATTTTGTATAGTAAAGGTTATATTGAATTTGAAGAAAATTTTGTATCTTAAGTTTTTACTGAAATGGCATAATATAAGTAGTTTTATATGTGCACTATAGTTTACTTAACAATTATTTAAAGTTTCTACTTCTAGCTCTCTTATATTGTGACTATTTCCATGGTGAATATTACTATGTAATAAATTGTTTTTCATATTTTTGGTTAAATTTTTGAGAAACCTTTTCTCAAAAAGACATGACTAGGAATTAAAATATAAAGATTGAAGTAATAAAATTTAAATACATATGAACGTACTTTCCTAAATCAGTTCCTGTGAAAATAATATCAATTTAGAGTAATAGCACTATAAGGCATTTCAAAATAAAGCCGTTTAAGATTGAAATGACCAGCCACCACAGTTAACTGCATTATCTTGGCTCCTATTGTAGAAGGCTTTTTGTGAGTCACTGCTTATGAATAACTAAATGACTATTAGAGATGTAATTTGTCCATAATCATCTTCCTACAAGTTAGGGCCTTAACTGAATTCAGACACTTTTCTAACTACTCAGACAGTATCCCTGTCTTTAAAGATTTTATAATCCAGTGGGGGCATAGGGAACTAAATGGGTAATTTTAATATGTTGGTACATTATAATATCTAGGGACATTTTCAGGGTATTCTTGAATCTCAAGGAAGGGGTCCTTAAGTGAAATAAGAAGAGAAAAAGATTGATGAGAGGAGAAACGGCATTATTAAAGGTATATAGTTAAAGGCATAGATTGCATGCTTTGTGTATGTGTGTTTTTCCAAGCTATTTAGTTTTTTAAAGAACAAAGTATGAAGTAAGAAATGATGAAAGGTTTTATGACAGGCAATGGTTGGATTGTACAGAACTTTATACACCGTACTCAGAAGTTCAAACTTTATTCTCCATGCATAGGGGTGATAGTTGGGATTTTAGTCAGATGTTATGATAGATAACGCTTTTGAGTGTGGTGGAAGGCTGAATGCATTTTTAACACAGCAATACTGGAAGTTAGACAACAGTATAAGACTTAGAATCTCCATATGAGAAATAGTAAAAGCTCAAACCAGGGACATAGCAATATAGATGTTTGGGGAGCAAAAGAAAAAAGATGCTGGTGCCAGTGTAGTAGTAGTTGAGAACTGGATGGAGGGGCTAGTGTTGGAAGAATAATTTTATCATCATAAAGATAGTACAAGTTTTAAGGATAACTGCAGAAGAGAGATACTGAGAGACATGTGAGAGGAAGGAGGAGGAATAAGTTGAAACTGACAAGGTATAAAGAACAAGTGCTCCAAAGGTCAGCAAGAACTAATAGAGTTGTCACATAGGGAATTGAATGTCAACAGAAGTTTAAATGTGAAGGAACTCAAGCTTCTTTAATAAGTTCAGTGAAGCTTTTCTACATCTGGAAAGACTCTTCTATTTGGAGGCCCTAAGTCGTCTTTTTAAGCATGGAAGAAAAAAGGAGAAATTGAAGTTATAGAACAGAAAAGAAAATGAATGGAAGGAAATACTTCAAGAGTAGATGTGATGATACCCTTGAATCTGAGTGGAAAGAGCAGATGCTCTTGAACTGCAGATTTCATGGGAAGAATCCATAGATGATCTAGTGTCAACTGCAAGTTTAAAGGTTTCCCAAAATCATCCTGGAGTTTCAAATATTCATTAGAAACACTAGCAAAACTCACTGATACCTACTATATTTAACTTTGGTTCATTATCTAGAAAGAGTTTAAATTAAGATAAACCAAAGGTTGGGTGTGTGTGTGTGTGTGTGTGTGTGTGTGTGTGTGTGTGTGTGTGTGAGAGGCAATTTCTAATTATAAAGCTTCAACTGCTTTAGGGTGTGTTACCTTTCCAGTATTTATGTGTAAACATGTTCAGAGTATTGCCCACCTGGGAAGCTAACCAAGTTGTGTTGTTCAGAGGCATGATTGGTTGATTGATTGCCCATGTGGTTGAAATCATTTTCCAGTTTCCCCCTCTCTAGAGGTACTTTCCAGGGACCTATCTTTCACAGCAAAGACATTTCTGTCACTCCAGAAATTCCAGTGGTTTAGAGCTTACCTCCCAGAAGGCAGGGACAAAGGCCAGACATCACTACTAAAAGGCCAAATACCAAGCAGTAGGATTGAGATACCATTTTGTTTTGTTTTTATTTATCTTCTTTGAATGATTTAGGCTTGGGAATGTTTGCAGATAAATGGCAATGGAAAGCTTCAAGTTCAGAGAAAGAAGACAGGGTTAAGACAGTGAGATTCCTGAGGTCAGAAAGGATGGATCCAGACAATAGAGAGACCAAACTGACAGCCTCCTTCAGTACATCTGGGAAAAGGATGAAGACTGAATTGAAGAGAAGACATATGTAGAAGTTTTGATCAACGGCCTAATATTTCTTTCTAAAATTGAAAGCAAAATTATTTGCTGAGAATAATGGTCCAGTATAAAGTCAGGAGTATGAAAAAGTTAACCTTCATGGAAAAATTTGCCATGGACCAGGAAGACTCAGCAAAGTGGTAAAGTTAAACTAAGGGTCCATTATATATACACAGGGTGTGTGTGTGTGGGGGGGGGATGCCATGTAGTGCATACGGAGTTCAGAAGACAACTTTGTGGAGTAAATTCTTTCTATCTAACTTTATGTGGGTCTGGGGATCAAACTCAGATTGCCAAGTTTGCACAGCAAGCAAGCATCTTGAGCCACTGAGTCATCGTACAACCCTGTATTTGATATTTGAATATTGATCACCAGGAGTTCATAGTAATACTAGTCTGCATGGCTTTATGAGGACCAGGAGAAGGGGAGGAGAAAAGCATGTTTAAGGGGAACACAGGCCAGAATGGGGATCTACAGAGGCTGGCATTTAGAAGTCAATATGGGCAAGATAGTAGCCATGCTACACTTCACAGAGCTGAGCATTGAAATGGAATTCTTGGCCAGACATGATGGTTCATGACTCTGACCAAAGCACTCAGGAGACTTAGGTCAGAAAATTGTGAGTTCCAGAGGACCCTGGGCTACATGAGGACACCTGTTTCAAAAACAAAGCAATGGAGAAAGGACATGGAACTCTTGGGTATTCATCAGAACTGTACCTTGGAGTGCTCTTTGTGGATTTATAGATGTCAGCCTTCAGGTTTAGCTCATCTGTGTCAAGCTTATAGCCCTGGGACTGGGGTAGTAGGACAAAAGCAAAACTAAGTTCAACAAATTTGTATTAGTCACCATTTTAAATTGTGAAAGGAGACTATCTCTCTGAGAAGAAATCACACACACACACAAGTAATGCAAGAATGGGCATCAAGCTTAGTGCTACCAGTGTATGAGGAACTGGGCAACCAAACACAAATTAATATTTGGTGAGAATTTTTGCAACAGATTCTGTCCACAGACCACCCTCACTCTTTAGACTTTGTGAATTAATGTGCTCTGGACAACTTCAACCTGATAGTTTCATCCAGGGAGCCCTTCTACTTCCTGACAGTGTGTTACAATGACTGGGGAACTGTTAACCCAAAGACTAGCCTTGATCAATGGCTCACAAAGGTGGGTGTATATTCTTATCCTGGACTGTGATTGTTTATAAGAGTTCCCAGAGCTTCTCGAAGTCATTAAACTTGTATCACTCCAACAGTAGTCTTAATAGTCTTGCACTATATTGGCTACATTGTCTTTTCTTACTTCCTCAATTTCCTCTCTATATTTCCTGCACTCCCTCAATAAACGTGAGTCTGCTTTTGAGGAACTCCCAAGCACAGTAGCCCATTGTTTTGTCTACACCATTTAATTTAACCTCAACAGCTCTGAATAATGGGTATCATTATTCTCATCTTTTAAAATTAAAAGAATTAAATGCTTAGATAACAGCCCACATCATAGTTTGAAAAGACAGATATGGTATTTGAACCTAGACTTGATCATATTGAATGCACTGGACCACAGAGACAGGAGGTAGCTATTTAATATGAGAAGATTTCAGCACAGTGAAATAATTCATTGCTTTTATTTCCTATAATTTTGGAAGTGGAGTGTTTAGTTAGACTGCTTTGAATGGGAGGCACTTTGGTCTGTTTTGTTCCCCTGATTTTAGTAAAATTCCCTTTGAAAATATTAGGTTGTTTTTCCATGCTCAAGTGGAAGTAGAAGCTGTTTCCATTTTCTTCCAGTGACAGGGAGAACTGAATAGTTAATCATTAGGATAGCTGTCTCAGTCAGCTTGGCTGCTGTTATTCTAGAATTCATTATTGTTCAGACCTTGTAAGGTTTAGTTTTACTAAGGAATCCCATTCATTTTTGAGGACATGCAGCAAAAATAGATTCTGGGGAGTTAAATATAGGAAGTCCAGGCCATCATCTAGATGTCAGAGTCATAAAAAAAGACAATGATTCATAAAGTGTCAGAACAAAAAGTAAGTACCACCCTGTTCACTTCATTTTACTGATGAGAGACCTCAGTTCCAGAGAAGTTAAGAAATGTGCTAGAAATCATACTAAGGGGCATAGCCAGATTACCTGATTAAAGTAATTTTTCTGTCTACAACATCACAGTGACCCAGACTGTCAAAGTTTGTTTCATGTTTCATATGGTCAAGTGAACCCCAAGTGGATTTGCTTTGTTCCTATATTAGAAACTGGGAAACTCCAAAGAAGATTGATGTGAGATTGGTAATTGTGGTGATTGGAATGAGAATGGCCCCCACAGGCTAATATGTTTGAATACTTGGTTCCCAGTTGGTGGAAGTGTTGCAGACAGGTTAGGAGGTGTGGCCTTGTTGGAAGAGATGTGTCGCTGGGCATGGGCTTTGATGTTTCGAAAGACTCATACTATTCCCAGTGTTCCCTCTCTCTGTTGCCTACTTGTAGGTCAAAATGTGAGCTCTCAATCTTTGCTTCACCATCATGGAATCTAACTCTCTGAACCCCTAAACCCCAAAGAAACCCTTCTTTTTATATGTTGCCTTGGCCATAGTGTTTTGTCACACCAACAGAAAAGTAATTAAGACAGTAATGTTTCTTCAAACTTCTTATACCATTCTATTTTTTCATTACCCTTACAAACATGTGTTCCATAGCTGGTAGAAATGTTTATATTAGAAGGGTATCTGTATTAGTTAAACATTGTAGCAATTCGAGAACATAGTCTTTAAGGAGAGTCTATATTCTCTGCCCTTAAACACAGTGAATGTTGAACTGATATAGTGCAGCGAAGGTGACTTCCTATTTTCTGTTTTTAAGATGTTCCTTCTTGGAAGTCAGGCAGCTTATGTGAGGAAATTAGCAACCTAAGAAGAGACCCCTATAGAAAGAGCCTAGTGAGCTCCAGCTGGTAGCCAGATGCAAATTGCCAGTCAAATGAGAGAGCTGTCTTGGAATTGGAACTTCCAGCATGCAGAGGAGAGATGAGGTTTTCCTATTGAGCTTCTTCATATTGTTGGACTGTGGGAAACATACGCCTGTTGCGAGTCATAAAATAAAATGCCATTTTATCTTTTTTTTAATGGTGGTAGTTGCTACTTTATTTTATTTTCCTGATACTGTGATAAAATACTCTGATAAAGGCAACTTAAGGGAGAAAGGGTGTGTTTTAGCTTGCAGTTCAAGTACAGTCCACTGTGTCGAGAAAGTCAGAGCATCAGGAGACTGAAGTACCTGGTTGGGTCTCCTCTACAAACAGGAAACAGAGAGGGAGGAATGCATGTGGATGCTTAGTTCTCTTTTATGCAGTCTAGGATGCCAGCCAGGAAATGGTGCGGCCCTCAATGGGTGGGTCTTCCTACCTCAATCAATGTAATCAAGATGGTCTCCACAGGCATTCCCAAAGGCTCATCTCCCAGGTAATTCTAGATTCTGTCAAGTTCACTACTAGCACAACCATCTTTATTCCAGAGCAAAATGCAATTAAAATAGGTACTTTCACAGTACTTTCACAGTACTGAAAATTCATTGGCTTTAACTTCTCTGAGCATTTGAAACAGTTCTCTCCCATGTTCAATTATGCTAGGGCTCAGGGCAAGGGGTCACACTACCCTGAAGTAGCTCTTTTCATAGGATGGCAGTGTGTCAGTGGGCAAATAAAAGATACTAGGTCCTTTCAGGACTGGACTCAGAACTAGCTACTGCTGTTTCTGTCGACATGTCAGAATAGAACTGAGCAACTTTGAAATCGATGAGGAATAGCTCCATTTAAAAGCATTTACAGTTTCTCTGAGAACTAGAATTAGTAGAATATTTTACAGTTTTTAGAATATTTAAGATTAATATAAACGTAAATTCAGAAAATAATGCATCTATAACATTTCTTTTTAATTTTGATCATTGAGACTAAGTTCTGAATTTAGAAGAACAGCTACTTGGAGAAACATGTCCTTTTTTCTCCTGTGTGAACTGAACTCTATGATAGAATCTTGAAGTGAAATAGATTCTTCCAGAGGAAGTGTTTTATCATATTCCAAGAAAATTCATGGGTTTCCTATGAGACTAAAAATACTATCTTTAGGGAGAAGTAGAAATAGATAGTATTCGTCCTTCTGTTCTTGTAGATACTAAAGATTATTTGGGAGGCTAATTTACAGTCTGTGAATGTTTCCTTTCAGAATACCTGATTTTCAGTGATAGCTAAAGAAAGCTAACATCATCCAATAGTAGATAGATGTCAACTGGACCTGTGTTTCCCCTCTGTGTACTGTTTTGATAACTTGAGTTACTAGAGATAGTTTGGCTAAGATGTGGCAGTGGAAGCCTGAAAGGACAGCACAGGGGCATATACTCCTTTGCTGGGTAGTCCCAGGGTTCCTCAGGCTCTTTTGAGATTCTCTAAAGCTTCCCTGACTCTTACACAATTATGTGTCACTTCTGGAACAGCTGCAATTGTGTCTCCCCATTTGTTCTAATGAAGGGCCCCAAGATCTCCCCCATGTCACTGTATCACTGAACTGGAATTCTTTGGAAGGAGTGGAAATGTGCCTCAGTGATTGAGCACTTGCCTAGCAAACTCCAGGCCCTAGTTTCAACCTTCAATATCACAAAGAAAAATCAAGCTGAGGGCTTTGGAGCAGTTGTGATGCATGAGATCTCCAGCTTGTCCTTTTAAATTACAGTTTGTCTCTGTTCTCCCCCACTTCTCTCCTATCTTTCCTTCCCAAATGCCTTTCCCAATGACTTCAGACCTATTAACAGCCATAAATAGCCATACCAAAACTGCTTAACAAGCTTCCCAGATTGTGTGAGGTGAAATTTCTGTAATAAATTCATTATTTTACATAATGGCTTATGATTTTGCTTCTTTGATTGAATATAACATTCTTTTCAAATATTCTAATCTTTTAGTGTCAAGTGAATGTTTACCAGATGCCAATCACTGCGGCAGGCATTGAAGAAAACAAGATAAATAAGACAGATGGTTCCTGCCCTGGGAAGCTCAGTCTGGGCCTCAGTATACATGCTGAGCTACCAATATTCACTGTTGCATACAAAAGATGACATTATCCAGCTCCTAGAATAAATATATATTCTCTAACCAGGATTTTCCTATGATCTGTGATGTGTTTCTGGTATAACACAGATGCAAGATGACGCACAAGTACAGCACTGGGGAATAGGATAGCATGGCAATTATTTGCTGTTACAACCTAGTGAAATGCCACAGTCTTAGTGACCTAGAAATGGTAAAACAAATTTGTATCATTCCCAGAGCTTAGTTCTAGAACTATATAAAGGTAGTATTGCTAATAAAATAATCTAGGTTAAGAGGTTAGAAATGCAGCCTTCTCACCAGAGAAAATAAAATGGATCCCAGGCATCAAGAGTTTGGTGGCAGAGACGTGATGAATGTGCAGGCTTTAGGCTATGGGGAGGTCAGCACCAAATTTAGGGCCTCTGGGACATGACACAGATATCATATTAGTTACCTGAGCAGGGTAAGAGGAATCCACAGTGATGTTTCTCCTTGCAGCAATGTCTTATGTGCAAATTTCTAAAACATATAGATATCTTTCCTCATAGCTGGTTAAACATAGTGTGAACATAGTATGGCACCTTCATGCCATGAAATACTATGAAGGTATAAAAAGCAATGAAGTACATCTGAATGATTTACCATTGAAAAAGTTCTGAGACACATAAATCAATCAAGTACAGGGTCCAGCTATGTATAATAAGCTGCCATTGAGGTTTATGAAGGAGTAAAAAAATAACCTATATGCATACTTGCTTGTATAAGTGTGTGGTATGTTCAGGAGCATTATAAGGAAATAGGGGCATTGGTAACATCTAGAGGGAAGCATACATAGGCTAGAAGACAAGAATAAAAGGTAGACTTTACACTAAATATTCTTATAACTTTTCCATGCTGTTAGAAAATGAATTTTGTGCCTATCTATAATTGAAAAAAATTAAAATGGTGAAAGTCAGGAAAAGGTGGTCAGGGACATGTAAAGGTACTTGGAAGGCAACCCACTAGTCCCAAGAGTCCTGTAGAAAGAAGTGGTGCTGAGGAGGGTGAGAATGTGCTTATTGCCTTGCTATTTATTTTACAGTTCTCTAGCTACCAGATTTTTTAAATGCAGGGAGACTGAGCTTTGGTAACAATCCAGTCTGTGGCAAAGAGGTCAAGGATAATCATTTGACTGACAAGTGACCAGAGCCACCTACTTGTTAAAGTCTTCTGTTGACAAGCCTCCCAACATAAAGAGGAAACCGGAGGCTTTGGGGGTCCTTTCAAAGAGCATCCCCACTTAGCACATGCACTATCAAAGCAAAATAAAACACAGACCCAAATCTAAATAACTCAGAAAGAAGGGAAGAAGCTGGTCAGTGCTTAAAAAAAAGAGAACTCTGGCCTGCTACGGACCCCAGCTATTCCTTAGCCACCTCAACAGAACACTCAGTCAGCAGAATATCATCTTGTATGGCAGAGCCTCAGGCCTTCAAATAAGCTGTTGAAGGAAGGAATGCCATTAGAACCCTCTGGGACTAGTTCAGACACTCCCATACCGCATTCCTCAGGGACTGCAACTGCTATCTCTTTTAGGAGACATGCTCTCTCATTTGCTTTCTCAATCATGTATTTTATCCTGTCAAACCAGCAACACAGAAATTCCAAAGGCAGCCAGCCACTGCCTTTTCATCTGGAAGAGAGAAAAAAACAAAAAAAAACAACAAACAAACAAACAAACAAAAACCAGCAAACTTCTCAGACTCTCCCTCTCAAACCCCCGCAGGCCCCGGAGTCTCAAAATCATGGGTTTTGAGCAGAAAATACTCAAAGCAGCCTGTCAGGATTATAGTGTTGATGTTTGCCACTATGCAGATGTTGAAGCATTCAGAGGGAAAGGATAGATGAAAAGGCTCAGGACCCTCAGGCACAGGAAGTCATCCCACCTCTAGCAGCTTTTCCTTCATTCTGTCACTAGGTTTAAGAGGGGCATGAAAGGACACTGCAGCTTCAGGATGCCCCTTTACCCATCCGCTCCTAGTCCAACCTACTTTCATCTCTTGCCCTAAAAAATAAATAGGACAGTGTGAAGACAGAGGGAGAAAAGAAAGGAATCACAAACCTCACTTTCTACTTTGCCTCTTTCTCTCCTGTTTTAAGGCCATCTTTCCCAGAACCTTTCCCCATTGAATTCATGACTTTTCTTTTGAGAAAGTCTGGATTGATTTTACTAAGTCAGGAGAAAGTACCCAAAGCAAAAAAAAAAAAAAAATGCTATTTTCTGTAATGGAAAATACAGCAATCTTCTTTTCAGAGCCAAGCTTTATACAATTATCACATGTCTGAGCCAGAGAAGAACTTGCACATCATCTTTTTCAAATCTCGCATTTGCAGACAACTGAAACCC
Organism: Onychomys torridus; assembly: GCF_903995425.1. NCBI lineage: Eukaryota > Metazoa > Chordata > Mammalia > Rodentia > Cricetidae > Onychomys > Onychomys torridus. The sequence continues at coordinate 65,172,991 of NC_050466.1, read as the reverse complement.
AGAAAAGTTAATTGACCTGTCCATGCTAGCTGCTGAGCCAGTGCCCAGAGGGAGGCTGCCTGAATCCTCTCCAGGATATTTATCAATAGACTTCAAGGTGAGAATTACATTTTTTAATAAGACAAGCCTTATACTGAATCTTGAGCATATCATAATAATGTTAACTTCCAAGTTCAATAGTGCTTAATCTTAATAGTGGGGACTACAATCAATTGAGATGTGAATAGCTGAAAATAGCAATTGCTGCTTTTATTAAGCTATAGTGTCAGAAGTTATGCTCAGCTCTTCAAGTCCATTATCTGTAATCCACAACTATCCTACAGAAAGAGATGATAATATTTCCATTATGTGCTTTAATATGATGCTAAGTAAACTGCTTACTTACAGTGACCATGCTGTTAGGAGAAGAAAATTGAGATGGAAAATCAATTCCATCCAAAGCCAAATCTCATGTTTTTTTTTTTTTTCCACAGCATTGTTTCCTCTGCTGTGAAACAGGATAATTGTGCCTACCTTAGGTTGTTATTATGTACTAGATAGCCTTACAATGTGTAATTATTAGTCTATAGTCAATGCATAAAAATGATGGCTCTCATGTTGTTATGGACATTGAAATAGACATGAACTGCCTAATGTCACCTAGCACAGGAGTGATATATCTTAGATTTGCATTCAGGTTATCCAGTCCTATTTCAATGTTTTACTTCCTGTTATTGGGTCCACTGAAGCCCCAGGGGTGACATCTCTACCAGCCAGCATTTAACAAGTAGCCCAAGATGTAAGCAGGAGGCACAGATGCAAAAGTCCTTATTCATGATACTTTGTAGTGTTTCCTGACTTTAGCGCTAATCTCTTTAGAGTCACAAGAAGAATTTAGAAACTCAAGCCATGCTCTGTCAAGGTGTGCAAACTTTTGACATTATAAAAAATGTTGTCATCAGGAAATGAGAAAAGCAGCTGTGAGGTAAAAAGACTTGATTAAATCCCCTCCCAAGAACCATTCATAGCTGAATTCATAGCTACCCTTGGACACATGTCCACATGGGCTACAAATTGCACATACCTAGACAAATGATTTGAGAGTAGCTATTAGAGGGGTTTAGGCACCAGTATTCTTAGACCCCACCCTAAGCAACTACAACTGAGAACCATTGGTTTAGAGAAAACCATGGTAGGAGAGTTGCTCACCATGATATGCTTTATTCTCCACGACTTGGCCACCCATGGGCAGCCTCACATTTTAAAGCTTTCCCTTCAAATGATGCTTGGTTTTTGACAAAGAACATTCTTATTCTTCTGGGCCATAAGAACACAGAACTTTTGGTAAGACAGTAACCATCTTCCATTTTCCAGATGAGAAAACTCACACTAATGAAGTTTGGATTATACAAGGTTGTGACTAGTTAGTCACACAACTAAACCTGAAAACTTTAACCTGGGATAAAATTTGTGCTCAGACCATGTTTTAGCTTATTTCTCTTCCTTTCATTGTCAAAGAGGAAGGAGAGTGTTACCTTGTTCTCATATTATTTTTTAAAATTAATCATTAAAATATCTACAGGATAGAAAGATGTTTCTGCAGTTAAGAGCCCTTACTGTGTTTGCAGAGGACCAGACACCTGCCTGTAACTCCAGTTCCAGAAAATCCAACGCCCTCCTCTGGCCTCTGTGAGCACTCACACAAGCAAGGTGCTCTCTCTTCCCTCCCTCCCTCCCTCTTTTCTTCCCTCCCTCCCTTCATCTCCTTCTCCCTCCCTCCATCTTTCCCTCTCTGTCTTGCTCTCTCTATCAATATAAAATTAAATTCTATCATATCAACTGAAACTTCCTTTAAATTGAAGTTTTAAAAATGACTTATAGTCACAAGAAAATTCAAAGCCAGTCACTGCTGATCTTGATTATAGCATGGACATGGACGAATGTCAGGAATATTACCCTAGCAATTGATTAGTAGACTCATTTTATTTCTGACTCAAATTTGATCTTTAAACTGGAAACCAAATCTTCTAAGTTCTACAAAAATAGGACAGAAATAGGAGGGCATTTGATCAATTTCTTATTACATCACTAAGGTCTGACTCGATATACAACATAGGCAGGACTTAGTCATTGTTCAGAATTTCAATCGAGTCATGGCATCGTGTATATCATATTTATGGCTGAAAGGTTATAAGTGCTATAAGCCACTGCTTTTAATTATTAAAATACAGACAAATACAAGTTCTAGTTTGTTAAGGAAAAATTCTACAGGCCCAATAAGGCTCCCTTATTTTAGACCTAAATCAAATGAAATCAGAAGTTTGTTTTCCAATGAAGGGTGAAAATAAATGGGCCTAGGGGGACCATTAAGAGACAGTCAGTATGTATTTATCACAAACTTGGAAAGGCTACCAGCTTGATAGCTAATTTTAACCATACTCTATTTTTCATTTGTCTAGTATTTAGACTGTGTATCTTCTGAACTTAACAGCCATCTATTTTTTGCAAGGTGCTGTACTTATGAAATTAAATAACACACATAACCTTGCCTAGCCAGTAGTGTACAAAATGTAGGTATACTTTGAGCTAGGATAATACATTGCACATGTTATAAAGATAAGCATCGCCATGCTATTATCAGTTACTAATTATAAGAGTGTTAGAGATGTTGCCTGGATATTTCCAATCCATTATCATTTGAGTGTGTCCTCCTCCTTCTAGTTCTTTGAGTGGATGCTGAAGACTTTTCCTATCAGATTGGATGTTGTTAAAACTATTGTACTTTGTTAAATACTGTCAAATCATTTTGCAGTGATTCAGGAGTCATGCTTCTTGCTTAATTATTAACTATACTGAACTATCAGGTGCACAATTTGCAGTGGAACTGTAACAATAGGCCATCTTCCCTAATGGGATTTCAACAGGGATGGAACTAGATGGCTGTCTCTGCAAGTCATTAAGAAAATAGGGCATTCCAGTACCAAAGGGGTTTGTAACAAGGGGAATTATGTTGGAAAAGAAGTTAAAAAATCAAATATTCAGTTACTATAACTATTTACCCCTGAGAAATGTATGTTATAGTTTTTTTTAAGGGAATAATACATAGTTTATTCTGGAGTCATTTTGAGTGGCCATGGCCCAGGATTGTTACCCCAAATTCCATTTTCCAATGTGGAAACACTTTCATGAAATGTTATAGTTTTGTAGAATAAAGATAATCATAAATTGCCAAGGAGCTGTGGGCCTCGCCTTTAATCCCAGCACTTGGGAGGCAGAGTCAGGGAGATCTCTGTGAGTTTGAGGCCAGCCTGGTCTACAGAGTGAGATCCAGGATAGCACTAAAAACAAAACAAAACAAAACAAAACAAAACAAAACAAAACAAAAAAACAAGTCATAAATCAAGGCAAGTTTAAGATACATTGATGATACATCAGAGAGGTGATTACAGCAAGATGGGGAAGGCGTCTTTACAGGCCTAAGATGCTATTTGATGACATCCTTAGCTTTGAAGTTGGTGGAAACCACTGGGTTTGCTAAGTTAATAGATTCCAAAGATTTTTATCTATTAGTCATAGGATGTTAGTTCTGACACAGACTGCCAAGGAATGGCCATTCTGGGGGGCTAGAATTAACCCAAAATAAGGTAATTAGCCTCTGGACCTGCAACAATCCAACCTCTGCACAGTGCTGCAGTTCTAATTAGTCAGTCTCTGCAGTCTTTCCAGGAGTTGCCATTCATTGCTTTTCTGGTAGGACAAGTATCACATTCTGTGCATGAGGGTGAGATATAGTATTTATAAAATATGATAAGTTCCTCAGAGTTAGGGAGGCTCATTTTATAGGATCTGATGTAGATGATACTGAGTAGTGGTTGGGACAGAAGTCTTTAGGAGAGAGGAATACTGGTAATGGCCATTAAAAAGGAAATTCCTGGATCATATCAAAACTACTAGCCACCATGACCTAGGTCTGACTTTTTTTTATCCCCATGTATCTGACATGACATTTATGTATGACACATAATAGGACTACTATACCTAAATTTAAGTAATCAAGAATACAGTGTGGCCTAATGGAGTGAAGATAACAGATGAAATAAAGATGCACTTAAAATAACTAAAATTTACATAGTTTAACTAGATTGACTATGTTTTCTCCTAGTATTTACAGTTATTTGTACTCTGTGAATTATCTTACTTATATTTAAATGGTTAGAAATGGGACTTAAGAATGAATCACTGTAGTATTGTCCCACCCTTTTCTATTAGTAAAATAAAAATATTGTTTAATTAATTATTAATCCCTGCTATTTGCACTATAGGACATTTAGATACTAATTAATCAATAAACATCAGTAGTTAAAGTATAAAACATCATGACTGTTGTTTTAAATATTGATATGTTTTGTATAATTTGGATAAAAATTAACCTAAACCTTCAGTTATTTAAAAACTAGAGTTTTTTTGTTTTATCCAAATTATATTGAATAATCAGAATATATATATACATATATATGTGTGTGTGCATGTATGCATGTACACATGTATCTATGTATATATATGTATGTATACACACACATACATACATAGATTCACACACATACTATGAAAACCCTAAAATCTTTTAAACACTAGTTTTGACCAAGGTAGAGGTTTAAGATAAGCAAAAAGTCATAAAAAGGGGGCATGATTGGATAAAGAAAATATGGTACATATACACAATGGAGTACTACTCAGCAGAGAAAAACAATGACATCATGAAGTTTGCAGGCAAATGGATGGATCTAGAAAAAATCATCCTGAGTGAGGTAACCCAGACTCAGAAGGACAAACATGGTATGTACTCACTCATAGGAGGATACTAGATGTAAAACAAAGATGACTAGACTGATACACAACTCCAGGGAGGCTACCTAGAAAACGGGACCCTAGGAAAGACACAGGGATCACCCAATGACAGAGAAATGGATGAGATCTACATGAACAACCTGGAAGACAGTGGGAGTAATGAAGGGCAAGGTTCCAGGGAAAGAGAGTTTAGGGGAGCAAGAGATCCCAGCTGGATCAAGAACAAAAAGGGAGAACAAGGAATAACAGACCATGATAAATGATAACATGAGAACAGGAATAGGCAGAGTGCTGGAGAGGTCCCCAGAAATCCACAATGATACATCCTCTGTAGACTGCTGGCAATGGTCGAGAGAAAGCCTGATCTGACCTAGTCTGGTGATCAGATGGCCAAACACCCTAATGGTCATGCTGGAACTCTCATCCAATAACTGATGGAAGTAGATACAGAGATCCTCAGCCAGGCCCCAGGTGGAGTTCCAGGAGTCCAATTGTCCAGAAAGAGGAGGGACTGTAAGAGTGTGAATTGTTGAGACCAAGATTGGAAAAGCACAGGGACAAATAGCCAAACGAATGGAAGCACATGAATTATGAACCAAAGGCTGTGGAGCCCCTAGCTGGATCAGGCCCTCTGGATAAGTGAGACAATTGAATAGCTTGAACTGTTTGGGAGGCACCCAGATTGTGGGACCAGGATCTGTCCTAAGTGCATGAGCTGGCTGTTTGAAACCTTGGGCTTACACAGGGACACTTTGCTCAGCCTGGTAGGAGGGGACTGGACCTGCCTGTACTGAATCCACCAGGTTTAAATGAATCCCCAGGGGAGTCTTGGCCCTGGAGGAGATGGGAATGGAGGGGAGGGGCTGGAGGGAAGGTGGGGGGGGGGGCGGGAGGGGGCAGCACAGGGGAACCCTTGGCTGATGTGTAAAATTAAAACACAAATATAATAACTTAAAATAAAAGAAAAAAACAAAAACAAAAACCCAAAAAAGGCATGTTCAAACAGAAGAACATAATATCCTCATTTATAACTTCTTTAAAATGGAAATTAGTATTATATTAGAAATATACCAGGTAGAATATTAAATACTATAAATAAAAATTTAAATCTAATTGCAAATATTTAAGAAACATAAACATTGAGATTACTTGTCATCTGTGGCATTGAAGGTGAATATCATCCAGCATTTTCCAAGTCCATACACATGTGCTGTCAGATAATGTGAGGAAGTAACAAAGTTCACTGCCTCAACTTTCATAGTGTAGGAGTGAGTTAGGAATGCCTGGATATAATCCTGATCTTTTCATTAGAATGGATTCTTTGATGTGATGTCTTTCTTTTAATTGACAAAATCATCTGTTTCTTTATTCTTTGAGGAAGTCTTTGTAACTAATTTCGAATTTTAGTTATCATAGTTAAAAGTCTTTTACAAATATATATATATATGTAAAATCTGGGAGACCAAATTTTATAAATAGTTGTCCATTAAAGCAAGTTTTAAAATTTAGTAGAAATATTCTAAATAGACATAGCTTTCTAAACAGAATTTTTATGGGTGAAGTAACAACTGATTACCCAAAAAAGCAGAAGCTTTGTCCAATGGGAAAATATGTAAAACTAAAATTTAATCACCAGTTTTAAATGTCCATTCATGAAAAGGATAAAACAAAATTCTTGTTGTTTTAAGTTATTTTTTGGTAAATATTACTAAGAACAAATAGGTACTTAAGAGAATATTGTTGTAGAAAATCAAGCATTGATTTTATCCAAGGGTATTGAATTAGATTTCATGTTATGGCATAGATTTTAGTGAAGAATATATATTAGTTTTTAAATCAGTAAGTTATGGTTTTACTTGTGTTTTTCACTCTGACAAAATTCAAAATAGGTTTGGCTTGATTGTTGAGAAAACTCATCCAGGCTATCTCTTGAAAATAAGCCTAAAAATGTCTTAATTTAATCCTTGTAAAGTTCTGCCTTTTTCTTTCAAACTTATTGGTGACAGAGATAATTTTGTGTGTATGGAAGAGGGATGTCACAGATACTAGAAGAGAGATGGAATCATAGGGTCGAATAAGAAACTGAATCCTGAATACTTGGCTGCACTTATAAATCATGTTTGGCCTAAGGCAGCTGACAATTTGCAAAGCTAACCTATAATTCTTTTCATTCTTGGAATCTTTTCAAGTCCTAAACTAGTTTTATATAATCATGCAAAAACAGTGATATATTATATATAATCGTTTTTGCTCTGGTGGTATGTTTCTATACTTCTATTCATTAACAATGACCACAAAAATTAAACAAGGAAATGTTTAATGCTTTCATTTTTTATAGTACACATATTTCCTAAGTCACCACTTTAAGGAAACTGCCTTAAGATGGGTATAGGTATTCCCAGGAATCTTTACTCTGTTAGTCCAATTTAGAAAGTTGTGGTTATATCCATTAAGGAAGACCAGTTTTTTCTAATATATTTATTTATTACAATTTTTTCATTTTACTTACCAATCCCAGTTCCCCCTCCCTCCCCTTCTCCTGCCTCCGCACCTCCTTCACACTCTACCCCCATCCACTCCTCAGAGTGGGTAAGGCCTCCCATGATAGTCAACAAAGTCTGGCATACCAAGTTAAAGGAGAGCCTAGCCCCTCCCCATTGTATCAAGGCTGAGCAAGGTATCCCATCACAGAGAATGGGCTCCAAAAAGCCAGTTCATGCACCTGGGATAAGTCCTGGCCCTGCTGCCAGGGACCCCACAAACAGATCAAGTCACACAATTGCTACCCACATTCAGTGGGCCTAGTTCAGTCCCATACAGGTTCCTGAGCTGTCAGTCCAAAGTCAGTGAGCTCCAACTAGCACCAGTCAGCTGTCTCTATGGGTTTTCCCATCATGATCTTGGCCTCCTCCTCCTCCTCCTCCTCCTCCTCCTCCTCCTCCTCCTCTTCTTCTTCTTCTTCTTCTTCTTCTTCTTCTTCTTCTTTGAATGCCAAATACCGTTTATTGAAGGAGGAAGGAGGAGGAAGACCAGTTTTTATGCAAAGCAATTCTCTCCCTTTTTATGTTCTCCATTTCCCACTACTTACGAGGAAATTTTCACAGGAGAACAGTTTGTAGTAAAAATGTGTGATTCTGTACCACAATCTATGAAAACATAAAGGGTTAGCCTCATGAGTTGTAGAGCTATTTTATGTCATTGGATGGAGAAATTGCATTATTTCAGCTTTATTTCTTTAATATTTTAGGGTATCTCATTGAGTGAAAAATACATTTCAGGGCTCCAGTTGAGATCTCAGCTATCAAGAAGCATGTGGATGTAAGAAGTTGCTCTTACTCACTTATTGGGAACAGGAACCCTACAGAGTCAGGATTGTTTTATTTTACATCATTGATTACATCAACTGCTACTTGAAAAATAATTTCTTTGTTGAGAATTGTGATCTGTTTTGACAAGTTGCTGTACTTGGATCTTGAATTGTCCCCAAAAGACAAGTGTTAAAGCCTTGGGCCCCAGGTTGAGCTATTAAGAAGAGGCAGGACCTTTAAGAGAAGTGGCTGGTTGAAAGTCTGAAGGTCATTAAAGTCATGACCTAGAAGGGGATTGTTGAATCCTACTACTTTTTGTACTGGATCCTACTATTTTGTATTGAATCCTATGATTTTGTATTAAATCCTACTGCTTTGTATTGGACTTTGTGTTGAACTCTACTTTGTATTATTATTATTTGTATTACTTTCTGTTGCTCTGATAAAACACTATGACCAAATCCAACCTATGGAAGAATAATTTATTATGGCTTATGGCTCCAGAGGGATAAGAGTCCATCCTGGAAGGAAAGCATGGTGCCACATGGCAGGCATCCAAACAATGGTATCATGGAATGGACCCTTCAAAACTGAATTAAAATAAACCATTTTTATTCATAATTACCTCAAACATGTATTATAGGAATGGAAAGCTAATACACAAACATCATAGCTTTTGTTCTGGGTCAACTTAGCTAAACTGGAACCATATTTCCCTAGAATTTCCTTCTCTGTGTAGATTTGGACCACAAGACATGTTTTACAGTTGGGGACAATGTAGATGAAGTAGTCATCTTCCTCTTGAATTATCCATATACGGCACAAGGAATTTCTGAAGTTTTACATCCATCTGTTTGCCTCATCATGGTGGTGGGAAGTGTGGCTGATTCAACTCCTACAACAAATAAGCATTTATCCTTAAGACAAAAAATACTAGCTTTTTCAGGAATCCCCCTCCCATCAATATTGGAGGCATAAAATTGTTAGAGAAAGCTCTGTATGGTTGCAGCCCATCTTTTTTTATTCCAGTTCAATCTTGCAGTTTCTAATTTATGTTCCTTTTCATGGTTTTCTTTGCTTGCTGACCTCCAGTCTCAGGAGTTCAAATTCTAGTACCACACTCAGAAGCAGCAGTCACATATGTAGTATTTAGTACATTTCCACAAATTATATTTCAAATTCCTATAATTCCTCAGTATAGTTATTTGCTGTTATAAATGCACTGATGTAGCTAGAGGTAGAATCATAGGCAAAAAAGAATGGTAAAGATAGATGGGTTAAATATCACCTAATGAGTCTTCTTTCCTGATCAAATACTGCCAGATTCTAGAAGCTTGGATCACTCAAGAAATTGGTAGGTCTCCTAAAGAGGAAGAGGTTGAATCAGGTAACTAAGGAAAATATCTCTGACATCAGTTAATTTCAGTTCCCTTTCTATTGACTTTTCCTGGCTCTAGGACTGACTTCTTCCATTTCTTCAAGCTACAGACTATCTTGTTTATTGATACTGCTGTGATCCCCATCCACTGATGGCTCCTGTAAACAGGCTGGCATGCCTTAAGACAGTTCTGGTGAGGCTCTGAAGACAGACCTTACCTGCTTTCCGAATCTGTAGATTAGCTGTTGTGAAACAATATCATTGTTAGCTACATTCTATCATCTTTAGATGTGAAAGGACATTGCCCCGTCTGAACAACACTCTAAAACAGAATTTGGACATGTGTTTGTAATCATTTGTGACTTTCAAATTTTCAAGATGAATTTCAAACAAAAGGCCATTTGTGAAATTTTTCATTAAAAATAAGTATGCAAAAGAAAACAATTTCATTTTCAATATTATAAAAAGAATAAAACATGAAAATGCTTAACAAAAGTCTAAAATGGAGTCAGGCATGATGGTCTTTAATCCCAGAACTCAGGAAGCAGAGGCAGGTAGATCTCTGTAAGTTTGAGGGTACCCATGTCTATATAGAGAGTTCTAGGTCAGCTAGGGCTGCATAGTGAGATGTTTTCTAAAACAAATTCAAAAAGGTAGTCTAAAATTTATACTCTAAAAATGTTGCTTAAAGAAATGAAAGGCAAAAATAAATACAATGATATTTCATGATAATAGATGATATTATTAAGACAGTAACACATCCAAAATTCATCTACAAAATCAATGCAATTCATATCTGAATCCCAGCTGAATTTTTTGGTGAGAATTTAATGAGCTTATCCTAAAATTATGTGGCAAAAGAAAGGTCTAAGGATAACCAAAACAATCTTGAAAAATAATATAATTGGATGACTCAGTTCCTGATTCTAAAATTTTTATTACAGAGCAATAATAATGAGTAAAATGTGGTCCTAGACGAAGGATAAACACATAGATCAATAGGTTAGAATTGAGTGTCTAGAAACAATTTCACACATGTATTATCATCTGATTTCCCATAAGAATGTCAATATGGTTCAAAAGGAAAACTAGACTTTTAAAAAATGATTCAGACACACAGAGAGATACACTGAATAATCCACACACAAAAGAATAAAGATGGGACTCCAAGACACAAGTGTGTGTGTGTGTGTGTGTGTGTGTGTGTGTGTGTGTGTGTGTGTGAGAGAGAGAGAGAGAGAGAGAGAGAGAGAGAGAGAGATACATATACAGAATATATGATTTAGAGCTATAAAATTATTGGAATAAAACTTTGACACGAGTAGTTTTATATTAGGCATAGTATAGCATCAAAACCAGAAACAAGAGAAAAATATAGATCAAACAAATACCATAATAATTAGAAACATTCATGCTCCAAAGGATACTATGAAGAGAGTGAGACTATAACTCACAGTATAGAAAAGTGCCTTATACATTATATATCTCACAGTCAACTTTCATCTGCAATATCTAAAGAGCACTTAGAACCCAGTAGCAAAAGATGAATAACCTTATTAAAGTTTTAGTAGCTATTTCTATAAAAATATGTAAATACCCAACAAAAACGTGAAAATAGTAATCATCGGAGAAATGTGAATTATACCCATATCAAGATGTCACATTATACTCACCAGACTGTCTATATTATAAAAAGTTTAATAACCAATTTTGGCAGTGGGTCACTCATGTACTAGATGTAAAATGATGCAACTACTTCAGAATACAGTCTGATAGCTTCTTAAATGTGTGAATACACTTATATGAATCAGTGTTTCTGCCCATGGGTACATACTTTAAAATACTAACAAGAGAAAACAAAGACATAAGTATAATATGGAAAAACTTCTCATTTTTTGTGGACTTCAGAATTAATATTGTGAAAATGGCTATATTACCTAAAGAAGTGTACAGATTCAATACAATTACATTCAAAATTCATAGAAGTATTAAAAAACAGAATACAAATTCTAATATTCACATGGAAGCACAAAAGTCCCCCAAATAGCCAAAGCAATCCAGATCAGAAAGAACCGTGATGGCAATACCTGGTTTGAATTACTACAGAGCTATAGGAACCAAAAAAGCATTGTAGTCAGTCAAAGACATACACGGAACCATCATTAGAGCAGAACAGAAGACCCAGAAATAGTCCCACACAGTTAGTTACAGCCAAGTGATTCCGGACAAAGGTTCCTAAAAATGTACAGTGAAGGAAAGACAACCTGTTTAACAAATAATGCTGGGGAGACTGGATTATCCTATGTAGAAGTCAGAAACTAAATTGTTATCTCTCACCCTATACAACAGTCAACTCAAAATGGATGAAAACCCTAATGTAAGACCTGAAACTGAAATTACTAGAATACATATAGGAAACACTTGAAGATATTGTAGCAGGAAAGACCTAAATAGGTCTTGAAAACATAGGAAGAAAACAAATGGCAAATGGGATTATATAAAATTCAGAGGCTTCTAAGCAGCAAAGGAAATGATCATCATAGTGAAAAGACAATCTATAGAATGGCAGGATATTTTATCAGGTATTCATATGACAAAATATTAATATTCAGAATATATAAAGAACTCAAAAGCTGGCAAAATAACAAGTAATCCAATCAATAATGGGTAACACATCCAAACAAACACAAATTTATGAAAAAAATGTACAGCAGCCATAGGCATGAGAGAAAAGCAAAAAAAAACTCTGTGTCACACTAGTCAGAATGGTTATTATAAAAACAAATAAACAAGAATGCTGGCAAGAATGTGGAGTAAAAGAAACCTTCTACATTGTTGGCATGGATACAAAGTACACCAACATCTTTGGAAAACAGTACGGATATTTCTCTAAAAGCTAAAATAGAGCTGTTGTATAATCTAGCTATCTCATGTGTGAATATACAACCAAAGGAAAAGTAAGAATACAGCAAAAGCACCTGCACATCCATGTTTATTGCCACACTCCTTCATAATAGCCAAAAATATGAATAGCATAGCTATCTGTCAATAGAAGAATGAACAGAAGAAATGCGGTATATATACACAAGAGAGTGTTATCCATCTATAAAGAATATGATCATGTAATTTGCAGAAGAAATAAATGAAAATAACTAAGTGAAATAAGCCAGAATCACAAAGACAAGTATTGCATCAATTTTTAATTTTTAATGTGTTGAAGCTGCAAAAATATGACTTGAAAGCAAAAGAAGGACAATTAGGGAAGCAGGTAAAAGGAGAAGGCAAGGGAAGTAGTATGGAGGATGGATATGAACAAATCATTATATGTATACGGAACTTTCAGTGAAGTCCATAACAGACGGTAAGATACCTTGAAAATCTTTGCTAAATAAAAGAAACTAGTCACCAAAAATCACTTCTTTGGTAATTCCATGTATATGAAATGAACAGAATAGGTAAATCCACAAAGGTATAGGGAAATTCATGATGGCTAGGACTGTAAGGCATTGAGGAACTTGGAGTGATCAAATGCATAAACACTGCTCATTGTCATGGACACATAAATGTGGTAATAATAGTAAGAGCCATTTATTGTGCATGTTATGAACTATGTAAATTTACAATTATGTCTCAATGAAGCAGTTTTGTAAACAGAATTGCTGTGGGATAATGCTGAGACACAGGAAAACTTCCAACTACACAGAATAATAAAGAAAACTTGCTTAGAGAACAAATTTCTCTACTAATGATATATCTGAGCCATTTGGGAAGAGGCCACAAGCCAGCACAGAGTGTGAGAGATGCTCTGGGTGAATATCATATTTGTATGAACAGAAAACTAGCACATTTGGCAGGTTGTTTTTCTTTAGGTGTGAAACCAACAGCTGGAATTAACTCAAGTCATAAATGTCATCGCTATCTAATTAAGAAGAAACCTATTTTAATTAGTAATATGATGGGTATCTATTTTCAGAGTGGACATAACTGTAACATAGTGCTCACAATAAGTGTTCTAAGCTGTAAACAACAATAATTGAAAGTGTTCTATCTGAACTGATACTTATTAACTGAATGAAAAATAAATTGTTCAAGACATATTGACTGGTTTATAACCTTTGACCTTTTGTTCAAAATTCTAGCTAATTCCACTGTATTTTCTTTCCTGTAAGTATTATTTTTAAAATTAAAAACACACGGGCTGGAGAGATGTCTCAGAGGTAAAGAGCCCTGGATGCTTTTCCAGCGGACCCAAGTTCTGTTCCCAGCATCTATGTCAAGTAGCTGACAATGCTTTCTAACTCCAGCTCCAGGGCACTCAACCCCTCTGACTTCTACAACCACCTGCAGTCACACACATGCATACCTAAACACACACACACACACACACACACACACACACACAAACACACACACCTGAACACAATTAAAACCAATACATTAGAAAATACTCACAAGTCAATACTGTAAAGACTCAAAACATGTTGCCTTATTGATTAATTCCACAGGTGATATTGATATAAGGCACTATATGCTCCAGATGAGCAAATAATTTATAGTCCTTCAGGGTGGTATGTGAATAAAAAGGAATACCTGATTAAAAACCTAAGTAGTGACTTCGGACTTTGGTATCGAATTAGAAAATAATTCTGACATAATCAAGAGCTCATTAGTGGCAGGCCTGCTAGAGAGCTGATGATGCCCCCTTAACAGTGCCATCCTGAAGGACTATAAATTATTTGCTCATCTGGAGCATATATCACCTTATATCACCATCGCCTGTGGTATTAATCAATAAAGCAACTCTCAGACCTCCTTCACACACTCTGAACTAGGATTTTCAGAGTGGGTACAATAGGATGGCAACATTATTTTCTCAAAGTTCATGGGTAAATCCAACATAGAAGCTGGAAAACATTTTGCTATGCTATACACTTGTGCCCCTCCATTCTGTCCTCACATGCAGCAGTGAACAATTTATAGCTGAATTAGTATGTACAGTTGTATAAACTTTCACAAGGCATCACAGGTATTTCAAACTGTCAGCAAACAATAAGAACCATTATGACCACTTGTGTTTCATCTTTCTGTTTACCATTAATTGCCTTCCTCTACCCAAGCCCCATCTGCATAACATGAGGAGTTACACTGGGAAGAACTCAATAGTAAGAACAATCTGTGTTTACTATAACACCCTGCATTTGAACAGTCCTTTAAAGATGTCCACAAGGTGTCATTCTCATTAACTCCTTTCATTCTCTTAACAGCCATATGAAGCACCCTAAGATGTTATTATTATCTGCATTCTACTGACTTAATGCAGTTGAGTGTTAGAGAGGTGTTAAGTGACTTGCCCAAGGCAAAAAGCCATAAAAGCAAACAAAGAAACAAAAACAATTGAGCACCCAAATACTTACTGTTCTTTCTACTACATTATGTTTCTCTGTCTTATTACTGACTCATTGTGAGAGAGTACTAGATGACAGTGGAAGAACTTAGTCAAATTGACTCCTAAATTATATCTCTATGGAGTCAACTGTGGGTAACTAGGCAGGAAGTAACTAGTGAATAAACTAAAACTGCAAATACTTATAGTCCTCCTAGCCAAATAGTAGTTCAAGGAGTGTCTGGTGGAGCTATGCATAAAACCACTTCCAGCTTTAGCTTCAAAAATAACTGTTTCATCTTGAATGACATATAAATAAATATAGTGAATAAAATATCACTATATTTATTTATAATTCCTCTTCAAGGTGCAGTGAGGCCAATTAGCCAACAGGACTGAATGAAAAGTCAACCACTTATGGGCTAATTTTATGTCAACTTGGAAAAGAGGGAGCCTCAGTTGAGGTGGTGCCTCCATGAGATCCAATGCTCAAGGGCATTTTCTCAATTAGTGATTGGTGGGGGAGAGTCCAGCCCATTGTGGGTGGTGCCATCGCTGGGATGGTGGTCCTGGGTTCTATAAGAAAGCAGGCTGAGCAAGCCAGAGGAAACAAAAGCAAGCAGCACCCTCCAAGGCCTCTGCATCATCGGCTCCTGCCTCTAGGTTCCTGCCCTGTTTGAGTTCCTGTCCTGACTTTGGTGATAAACTACAAACTGTAAGCTGAAATAAACTCTTTCCTCCTCAAGTTGCTTTGGTCATGGTGTTTTATCCCAGCAATAGTAATCCTAACTAGGACAGATAGTTATTTCAGTTATTTGAAGTATCAGTATGTTAGGATAGCTTAACTACTAAACCAACTGCAAAATAGCAGTGACTTGACTCAGTAACAGGCCTAGAGCAGACCTGTCAGATTTTATTTCATGGAGTTATTAATGTTTACAAATTTAGGATTCTTGTATCCTATGAAACTGTTATCAAAAAAAGGACGAGAGGAGGGACTGGAGAGAGAGTTCAGAGGTTAAGAACACTGGCTGCTCTTCCAGTGTACTGACTTAATCACCATCTGCAATCCAGTTCCACAGGATCTATTGCCCTCTTCTAGCTTTCTTGGCACAAACAAGACATACTTGCTTGCAAAACACTCATAGACATAAAATAATAATTTTCAAAAGAAAAAGGTAGAACATGGGGAGTTATGAGAAGATTTGGGAGCTAGGATAGCTGAAGCATATATCCCTTCTATTTGTATTCTATTGACTATAATTCAATTGTTAGAAACCTTCAGAAATATCTGGTCACATGTCAAGGAGGAAGAGTACTACTTTAAAAAGAACTGAAATCTTTTATTATGTATAATAATTTGTTTTGCTTATAATATCTAGCATCTTGTTCAGAAATGGTCACCTGAAAGCTATATAGTTTTCATGTCTGAACATGGTCATGCTTAAGCATAAGAAATATGAAACAGTCAATGTTTACTTTGGATTACATTTCATTTATATAAATTTCATATAAAAGCTGCTTGAAATGGCACTGTAGAGGCCCTGTTTTTAACTCTGTTACCCAACCTTTGTATTATTTTCTCCATGGTTACTTTAGAACTCGCTTATCCTTGTGTTCTTCCACAGTATTGTAGCTTTATGCTGTAAAATATGCTCATCTAATATTTCAGATTATGAGAGTATTTTCTTGTGCCATGTAAAGACTTGCTTTTAATGAAGTGAGGAGGCCCTAATTCCTTTGTATTTCTCAGGTCTACAGGTCAAACTGTTCATTTTATCTTTGATATTAATTACCACATATGGCATAATTTAATTGTGTCTTACGTTCTAACAAGTTTTATGAAATATTTAACTAATAAGAAAAGTTATGAAACATACACACAAGGATATTTATAACAGTGTTTATAAATACTGAAGAATTAAAAACAATAAAATGCCTGAATGCCTGAATGCCCTACAATAGTAAGTTGTTCTAAGACTTTTGTGGTACATGGGTAGAAAACATACACTCCATGAATTCATCAAAAATTATAACTCAAGTCTGTACTTACCTAAATAAAAATATTCAAAATATATAAATTAAAGTTCTTATTAAAATGGTAATTGTTGTATGATTATAGTTTTAAAACAATGTTTTTATTCTTACAAGGATCACACCAAAATATTAAGTGATTATTTTGAAACTGTGGAATTTCATATTGTTATACTTTATTCACTTCTCTTAAAAAAATCTTCCTCACATTTAGTGCTTGTATAACAGTAAAGTGGAAAACTGCAACATTATTTTAAAAGGTAGTCTGCTTTGCAGAGTAATGACAATTCCCTGAAATGTTTTCTGAAAGCAGTCACTTTGCAGTGTACCTCATTCACTCACCTATCTCTTCCACTTCAGAAATTATTAAAGGCAAATTCACATTTGATAATTTTACTTAAAGTGGAATTTAACGAAATAACAAATATAACATACAGACTAAGCTAACACACTTTCCCAAAGGCATGCAATTAAAACTGTAAAATAATGATTGATTTGTATTTTGTCAAATTGGTGCCTCTGATTTTCATATAATCTGAATAAAATAAAACATGCAAATATTTCCCCCTTACACAAATTTAAAGAAAAATACACCATACTTTGAAAAGGAAGATTGATATTTTTTGTAACTCAAGAGAAAAAGTTAACAGCAACAACAACAAAACCATTCACTGATTTAAAAAAACAGTAGGCTACTGAAATGACATGGTGGCTCTCTTGGATAGTATTTCACCAACTTGACACAAGTCTAGAGTTAGCCTGGGAAGATAAACATCAATACTGGAAAACTTCCTAAGAGTTATTACTTACATTCAGATTCTAAAGGTTAAGGGGTTCAAACAGAAACAAGTAAGTCCCTACAGAAAGACAGAAGAGTTCATGAGGATACCTGGAAAAGCTGAACAGCATAGGGTACTCAAGACAGGTACAAGAGGACCCATCTACAGCAACTAAAATGATGGACCCATGCAGAGGTATATCTTTAGAGGTTAGGTTGGCCTCTGTGTGACACAGTCTGGATTTCTTTCCTATGAAGTAGAGAGCAATTCATAAAGGCATTAGAACTGGAAAAAAGCATCAACAATGATGTCTTCTAGAAATAATTCCTAGCAATATCATGGAATATAAGCAAGGTATTGGAAAGATAGAAGAAAGAAAGAGACCCCATTAAGGAAAACCTTAAATGTAGACCCAGCAATTAAGAAAGCCATACAAACCAAAATAAAAAAGGAAATAAGTGAACATTTTCAAAGTTTGTTCTTTTATTTATACTTAATTTTGCAAAGGTAGTAAAGTGGCTCCAGGAAAATGGCAAAGTGAACAAAAAACTCTAGAGAATTCAAATTATATTAGAAAATATGCACTAGTTTAAAATAAGACAGAATATAGACAAACTTTTGTAAATTGAACATGTAATTTGAAGCCAAAGTGAAAAAATGATTGTGTATATAATTTATCAACTATGTTATAGGTAGTTTTCTCATGATTACTCTCAAGGCAACAGCTAATTTCAATGTTGTCTCTGGGTACCTGTGGATATTTAACTAGAAATGTCAATAACATCTCTATGGCTGCCTGGTATTCCAGAGCTAGATTTATGCTGGAGAAATGTGTGAATGAGAGACCTCATCATTCATATGGATATCAGACAATGGACTGAGCTCAACAAGGAAAATTGTTGAGTAAATTCTTAGCAAAGCAAATTGTTAAAATGGAGCAAGATGGTGTCTAATGACACTTATCTCTAATATTTCAGTCTTGCCTTTCCTAAGTAGTATTTTAGATCTTCCAAGGAAAGTAGTATGCTGGATCTTCCAAGGAAAGTAGTATGGAGGATCTTCTAAGGAAAGTAGTATGCTTCCAAGGAAAGGCAAATATAATATATAGTTATGGAGAGATGGGTGGGGAGAAAGGAGTGGAAGGGAGGAGGAGGACAGAGAGTGGTAAGAGAAGGAATACAGGGAGGGACAGCTAAAACTAAGGGCCATTTGAAGAGTCATATGGAAACCTCATACAGTCAAAACATCTTTAAAACACACACACACACACACACACACACACACACACACACACACACACACACACGAGAAACCTAATGGAATCACCAAATAATGAGAGACGAAGTCTCAACTAGACATCTCTTACCATCAAATGAAACCTTCAGTGCCAGAAATGATTTACATCTAATTGAGTTGTTAGCCAAAAGGGACCTGTGGAAATTCTCTAACAACCCAAGCTGTTGCCAAGACTACAGGTTGCTTTCCACAAACTGATGTTGAGATCCTATTGCTGAAGAAAATACCTACATAACTCATTGAACACGGAAAAGGGTGGCTGGTGTCTACCAAGACAATTTACCCCCACTGACTATTGTACTCTTTTTGTTACTGGAGGAGAAAGATATACACCAACCCATCTATAAACCCTTTGATCTACAGTCACGACCTACCTGCATCATATGCTGGTGCAATAGTGGCACAAAACTTGTTGAAGTAACCAGCCAATATCTGATTGGATTTAAGGCCCACTCCATGATATGGAGTCTATGCTTGACACTACTTGAATGGCCAAGAACCTGAGACTAGATAGCCCAGTGACATAGGGGAAAACCAAATGCTACTGTTCTGCTAAAAAGAAAAAAAAAAGGTAGCAATAAAATGACTTCTAAAGACATTCTGCTATACTCATAGATCAACGTCTCATTCATTCACCCATCATCAGAAAAGCTTCCTCTTGCAATAGATGGAGACTAACACAGAGACCCATAGCAATAAAGTGAGAGATTTTGGAACATAGTCCTAAATGAGATGTCTTCATCAACCTCCCTGCCCCCGTGCCAGCACTCACAGAACTATGCTGAAGAAAGGCCAGAAAGATTTCAGGAGCCAAAGTGGATGGATAACACCAAGGAAATAGGGCCTTCAAGACACAAAAGGACTGATGCACATTTGAACTCACAGAGACTGTGGCAACATGCACAGGGCCTACACAGGGTCAAGCTAGATGTGGTGCAAGCTCTGAGAGGGGAAAGTGGATAGAAACTCCCACCCCTAACCAAGAATTTATCTGTGGTTGACACCTGCTTGCAAAGGAATAGTCAATTTTCTCTGTGGAGTCTCATTGGGTATATTAACCACACTTCAGGGTAGCCCTATGTCCAGCAGTAGATGGCCAACACAAATGAACTCAATGGTATTTTTTGTAGACTTTTGGTCTCATATTGCTTTGTTTGGCATTTTTTTTCTTTTGCTTGTATATTATGGTTTTTGCTTTGTGGTGTGTGTGTATATGTGTGTGTTTCTTGTGTTTTTTTCTTGCTTGTCTGTTTTCTAAAGAGAATGTGGAAGAAAGGGAGAGTAGTTGTACATACAGAAAAGCATGATAAGAATGTATTGCATGAAAAATGTTTTTCAATATAAGAAAAGGAAAAAAATACAAGGAAAAAGAAATAAATAAGATGCATGGATCTATGCTTTTCAAATTCTGAACAGAAATTCCAGTCATAGTGTGTTGTATTTCTAAAATATAGCAACAGAAATAAATGTGTTCTACCTTCTCCCTCAAAAGAAAATAACAGAAGCCTTAACAAAGTAAAAAAAAAAAGGCTTTGGAGATTCTGCTTTGAGAAAAAAATCAATTGTTTAACCTTTAACTGCATCATTCCATCAGTTTGCATTTTTGTAAGCATACCTCTTGTACAAGTGGCCCTCAAATTCACATTCATGTACTGTCTTATTTAGGGTTCTTATTGCTGTGATGAGATAATATTATGACCAAGGCAATTCTTATAAAGGAAAACATGTAACTGAGGTGGCAGCTTACAGTTCAGAGTTTTAGTCCATTATCATCATGGCAGAGAGAACGGTGATGTGCAGGCAGACATGGTGCTAAAAAAGGAGCTGAGAGTTTTACATCTTGATATGCAAACAACAGGAAGTGAACTGAGACACTGGGTGGTATTTTGAGCATATATGAGACCTCAAAGCCTGCCTCCATAGTGACACACTTCTTTCAATAAGACCACACCTATTCCAACAAAGCCACACCTCCTAATATGCCACTCTCTTTGGAGGCCATTTTCTTTCAAACCACCACATGTACCTAACAAGTTAAGTAATATATAAAAATACTACAAACAAACAAATGAACAATAATAAAACCCTTTCCTCCTCTGGAATTATTTAAAATCCCTTTCCTGAGCATGTAACTCCTGAAGTTATGACAACAGTTGTTTGTTTAAACTACCTGACAATACACTGCATGGTTTCCACAGAACAACAAAAATAAATCTAGCAATAAGAAAAACAGTGTGATTTTCCCTAATTTTGTGGAACAATTATTTTCATCACAAATATTATGTACATTATCCATATGTATATATACATATATATATATGCTTTGTCTATTTATAAGAGGATTAATTTATTTATTGAGTAAACATAATCCAAGTATCACTCAGTTACTGTCTCCAGTCATCATTTTAAGGCTCATCATAGCTTAAAAAAAGAACTGAGTAGAAAGCTTATTCTCCCATAAAAGATATTCTATGCCTTTTCAAAGGCTTCACTAGTACCATATAAAATAGTACTCAGGACACATTACTGCTCAACAAATTTTATGAAGCAATCTAAGCATCTCTTCTAGGAATTTTGGTCATGAAAAGTAAGAAATAATATGAAAAAGTGACAGACAGAAAACATTTTTAAAAAAATGATGTAGTTATACCAGTAGCAGACAAAGCAGATTTTCCAAGACAAAGTAGACTTTAAGTTTTCACCAGAGATATTGGGGACATTTTATTGTAAGATGGAAAAAGCCTATGTAATTACAGCTTAATCCATTTTCCAAAGTCTGGGATTGAACCCAGGACTGTATTCTACCACTAAGCTACATTTCCCAGATTTCTTTTTAAAAAATATAATTGTGTGTGTGTGTGTGTGTGTGTGTGTGTGTATGTGTGTGTATTTGTGTGTGTGTATACACATGCACATGCATGTGAGTTTGCAAGTATATAGGTACATGTGCATACATGTGTGTGGAGGCCTAAGGTTGATGTTGTATAGTTACTTCTCCATATTATATACTGAGGCAGGGTTTTTTTTTTCTCAACCTGGAATCATAGCTTTAGTTTGTCTAACTACCCAGCTTGGTCCATGAATTCCTTTGTCTGTCTTGTGTGAGCTAGGATTATATACTTTTATGTAGGTTTTTAAGAACCTGAACTCTAGTCTTCCTAATTATAGAACAAGGGTTTTAACAGTTTAACCATTTTTCCAGTTCCATTCCAACTTTCTATGTATATAGAAAACATAATCTAAAGCATATAGCCATCTAATATAGAGCCTGTAAGAAGAAAAAACAAAACTTACAAACTAAAGGGAAGAATATCAAAATACATAATCAGAATTTAAAATTTAACATGATTATTTAAAATAACTAGACTAGGAAAGATAAATTAAAATGCAGAAAGTCTAAAAAAAATACTCAGTGAAGACATCTGAATATACTTAAGAATCTTTGTCTACTTGAGCTAAGCAAATGCCTTAAACTGGGTAACATGCACATATACATACATGTACACACACACACACACACACACACACACACACACACACACACACACAATTTCATTGCAATTCTGGAGGTTAGATATCCCAATATCAGCAAAGGCAGTATATGGTGAGAGTCTAATGCTTCACAGATGATCACATTTTTCTATGTGTTTGTGTGGCAGAAGGGCAAAGAAACCACCAAGATCTTTCAAGTATCTTTTCATGGTAGTGCTACAGCATTCATAGAAGTTGAGTTTTCATGATTTCATCACTTCCCAAAAGCCTCACTTTTGAATCATTTTGGTGATGAGATTTCAATATGTAAACTTAACATACTATACCACTTAGTCTAACACTATACCTACAAACAAAAAAAAATCTGAAAATTAAATATAGGTAACAGTAGATAAATTATATTAGTAATAAACAATGCTTACTGGCTTGGTGAGATGGCTGGTAAAAGGGCCTGAGTGTAAGCAAAAGGACTTGTACACAAACTAGACACCCTAAGGTCAATCACTGGAACCTACAGAGGATGAATAGAACCAACTACTGAAAGTTGTCCTTATACCACATGTACATTGCAACATGTGTGCATGCCCCCCTACTTCATACACACACAATAATAATAATAATGAATAAAACATTTTAAAATGCCTACTTATTTCTTCAAATCAAGATGGCTTGATGAGTGAATTCTACCAAACATTTAAAAGAAAATGCATAGTAACCCTTTAAATTTCTTTCAATGATGATAACAATTCTTTATTCATTCTGTGAAACTACTATTACACTTATACCAAAATAGGGAAAGCATATAAGGAGCTACAGAACAATATCTCAATGTCATTAATAAATTCAGCACAAAATTCTCAAAAAATCAGCAAATTGTGTCCAACAACACATGAAAATAACTGTACACTAAGGTCAAATGGAAATTGTCTCAATAATTAAAGCTTTGTTTTAACAGCTGAAAAATCAACTAATATATAGTACCATATCATTAGAATAAACACAAAAAAATCACCTAATCATCTTGGTAGATGCTGAAAAAAAAGATAAGATTTAATAACTCTTCTTTATTTTAACATTAAAATGGGAATAAAAGGAAACTTCCTCCACTTGATAACAAGTATCTACAAAATTCCATAACTAACATTGAATATAATCATAAGGGTGAATATTTCCCACATAACATATGGAATCAGTTAAGGATAGTTTCTCTTGGCCCTTTATAGTCAGTGTTGTGCTAGACGTTCTAGGTAGGGAATTTGACAGGAACATCCAATAAAGACATCCAGATTGTAAATGAAGAAATAATAGTATACATACAGATGACATAATTTAGTATTTGTAAAATCATAAGGAATCACTAAAAATTGCTAGAACTAGTAAATGGATTGAGCAAGTCGATAAGCTACATATCAATACATAAAAATAAATTGCTTTTCTAAACATTTGTAATGAAATATAAATAAGACAGTAATTTCTTTATAATGATGGCAAAGCAATAAAATACTTAAGATAAAAGGAAGAGCAATATATGTGCTCTGAAAGGTAAAAAAATACTGAGAGAAATTAAAGATCAAAACAAAATTTAAAATGCCACATTTATAGATCATAAAGCTTAAAGCATGAATTTTAATAATGCTCCTCAAACTATTGGGTTTTTAAATATAATCCTTACAAAGCCCTAGCAATTACTGAGTGTCACCACCAACTCTATAGCAACCCACCTGCTGTGGCCTCCCCTTCATCCCTCCTGTCTGCCACAATCTCCAGTGGACCACACAATTCTTCTCCAAGCTTCCTCCCCACTCGTCCTGTAATCTCAGCCCCCAACTCCAGCAGATATTCCATGGGAACCCTAGGCAAGCCTATCAGAAAAGCAACTAGGCAAGTAAAGCAAGTAGGCAAGCTTCAGAACTTCATTCTGCCTCCTTTCCTCCAAATCCATTCCCTAGCCACATCCCCAACTCTGTGTCAGCCACCAAGACCTAGAAAGGCAGTTTACCTGGAACCCCCAGTGGCTACACCTATCCTGTGCCCAGAAAAATTCCCTATCAGGCAACACACACTTACCACACCCTTCCAAGAACCAGGGAGAGCAACAGAAACTAAGGAAGAACACACCCACCCAACAAAGACAAGACCAGATATCAGCACCTAGAATTACAGTCTTCCCAAACCCAGATGCCTAGATACCAACATAAAAACATAATCAATAACAGCCAGGACAATGTCTCCACTAAAGCCCACCTATCTTATCACAGTAGGCCCTGAGAATTGACAAGAAAAAGACCTTAAAACAGCCTTTATGAATATGATAGAGATCCTTAAAGATGAAATGAAAAAATACCTCAAAGAAAGCTATGAAATACAAACAAAAAGTGTAAGTATATGAGTAAAACTGTTCTAGGAACAAAATTGGAAAAAGAATCAATAAAGAAAATTCAAACTGAGGGAAATCTGGAGGTGAAAAATTTAGAAATTTGAACAGAAACCTCAGAGGGAGACCTTCCCAATAGTATACAAGGGATGGAAAAGAAAATCTTGGGCATTTTAGACACAACAATGGATACCTCAGTCAGAAAAAATATGTTAAATCAAAAAAACCTCTTGGCACAAAATATACAGACTATCTGGGACACTATAAAAGACCAAATGTAAAAACAATAGGAATAGAGGAAGGAGAAGAAACCCAGGTCAAAGGCACAGAAAATACTTTCAACAAAACCAGGAAAGAAAACTTTCCCAACTTAAAGAAGGAGATGCCTATCAAGGTACAAGAAGCAGACAGAACGCCAAATAGACAGGACCAGAAAAGAATCCTTGTGATATAACAATCAAAACACTAAGTGTACAGAACAAAGAAAGGGTATGAAAAGCTACAAGCAAAAAAACCCAAGTAACATATAAAGTCAGATATATAGAATTGTACCTGACTTCTCAATGGAGAGTCTAAAAGCTAGAAGGGCCCAGACAAATGTACTGTAGACTCTAAGAGACCCAGATGCCAGGTAATCAGTAAACATTGCTTGTTGACATCTCTCAACATAAATGGTCAGAAGGGTCTCAATTTCTCAATTAGAAGACGAAGACTAACAGAATGTATGTGAAAACAGGATCCATCCCTGTTGCATCCAAGAAACACATTTTAACACTCAAAATAAATATAACCTCAGGGTAAAAGGTTGGAACAAGATATTCCAAGCTAATGGACATAAGAAGCAAGTTGTTGTAGCCATTTCAATGTCTGACAAAATAGACTAAACCAAAACCATTCAGAAGAGTTAGAGGAGGACACTACACACTTATTAAAGGAAAAATCCACTAAGAGGATATTGTAATTACTAACATCAATGCCCCAAATACAAGGACATCCAAGTTTGTAAAAGAAACACTACTACAGGTTAAATCACATATTAACCTTTACACACTGATAGTGGGAGACTTCAGTACCCTGCTGTGGGATGTTCTGTATGTTAAATATGTTGCTCATAACTAGATAGCAAGAAGCCTGCCATGGCCATACAGTTTATAAGAAATATAAGTCTCTGTGTGTTTACTTGGTTGAGTCTGAGCGGCTGCAGGACTGGTGGGTGAGAGAGATTTGTTCTGACCATGGGCCAGGCAGGACCAGGAAAACTCTAGCTACAGTACCCTGTTCTTGTCAATAGACATGTCATTCGGGAAAAAAAATTATTTATTTTGCATCCTCATCACAGTTTCCCCCTTTCCTAGTTCTCTCCTGACCCACCCTCTGCCCCTCCCAATCCACCCCTCCTCTGCTTCTGCTCCAAAAAGGCAGGCCTCCCATGTACATCAACAAAACATATAGAAGAATGCAAATAGATCCACACCTATCACCCTGCACATTTCTCAACTCCAAATGTATCAAATACCTCAACATAAAACCAGATACACTGAACTGATTAGAAGAGAAAGTGGGAATATCCTTGAATGCATTGGCACAGGAAACAACTTCCTGAACAGAACACTGATAGTGCAGGTACTAAGAGCGACAATTAATAAATGGGACTACACAAAACTGAGAAGCTTCTGCACAGCAAAGGACACCACCATTCAGACAAACAGCCATCTACAGAGTGGGAAAGGATTTTGCCAACATGTAATAAGAGTCTAATATCCAAACTATATAAAGAAGTAAAAAAATAGAAGATAAAATCTGGGCATCAATAAAGCAAAAAATGAAATATAGATCTAAATAGACATTTCTCAAAAGAGGAAAATCAGATGGTTGAGAAACAAAGAAATGTTCAACATCCTTAGGTCATCAGGTAATTGTAAATCAAAACTACTTTCAGATTTCATCTTATACCCATCAGAATGGTTAAGATCAATAAAACAATGACAACTCATGCTAGTGAGAATGTGTAGTAAGGGGAACATTCATCTATTGCTTGTGGGAGTGAAAACTTGTACAGCCACTGTGGAAATCAATGTGGTGGTTCCTGAGGAAGATGGGAATCTGTCTACCTCAAGATCCAGCTATACTACTCTGGGCATATCCCCAAATAACTCTTATACTGGGATGCTTACCCAACCATGTTCTCTCCTACTCTATTCATAATAGCCAGAAACTGGAAACAACCTAGATGTTCTTTAACAGATAAATGGATAAAGAAAACATGATAAATTCATGCAATGGGGTATTACTCAGCCATAAATGAAACCATGAAATTTTTAGGTAAATAGATGGAACTAGGAAAAAAAAACATCCTGAACAAGGCAACCCAGACCAAGAAAGACAAACATTTTATGTACTCATTTATATCTGGATGCTAGCTGTTGAATCAATGATAACCAAGCTACAATCCATAGAACCAGAGAGATTACATGTTGAGTAAGGGACAGGGGATGGGCTGGCAGATAGATCTCCCTAGGAAAGGGGAAGAAAATAGCTAATTATAGCAGGGGGTGGAACATGAGATTCAACTGGGGAGGGTGAGGGAAGAGGGGTACAGGGGAGAGACTATGGGGAGAGGCAGCTGAAATTAAGAGCGATTTGAGAGGCATTTTGGAAATGTAATATAGAAGAATCTTCCAAAAATATATACATATATGAAGGGGATCTAAATGAAACTTCCAAATAATGGGGAAAACAGAGCCCCAACTGGACATCTCTTGTCATCAAATGAAACTTCCAATACTGGGATTGAATTACATCTAATTGAGTTGTTGGCCAAGGGGTCCTTATGGGAACCCCTAAACACCCCAGGCAGTTGCCGAGACTATGTACTGCTCTTCACAAACTGATAGCAAGGCCCCATTGCTGAACACAACCACTACATAAATCACTGAATATGGAGAAGTTGAGCTGGTGTGTGCCTACATAGAGAGCCTCCACTCTATGTAGGTCTTGGTGCAGGAAGGTACTCTGCATTCCCCAAAGGGGAAATGTAAGCACCAGCCCAGCTACAAATTCTTTTATCTACAATGTTGTTTTGTCTACAACCTATGCTAGTGCAATAGTGGCACACATCTTATGGAAGTAACAACCAATATCTGATTTGACTTAAGGCCCACTCCTACTACATGGAACCCATAATCATCACTGCTTGGGTGACCAGGGACCTAAGGTAAAACCAAATACCACTGTTCTTTAAAAAATAATAATAATGCAGCAATAAAATGATTCCTCAAAACATTCTTCTATACTCATAAATCAGTACCTTGCTCAGCTGTCATCAGAGAAGTTTCCTCCTTAGAGAGAAACAAACAGTAAACCACATCTGGACATTTTGCTGAGACTGAGAGGCCTGGAGCACTCAGCCCTAAAGAGGATGTTCCCATCAAACCCCTCCTCTCAAAGAACCCCGTGGAAAAGGAGGAGGAAAGAGTATAAAAGCAAGAGGGGATAGAGGACACCAAGGAAACAAGACCCTCTAAATCAAGAGTCAGAGGCAGCATGTACAAGGCCCACACTGTTTTGCACCTGATGGGGTCCTAGAGCTAAAAGGAGAAGTGGACACATTCCTAACCCAGAAACTATCTCCATTGATACCTACTTGCAAATGAATATTTTGTTTTTGTTCCAAGGGAGTCTCATTGGGGAAATAACCGACTCTTAAGGGTAGGCTGCATATCCAGCAGTAGACGACCAACAGGAAATGAACTCAATGGCACCTTTGGAGGTTCTTTATCTCATAATGTCATATCAGGGCTTTTTAAAAAATAAACATTAATTTTTTAAATTTTATTTTATAATTAATTTAATTTTACATATCAGCCACAGATTCCCCTGTCCTCCCTCCTCCTACCCTCCCTCCCTCCCCCCCAGCCCACCCCCCATTCCCATCTCCTCCAGGGCAAGGACTCCCCTGGGGATTCAGCTCAACCTGGTAGATTCAGTCCAGGCAGGTTCAGTCCCCTCCTCCCTTCACTCAGGCTGAGCAAAGTATCCCTGCATAGGCCCCAGGTTCCAAACAGCCAGCTCATGCACTAAGGACAGGTCCCGGTCCACTGCCTGGGGGCCTCCCAAACAGTTCAAGATAATCAACTGTCTCACTTATCCAGAGGGCCTGATCCAGCTGGGGGCTCCTCAGCTATTAGTTCATAGTTCATGTGTTTCCACTAGTTTGGTTATTTGTCCCTGTGCTTTTTTCCAATCATGGTCTCAACAATTCTCATTCATACAGTCCCTCCTCTTTCTCACTGATTGGACTCCTGGAGCTCCACCTGGGGCCTGGCCGTGGATCTCTGCATCCACTTGCATCAGTCATTAGATGAGAGTTCTACCATGACAGTTAGGGTGTTTGGCCATCTGGATCACCAGACTAGGTCAGTTTGGGCTTTCTCTCGACCATTGCCTGTAGTCTATTGTGGAGGTATCTTTGTGGATTTCTGGGGACCTCTTTAGCACTCTGCTTCTTCCTATTCCCATGGGGTCTTCATTTATTATGGTCTCTTTTTCTTTTTTCTCCCTCTCTGTTCTTGATCCAACTGGGAGCTCTTGCTCCCCTAAGCTCTCTTTCCCTCGACCCTTGCCCTTTATTACCCCCCTCATGTCCAGTTTGCTCATGTAGATCTCATCCATTTCTCTGTCCTTGGGCGATCCCTGTGTCTTTCTAGGTAGCCTCCCTGCAGTTGTGAGTAGCAGTCTAGTCACAACTTTGTTTTACATCTAGTATCCACCTATTCTTGAGAGTTTGTTTGGATGGTCTAGCAGGGAAGCACAGCTACTTATATACCCTTGACCAAAGGCCAGTCCTCCTCTATTTGGGGAAGGTTGTCCTCTTCCACTGAGCTCACAGCTTTGGGAGGGACGCACATGGAGTGGTGGCGGAGGAAGGGGACACCAACCTAGCCAGTCAGGTCAGTCGAATCAACCCTGATGATCAATGGGATGATAGATTTCTCAGCCAGATCATCCTCACAGAGGAGGGAATAGGGGGTGGCTTGGGGGTGGAAGGCTGGGGGAAGAGCAGGAGGAGGTAAGAGGGAGATCTGTGGTTGGTATGTAAAATGAATAAAAAAATTCTCAATAAAGACCAAAAAAGAAAAAATAAACATTCTTATCTTTTATTTTTTATTTTATTTATATATGTATTTTCCTGTCTTTTTTACCCTACAAGTCCTTTGTGTGTGTGTGTGTATATATACATATATACATATATATACATATACATATATATATATATATATATATATATATATATATATATATAATGTTTTTCAGTTTAGTGTTTTTCTGAAATTCCTGACTGCAAATAAGAGAGTCTCTGCATCTCTGTTTCATATGCCTTTTGTGTGTGTGTAAGTGGGGGGCTCTTTTCTTTCTGTTTTTGTTTTGCTTTGTTTTTTTCCTATTCTGATATATTAGTTATTAACTTTTGTTTTATCTTATTATACTTTATTTTACTGTTATTCCTTAGAAGACTGTTTGTTGTCTAATGGGAGAGAGAAAGGGGGTGGATCTGGATGGGAGGGGAGAAACTGGGAGGAGTAGAGGGAGGGAAAACCATAATCAGAATATAGTATATCAGAAAAATGCTATTTTTGAACCTATGTCTACAGGACAAACTACCTTTTGATTTTTTAAGTTACTAAACCTTTCTCACATCTTAAAGACAGAGATATTTACCTTTTTGTTAAAATGGAAGCACTTAGATTCACGTAATTTTGCTATGCATGCCTATAATTGTTTTCACATGTTGCTTGTGTCAAAATTTTTTAACAAGTTAAAGATACTTCAATTTTTATTAAATTCATTATGTGCTAAAATATTACTTTTATTTTGCATGCCCAATTAAGCCTGCATGCAAATTTATAAATTTGGCAATTGTGCTTATGTATTTGGGTTATGTAATATGTATTATGTATTATGTAAAAGCCTGATAAATACAAGAAAATAAAGATTCCAAATAGCTAGTAGAATCTTGAAGGGAAGGAAAGAACAAAATTGGATTCCTCTTGTTTTCTAATTTCATAAGTTACTACAAAGTTCCCACAATCATGAAAATGTAGTGCCAGAATAAGGATTAACAGACATCAATAGAATAGAATTAAGAGTTCAGAAACAAACCCAAATATTCATGGACAATTGATTCCCATTGAGAGGGCCAAGACCATTGATTGGCAAAGAATGATCCTCTCAAAAATTGGTGCTGATACAACTGAATACCTATATGCAAAAAACAAATTTGGACTCTCACTTTTTATTAGATGTGAAAGTTAACTTGATAGATCTCACAGAATAGAAAAAAGAAGGAAAATTCTCATCACCTGTGTTTGGGCAATGATTACTCCTTCTTAGGTACAAAAATACAAACAAAAATGACAAATTATGTTTTCATCAATATTGCAAAATTTTCATATCATAAAGGACCCTATCAAGAATGGAAAATGATATCCTAAAGAACAAGGACAACATAATGATATGTATGGCAAGAGTGGGGCCTTGGTGGGTTTGGAGCCAAGGTGCCCCATAGTGGGTGAGAGACAGAGATGTCATGCAGACAGTGCTCAGTGAAGAGTTATATTTGGTGGGGGAAAGAGAGAGGGGGGATGGAAAGAGAGGGGGGGCACACCTTGTAGGAATAGAGAGAAAGGAGGTGGGGATGAGTTTTCTCTTAAAGTAGGCTTTACATCAGGACACACAGGGTGGGTCCCCAAGGGGTGGGCCAGAATGAGTACATTCCCCCGTTTTGATACTATAAAAAGTTGAGTTATGGATAGCAAGTGGGGGAATAAGGGAAATGAATTCTCAAGACTATTTCCTGCTGATTTTGGAGGGAAGTGGGAGGGGGAAGTTGGGAGTCAAGGTCACACATGGCAGGAGGTACAAGTGAAGAAGCATTCAGCTAGCTGTCATTATGGAGATCCCAGGCATGGAGGTCTCAAACATCTGTACAGAAGATGCAAGGGTGAATGAATGAGTCACAAGAGCAGATATGTCCTTTATTGGGGTGTCTTGGAAAACCAGGTTCTAGTTGCTGAGTAGATGCCCACTTAAGCCCGGAGAGGTGGTACCAGCAGTGAATTGAGGGATGATGTGTTCTTTGGGAGTCATCATATCTGTTTTTTTTCTGGAGATAGGGGTGCATCCATCCCAGTTGACTTCCTCAGTTGGTGGTTGACATCCTCAAAGTTGGTGCAGAAGCTGGCATATCTGGAGGACCCTTTGTGAGTTGGCCTTGGCCCAGGCAGGAGTAAAACTGCAAAATATGTTCGAAAATGGGTGGGATCAAAATGGGTTCTGGAGACGGTTAGTTTTTATCAGGCCATATTTCTTGATACAGTAGCAGAACTTTTCCCAGGAGCTTGCAGATATCTGTTAGACAGCTGGAACAGATTTATATCTTGGTGTCATAGCAAAAGGGTTAAAATCCATAGAAATTGAAGGACTCTCAAGAACTGTTTGTAGTCAATGCTGTATCAGTTGATCAAAACTGCATTTATCAATATTGAAACTTTGAATCTCTGAAATTATATCTGAAACTAGTCTATCCTGTACTATGAAGTCTGTGATTGAGGCATACCTGTCTATATTTTTAACAAGAAACTTATTAATGAGCTATCCAGGTGCTTGTAGTCTCTGGATTGTGTATGTTAAACTGGTGCCTTAGTTATCAAACACCATCATATCTGAGAAGGATATATTTAAGAATAAGTGAGATAGCTTTCTTATCTTCATATAAAAAACCTTAAAGCTGTTTCTTTTATTTAATTCACTGGGAGATACTGAGAGCAGTATTAGCCCTAAGAGAATGAGGCCTGTGAATTTTACATGGAGAACTGAGAAGGCAGATGAAGCAAAGCCTGGTCATCAAATGACATCAGAGATCTGAGAAGGATAAATTTTACCTGAGTTAGCAACTGAAAGTGACAGACTTACCTGCTGGCTACCTAGACAGCCACCCTAGGACCCTCCATGGTTGTTGAGGGCAGAGGTCTGAGGGCAACAACATCAGTCTCCATCTGCCAGGCCTAGGTCTGCCAGGCCTCTGAAGATCTGACAGTTGTGGGATAGGAAATTGTGGGAAGGACCAGCCTACCTTGTCTGGGCAGAAGTGAGGCAATGGGTGCCCAGAGTCCTGTTGTCCATAGTCTGAAGAAGACCCTGGCAGCAGTCGAGGTTCTTCTGTGCCCATCTCAGTGGCTGGTGCTGCCACTCTGGAGCAAGTTCCAGGTAGAGGTTCTTCTGTACCAACCCATCTTCTTTGGAGGAAATAAAGGTGCTGCCAGGAGCCAGAATGTGTCTCTATCATGAAAAGCTTTTTAATTAAACATATGCATGGTGCCCCATGGTGAGTGAGAGGAGACACCACGAAGACAGCACTCAGTGAAACATTTTATTTGGTGGGGGGAAGAGAGGGGAGAAAGAAAGAGGGATAGAGAGAGAGGGAGAGGGAGAGAGAGAGACAGAGAAGAGAGACAGAGACAGAGAGACAGAGAGAGAGAGATACATCTTGTGGGAACAGAGAGAAAGGGAGGGGAGTGTTTTCTCTTAAAGTAGGTTTTACATCAGGATGCACAGGGCGGGTCTCCAAGGGGCATCCCAGAATGCCAACAGAAAGTATTTGCAAATAAATGTTGGTCAAGGGTCTGTATCAAGACTATGTCAAGAATGATTACAGCTTAAAATCAAAAGACAAATAATTGAACTTAAAAACAGGCAAAGAAGTAAAGTAAGCATTGTCTGTGGTTTAAAAGAATTATTGGTACATTTAAACATCGTAATAAAATACAGTTCTGTTTCATATCTAATCTAATGGAATTAGGCATCAGGAATAACAAGATAAATTGGCAAACTCTAAATATTTGAGAAATAATTTCTGGATTTAAAGAATTCATATAAATTTAGGAAATGTATTGTAACGAAAAATAATGAATATATAACATCAACATTCGAGGAGCATAAGCAAAGCAGTACTTAGAGAAAATGCATAGCTTTAAATGTTTGTGCTGTAGAAGATTTAAAATCATTGACCAATGTTTTTGAATGAAAACTACTAAAAAGAAGCTGTGATTGCAGAATTTCAGTACAGCAGACAGATTGGAATGTTGTGGGTCCAGAGGCTAATTCCCTTATATTGAGCTAGTTCTGGTCCTCTGGAACAGCCCACCTGTGTTGAAACTAACATCTCATGACTGTAAGCAAGGGTGCAGTGAAATCACTGAACTGGAAAACACCATGGGTAGAAAGAAAGGTTTACTGGGGTCATGATGCCAAGGCTACCTTTCATTGGGCAGAGAGAAGCAAAAGAAGAGGGAAGAGAAGCAAGTGGATTTTATATAACAGTTAGCAGGGTGGGGGTCTTTGAGCTGATACAGGCTGTCCAGACTGATTGAGAACTAGATACTCTTGCCTAGGTTGTTGACATTTGGAAGCACATTAAAGGAGGTTCTGAAAACAGAAACCCACCTTACAAAATTCCTGAGGAATGTTGAATTTAGACTTCTGTTTACCCAGTAACAATCCTTCTGTTTACCAGGTCACAGTCCTTCCATTTAGAGCATTGTTACTAACACTGCCATTTTGGGGCACGCACTCTGGACTTTACAATGACTAATAGAAACCTTTTGGAGTCTATTTACTTAGCAGACTACCAGTTGCCACCAACCCAAAAGCTAAGACTGGCATCAGATAGCACCTAAGGCTAAAGCTTCCCACATTTGCTGTACCTACCTTTCTAATGTTCCTACCAATGGGTTTGAAACTTGCCTTGGTTTATGACCTTTTTTTTGTTCTGTAAAACTTCAAAACTTCATGAAAGTGCTTTTACATTGGCTCAAAATGTCTCCAGAATAAATTATATCCTATTCCTTTAAAGTGAGAGCTGGGTTTTCGTGTTAACAGTTTGTACCTTAGAAAACTATAAAAAAAAAAAAAAAGCATACTCACCACCTACAACACCTACAAAAACAAAACAGGAGACATTTTAATGAAGAGAATCTTTGAAATTGAAACAAGAAAGCAGTGGTAAAAATCAATAGGAGCAATATTTGAAAAATTAATAAAATTGGCAAATCTTATCAAAATCACTTGAGAAAAAGGTGAGGAAACAAAAAGAGAACATAATCATAATAATCCTATATATATATTAAAACAGTTATAAGGGTATGAGTAATTTTTAGTGCAGTGAAAATATTTTATATCTGAAGTAGTGTGCCTAAGTGTGCACATGCATGCATGCCTGTGTGTGCTAAAACTGGTTAAAATGTACGCCTAGGATATATAAACTTCACTTTCTGTATATTTAACTTCAAATTTTAAAGTAAAATTGTGAGAGAGACAGGTAGAAATCACAGCATAAAATGGAAGAATGAAATAAGTAGAGTTTGACAAGAAGTGGTTCCAGCAGTTTATGCAAGAGAAGCTGCAAATAAAATTTTTACAATTTTCATTTTGGCAATGATCAAATAGAATAAAGTTTTAAGAGGACAATGAAAGCAGTGGGAGTAGATCTTGAAACAAATGTCACAAAACCTTTAAAACATCCGACACTACTGATTAGACTTGATAGTAAAAGAAAAAATAATCTAATATGTGGAACATTCTTAATATGTTTGGAGAATAAATGCTCTTTAAATACATTCTTTTGGGAGGCTGGAGAGATAGTTATGTGATTAAAAGCACTCTTGCACAGAACCAAGATTCACATGGTTGCTCACAACTGGCTCTATGTCCAGTTTGGGGGATGCAATGCCTTCTTTTGGCTTCTGCAGTTACCAGGTAGCACATGGTGCACCTTCTTGCATGTAGGAAAAATACTCATATACATAAATAAAAATAAATAAATCTTTATTTAAAAAACAAATGTTTCTTTTAAAATAATCTAAAATGATTTATAAACAACATTATAGCATTAATGCATCTAGATATGAAAGTCAGGACTACTTAGTCTTTTATTTCCTCAGTCACTGAAGTGGTATATTTTAGAGTTTTATATTCTAAACCCTGATGTGTCTGTTTGCCTAAGGGTGGTAGAAAGCTACTGATAGTCTCTAATCAAGACTATAACAAAAACATCAATGAAAGTAGCAAGCCACATATATTGTAGGAGGGCAGAGCTTCTCTGATTTAATTCCTCAGTTGTCCACATAGAGGTCAGTCCCCTGTGTATCACAGGTCATTGTCAACCTCTCTGTGTGCCTCTCTTCTGGCCACTCCATAGTAGCTCTTTCATGGGCTTTGGACAGTATTTTCTAATGGACTGCACCACAGGTACTTCATCTGTTTTTACCAAATGTTAGATGCTTAAAGCCTATGCACATATTAGAATTCTCTGTATGACTGAGAATTACAGTTGAGAAGGGAAACAATCTCAAAAACAAAACAAAACAAGCAAGCAAGCAAACAAACAAACAAAAACCATAGCAAAATATGTTTCTCCCAAAATGGAAAGGACCAAGTATGTATGTGGGAAGGCATGTTCAAATTACATATTAATGCTTATGAAAATCTTTACCCACCTTTCAGGGTATGTTCCACATAGGTCTTGTTTCAGCCTAGGGTATATCTCTCTGCTTTCTCATTTATTTCTAACTCTGAATCATGGCTTAGGATACAATAGACATGATATTTGTCCTGTGAAAGCATCCTAGTCTACAATGGGACTGCTTGTATACTTTAATCTGAGCTTTTATTTCTGGTATGAGTTGTGGTTAAGTCTTCTCTTCTGATTGCCCAGTGGTTAACTATCCTAACACATACCTATGTGTGAACACATTCAGTCACAATCTTCAGAGGACAAACTGGATTTGACAGAGACAATACAAATGATCCTAGTATGGAGAAAAAGGCAAATGATTCCCCAATGTTCTATAATTTACAAGGTCACTCTTCTTACAATGGAGTTAATACATCATATGATTATGCAAAGCAGTGTTACTTCTTTGCTTTTGTCCCCTTTCTCTCAAATTGTACCTCTTCGAGCCCGCCTAAAATAAGAAATGACCCATTACTAGGCCATATACCTCTTAATGACCACTCTGTTAGCTACACAAAGACCTAGTTAAAGCTTGAAATTACCTCTTAAAAATTTCCAATTAGCTATCAGACAAAGGGCATCCTCTGCTCATTCTCAGTCTAAGAAGAGAATTCAGTGCTCACAACTAAAAGTAAGTGTTGTCAGATTCAGCTATTAGAATATCCCTAGTATTATAATATCTGAATATCCTTAGAACCAACTAGAAAGTGGGTGGAGAAGACTGCTGAAGAAACAGGAAAGATGGATGTGCACACTGTTTTAATTCTAAAGCCAAATAATTCATAAGAAATTGAAATTGCATTGAGAATATATATCTTAGAAGATATACAGGCTCCATGAATATGGTAGGTACCACCTTATAGAAGAAAAAGTATTAAGATCGAATGACACTTCCCAGAAAGTCATCAAAGTGTGGCAAGGTATAAAATCAAGAAAAATGAATACACTTTTTCCCTTCATAACTTTCCAAAGGTAGCTAACTATAGAAAAAGGAATTCCCCATATTTTGTCTGTGATCCATGACCATTTCAAACATATTTAGATCAAACTGATAGATATACCTGTGTGGCTTTGATTTTCAAATTAAACCTAACAAATGACAGTTTTGAGTGCATAGCCCCACACCCTCGATACTATTCCTAACTAATGAGACTTCAACTTTCCTGACACTAAATTTGGGCAGAAGTGTCAAATCATTATAATAACTACAAGCTGGCCCCAGCTAAAATAGCATCTCAGCAGCCTGCCACTGGCAGATAATCAACTGCACACCCACTGCTGGAATTGATACACAGTTGCAGCACCAGAAAATGATTAGACTATACCTCTTGGTGCCAAACTTTGCAGTACAACAAATTAACCTTTGGCCAGAATGATTATTTTTCCACTTTCTGAACGTCTAAGTCAGTTAAGCATTTTCTGATCAATGCAACCATATGTCCACCTGTAACACTTGAGAAATTATTCTTCATTTGCTAAATAACCCTTCTGTCATACAAAAAGCATGCTATGTCTTCTAGCTCAGAAGAGTGGGTAACTTGGTATTTCAAAGTCCACAGCACACTGAATAGTCCAGAAGTGTTGGTCTATTTACATCATGTTAAGATAACACTTTTAAACATTTGACACAGTTGATTGAAACCTATAGTCCTTTACAAAGTCAGTTCAATTTCCTTTGGACTGTCACTATCAATAAAATTTTCTGTATCATATATCTTTTTTTTTGAGCTGAAGATCAAACTCAGGGCCTTGCACTTGCTAGGCAAGCACTCTACCACTGAGCTAAATCCCCAGCCCATCCTGTATCATATATCTTTGTGGTAGTAATTGGCTCTGTAGAATTGCTGTTAGAGAAGAGTAGGTTTCCATGGAGCAGAATAACAATCTATGAGTGAGTTCTTATGTATGAGGAAGCAATTTTGGGAGGAAAATGGCATAGAGTGGGCAGCTACTCCAAATAGTCTAGATTTATTCCTTTACTTAAGTCTCAGTTTTTCATATTTTGTATTTCTAAATTTTAAGGTGAAGTGCAATGATACCAATATTAAATTGCTCATTAAAGTAATATTAGGTAGAAACTTAATTTTTTATCTAAGGTGGCAATGTTCAACATCACAGCTTCTCCAATTTATTAACAGCTTATTCCTTCTGTGGAAATCTTATTGCTGAGCATCTCCTCACAAATATCAACTAAATGTAATAATTCAAACGTGCTCCTCTGAAAGGAGATATAGAGGATAAAACCAAGTCACAAGCAAAAATAAAAGCCTTGCTGGGCATGGTGGCTCATGTCTATAAAAGCAGTTAGGTAGGAAGCCAATGTAGGAAGAATACAAGCTCAAGGCCCACCTGGGCCACATAGTGAGTTTAGCTTTTCCTTAGCAATGCACCAAGTCCTTGTCTCAAAAAGAATTAAAGTAAAATAAAAATAAATGAGGCCAAGAATGTTGCTTAGTGGTAAAAGTACTTGCCTAGTGCTTATTAGAAATGTTTATTATAAGTGAGACAATTGAATAGCTTGAACTGTTTGGGAGGCATCCAGGCTGTGGGACCGGGAATGTCCTTAGTGCATGAGCTGGCTGTTTGGAACCTTGGGCTTACACAGGGACACTTTGCTCAGCCTGGAAGGAGGGGACTGGACCTGCCTGTACTGAATCCACCAGGTTTAAATGAATCCCCAGGGGAGTCTTGGCCCTGGAGGAGATGGGAATGGAGGGGAGGGGATGGAGGAAAGGCGAGGATGGGGGCAGGAGGCAGGAGGACAGGGGAACCCCTGGCTGATGTGTAAAATTAAAACACAAATATAATAATAATAATAATAATAACAATAATGAAAGAAATGTTTATTATTCAAGCACCACTGTTGCTGTTTTTACTATAACACTTTATTATATGAAATACAGTCTAATGCTAATTCTGGATTAAGATATAATGGTTGATAATTTATCTTTCTAAATTTTAAGTAATACACAGAAATAGAAAAGTTTTACACACATTAATAGAATACTATGCAATGTTTAGTGAACACATATGATTGATGTATGTGTATATTTAAATCTCATCTCATTAAACATATTTGTCTCCTCAAGAATATAAGCTTCATTTGTGGTGAACACTTTCCAAAACCCTTTCTTCCAGCTTTATGGTGTATAGTACATGATTATTCACTGTAAGTGTAATGGTTAGTCTCTAGTCCATCCATGTTGTCTCATATGATAAGATTTCATTCCTTTTATAATGGCTGAATAAAATTCTATTATATATGTATGCCACAATTTATTTATTTTATTATTCATATGCCAATTGATGCACACAGGTTTCTGAATTTTGGCTGTTATAATTAGGGCTTCAATGAATGTTTAAGGCAGATGTCTTGACAAGACACTGGTTTCATTCATTTATTTATACTGATCAGTAGAATTGCTAGATTATAACCATTTTAAAATTTTTTGAATACCCACCATTCAATTTTCCATAATGAATGTACTAATTTAGAATGGTTTCTCCTCAGGGGCTTTGTTCTTAACTCATGTGGAAAAATCATTAGATTATAATCTCCCGAAAAACATTTAAGGTATTAATTGAAAAAAAAATCCTGTTGACTTAAAGTCAATCTGTTTGGTACCCTGAAAGACTGTTTTTGCTAATATAATGAATAAAAATTATAAAAATTTCCCATTAAGGAACATAGTTCAAATTATTTTCATTTTAACACTTTTCCTACATTAGTCTGTTTTTGTTTTTCCCTCTCCTAACTGATCTATATCAGCACTGAACTAAAGAGCTTCACAAAAATGTCTTACAGTCCCCACAGACTTCATAGGTATCAGCGGTAGTAGCCAAAGAGCCAGCTAGAACACGTGTGGACACTGAGAATATTGAGTTGTACCTGAGGCAACGATATGCAAGCAGAAGAAAGGCTCTTGAAAGCAAGGGCCTGAGCTGTCCATGGTGCTGAACAGTCCACTGACCATCTTCAGAGACTCACAGAACCAGAGATGGTTGAACTCAACTGCAATGATAGGCAGTGGACTTTGAGGTCAATGTGTACAAATGGGCACTGTTGTTCATTATACTTTTGACGTTTCACAGACTTTGTGACAGTGTAGGAAAGGAGTAAACTAAAATATTTCTCTGCAAACTTATCTTCCGTTCTGCTTTGCAGCATGTGTATTTGAGGGGAATTTTAATATTCATGCCTTAGATTTGTGTCTCTGATTGCACACAATTCATCAAGATCTTGCTCTTCACAGGCTATTTAATGCTCAGGAAGTCATTTAAATCATTTTGAATCTTCCCAAAATCTAGCAGGGAGTTATGTTTATAAATGACATACAAACCTGGAATACTTGCATATTTCATTTAGATCTAAATGAAGAAACCATAAGAATTTTGAAATGTGAAAGAAACTCACTATATCTCCTCTCTGTAACAATGAAGGGTCTAAGCAATATCATGGAATAATGTCCCTAATAGTTTCATCTGGACATGGGCTCTGTGTGTGTGTGTGTGTGTGTGTGTGTGTGTGTGTGTGTGTACAAGTATGGGTGCACATGTTTTTGTGTGTATGTGTTGGTCAGAGCTTTTTTTTCTGGAAAAAAGCATTTATCAGAAGCTTTCTACATTGTTTCTTGAGATAAAGTCTCTCGTTGCAACCTGAGGCTCAACAATTAAGCTAGGCTGGCTAGCCAGCAAGCCCCGGAGATGTGGCTGCCAGACTACCACAAAAAGCCATACTTTTTATGTAGGTATTGGGACAAGCATTTTACCAACTGAGAGATCTCCATATCACCTAGAATCTAATCTTGAGATTCGACATGCTGTTCATTGTTTATGACCCTGCTTTCACATTTGTTGTCTTCCACATTAATGGAAAAGTGGGTTATAAGAGGAATAAAATTAGACATAAGCTCCAGTGACCAAGGTTTGAGTGCTGGTTTCCTCATCTATGTATGTGATCTTAGAAAAGTCATTGTACAACACACATTACACATACCTCACAATTTAAAATACATTGAAAGTGACAATGAGCCTGAACATGTTTCATAATATCCTAATTGCTAGCCCCAGGCAATTGTCATTTTCTAATAAATCTATAGTTGGTGCTCATTTATAGAGTTACAGCTTCAACAAGGATTTTATATTTATTGCATTAACAATATATGTTAGGTACACATTCAGAAACATGAAGAAAATTGGAGGTGGGTGGAAGTTTTACTCAAAACAGACATTTATTTCTTTTCATACCAAGATGGAATGTCAGTACCATTTTGTCTGTTAAATAACCTATTGTGGTCAGTTCTTATTAAAAGAAGGGGGAAACCTACAAAGTCCTTGAAAAGTCATTTTTATAATGCTTCAGTGTCATAAATTTTAGCATATTTTATGTCAAATTGGTCCAAACTATTGTATTTTTCAAAGAATGTACTGCTTATTTTTCTTTCAAGTATATCTGACTGGTACTATGCAGTATGGTACACTTTGAATTAGGCTCTTTACGTTGCATTTTGCCTAAACTATTAGATTTCAAATGTGGTGGTCTGAATAAGAATGACCCCAATAAGACCATATATTTAAATATTTGATTCCCAGTTAGAAGACTTTTTAGCAAGGATTAGGAGGTATGGCCTTCTGGGGATGGGTTTTGAGGTTTCCAAAGCCATGCCAGGCCCAATATCCTTTTCTCTCTGCCTCCTGCCTGTGGATAATGATGTGAGCTCTCAGCTACTGCTCTAGAACCATTCCTGCCTGCCTGCTGCCATGCTTCCCACTATGATGATCATGGACTTACCCTCTGAAACTGTAAGCAAGTCCACAACTAAGTGCTCTTATGAGCTGCCTTGGTCATGGTGTCTCTTCACAACAATAGAACAGTAACTAAGAAATCAATATATTTAAAAATTAATTGTCCTTTGCATTTTCCCACATGACAAATAAAAGGAAATATATGTGTTTATCAACATATGTGGAGGTGAATTTTATTCTGTATGTCAAATTTAAGTGAAGGAATAACACTGTGCACACATACCAAGAACACCATCTTTGTAGTTGATGTTTTTCCCTCTAGTATGGGATAAAATTTCAATTCTAAGACTATTCTGAAGCAACACATAGAGTAAACTTCTTCATTTTCCAGTCCCAATATTAAACTGACAGTAGTTCAAATCAGAAGTTTACCTCTGGAAAGTTGAGAGCAAAATAATTTCAAATTGGCAGAAAGTATGAAACAGCTTCTTTGATATTTACACCTAAATATTCAGGAAATGGAGAGGTGTTCAGGGAGAAATTGCACACCTAATTCACTGTAATTCTCTACTCAATTTACTGTGATTTTCTCCCTCTATATGTGAAAGAATCAAAGGATCCATGAAAATGGGATCATTTATGTGATACAGTTCCTGTTATCAAGTACAGATAAGTGGAATAGTGCTATGACTGGAATTCGATGCATACAGACATGATAGTAGAAAAACAGGTAGGCAGAAATTTCTTGGAAGATGTAGAGGGCGAAACAATTCTCTAGAAAAAATGTGAAGAATAACATATGAAAAATTAAGTTCAAAGGGGAGATATCTGATGACAAAGTGTATCAGAAATAATTGAGTCCATTCAGCCAAAGCCATTGCATGACCTGAAGCTTATAAGAAGGAACTGAAAAGATAATGATGAAAGGAACAAGGCAGATTGCACTTATGTACAAATGGGAGTACAGGTGAAATGCAAGCCTTGCTGGGCAAAGGGCATAAATTTGGTGGAATTTAGGACTAGAATTTACTTTAGAATGTGTAATAAACTTTTTTTCCCACTGGAAGATAGTAATAGCTTTTACCTGCAGCACATATAAAACTCAAGAAGATTGTGCTGTGTAAAAAAAGGTCTTATACCAAGGAAGACATACAATGCTTCATTTCACTTATATGATGTTCTACATGAGACAAAAATAATTGAACATACATCAGTGACTGTCTCTTAGGGTTTGGATTCAGACCTATTGACTTGGAAGGGGCAAGTTGTAAGACTTTCCCTTAAGGTATATAACCCAGAAAGGGCACCCATATTAAACAAAAGAAATTATTTTATCCTAGGCTAGTCTGATGAACCAATGTGTTTATTGGGGCTACTTACAGGTACATGGGTGGTTCAAAAGGAGACACTTCACTTAAGGGCCATCCTGGCATGGCAAATGACACATGAGAGGTGTATTACAACAGCTCCTTGCTCAGTTTGGAGACATCTCTCCTGGAAAGTCTCCATCCAGCAATTGTTTATTGCTTATATAATTCTGGAGAAGGACCTTGGGAACCCTTTAACTTTCTTAT
Source organism: Onychomys torridus (assembly GCF_903995425.1). NCBI lineage: Eukaryota > Metazoa > Chordata > Mammalia > Rodentia > Cricetidae > Onychomys > Onychomys torridus. Next base: position 65,129,232 of record NC_050466.1, on the reverse strand, counting down.
CCTCTGGATCCTGGTAGATTTCATGAACTTCCTGAGTTTTATGTGTGTCTCTCTCCACTATAGGAGGCAATGCTTCAATTTGAAGGTCACAGCTATACAACCAGGTGTGATTTCTGAAAGTGAGGACTATATTCTCTGTACTTTATATTAAGTCTTGAGACTATACATTTGCATATATATACAAAAGCTCACCAGGTTTATGAATTCCATTGTATGTAAATTTTATATAAAAAGGTTTATAGATAAATTTATTTAGTACTTCACTACTGAGAAATTTAGAGAAGTACACTGATATCTCCACCTTACCTTAGTAATAGATCAAAATATTGAAGAATTTTGTAGATTAAAAGTGAAGAGATGGAGATGTATGTTTAAAGTAAGTTTTAAAAAGATTAATTGTAGAATCAACATTTTGGGTTGTCATTCTGGTCATGTCATAATTATTCAAGTTTTCTGTATATTTAAAACATGTTATAGTAAAATATTGAGGGAAACATGAGAAGTGGGAGAAAAGAAATACATTCAGTTTTGAAACCCTTATCTTTCACCATTTTATCCTGGCTTCTAGCGGGTTTAGAGTTATTTGATTTTTTTAAACACTGTGATAGTTTGAATATAATTGCCCACCATATAGGCTCATAGGGAGTGGCACTATTAGGAGGTGTTCCTTTGTTGCAACAGGTATGGCCTTGTTGGAGGAAGTATGTCACTGTAGAGACAGATTTTGAGATCTCCTATGCTCTAAGATATGCCCAGTGTCTTAGTTCACTTCCTATTGGCTGCTGAAGATGTAGCTCCTTCTCAGCACTATGTCTGCCTGCATGCTGCCATGTTGCTTTGTGATGATAATGGACTAAACCTCTGAAAGGCAAGCTACCCCCAATTACATGCTTTCCTTTATAAGAGTTGCTGTGATCATGGTGTCTCTTCACAGAGATAGAAACCTTAACTAAGACAAACACTAACCTGCCTTGTCTCTGATTCATGCCTTTATTACCCTGTACCTGCTTTACCTGTCTTTTCCTTCTTCAAAGAGATACTTCTCACCACTGTTTTGTAATTAGTTGCCAATATAATGTCTATGCTTTTAAAACACATTCATTTGTGTGTGTGTGTGTGTGTGTGTGTGTGTGTGTGTGTGTTGTGTGTTGTGTACGTGTGCACATGTGGGTGCCCACATAGGTCAGAAGAGGATGTCATATGCCCAGAAGTTAGAATTACATGTGGTTGTATTCTGATATGGGTGCTGGGAACAACTGAACTGTAAGAGCAGCATACTCTTAACTGCTGAACCATCTCTACATCCCCTTTCATTTTTAAAAATGAGAATATCTAAATTGTTACAAACTGCTGTATATTTAGAGGTAGGGAATACATGATAATTTATCTAAAACCTCCAATGATGTTAATTAATTACGTTACACTAACTTAAATATTCATGAAATATTACCCAAGCATATTGTTACAAATGAGGACGTTAGCCTACATTTTGAAAAGAAATTCAAGATGTTTAGAAGTCATCTTGAAGCAACTAAGAAGAAACTGTGGTGTTATGTGGTTTTACTTTAAGAAACCAAGGCAAACTTCCAATATATTCATTCTCTAGAATGTCCACGTGTTGTACATTTTCATCACAATGGTCAGTGATCAGTGATGTGGAAACAGATGTCATGCCTCTCAACTGGCTTTTGTCAGACACAAAATGAATCTAGGTCATCTCTCTTGGAAATAGGGCTATATCTCATAGGATTAGAGAGAAAAGCTCAACAGTGTGATAAAACTTTCAACTGTCAAAGTTAAACTAAGTATCTTTTTACATATTACAGTTTCATAAGTTCCCAATGACAAAAGAAAGGAATAGTTATCTACCATGGTTCACTTATCTGGGGGTAATTGTTTCTTCCTAAGCACAACTGAATAACTAGGATATCATTGACTCTCCAATTATATGTTTAGAAGCAGGAAGATATTTAATCAAAATGTATAAAAAGAAAATAAAAAGTGTATGAATGGTCCTGTGATCTTGGAGTAAAACAAAAAATTCTAAAACGTAAAGTAATAAAAAAATGGAATTGAAATGTCAATAGATATATCTATATAATATTGTAAAATGTGTTTAACAAAATTAGAAATCAAGCAGGGCTATTACATGTAAGAAATATAAATGACAATGATTAAATCCATAATCTATAAAGTATTCATGAAAATTAAAATGCTATGATAAGTGAAGAAAATAAAATGATTAGAAATTCCTCCAATATGAAAATGAAAAGCAATATTAAACACTTAAATTGATCAACTTTTAAGGGTGATAAATTTTTGAAACAAAATATTTTGTTTCAAAATACCCCCAATGTTAGTTAACTCCAGTATTCCCACCTTTCCCCTGCCCCTCCATCTCCATCCTGTTATACCAGTTTTCTCTCTTCTCTTTAAAGCTCCTACCTCCATGACCCCTTATTAAATTCTTGAATAATCACAATGGAAAATATATAACTGATTATTCAAAGCTAACATGCAGAAATGAGAAAAAATATGATATTTGTCTTTCTGTGTCTGGGTTACTTCACTCAGAATGATTTTTTTTTCATATTATCCATTTACTTCTGCATTCCATAATTGCATTTTTAACAGCTGAATAATATTTCATTGTATAAATATACCACATTTTCATTATCTATTCATCAGTTGGTGGACAACAAAGCTATTTCCTATTCTTGATAATTGTGAATAAGGCAGCAGTGGACATGGATGACAAATATCTCTATAGTAGGATGTAGAGTCCTTTATGTATATACCCAAGAGTGGTATGGCTGGATCATGTAGTAGGTCTATTTCTAGTTTTTTGAGGAACCTCAATTATGATATCTACAGTGGTTGTACCAATTTGCACTCTCACCAGCAATAAATAAGTGTTCCCCTTGTTTCTTTAATCTTGGCCATTCTTTTTTTTTCCATAAGGATCTGAAACTTTATTTTCTCCATCAAATTTGACTCAACTTTAGTACATTAGTCAAATACTCCCTCTTAAAGAAGTTGCACAACCATAAAAATACTTAACTTGAAATTAAGCATTTTTAATCTTATTAGGGTAAGATAAAATCTCAAAGTAGTTTTAATTTTCATTGCTCTGATGGCTATAGATTTTGAACATTTTCAAAAAAATGTTTTTCAGCATTCATTCTGTTTTTTGAGAATTCTTTGTTTAGAATCATACGTCATTTTTTGTTTGTTTGTTTTTTTGAGATAGGGTTTCTCTGTGTAACAGGACTGGCTGTCCTGGAACTTGCTTTGTAGACCAGACTGGCCTTGAACTCACAGATATTCGCCTGCCTCTGCCTCCACAGTACTGCAATTAAAGGTGTGCACTACCATTGCCGAGTCCAGGCCTCATTTTAATTAAGTTGTTTGTTTTCTTGTTGTTTAGGTTTTTTGTTTGTTTTGTTCTGTTTTGTTTTGCTGATTATTCTACATACTAACTTTCATTTTGATGTATAATTGATAAACATTTTTTTTCATTCAGTGGGCTACTTATTTACTCAAATATAATGTCCTTTGCTATGCAGAAGCTTTTTAGTTTCATGGGGTCCCATTTGTCAGTCGTTGGTATTAATGCCTGAGCTGTGAGTATCATCTTTAGGGTTGAGTTTATACAAGGTAAGAAATAAGAAAAATGCCTTTTGAAAAAGTCATAAGGAAACTTATACTATAGAAGCTTCCTAAAATTATATACATATGCATATACACATATAAAAACAAGTTTACTGAAGTTGTCCTAAATGGAGGTCATTGCCCCAGCTAGATACCTCATGCTAAATAAAAAACCCCAGTACCAGGAATAGGTTATCTCCTTTTGAGCTGTTGGACAATGGAGTCCCATAGACTGGCCCCACATCAAAAGATTACATATTTTGCCAATACTTTTGGATAATCTCCAGAACTTGATGATAGGACCCTCTTATTGAAGATACATGCTCAAGTAACAAAACATAGAGAAATCAAACTGATACTTATCTGGAAGCATTATACATACTGGCTAGCTTTCTGGTGCTAGAAGAGGCTCTGTACAATATTGGAAGGGAAATGATAATCCATCTCACCCTTATGTGTATGCTGTAAACTACAACAATGACTTGCCTAACAAAGTATGCCTACTGGTACAATAGGACCATGAATGTTTGGGGAGTAACCAACCACTTTCTGATTGGGTTCTAATGCTTACTCCATAAGATGGAACATATACCTGGCACTGTTATAGAGGCCAACGAACCTGTGATTAGATAGGTCATATACCCTGGAGTAGAACACAGTACCATCATTCTGGTAAATTCACATAGTATTCACACAACTCCCAATAACTTATTAGTATACCCATAGATCAGAGCATCTCAACTCTTACCAGAGAAGTTTCTCTTTGCAACTAACACAGAGACACTCAGCATGCAGGGAGTAAGAGACTTTGGAATGTTCATCCATAAACAGGACATACATATAGTATGCCACAAAGACTCAGGGGTCTTTATATAAGAGAGGAGGTAGAAAAATTCCAAGAGCCAGAGGTGATGGATAACATCAAGAAAATGGTATTTTCCCAGATACAATAGGGCAGTTGCATTGATGAACTCACAATGATTATGACAGTATGCACAAGACCTATGAAAGCTCAGGCCAGATAAATCCTAGCATAGTGGAGAGAAAGTAGGCACAAAGTCCTACTCTATAGTCATTTGATTGCTGAGGATCTATAGGCATTTGATTGCTCCTGGGAGAGGGATAGTTTTCTTTAATGATGTATCTTCTGATAGGTTGATCACATGCTAGAGCACTTACCACCCCCAAAACTAGTTGAGCAACACAAACTGAGCCTGATAGAGAAGAAAGAAGAGGATGAAGAATGTAGTTACGAGAAGTACTGGGAGAAGGTAGATGAATATATTCAAAATGCATTGAATGAGATGCTCAAAGAATTAATAAAAACATTATTCAAAATTCATTTCACATCTTTCAAAATAATGTGAATTTTTATTTGTTTATTTATTAGAGATAGGATTTCTGGATATATTAATATTTCTAAAACAAATCTTAATAAAGAAAATGCCTAGAAATATTAACACATCTATATTTATGTCCCCAAATGGTCAATATAGTAAAGATCAATAGATTAATTTAAGTAAATGGGGACTTAAATTATTCATGATTCTATTGAAATATAACCTAAAGTTAAGAATATATACATATCCTTGTGGGTTCCTGGGAATTTCCCTAGCTCCAGGTTTTTCCCTAACCTCATAATGGCTCCCTCTATCAAGATATCTCTTTCCTTGCTTTCCCTCTCTGTCCCTCCCCCAACTCAACCATTCTGTTTCCTCATGTTCTCTTGCCACCTCCCCTTACCTCCTCCCCTTTCCCCCCATGCTCCCAATTTTCTCAAGAGATCTCATCTATTTCCCCATTCCTAGGGGGAATCCATGCATGTCTCTCTTAGAGGTAGCTGCTAAGACTCCTAGCAATAGTGGAGATGGTCCCTGAACTGGCCTTCCCCTGTAATCAGATTGATGACTACCCTAATTGTCACCATAGAACCTTCATCCAGTAACTGATGGAAGCTAAGCACTGGGTGGAGCTCCCAGGGGGTCCAATCAAAGAGAGGGAGGAGGGATTATATGAGCAAAGGAGTCAAGATCATGATGGAGAAACACAGAGACAGCTGACCTGAGCTAGTTGGAGCTCACTGACTCTGGACCAACAGCTGGGGAACCTGCATGGGACTGAACTAGGCCTGCTGAATGTGGGTGACTGTTGTGCGGCTTGGGCAGTATGTGGGGCCATTGGCAGTGTGGGACCAGGATTTAGTCCTAGTACATGAACTGGATTTTAGGAGCCCGTTCCCTATGGAGGGATACTTTGCTCAGCCTTGATACAGGGGGGAGGGGCTTGGTCCTGCCTCAACTTGATATGCCAGACTTTGTTGACTTCCCATGGGAGGCCCCTCTCTGAGGAGTGGATGGGGGAGTGAGCTGAGGGGAAAGTGGAGGTTGAGCAGGAGGACAGGGAGGAGGAGGAACTGTGTTTGGTACGTAAAATGGGGAAAAAAACCTTTAAATATAAGAAAAAGAATATGTATATATTTATAATAGAATATTATATAATAACTAAAGACTATTAAAAAAAACCAATGGAGAATAAAATATAGCATAGGACAAGTGTGAGGACCTGACTTTGAGTGCTAGTAACCATGTAAAAAGCTAGCATGAGGTTGTGTACCTGTGACCTCTGAACTTGCAACAGGGGATTTGGATCTGAAGGATTCACTAGCCAACAAATCTAGCTGAAACTACTACCTCTAGATACCTCGTTTCAAAAAATAATAAGCTAGGGAATGTTAGAGGAAGGCACCCAATGTCATCCTTTGTTCTCCACATGTACAAGTGAACATGGACACACACACACACACACACACACACACACACACAAGATTGAAATGACAAGTAAAATTATAGAAATTAATAAATGAAAGAAATATGATAAAATGTTAACAATATCCCAGAAACAAGATTAAAACTGACAATTTTGTTGTTTAGATTTTTCTAGGCATTTGAAAATTTTCTTAACCAAACAGAACTGCTGAAAAGTACTGAAGAAACTTCTAATACCCAAGTCTAAGTCTTCCTCATATCACAGTCTCTTTCTTTTTTTTAGTAGCCACTGAAATAAGAAAAAACTTTTCAAAATCATATTAATTGCATAACACTGTAGTGTGAATCAAAACAATTTATATCATCTTAATTCCTATTTCTTTAATATGAATTTTTATTCTAGAAAGTCAAATTGGATAGTGGGAAGATAGGGAAAAACTTTATAATATATTCAATAATAAATTGTTCTAGGAATACTTAAAAACATGCAACCACAAGTGAAATATTAATAACAAAGTACTCCAAGAGACAAATGACATTTTGCTTTATAAATTTGAATTTGGGAAGCCATGAGAGCTCTTTATTTCCACTAAAGTACATGGTTTATAATTATAATATGGTAGTGTGTTGGCAAATTGGTTAGTTTTTGCTTTCAACAAACCACTCCAAAACCAAATGGCTTGGATCAGTAACCATTTATTTAGTTAATAATTAACAATTTGGACTGGTCTCTGCTGAGTAATGTTTCTGATCTCATACTTATGTGTCTGTGATCTTCTACCAGGCAGCCAGAGGAAAGCTGGTCTAAGATGGCCTGAGCTGGCATGTCTTGTCTTTATTTTGTGTGGCCTCTCATTCCTCAGCAGAATAGCTCTGGCTTATTCTCAAGGCATGTGCTGAAGTTCATCTGGGAGAAATGTGATAATTTGTGAATTAAGCTCAGAAGCAACAAATTTTCATTTCTGCTTCTTCCTAATTACTAGAGGAAGTCCCAAAGTCAGGTTATATTTAAAAAGACAGGGATTAGAAAATACAAATAATTCGAGTACAGATAAAGCCACCAAACACTCATAGGTTATTGGTTATGACCGAAACTAGGAACTTAAAAGAACTTGTGCCATTAGTTATGGAGCTTTCTAGCTTATCTATCCCTTGCTAGAGGTATTCAATTCAGCTTAAAGCCTTCCATTGTGATCTCAAATTGCCTAATCATTTGCTTCAACTTTCCCTTCAACTCCTGTGCTAAGACTGTGTTAGCTCTCAGAATGAAAACATATTTTGGATAATACTAGAAGAAAGGGAATTTAGTTAAAGGGTATTAGAACTTTCAGAAAATCATGTCTGGAGTTAAGAATAATGGTCAAAATGATATTTCAGATTTTCTTTGTGAAGATTGATGTCTATTGCTCTTACAAGACTCAGAAACAGCAGACTGCACACCCAACACCAACAGTGCTGGGTGCTGCGTTACTGGTAGTGGCTATGATCACAGCCATTCCAGAAAAGCAGAATGCTGTTGTCTGCACATTAATGAATTCCATGTAATCTTTTTCTATATTAATTTCAATGTCTAGAGAGAACTGATTGGAAATAACATAGCTACACTTTAGGAACACAAGAGGTTGAAAATGTTAATATTCAGCATATTTTAGTTTTGACAGTGATAGGGAGACAGTGGTAGGCAACTCAATGGTAGGTCTTGTGTGTAGGGAATTTCTCATATATAGAAAGGAATGTATAGTCCCATCTGAAAGAATAAGACAATGCACAGTTATTGATACTCTTCTCACTGCCTGAGTATTCCTCCATACAAGATTCTGTACAATTATTCTCTTAAAACCGCGTGGCATGAATAGGCACTCTTTTCTTCATTTATTCAAAATTTCTTCATTTATTTATTTATTTTTTGTTTTTTCGAGACAGAGTTTCTCTGTGTAGCTTTGTGCCTTTCCTGGAACTCACTTGGTAGCCCAGGCTGGCCTCGAACTCACAGAGATCCGCCTGCCTCTGCCTCCCGAGTGCTGGGATTAAAGGCGTGCACCACCACCGCCCAAAATTTATTTTTATACCTATTTTATTTTTTCACCACTTCGTTTGTTTCCATATTAAGCTATGATTACAACTTATAGTTCTTCACTGCCTTTATTTATATATAATCTATGATTACAGCATCTTACAATTCTTCAATAACCTTATTTATATGGGAAATTGTATCTATCATATACACTTCATATTCTCATCTCAAGTACAACACTTACAGAAAGAAACAGAGAATCAATGTGCCAGACTTTGTTTCAATGCATTGATTTGTTGATAGATTCTCTAGTCATATGTAGTCAGCCTGAATTACATGTACACATGAGCAAAACTAGACTCAAAAAAATAATAATAATTAAAAAGTGGACATGAATTTGAGAGGGAGTAGGTGGGATGAGAGAAACTGGAGGGAGAAGTAGAAAGTATATAAATGCAGTACTCGTGTACAAAATTCTCAAAAAATTTAAAGAAAAAGGAAGCATTGATTTCATGATCAACAATATTTGGACTCTTATCAAGACTTCAGTTTAGTCTTTAATGACAATGTCACTATTTGTCCTATTGGTGAAATTATTAAGGCCACTCCACATAGTTAAAAGGGAGGTTTATTTTGTGGGGTAACTTACAAATGAAGGGATAGGTTGTAGGGTCTGGCAAAGGTATAGCGCAGTCCAGTGGTGTTTTCTGGAGAACTCTGCTCAGTCTACCTCCAGCGTCCAGGGTCCTGGAACCAAGAGAGGCCTCTCCTTTCGATCCTGGGTCTTCAGCATCTTCTCTCAGCCCCACCTTGTAGTTGTGACCATTACCAAAGCCTCAATGGGAGTTGGAACTTCCAGGCCAAAGCTGGAATGGCTACCCACTGCATTGTCCTGATCATGCACCCATCCTATGTCCAGTTTCCTTACCATGTGATTTTGCCAGTAAAGGAACAGGTATGGTCCCCTTTCCAACTTAAATTTGGACATATAGATGTGACTTGATTTGGCCAATAAATAGGGCAAATGAATCAGAATTGAGTTAGGCCTCCCTCTTATATAGAGAGATAATATATCTTGATCTCCTGAGCTGTAAGAACTATATTACCACAATTAGCCCACTGGTCTAGAGATGGTAGAATAGAGAATTAGACAAAAATCAATTCATTGAAATGTGGATCTCTGAGTTTGGAGTGGTTTGCTATATACAACTTTTGTGGCTCTAGATAACTGATAAACTTTGATAATGATAAGCTAATGAAAAACCTTAAGATGAGGGTACCAATATTTTGTTGTTGTTGTTTTTTCGAGACAGGGTTTCTCTGTAGCTTTGGAGGCTGTCCTGGAGCTTGCTCTGTAGACCAGTCTGGCCTTGAACTCACAGAGATCCACCTGCATCTGCCTCCCAAGTGCTGGGATTACAGGCGTGTGTCACCAATATTTTTATACCCTTGTACAAGTACAAAAGATGTTTATTGTTTAAGATAAATGGTCTTTGGATATCTTTTGGTAGATAACTTGGACTCTAAATCTTGTTCTTACAATTTTGAATATGAACTTAAGAAAAATATGCCAAGACACAAGGACCAGACAAAGACTATTACAGAAAAATATGACCAGTCAAATTGGAGAGTTCTGGTGCCCATTTCCAATGGATACATCTACAAATTACCTCCCATATCTAAGGCTCAGAAAAGAATGCAAAAGAGGGAGTAAGGGGGCGATTTAAGAGCCAGAGGACTAGAGTTTCCTGTGAGATTGTGTCTCCTAGTTACTTTAGAAGCTACACCCATAAAGTCTCACCAACATGGCTGTCTGAACAGGAACTGAACAAAGACAACAACAATAGACATGTCAAAGTGGATGGAGGAAAAATCATGAGGCTTTAATCCTATACAAAGAACCATAGGCAACTAAGGAATGTGAGAGTGGGAGAAGAAGTCTTCCCCAGGGAAGATCACACCAATTGGTTATATGGTCAGCCTTGAAAATATACATGCACGTAACCTTATATGAACTAAAGTAGTCATATTTAATATATATTATATATACATAGATATGAATATAACAACAATAAATAGAAAACAATGCCATGAATTTGAAAGAGAGGTATATAGAAGAGTTTGGGGGGGAGGAGAAAAAAATTGATTTAATTATATCATGATCTCAAAACAAAAATAAGTGAAATACATAAAATGCCTCTAAATTGCAACAGATCACTATCACGATAATCATTTTTATATCCTTTACTAGGGAGTACCTTCTATGTTCCCAGAATAACATGTTTTAGTTTTTTAGTAGAAGCTGCCTATGTAGCTTATGCAGACCTCAAGCTTCTGCTTCTCTAGCTTTGACCTCCTAAAGCCTTGGGAATACAGTTGTTGGACACCATACCATACTGAGAGTAGTATCCCTGTAGGCGAAGGAATATTAAATACATTTCCAAAAGATCACAGACCAATACACAAAAGAAACAAGATTTTGCCCAGTATTGTAAGATTCTATTGATCTGCCTGGCAGTGGTGGCACCCACATTTAATCCCAGCACTCGGGAGGCAGAGCAGGCAGATCTCTGTGAGTTTGAGGCCAGCCTGGTCTACAGAGTGAGATCCAGGAAAGGTGCAAAGCTACACACAGAAACCCTGTCTCGAAAAATAACAACAACAACAACAAAAACAAAACAAAAAAACAAACAAACAATAAAAAAGATTCTATTGATCTATAGAATATCCAATTCAGGGACAAATGCTTATCTGTAATTGGATACTTCACGCTAATATTTGTACACACATTGTTTCCAAAAATTCACAAAATATTTTTTTTACAAGAACATGAATCCAATTTTACTTATTTGCTTTTCATTGGGGGTAAATCCAGGAGGGCTACAGTATTACACATATTCTGTGTTCAATGGCCTTAGCAGGGAAGTTGCTTCAGAATTTAGAATTTAGCATGAATCATAGCACTGTTTCTACAGGTCTGGGTTACCTTTCTCCAGATTACTCTGGCTTTGTTCAGTTTGCCTCTGGGAGTTACTGTGTTTTTTTTTGTTGTTGTTGTTTGGTTTTTGTTTTTGTTTTTTTTTTTTGTTTTTTGTTTTTGTTTTTTTTTTGCTTTACTCACATAAGCACATCTCTTGCCTGAATAGAATTCAGTTTCATCTTGAGCACAAACACATTCAATTTTAAGAAGAGCTGTGTTCTCCCTTTAGTTCTGGAGACCTCGCTTAGAAAAATGGTCTTTCATCACAGCCTTCCAGACGTATTTGCCTTTTAGAAGTCCTGTTCCCAGGAAACCACGGGAATCTGCTCCCATAGTTCAACAGCAGAAATTTACCTGACCTTCATAGGTACCAAGATGGCAGAAGGAGGCACACAATATCTTTATAAAATGGTAATTATTGTTATATGGTTATTTAAAAGTCAAATTCCAAAGTTTTGAGGCATTGTATGATTTTATCCACATAAAATCACTAATAAGCCTTGGTACTAAAAAAACAGGAACCATTTACCCTAGTGCCATATCGAAATATTTAAAAGAGCCTTAGCACAAATAATTAAGCACATTGTTCAAATGAGTGAATATCCATGGATAGTTGGTAAATAACTGAATAAATATATAGTCTAATAGAATCAGTCAAGTGAAACAACTGAGTAATTCATTCCAACTGAAGATTTTAATTCACTTTCCCTGTTCAACCAATGTGCGAAATAAACAATTCTATACACATTTTGTTGATACTCCTGGGATACATTCTAAATTAGCTATTTCTTCTCATGTTTGAATTCTAATTATTTAGTTCTGCCTCAATTTCAATTTTATCTAATAAAGGTACTTCCTTCCTCTTCTATTATTCTATCCATCACTGTAGGCCACCACTGTAAATTTCAGCTTGCCTTTGTTGCCTTCTCTCCCAATATTGTTGTACAATACCATTTATAAAGACAAGCTTTTAATGTTAGGGTACAACAATAACATGTGTGTTTCTCTTTCTGAACATTACAATGCAAGTGTTCTGTTTTTAAAGAGAAAGGTTTGTACTTTGATGAATGTCCTATTTGCATTTGTGTCTTTCAACTTTTCTAAAATGGAAATAAAATTGTCAATCAAAACAACAATCTTGCAGGTGAATTCTAGGCAAATCATTTGTGAATTCAGAAACATTAACAGAAGAAGACAAAGATAAAACACCATTGTTACATTTTTCAAAAGAATAAGCCCCTAATGACATACCTATTACTTAAAATTTGGGCATAATTATATTGCTTATTTCATAAACTTGTACCCATATAAAACTATCTAAATATAAAATTCTATCTTTTTTTTCCCAGTAATATAACAGTGGAGATACATCCAGCCCCAAACCCTAAAAGAAGAGTGTGGATTCAAGTTTGAACTATTCATGAGCTATTGAGTGGTCTTTTCAATTTGTCCATGCAGCAGATTCTCAAATGTTAGATATGAGAACACACATTTTATTGTAGTCTCAATTTTCAAAATCCTTCAAATGTAATGGTAGTTTTTGTTTAAATTTGGAGTCCTAAGAAATTGACTCCAAGACAAAATTTCAAGGTGTAGGAGCTAAACTTGGGACATGAGCAAAAGAATATTGGGAGCATAACAAACAAGTAAGACAGAGGAAACAAAAATATACTATGGGCTTTATTATCAATTATCAATGTAGGAAACTATATTTTAATCTTTCTTGGGGGTTTCTGGTAATAGTATAAAAATGTGTTACAAGGTTATGTTAGCTAAGGTACAGTCCCAAGTCTGTTCTCAGGTCAAAGCATGCTTCTGAGTCCACAAGCTCTATAGCATATCTAGTTTGCTGCTAGACAGGCCAGGTGCTACCAAGCCATTCAGTCTTTTAGTAGAGCTATAGTTTTTGCCAAAAACTACCTTTAGTTGTATGTGAAGCTGCAAGCTCGGGGGATAAGGGAAAGTCACCATAAAATACATTACATCTTTCAATAAAGACTTATTTTAATAGTAGACTATCAGTATTTTTTTTTTTGTATTATCCAAGACCTTACTTATGCCTCTATATTTGAGCAATTCTGTGTCACACTTCTTTGGAGACAAAGCAGAGCCTAGTCTCTGCTCTGTCATTGAAAAGAAAGTTTATTCATTGTCCAAACCACCCTTGAAATTGGGGTTCCCCCAGTCAGGTGCTACCACTTGTGTTCATTCTAGACAAGAGACTAAAAGAAGGCAGAGTAAGAAAACTAAATCTTGAGCTACTCCACTGCCAACACCCAGGCCCAAAGCAGGTCTGGCAATCTAAGGAGTTATTTACTTGTGCTGCCTTGTGTTTAAGACCTACAATAGAAGCAGGCTCCTGAGAACAGTATCCAACAGTGACCATAGCAGTGTCCTTACCAGAGACTTAGTAAGCCTCTCCCAGCAAAATGGCCATTTTTGTGTCTTACTCCATCTTCCTGGAGATAATCTACTACTTTGACTTACCAATACATTTGGTATTTGCATATATCAGTCAAGGTCAATTTTTATTGCTTGTAACAGAAAATATTAACTATGGTTAATAAATCTGGGGTATAGCCCTGACACTATTATATTTTAACACCTCCTCATACTAAAGTAAATTTGAAGCACCACTGCTATAGTTCTATTTTTTTCAAAGGGAAAATAAGTATAATAACATATGAGTAGTGCGCCTGTGATGCTCAAATAAACTAATTACCTGCAAGAGCTTCAAAAGCATGAATAAGATGATTTCACAATTGAAGGCAGCAACTAAATGATAATTTTGGAGTAATTTTCCACTCAAAATGAATGGATTTCATTAAGCATTTCAACTACCTTGCAAAGAAATCTATTTAAATACCAATATCTTAAAGCAAACTACCTGGTTATTCTGAAGCCAAACTTATATTGATTACAAAAATAGCCTCACTTCTTCACTCTCTCCTGTATTCCAACCTTTTATAATGTGACTTTTTAGCTCTGACAATCATGAGTTAGAATCTAATTTTTAATCTTTTGCTATGGTCTACACAATAATAGAATGTGATGGAAATAACAATGTGACCAGTTTTGAGTTTAATCTTTAAGAGATTTTTAAATCACTCCTTTGTTTACTTTTCTTTAATTAAAAATATTTTCATACAATATATTCTGAGCATGCTATTCTCTTCACCCAACCTCTAAATCCTTTCCACCTTCCCATTCACACAACTCCATGTCCCTTTTTTCTCTCTTTAAAAACAAACAAAAACAAGCAACATACATAAATCAGAAACCATAATGTACAAACAAAAGATCAATAAGACAAAAAAAGTCCAAATCAAACAATTTGAGACAAAAAGTCTACAAGATTGCCACTGAGTTTGTTTTGTGTTGGCTAACTAACTTGGGAATGGGCACTAACCTTAACTGTGGTTAATATACCCAATGAGACTTCATTGAAGAAAATTACTTTTTCCATTGCACACTGCTATCAATTGCCCATGGGATCTTGTTTATAGACTAAGGCCTATCCACTTCCCCTCTCAGTGCTGGGATACAGCCTGGCTTGAACCTGTGTAGGCCCTATGAGTTTTTTGTCTCTTTCCTTACTTGTTCTTAGAACTCTACTAGCTAACCAGTGAACAAACACAAGCTAGACTACAGGATCATGAGAGGACTCTCAGAAAAGAACTGAGATGTTTCAACTAATAGCCAACCAACTATTAAAAGAATAAATCATCCAGATGTAAATCCACACACCTTTGGACATCTGATTTTCAATAAAGAAGCCAGGGACACACAGCGGAAAAAAAATATAAATCATCTTCAACAAATTGTGCTGATCTAACTGGATGTTGATATGTAGAAGAATGCAAATAGATCCATATCTACCACCCTGAACAAAACTCAAGTCCAAGTAGATCAAAGACCTCAACATAAAACTAGATAAGTTGAACCTGATAGAAGAGAAAGTAGGGAATAGCCTTGAATGCATTGGCATAGGAGACAACTTCCTGAACAGAATACTGATATCACAGATACTAAGATCAACAATCAATAAATGGGACCTCATGAAACTGAAAAGCTTCTGTAAGGCAAAAGACACTGTCATTCGAACAAAACGGCAGCCTACAGATTGGGAGAAAATCTTCACCAACCCCACATCTGACAGAGGGCTAATATCCAAAATATATAAAGAACTCAAGAAACTAGACATCAACAAACTAAATAATCCAATTAAAAATGGGGCACAAATCTAAATAGAAAATTCTCAACAGAGAAATCCAAAATGACTGAAAAACACTTAAAGAAATGTTGAACATCCTTTACCATCAGGGAAATGCAAATCAAAATGACTCTGTGATTCCATCTTACACTTGTCAGAATGGCTAAGATCAAAACCACAAATGACAGCTCATGCTGGCAAGGATGAGAAGCAAGGGGAACACTCCTCCACTGCTGGTGGGAGTGCAAACCTGTGCAGGCACGTTGGAAGTCAATATGGCAGTTTCTCAGAAAATTAGGACTCAGTCTATCTCAAGACCCAGTTATATCACTCCTGAGCATATGGATGGAACTTGAAAAAAATTATCCTGAGAGAGGTAACCCAGACCCAGAAAGACAAACATGGTATGTATCCATTTATAAGTGAATATTAGCTATAAAGTTAAAGATAATCATGATCTGGTCCACAGACCCAGAGAGGTTAAGTAACAAGGTGGTCTTAAAAAGAAGACAAGGATCTCCCCGGGAATGAGAAATAGAATAGATTTCCAGGTGAACTGGGGGCAGGTGGGGTTGGGAACAGGAGGGATGGAGTTGGGAGTGGAGAAAATGCTGGGAGAAATTACTAGAATTAGGGGGGCGCATTTCAGGGGCAAGATGGAAGCCTAGTGCAATGGAAACTCCATGGGATCTACAAGAATGACTCTAGCAAAGACTCCTAGTAATGGGGGACATGGAGCCTGAACCGGCCATCTTCTGTAACCAGGCAAGGCCTCAAGTGGAGGGATTGAGGCACCAACTCAGCCACAAAACTTTCAACCTACAGTGTGTCCTGCCTGCAGAGTATTCTGGGACCTGAGCCTAGCAGAATCCTCATTAGAGACACTTCATCTGGCAACTGATGATAGCAGAAGCATAGTCCCACAGTCAAACATTAGGTGAAGCTCCGGGACTCCTGTGGATGAAGAGGAGGAAGGATTGGAGAAATCAGAGTGGTCAGGCATACCATGAGAACAAGGCCCAAAGAATCAGCTGAAGAGGATTTATGAGATCTCGCAGAGATCAGGGAGCCTGTAGAGGTCTGACCTAGGTACTCTGCATATATATTATGGCTGAGTAGCTTGGTGTTATTGTGGAAGTTGGGGCTTTCTGACTCTTTTGCCTGCTTGTGGGACTCTTTTCCTCCTATTGGATTGACTCATCCAGCGTTGATGTGATGGTACGTGCCTGGTCTTATTGTAGCATATTATGTTGTATGGTTGATGTCCCTGGGAGGCCTGCTCTTTTCTGAGAAAAGATAGAGGAGGTGTGGATCTGGGATAGAGGGGAGTAGGGGTAGAGACTAAAGGGAGGGGAGGGAGTAGAAACTGTGGTTGGGATGTAATGTATGAGAGAAGAATAAAAAAAAGGAATAGATCCTTAGCTGACTCAGATTAAATTGTTTACCCACTGAATTTTGAATTACCAGTTTAATGGTTGTTGTTTTAGGCTACTTCATTTTATACCATTTATTATGTAACAACATACAATATACAGTCTCTCATATACTTCCTGATTTTTTTTCTCAAATTTTGAAACTATCAGAGCCTGTAAGAGAATTCATTAAGCAAATTCTTGGCATGACATAGTTCAGGTAGTCAAGTGTCATGCAATAAATACATAGAACAGCCTTACTCTAGTTCATATATTCATTTTTCAGTAAATGGGTTCTGGACTTAGGACTCTTACTGACTAAACAAGAGCTCTGCCACATACTTCATCATGTCTTTATCAACAGGCATTTGTTAGGTGTACCCAGTGTTATTCAATGTTCTTTCACTATATCTAAATACTTGAGACAATTGACTTAAAGAATGATAGCTTTATTTTTGGATCATGGCTTCAGAAGTTTTGGTCCATGGTCATTTGAGCTCATCTCTTTGGGCCTGAGATCAAGCCAAACTTTATGACAGAGATAGTGTGGTAGAACAAAGCTGATTTCCTTATGATAGCTTAGAAAGGAAAGGGGGAGGGTAGAGAAAGAATGCACCCATTTGATATGATATGACAAAGTCCACAAAAGTATGACTCTCATATTACCTTCAAACAGGTCTTGCCTTCCAAATTTCCATCACTATCCAAATTCCATCAAATTATGAACCCATAAATGGATAATCAATTGACACACTCAGAGCCCTCACTTCACATAATGCCCACATTTAAAGATTGCTGCATTGGGAACCAAGCCTCAACAGATGAATTCCCAGAAGTTACTTCATATCCAAACCACTACATGCTTCAAATACATATCTTTCAAAATGTCAAATGGCCAATCTTTAAAATCAGCATCCACTTAAAGCTGAATAATGCCACCATAGTATTGCCTGTGGGGGTATGTTAATGATTATAATCATATATTTATAATTTATCATTAAAATTTAGCAGTTAGATTTTAAATGTTTAATATAGTACAATGATAATGATCACATAATCTTTAATAATACAGACTGTTCTTGAATTATAACAATTTTAGAAATGATTTTTGACTTATAATAATGTTAGATACACATTCAGAAAAAAATTGTTCTTGCAGTATTTCAAATTGATATGTTTCCAGACCAGCCATATTACAAGTAAAATAACAATAATATCAGTATTTAGATGATAACATTGTTCAAGAACCATAGTTTATGTAATAGTGATCTATTCTCATGATACTAAGTAGTCTCAACCAGATTTGGCAATGGAAGAAAAATATTTCTGTTTCACTTTACCATCACTAAGATACTGATGGTGATGTTGCCATCAAGTGATTATGCTTCCTTCCTCTCTAATAGTAAATGACTCAGGGAAAGACTGTCTACTAATATCATTTTAACATATTTTTTACAATTTCATTTTATGATTATGGGTGTTTTGCCTCTATGTATATCCACCACATGTGTGCCTGGGGCCCACAGAGGCCAGAAGAGATTGTAGGATCCCCTGGTCCTGTAGCTACAGATAGTTGTGAGCCATGATATGGATGCTGAGGATTGAACCTCAGTCCTCTGCAAGAGCAGCAGGTGCTCTTAACCACTGTGCCTTCTATACAGCCCCCTTATCTCCTTTTAAATCCTAGTCTTGGTGACTAAATGATGATAATACAAATATATTATTCTAATCATGCAAATTAAACTGTTGTGTGCTAACTGAAGAAGCTTTTTGATATTTTCAAAAGGAGCATTAGTTCATTTCCCTATTGTGGTGTTTATTTCTAATAGTTTTCATTCACATGCTACTTGAAACAATAACTTGAGATAAATTATTTCCAAACCCTGTGTGTGGAACAGAGAAAAATAACAGGCTTTGGAACAAAGTAATTGGCTTTCAAGATAAGAATCATCCTTGAAGTTTCATCTGCATTCAGCTTTCATTGTCTGCATACCACTCTCAGCATATTGGCTGGAGAGGAATGATGGACAGATCTTCCTCTTGGCTACTGTAACAAAACACTCATTAAGCCATAATGTTATTTCTGCAACTTTTAAAAGCAACTTTCACTTCTCTACAAGCAACCATAAGTTGTTATCAAGTACTGCAGCATTACTATTTTTAAAGTACTCTATTCAGATTACTTTCTTAAACATACAGTAGCAATTTTTCCCCTCCAGGTTTGGATAATGCAGAGAACACATGGCAAGATAGTTCCCAAATAGCTTGCATTTCCATGTAACACATCCTTCTAAGATCTCTTGCTTGACATGAAGCCTATACCTTGCTAAAGAATGATAAATATATTTTTCTTTCATCCATCCTGCAATCTCTTTTGGAACATACAAATGAATAGACAAAAATTTTATAATTGTGTGCCCAAATTATATAAAACATTCATTATTCATGTTGCATTCTCAAAGACAATGATATGATAATTTTATTCACTGGTTTTCCAACCTGTAAGAAGCTTCTCAATCAAATGTGTTATGCTAACTATTGAGTAAAACCTAGAAATCACTTGACAAACAAGTAAATCAGAAGCACAGTTGAATTCATTACTGAGCCACCAAGTCATTAAATCTCAAGGAGACTTCACTGATTTCTGCAAAACCAATGATCACAAATACAAGAAACTAAGGCTATATTTCCAATACCACCAGACTTTGGGGGCATAGCAGAGTATAATTCAGAAGTTTAATCATGTGTTTCCTAGATAAATGTTTCTACTACTTAGAATTTTAAAGGGTCAAAATTCAGAGAATTCAGAGATCCTTTTTATTCAGTTCCTAAAAAAATCAGCACCATGATATTATTTAAATATCTTTATTTCAAACTTTCAGGCTGTATAGACATAAAATTACAAGAAGTTGTCAAGTTTGTGCTTTGGACCAGTGAGATGGCTAAGTGGACAAAGGGACATTTGATGCCTAGCCTGATGAAATAATTTGACTCCTGAGACCCACAAGTAGAGAAATAATTCATGAAAGTTGTTCTTTTGCCTCCACATGTGTACTATGGCACAATAAATCATCAAATGTAATTCTAAAATTAGTATATATGTATATATGTAATTATATATAAGACATTATATAATATATACAATATTTTATTCCTAAGCATATAAGCTCATGGTAAAGTTTAATTTATATATTAGACACAGTAGATGGTTAATGACAATGATGGTTAATGACAACAGTTAAACAATGTACTCCATAAAATGAGTGAGGTGGGAACACCATCTCTTTTAGAAGAGTCAAGACAATTAACCATGATCTTTGTACTTTGGCTTACTTTAATTAATTAAAGTCATGGAAAGTGAAGACATAGATGGTAAAGAAGTACAGCAACTTGCAAATAGGGAATAATATATTTTTAAAAACTAATGATTCCATGTTCTTAAGAAAATGCATAACCTATATTTTCCAACAAAGCTGCCTTGGTCATCACACTTCAGAGATAAACATTCTGAGATTCAGGAAAGTGAGTGAACATTCTTTTTTGTTGCTTGTTTTGTTTCCCCTTTTATTAATCAGATTCTCTTTTCTCATACAATGTAGTCTGAATACTCCTCTCAGTAGGTCCTCCCCACCTCGTCTGTCAGCTGGATCCATTCACTTCCTTTCTGCCTCTCATTAGAAAAGAACAGGCTTTTAAGAGATAACAACAAAATATAACAAAATAAAATATAAGATAAAGTTAAAACCATCATATCAAGGTTGAACAAGACAAGTCAACAGAAAGGAATGAAAGAGCCCCAAGAGAAAGCACAAGAATCAGAGACTCACTAGTTCACACATTCAGGAACCATATAAAGTACTAAGTGAAAGCTATAGCATATATGGAGAGGACCTGGCACAGAGCTTTGCTCAGTTCTTTTAGAGGACCTTGTTCTCCTGTATCCTTCATCTCCTCTGTCTCCCCCACTCCTGCTGCCTCCTCTTCTGTGGGATTTTCTGAGCTCTGAGGGGAAGGATTTCATGGAGACATCCCATTTAGGGCTGAGTGTTCCAAGGTTTTTGCATAATGTCTAGCTGTGTGTCTTTGTATTTGTTCCTATCTGCTGTAGGAGAAAGTCTATCTGATGATAGCTGGATAAGGTGCTGACGTATGAGTATAGCAGAATATCATAAGGAGTCATTTTATTGTTATATTTAGACCAGTATCTTTTGGTTTTACCACAGGTCTCTGGGCTATCAAGGCTCTGGTTCTTGGTCTCCAAAGCAGTGTCAGACACGGGTTCCATCTCATGGAGTGGGCCTCAAGTGAAATCACACATTGTTTAGTTACTCCCACAAGTTTTGTGCCATCATTGCACTAGCATATTTTGCAGGAAGGACAGTTTGTAACTCAAAAGTTTTGTGGTTGGGTTGGTGTTCACTTTTTTCTTTTGGTAGCCTGCAAAGCCCCTTCCTGTACCAAAGATACTAGCAGGTAGGGGAGAAGGCTCTATGTAGCACCAGCTTGACCTCTCCATGTTCAATGATATGTGCAAGTGTTGAGCAACCTGTTGCCTTGGCAATAGCATGGGTTGTTTGGGGATTTCCGTGAGAACTTTTTGGCTAACAACTCAATGGGATGCAACCCATTCCCAATACTGAAAGTTTGGTTTGGTGAAAAGAGATGGCCAATAGGGGTTCTGTCTCCCTCCTTTTTTGAGAACTTTATTAGGATCACCTTCATATATTATAGGAAGTTTCTACTGCACTATGTTTTCATGCCACCCCTCAAATGCCCTTTAATTCTAGTTATCTTTCCCTTCATTCCCATCTCCTCTCCCCCTTCCCATCCTATCCTCCCATTTTCTTCCTCCCCTACTCAACCCCACTTCCACTATAGTGCATCTATAAAATCTATGTATGTCCTCCTAGTCCCTTCCTCTATACCTAATCTCTCTAAATCTACAGATTGTAACTTGGTTATTATTTATTTATTGGATAATATCCATATATAAGTGAATACACACCATATTTATCTTTCTGGGTCTTTGTTACTTTACACAGGATGCTCTTTTCTAGTTCCATGCATTTGCCTGAAAATTTCATGATATCAGTTTTTAACAGCTGAGTGATACTCCATTGTGTAAATGTACCACATTTTCTTTATCCATTCTTTGGTTGTGAGACATCTAGGTTGTTTCCAGGTTATGACATCATGAATAGAGCAGCAATGAATATGGTTGAGCAAGTGCCGCATGTGGTAGGATGATATAGCTGGATCTTGAGGTAGAGTGATTTCCATTCTTCTGAGTAACTACCATACTGACATCCATGGTGGCTGTACAAGTTTGCACTCCTACCAGCAACAGAGGAATGTTCCCCTTGCTCCACATTCCCTCCTACACAGCATGAGTTGTTACTTGTGTTATTGATCTTCTCCATTCTGACAGGTATAAGAAGGGATCTCAAAGTAGTTTTATTTGCATTTCTCTGATGGTTAAAGATGCTGAAGATTTCTTTGTTTCTCAGTCATTTAAGTTTCTTCTATTGATTATATATGTGTGTGTATATATATATATATATATATATATATATATATATATATATATAATTGACAATATATATAATCTTATTTCAAAGTTTAGTTGTGAGAGTGAATTGCGTTTAAGCTTGGGCTATTATATTTTCTCTAATTGTTTTTTTAACCCTTTATATTCTTTATTTAAGATTAAAAACTTTAGTAAGTTTAATTTTATTATTTCATGTTTTTCTGTGCATGATAATTTGAGGAGTCAAAACCAGCATTCACCTATTACATCATCTTCCAAAATATAATGAAATATTAATATCACTTTTTGTCTATTATTAGTTTAAGGTGTGTTACATTTGTTTATGTTGTGGAATATTTGTTAAATGATACAAAGATGTGTTGCATTCTTCTGTGTTGCATTTGTTTAACTCTGTAAAGCTGTGTTACTTTGCCTGCCTGAAATACCTGATTGGTCTTAAAAAGAGCTGAAGGGCCAATAGCTAGGCAAGAGAGAGAAATATGTGGGGCTACTGAGCATAGAGAATAAATAGGAGGCTAAATCTAGGGAAGAGAGTGAAGAGTGAGAAAAGGAGAAGGTGAGGAGGATGACAGCCACACAGCCATACAGCCAGCCATGGAGTGAAAATGAAAGAAAGATATAGAGAATAAAGAAAGGTAAAAAGTCCAAAGACAAAATGTAGTTAAAGAGAAACAAGATTATTAATTTAGAAAAGCTGGCTAGAAACAAGCCAATCTAATGCCAGGCATTCATAAGTAATATTAAGTCTCTGTGTATTTATTTGGGAGCAGGGTGGTAGACCCTCAAAGAATTAAAAAAAAGACCCAACCATGTGACTTTTTTCTTGAAATACTCTACCTGGAAGTACTCAGTTACATTTTAAAGATTTTAATGCTATTTTATTACATTTTATAATTATTCTTATGTTTAACAATTCTACAAAAATAATTATTATGTAATCTAATCTCCATTATTTAGTCTTTATTCTTATTAAAAATTTGTAAGTAACTAATGCCCAAACAGAAAATTGTCCTTCATGCCAGGTGGTGATGGCTCATGCTTTTACTCCAGAGGCAGGGGGATCTCTGAGTTTGAGGCCAGGCTGGTATACAGAGCAAGTTCCAGGACAGCTGAGGCTACATAGGGAAACCCTGTCTTGAAAAGAAAACAATAAAAAAAATGGTTCTTCATAAATTGCACTTTCATAATATTTATATGTGTCCATCCTTTTCCTCATTCCTTTAACTGATTGAAAATTCCTAATTACTGTTTTGTGCATAAAATTGATGCCTTCTATAAGAATTTTTAATTGTTAAATCATTTTACTTCTAAAATAAGCCAAGTGTATGTTTTTATCACAATTGACTATTAAAATTCCAATAAATAAAACACACAGAAATTTTAACCCTTTTGCAAGTAGATTATTTGAAAAGCAACATCAAGAAATGAACAATGCCAATAATAAATCTTACTGTCATTCTGCTATTATTTGCATAACTATTGTCATTAAACTATGCAGATAGAAGGGCAGTAGAAGCAAAGGCAAAATTTTTCTAATGATGTTAAAGTAAGCAAGAGTCTATCATCTTTCCAGAGGTTATATTCAAAGCACAAGTAAAAAGCAAGTTTTTGTTTGATTCCCAGGTCAAAGTCAAATCTTCATGTCTTTCTAATTTGTGTATTTAAAACTCTCATCTCAGATAATAATTTCAACAAGATCTTATGAGTTCCATATGGATATTTATATGCATATAATTCACCCCTTTCTACCTGGAAACATCACATTAGTTGATATGTTCACTGGTTTTAGAAGGTTGACTTTAAAATTATAAAATATCAAGTCTGTTCTATGTTGGTTGGTTACATAAGAATGACTATATGGTTGAAAATATGCTTTTAAACAGTTCTTTTCCATCTTACAGACATAGGCTGCTGCCATTCCTAGTAAAAGTAGAGTTTATTTCCCTTTGTCTTAAGTATAGACTGGCTAGTGACTTCCCAGTTCTAGGTTTACCCCTTCTAAACCTAGCACTTTTTATCTTTGTTGATCTTATGAGAAAGTTCAGGCTATCTTACTGGAAAAAGAAAACATGAGGGCCCATTAATAATTAGGAAAAAGATCTGTCCATATAAAGGAAAATTTACTGATCAATACTGAGACTCTGGAAATTCATGTATGCTCCAACCCATGCAAACACATACATAACACAGGTAGCATTCATAGAGTGTGAGAATTACTATTGAATTCATATAACCATAAAAATAGTAAATAGCTGTTGTTTTAATCCATTAGATTTTGGAATAGCTTGTTACTTAGCAATAAATAACAGGGACAAACACTGGAACTCAATCTGTAGTCTTGTCACTCACCTCCAACTGCCAAATATGTGACATTTAGTTTGAGATGAGTAGAGGGTCCAGTGGGGAAGAGAAATGAGGAAAGAAAGTTACTGGAGACTATAAAAGTGGGATGATTTATGCATTGATAGGATATTTGACAAGATTTATGCCTATAGTAGCTTGGTAGACAGGAAGGAAACCAGTGTACTTTGGTGATGTATTGTGTCCCACCAATATACTGTGTCTCCCAATAAAATTTACCTGAGGATCAGAGGAAAAAGTCAGCCACTGTATTAACATAGAAGTAAGGCAAAAGTAGCACATGCCTTTAATCATATTACTTGGGAGGCAGGGAACTGTCTGGATCTCTGTGAGTTCAAGGCCATATTGGGAACAGAGCTAGGCATGGTGATACACGCCTTTAATCCCAGCATGAACCATAGAGATTTGAAGGTCTGTACAGACAGACAGGAAGTTACAGAGCTGGGCAGAAAGAGGAAGTGATGTAGCTGAGCTGAGAGAACAAATGAGAGAACAGAACAGAAAGGCATATAGGTATGGGTATACAGGAAGTAGGTCACTTTTGGAAGCAGGGGAGTTGGTGAGGTGAGGTTAGCTATGGCTTTTCATATTCCTCTGATCTCTCTCAGGCTTTAACCCCAGTTTCTGGCTTCAAGGTTTTTTGGGTTTTTTTTTTATTAGTAAGACTGTTTAGCAATTCATCTACAGTGTACTTGTGTATCTGGCTAAATTTCAACAAAAACTGTTGAAAGTGTCAATTTACTATTCTTAGCCCTGTATAATGTATTTCAACAGAAAGATAAACTAAAAAAAAACATGTTAAAGTTTTTAATAAGATGAGAGGATATGTGGAAAGTCTGATACAATCTCCTCAACAGATAAAAACTTCACAACTCAAAAAGCACTTGGGAAGAAACATTGAATTCAGAATGTTACAGGTGAACTGTGACCTCATGATCAATATCCAATAAGAAGTGAGGCTTTTAGCATGAATCTTAACAGGTCTTATTACTAAAATCAAACCCAGTGCCTGATATTGAGGTGAAAGCCAGAAGATCAGAGAAGCAGAACAAGCCATAGCCACCTCACCTTGCCAGTTCCTCAGCTGATCTTGTTTCCTCAGACTGGAAGCCTCTGTGTCCTCATCCAAATGGATCTCAGCTGAACTGCTTCTCAAAAGCCTGAAAGCTTAACCTACCCTAGTTCCTATTCCTCACACTTCATATACCTTTTTGCTTTCTGCCATCACTTCCTGGGATTAAAGGCATGAGTCACCATGCCTGGCTGTTTCCAGTGTGGCTTTAAACTCACAAAGATCCGCATGGATCTCTGCCTCCCAAGTGATAAGATTAAAGGTGTGTGTGCCACCATTTTCTGGCCTCTATAACTAGTAGCTGTTCTGTTCTCTGACCCTAGATAAGTTTATTAGGGTGTACGGTATTTGGGGGAACATAATATCACCACAGAGGCTGAATATTTTAATGCAATACTAGATAAAGGCTTTTAAAATTATATAATATCACTGCTTTGCAACACTTTGATACTAAAGTATGTGTAGAGGAAACCTGTTAAGAAGATTGTTGATGAGACTTTTGACTAGTGGAATGGGTTATAATTTGATATAACTGTCAAGTATGTGGCTGGGTGATTTTAGAATTGCTCTCTGGGCCATTGCCTTACAAAGTCCCTTCATTATTCCTTACTTGGGCTCTAGAGGTCTCTGCTATGGTTTCCCTCTCCATGTCTCATGTTTGTCCACTGAAGAACAAATAACACACATTTTTAATTAAGTTTTTTATTTCTTTGAGAGAAACTTCACCTAAGCAGCTGCAACAAAGAAGGGGAGCCCCAAGATCTTCATCTACATCTGAGCTGTATTTTATTTCAGTGATCAAATATCATTTTTTTCTTCTTTTTAATTTTTTTATTTAATTTTTTCATTTTACATACCAACCACAGTTCCCCTCCCATCCCTCCTCCCCTCTACCTCCCCTTTGACCAATCACCCCCATCCACTTCTCCAAAAGTGTAAGGGAGTCAACTAAGCCTGGTACATTCCGTTGAGGCAAGACCAAGCCCCTCCTCCTGCAGCAAGCCAAAGCAAGGCATCCCACTATAGGGAATGGGCTTCAAAAAGCCAGCTCATGCACCACAGATAGATCCTGATCACACTGCTAGGGGCCCCTCAAACGGACCAAGCTACACAACTGTTTCCCACATTCAGAGGACCTAGTTCAGTCCCATGAAGGCTCCACAGCTGTAAGTCTAGAGTTTGTGAGTTTCCACAATTTTGGTTCAGTTGTCTCTGTAGCTTTCCCCATCATGATCTCCGTCCACCTTGCTCATATAATCCCTTCTCCCTCTCTTTGACTAAACTTGTAGAGCTAGGCCTGGTGCTTGGCTGTGGATCTCTACAACTGCTTCAATCAGTTACTGGATGAAAGCTCTATGATGACAATTAGGGTATTCACCAATCTGATTATAGGGGAAGTCCAGTTCAGGCACCCTCTCCATTATTGCTAGTAGTCTTAGCTGGGGTCATCCTTGTGGATTCTTAGGAATTTCTCTAGCATCATGTTTCTTCCTCTATCAAGATATCTCTTTTATTGCTCTCTCAATCCATCCCTCTCCCAGTTTGACCACTCCTTTTCCTCATGTTCTCATCCCCCATTACCTCCTCTCTACTGACCTCCCAAGAAAAACTGACAGCCTACAGAGTGGGAAAAGATCTTCACCAACCCCACATCTGACAGAGGGCTGATCTTCAAAATATATAAAGAACTCAAGAAACTAGACATCAAAATACCAAATAATCGAATTAAAAAATGGGGTACATATCTAAACAGAGAATTCTCAACAAGAGAATATCAAATGTCCAAAAGACATTTAAGGAATTGCTCAGCATCCTTAGTCATCAGGGAAATATAAATCAAAATGACTCTGAGATACCATCTTACACCTGTCATGATAGCTGGGATCAAAAACACTGAGGACAGCTTATGTTGGAGAGAATATGGAGTAATGAGAACACTCCTCCACTGCTGTTGGGAGTGCATACTTGTATAGCCACTTTGGAAATCAGTATGATGACATCTTAGAAAATTGGGAGTCAATCTACCTCAAGACCCAAAGATTCCACTCTTGGGCATATACCCAATGGATGCTCAGTCATACCACAAGGATGCTTGCTCGATAATGTTCATAGCAGCATTATTCATAATAGCCAGAACCTGGAAACAACCTAGATGCCCCTCAACCAAAGAATGGATAAAGACAATGTGGTACATATACACAATGGAGTACTACTCGGCTGTAAAGAAAAAAAATGACATCATGAAATTTGCAGGCAAATTGATAGAAATAGGAAATATCGTCCTGAGTGAGGTAATCCAGACTCAATGAAAAACATGGTATGTACTCAGTCATTAGTGGATACTAGATGTAAAGCAAAGGATAACCAGACTACAATTCTCAGCTCCAGAGAAGCTAGGAAACAAGGAGGACCCTAAGAGAAACATATGGAGTGCTCCAGAAAGGAAAAATAGATCAGATCCCAGTTTTGAGCTAATGCTACAATAATATGACATTAAGAATGGGATTTTTTACTATATCTTGCATACACGTGAATTTTAACAATTAAATAAATAGTGGCAGATTGTAGTGGGTAGCCATCCCAGCATTGCTTCTCCCGCCAGGAGAAGCAACATAAAAAGACACTGAAAACCAGAGGCTGTGGATTTGTTCCAGATTAAGATACATCAGGTTTGATCAGCCAAGACCACCTAAATGACACAATGGCCCAGATGATCCGACATCCAGAATGGTTTCAAGGCAACTGGCTCAGAGGTTCACCCTAATGGACTACTCCATAATCCTAAAATTTTCTCTGTGTCCCTATAAGATACAGCGCCCCCCTCCAGCAGGAAGTAGTAAGAAAAACTACGCCCACATTCCCAAAATTATCAAGCTGGCTTTAGAGATGGAATTGGCTCACTCCTTCTCTAAACCCAGACATATTGCTAAAAGAAAAGGTTAAGAGATTCTTGTGTCCCAAATCAGAAGAGCCCTCTGGTGTGGGACAGAGAAAAACCAATATTTTTCTTTAAAGCAGGTTGATTATAAATGCGATCTCTTTCTAAAGAAGAAAAGGGGATATGATATAGATATAATAGGATGAAAGGGTAGATTAAGGAAGGAACTTACTTCTAAAGAGCAACAACTTGTTTAAAATGTTTTACATTGGTATAGATTTTAGTCTATTGATACAAACTTAAAGTTAATTTTGTTATACTGTGTGTATATTTCTAATCGTGTTTAAGGTATTATGTTTATAGCTCATTTTAAATTGAAATGGATAATTAAAAATAGGTTAATAATTAGTCATCTATGATAATCATACTCGTAGCCATGTTAGTTAAGTCTTCTAGATATACATAGACATATTTCAGATAGATAGGTAATCTTCAAATACTTCAAAGACCTACAGAATATGGCATTTAAAATACTTTTAAAATTTAGACTTTCTGGACAGTGAGACATGTCTGCTCCTGGCAGCACCAATTTAATTCAGAGAGGAGAATGGGTATTAAAGACACTTCATATCTTATCTTCACCTTTGAAAAATAGCCATTTGGGCAAGAAACTGTTCTTGCCTGGACTGCTTGATCGACTGGACATGCAGGACCCATAGAAAGGTGACCACTGAACTTTGCTTGACAAAATGGTTGTTCAGGTTCCTGCTTCACAGAGGAAACTGCCAGACATTCTACAGGACACTAAGAAAAGTGATTGAGAGACTCTAGCCCTGTGGGCTGAAGACAAATGCCCCAACTTTACAAAGGAACATTAGGTGACTGTCCAGGCTACCAGCTGTCTCTGTCTACTCTTGCAAAACTCCTGAAAAATGCTTACATCCTTCTCCCGGTTCTCAGGTAATATTATATCCTTCTGAGGTCTTTAATGTGGTTGAAGACTAGATAGTTATAATTTCCTCAATTATGATAAAAGATAAGTTAGATATAAAACCTTAGACTCACAAATATAAGATAGATAGGATATCTTCTTTAATATTGTAACTGTAATTCTTGCTAGATAATTGTTTTGTTATATGTAATTGTACTATGTAAAAGTTAAAACCTTCCTTAAAAAAAAAAAAAGAAAAGGGGAAGTGCTGTTGATATCGCTCTGTGTAAATAAAGTGCTGATTGGCCAGTGGCCAGGCAGGAAGTATAGGCGGGACAAGGAAGAAGAGAAGGCTGGGAAGTAGAAGGCTGGGGGGAGACACTGCTAGCCGCCGCCATGAAAAGCAACATGTAAAGACACCGGTAAGCCACAAGCCATGTGGCAAAGTATAGACTAACAGAAATGGGTTAATTTAAGAGAGAAGAAGTAGATAACAAGCAGCCTGCCACGGCCATACAGTTTGTAAACAATGTAAGTTTCTGTGTGCTTTCTTGGTTGGGTCTGAGCGACTGTGGGACTGGCATGTAAGAGAGATTTGTCCTGACTGGGCCAGGCAGGAAAACTAACTACAGCAGATGGTATCCAAATATGTCTATAAAATACTTCTTTACTTCTACTTGTATGATTCTCTCATAAAACATAGAATCCACCTTCCCATCTCTTGGATTAGGCTAGTCTGTGACTTTCTTTAACCCAAAGAATTTAACAGAGGTCCTCACTATACTGGTTTCTGGCTTAGGCATTCAATAGATGTTTGTATTTTTGTATAACTCAGTTGCTGTGCAGTGACAAAGTTGCAGTTATTGTGCTGGAGACAGAAGACGTATAGCAAGGCTCTAGAGAATGGACCACCATATATGTAGAGAGAAGTGAGGTACCTCAACTACCAATTAGTCTTTACTCTGCTGGGAGGCAAGATAGTGAAATAAGACATCAGTGCTCATTCCATTGCAGAAGCTGAAGTTTAAACAGTTATCTACTCATAAACATACCTTCACAACAGCTGAAGGAATCAAGTAAGAGATCATAGTACTAGATAACAGCATAATAATAAGAAAAGATGCCCAGTACAACTCAAAGAACTATGAAAAGACCAAACTAATTCCAACATTTAAAATGGAAGGAAATACAGATTGATGGTTATGATAAACAGTGCTGGTGGCGGCGCTGGTAATAACTGGCAGAAAAGTCATGGGCCACGGCCACCACTACCAGAGTTACAAAGAGCTTTATTAGAAAGTAGGGGATAGGAGGGAGGAGAGCCAGGTCGGGAGAGAAAAAAGATGGTGGGAGCAGAGCAGAGCAGGGTACAGAGAGAGAGCACAGAGAGAGGGAGGCGGTCTATGTCAGGCTTTTTTAAGGCGCAGATTGAGTGACCACATAGTTGCCAGCACCTGCTGCTGATGTAAGATGAAAGACCCTGAGCTGAGCATTTACAGAATCCTAACACAGATCACAGCAGAAAAATTAAATCAGAAATAGAGGAATAAGGGAAATATTAATTAAAGCATTAGTTGATTTTGTAAAGATGGCAAAACTCACAAATATTTAGCCAGATTAAGGAAAACTCTTGCTGGGCAGTGGTGGCGAATACCTTTAATCCCAGCACATGGGAAGCAGAGGCCGGTGGATCTCTGTGAGTTCGAGGCCAGTCTGGTCTAGAAAGCAAGTTCTAGGAAAGGCACAAAGCTACACAGAGAAATCCTGTCTCAAAAAACAAAAACAAAAAGAAAGAAAAACTCTTAATTATCTCAGGAAAAAAAATACCAAGACTAAATCATGAAGAACTAGAAAAATCTGAACAGGCAAGTAATAAATAATTAATCTAATTCAGCAATGTACATTTTATAGTTATAAAAGCTATGCAATAACAGAATCAATAACAAAACTTTTACCCTTTTGTTAGGTGTAGATTCTTTTCTCCTACAATGTAATCTGAAAACATTTTCTCCTCCTTCTTCTACTCCTAGTTCTTCCCCACATCCTCTTACAGCTGGATCCACTCACTCCTCTTCTGTCTTACATTAGAAAAGAACAGGCTTTTTTATGAGATAACAATAAAATATAACAAAATAAAATACAAGATAAAGTAAAAAAAAATCATATCAAAATTGTACAAGACAAGTCAACATAAAAATAAAAGTGTGCCAAGAAGAGGCACAAGAATCAGAGACCCACTAGTTCACATACTCAGGAATTCCCATGAAAATACTTAAAGCTTTAAGATATACACAGAGGACCTGATGCAGATCCATATCATCCCTGTTTTTGCTGCTTCAGTCTCTGTGAGTTCATATGAATTTTGTTCAGTTGATTTAGAAGGACTTGGTGTCAGCTGTCCCCACTTGCTCTTACATTCTTTCTGTCTCCTCATTCCCTAAGCTTGCTAATTCTTTCACCTGCTCATGGGGCCCTTTCCCTCCAGTCTTGATATGAGGGTTTATGCCTAGTTGCATCTTGTTATGACACATTTGGTGGATATACTTGGGAGGCCTGACCTTTTCTGAAGGGAAATGAAGGAGCAGTTGCATTTGGGGGAGAAGAGAGTTGTGGAAGGGCTGGGAAGGAAGAAAGAGAGGGGAAGCTGTGGTCAAGGTGTATTGTATAAGAGAAGAATAAAGAAAAACAAAATAAAATAAAATAAAATAAAATAGAAAAGCCTAGAGAGAAGAGAAAATAGCAACAAAATCCTTTTAGTCATGTGGGTCTTTAATTTAAGCACTATATCAAAGCAGCCCATTTCCAAACACAATTGAAACCCAAGAGCTCTAAAGGTTCAGTCAGCAAAAATGAAACCCAACTACTCCATTTCCTAATTATTTTTGCTCAGTTTCCCATATTTATACTAACTGCCTATGAGAAGAAGCTGTGCCTGTTTATACATGTAAATATTAATAGTACAAGTCTATACTGCTAACATAATACTTATCAGTCAATCAAAAATAATGAAACACACAAGAGGTGATCCAACATCAAAAGTAAAAGCAATTAATAGAGTCAAATTATGGATCCATCATAAAAGGTTTCTTAAATAACTCCAAATTAAATAACTTGAGATTATAGACCCATTGAAAATAATTGGACAAAGCAACTGAAAAGAATTATTGTGAATTTCAGTAGAGAAGAGAGAAGTATGAAGAGTCAAATGGAAATGTATAAAAGGAGGAATTCCATCAATGGACTTATTAAAAGATCAATGTGGGCTGGAGAGATGGCTCAGCAGTTAAAGGCTAGGCTCACAACCAAAAAATATAAGATCAATGTATTTGAAGACAGACTCGGGAAACTAGAAGACTGATTACTATAAATGATCTAAACTGAAATACAAAAAGGGAAATGTCTGGGACAGATTTTCCAGGAACTGTTTGTTAGTATGTATCACATGGTATAACCGATTGTCCTAGGCAAAGAAACAAAAGGAAAGGGGTTGGGAGGAGCTGAAAAGAAGAGAAAAGGCAAAACCAATATTTAAAGAGACAATGCCTCAGAAATTTTAAGATATAATGAAACATCAAAGCTATCCAAGATTCTCAGGGATCCCTAAACATGAGGAGTTTTAATTAAATCACTTGTAGATACCTCATAGTCACACTAAGAACAAAGATAAAAAGAGTATCTTGGAAGATGCCAAGGGAAAATGATATATTACATACAGAGTAACAGATAAAGGGATTAAAGGTTATTTTTCAACTGAAACCGTGAAAGTCAGAAAATAATGGAGTAACTTTAAAGTAATAAAAGAAAAAAAATCACATCAATCTAGAATTACATGAAAGCATCTCAATGTAAGTATCTTAAAAACAAAATGGAAAAAGATTGGTCTTTATAGATTAAATAAAAGCCTAGAGAATTAGTTGACAACAAAAACTCTGTAAAAATATTCAAATTAATTTCTTCTGAGAATGACAACAAACAATAATTGAAGTCTATACAAAGAAATAAAAGTACTACAAATTACAAAATAATATAAAATTCAATCTTTAGGGTTTCTTTTCTTTTTGCTTTCTTATTTGTTTGTGTGTGTGTGTGTGTGTGTGTGTGTTTTGTTTGTTTGTTTGTTTTTTTGAGACAGAGTTTCTCTGTGTAGCTTTGTACCTTTCCTGGAACTCACTTGGTAGCCCAGGCTGGCCTTGAACTCACAGAGATCCGCCTGGCTCTGCCTCCTGAGTGCTGGGATTAAAGGTGTGTGCCACCACCGCCTGGCCTAGGGTTTCTTTCTTTTTTTTCTTTTTTAACTAAAGCACACTTTTACTTTTTGAGGAATAATATGATTCACGTTTGGAATGTGAAATCAAGATACATTAAAATGTTGATAAGCAGTTAACGAAAAAGACGGAGACAATAGAATTGTGAATAAAAGAATCTTAACACTGTCCTTTTCCTCACCTAGGAAAGCTGAAACCTTGGGGGGCAATCTAAAAAGAATAGTTCTCTGAATGAGTGTGTCCGCAGAGTTAGCCTCCACAGGAAAACTTACAAACAGCCTCATCTCCACACCAGGTGAGTACATCATTATCTCCTATTCCAAATTTTCTAATTTCAGAAGACAGTGTACCAAAGCATGTAAGGGACAGGGGTTTCTTATTCTTGATCAAGGATTTCGAAAATTTGTGGTATTTTATTTTATTTAGGGAAGCCTATCATAGAGAAAAAGCACAAACTGGAGAAAATACCCACAAACCTCCTGGTAGCATTATTTACAGTAAGGAATATTTAAATAATAACTGTTGATAATGAGTACTTTAAGTAATGGAAGAAAACATTCATAACTTAATATTCATGATAAATAGACAGGTATATCATTTTATATAACATATGGCCGTGTTATTGCTTTCTTGTGTGATGTAAACAACTTAAATGCCTGATAGAAACAATGGTTTTGTTTTGGCTCCCAGTTTCAGAGTGTTGAGTCAGTTCTTGGCCCTCTGCACAGCATAGCATTGACAGGAGAATGTAGTAGAGGATTTTATTCTCCTCAGTAGACAGGAAGCTAGAAACAAGACAGAGGCTTGAGATTACTATAATCTTAAAAGACATCTTTTATGTGTAGGCTATTCATAGGTACAATATAAATATTAAGACTTGCTTATTGAATTTAGATAATGCTTATTTTGTCTTAATTATAATTTTGTGGCACTCATAGTTTTATAATGCACTTCTTTTGCTTTCACACAAAACACTGGATCAATAGATTACTTTGCTCCTGCAAATATTAACGAAGTTTTCTTAATATTAAAATAATTTCATTTTCATACATATAACTTGTTTGCTAATTGGAAATCTTTCAGGTATATCAATTTGTATACTCCAAACTAGCCCAACTTAAATAAATCACTGTGTTGCTACAATATTGCCAATGACATAGACAGCATTAGTGAGTGTTACTGCTGGGAGAATCTTTTTTCCTGGAATTACAGAAGCTGAAATTATGTATATATAAACTTCAACATAAAGATATATATCAGTTTTTAGAGGCAGGGTTTCTCTTTGTAGTTTTTGGTGCCTGTCCTGAATCTCACTCTGTAGACCAGGCTGGCCGCCAACTCATAGAGATCCACGTACCTCTGCCTCCTGAGTGCTGGGATTAAAGGTGTGCACCACCACTGCCTGTCTTGATATTCCTTTTTTTTTATTTCAAAATTCATTTTATATACCAACCACAGATCCCCTTCTCATCACTTATTCTGAACCCCTTATACCTCCCCAACCCTCATCCCTTCCTCCAACAGTGTAAGTTCTCCCATGACGGGACAGCTAAACCTGGTACATTCAGTTGAGGCAGGACCCAGGCCCTCCCCACTTTATCAGGGGTGAGCAAGGTGTCTGATCATAGGTAATGGGATCCAGAAAGCCACTCACGCATTAGGGTAGATGCTGATCACACTGCCAGTGGCCCTCAAACAGATCCTACTACACATCTCTCTCCTGTATGCAGAGGGTCTAGACTGGTCCCATGCAGGCTCCACCGCTGTCCATCTAAAGTTCATGAGTTCCTATGAACTTGGTTCAGTTATCTCTATAGATTTCCCCATCATGATCTTGAGATCCCTTGCTCATGTAATCCCTCTTTAGTTCATTCTTCACATCAATCAAATAAAAAACCAAGAAAAACATGTTAAAAGCCTACAGAATACAATGTTCAAAAGAAACAATGGAACATACTCCTTTAAGTCTAATTTACCTCTTATATAGTAATAAAAAATGAGACAGGGTCTTATCATGTAGATCAAGCTGACCTCAAATTAATGATCCTCCTGCCACAGTCTCCTGAGTACTGGGATTACAAGTGTGTGACACAATACCTAAACCTTGTTATCTTTCTTTATATGCCTTTCTTAAAGTTATAAACAACTATTTTCTGTTTCTATCAGTGAGACTACTACATTGTTTCTAAATGTGCATTTGCTGTTGTATGTTCAGTATACTCTAAAAGAGTAACCCATTCTGGGTGCTTTATAAACAACAGAAATTTACTTTTCATAGTTCTGTGCACTGGAAAGACTGAGATAAAAGCATCCACTCTCTGATGAAAGCCTCCTTTCTCTGTTCAAATACGACCATTTTCTTTGTCTTCACACAGCAGAAGGGATTTCCAAAAGACTCCTAAGTCTTCCTTAAGGGACACTAATAGCATTCATGGGAAGCCTGACTTCTGTCTCCAGAAGGATCCACATTGAAACCCCACAACTTGGGGCTCAGGATTTTGGCATGTAAACTTTAGGAAACAGCAAACACTTAGTCAACATGAACATAAGCCTGACATTCCAGAACGATTCAAAGGCTGAGAAAACATTTACTTGAGTTGCTCTCTGGCTTGAAGATTTGCTTGAAGGACTCACAGAACACAGGGTGGAGTCAACATTCATGGCTAATATTTGTTTCAAGGGAATGACAAATTGAACAACCAGCAGTAGGCAAAGCTGGCTGAGGTAGTTCAGGAAGACCTCAGTGTAGTGGACCTCAGGCACAGGCTTCTAAGAGTCCTCTTTCAGTGGAGCCACATGGGAAACACTTAATTCCCTAAGCAAAGAGCTGTGATGACAAGTGCAAAATATCTACCATGAAGCTCCTTAGAGACTCAGGACCCACACTTTCTATTGGAAACTGGTCATGTAGAAAACATGTTAAGTTTCTAGCTAAATGCTAGGCTCTGAGAAGAAACACAGAGCAGGAGCTCTAAATAAACTATATTGTTTTCATGAACAGTTTAGACATATTAATACTCTATTGTGAAATAGGTGGTTGAAGCACTCTCAAAATCCACATTCCCAATGCCAGTCATAGACTGACCTAATAAACAGTACATTTAAAGTATAATTAATAAGACAATTCTTCTATATACTGCAGTAGACTGGGCATTTAATTAAATTTGAGGGAAAGGAGAAACTATTTCTACTAAAGAAGATATTGTTTGATGTTTCCAAATAATGTTGTCTTCACATTGTATGTCTGATTTTGATGTTATAAGGTATGTCTGATTTTGAGGTTATAAGGGCATATGTCTACAGTGGACTTCAACATAAAGAAACAGATGAACTATACATCTTGGGAATATTGTGAGTCCAAAACATCTCCAGCAATATGAAAAAAAACACAAAGCTTTATTTATGAATGTACACTAACAGCTATTAATTTTTAGTCATAATCATAAATAAAATTGAGGTGTCAAATATTAAAAATCAATTGAAATCATTAAGTGCAGTAGCAGTGGGAAAAAATGAACGTGAGGAAAGGTGTTCTGGGTCTTTTATCAACTCTGGAAAAAGCACCAACTAGCCAAATTCAGTATGGCTTTCTCCAAACTATCAAACTAGTTTGATAATTGACCCTACTCCTTAAAATGGAGAGGCGATCAGGATAAGAATGCTTCTATTTGGGGATAACAAAGTTGTGGAAATCCAAAAGAGCATCAACAGCTCTAAAGATAGCCATAGTTTAAGGACACATCTGCTGATGGCCATTGACATAGTATTCACTCAATGGCCTACTTCCAAACATAGTCAAATATAGAAGGAAAGGAGCTCTGACATTAGTGGACAAGTGAAAAATGCATTAAGCCTTAGCAGGAGACCAACCTAGATTCAAATATATGTGTTGCCAAAAACTATATTGTTCTTGGCAGGTCTTTAAATTTTTTTCTGAAGCTTAATTTTGCCCTGTATTCACAAAATAACAACAAACTCAAAGGTTTGTTATGGGAAATACACTAGAGGTAATATTAAAATGACTATTAGGGAGGGAGTGCTGGGAAAGGTGGTGGCTTTATCCTGGGACATTACACCATAGTTCTTTATTTGAAATGTTGCAGGAGCCATTCTTTAACAGTGAGGAAAGCAGAGAGAAGACAGCCCTGTGATATAAGTAGAAACAAAATCTTTCTTAATTTGTTATCCTGGGCATCTGCTCATATAAAAATACATTAAGATTGGAAGGTTTCTATATTACAGAAGAGTGTGTAGTGCACTGCAATTTTTTCTTAATAGGAAAGGCCAAGAAATGGCAGATTTTGTTTTTCATGTTCAGTAGAGAATATTCAAGTAAGAGATTTTTCAAGAAAAAGCTAATAAACAAGCAAAGGTAGAGAACTCCAATCTCTCTGCTTATTTACATCCCCCAATTTCTGATTGAATCCTTCGCCAAGAGTGCCATAAATCTCTTACAATGGGAGCTTCCTGTAGGGCACACCATGTGACAAAATTAGAGGGGATGATTACATATCAACATTAAAACAACATGAAGTATAGATTTTCAGCACAACCAGGGAAAAGGAACTTTGGAGAAAGTGGTTTTCTTGAAGCACTGAGCCTATGTGTGTGGATATTAAGATGATTTCACAGCAGCTGTTAAAACTTTCATTCCTATGTAGCGGGACTGGCAAATTACAAAAATGAAAGGATTTCCCCTACCACCCAAGATGAGGATAAAAAGAGAAACTTCATGTGAAAAATCATTCCCAATGAAATATAAATAACAATAATAAGACTGGGATGCTACAAAAATAGGACAAAACCCATATAAAACACAAGAAAGGACAGGTATTCATTTTCACATTTTCTATTTGGTGTGCTCGGTAGTTTGGTTTGGTTTTGCACATAGTAAATGGTCCTTGGTGGCACAAAATGCTTCTTAGTTTTTCTGCATGTCCTGCACCTGTGAGACATAGGGGACAGGATAAGAGGTGTAGAGAAAAGTGTTATAACTTTAATTCATTCACAAAAGTCATTTTATCCCAGGAGACTTAGATAAAAGAAGCTATTATTCTTGTGTGTGGAAATGTCACAGCGTAAATATATACTCATGCAACCACTGTGTGGACATACTATTCAAAGGGAAAAATGGGAGGCCCCATGTTAGTTCTGAGGCAATTGATAACACCCTTCTGTCTCCCTTTTCTGACAAGAAAGGGGACTTTCTTAGAGTTTCTCTAAGCTTTCAGAAAAAACTTTTTGCTTATTTCTGACATTTGTATTCATAATGATATTGTTTCCTTTCAAACTGTTCTTGCTGACTTGCCATAACTTCAATTATCACTTAGCTATTAATATGAAGGTCAGCAAATCCCCTTGAAATTTAGAATCCTGTGGAAGGAAAGCACTGGGCTAGAGAGAAGCCTGAACTTTGAAGTGAGAAAGAAATTCATTTGAATTCCTGTTTTACCCCCCAACAAGCTGCAGGAATTTATTGCACCACTGAAGCTCTGGAAATACAATCATTCACCTCCAGAATAAAGTGCCAGGTTGCTAGGAATGTAGAGAGGTTTATTTGAGAACATTATTTTCAATATATTTAGTAGGATGCTAAGCACATGGCAGGAACTCAAGTAATTGTGAATATACTCACTTGTGAGTAATTTTCCTCAAAGGTGAAGGCTGTGAGAAGTTACACGCTAAGAAAGGCCCTGTGTCCTGGCTGGTTTTGTGTGTCAACTTGGCACAAGCTAAAGTCATCAGAGGAAGGGCCCTCAGTTGAGGAAATGCCTCCATGAGACCCAGCTGTAAAGCATTTTCTCAATTAGTGATCAATGGGGGAGGGCCCAGCCCATTGTGGGTGGTGATGTCTCTAGGCTGGTGGTCCCGGGTTCTATAAAAATGCAGGCTGAGAAAGCCAGGGGAAGCAAGTCAGGAAGCTGCACTCCTCCACGGTTTCAGCATCAACTCCTGCCTCCAGGATCCTGCCCTGAGTTCCTTTCCTGACTTCCTTCAGTGATCAACAATAAAGTGGGAGTGTAAGGGAAATAAACCCTTTCCTCTCCAACTTGCTTTTTGGTCATGGTGTTTCATTGCACCAATAGAAACCTTAGGACAGCCTGTAAGAAGCTACTACTGGAATTTAACGCCATAGGGCAGTTTTTATGTGTAGTCTGTCAATCATTCAATCAAAACATTTATTTCCTCTAAAGTTATATTTGTTTCTGACCCTCTACCCAAATGAGGACTGTAATGAAAGACTTGTGGTTTACTAATTTCTGTAAAAATGCTCTCTGGTGACCAATACAATTAAGCTTAAGAATTGAAAGCTGTTCATTAAATCTCATCCATCCCTCTTCTTCTTGAGCATCAAACTAGAATAAACTCTTCCTAGCCTCCCATGGAACCACGTGAGCTTTAAGCAATGGAGTGTGAACAGAATTGAATTACCGTAGTAGACTGATTTGTAAATAAGAAATAATTGGTATGATATTATAGCTTGAATCTTCTTTTGTTACAGCAACTAGCTTTCTCCTAATTATTACAAATGACAAAGAAAAACCCTTTCTCCCCATTTTGCACATTATTTTATTCTTCCATGCTGTCTCACTGAGTCTCCCCTATGTCCAGTCGCCTCTTCAGAGACACTTAGCAATATCTACACTTTTTTGGGGTTCACAAAGGGAAAGTGTTATTGACATTCTGTGGGTGGAGATCATAAATGCAACCATATGTCCTATAATATACAGGATAACCCTCTCCCCCACAGCAAGGAATTACTGAGTCTCAGCCAGGTAGCCCTGCTCTACAATTTGATGAGGCCATAACACTCTTCTCAACGCTACAGGTCTACAAATTATTGTCCTTCTTCTTTCCCCTCTAAGCTGTCCTGCTTTTATAAATAATGAACAAATAGGTTTTTTGGCTTCCTATGACAAAGTGAAAATATGTACAGAGATATGGCTTCTTTCCCAGCCTCTATGCAACCCCCTTCAGTCACAGCAGTCACAGAGAACTCCATAGAAAAGTAGGAGCCTTGTTTTCTTGTGTGTCACTATATCTTTAGACCATAGAACAATGCCTGGTACACATGAGGAATTGACTCAATACTTGTTGAGTAAATAATTGCATTTTAGAAACCACAGGGAGGAGCAGGAGCTGGGACATTTGGGGAGTACCTGCCCCATTTCAATTGGCCAGAAACTCCTGAAATCTTTTAACTATTGCCTGGGGAAGGAAACCTGGGTTAGTTGGTTCTATGTATAGTCTCCAAATTTTCAAATTGTGCTTGATAACTTAAAAAAAAAAACAACTGTGCATGGTGTTAAAAAAACTGTGCAGGGGGTTGGAGATAGAACACTTGCTGCTTGTCCAGTGGTCCTGTGTTTGGTTCCGAGAAGACACATGACAGCTCATATCCTTCCCAAACTCCCATTCTAGACAATACAGCACCCTCTTCTGGCCCCATAGGCACCAAGTACACACACACACACACACACACACACACACACACACCCCACATACATGTAGGCAAAACATTTAAATGCAAAAATCAAAAACAAATAAATCTTTCTGAGGAAAAAAAACCCCACAACACTGTATAGTTTGTTTAAAGCAGACAATATACATCAATCAGTCTCATTTGGCTTCCACTCTCATACACTAAGTTAATATTATTGATACTAGCACTGCCATCATTGGACTTTCCCTCTATGTCAAACATTATATAAATGAGTTTTCATAGAATCCTAGTAGCTTAAAACAATAAGTTAAACTTTATCTCATAATTAGGATTGGCAGCAGAAGCTTGGCTGACATGAGAATTTCTAGCCTTGTTTGGCTACAGTCAACTTTCAGTCTGCTCTATGGTTAGTCTCTAGTAAGTTGTTTGGCTATCCTCTGGATGTGTGGGGCTAGTGAGGCATAAGATTGCCTTCTTCCAGGAGGCTGGGTTGAGCTAGTTTAGTGACAGCCACAGTCTCCAAAGGAACCCAAACTGAAGTACAGGTCTTCTTGAGGCCAGAATGCAAAATACTTCAACTGCCCCCTAACTGTCCAAAGAAAATACTAAACTCAGCAGACTGAGGGTCTTGCTACCTGCCTAGAGGTTGAGCCAATGGTAACTGCTGTCTTGCCTGGACTTTAGAAGTTTGCTGGTGCTGGGTTCCTCTTTGCTGTACCTCATATGTCTGCTAGCTCCCCTTTCCTCCATGGTCATCTAATGGAAATCCAAAATTTTCATTTATAAGTACTATGGGAGCCCTATTCTATGAACTCCAGAAGCTGAAAATCTCAAATGTCCTCAAAGGCTGCAAGCATATTTGCTGAATGCCTAGGGAACTAGTTTCATGAGTCCCAGATTGCTGAATGCTAGCTAGCCCTGCATATGTTGGAAAAGCATGACTGGTTTGCAAACTGTTGCGGACAAATGCCTTGTTTTTCTTCTGGCGTGGTTTTGAATAGAGAGTAGGATGCTAGGCGGGACAGAGTGGGTGTAGAGCTAGAACAGGCATTGTTGTGCAGGGCTCTGGATGCCCCTGCACGAAGTCTGAAACAAAAAGCAGAGATTCATTTGGCAAACAGCTTTTAGGATGAGTCATGTGAGGGAAGTGGGGCTGGGTGTCCACTCTTTGTGCTTCCTGGGGATCATGGCAAATATTTAAATTGTTGGGAAAATAGAGTGGGTGGGAAGCCAGAAGAAAAGGCTAAGGAGAGAGAGACTTTAGAGACTTCACTAACTTTAAAGCAAGAAATAAAAGAGCCCTTTATTTAACAGCATCAATTCTAACAAGAGAAATGGCCTTCTCTGATTTTAGAAAGCGCTTAAAATTCTGGGGTTTTGGTAGGTTTAAAAAGCTTTAACTGAGCTGTGCATGTTTTTATGTGACTATAACCTCAGGTCTCAGGAGGATGAGGCAGGAGAATCCTAAGTTCAAGATCAGCCTGGTCTATATAAAGACCCTATCTCAACCTTTAAAAGACAGGAAAAAGAAATTACACACTCCAGTTCAGGGTTTCTTAGACTTTTCTCCAAGATGCAATGACTTGAGAAGGAAGAACCTACATGATTATGATGCTTTCTGGGCTAGGTACATC
The DNA here is from genome assembly GCF_903995425.1 of Onychomys torridus. Classification (NCBI taxonomy): domain Eukaryota; kingdom Metazoa; phylum Chordata; class Mammalia; order Rodentia; family Cricetidae; genus Onychomys; species Onychomys torridus. The sequence continues at coordinate 65,086,064 of NC_050466.1, read as the reverse complement.
CAAATTTGGTGGTGGAGTAATCTCAGACAGGGGTATTTACTAAAATATTACAAGTGGTTTTGATGTGAAAACAGGGGAAAATACTATTCTAAGTAAAACCAGACAAATGGTTGCATGTTTGGAGATCCACATTTAGTATGGAAACCACAAAGTAGCTATACAGTCAGAATTTCATGAGAAAGTGTAATACCACAGAATGCAACTCATTCCCTTTCTAACAAAGTATCCAATTCATTTTGGCTTAATATGTAAGGCCACTTTCAAATTTAAATTGCTGAGATTTTAAATTCATTTATGCCGGGCACATGTAATAGAGATCCAGTACTAGACCTGATGTTTCAGATTATGTTTTTGAGACTTAATACATTTAGACAAAAGAAAGAAGAGAAAACAAAAGTTCCACGGCAGTTTCTTGTTTTGTTAAGGTCGTCTTTTAAAGTATACCAGTTTGGGCAGGTTCTGTATTTAAAATGCAGAGATTAAAACACAATCTTCTAATTATTCCTTTATAAGAACCATGAATGCCCTATCACACAATTAGTCTATTCCAGAAGCCAAAAATCTCAAATGCCCTCTTGGTATGACTGCCTTCATCATAACAAAATTTGACTTAGAACTCAAATAAATGAATTGATGAGTTATACTGAAAATTACTTCATTCAGTGGGACTTTGTGTACAATAATATGGTCAGGTCCCAGAGAAACTCAGAACAAATGGCTAACTGTAGTGCCTATTAGCATACCAAAGTGTCTGCTTGGTTTCTAGACTCACTCAGTACCTGTGGCTCCTCTCTAGTCTTATCACCCTGCCCCCTACCCTAAACCTCTCTAGCCTATAGGATTTGCTTCCCTTGCCCCAGTTTCTCTTTCCTGTATAATCCTGCCATTTGGGCCATGTGATCTCTTGGTTCTTAATCTCTTGGCTCTTCTCTTGGTTCTGTTTGCCCTCTTTGTCTTCTTTTATCTTCCTCTCTTGCTTTTGTCTCATGAGTGGGTTCAGTCTGCTGGCCATGTTTGTGTACTTCTCTCCCTGCTCTGGACTCTTGTAGATGCCTCTGGCTGTTTTGTCCCTCACATCTATAATAAATACCTTCTCCTCAACCAAACCTAGGAGTGTTTATGTCCTCATTTTCATTCTAATAGCTAATAACAAAACAACATACTTGTTATTCTTTCAAGAGGATGATGAACATATGTTTTATCTGTTATTTATCATATTTTCAAATGTAATTCAATCTCAAGCATGTCTAAGATGAGCCTGTGGATTAATTCGGTAAAATTTTTACTATCATTCACACTACACCACACACTTAAAAGTATTCTGTTTTTCCTTTGGCAAATTTTAGGACAAATGTTACAATTAGTTGTTATTTTATTGTTACCAGAAATCATGGTAATGAGCCACTCAGCCCACCTTCATCACCAATGAAAAAGGAAATTTAGAAAACTATAGCTAGTAAGAAATTTGAGTCTGATTTAAATATTCTATCTTGTATAAGAACCTCTGACTTTGTAACGGCAGTGTCTTAGTTGTAGCTGTACCTATTTTATATATTTCATTGATATTTATACATATATATATATTTCATTTTTCTTGTGTTTTCATTTTGATTTTGGAGGTATTTATTTATTTATTTATTTATTTATTTATTTATTTATTTATTTGTTATGTAGACAGCAGTCTACCTGCATGCCAGAAGCAGACACTGGATCTCATTTCAGATGGTTGTGAGCCACCATGTGGTTGCTGAGAATTGAACTCAGGACCTCTGGAAGAGCAGCCAGTGCTCTTAACCTCTGAGCCATCTCCCCAGCCCCTCATTTGGTTTTTAAATGCATCATTTGAGAAAGTTTCATACATGAATACAACGTGCTTTGAACAAATCTACCCCAACTCTTTCCCTATTCCCTACACTTCCCTCCCAACTTCATGTACTCTCTTCTTAAATGCAGAGTTCTCTTAGTACTGCCTATATGTGTAGGGGTATAGGACCATCCATTGGAGTATAGGCAATTTATCAAGGCTTGCATCCTTAAAGATACTGGCTCCCCTTCCCCCAGCAGCCATCAATTACCAATATCCCTTCATCTAATGGTTGGGCTTCATGAGCCCCTCCCTGTTGTATAGCAGCTACCTCCAAATTAACACATTCCTTTCAGGAGAGAGGGGAGGCTCATGAGATTCAGGAGGCAAACAAAATATTAGGTGTGGGAAATCAGAAACACAGAAATTCCCCCCAAGGCTCCTCCCCAGCTTTATAGGAGCCAAGAAATTCTGGAGAAGGAGAGTGGCTAGCTGAGTTTCAGACAGGAGATCTTCAGGACCTAGTAAGCTCCCTACAAACAATGCAGAGATTTCAGAGTTGTGACTTTCATGAGAAATCATCCATATTGGGATGGGCTTTCTGCTGATGCAGCTGCTTTGAGGTCAGCCCTGCTCCTGGATGTAAACCCTTCAATCACACTCCTGTTAGTAATTTCAATAACAACTTACTGGTTCACTAAGTTGGAGTTTGGTCTGTCATGAGTTCCCTTTCTGGGGTAAATAGAAATTTTCTTGTGTGTCACATCTCCCCAGGAAAAGTCATTCACACAACACTCCCACATTCATGCTGGCTGGCTTGATCTTATGTAGGTCTTCTGCATGAAGTCACAGTTGCTTTTAGTTCTTGTGTGCCACTTCCATGTTGGACCTGGAAAACTGCTTCCCTGTAGCTATTCACCACCTTTGGCTCTTATAATTTTTCTGACTCCTCTTCCATGACGATCCCTGACTTTGAGGAGAGGAAATGTGATATAGATGTACTAGCACCGCACATTCTTTTATTCCTTGCACTTTCACCAGAAGTGAGTCTGTATTAATTGCCATCTACTACAAATAAGAATCTTCTCCAATGAAGGCTGAGAATTGTACTAATCTATTGGTATAAAGATAAATATTTAAGGTGACTTAATTGAGTAATGATAATATGTTATCCCCTAGGGCTAATGATCTAGCAAGTGAGGGGGTCTTGGCCCAATTAACACTACAAACATGAGTTCTGTCTTAAGGAGTGGGCCTTAAATCCAATCAGAAAGTGGTTGGTTACTCCTATTCCTGCTGTGACTGTACCAGTGGTCATATCTTGCCAGATTGATCATTATTTAATTCCCAGAATTCACAGCTAGGGAAAACTCTTGATTACTTTCTTCCCTTGGGTGTGTATAACACCTTCTAGCAGTGTGAAATTTAGCCAGGAGGGATAAAGCTCCCAGGTGAGTACCACCTTGAAATTGCTCCATGTTCTATGACTCACATGACTCACATATGTGGTATCTTTGGCAATGGGGTCTCATCATCAAGTTCTGAAAGGTGACCAATAACAATGACAATAACCCTGTATTGTTTGAAAAAGATCTATGCAAACTCATGGACCAACAACTGGAAGGGAGGTAATCCACTTCTGGAACTGGACTTTTTGTTTGATAGCCTATGACATCTGGGAGAGATTTATCCACTTGTACAAGTTAACTCCATTTAAACTCATTTTATATGCATATATTTTTGGAAGCTTCTACAACAATCAGCTTTTGTGTGACTTTTGCAAATCTCTTTAATGTTAGTTATCCCTCCCTGTTCCCCTTCCTCTATCCTGCCCTCCCACTCCATTTAACCCTGTCTATCCCATTGTTCTCCCTTTTCCTTTCATAGTACCTGTATTGTACTATACTCCATCTGCTTGAAATCTGTCTGTTCCATGTCATAAATTTAGTTTTCCTCTTCTACTAGCTTATAAGTTATAATTTTTATCTCAGTACCTTAATGTTTAAACATCTACCAGTGACAAAAACTCAATGTAATATTTTTCTGCAGCATGAACATTTTAATTCCATTTGGCCATTTTCTTCTTTCTTTTCCATGTGTGTGGATGGGTGGGTGTGGTGTTAAAGATTGAACCCAGGTCCTCATGAGAGCTAAACACATGCTTTATTACTGAACTCTCTTTCTGCATATTATTTTACTTTGCATTTTAGTTTTATATTGTTTTAATTTTCAAATTAGAGACGTCTAATTGGCTGTGTACCATTACATTTTAATGTTATTAATACTATAGATGTAGATGGCTTATAGAGCCAACAAACTCTCTGATACTTCCTGCAAAAAAATATAGTTGTATGTTGCGCCATGCCTCTCTATCAGATATTTTCTGAATACCAGATGGAACAACTCACAATTATGTTTGATTATTCTCTTGGCTTTACTGCCATAATTCTAAACAGTATTCTTATACCAATGCTCCTTGATTTCTGGGTTTAGAAAATGTCCTTAGTGCATGAGCTGGCTGTTTGGAACCTTGGGCTTACACAGGGACACATGCTTAGCCTGGAAGGAGGGGACAGGACCTGCCTGTACTGAATCCACCAGGTTTAAATGAATCCCCATGGGAGTCTTGGCCCTGGAGGACATGGGAATGGAGGGGAGGGGCTGGGGGGAAGGTGGGGGTAGGGGCGGGAGGACAGGGGAACCCATGGCTGATGTATAAAATTAAAACACATAATGATATTAAAAAATAATAATAATAAAAAAGAAAATGTATGTTGCCTTTCTAGTATGGAGGGTCAATGGTTACGTCAACTGCCACCATTATGGTTTCATGGCTAGGCATTTCTAGGTCATCTGATCCAGAGAGTACACCATGGTTACACGATCTTTCCTAGAATCCTGAAGTTAATTTTCTGTTTTGCCTTTGGCTTAGTTTTCTATATTCTTATCAAGAATACAACATCAAGATTTTTTTGTTGTTAAACAAATATCCTCCGAATATGTTTTTTTTTTTTTGCTATGTGATTAAAATTTTATCTTATGATTTTTATGGTAATATACATGAAATAGAGAATTAAAACTTGTTAAAGAGAAATATAAAATACATTCATATCTACCATCCAGGTTTAATAAATTTTAATAAGTTTTCATGCTCCTTTTGGCCTCACCTGTAAAGGATGAGGTCACCTCCACCCTGACACATCTGCCTTCTTCCAAACCAAGGGTCCTGTCTTATCTTTTCCTCATCTACTTTCCATATTTCATGCTATGTTGTACATGTTTATACATTCTTAAGCTATAAATTTCAGATATTTCATACCTAATATTTTTCCTCCAAATATGTTTAAATGCATTCTAAGATAATCAAGATGAGTTATTTCCTTGAAGAATCCCATGAACAATTTTTGTCTTTTCTCAAAATGGGGCAGATTACCCAGGGAAGAAACTTCTGGTGAATTCTCTCAGATGACAATAAAGCTGTTTAACATTGTGAGTACAGGGCATAAAAAGAAAGCAGAGAGCCTTAGTATTTTATATGGAAACTTGAGCTCAATCCTCCTTTTTTATACAGCACCTTGTTTTTAGTCCAGAACTTGTTGATTATACTCTTTCCAAAATAAGAAAGATTCATCTGTTTTTACTGTCTTTCTAAAATAAGAAAGACACAAGTCTGGCTTGGAAAGAAAGTAGTCTTCCAGGATAGTAGGGGAAGTAAGATATAATTATTTCTTAAATAGGCCTTCAAAAGGCAGAGGACCAAGAAGCTTGCTGTGAGATTGTGTCTTCTAGATATGACAGGGAAGCAACACCCCTGGAATCATGACAATATGGCTACCTAAATAAGATCCAAACAATGCCAACAACCGTTGACACCCCAATATGGATAAAGGAAATGCTAAAGAGCTATACTCAATTAAGTACTATTGAGAGAATTAATATTCCCTAGGATGACCTCTATAATGGGCTTATCTCACAACAAGTGATCAGCACTAAAAACATACATATAAGCAACACTAAATTGACTCAGCAGGTTGTATTTTATATATTTTCTCAAATATATAATTTTTCTTTAAATATATTTATATATTATAATGTAATGTTTTATATTATAATATATAAATATATATAATTAAAGAAAAAGAGGACATGAATTTGAAATGGAGCAGGGGCTCGGGGGATATGGGAGGGATTGAATAAACGAGAGGGAGGATGGGAAATGATGTAATATTTTAATTAAAAATTGTGTGTGTGTGTGTGTGAAATTCTCTTACTTTGAATTACACCTTCCTCATTCCCTTTCAAGGTAACATATGCCTCTGATTCAGGGTTCTCTGATAAAATTACAAGTTACTTTAGATCCCAAACTTAGTTCACTCAGGCTTGATAAGTCATTTAATATTTACTCTTTAGTTTTCTATCTTCTATACCTGCTATCTTTCTTCCTACATTTGTGTTATCCTTTTGAATTTGTGCCCCCCCAAATCTCTTTATATTTGCTCCAGTGGGTTTTCTGGAGGTGGTAGGAATGAGTTTGCTCAATTTAGGCAAGGTAGGCTTTGCTTAAGTGAGAGTTATTGTTATTCAACCATTATTTTTTATTTCAATTCCCGTTATGTCTTTCTGTTTCTTTGCCTACTGTTCTTTTTAAATTAGCATTCAGTCTTTTCTTTAAGGTGATTTTTCTCCTTTTAAAATTGAAATTTATCTATAATTATTAGTGTATTCATGTGTGTGTGGTTCACATCTGGAAGTCAGAGGACAACTTTTGGAAGTCTGCATCCGTTTTTTCCCTTCTACCATGGGATATGGGGGCAAATTCAAGTTATCAGGTTTACACAGAAAACACTCTTCTTACATGCTAATCCATTTTAGTTACTCTGACAAAGCCACACCTGTTCCAGCAAGGCCACACCTCCTAATAATGCCACTCCTTATGGGCCAAGCATTCAAATATGTGAGCCTATGGGGGCCATACCTATTCAACAACCCAGCAAGGTATATTCAATGGTGCAATAGTGGCACTAATAATATCTTGGAGGTAAGCAACACCTGCCTAATTGAACGTAAAGCTTGCTCAATAGCAGGGAACTCATACCTGGTACTGTAAGCTTAGGCAAGAACCATGACTGGAACAGTGCTAAAGCCTGAATAAAAACCTACTACTGTAATTTTCCTAATTCAATACAGCTTCCAACTGTATCTTCCAACTGTATTCTAAATACTTACCTTTATACCCACAGATAAGTATAACTCTCTCCTCTCAGCAAAGAAGTTTCTTTTTGCAGCAGACAGAAATCCACAGTTGGTCAAACTGCAGAGAATAAGTGACTGGGGCACCCAGCCCCAATAGGTACATCTATAATACAGTTTCTATATCTAAGGTACAGGGAACATCACAGAATGGGAGGGGGTAACTTGTAAGATCCAGAGGAACAGAATGCCTGCTGCAAGGTAATGTTTTCTGGACATAAAAGTGTGACTGCATCCATGAAATCTCAAGAATATGGATACCTAAACAAGACCTGCATGATTACCACACCAGTTGACATGCTAGCACAAAAAGGGGAAAACCCATGATGGGGTTTTCAGAATCAGGAAATATTTCAGAACAGAGGGAGTCTTCATGTGCCTGCAAACAAATGTTACAATCATTTGTGAATTGCATAGACCAGTGGTTCTCAACCTGTGGGTTGTGACAGGTATATCAGATATCCTGCATATCAGATGTTTATATTATGATTCAGAACAGTAGCAAAATTACAGTTATGAAGTAGTAACAAAAAAATTTATGGTTGGGGGTCACCACAACATGAGGAACTGTACTAAAGGGTCGAAGCATTAGGAAGGTTGAGAACCACTGACCTAAACTAAGTGGTGTAATTATTTACTGACTCACTGGTCAAATAAATCTTCTCTCTTTAAAAAAATAGCTCCTGATTTTGCCATGCAAAATTATCTGTGGAATATATTTGCACTTGGAAGAGCAAGATCCAGCATTTCTCCTTTTGAAAGCATAGACAAGAATTGTAAATTTTTACCTGGACTAGTTTGTGGTTACTGTGAAAATTTTATAATTATTTTCTATTAATAAACAATGCTCTCTTGTAAGATTTGAAGTTTTCAAATTCTAGGCATAGTCTCCAAATCAAACTTTATGTTGAATTATGATAAAATTATGAAATACATCATTGAGCTTGATGATATCATACACAAGCTACTTTATTAAACAATTAGGGGAGAAATCATAATACATCATTATTTAGTACTTTAAATAAGATGCTAAAGTCACCAGCACTCTCTGATGCTTTAGAAGAAAAAAATGACAACTTAGATTTAAAAAGTAAACTCTCCCAAGTAATTTAAGTCAAGAATGTAAAGCAATAAATAATGATCATATATGTACTATATGTTAATTGTATATCTGTAAAATCATTTTACAAAATGTATACATAAAAAATTAGTTGACTCTTGGGTGCTGGCAAACTTTTTCTATAAGAATCATATAGTATTTTCATTTTTGCAATCTATGAAGTGTTCATTGTAGCTAGTTAAGTCTGCTGTTACAGCACAACATGCAATCAGCTAAGGATAATATTTAAATGAGTGGGCATAACCATGTGCCAATAAATTTTATTTATAAAATCAGACTGTAGGCTGGATTTGGCCTGTGAGTTGTAATTTGTCCCTGTTTTAACTTTCATGTTGGAATTAGGTTTCTCTTAAGGGAGTGTTCAATACTTAAAAGAGAAAAAGTATTCAGTTTGGAGAAAATTGTATTAGTTACTCATGTTCCCCACATATTGTGTCAAAGAAAAGATCAGAGAAGTTAACTGTCAAAATTCAAGTAATAAATTCAGTCTACTTCCATCAATTGAGAAATTCAAAATAAATTTCCAAGCAAGGAAAAATCAGAAATCTAGTTTCCCCAAACAAACCAGCACAGTGGTACACACCTATAATCCCAGCATTCAAGTGGCTCAAACAGGAAGCTCAGAAGCCCAAGGCGAGCCTATGCTTCAAAGTGAGTTACAGGACAACCTGTACTACATAATGAGATCCTGTCTTAAAAGTAAAAGCAAAAATTAATCCTCTCATTATGTTGTATCTTCTAGCTGCTCCAGGCTTCCATGTTGTTCCTTTACATGCTATGAGGTAGGTGGTTAAATAAATTAGTCCTAGGTCATGGGCAGTGCACTTATGAAGCAGTTATGGCTGCCTGCCCAAGAGCAAACCAATTGACATTCCAGAATAGAGGAGAAAATGACTCATAAGGTCCCGTCCCTAGCAGAGGAGCTATTGGCATTTGATGGCTGCTGGTGAAGGAAGAGTAAATGATCTTCAGGAGTGTAGCTCCTGGTAGGTTGTCCCTGCTCCAATGGATGGCCCTATAGCCATGTGCATATGGGCAGCATGAACTCAATTCAGTGCATTATATATATATTTTTCTTTTTTTATTATATTTGTGTTTTAATTTTACACATCAGTCATGGGTTCCCCTGTCCTTCCCCCTCCCGTCCCCATCCCCACCTTCCCCCCATCCCCTCCCCTCCATTCCCATCTCCTCCAGGGCCAAGACTCCCCTGAGGATTCATTTAAACCTGGTGGATTCAGTACAGTCAGGTCCAGTCCCCTCCTTCCAGGCTGAGTAAAGTGTCCCTGTGTAAGCCCAAGGTTACAAACAGCCAGCTCATGCACTAAGAACAGGTCCCGGTCCAACAGCCTGGATGCCTCCCAAACAGTTCAAGCTATTCAATTGTCTCACTTATCCAGAGGGCCTGATCCAGCTGGGGGCTCCACAGCCTTTGGTTCATAATTCATATGCTTCCATTCATTTGGCTATTTGTCCCTGTGCCTCTAGATGCTGGCAATGGTCGAGAGAAAGCCTGATCTGACCTAGTCTGATGATCAGATGGCCAAACATCCTAACGGTTGTGCTGGAACTCTCATCCAATAACTGATGGAAGTAGATGCAGAGGATCCTCAGCCAGGCCCCAGGTGGGGCTCCAGTAGTCCAACTGTCGAGAAAGAGGAGGGACTGTAAGAGCATTATATATTTGTAATACTCTTTTTTGAAGTAGGGAGAGGGAAATGGTGGAAAAGATTCAGGAAGAGTTGAACAGGGATGTGTAAGTGGGTGGCTATGGTAAAAATACATTGTACACATGTACTAAATTATCAATGAATAAATTTAAATTAAACGAAGAAAATTAGTCTTTAGTTCAGGACTTAGTGTGTCTACTAAGAAGGTTAAGATCTCAACTTCAAGGCCTACATAAATTCAAGGCCAGCGTGGGTAACCCAGGGAGACCCCATCTTGAAATACAAGTATGGAATAAAGGTCTGGAGGTGCTGCTAAGTCGTAGAATATATGCCTAGTATTTATGAGGTCCTGAGTTCCATATCATGCACTTCAAATTAAGACAAGACAAAAAAATTCAGCTCTTATACCTCGAGTTAATTTTTGATTGAAGAATTTATTACTTAATTGATCAATTTATATCTTAGGTAGGCAGCATGTCTAATTCCGAATATCATACTTACAGACTGTGAACTTGCTATCTAATATTTTTTATTTTCCTTGAATAAAAGTACTTTTAGCCAAATTCCATGCAAGCTTCTTCACTTGGCTAGTACACTTAGAATGACTAGAAAGTCCAACACACTTTGCAAAGGAAAACAGCTGTGTTAATATTGTCCCCATATCATATTTTAATGTGCAACATCCCAGTAATGGTTGGTAATTTCAGTTGATAAAATATTAAACACCCCTTCAGAACTTAATCTAAAACATTAACTTAAATATATTTATTGTGACAGTTGAGCCATTGGAATTTGTTGATTTCTTTATATTGAGGACATTTTCCAGTTTAAATCAGAGTAGTCTTCTAACCTTGGATGACTTTTCAAGTACCTTTCTTGTCAATATCTCTGTTGATCTAATAGCAATATGGTTCTATGTGTCAACATAAAATGTATTTTGAGTTATTCTTTGAATGTCCAATACATTGAAACAACATGTTTTGATCATACCTATCCACCATTACCTCTCTTCAACTCCCCACTGTGCTGCCCTTCTAACCCCCCACAACCTCATGTCCTCTTCTTTTATTAACTGTTTCTTTATTAACAATGTATACACCCATTTCATTTAGAATACTAAGCTCTACTGGAGCAAAGATGATACCTTATTCACTGTTGAATAATGCACCTAGAGCAACTACAGATACTTAATAGCACAGCATACATCTTTATTGAATGCATAAATGAGTGAACAAAAAAGCAAGACACTTACTAAAGATTTTACTATAGAGGCAAGGAAATAAAAATTCAGAGCCATCTAATGATATGTTTAACGCTAAAATAGCTGGTAAGGAGAATAGAACTGAATTCCAGATGAAGTGAAATAATGTGAACAACGTGTTTTGCACAGCACTTGGGTTGCTCTAAGTCTGCAATAAGTATACCTTTTATTATTGCAATTATTATTTTATTGCAAACTCAAATACTTAGTGTTCTTTCTGCCATATGAAAGATGTACAATAGTCACAGAAATTAATTCAATATTTCAAGTGCCTTAAGTCTTAGCTATTACACAGTATCTACTAAAGGGTAAATACCTTACCTTTAGCATAGCTACCATAGTGTACCTCTTCTCATTTTCACCCATTTCCAGTGACTCCATTTGAAACATACAGAAAATAACATCGGATTCATGCAAGAATGTAAAAATTCAGTCCGTCAGCTATTGTATGCCAATTTTCCCATGTCAAAGAGGGAAAAATTCCATTTAGCCCCCTGAAATTTATGCAGGCTGTTGCTTCCCTTGGCAAATTCTGAGCCATTTACTCTGTAAATTACTGTGAATTGCAAACAAAAGTCCAGAAATAGGTCTGTGCAGATTCACACCAGTCAGGCAGTTCTGTAAATAGCCTTGCCCGAGTTCTGTTTCAAATACTTTCATTATTAACGATGTCATGTTATCTTTAAAGCTGATTACCAGGCAGCAGCACCCAGTGATAGTGCAAATATTTCAAAACCAGAACTACCAGAGCTGTGGGCTTTATAGAAAACATTTAGTCATATTGCTGCTAAACCAAGCAATCTATTGACATGAAGGAATCATTTACTTTCACATGCTAGCCATTTGGAAAGTGTCACATTTTAGTAAGGGCAGAGGGCTGTCAGTTTTTAAACTAAAGCTAATATTTATTTTTTAAACACAGATAAATTTTTCTTTTTTAATTGTCCTTGAGGATTTGTAAAAGAAATCTTTAGAGGCATTGTTTGCATATTATTACCAATTGATTGTTTTTTTTTGAAAGACTTAAAAAGGATTCACTGATCACAGAATGAGTTTTCTACATTTTTCTTATTCTAAAATATTTCTTCAGCATCTTATTCCTTAAACTTTTATAGGTATAATTACTGCAAATAATTAGTGTACAGAATTTGGCAAGTTTTGATGTATATTCACCATTACAATCCAATGTATTGTCGAGTTTTGTTGTATTTATGTATTGTTGTTGTTGTATTGTTTTGTTTTGTTTGTGAGACAGAGTCTCATGTATCCTAGTGTGGCCTTGAGTTTGCCGAGGAGCCAAGGATATTCTTAAACTCCTGGTCCTTGTGCCTTCACCTCTCAAGTGCTGGTTTATGTGACGCTAGACATCAAACCCAGGGCTTCATGGAGGTTTTCCTTGGTTATAATAATTATTCTTTGCTGGAATTCTCCCCCCTCTTCCATACTGTGCTTCAAAGTTAATTAAACCAAAAACCTGGGCTTCTGTGTATCTGGTCTGTTTTTGCATCCTTAGTGGCACGTGGCACATGCTTATTAATTTATTTAAAGGCTTTTAATTAAGTACATGCTGTATTCTAGCTTTGTTCTGATCAGTGAATATACCTTTGTCAAAAAGTCCAAAGGACATGCTGTTCTCATAAAGCTTTAATCCCAGAGAAGATAGATATGCAAGGAGTGAAGTGAGGAATAGAGGAATAAATAAATGTTTATTTAATACTTGTAAGAATGATTTTTTTCCAGGGACAAAACAGAGAAATCACTTTGTTTTTATTTCATGTACTAAATAAAGTTCCTTTAAGGAAACTTATTCTATCTAATACACATTTTTCTATTTCTTAATGCCAAATAATGCCTCTACAGGTCAATCTCACACAATAAATAACCACTTACCTACTCTGAGTTTAGAAAACCCAGAAAATTTTTCCCAATAAAAGTTTGAAATTCTGTCCTTCCATATGTTACTTGATACTAAAATATCTTTCAAATGCAAATATATCTTTCATTCTCCACAGAAATAGAACTTCAAACATAATACTGTGATGGATTCATAACTATAGGTGAATGAAGAGTAAATAAGAAGAGTATTAAACCAGGTAGTTCTCCTTGGGATTGCTGCTTGTGTAGAATGCATTACAGTAAATTTCTTAAGTCACAGAATCTAAGGTAGAATTATCCACAAGAAAAGAGAAAACTCACAAGGTCAAGGTCAGACTCCAGTGAAGATCATTGTTTCCTAATCTGTTCATTATTCACTGGGGAGCACATTCTAGACCACCTGCCCTCGGTTTGATTGCAGTAATGAAAAGAACCTTTCACACACTGCTCTTTTCATATTGAGCAAGTGTGAGATGTCAATGTCTCCACTGAACTATTTGAAGATAGGAGCCTGGGCTTAGGAAGTTAGGTATCTGGAGCTCAAGGGAAACTTGAGATGCTGTAGTTCTCTGTATCGTTGTAGAGTTGTGCAAAGTTTGGACAGGAAGTCCCCAGTGTCATTCAAGCTTACTTTCGACACTGTCCCTCTGGTTGGGAAAAGATGACATCTCTCAGACTCCAGCCCACTGTGTAAACAACAACCTAGTGTGACCCCTGTGTCATATTTGGATGAGCCTGCTTTTTGTATTGCTAATACTTTTTCTTTATTCTTTTGAAGGAAGGGCTAAGGGGAGAAGGGAAAAAATAGATTAAAAAAAAAAACCCTAAACATAATTTGCAGGATGAGAAAATGTCTCATAAGGAAGGAAATGAGAATCAGAGGATACTTAAAGAGCTTTCATTGTTTTCCACTTTAGTTATCAAACGCCTGCCAAACACTAATGGGAAAGAGGAACTGCAGGAAGGAATGTATAGCAACAATGATTTCTACATAATACCTGGGGAATTAATGTGCACAGTAGTAGTCCAAAAATGCTACCTGTCCCTGTTTCTTATAAGGCTCCCAAGGCACAATATGAGCAACTTCAAGCAGCATTTTTCATTGCTTTAATCTATAGAAATGTATTTTGTCTTCATCTAGCATGTCTCTGGATCATCACTTAGTCACACATGAGAATCACAGTGTGTTGAAAACACTCCTTTGGAAATTTACCTTAAAGCAGTTCCAATTTTCAGTCCCACTGACTGACTCTCAATCCCTTCCTAAAAGTTAAGTCAATAGAGATATTATGTATCTATATATATATCAGTTCCTAAAAACAAGGTTTCTCAATTAAAACTATTAAACAAGGAAAGGCAACATTAATTAATTTTAAAACACTGTAGTAAATACTGAGAGTCCCTGGAACATCAGAAGTTAAACATATATCTCTATCTCAATTTCAGATAAAGAAAAGATAATTCTTATGTAATCAGGCCTGTCTTCCTCTAGGTATTAGCATTTTATATTCTCTCTCTTCAATTTTCCCTAGTTTACACAGAAAAATATTTCAGATGACTATGATCTTCAGCTCTTGATTATCCTATAGATTAATCTTGGCATTTTCATTTAACATTAACATTTCTTGGTTCCACCAACTATGGCTTTATTTTTCAGAGCTGACTTTTTAGGCCACGTGAAGAGATCTTTTGACTAGCACATAATGTTATAAGTATTTTAAACAATTTGCATGATTGAAAAAATATGTCTTGACACACAGCTGCTTTCAATATAAATTTGTGTCTGTTAGCATCTTCTTACACAAAGACACAGCCGTTCTTAATTCTAGTGTTTAGGCTTATAGAATCTGTTTATTGCTGTAGTCTCTCAAAACAGAGATACTAGAAACAAGATGTAGCTTTGCTCTTTCCTATAATAATCAGTTTAAGACAGGAAATAATTTTCATTTTCTTGACCCTAAATACTGTACGGGAAAAGTAAGCACCATCTTAGGAGTGTCAAGGGACAACATTAATTGATTTGGGAACAAAATGCTCTTAGTTCTTCATGATGAATATTGCACAAATCTGGAAATACAGAATTAATGCAGTTCTGAAAAAGCACCTTCATTTAGACAGAAAATAATACTTGGTAATCAATATAAAACCAGTCCACTGAGACCCAGATGCAGCCTTAACCAGAAAGCACACACATATTAGGCCTCTGATGAATTACAGGTATGATTTTGCCAATACAATCTAATGCCCCTTATTTGCCTTCAAAGAAATGTGGTCAAAATGTTTTTCCTCTCTAGGCCCCATGCCAGGCACATGCTGTGCAGGCACTATCAAACATGAATGTCCTTGCAGCTAAACTCATTTCCTGCCTAAGTCACTCTTGTATCCCCATTTCTCTCTTCCTAATATTTATCCTTCCCACTATTGCCTTGGAGTAACCTGACTATTCATCTCTCATAGAAGAGAAACAATTGTATTTATCAATATTAATAAATAGTAACCAATACTGCTGGCCTTTGCTTGCCTTTCTATTACCAGACATTTGCTACTCTGGTGACATGATGACATCTCATTTGCTTTGAATCATATACATAAACATTCAGAAGATGAAAAACCACATACAGCAGCCTGAAGAAATTAGGACAGAAAGATTCAAGATAAAGTATAATTTTATGGAGCTAAATTCAACATTTATGTAACTGGATTGATGGCTGACTTATCCATTTACCTTTTGTCTGCAAGTTGCCTCCCATTTCAAAGTTAATGTCTACTGAACCTAAGTAATGGGTAGCTACTGTTGATAACTTGAAACCTAAGAAAAGGGACCTTCTAATTTAGATAAAAATAAGCTCCTAAAATATATCAAAAGATATATTTATAGTGCATCATGAACTGCTAATATAAGAGAGATTATTGACATACTTTGGGGAAATACTTTGAATATCTGTAGGTAATACATATA
Source organism: Onychomys torridus (assembly GCF_903995425.1). NCBI lineage: Eukaryota > Metazoa > Chordata > Mammalia > Rodentia > Cricetidae > Onychomys > Onychomys torridus. The sequence goes on along the minus strand of NC_050466.1, from coordinate 65,070,125 downwards.
TTGTTTAACCAGTCAATTAGTAAGAATTTATTAAGTGTCTATGGGTCCAACATGTCCCAGTGTTCAGGAGGTGGGAGATAAAGAACACTAGTAGGTTCATAGGCTACATGAAAATCCAAAATTTCTTTTGAAGGATATTTCAAGTAGAGTTCTAAGCCAAAGAAAAATAATTGTTTTATTTAAACTATACTCAATACAGGTAATAATAAAAACTATTGACAAAATTAAGGTACATGGAAATGTAATGAGATGCTCAAAACCATGGAGTGAGCATAGCTTAGACTGTAAACCCATTTTAGGCATTAAAAATCTGAGAGCATTTGCTTTATTCAAAATTTGGATTAAAGGTTCTTAGGAAATTCAATTTGCTCCCTGGGTTTCCCCATACATGAAACAAAGACTTCAATGCACTAATAAATGAGTAGCACTTAGTGGCATAAATAGCACATGGTAAGCCTGTGGAATTGGTAGTCTCCTCTGCAGGAGAACAGTTTGCTGCAGGCATAACACAGCTCTTGGAGTCTTTGTAACAGAGAATGATTACACATTGTGGACTAATATGAGAAAAGCTTTCACACACACACACACACACACACACACACACACACACACACACACTAAGTTGAGGAATGTCTCAATGATCGCTCTAAGTCAGTGGTTCTCAGTTAGGGGCAATGTTACCCTCCAGGAAGATTTGAGACCATTTTGGATTGTTTAAAGTTGGAGATGATGAAACTGCACAGTGCTCAGGAAAGTCCCCTACAGCAAAGTGCTTTCTAGCCTAAAATTCAAACTGAGATCTGAGGTAAGATGTGCATAAATTAGAATGCTAATTTTGTTCATGCTGCAATAGAACCACTGACAGTATCAGACACAGATGGAGATTTTCTTTAACATAGATTTGCTTGACAGAAAAATTAAAAGCAATCGGGTACCTGTCTCATGCTTCTCTCATACAGTGTTTTCGTATAAATGTTAGGGGGAACATCAAAAACCAGAAATGATTTCAGAGCAGAGTTTTATAGAGAGAAGATGGAAGATTTTAACAAAAACCAAAACATTAACCATTTTTTGAGATCCGAACTTGAGCAATAGGGTCATGCTAACATTAGGCTCTTCTAAGGGGACTGAATTCAATGAGTATTTTCATAAAAACTAGCTCTTGTTGTTTTAAAATTCAAAAAATGGTTAAAATTGATTGTATTTGAATAAAGTGATATGTTATTAATTAAATTTAATTCATTAATTAAAATCAGAGGACAGTGGCAGTTTTGTCTCAAGAAAAGTTAACTTATTTATACAGATGCACATATACAAAGAACAAATTTAGAAAGAGCAGGATAATGTGATACAAGTAGTAAATAAATACTGGGACTTTGTGGTTTTCAATATGACATTTAGGGACATCAGATTTGTGGACAAATGTAAATTATTTTTATCTTTACCATTCTGAAGTACAAAAAATGATGAAAAGTAAAAAGATAATTGTGACATGCTTCTAGTAGCAGTTTTGCAATTTACAAAGTACTCTGACATTATTTCCCTTATTTCTAGAATAATGTGGGCAATCTTTTTTTTCATAATTGCTGTTTACTCTCAGGTGTTTAAGTACTTGGCTTCTGATACTAGAGCTCCACCAAACTGTTGAGGGAAGTGAGCCCAAGTAGCAGTAATTACAGTCTAAAAATGGCTAACTTATTAATGACACAGAGAAGTAGATTGAAGATACAACCTACATGTGAAGACAGCCTATCATACCACCAGGCTAATGTACTGGGAAATTCTAAGTGGATAGCTCTAGCTGCTGAAATTCACGGGGAGCCATGGAAACTCAATAAATCACTTGTACAGGCTGTAAACTTGCCAGCAAATCAATTACAATATCTTTACAATTCTTTTCGGTTTGTAACTAAAATAAGAACACCAGGGATCTCAAAAATAAGCTATCATTGATTGCTTAAAAATCAGTTCTTGAAGTAATGAAAGGCACCCCAGTCACCAATCATTAGCAAGGCCTTCATTATATCATTTACAGTACACATTTGCTGAATTGGAAAATGGATTCTCTACATATAAACATGATAACACAAACCCATTATCACTAACACATGCATTTCAGATGTTTTTCTAGTATTTAAAATGAATTTGCTGGCTGAGGGTATAGCTCAGTGGTAGAGTGCTTGTTTCGCATGTACTAGTCCTTAGGACCAATCCCTAGGACTTCAAAATAATAAAAATAATTACATTGTGATAGCCACATATTCTTTAAGATAGCTACATAACTTTAAGACAATAACTGGACTAAGAATTCACTGAATCTATAGTATAGCTTATGTCATTATACATAATTAGTAGCAAAGGGTAATTAATTATCTGGTTTATATTCAAGTACTGGTAGATGCCTACATTTGCTTTTAACGTTGTTAAATAGTTGCTTCTTTGGATCATAGAATTGTACTGCATGACAAAGCCTTAAAATTTTTTTTATAACAGCTTATGTTTTATAGGAGAAAAAGCTTAGACTCAGAGAGGTTATAAGAATCATCCAAATATATACAGCCAAAGTGGTGGCTCACCTAGATCAATAATTGAGGATTCTGAACTTTCAGTTGACCAATCTTTTCATCACAGCACATAGTACATTGTCCTGAGGTCAGGATTAGTATTATTGCTCTCTAAGCTGCATTAAAACAAAACAAAAATATTCAGGCCAATTTATCAGGAGAATTAATGCTGCTAACTTGTTTGAATCAGCTTGAAATAGACAATATTAATATTTCTAGTTCATGTCATCTGTGTATATCCTCTAATAATTACCACTTCTTTTATCACTACCCAATGAAAAAGTGTATATCACCTTTCAAATGAATCCCATCTTTTAAATTTGTGTTATTTCCTAATGTGCCCTGAGCATGTTCACATTCTTAAAGCTGATTCAAAGACATAGACTTTTCATTTATTAATCGAACAGCACACTAACTGATTTTAAAAATTGAAAATAGATTATCCACCACTGATTCTCTAATAATAATTCCATAAATATTTTCTAGTCCAGAAGCAACTTTGCATCTATTGATTATGCCTGAAATAAAACTATTTTGAGATTTCATCTTACAGAAGTCAGAATGACTAGAATCAGTAAAACAAGTGATAGCTCCTGCTGTAGAGGATGTGGAGTAAGGGGAACACTCATTCACTGCTTGTGGGTGTGCAAACTTGTACAGCCACTATTAAAATCAGTGTGGCAGTTCCTCAGAAAGATAGAAATTAATCTATCTCAAGGTTCAGCTATACTGAAAAAAATTATTCACAAAGAAACTTGTTCAACCATGTTGATTGCTGCTCTATTAATAATAGCCAGAAATTGGAAACAACCTAGATGTTTCTCAACAGAATAATGGATAAAGAAAATGTGGTACATTTACACAGTGGAGTACTACTCAGTTGTTAAAAATATATGGAATTTGAAGGCAAATAGATGGAACTAGAAAAAAATTATTCTGAGTGATGTAACCCACATGCAGAGAGACAATAACTATTAGGTCAGTCATAACTAAGCATCAATCTGTGGAACCACAGATGTTAGGTATAGAGTGAGGGAGTGGGGTGGGAGTGAGGGGCCAGATATTTTTACATAGAAAGGGGAAATAGAATAGATAGTTATAGATGGATGGAGGAGGTTAATGGAACAGGAGAATCAAGTGGGTAGGGGAAGAGGAGAAGGAGAACTATGGAAAGAATATGGGGAGAAATAATCAAAATTAAGGGCCATTTGAGTGGTAGTATGGTAATACAGGTGAAGCTTCCTAAACATATATACATACAGGAAGGTGATCTTAATGAAATTACCAAATAATAGGGGAGATAGAGTCCTAACTGACCATCTCTTGTCACAAATGAAGCTTCCAGTACTGTATCTGGCTTACATCTAATTGAGTTGTTGGCCAAAAGGGTCTCATGGGAATCTCCAAACAATGCAGTCTATTGCCAAGACAGTGGGTTGATCTCTACAGACTGATAGCAAGGTTTTATTACTGAAGACAACACCTACACAACTCATTGAAACATGGAGAAGTCAAGCTAGCGTGTACATAGAACCTTCAACCTTACCTGCTAGTATTTTTAGTACAGGAAGGTATTCTGCATACTATCAAAAGAGAAATGTCAATACCAACCCAGCTACAACTCTTTGATACACAATCCTCTCCTGCCTACAAGATGTGCTAGTGATGGTGGCACAAAGTTTGTGGGAATAACCAATCAATACCTAATTTTACTTAAGACTCACTTCACGAGAAGGAACCCATATCTGACACTGCTTGGGTGACTGAGAACCTAAGACTATATAGCCCAGGAATCTAGGGTAAAACCAAATACTACTGTTCTAAAAATAGAAAAAAATGCAACAATAAAAATGATTCCTAATGAAATTCTGCTATACTCATAGATCAGTGCCTTGCTCAACCATCATCAAAGAAGCTTCCTACACAGCAGATAGGAAGAAATATAGAGATCTACAACTGGACAATATGCAAAGAAGGGAGATCTGGAACACTCAGCCTTAAACAGGATTGTTCCCATCAACCCCCTTCTCTCATGGAACCCTGCAGAAGAGGAGGAGGAAAAAGTATAAAAGCAAGAGGGGATGGAGGATACCAAGAAAACAAAACCCTCTAAAACAACATGATCAAATCCCTCATGCACTCACAGAGACTGAAACAGCATGCACAGGGTCTGCAGGGGTCTGTACCAGGTATATGTTATAGCTTCCAGTATACTTTTTTGTTTGTCTGTTTGTTTGTTTGTTTGTTTGTTTGTTTTATGGGTTTCCTGAGTGTGTGAATGAATGGGTCTCTGATTCTCGTTCCTTCTCTTGGGTTCTTTTCATTTGTTCACTTTATGTGACTTCAATATGATGGTTTTTGCTTCATCTTAATATATTTTATTTTGTCACATTTGGTTGTTATCTCTTAGAAGACTGTTCTTTTCTAATAAGAGACAGTAAAGGAGTGGATCCAGATGGAAGGGGAGGTGGGGGAGGAACTGGGAGGAGTAGAGGGAGGGGAAACTGCTGTGGGATATCTTTTTGTGTGCTGTAAATGTGTGTTGCTCTGATTGGTTGATAAATAAAACTGTTTCACCAATGGTGAGGCAGAATAAGGTTAGATGGTACATTTGAACTGGAGAGAGAGAAGAAAGGAGAATGGGGCAGACACTGAGAGCCGCTGAAAAATCTATTTCCAACAAAAGAGGAAACTTTAAAAAAGACTATTCCTGGAGGGTAAGTAATGCAACTCAGTTGTTGCCTAGTGTGGGCAAGGATCTAAGTTCAAACCCCGGGACAAGTACAGCATTAAAAGAAGAAGAAAGCGAGAGATGGAGAGAGAAATGAGAATATGCCTATATTCTATCTTAGCATTCCAATTACATTGGACAATAATGTGAATATTATTGTGAAGTCACCAGGCTAAATTTAAGTAAAAATTAAAAGGAAAATTACTCATTGAAAGCCATGTTTCATAATGTCCAAAGATATGCCAATCTGAAGATGGTTCAGGCCAACATATACATAGGACCTATGATAACAGGAAAAATGGAGCTAGGGGAAGCTGTTGAGAAGTACACAAGTCTGTTTCCATGAGCAAAAGTTTCCTCTTCTTCCTCTATCAGACCTTTTGCCAAATAACTGCAATCCTTTCTCACATGAGTAGAATGTGATTCCTTGCTCTTGAACTTAGCCATGTTAAATTCTTAGGACAATAAAAACTAGTGAATGGGACATAGAATCTTAAAAAAAAAAAAGCAAACAACAATAGAAAGTATTTGTACAATTAGGCTCACATCTTTCTCCCCTTTAGACCCTCTCTACAAGAAGCACATGTCTAACATAACACGTTCTACCCTTTACAAGCAGGAATGAGAGATGTGGAGAGCACACCAATCTACCTTAGCGAAGGCACTCCAAACTACCTAGCCTAGAATAAAGCTCAGCCAAGACAAATAAACATGGAATAATAAGTAATGATTGACATCAGAGCTATTTGGTTTTAGGGTTATTTTATGACACATCAGTAGCTAACTAGTATGGAACTGTTCTTTATGAGTTGGAGTTATTTAAGCAGTCACAGAAGAAAAGTGAATGGAAATCTTGAAAAGAAAGATTAACCCTCAGCACAGGAAAGTCCATAGCCCCTATGTAGGATATTGTTAGGTTTATTGATGGGGAGTACAGAAGTGTGTCCCGGGAGTGGCATTAATGTAATTGGATAGGTTTTTTGGGGAGAAGAGTAAGGTTGGAATACAGAGTTTCTGTCTTGATATAGCAAGGATTGACATAGACTGTGGATTTAGCAGCACTATGAAGGCTTTGTACATAGAAGATGCTTAAGGCTTTTGTGTGAGTAAATGAATGGATGATTCAACACAAGAAAACAAAATTCTAAAGCAATATCAGAGTAATAGTTGGTCAAGTAAGAGAATTGGACCAAGAAGCTGCAGAGGATAAGATGTGAAGCAGTGGTGGAAGGAACTTCTGGAACCTCCCGACCAGTGGGCACAAGTAGCTTTAGGTGTCTTCATGAGGATACAGTTAGTTTTTTTGTAATAAAACTATTGTTCCCAGTTATGGTCGCATATATTTATAATCTCAGCACTTGGGAGGATGAAACAAGAAGAACATGGTTTTCAGTCTAGCCTGGGCTACATTGCAAGATCCTTTCTTTTTTTAAAAAAAAAGAAGTAAAAAACAAAATGAAAAAGAAAAAAAAGATAAGGTTTGTGTGACAGAGTGACCTGTTAGACTCTAAAAGATTTTGTTCTGTCTAGAGATTATAAACACAAAAGAAGATGATTTTTCAAACAAAGACATAATATCCAAGGCCAAATTCAACAGATACTTACTCCTTTGTTCATATACCCTATGCTCATAAAGTAAAAGTGCAAGAATGCTGAGAAGGAGGAGAGCTACCTTCTTAAGGACATGTTTAGGGTCAATTTGGAAATGGACATATCATTGTAAGCCTTTTTCTATACCAGGGGTTCAGTATTCTTATGTTCCTCTAGTCTTCTTAAATGGGGATTAACCTTTCACTTCTCCTTCCTGAGTAAAGAAGATAGTGCCCTGTACTGATTACTTCAGCAATACTGAGAATAGTCACTATTTGGACAGGTGCAAAGGTGTAAGATGCCTTTGTCATTATGCATATTGCTCCACTGGTGGAGAGTAGGGAGATAGAAGAGCCAATATCACTCACAACAGTGTCTGACTCAAGTTCTCAGTTTTCACAGGAGGATATAGAAATCCTGGATCCCACAGAGAGCCAGGGGTGCAAAATTGTTAGCATTCTACTCCCTCTGACAGAGGATCTCAGTAAGAAGTGGATATGGACACAGTGGGAGGCTCCCACAAAGTCAACTAGGAGATTGCTGAGTCTCTCAGAAAAATCACAAGGAGGTGATTTCTTCTTCATCAGTGGAGCTATTAAAGTCAATGCCAATGAGAGATCATGATGACTGCTCAGTAAAATCCTAAGCAGTGGGCTCACCCAACTTGCCACTGCTGATAATATAAGGAGCTAACCTTCCCACTCCATGTTCCTGATCACAACACTTGAGGACATATGATTTGATGAAAAAATTGAAGTGCAGTCAAATGTACTTAGGGCATATTTCTTGTTCCTGTTGTCCTCTTAATCACCCTCCCATTTTGCTAAATCTTTTTTCCTTCCCAATAAACCTCACTCCTATTTTCTCTCTTTTTTAAAAAAAGATTTGTCTGTTTGTTTATTGTGTATACTGAAGAGGGCACCAGATCTCATTACAAATGGTTGTGAGCCACCATGTGGTTACAGGGAATTGAACTCAGGACCTCTGGAAAAGCAGTCAGTGCTCTTAACCTCTGAGCCATCTCTCTAGCCCCCCACTCCTATTTCCATGTCTTTTGTGTGTTCATTCTGCTGAACTATGATTGCTAGTATGAGAATGGGCTGAGAGCTACATAATTGAGCAAGGGCAAGTTATCAATAACACAAAAGAATACAATTTCTCCTCTCCCATCAATCATTAGCTATTTAAAGCTTTGCAGGAGGAGATTGCATCTCATGAGCACCAACCCAATCCATGATATGATATCAGAAAGCACACCAATCCATGATATGATATCAGAAAGCACAATCTTCTGCAGGTCTTGTGCATGTTACCATAGTTGCTATGGAGTTCATGGATGTTGTGGGAGCCCACAGAGGTTTTCTAGTGAGATCTGAGCTTGCTTTACCCAGCAGCACTGCATAAGAGGATGATTAGACCATGGGCCTAGCCTCCAAGTGTTTGGAAGGGTCTACACTTGGTTGTAGCTAGCAGGGAGAGGTCTTTTGCCCTGGCCCTTGGCATTGTTATTAAAAAACCCTTTTGAATAAAGTTCGGGGCCATTGGGTATTGACCCATGTCCTCCCAAAGCTATCTTCTGTTTCTATCTTCTTTCTTCTTCTTGGCTAGGCCTATCACTCTACCTAATATTTCTTATTCCTCTCTCCTCCTCATAAGAACCCTGTAAAAGGTGGGGGATGGTCCCCCACAATTGACACCAGAACTACAGACTTGGGTGTGAAGGAAGTTAAGCGAGACTGGGAAAGTACAAGTTGAGCATGTCTGGTTTTGAATTAAGGTTAAGGTATTGATATTGTATTCTTTGGGAGTAAAATTTTAAATATAGAGTTCAAGTTAAGCTAAATAAGAAAGTAGTTAAAGTTAGGCTGTAACAAGTGTCTCTAAATTTCTCTTTCTTCCTCTCTCAGTCTCTACCTACTAAATTAGGCTTGAAAATGATAGTATAAGTAAGTCATAGAAATGTATAGGCTTAGGTATATTATGGTAGAATATAGGCTTTAGGTCTTGGGACATGGTGAAGGTTTAATAGAGGGTTTAATTTAAAGTAGAATAGTTCCCTCCCACCCAGTACAAGCAGAACCTGGGATGCAGAAAACAGCATCCATAGAAGATTGCAAGCTTGGCAGTCTGAGCAGCTTCAGAAGCTACTAACAACAGTGGATGCTATAGCAGTACAAGCAGCAGCAGTCAGGCATAGGCAGCTGAGATCTGTGAGGTAGCATCAGCATAGCACAGGTGGCAGACACCTGAGAGACAGTGTGAGCAGTGGTGTTCTGCAAGATTTCTGCTGAGAGGAAGCCAAAATGAGGAGCAGAGACACTGTGCTGTGGAAAAAGGTGAATGGCAAGTAGCAATGAGCAACAGAGACTGCTGCCCTAGGCAGAGAAGCAATGTCAGTAGCCAGACAAACAGCTGAGATGTGCTGGAGCCCAGGGAGATGAAGAAGTGAGACCTTTGCATCAGTCAGAGCAGCAGTGACATTAGAACCTAGGCCAGCTCAAGCTGCCAGGGGTAGGGTATGACTGGAACCATGGAGTTGTCCTGGGGGCAGCATTCAGCCATGCAAGCAAGGCAGCACTCTCAGAGAAGGACTCCTGAAGGAGCAAGTAATGCAGCCAGGGTACAGCATCCATGACTGGCCATGGCTGGGTTTCCTCCTGGACCCCAGGTGCTGAGAGCAGCAGCTCATAGCAGGAGCAGCCTCTTGAGCCTGTGTGGCATGAGGCAATTGAAAACCCTCAGGGCTTCTGGACACAGGGGTCCTGGGAATGGCCCAGTTATGGAAGGCAGAGACAGACCAGGACTGTGAAAGCTTTGAAAGCCAGGAGACAAAAGCCTTGCAGTTTCTGTTTGCTGGCTGCGCAGAGAATTATCCCCGAGAGCTTGTAGCAGCTCAGTTATTATGGCAGTCAGTTCACCTTGAGGCAAGGTTCCTAGGGAAAGACTGCCATAAAATGCTTCTGTAACTACAAGTTCCTATATGGCTAAGAGAAAAAGTTTCAGAGATGCTTATTTGAACTAGAATTGTTAACTGCAAAGTATTTTTGGTTATGTGTTTCTTCATATTTGGAAGACTGGTACCAGAATTACTTTTTGAATGTTTCTGACTAAAGAAATGAGATGGACAGGAGAGATTCCATTGCAATGGGACAATTTTGAATTTACTTATGCATATAGACTCTAATCAAATGTGGTGATTCATGAACTGTTTTGTGTTAAAAATGGAACTGTTTAAATAGAGAAGTTTTTTCCTCAAGCTCAAGATGCAATTAAAAAAATTATAAAGAAAAGGAGGAGTTAATATTCCTTAGTCTATGTAATTTATTTATAAAAAATATTTTCTTGTCCCTTGAGTGGACTGATGTTAACTTATGTTAATGTACCCTATGTTTTGTATAATTCTATTAAGAAACTGCTTTTGAATGTTTGCTAAAGTTTTTAAAGTGTTAATGGTTATATTGAGAGTATTGCTTTTCAGTGTAGGTTTGTAGAATTATAATTGTGTATAGTAATATTTATGTTAGAGTTGTTATGTTAACCTGTTGGTATTAATGCACCATGGTTTGGAGAAGCTAAGGGAATATTTAAGTTTAATGTGAATGCATCAGAAGTTTATCCTATGTTTTGTTAGCAAGAAATGCAAATAGTTCTATTAAGAGATTGCTTTAAAGTGTATTTTTTTGCTAAAGTTTTTAAAGTATTAATGGTTCTATTAAGAGTGTGCTTTTGGATGTAAGTTTGAGAGGATTGTAATTATATATATTAATATTTATGTTAGAATTATGTTAATCTGTTAATGTTTGGTGAAGCTAAGGGAGCCTTTAAGTTGATGATGCAGTTGCTTCAGAATTTGATGTGGTTGCATCAGGAGTTTATTGATTTAAAAATGGGCTTAGTGCAACTAAGACTGTTGTAGTCATCTTAGACCCATTCCAAAAAGGATATTCCATCTTAATCATCTTCTGGCAGCCCTAGGGAGCAGGAGTAGTGCTGTGGTAATTCCAGATACTTGCAAGCTCTTTGTGGAAACCTGAGTCAGAGTTGCCTAGAGTTAAGCTCTGTGCCCCTACTTGAGATTTAAATTATTAATCAGGGAGACCTTTGGGAGCCGACATAGGTTTCCTAGTGAGATCTGAGCTTGCTTTACCCAGTAGGACTGCATAATAGGATGATTAGACCACAGGCCTGGGTACCAGGTATTTGGAAGGGTCTACACTTGGTTGTATCTAGCAAGGTGGAGGTCTTTTGCCCCTCCCCTTGGCATTGTTATAAAAAGCCATTGTGAATAAAATTCTGGGCTGTTGGGTATTGACCCATGTCCTCCCAAAGCTATCCTGTGTTTCTATCTTCTTTCTTCTTCTTGTCTAGGCCTGTCATTCTATCTACAAGTTTCTTTATTTTATTTTTTTGGTTTTTCGAAACAGGGTTTCTCTGTGTAGCTTTGTGCCTTTTCCTGGAACTCACTTGGTAGTCCAGGCTGGCCTCGAACTCACAGCAATCTGCCTGGCTCTGTCTCCCAAGTGCTGGGAGTAAAGGTGTGCGCCACCACTGCCCGACCTCTACTAGTTTCTTATTCCTCTCTCCTCCTATAAGAACCCTGTAAAAAGTCAGGACTGGTCCCCCCACAGGATGCAACAGCCACATCATATCCAGAAGATAGCATTTATCAGTACTCCTTTTAATCTCCAGTCCTTTCATTCTTTCCACCCCATCTTCTGTGATGTTATTTGAGCCATAGAGGAAGGTGATAGACATGTTCTATGCAAAGCACTCAGTGATCTCTTATTCTCAGCACTTTGTGTTTCTGCATTAATTATTGCCCACTTCAAGTAGAAGTTTATCTGACTCAAGCAAAGAGCAGTCCTAATTTATGTGTATAAATATAAACATATAGAAGAAAATTTGACACCAAGCCCATTTAGCAAAATAAGCAGTAAGTTCCCCCACAGGGTCTATGAATTATACAACCATGGGGTGTTGACCAGATATGATTTTTTTCCTGTGAATTAGTCCTCAAATCCAATCAGAATGCCATTAGTACCCCCATAACAGCCATGCCATCAGTGGACACATCTTGCCAGGCAGGTGTTATTTATAGCTCATAAAATTCACAGCTGGGTAAGACCACAGATGCTTTTATTCCTCCAGCAGCCTGCAGATCACCTTTCAGCACTATGAAAGCTAGCCAGAAGGGAAGAAGCTTCTTCCCATCTTGCAAAACTGAAATCTTATATACATTAAGCAACACCTCATCTTCCCCTTCTACTGGTCCCTGGCACCTCCAGTATATTTCTGTCTTTGTTGACTAATTTAGATTCATTATATACATGTAGCACACAGAATTTGTCCTTTAGTACATGATTTATTTTATTTAGCATAATGTCCTCAAGATTCCCATATATTATAGTACATTTCAGAATTTCCTTTCTTTAAAAAGTTAGAGATTCTGCTGGTGCTTTTAGGTTCTCCTCCGAGATCCATAACACTTGAGGTTTCCAGTAGCAGACATAATTTCCTTCTTGTTGAGTGAGTCTTAAGTCCCAATTAGAGAGCTTTTGGTCACCACCAAGGTATGCATTTCACTATTACACTATCACATGGTTTATCATGACATGTTGGGCATTATTGTGGCTCAAAGATGTCATAGTGGGGTAGTACTGCTGGTTGTTTCCCTTTCTTGAAAGCTTGCATGATACCCGCTGGTATCATGAAAGCTATTCCTCAAGGAGTAGGCATTCAAATCAATTCTAGCACAGGGGCCACTGGGCTCTGTGTTTGAAATGCATTGTATCTTCAGTAATAGGGGTTTGCATTCTACCTCAGAAAGGCAACAAAGGTTTTACAAGTCTCTTTGGAAACCCTGATCAATAACTCAAAGAGGTCTTCTCATGCTTTCTAATGGTGTTTTTGTTACATGGTCTTTTGCTTTTGGAGGAAGTGTTGTCAGACCAGATGGAAGAGTTGGAGAAATAGTCTTCCAGAAATAAGAGCACAAAAATTAGTTTTACAATATAGCTGAAGTTTTCCTGTGTCCTTCCCATTCCTTGGTCAGGACAAATCTCTCTCACCCACCAGTCCCACAGCTGCTCAAACCCAAGTAAATGCACAGAGACTTGTATTATTAATGAACTGTATGGCCATTAGCTCAAGCTTATTACTGACTAGCTCTTACAATTAAATTAGCCCATAATTCTTATTTATGTTTAGCCACATGGCTTGGTACCTTTTTTCAGTTTTACCTTTATACCTTGCTTCCTCTGCATCTGGCTGGTGACTCCTGACTCAGCCTTCCTCTTCCCAGCATTCCTTTAGTCTGCTCTCCCCACCTATACTTTCTGTCTGGCTACTGGCCAATCAGCATTTTATTAAACCAGTCTACAAAATCATTATTCCACAGCATTTCCCTTTTTTTTCTGATCAAAATGAAAGGCTTTAATTTTAACATAGTAATATTACATATACTAGAACAGTTATCAAGCAAGAATTGCAGTTAAAAATATCTAGTCTATTTGGTTTTGGCAAAATTAAAGAACATATTCTATCTATCCTATATTTGTGAGTCTAAAGTTTCATATCTAATTTATCTTTTATTGCAACCAAAAAATTATAACTATCTAGTCTTCAGCTATATCAAAGGCCTCAGATGAATGTAATACTACCTAAGTAAACAGGAAGAGCAATGTAAGCAACCTCCAAAAATCTAGATTGTGATATAGACAGCTGGCTGCCTCTGTAATGTTGAGGCATTCATCTTCAGCCCATAGGTCTAGTCTCTCAGTCACTTTTTTCTGTGTCCTGTAGAATGTCTGGCAGTTTCCTCTGTGAAGCAGGAACCTGAAGGCCATTTAGTCTTGAGAAGTTCAGTGGTCACCTTCGTATGGGTCCTGCATGTCGAATAGATACAACATTTTGTCAAGAAGTCCAGGAAAAAACAGTTTCTTGCCCAAATGGCTATTTCTGACAAGAAGATAAACTCCATATAGAGTGTCTTTGGTGCCCATCATCTTCCTTGAAGTAACTGGTGCTGCCAGAAGCAGATGTGTCTCATTGTCCAGAAAAGTCCGTTTTTAAAACATTTTGAATACCATATTCTTTAGGTCTTTGAAGTGTTTGAAGATTACCTACCTAATTGAATTATATCTATTTATACCTAGAAAATTTAACATGATTATAAGTTTGACTATCATAGGAGACTAATTATTAATCTGTATTTTTAATTATCCATCATAATTTAAATGAGTTACATAAACATAATACCTTAAATGAGAATAGAAATATGCATGCAGTATAACAAAATTAACTTCAAATTTGTATCAATAAACTAAAATCTATAGCAATTTAAAACAAGTCACTCTTTAAAAGTAGATTCAATAATCTATTCCTTTATGCTATCTTATCTATATACTATATTTCTATATCGTATCCCCCTTTCTTTCTTTAGAAAGAGATTGACTATGACTAAAATTTGTAACCAACAACCTAAACAAAAACAAACATCCATAATCCATTTTGGGGGGAATATGGGCATAGTTTTCTAGGCTACTTCCTGCTGATAGGGGGTGCTGGTAGTCTTATGGAGATCCTAAGAAAATTCAAGATAATAACCAAGTCCTGGGAAGACCGGCTATAACCTTTGTTGATAGGTACCATCAGTTAATGTTCAGGAGGTCTGACTTGGTCAAATCTGATCCATCTTAACCTGAAACAAATCCATAGCCTCTCATTTCCTATGGAAACAACAGCAGAACCTATTTTCCGAAGCAACATAACCTTAGACATACATTTTGAAGTCAAGAAAACTTTTATGTATGTATGTTGATTTAACTCAGTAGCCTTTACAATCAATGTCTTTCTGGAGTTAAAAATCCCAAAGACAACATAATCCAGATTCTCTGTGTAATATTCACCTTTACATGGCTTATTTATATATTATCGTTACTTTCTCTTTAAAGACTTTATTTTTTAAAACTTTCTATTTCTTAATATAACTTTCTATATTCCTTTTCCTCTCTCTTCCAAGCCTACGTATATTTTTAAACACATTGTAAACCGTTTAGAGGTTTATTTTATCTGGATCTGTTTTATTGTGAATCTATTGCTTTAAACTGCCGCATTATTTAGGCCTAAAATAGCAGCTTTGGCTGCTGGCTCCACCCACCTCAGCTTTCCAACATGGCAGAACTATGTTTACCACCAGCTTTGGCTGTTGGGAGCCATGTGTACCACCAAGTCTCAGAAGCAGTGGGTCTATGCCACCATTAAAGCATTGTGTAGCTCAGAAATCTTTTTTTTTTTTTTTGTATTAGTAAAAGCTAAATCTGCCATGCAGTGTACTGTGTGGCTTGGAGCCACTACTGTGTACTGCAGCAGAAATCCACCATGCTGTACTCAAGCCCACAGCTGCTACAAACCTGCCATACTGTAACTCAAGACTTGCCTGAGAGACACAACTAGGAAGCTGTTTTTAGCTCTGTTTTAGAATCTTTTTTTTTAAAGCTTTCTCAGGTTTTAGGTGGAAACTCTTGCCCCACATTTTGGCACCATTTGTAGCTGAAATTTTCCTGTGTCCTGCCCAGTCCTCATTCAGGACAAATCTCTCTCTTCCACCAGTACTGCAGCCACTTGCACCCAAGTAAACACACAGAGACTTATATTATTTACAAACTGTATGGCTGTTAGCTCAAGCTTATTACTGACTAGCTCTTACACTTAAATTAACCCATAATTCTTATCTATGTTTAGCCACATGACTTGCAAGGTAACGTTTCTCAGTTCTGCCTTTACATCTTGTTTCCTCTGTGTCTTGCTGGCAACTCCTGACTCAACCTTCCTCTTCCCTGAATTCTCCTCATCTGATCACCCCACATATGCTTGCTGTCTGGCTACTGGTCAATCAGCATTTTATTAAACCAGTCTACAAAAGCATTATCCTACAGCAATACAATATCTAGTAGTCAGCCTTGAAAACATGAATAGAAGTAACATTTTATGGACTGAACAGGTTGTATTTATGTATTTAGGTATATACATGTATATACAAATATATGTAAAACAATTAATAAAAAGAGGGCATGAGTTTGAAAGATAGCAATGAGTAGTAAGTATGGAGGTTTGGCGGAAGGAAAGAAAATAGAATGATGTAATTATATCATAATCTCAAAAAATAAAGAATTATAACATGTGGCTCCTGCCTACACAACATGTGGTGCTTGGTCAACAGGAGGAACAGTAAAACAAAAACTCCTGAAAAGAAGTTGTGTCTGCAAAGACTGATTGATTAGAATTTCAATCCTGTGTAAAGATCAGATTTGTTAGAATCCCAAAAGCTAGTTGTCTTATCTTGGGCTAGTTCTAATTCTCCAGAACAGCCATTTTTTTTCCACCTCTGTGCCATAATTGATATCTTATAACTAGTAGAATCCTTTTGGAATCTGTTAACTTAGCAGACCACTAGTTTCCACCAATTCAAAAGCTAAGAATGTCATAAGATAACACCTTGGACCTCTAGAAAAGCTTCCCCCTTCTTGCTGTAACCACCTTTGATGTATTTGCCTTGATTAATGATATTCTCTGCTACCTGAAACTATAAAACTTCATAAAATTACTTCCACATTGGAATATAGAATTTGGAGTAACCAAAAATCTGTGTTGTTGGGCCATGGTCACTCAAAATGATTCCAGAAAAAACTATCTCTCATTCCTTTTAAAAATGTTTTGCAAAAATAAAGTTAAATAGTATTCTATTCTATGGTATCATTATATCACATTTTATTACTTATTTATCCATTGATGAGTGTTTGTGTCACTGTCACTGCTACCTTTCATCCATTGTGAATTACACTTCTGTGAACACTGCTGTAAAAATACCTCTTCAACATCTTACTTTCAAACTGGGGAGCATATACTGAGAAAGAGAATTTCTGGAATCATGATATTTCTACTTTTAATTTTTTAAAGAAACATACTCATAATTTTTTAGAAAAGTTGTATGGTGTCTCTTTTGCTATACTAAAATGAAATTCATATATAACATATTCTATCTTCAAAGATAACTTTTCAAATTTTGTATAGTATCATATGATGGGACACTAAAAGGTAATTATTCATAATATAAGCTATATTTCAAGTGCATACATTTAAGCATGACCACAAGAGTTAATTCATCATAATAAATAAATTTAAATTTTAAGGAATAAGAAACCTTAAATGCATGTTACATAATGAAAGATATTTATCAGGTATGTGTGTGTGTGTGTGTGTGTGTGTCTGTGTCTGTGTGTCTGTGTGTGTATGTGTGTGTGTGTTAAACTGGATTCTGATTTCTTCAACTTCATAACATTCTCAAATAGTCAAAACCATGGAGACAGTAAACAGATCATTAGCTGCCAGAGTTTGAAAAGGGAAGGAATAAACACAAGAGATTTTTAATGTACTGAAATATTCTGTATGGTAGTATAAGAGTGGATATATTTCATTATAAATTTTCCAAAATTATAGAATATAAAGCACCATGAATCCTAATTTAAATATAGTCTTCAGGGAATAATAATGAGTCAATGTTCATTCCTTATAAAAAATGTACCATTCTGGTGTAGGATTTTAAAGTTAGGAAAGACTAGGGCTGGGGTGGGGGTGTGTGGAAATTTTTTGTACTTTATGCTCCATTTTGCTGGGAAGCTAATGCTATTCAAAAACTAAATTATATATCATTAACAATTAAGCAGTCAAGAGACAAATCTAGATACATTTCAATAGAAAAGAAAGAAAGCAGACTGGTAAGGCAGGTTAGTGATAGAGCATCTGCTCATCAGTAATGTACTTGAGCTCTGGGTCTAATCTCTGGCATTGAAATAAAAATATCAGTGTGGTTGACTATTACTGGAATGTAAATTTTAATATTTTGTAATAAAGGCTAGATCATCACATAAACACACACACACACACACACACACACACACACACACACACACACACACACAGAGAGAGAGAGAGAGAGAGAGAGAGAGAGAGAGAGAGAGAGAGAATAATGCTTTAAATTGTAAATAAGTCCTAGCAAACTTCCAAAGGAAGTACATTGAAACTTTCTTCAGTGTGAGTAGATAGACAGATAGATAGATAGATAGATAGATAGATAGATAGATAGATAGAATGATGGATATATCTATACATATGAACATACATACACACAGATATATAGATCAAATGAAGAGATAAGCAGATAGATATTGAAATATTTTTCTGTATTATTTGAGGGTAAATTGCAGACTGTTTTCCTGTTGTTCCCTAATTCATTAAGATGTATTTTATATTAAAAATAATCTCTTACATAACTACATTATTAAAAGCAAAAATTTAAACATGATATAATGTTGTTATTCAATGTATAACCATATTTTCATTTTTGCCAATTGGCTAATTTTCTTTACAGCAGTTCTTTTAAGATCCAGGATCCTGGCTGGAGCCAAATGCTACTTTGCTTTAATCTGAAAATGTCAGGCGGACTTTCACTATCTTTTAAGACACTTATATTTTTGAATAATTATTCAATAAACTTCTATTTGGTTTATCTGATGTTTCATAGTGATTATCCCGATTATGTATTTTCATAAGGAAAATCCACAAAAATAATGGGATACCCTCTCAATGCATCTCACTAACAAGTAAATTATTTTATTGTGCTCCATTATTAGAGATGGAGAATGTTTTCACCAGGAAAAAAATTATCCAAGAAAAGCAAGTTCATACAAACTAATACAACATACTGCTTAATTATGTTGCTTTTTCATAACTCAGCAAAATCATGTTGATTTCATCTAAACACAGCATTTTCATCAAAAAGAAAAGTAGCCACCAGTGAGCATAATTTAGTGAACATCTTTATTGACAAGAATTGGGACTTTTGAAGTAAAATTACGTTACCCTGAAAATTAATGTGCCTGGTTAAAGCATCCTATCAAAGGATGAGGTGGCACTTAGCTGGAACTTAGCTGGTGGCCAAAAGATACTGCTTTACAATCAGTATACTTGGGAATTCCTATATCAGTAGAAAAAGGGACCACCTCACAAGATGGTATATTGAGTCTTTTAGATAGGTTAGCTATAAACTGCTTTTTCTACAGCTCAATGAAATGAAAAGAGTGAGATTCATTTTTCTCTCATTTTGCTTCCATCTGATTTTGTTCTGCTAGCAAAGTACTTGAAGTAAAGCATCTATTAATCTTGGAACAACCACTGAATTTAATTACCATGTCTAATGTTAGCTTGTACAAAGTGTTATAGGGATATGTTTTCTTCCATAAGAAGTACAGCACAATATGTTCTTCTATTTCAAATCCATTTTACTTAATTCCAGTGCTTTGACAAGAAAAAGCAATACTGCTGCCGACCTTCATATTCAGACTGCTATCTCTTGCTGAACTGCACACCTGAGAAAAATCACATCCCACTTGCCTTCATCCCGACTGCCATGCAAAACTATTTCCATTTGCTGCCCACCACCTTCCACCAAAAAATAGAATGAGGAGAGCATGAATAATTGTTGTGTTCCAAGGGGCCATGATGAATTTTATTAGTGTACAAAGCATATTGCATGAATTTGCCAGGGGTCTTTATTCTGAGCTTGCATATGTTCTGCAAAGCTGTCATTTTAAGCTGCACAGAGTGGTGCTGAGTGGCTCATCCCATTCCCTTGTAGGGCTATTCAACTTTTTGGGTGAGTAGTGGGTGGGTATGAAACTCCACACACTATGATGACAATCCATACAAAGTTTCTATTCCCCCATACAGTTTTGAGAGAAGCAAGTGGAAATTAAAATGGGATGTCATATTAATTCTCTGTGGGAATCTCTTGAATTAAGAGGCTTTAAAAACTATTTTCACTAGGTTTAAATGAATCCCCAGGGGTGCCTTGATCCTGGAGGACATGGGAATGGAGGGGAGGGGCTGGGGGGAAGGTGGGGGTGGGAGCGGGAGGGGGGAGGACAGGGGAACCCATGACTGATGTATAAAATTTAAAACACATAATAATAAAGAAAAATTTTTTTTAAAAAACCCTATTTTCTAAAGAAAGGTTATTCAATGGGATCATGGATGGAATGTACAAGGCAAAATATACAGAAAACAGTACTGAAGGAGTGAGGAAAGAAATTTCAAGAATAGAAAGAGGTATTCAGGTTCTACACTTAAAAAACTACACAAACATGTTAAATTTGTCAAAGGAGATCTTTTTTTTCCTGCAGGAAAGGAAAAATAATTCTGGTGATTGTGATCTCACTAGTGAAGGCAAACTAGAGCAGAATCAGATAGCGTTCTATTAAACAAGTATAATAACCTTATCTTTACCATAAACCATAGTTTTCTAGGTCTATTACATTTTATTTCTGGTATTACTGGAAGTGAATTTATATTATAATAAAATATAGCTTTCCTCAGTTTTGCTCCTGTCTAAAAGATATCATTTCACATTCTGAATGGAACCACATACACATTGACTATTTCAAATTAATACAACAAAAGATAAAAATTATGAATTTATTTATATTTGATCTATGATAGTGACTATGATTTTTTTTTTTTTGGTTTTTCAAGACAGGGTTTCTCTGTGTAGTTTTGGTGCCTGTCCTGGAACTCACTCTGTATGCATGGATTTTAATGTTTCTGCTTTTATCATTCAAATTCTCAGTCCTTCACTCATAGTTACTTTTTTTTTTTATAAGAGTTGCTATGGTCATGGTGTCTCTTCACAGCAGTAGAAACCTTAAATAAGACATAAGATGACAGACCTGACCATGTGTTTGTTTGGAGGAATGTGGGCTTTGGTACTTTAGGTTAGGAAAGCAGTGAAATGATTTAAGTACTGCTTAATGGGTCATACTAGTAGGATCATGGAAGACAGTGGTGCTAAGAGTCATTTGAACTGTTTGGGGCTCACTCAAAAGATTTCATAGAAGAATTTTAGTATGTTGCCTAGAGATCATTCTTGTGAAAATTTAGTGAAGAAAGTGGTTGCATTTTGTCCTTGTCCAAAGAGAGACTACCTGAGGCTAAAGTGAAGAGATTTTAATTCCTTTGGCTGAAGAAATCTCAAAACAGCCTAGTATAGACTCTGTCATGTGGATATTAGCAGTAACTCTAATGAAGTTATATAATGAAAAGATCAAGCTGAGCAAGCAAAAATATTTGAGGAGAAAAAGAGCATCAGAAAGCGGGATGGAGCTAAATTCTTTATTCAAGAAGACAAACAGATTAAGGAATGAAATAAAGAGAGTGATGACCTCAGGGCAATATCCAACAAGTTTCCAACTTGTGAAAGGGAATTAAAGAAAAGTTTAGAGCCAGTATGGTGGTGCATTCCTTTTATCCCAGCACCAAGAATGCAGAGGCCAGCAGACCTCTGAGTTTGAGGCCATCCTTATCTAAAGATGAAGTTTATGGACAGTCAAGCTTTAGGCAGTAAAGGAAAATAGAAAGCTGTTGAAGATGAATTAAACAAGGGAGCCATGTTCCAGCCACAATAAGCAGCAGAACTTGGTAGTTTGGGTCACGTGGTTCTGGCTTTAGAGTTGAGAACAGAAGTTTGGAGTTTGCTCAGCTGGTCTTCAGTCTTGTTTTGGTCCAGTATTTCCTTTCTATATTCCCTTCCATGTGGTTTGGAATGGTAATGTATATCCTGTGCCATTATATGTTAGAAGTATGTGATCTGCTTTTTTTAATTTTAATTTTACAGGAGATTATAGTTAAGAGGTTTCATGAGTCTCAGAAGAGACTTTGGACTTTGAAACAAGTTTGGGGCTGTTGTAGACTATGGGGACTTTTGAAATTGGACTGAATGCATTTTTGCAAAATGATATGTCTACAAGCTTTTAGAGGCCAGTGAGTCCAATATGGTGGTTTGAAAGAAAAGCCCCCCAAAAGGAGTGGCACTGTTAAGAGGTGTGGCCTTGTGGAGTAGGTGTGACTTTGCTGGAGGAAGTGTCACTGTGAGGGCAGGCTTTGAGGTCTCTTTTCTCAAGCTTCACGCAGTATGATAGTTGACTTCATGTTGCCTTTGAGGCAAGATGTAGCACTCTCAGCTCCAGCACTACCTCTGCCTGCACACTACCATGTTCCCCTTCATGATCACAATCAACTGAACCTCTGAAACTGTAAGCAAAGCACCCTCAATTAAATATTTTTTATAAGAGTTACTGTGGTCATGGTGTCTCTTCATAGCAAAAGCACACTAAGACAGTTACTCTTTGTCCTTCCTCCTAATCACATCTCTGCTTGATTTCAAACTCCCTACTTTGCTACCTGAGTACCAAATCATGTGCTTTTATTGTCCTGATTCTTATGTCTCCTTGTCCTGCTCCCTTATTTCTTTTCCACACACTCACTTTTGGAGTTTTGACTACTTCATGTCCTCCTAGACTCAGTTCTTTTCAGGAGAGAGAAATGGAGACAATATCTCATATATCCCAGCTTGGCCTTGAATTTTCTATATAGACAAATATATGCCAATATATATGGCCTTAATATATATGGCCTTGAACTCCTGATGCCCTTATCTCTATCTCCTGAATGCTGGAATTACAGGCATATTCTACCACATTTAGCTGGACCCAATATAAATGCATACCCACCTAAATATATCATCCCCCTTATTTATTTTTACATAATCCTTTGATTATATCTTTTATGCTTTGTTTTGTACCTTTTGTTCATGCATTTATGCAACAGTTATTTATTAAATGTCTCCTTACTGCTAGGTAGCATATGTCAGAGACATAGCTATAAATAAGACCCTGTAGATGCAAGTTCTCAGGCAGCTCACATTTTCGCAGGAAATACAGACTAAGGAAACAATTAGAAAATGATGGCTTTTGTAAAAGAGAAAATACAAGATGATGTATGCATACCTGACAGATCGTGTCTCTAACCTAGCTAGTCTTAATGGGTCAGAAGTACCTGTCCTTTGTCAAGGGGATCAAATTATTTGACATCAGGATTAATTTACATTTTACTTGGCTTAAATTACATGCGATGAAAGATGAGATGAATGATGGATGTACAACCAACTCACATCCGCATATAGCTTGGGATACAGAAGGCAATTGAAAACAATGCTGGTAAGCACTGCGTCCACAGTGTTTGAGAATCTCCCAGTGAAAGAAAGATTTGAAACTGCCCACTCCATAGTATAGACTTTTCCTAAGGCTTCTTTATAGGCCTGTCTTTACACCAGCTAACCGGCTAGGGTGACACTGCTAATGACACGCCATGTTCCCTCCTTGATGCAGCTTATGGATGTAACAGGACAGACATGTAAACTAATAACTGGTTATCAATCCATGAATTAATCACTGTGGCTTAGTGCTCTGCCTTTGTGCTCTCCTGCCAGGTTCTTTCTGTTGCAGCCCCTCTATAGGAACTTCACTAGCGAGGAAGTTAGTCTACATTTGGCAAGCAAGTTCTTATTTGACACTTGGAGACTTCACAGCCAAATCTTGACCTTTCCTGGACAGACTTTCTGTAATTTCTGTAATGGGGTACCAAACTGTGCTCACTAAGGCCCCAGCTACCTTAGAATACAACAAAGGAGGGGAATGGCAAGTTATCTATTTTGTTTGTCATACAATTCCTTTAGCTTCAGTCTCAAAGGCATATTTAGCTGAAAAGCTATCACAATACTGTTGTTTTGAAAGAAGTTGTACAGTAGATGGATTTTATCTTTGGGAGTTCTTCGGTACATACTGAGAAACAAAATCTTTAATAACTATAGTAGCACATCTTAACCCTTTATGCTACTAGAGTATAAGTAATACATTTTCTGAGTTCAGGAGTCACTTCTCCCTGTATCTACTGACTCTTTTAGAACAGTGCATTGTTACTAACTGTGCCTTCAGCTGGTACTGGTAGAGTACACAAGTGGGTGAAGAATTGGAGAATGGAGAAATCCAGGAATAAATAAGCAGTTAAAGGAGCTAACACATAGCTTTCTAAGTTGACCCTAAGATTCAGTAGTGAGGGGCAGGCAAATATCTGTGATCTAGAAACCAGCCTGGTCTACATAAGTGAATTCCAGCCTAGTCACAGCTACACTGTGTGACCAGATCTATGCAGTGATACCCTGTCTCAAAATAGAAAAAAAAAAGATACTTAAAGTCAACTTAGAAAGTAGAAGGTGAAATAATGATTTCATCCCACCATTTATTTTATTTATTTTAATGTATTTACTTTTGGGGGTGGGGTTAAGACAGGGTTTCTCTGTGTAACAGCTCTGGTTGTCCTGGAACTTGCTCTATAGACCAGGCTGGCCTCAAACTCACAGAGATACACATGCCTCTGCCTCCTGAGTGCTGGGATTAAAGGTATGTGCCGCTGCTGCACAGTCCATCCCACCATTTTAATTGCAATACTCTGATAATTTAAACCAGATTTACAATTTAAAATTAATGAGCTTCTGCTACACAGACATGAAAAGAGATCATGGCCACCTACAAAAATGTGCCCTATTAGCACCAACAATTTCTAACCGCTTCAATTTCAGGCCATGTCTGAAATGTACAGTAGTAGAACCAAAATCAAGCAAGTGATTATTATTTCTTCAAACAGAGATTAAATATGTAACATTTTATATTTTGTCTCAAATAAATTAAGAGTGAAGGGCTTCAGGACAAGAAAGCAGCACAAAGAAAGCTTGGCTGTAGAGGAATCATTTCTTCCTCATTAACTTCTTTTTTCTATGTTCAAGGTTATGCTGTTAGTCTTCTTACCTTGAAGTGTTTCCCAGTTATTTAAAACATGTGAACAATACCTTGCTCTTAAAAATTCCTATGATATTAAGAATAAGATGAATAAAAGCAGCATTATAGAGAAGAAAACACAAAGATACAACCTAAACTGATTAGTTTTAATACAGTTTTATTATTATTTTATTTTTATTACCAATAATGGGACAAGCTGACATCATAAGCTATTAAAATGAGACATTAGGATGGACAGCACATCACTTGCATACCATTTCTGCAAAAGAGCTAACTCCAACCTAATCACGAAAAAAGCACTAGGAAAACACAAATTAAGGAACTTTCTACACCATAACTGACTAATATTCGTCATAAATATCAAGGTCATAAAATTCAAGGAAAGAACGAGGAACTGCCACAGATTGAAAAGACTAAGAGAGGCATAAAATACAATACTATATGCGATCCTGGCTACAATCCTAGATCAGAAAAAGAACTTCACTGGAAAAATTAATGGTCTTTGAATCTGAGAGCTATAGTTTAGTCAATAGTACTGTACCATAGTTAATTCCCTAGTTTGAGACTTGTACAATAGTTATATACAATGTTTATTAGGGAAAGCTGAATACTATAAGTGAAATGCATCCCCCAAATTTTGTGTGCTGAAAATTTACAACCCGATATAAGAGTTTTGAGAGATGAAATCTTTACAAGGTGTTTATTTAGTCCTAAGGGTTATGTCCTCATGAATGAATTAATGTCACTATTGATGGAATAGGTTCATTATCAACAAAGAAAGTTCATTATAAGAGCAAGTTTGTCCATCTTCTTGCTCTTTTGTCAATTCCATCATGAGATGACACAGCAATGAAGGCCCTTACCAAATGCTGGTGGCTTAATCTTGGACTTCTCAGACTCCAGAACTGTAAGAAATAAATGTGTTCTTTATAAATTATATAGGGTCCAACACCACCTAAAATTCTCATTACCTAGTACAAATGAAGTAAGAAACTAAGAAAAAAGTATATGGAAACACTCTATACCACTTTTGTAATGTTTTAGTGAGCCTCAAATTATTTCAAAATATGCTTTAGAGTAGGCTTCACATTAATGTTAACGATTATGTGTCACAGATGAGTAAGTATCGATTGTCTTAGTTAAGATTTATATTGCTGTGATAAAACAGCATTACCAAAGCAAGATGGAGAGGAAGGACTTATTTGGCTTATTCTTACATCATAGTTCATCACTGAAGGAAGTCATGGAAGGAACTCAGGCAGGGTAGAAACCTGGAGGCAGGAACTGATACAGAGGCCATAGAGGGGTACTTCTTACTAGCTTCCCCTGACTTGCTCAGCCTCCTTTCTTATAGAATCCAGGACCACCAGTCCAGGGATAGCACCACCCACAAGGGCAATAGTTAAGAAAATATCCTCACAGGCTTGCCTACAGCCCCATCTTATGAAGGCATTTTCTCAGTTGAGGCTCCCTTCTCTCAGATGACTTTAGCTAGTGTCAAGTAGATATAAAAACTAACCAGGATAGGGATTCATTACAAAATGGTCAAAATAGAATTAGGTAGGATGGTGTGATTTAATTGTTGAAATGATCAATAATACCCAATTATCCAGTCTTCACTAGTGGGATCCATGGCTGGGATGTCCCCCCCCAAATACATGCACAAGCCAGTCAGTGGCACTATGGTACTTACTGTCACAGGCACCAAGTTGTATATAACATTGTTATAAAATGTTTATTGTTATACAATATAACATTGTAATTGTTATATTACAAGAGTTTGAAAAACAAAGGTTAAAGATTAAAGAACACATTCCCACCTCCTCCTTAAAATGGTGTCTTTCTTTTTTCCTCAGATTTTCAGTCCACCAAACCAAAAATATGCTTGCCATCATCATGTCATTTTAACTTCAGTGGTTAAAAAAATGCTTACCACTTATCAATGAAAAAACACTCCAATATTTCTGGTATTTAGGTGGAAAAAAACCAGTTGATCTGAGTACAAATATAAATAAAAATAAAATGCACCTTCTAAAGCACCTGATTTGCCTTATCTCTAGTGTCTGGGAATAGAATTTTGGAAACAGTCCTCACCATGATGTGGAAAATACTTGTAGTTCCCAGTTTAAGGGCTTATTCTGTCAGAACCGCCTAAGTTTTTACAAAGACAATGAAGACTTTAACAACTTGAGGCTAACAGTCTTCAGATTCAATCAGATGCCAAATCTGAAGTGAAATTCTGTCAAAGTGAGGAGAAATTTTTATCTAGATTCTACTAACTGGATTAAATCATTAAATATATATAAAAATTCAGAACTATTTTTAAAACAAGAAGTTGGAAGCTGCTAATATTTACCAGTATATGTAATATTTGTTCAATGTATTTTGAGCCAAGTCAATCTGTATTTTCTCGGTAGGGACTCACACAAACTTCAGATTCTCATTGACGGAAAAATTTCCTTGAGCCTAATCTAATCTAGAACTTTGCTCCAATTTACACATAAAAGTGAAGCAACTCATACTACCATCCAAAAACCGGGCAATTTTCCTTAATCTTTCTGTTGATACTAACTTTATTTTTCCTCTAAATATAGTCAGTCATCCAAAAACTGACTCTGACAATAGTGTTTCACATTATACCTGAATGAGTTGTGTCTCTTCTTCCTTGGCCCCCTTCTCTGTCTGTCATTAAATGCATTCATTTGGATACTTGAAAGTTTTCTTATAAGTCCATATTGAAATATTTATATATTCAGCAGTATTATAAAATTTGTATTTACTTGAAATCATTCCTTGAGTCATGTGTACAAAAATATATAAAGAACAATGGTCAAGGGCTGGTAAAGGTGCCTGCTGCCAAGTCTGAGAACCCAAGTTCAATCACCTGATCAACGTGGTGAAAGAAAACCAACTTATGTACTGTGGTACACACACACACACACACACACACACACACACACCACCACCACCACCACCAACAACAACAACAACAACAACAACAAACAAATATTTTTAAATTTAAAACCAACAAGAAAAACCAAATAAGCCAATCTAAAAATCATCAAAGATGTACAAATGAATGAAATATGCATGAAAAGATGGTCAACATTATACATTACTAGGAAATTGTGAACAAAAACTATAATAACTTCACACCTAGTAGGTATGCCTTTAATAAAAAGACAGAAAATGTGTGTTGGGATGAATGGAGAAAGTGGAACTTAAAACACTAATCGTAGGAATGTAAGATAGAACAGCTTCTTTGGAAAATGGTCCTGCAATTTCTCTAAGTGAGAGACAGAGTTACCATATGACCTAGTCATTCCATTTTCATGTCCAGTAAGGCATCAAAAAGTTATTTCAGTTAATGACTGCATGCATATAGAAAGACTGGTATCATAACAGTATAATGTGGGAGAAAAATTCCTATATATCTGTAAGTGAATACATTGTGAAAGAAGCATCAGAATAAATGGAAAGTACAGAAGATAAGGTACATTAAAAAAATTACAGTAAAGAGTTTAACAAAGGCTTTTGTAGACATCAACAAGCTTTTTAAAAAGTTTGAAAAGATGAACCCCAGATCTAAAAGGTTTTCATTGAGAAGAATGTTCATGGTGAATTATCTGCTTATAAACAAGACTATGATGAAAAAGCACAGCTAAACAAGACACTAAGGGTGGATATTATATTCCTAAATATAACCTGCTTTGTCTATATACTGCTACTTGTATGTTTGTTTTCAGGGATGACCATTTGCTCTTCCCTGGGGAAGACTATTTCTTGCATTCTCAGAACTCCTTAACTGCCTGTAGTTCTTTGGTAGAATTGAGACATCATGGGTGGCTGCCTTTATTTTTAACAAGCATATTGGAAGAAATAAGTTAAAAACAGAAAAAAATATAAAATAAGCATGTAAAAATGGACATATTTTGTAAGTTGCAAAATATGGTGTCTTTCAATTTAAATATTACTACAAAGAAGTCAAAACAGTTAAAAATTATGATGGTATGGTATATAAAGTATGAAAGTTATAATAAACCAAAGTGGTTGTTGAAGAAATTTTTTAAGATAGAAGACGAATGTATAGCTCAATGGCCAAATGCTTGTCTTTCATGTAAGTTTAATTCCTAGTGCCACAAAAATATATGTTTCCTAAATGTATGTTTTTCAGGTCTATATTAGTTTATAGTAACAACCTAAGCCTTCAGTCACTGACTCATGACTCACCTAGAGAAACTTCCAGTCCTGATAGCACCATTTTTTGTAAATGACCTGTACCACTGTATCAGTTTTAAATCATTTATGCTGTTTATATTATTTTTTACTGTATCTTTGCTAGACTTATCATTGTGTCACAAATATCTATAATGTCCAGTAATCAGATGTACAGCATTATACCTTAGGAGCAATAAGGTAATATATGGTATACACCATATAGATTTATGTAAAAAATGCTCCACAATGTTCAAATGAAAAATAAAACAACCTTTACTAGAATACATCCCCATCATTAAGCAAAACATGATTGCATATACTCATAACAAATAAAGCATACACTCATAAAAACTTGGGCACGAATACTCATTCCAGTATTATTAACAACAACTTGGGACTAGATATAAAATGAATATTTATCAATGGATAGTTAAATATAATTTGCTGCACTCATACAGTGGAGTGTTATCCAGCAATACAAAGGAATGAAGTACTTATATATACTATATCCTAAATGAGCTTTGAGAACATTCTGATAAGGAAAAGTAGAAAGTCACCAAACACCATTTTGTATGATTCTGTATTTTTATAAAATGTCTAGAGGAAGCAAACTTATAAAGCTAGAAAGTACAGTAGTGGTTACTTCAAGTTAAGGGGCTGGCTACTAATGAGTATGGGATTTCCTTCAGTAGGAACCAAAGTGTACTAAAATTAGAATGTAGTGTAAACTACTTGAGAAACTGAAGAAGAGAGATCACTTGAGTCCAATAAAGTGAGGCTAGCCTGGGCAAGCCAGAACCTGAGAAAAAAAAAGATAGTATTGACAGTCCCTTGATTCTGAGAGCATATAGTCCAACCCCCAGCTACAATGCGGCCAGAACTCTCACATGGACCAGAACTCCCATCCAGCGCAGAGCTTCCATCTGGACCAGAGAGAGGCTCCCTAAATCTGTCAGCTCTGTCTGGAACAAGTACACTGATAAGACCAAGAACAAACCCACAAGGAGATGGGTAGACTTCAAGGAAGAAGTACATACAACAAAATAAAGAGCAATACAGCATCACCAGAACCTAGCCCTTCTCCAACAGCTAAACCTGAACATCACGGAATGAAAGAAGAAGAAGAAAACAACCTTATATGTAACATCATGAAAAGGCTAGATCCTTATATAGAAGAAATCAAAAATAAAGTGGAGGAACAGACAAACAAAAAACGGGAAGAACGCTATAAAAAACTAGAGGAAAGGACAAATAAAGCAGAAGAAAACAATAAGTCCCTGAAAGAAAATCATAAAAAAGCAAGGGAAACAGTCCAAGACATAAAGAGGGAAATAGAAAAAATGAAGAAGACACTAGCAGAAGGAATGCTGGAAATAGAAAATCTGAGTAAACAAACAGGAACTTCAGAGGCAAGTATAACCAACAGAATGCAAGAGATGGAAGAGAGAATCTCTGGTGTTGAAGATACGTTAGAAGAAATAGATTCATCAGTCAAAGAAAACACTAAAACCAACAAAGTCATTACCCAAAATGTCCAAGAAATTTGGGACACCATGAAAAGACAAAACCTACGAATAATAGGGATAGAGGAAGGAGAAGAATAGCAACTCAAAGGCACACAAAATATATTTAACAAGATCATAGAAGAAAACTTTCCCAACTTAAAGAACGAAATGCCTATGAATATACAAGAAGCCTATAGAACACCAAACAGACTAGACCAACCCCCCAAAAAGGCCCCTCGCCACATAATAATTAAACAACTAAACGTACAGAATAAAGAAAGAATATTAAGGGCAGCAAAGGGAAAAGGCCAAGTGACTTACAAAAGCAAACCCATCAGAATAACACCCAATTTCTCAATGGAGACTTTGAAAGCCAGAAGGACCTGGACAGATATAATGCAGACACTAAGAGACCATGGATGCTAGCCTAGACTAATATACCCAGCAAAACTTTCAATCATCATAGATGGAGTGAACAAGACCTTCCAAGGCAAAACCAGATTTAAACAATACTTATCCACAAACCCAGCCCTACAGAAAGCACTAGAAGGAAAATTCCAACCTAAAGAAGGCAGATACACCCATGAAAATACAGGCAATAGATAACACCACAGCAGTAAACCCCAAAGAAGAGAAGTACACACACACTACCACCAAAAAATAAAAATAATAACAGGAACGAACAATCACTGGTCATTAATATCCCTTAATATCAATGGACTTAATTCACCTATAAAAAGACACAGACTAACAGAATGGATACGAAAACAGGACCCAACTTTCTGCTGCATACAAGAAACACACCTCAAATTGAAAGACAGACACCTCCTAAGAATAAAAGATTGGGAAAAGACATTCCAATCAAAGGGTCTCAAGAAGAAAGCTGGTGTAGCCATCCTAATATCCAGCAAAAGAGACTAAAATCAATCAAAAGAGATGATGAAGGACATTACATACTCATCACAGGAAAGATCCACCAAGATGAAGTCTCAATTCTGAACATTTATGCCCCAAACACAAGGGCACCCACATATGTAAAAGAAACATTACTAAAGCTTAAATCACATATAAAACCCCACACATTAATAGTGGGAGACTTCAACACCCCACTTTCACCTCTGGACAGATCAGCCAAATTGGAACTTAACAGAGACATAATGGACTTAACTGATATTATGGCTCAAATGGACTTAATCAATATCTACAGAACATTCCACCAGAACAAAAAAGAATATACCTTCTTCTCAGCACCCCATGGAACCTTCTCTAAAATCGACCACATCCTTGGCCACAAAGCAAATCTCAACAGATACAAAACAATTTGAATAACCTCCTGTGTTCTATCAGACCACCATGGTTTAAAGTTAGATGTCAACAACAGAAAAAACTACAGAAATCCTACAATTTCATGGAAACTGAATAATGCTCAACTGAATCACCAATGGGTTAAGGAAGAAATGAAGAAAGAAATTAAAGACATCCTAGAGATCAAAGAAAATGAATACACCACATACCCAAACTTATGGGATACTATGAAAGCAGTGCTAAGAGGGAAATTCATAGCACTGAATGCCCACATAAAGAAGCTGGAGAAATCTCATGCTAGTGACTTGACAGCACACCTGAAAGCCCTTGAAAAGGAAGAAGCAAAGTCTCCCAGGAGGAAACAGATGCCAGGAAATTATCAAATTGAGAGCTGAAATCAATAAAATAGAAATAAAGAGAACAATACAAAGGATTAAGGAAACAAAGGGTTGGTTCTTTGAGAAGATCAACAAGATAGACAAGCCCTTATCCAAACTAACCAAAAGACAGAGAGAGAGCATCCAAATTAACAAAATCAGAAATGAAAAGGGGGACATAACAACAGACAATGAGGAAATCCAGAGAATCATCAGGTCATACTTCAAAAACCTCTAGTCCACAAAACTGGAATATCTAAAAGAAATGGATAATTTTCTGGATAGGTACCACATACCTAAGTTAAATCAAGACCAGATAAACCATTTAAATAGTCCAATAACCCTTAAGGAAATAGAATTAGTCATTAAAAGTCTCCCAACCAAAAAAAGCCCAGAACCAGATGGTTTCACTGCAGAATTCTACCAGATCTTCAAAGAAGACTTAATACCAATACTCTGTAAATTGTTCCACACAATAGAAGCAGAAGGAATATTATCAAACTCCTTCTATGAGGCTACAATTACCCTGATTCCTAAACCAAACAAAGATGCAACAAAGAAAGAACTACAGACCGATCTCCCTCATGAACATTGATGCATAAATACTCAATAAAATACTGGAAAACAGACACCAAGAACACATCAAAATAGTTATCCACCATGATCAAGTAGGCTTCATCCCGGGGATGCAAGGGTGGTTCAGCATTCAAAAGTCCATCAATGTAATACACCATATAAACAAACTCAAAGAAAAAAGCCACATGAACATCTCACTAGATGCAGAAAAGGCATTTGACAAAATCCAACACCCATTCGTGATAAAGGTCTTGGAGCGATCAGGAACACAGGGAACATACCTAAACTTAATAAAGGCAATCTACAGCAAGCCAACAGCCAATGTCAAATTAAATGGAGAGAAACTCAAAGCAATACCACTAAAATAAGGAACAAGGCAAGGCTGTCCCCTTTCCCCCTACTTATTCAATATAGTACTTGAAGTTCTAGCCAGAGCAGTAAGACAACATAAGGAGATTAAGGGGATACAAATTGGAAAGGAAGAAGTCAAGCTCTCCCTATTTGCAGATGACATGATAATATACGTGAGTGACCCCAAAAATTCAACCAAGGAACTGATGATAGCTTATAAACACCTTCAGCAACATAGCAGGATACAAGATCAACTCAAAAAAAATCAGTAGCCCTCCTATTTACAATAGACAAACAGGCTGAGAAGGAAATCAGAGATACATCACCCTTTACAATAGCCACAAATGACATAAAATACCTTGGAGTTACTCTAACTAAGCATGTGAAGGACCTATATGACAAGAACTTTAAATCCCTGAAAAAAGAAATTGAAGAAGATGTCAGAAAATGGAAAGATCCCCCATGCTCATGGATAGGCAGGATTAACATAGTAAAAATGGCGATCTTACCAAAAGCAATCTACAGATTCAATGCAATTCCCATCAAATTACCAACACAATTGTTCACAGACCTGGAAAGAATATACTCAACTTCATATGGAAAAACAAAAAACCCAGGATAGCCAAGAGAATCCTGTACAATAAAACAACCTCTGGAGGCATCACGATCCCCGACCTCAAGCTCTACTATAGAACTACAGTAATAAAAACAGCTTGGTACTGGCATAAAAACCGACATGTGGACCAATGGAATCGAATTGAAGACCCTGATATTAACCCGCACACCTATGAACATATAATTTTTGACAAAGAAGCCAAAAATGTACAATGGAAAAAAGAAAGCATCTTCAACAAATGGTGCTGACATAACTGGATGTCAATGTGTAGAAGGCTGCAAATAGATCCATACCTGTCACCATGCACAAAATTTAAGTCCAAGTAGATCAAAGACCTCAACATAAATCCAGTTACTCTGAACCTGAGAGAAGAGAAAGTAGGAAGTACTCTTGAATGCATTGGCACCAGAGATCACTTTCTAAATATAACACCAGTAGCACAGACACTGAGAGAAACAATCAATCAATGGGACCTCTTGAAACTGAGAGGCTTTTGTAGAGCAAAGGACACGGTCAACAAAACAAAGCGACAACCTACAGAATGGGAAAAGGTGTTCACCAACCCCTCATCTGACAGAGGGCTGATATCCAGAATATATAAAGAACTCAAGAAATTAGACATCAAAATGCCCAACAGTCCAATTAAGAAATGGGCTATAGAACTAAACAGAGAATTCTCCACAGAGAAAGTTCAAATGGCTGAAAGACATTTAAGGAATTGCTCAACCTCCCTAATTACCCGGGAAATGCAAATCAAAATGACTCTGAGATACCACCTTACACCTGTCAGAGTGGCTAAGATCAAAATCACAGAAGACAGCTTATGCTGGAGAGGATGTGGAGCAAGGGGATCTCTCCTCCATTGCTGGTGGGAATGCAAGCTTGTACAGCCACTTTGGAAATCAATATGGCACTTCCTTAGAAAATTGGGAATCCATCTCCCCCAAGACCCAGCTGTAGCACTCTTGGGCATATACCCAAGGAATGCTCAATCATATCACGAGGGCATTTGCTCAGCTATGTTCATATCAGCATTGTTTGTAATAGCCAGAACCTGGAAACAACCTAGATGCCCTTCAACTGAATAATGGAAAAAGAAAATATGGTACATATACACAATGGAGTACTACTCAGCAGAGAAAAACAATGACATCATGAGGTTTGCAGGCAAATGGATGGATCTAGAAAAAATCGTCCTGAGTGAGGTAACCCAGACTCAGAAGGACAAACATGGTATGTACTCACTCATAGGAGGATACTAGATGTAAAACAAAGATGACTAGACTGCTACACAACTCCAGGGAGGCTACCTAGGAAACGGGACCCTAGGAAAGACACCGAGATCACCCAATGACAGAGAAATGGATGAGATCTTCTTGAACAACCTGGACAAGAGTGGGAGAAATGAAGGGCAAGATTTGAGGGAAGGGAGGCTTGGGGGAGCAGGAGATCCCAGCTGGATCAGGAACAGAAAGGGAGAACAAGGAATGGTAGACCATGATGGATGAGGACCACATGAGAACAGGAGTGGGCAGAGTGGTGGAGAGGTCCCCTGAGGTCCACAGTGATGCATCCTCTGTAGACTGCTGGCAATGGTCGAGAGAATGCCTGATCGGACCTAGTCTGGTGATCAGATGGCCAAACACCCTGACGGTCGGGCTGGAACTCTCATCCAGTAACTGATGGAAGTGGATGCAGAGATCCTTGGCCAGGCCCCAGGTGGAGCTCCGTGTGTCCAGTTGTCGAGAAGGAGGAGGGACTGTGGGATCATGAATTGTTGAGCCTAGGATTGGAAAAAGCATGGGGACAAAAGGCCAGACGAACAGAAGCACATGAATTATGAACCAAAGGCTGTGGAGCCCCCAGCTGGATCAGGCCCTCTGGATAAGTGAGACAATTGAATAGCTTGATCTGCTTGGGAGGCATCCAGGCTGTGGGACCTGGACCTGTCCTTGGTGCATGAGCTGGCTGTTTGGAACCTTGGGCTTACACAGGGACACATGCTCAGCCTGGAAGGAGAGGACTGGACCTGCCTGTACTGAATCAACCAAGTTTAAATGAATCCCCAGCAGAGTCTTGTCCCTGGAGAAGATGGGAATGGAGGGGAGGGGATGGGGAGAATGTGGGGTTGGTTGTGGGAGGGGGGAGGACAGGGGAACCCATAGCTGATATGTAAAATTAAAATACAAATATAATAAAAATATCTACTGACTTGCATATTTTAACTGGCTATTCAAATTGCATATTAGCTATAATCAGTAAAACAAGTTTTGAGTCATAAAAGATTTCAGGATACATTAATGACTACCCTCTTTTACTTACCATCTTCTCATCACCAAATCCCCTTAAGGTACTCCTCATGTATTTGTTTGGACTCTGTTTATAACTTTCAGCTATTCCAATATGGTTCACAGGGGACATGCATCCAAATATATCTATTATAATATAAAGGGCTGTGCATCTATAACTAGAAGCTCTTGAATGGTCAACTAAAGGAGATATATTTACCCCTTGGGTCATCAGGAAAAGTAATATTGTTGAAGAAATATCAGGGGTGGATTTTTAGGAAGGTGTAGAATTTGGTTATGCAAAAATAAGGGCAAAGAACTGAGTGAGAGTCTGCAAGAGCCAAAAACAAGATCACAAGCAAGCTCAAAATATGTATGGCAAATAACTCTACTTGTCTAAAGAACATGCTCCATTAAGAAAAATATCAGTGTGCTTGAAAGCAAAGTGGAATGAAACTTTATGACTAGGGGCACTAAAGTAAGGAATTTGAATACAAAATTGAAGCATTTTTAATGAGGTCACTGTTATGATGACCATTACATTTTCAGAATATTTGTCATTCTTAAATATAGTTTATGGTGAGAACAGAGAGAATCCGGTAGAGAAACCATAGAGGTGGCTTTTCCTTAGCCTTGGTTAGCAATAACGAGGTTATATAGACTTGGACAATAATGATGATGATAATTAAAATAATGGGCAATGGGAAAAAACCAATAAAGCAGAACTAAAAGAGTAATGGAATAAAAGATGCTAGATAAAATTCAAAAGTTTCCAGAATAATTGTTGGGGAGCTTGTTTGAGGCTTTTGTAGAGCTACTCCAAGGTGAGAAGTATAATTTGCCTAGGGATTCAGGGCAATGAATTGAGTTTTGGTGAGATACCTAAGAGTTGGCCAGGAGACAATAAGAAATACAGATGAACTCATGAATGAGGCTGTGCTTTTGTTTCCTACTGCTATTTCAAACACCATAACCAAAATCAACTGGTGGAGGAAAGGGTTTACTTGGCTTATGCTTTCATGGTCATTGTTGAGGAAATCTAAGGTAGGAATCAAAGCAAAATCATGGAAAAATGCTATTTACTGGTTTGTTTTTCAGGCTTACATTAAGCTGCCTTTCTCAAACAGTCTATGACCACTTGCCCATAGGTAATAACACCCATAGTAGGCTAGGCCCTCCTGCATCAATAATTAATTTAAAAGATGCTTAATAAATTCACTTATAGGCCAACCTGATGGAGGCATTTTCTCAAATTATGGTTCCCTCTTCCCAGGTATGTGTAGGTTTATATTAAGTTAACAAAAACTAAGCAGGACAGAAGCCAAGGATTGAATCTGTATTTGGGGATCTTTATTAAAGCAAAAGCAAAAATTGGATGTTGACTAAGATCAGACAAAATATACAAACAGAAGAGAGAAGGCAAATACAGAGTTTGGGAAATATCTTTATTTGAAGAAGTAGAAAAATAGACAATAAATATATGATCTAAAAATGAGGACAAAATTCAGTTGAGAATAGAGTCCTATAAGCCAAAATTTTCAGAATGAGTCTTGGAGAGCAATGATATATAAAAGCTGTGCTTTCTAGTTTGAGATGTTTAGGGATAACAAAAAATATCTGTAGCTACAAGATCAAGTTTTAGTTAATAGGAAGTATGGAATTAGTAAAGAAATAAGGTTACTAAAAGCAGAGTAGTCTCCAAGAGTTGGTAGAGGGAGAGACTAAATGTTCTGGAAAGCGAAATTTTCTGATAAATTTGAGAGAGCTTTATGGGAACACAACAAGCACATATAAGAAAAGTAGAACTTTTACTCTCTTAGTGAGACAAAATAAACCTGTCTTTTAAGCAAAAATGTTAACAAACTTGGTGTGACAATCTGTGGCCCAAACAAAGTCTGGCTACCCATCCCTTATAAAGAGTCAAACTAAAAGGGGAATGCAGAGACAGTGATGGTAAAGCCAAAGAGATCCAGCTACTGGACACCCTCCCTCAATGTCTGTCTTCCAGGTCCTGAAGTGAGATTATTTAGTGAGCCAAGGACGTGCACATCTAAGCAGTCCTGGTCAAGGTGTCATCCCACCAACTACTGATCCATCATTGGCTGGACTGCGTTCTCACCTTGTAAAATGGTCTGAAGAGCTGTTAAGTCTTTCTGGTGCCTTTTTATTATCCCAGCATAAGATTTCTGGGGAAATTTCCTTTTTTATTTCTATTTTTTAATTTTTCTTCATTAAGAAAATTTTTTTATTCATTTTACATACCAACCACAGATCCCACTCTCATCTCTCCTCTCGCTTCCCCAAATCTTTCCTCCCAAACCCCCATCCCCTCCTCTGAAAAGGTCAGGGCTCCCATGGGGAGTCAGTAAAGCCTAGTACATTCAGCTGAGGCGGGCCCAAGACCCTCCCCCCTGTATCAAGACTATGCAAGATGTCCCACTATAGGTAATAGGCTCCAAAAAGCCAGCTCATGTATCAGGAACAGATCCTGATCCCACTGCCAGGGGGCCCCTTAAACAGACCAAGCTACACAACTGTCTTGATTATGCAGAGGGCCTAGTCCAGTCCCATGGAGGTTCCACAGCTGTTGATCTAAAGTTCGTGAGTTCCCACTGTTTCTGTAGGTTTCCCCATCATAACCTTCATGCCCCTTGTTCATAGAATCCCTCTTCCCTCTCTTCCACTGGACTGCTGGAGCTCGGCTTGATGCTTGGCTGTGGATCTCTGCATCTGCTTCCATCAGTTACCTTATGAAGGCTCTATGATGACAGGGTATTCACCAATATGATTACCAGGGTAGGCCAGCTCAGGCACCCTCCCCACTATTGCTAATAATCTAATCTGGGGCCATCTTCGTGGATTCCTGGAAACTTCCCTAGAATCTGGTTTCTCTCTATCCCCATAATATCTCCCTCTATCAAGATATCTCTTTCATTGCTCTCCTACTCAGTCCTTGTTCCAGCTCAACCATCCTGTTCCCTTACATTCTTATCCTCCATCCCCTACCCTCTATTGCCCTCCTCACCCCCAGTTTACTCAGAAGATCTCCTATTTCCCCTTCCCAGGGCAATCCATATTTCCCTCTTAGGGTCCTCTTTCCTAGCTAGCTTCTCTGGAGCTGTCTGGTTATCCTTTGCTTTACATCTACTATCCACTTTTGAGTGAGTAAATACCATGATTGTCTTTCTGAGTATGGGTTGCCTCACTCAGAATGATATTTTCTAGTTCTATCTATTTGCCTGCAAGTTTCATGATGAGTAGTACTCCATTATGTATATGTACCACATTTTCTTTATCCATTCTTCAGTTGAGGGGGATCTAGGTTGTTTCCAGGTTCTGGCTATTACCAATAATGCTGCTATGAACATAGCTGAGCAAGTGTCCTTGTGGTATGATTGAACATTCCTTGGGTATACACCCAAAAGTGGTATCACTGGGACTTGAGGTAGATTGATTCTCATTTTTCTCAAAAACTGCCATACTAATTTCCAAAGTGGTTGTATAAGTTTTCACTCCCACCAACAGTGAAGAAGTGTTCCCCTTGCTCCACATCCTCTCCAACATAAGCTGTCTTCAGTGATTTTTATCTCAGCCATTCTGAGGGGTATAAGACAGTATCTCAGAATCATTTTCTTTAAGTGTCTCTCAGCCATTTGAGATTCTTTTGCTAAGAATTATCTGCTTAGCTCTGTAGCCCATTTTTTAATTGTATTGTTTGGTATTTTGCTATATGGTTTCTTGAGTGCTTTATATATTTTGGAGATCAGCCTTCTATCAGCTGGGGGGTGGGTAAAGATCTTTTCCCATTCTGTACGCTGTTGTTTTGTCTTATTTACTGTGTCCTTTGCCTTACAGAAGTTTCTCAGTTTTAGGAGGTCCCATTTATTAGTTATTACTCTCAGTGTCTGTATTACTGGTGTTATATTTAGGAAGTGGTCTCCTGTGCCAATGCATTCAAGACTACTTCCTACTTTCTTTTCTATCAGGTTCAGTGTAACTGGATTTTTTGAGGTCTTTGATCCATGTGAACTTTAGTTTTGTGCATGACAATAGATATGGAACTATTTGCAATTTTTTACATGTTATACCAGCACCATTTTTTGAAGATGCTTTCTTTTTTCCATTGTAAAGTTTTGGCTTCTTTGTTAAAAATCAGATGTTCATAGGTGTACAGATTAATGGCAGGCTCTTCAATTTGATTCCATTGGTCCACATGTCAGTTCTTATGCCAATACCAAGCTGGTTGTTTTTGTTGTTGTTGTTGTTGTTGTTGTTTTGGTTTTTTTGTTTGTTTTTTAACAATAGCTCTATAGTAGAGCTTGAAGTCAGGGATCATGATGCCTCCAGAAGTTACTTTATTATACAGGATTGTTTTGGTAAGATTGCCATTTTTATTTTGTTGATTCTAACTACCCATGAGCATGGGAGATAATTCCATTTACTGATATCTTCTTCAATTTCTTTTTTCAAAGACTTAAAGTTCTTGTCATACAAGTCTTTCACTTTCACTATTTGCGGACGATATGATAGTATACATAAGTGACCCCAAAAATTCTACCAGGGAACTCCTACAGCTGATAAACGCCTTCAGTAAGATGGTAGGATACAAGATTAACTCAAAAAAATCAGTAGCTCTCCTATATACAAATGATAAATGAGTTGAGAAAGAAATCAGAGAAACATCACCCTTTACAATAGCCACACATAATATAAAATACCTTGGGGTAACTCTAACTAAGCAAGTGAAATTTCCCTTTTTTTTTAGGGTTCACTGTTTCAGTGGTCAGATTGAAAGATGCAGGAATCTCTTGCTTAGGCTTTAATAATTTCTCTTTCACTCTGAGCATATTATTTAGTATTTTCTTGAAATTCTACAATTTCTTTGTTGATCAGTTTTACATACATTACATTTACTCTGAGGCATAACTCCTGGCCTGTGCTGGCTAGTTTTGTATCAACTTGATACAACCTAAAGTCATTTTGGATGAGAGAACCTCAATTAAGAATATTCTCTTACAAGATTGACCTATAGGCAAGTCTATAGTGCATTTTCTTGATTGACTATTGATGTGGCAGGACACAGATCACCATGGGCTGTGCCACCCTGTGGGGAGGGGTTCTGGATGCTATATGAAAGCAGCCTGGGCAGAGCCAGGGAAAGCAAGTCAGTAGGCAGCATTCCTCCATGGCCTTTGCTTTAGTTCCTGCCTCCAGGTTTCTCACTTGTGGTTATGCTCTGACCTCCATGAGTGATGGAATTATGGCCTGAAAGCCATAAAATGAAATAAGCCCTTTCTTCCCCAAGCTGCTTTTGGTCATGATGGTTTATCACAGAAATAGAAACTAAGACCGGTGTTTTTCTAGAAAAGTCCATTCCAATCTAGTTTGCAACTATCTTATTGCAGTTTCATAGCTTGTGGTCATTGTTTTCAATTTAATTTCTACCAAATGTTAATACATTGTTTCAACTTTATTCTGTTCTATTCATCCAACAGTTATTAACAAAAAGGGAAGTGTACTCTTTCCAATAAATGACAAAGAGGCCTTTTTGGGAATTTAGCAGCTGTGTTGAAGAGCAAGATTTCAAAATTGTGTTAATGGAGGATTTGTCACTTGACAATCAAAGTAGGGGTCACACCAAGTTAATCAGGGAAGGAGATCAATAGATTAGAGGAAAATCCTTTTATTTTTCATTTTGTTTCTGTTCATGCTTTCTATATAAATTAAGCTTTACTGTATGTGTCTGTTCTCTGGTACACTCTTCTCAGTAAAATCAGCATCTTTGTTGATGGTTTTTCTGTTACTCTGGTCTCTATCACAGGGGCTTCCTATATCACAATAGTCTATCTCAATTTGCATTGTAATCACTCACTAGATATTTGAAAATGTCATTTCTCAGACTCTCAAATTCCTTCCTCTGATTCTATAATTCTCTTTCCTGCATCTTCACACACAATGGGCTTCAGTTTTCATTTTCTGGCTACTTGCAGACCTTTAACTCTTTCCCATTCTTGTACCTTTCACCCTAATTTTTAGTTAACAAACTTAATGGAGCATGTCTTAGGTGTAAAACCCCAAGTATATAAAGCCTTATCATTTTAATCTCCCCAGCTTTCCCACACTACTGACAATGTTACCAAAGGCTGGCCACTGTCAGGTGGCTCCACCATAATTGCTGCTATCTAATCTGGGATGGCCATTAACTGCTCATAAAAACCTTTCATTTCCCACCACAAAAAGGAGTTTATGAGGTGCCTCCACAATGTCTTCTCTGACTCCAGTCACTGTCTACAAGCACAGCATTTCAACTTTAATTCTCTCCATTTCAAACCCTCTGTATTTCAATCTCTCTCTCTCTCTCTCTCTCTCTCTCTCTCTATATATATATATATATATATATATATATATATATATATATATATCTCCTTATTTTGTGGCAGAAAAAGCTCTTCTTGGTATTGCTACTATTATCATCCTCCAGTTCATCATGAAAAAAAAATCTGACTAAAAGATGTCAATCTTTTGCTCAAAATCGTCCAATGGAGTAGGATTACCCTAACCAGCCACCATAGCCCCCTATAAAATGATCAAATTTACCACTCCACATTGCTTAGAATTATCCCTGATTATCATGCATTAAGTTTCCATCAACCTGAACTATTTGTTTTTTCCAAGGGAGCCATGAATTCCATGCCTCAGTGCTTGCTAAAGCCAAGGAATGAGCTTTTATTTCTATAATTGGAGTTCAAATCCAAACCACATTATTTGACAGTTGGGTAGCTTTCATTAAGGATACAGAATTAGTGGCCATTGGTTTATTCCCTAGTTGCTTGTGAGAATGCAATAAAATGATTGTTGCAGTACTGAAAAATAAAAACCTATATAGTGCTAAGATACAATGGGGAAGGTTGTTTTATTTTTTATTCCACAAATATTCATTTAGCACCCACTATTGACAGGCATTAGTACTGCGACCGTTCACTTTCCAAATGAACATTATATATGTACTTACAAAGTAGAACTAATCTGCATCCACTGAGCTACATAAATACAAACAACTGAGAAAATTCAAACTCATAAGCTGGAGAGTTGGAAATAAAATTACAACAACATTTGTTCATAGGTTGATGGCCAGTTTCAGCTTAAAACCACCCTCTAGTAGATCCTCCATCATCATTATTGCATTTGTGGACACCAACATCAGTTCAGATCAATAACTTAAAGGGATTTTGAAAATTTATGAAAATCAGACAAGAATCTTTTATTTCTCAGAACAAAACATTCTGTTTTAAAAATTGTACTGCTTTAAGTAAGCTCGTTTCTTGAATCTTTTCAATCCATGCCAGATGGGATGCTAAGGAGCAGATTGCACACACAAGCTTGCAAGAGAACATGGCTCTGTAAATATAACTTCTCTTCATGATGGCTGTGACTCTACTTTGTATAGGAGAAGACCTCACAGAAAAGGGTACTGTCGGTTTTTTCACTAATCACTAATATTAAAAGAACATGCTAG
Organism: Onychomys torridus; assembly: GCF_903995425.1. Taxonomy (NCBI): domain Eukaryota; kingdom Metazoa; phylum Chordata; class Mammalia; order Rodentia; family Cricetidae; genus Onychomys; species Onychomys torridus. Next base: position 65,026,744 of record NC_050466.1, on the reverse strand, counting down.
AAAGTACATTTTCTCCACTACTAACAGACTTGTTATTCTAGTAGCCCAAAACTGAATTGTTGAATCCCAGGGAATTGGAGGGTGGGGAAAGTGGGTAGACAAAAGCTATCCAGTGAACAAGCTATTTCTCTCTCCATATCCCTCTTTTTGAAAGAAAAAAAAAATCCAAAATAGAAATTTCAAAGCTTAAAAAACTTCGAGGCAATTTAATTTAAGTTGCTTCCCATGACTTTAAACACTGAATATTCACACCTACGTCAGTACTACATTGAGAACCTCCTACTCAGAAACTGTATTTAGGAAAGGAAGGATGCTGTGGTCTGAATTGAGGACTAGGTTTGCGGGATCTTAAGTTCTGAGATGAATTCTTCAGTAAGACTCCAGAGTTCAGCAAATTTTATCCTTACTCTTCCATGGAGACTCAAGGCAACATTCTCATACCACTTCTCCTTGGGAATAATTATAGGAGATAAAAATATTTATTACAAGATTAAACAGTAACTTCTTAGATCCTCCTTCATGGGTTATGTATATTCTGATTCAAACAATAGCTTTGTTCCTAAGAATCTGGATGTACATTGAGTGAACTTCAGCCCCAGGGATCTCCTGCTAGAACACCAAAGGACAGGCGTCGCTATGTAGTGCTGCTGACAACAACGGTTTCCTGTTCTTCAATAGTGTTTGTGACATTATTAGATTTTAACATATAGGGCAGATTTTCTGATTATCCCTCTTCTGGGAAAATAAATTTTAGCTTTAGTGTTTAAACTATAACATGGTCAAATTGCATATCTGGCATACTACTTCACGCCCCACCATTTTTGTGTTTTTTAGCTTAAGCCAAGCCAGGTGAGTAGGCGTCATCTAAGATAAATCTTGCTGACTTTTTTTCCTTCAAAGAAAAGCTAGCGAACAGGAGGTAATAAATGCTGTGCTTCCTACTCAGACTCTGTCACATAAGATGTCACTTCTTTATTTTAATTATATTCCTTGCCAGCTCAAAGAGGCAAGTAATTTTGCTGCATATTATCCTACCTTTGTTAGAGTTCTTCACAAGCATCAGTGGAAGGCCTTTCGTTTGTTGTGCCAGAGCTGGCCTTAATATCCAGTTCCGAGCTTCTCTCTTGTATCCAGAGAAAAGAACCGGTTTATGTATGAGAGAGAGAGAGAAAGAGAGAGAGAGAGAGAGAGAGAGAGAGAGAGAGAGAGAGAGAAAACTAATTACTGAAATGCAGCTATATTTGAAATACAAAATGCCTCTCTGAAGTAATGCAGCAATAAAGAGAGTTTAAAGTTTTTATTTTAAAGATCAAAACTTACACACTTCCGACAGTCAAGTAGTGACATTGACCAAAGAGGTGAACAAAATCCAGGTACCATCAAGAAGATGGGATGGAGGGAAAACTAAGGTTTCCTCTTATTTGAATTTGGGAGGCCAGGTTTGGGAATGACGATTCTGTTTGTGTGCTTAAAAGGCACAGGGATCACTGATAGAATAGTTAGGAAAGACGCTAGGGAAGGGAAGGCAGAATATTCAAGGAAAAGGTACACTGCAAAACCCACTACCACAGCAGCAACTGGAGCGAAATCCTGACAAAAAGCCCTAGAAAACAGTACAAAATATATGCTTCATGACTATTCCACTTTGATGTGGGATGATTTGTTAGGACCAGATACCCGACTTCTGGCAGCCATTGCTTGAGGGACACTGCATTCCAGTGCTATATGCCATCTGCTTTTCCAGTTTCAAAAAAATATTCTCACGTCCAGAGATTTAGATACTGTTGGGCCCCACATGGCCCAGGCGTGAGGCTTAGGTAACTTCCCGAGCCTAGCTCGAGTGTGGTGACCTGTCCTGGGACATGACTTCCCATAAGTGACTCAGCACTATTTGACCTAGAATGGGCCTCTGCCTAGTAACTGCTGAGATAGCATCGTCTCATTGGCCCGCTATCCTCACCCCATCCATCACCCCAACCTATATAAGTTCACTCCTGATGCAATAAAGCGAGTTCCTGCTTCAACAAGACTCCTCCTGGCCCAGTGTGTTTCTCTCCCATGAACAGGAAGGGGGCAGGGCACTTGACACTCATTATCCTGCTCAGCCCCAGGGAGAGAACAGCTGGCCTGCTCCTGCCTCCTCCCTACCTGTGGGTCAGACCTACAAGATACTGGAAGCTAGAAGGAGGCTAGAGCCTGGTGGTTGGGTGTTCAGGGCCAAAGAAAAGCAGCACACTAATAGCTTCTACACATCCCCTTTACATTGAAGCAGGGTATCCTGAATGAGAATGTTGTATTGGTCCCTGGTTAAGGAAGGTCTAGATATAGTTGGTGGATGTAGCAAACAAAGACACGGGATAGAAACAAGGTCAATATCTAAAGGAGAAAACAATGATCTGTAGCATGAATCTTAAAGGTACTTGTTAATAAAATCAAACCTGAGGCCAGTTATTGGGGTGATTGCTGGAAGATCAGAGACACAGAACAAGCCACAGCTATCTCACCTTGCTAGTTCCTCAGGTGATCCTTTTTCCTCAGGCTGGAAGCTTCTGAGTCCTCCTCCACATGAATCTCAGCTGAACTGTGTTGCTCCAAAGCCTGAACGCTTATCCAGCCAAATACTTAACTAACTAAATGCTTAACTCTAATTGCTCTAGTTTGTGGTCTTCACGCCTTATATATCTTTCTCTTTCTGCTGTCATTGCCTGGGATTAAAGGCATGGGTCACCATGTTTAGCTGTTTCTAAATGGCCTTGAACACACAGAGATCCACCTGGCTCTTTTCCTGACCATTAACAATTAACAATTTGTAATCAACCATCATAAACAATGACAATATCCAAAACTTATTAAACAACCAAAAACCTCCCATCCCACCTCTTGGGAATGTAGGCGTCATTTTCTTAAAATTACTTCCATCTTTAGGGCATCCTGAAAAGAAAATTTTTGAGTTAATTGTCAAGTCCTGTATCATTTGTCCAGCCACTGCATAATGAGAAAGTGCAGGGCTTGTTTCAAGTCCTTGTTCAAGTAGTCTGTCAGGCTGGATCATCTCAGCTAGCCATCTCAATGATCTACTTGCCCTCTTCTCTCCCTACTATTATCTGCCACTTGTCTTTACTCAGATGAGGCACTTTTGTCTTACATGCTAAAAGTCAAGGCGCTGGGCTTCTTTGGATTTATCTGCAGAGGGATGCAGAACATGGATTTGCTCCTTGAAACAAGTTTATCTAAGTTTTCCCCAAGATGTTCTGTAGGTTATAAGTGCTAGCAAATAATAACACATGCATATGTTTATTGAGCGTTTTGCTTTTCTTTATTTTTGCGAATTTAATACATAATATCTACACCTCATTTCTTTCTTCCAATTCCCCCTATTTCATCCTCAACATGCTTCCATCCCAACTTCATATTTCTTTGATAACCTACTAAGTCCAGTTAGTGCTTCCCAGATGAGCATGGGTGTGGGGCATCTACTAGAGCAAGGGAATCCTACAAATTGCCACATACTGAAAGAAAACTGATACCTCCCAACAACTATCCACTGACAATAGCTTCTACAGTAAGTGGGACCTGGAAATTCTCTACTCCAACTATGCTGGGGGTTTGACTGGTTTGATCTTGGGTATATATTGTGTAAATAACCACAGCTATAGTGAGTTCATGAGTGCAATATCTATTCCATGTCTGTAAGACAGCGTTTCACAACATTCCTTCCCATCCTTCAGCTCTTATAGACTTTCTACTCCTCTTCAATGTTCCCTGAACCTTGGTGATAATGACATTAACATAGATATTCCATTAAGGCTGAGAACTCAGTCTTTTATTCTCAGCAATTTAACCAGTTATTCTCTGCATTGACTGCTGCCCACTGCACAAAGAAGCTTCTTTGATCAAGGCTGAGAGCACCCAGGGTCTATGTATCCAAATATATAAAAGGCTTCTTGACAGCACAACAACTTAGCAAAATGATAATAGCAAGTTATACCATAGGGCCATAAACTCCCCAGCCATGGACTTTTTACCAGGATTACAGTACCAGGCATGAAATATCCTCCTGTGAAGCAGACCTCAGATTCAATCAGAAAGTCTTTCCTTACATTATGACACTGTTGAGCCAGTAGCCACAACTTGCCTAGTGGGTCAGCACTGCAATATGCAAGGTCCAGTGCTGACTAAGATCGCTGGCATGATTATTCCATCATCAGCCTGGAGAGCACCTTACAGTACTATGAAAACTAGCCATGAGGAGGAAGTCCTCAATTGCTTATTATGTCTCCATGTTCTGTAGCCAAAGTTTGTGATGTCTTCAGCAATAGGCTCTTACCATAACAAAGGGTAATACTAATACCTCTGGAGCCTCCCTGACCAATAATTCATAGGGAGGTTTCCATTACCTGGCACTATGATTTTCATTCAATAAACTCTGTCTTCTGGGAGCAACATTGTCCATTCATGCAATTATTATTATAGTGTAGTATTAGTATTATCTTAAGTGGATGGATGTTTTGCCTACATGTATGTCTGTGCACCACATTTGTACACTGGATCCTCTGGAACTGGAGTTACAGACATTTGTGAACTTCCCAACTCTTTTAAGTTGTATTTTAAAGTTATCTTACTAAATAGTGGATTTCTGTAAAGATTTTTATAGATTCTTAGTTTTGGTTAACCACCCCCTCCCACTAGCCCCTTTCTCTTTCTGCTCTCATTGCCACTTAATCCGTTAACCCTAGGGAATTTCTTCTCTTCTTCTATTTCGCATGTTGTCTGTCTCTTCACTTAGAGAAAAAGATTTATTTGATTTTTAATCCTATGTCTGTGTGTGTTTATGTGGGTTTGCACATGTGAGTGCAGGTGCCTGCAGACATCAGGGGCATTGAATTCTCCTGCTGCTGGAGTTTCAGGTGGGATTCACCCAATATGGATGATGGAAACTGAACTCTAGTCCCCCACAAGAGCATTGTGTACTTTTAAGTGCTGAGCTACCTTGCCAGACACTATTTTTATTTTAAGTTGGGTTGTCAAACAGCCAGGATTCCATATGTATTTTTCATATCCCCTTCCTTTGGTTTAGTCCTCCCTTTCACTTCCTTTCCCCCCATAATCCCACATCTTTCCTTCTTAAGCCTTCCCATCCCCAGTATTCCAACTTATTAATATGTCTTTACTTTGGGGTTAATTTACTCTTCCCCCTTCCTAATGTGTTTCTGCCCCAAAGGCTCCTTTCTAATTTCCACTTGTGCTATAAGTTAAACACATAAAAAACAAAAGATCGGGAGCTAGTGAGAGCAGGCAAAATAGTCTTCCCCAGGGAAGAGCAAACCAATTGGTTGTCCAATAACAAATGGTCAGTCCTTGTATGTATCAAGAAGGTTGTTTTTATATATTTAGAAACACACATACATACATACATACATATATACCCATACATCTATGTAACAACAATCAAAGAAAAAGAGTCCGTGAATTTGAAAGTAAGCAGGGGAAAGAATAAACTATAGATGAATTTCTAAACAGTCTTATCAAACAAGAAACACAGTGCCTCTTTTTCCTGTTCTCCCTCTCTGTTCTTGATTCCAGCTGAGATCTCCCACTCCCCTAAGCTTTTCCCCTGACCCTTGCCTTTCATTACCAACCTCCCCCTCCCACCCCCGACATCCAGTTTGCTCATGTAGATCTCATCCATTTCTCTGTTGCTGGGCAATCCCTGTGCCTTTCTTAGGGTCCTCTTTTCTAGGTAGCCTCCCAGGAGTTGTGAGTAGCAGTCTAGTCATCCTTTGTTTTACATGTAGTATCCTCCTATGAGTGAGTACATACCATGTTTGTCTTTCTGAGTCTGATTTTTTCTAGATCCATCCATTTGCCTGCAAACCTCATGATGTCATTGTTTTTCTCTGCTAAGTAGACCCCATGGGAATAGGAAGAAGCAAAGTGCTACAGAGGTTCCTAGAAATCCACAGAGATACCTCCACAATAGACTACTGTCAATGGTTGAAAACCCGAACTGACTTAGTCTGGTGATCCAGATGGCCAAACACCCTAACTGTCATGGTAGAACTCTCATCTAATGACTGATGGAAGTGGATGCAGAGATCCATGGCCAGGCCCCAGGTGGAGCTCTGGGAGTCCATTTGGTGAGAAAGAGGAGGGATTATATGAGTGAGAATTGTTGAGACCATGATTGGAAAAAGCACAGGGACAAATAGCCAAACTAATGGAAGCACATGAATTATGAACCAAAGGCTGTGGAGCCCCCAACTGGATCAGGCACTCTGGATAAGTGAGACAGTTGATTATCTTGAACTGTTTGGGAGGCCCCCAGGCAGTGGGACCGGGACCTGTCCTTAGTGCATGAGCTGGCTGTTTGGAACCTGGGACCTATGCAGGGACACTTTGCTCAGCTTAGGTGAAGGGAGGAGGGGACTGGACCTGCCTGGACTGAATCTGCCAGGCTGAGCTGAATCCCCAGGGGAGTCCTTGCCCTGGAGGAGATGGGAATGGGGGGTGGACTGGGGGGAGGGAAAGGGGGAGGCAGGAGGAGGGAGGATAGGGGAATCTGTGGCAGATATGTAAAATTAAATTAAATTATTAAAAAATAAAAATAAAAAATAAAGATATCCAGATGGGCAAAGAAAGAAAGAAAGAAAGAAAGAAAGAAAGAAAGAAAGAAAAGTAAAATTTTTTAAAAAGGTCCCATAATAAGAAAAAAAACACAGAGCCAAATACAGAGGTAATAGCCAAGACAACAGAGAACTAGTGAAGAGCCATGACTACCTTATCTTACCACCTCACTGCCACTGCTTCCCCGGAGAGCTTCTTCCTGCCTGACCTGCGCTTTTATTGCTTTCCTGTTTTGCCTTCTCATTGGCTCTAAGCCCAGCCACATGACTTCCTTGTCACTGCCTGTCTATACAGACCTCCAGGTCTCTATGGTTGGCACTGGGATTAAAGGCTTGTGTCACCATGCTTGCCTGTGTCCTTAACCACACAGAGACTCTGCCTACTGTGAGATCGAAATAAGGCCATTACCTACTACCTCCTGACGTCTGTTCCTGGCTCACTTTGACCTCTGATCTCCAGGCAAACTTTATTTATTAACACACAAATAAATATCACATCTCAGAGCAAATAAAATATCACCACAATAAATGATGCAATTATAAAATAAAAATTATAATAATTTTTAAATTAAAAAGAAAAAGATTTGAAGTTTGAATTCATATTAGAGAGAATATATGGAATTTGTCTTTCTGGGCCTGAGTTACCTCACTAATTAGAATTTTTCCCAATTCCATTCACTTACTTGCAAATTACATGGTTTCATTTTTCTTTACAGCTGAGGCATTCTTTATACAAGACATTTTAAAAACAATTTTTATTTATTATGTATACAGAAGAGGGCACCAGATCTCATTACAGATGGTTGTGAGCCATCATGTGGGTGCTGAGAATTGAACTCAGGACCTTTGGAAGAATAGTCAGTGCTCTTAACCTCTGAGCCATGGTTGGAGATTGAGCTCAGTGGTAGAGCGCTTGCCTAGCAAGTGCAAGGCCCAGGGTTTGATCCTCAGATCAAAAATAAAAATAAAAATAAGAAGCAAACTTCTGCCCTCCAGGGTTCTCCCATTGTGCTGTAAGCCTGTATTTAAGACAGCCTCCCTCCTACAATAAATGGCATTTGGCATTCAAAAAAGAAGAAGAAGAAGAAGAAGAAGAAGAAGAAGAAGAAGAAGAAGAAGAAGAAGAAGAAGAAGAGGTGTGTCAAGATCATGATGGAGAAACCCACAGAGACAGCTGACTGGTGCTAGTTGGAGCTCACTGACTCTGGACTGACAGCTCAGGAACCTGCATGGGACCAAAGTAGGCCCGCTCAATGTGGGTGACAGTTGTGTGGCTTGATTTGTTTGTGGGGTCCCTGGCAGCAGGACCAGGACTTATCCCAGGTGCATGAACTGCCTTTTTGGCCCATTCCCTGTGGTGGGATACCTTGCTCAGCCTTGATACAATGGGGAGGGGCTAGGCTCTCCTTCAGCTTGGTATGCCAGACTTTGTTGACTACCATGGGAGGCCTTACCCACTCTGAGGAGTGGATGGGGGTAGAGTGGGAGGGAGGTGAGGAGGTGGGAGAAGGGGAAGGAGGGGAAACTGGGGTTGGTATGTAAAATGGCAAAAAAAAATAATAAATAAAAAAAGAAAAAAAAACAATTTTATTTTCTGGGTGGCAGTGGTGCATGTCTTTAATCCCAGCACTCAGGGGGCAGAGCCAGGCAGATCTCTGTGAGTTTGAGGCCAGCCTGGTCTACAGAGTGAGCTCTAGGACAGGCACCAAACTACACTGAGAAACCCTGTCTCTAAAAATAAAAAAAAAAATTATTTTATTTTATGAGTATGGGTGTTCTGCCTGTATTTATGTCTATGCACCACTTGTATACCTGGTAGCTGTGGAGGCCAGAAGAAGGCATTAGATCCCCTGGAACGGTCATGTGGGTTTTAAACCCAGGTCCTTTGGAAGAGTAGTTTGTGCTCTTAACTGCTCAGCCAACTTTCTAGCCCCACAAGATATTGTTTTTATGTGATTTGTATGCATTATTCATGTAATCTTCACCACAACATTATAAAGTAGATACTACCATTATCCCTCATACCTAAAGAATCAAAGACACAGAAAGATGAAGTAGCTTGTTGAAGATGGCCAAGCTAGAAACTATCCTCAGCAACCATGATGATGGTTAATGATGGAAAGGGGATAAGTGATAGGCAGCACAAAATGATCACAAAAAATGAAGGTAATAAATATAATAAGGAAGATAGAAAATTCTTTGGGCAGTAGATTGGACCTGAGGACTTAAACAAACTAAAAATAGGAAATAATTACTAGTAATTATCTAATTCCTTTTCCTACCACAGGAAAAAAACAGTTTGAAAGAGAAGCCACCAGGCCAACAGGATCTAAATAAGTGCTCAGATGAGCTAATGCATACTTAAACATTACTCTTGCTACTGCAAAATTGATAAGCCAAACTGAATAAAAACAGCATAATAAATATAAAGGAAAGATGTTTTTAATTAAATTTGCCTTTTCTTTGGAATTAATTTCCAAATGTAAACAAGATGTTCATGATAATCATAAGCAAAATGAAATGAAAATGGAAAAAGATGTAATTTTATAAGATAATAAAGTGGTAACATGCCATTGAAAAGAAAATTCTGAATTGAAGCTGTTGAAGGTTCTACACCTTCAAAGTAGCCCTTCTGAATCATTGAAATATTATTTCTCTTTGAAGCTAGGCATGAAATGGACTTGTAAGAGAGATTTGGATGGCTTTTATTATCCAGCCTTAGCCTATCTATAAAACTGGACAAATAGCAACAGATAAAAGCCAGAATGTGGGAAAAAGCCACTACAATTTGTTCTGGAACCAGGGCATGTTCACATGATTATAATCCCAGAACTTTTGAGTCAAAAGGACAGCCACAAGTTCAAGGCCTGCCTTGAATAGAGTCAGTTCTAGGCTAGCTGGGAAATCCTGTCTCAGAGGGAAAAAAGAAAGATTAAAAAGAATAGAAAATAAGGGAAGAATGGAAGGGCAGGGAAAAACAAAATCTTTTCTGGAACCAAAGTTGTAAAGAAAAGTTGTCTAAAGACATAACTGGCTATAGAAAGCAACGGCTTTCAATAGTAACGACAAGTGCAAGGACACTCATAAACTCATGGCAAAGAAGCTACAGTCAGCTGAGAGTCCTCCTTTTCTTTTGATTATCCATCAGAATGATGAAAATAGAAACACAAAATGAACATACCATTTTGGGGTGGAGGAGCCTTTTCTAGTTTTGACCACTGGATGTGCCCAGAGACAATGATAGACAATGAGCACACCTAATGTCATGATTTGGTTTTTACTATTAACCTCTGAGAAGAAGTAAAGTTATGTAGAGAAATGGCTGGTTTCAGCTCTTGGACAGAGAAAGTATGGTAATAATTTTGAAATATGTTAGCATGTCAGGGAGTAAGAAAAGCATTCAGAATATTAAGAGGACATGAGGGCCAGCTTGAGATCATTCCTACTGGGCAAATTTGAGACAATTTGAGCATCAAAAATAGTAATAGGCATAAATTAGTGTTGGCTGAATAAATAAAAACCCATGGGTCTGAATGATCCTTAGGAGAAAAGAGGAGAAGGAAGAATAACATAAATACTATTTTTTACATAAAGGATGCTGACTAATAAATGCAGAAGTACTGTCAGACATTTAAAAAATAACCCTTTTGAAAACTGAATGCAATAATTGGTTGTCACAAGAATGATAAAGCCATTGAGTAAAAGGTTCTTGGGAACAACATGTTTTTAGATGATATCAACATTAACTCTTGAATATTTATTGATTACAAAGCTTTCTTCTCTATTGTTAAAATCTGGTGGGTTCAGTAAAGTGTCCACTTCTAAAATGTACCTTGTAATGAGTACTGTCATCAGAGAGTTGTTGTAAAGATTAAATAATCTAATCTGTACAAAAGGCCCAGCACCAGAGCCCCCAGTAAGGGCTCCATATATTAACAGTGGTCCATTAAAGAGAATTATAATTATATCTAAACTCAAAGCTTAGAATACACTCAGGTAAAGTGGTTTTCTTATCCATGTTTTCCAAAAGACCCTGAACTAATTACGCTCTGTAGTAATTATATTAACCATATCAAAAAGCAACAGAGAGAACATCTCAACAGTGAGAGTCTGTGTGTGTAATCAGTCTTCTCCAGACCCTTCACGATGGACCTGCTCCATGGCTCATCAGAAAAGACAACATGCTACTCTTCCTACTTTCCTCCCAACAGGAAAGAGACAGGAGTGAGTTAAGAAGTTTATAAAGAGAAAAAGGTAGACTTCTGCTGAGATACCTCAAAGAGGATTATTAAAGATACAAGGGACATATTATTCCAATGCCAGCTGCTTTATTTCATCCCTGCTAAGACTTCACTCCTTTGAAAAGATGTCTGGATGAGAAATGTGTCCCTTATAGTTACTTCAACTCAACATACATATTCATCTATTCATGTATTCATTGAGAAGGTAATGATGAAGCCAGCGGGAGTTTGCTCTGGGTATCTCTTCATTTAAACCTAGATTATCAGGGCACCTTGGACCTTACATTTACAATGTAACTTTGACTGCAATGAATCATAATTACCAGTGTCTGCTTTTATTTGACATAGAACTTTCTCTAATGACTTGGGCCTGCTCTATCAATTCCCACAAAGCAGGTCATGAGAATTAGGATGTTGAGGTTTTCAGAAACTTCAGTCCACAAGAAACATATCTGTTCCTCAAATCTGTGAGCCCTTTGGTAGGATAGCTTTAAGATGTGTATTCAGTACTGGAAGAAATGATAATCCCAAAAAATGTCATTTTGCTTGATTTAACACTATTTTGTTTACCATTTTCTCCGTGCCTCACATTATCATTTCTAAGACTATTGTATCAGAATCCTCACCCTTCTGGGGAAAAAGAAATTAATATCCCTGGCTAAACAAATACTGTTGTTTCTAGAGTCTTGAATAAACTATATAACCAAATCAGTCATGGAAGCTGCTATAAAAAGCTACATTGGAAATGTGTACCTATCACTAAGAGATGATGTAGATCCCTGGAAGAATTTTTGGTACTGAATTTCTGCTAAATTGACTTATATGAACAGCAAAGAGCAGTTTATAATTCATCTGGAGCCACAATAGTGTCCTTATGTGGCCCATTACTCAAAATATTTACCAACTGCCACAGTTAAATGCCTGAAACAGGTGTCAAAAAGATGTCAAGAGTGATGGGACCACAGTGTCAAGGGAATCATAGCTGCTCTCTAAACTAAGGAAATTTACTAGTTGGAAAGTGAATTTCTCTCTATTTTAACCATTAGTACAACCTTATCAGTTTACAGTGCTTGAACATCAGTGTTCTTCTTAAGTACTCAGGTTTTTTATGATATTTGGATAATGGAAGGTTGTCAGCATTAATTATTTTGTTCTTATTCTTAGGTCAAGAACAAGAACAAATGATGGTAAAGTACAAATTCTAATGTGCAGTGAGGTCTTGAGCATCCAACACTTTGGCATCATAGTCAACTCTTGAGCTAGTAACTTTAAAAGAATTAACCAACAACAAAATAGATTGTATTAAAGCCACAATTTGTGGGTTATTTTTTTTCTTCAAAATCATCTCAGGGTCATTATAAAAATATAAACTTGTTCTATTGGTGTTTGAAAGACGGTTAGAATAGATGACTTGACACTGTGTCAGCTACTTTGTCCCAAGTAATTATGATAAAACATCAACATAACTTTGGAAATTTTGAGTGTGTTTATATCCCATAGAATAATATCAGACAACCAGAATTTTTGTTTTCACAAAATAAATAAAAATCCCTAGATAGGCTATTGATAAATGTATAAATTTTCATTAAGAGATACCCCCCCTATGCATTTATAGAAGAATATTAAGAAGGCCTTGTAATGGTGGTTGGTTAAGCATTTAAGAACACTTGCAGCTCACAACTGCCTTTAACTCAAGATCCAGAAGATTTGATGCTCTCTTATGGTCTCCACAGGCAACCATGCACATATGACACAAACATACATATAAATCTTTGAATTAAAGAAAGAACACTGATGTGGAAATTTCAGAAATTCAGAATGTAGGATATTAGAAAAAATTGCTCTGCATAATATGAAGAACAATTTAACAAATACTTGTCCTATATGGAAACCTCAAAAAGCTTTCCTATAGCTTAAAGTCATCACTGAGTCCTATATAAATCCTTTAATTCAAATTAGGTCTCCAAAAAGTTAAAAAGTAAACATTAATTTCTTATACTTTCCTTTAAAATAGCAAGTGATGGATTCTTGATGAAAAGGTGCCAAAGAATATCATATAGCTATAATGTTATAATTATGTGAGCATACAAATATTATGGGGACAACATAATTTTTAAAAAGTCAAAGAAAATAACAAAATTGCATCAAGATTTCTACCAAAAGCAGTATTTGTTTCCTCTGTTTTATCATTTTATGTTTTCTCTGTCCTTGACTGCTTTGAATTATTTTTATTATTATTTTCCTTCTTCAATTCATTTTTATCAGTGCATATCATTGTAAAAAAATGATGTTTAATTATGATATTTTCATACCTGAATGTCATGTACTTTGCGCTGTTATTGTTTAGTAATCCTGTCCTTTAGTGTTTACTCTAGAAATTACAACAAATAGAAACTTACTGGACTGGTTTTTTTCTCCATTTGATTACTTTTTAGTTTTGTATTGTTTTTATGTATCATAATTCTTGTAACAGGAATCTTAAAGGTACTTGTTGATAAAAACAAACCCGAGGCCAGTTATTGGGGTGAATGCTGGAAGATCAGAGAAACAGAACAAGCCACTGCTATCTCACCTTGCTAGTTCCTCAGGTGATCCTGTTTCCTCAGGCTGGAAGCTTCTGAGTCCTCCTCCACATGAATCTCAGCTGAACTGTGTTGCTCCAAAGCCTGAATGCTTAACCAACCAAATGCTTAACTAACTACATGCTTTTACTTTTCTAGTTCCTGGTCCTCACGCCTCATATACCTTTCTCTTTCTGCCCCCACTCCCTGGGATTAAAGGTTGGGTTTCTGGGATTAAAGGCGTGGGTCACCATGTTTAGCTGTTTCTAAAGTGGCCTTAACTCAGAGATCTGGCTAGCTCTGCCTCCCAAGTGCTGGGATTAAAGGCGTGCACCACCACCACTCAGCTTCTGCTCTGGCTTGCTCTGACCTCAAGGCAACTTTATTAACATACAAATAAAATCATATTTCAATACAAATAAAATATCACTATAAATTCTAATTATTTTAAACCATGTAAAATATTGTGCTATCATAGACTTTGGTTTTAAAACCTTTGTTACTATACCCTTAAGTATAGATTCATTGCATTTTCCTGCTTTGGACTAACATGAATCCTTGAATCTGTAGCTTTATAGTGTCTGTCTATTTTCAAATGCTTTATATTTGAATATGACCTATGCTACATTCTTTCACATTTCTCCTCTGTATCTAAAATAATACATATTGTATTTTTTTCATTTTGTTCCATGGACAACTGTGCTTCTGTCTGTATGCTCCATCCTTCAGTTTTCCATGTTGTTTGGATATTTGTTCTTACCATCTTTCCAGTTTGCTATTGACGTTTAAGCTGATTTAGTCACCCTATTGAGTTCTTAATTTCAAATAATGTACCTTCACTTTTTGAATTTCTATCTGATAACTCTATATTTTACAGTTCCTTGTTGATCCACCTATTCATTTAAACTCTTGAAAATATTAGCCACAAGTATTTTAAATTTTATTCTTGAAAACTACATTTTTCAATTTCTCCATGTTTCAGTCAGTTCATATTGCAACATGCTTGGTGATTTTTATTGAATGCTAGAGAATGCATGTGGAGCTTTTAGAAATAAATTGATATTCTAGATAATGTTTTAGTCTTAGAGAGAGAATTTATTCTTGCTTCTGGCATTCATGTGGTCTAAGAAGACCACTTTAGTTTCATCAAAGATGCAGCCGATTTAAAATTGACACAAGTAGCCATCTTATTAAGTATAATTGCTGATAATAACATCTCTAAACCTTGGTCATTTTGACATCAAAGAAAATATAACAACAGTATACTCATTTTTATAGCCCAAACTCTTAAAACTGTATTGATCATTCATATTCAACCAGATGACTTTCATTTTAACAGTGTTTTAAGCATAGGCAAACAAAATGTAATAGTCTATTCTTAAAATCTCAAAATAGGCTTTCAGATCAATATTTTCTATTCAGATTGCAATCATAGCACCTGAAATGTTCAGAAACAATCCTTACTAGTAATTTGAAACATATTTTTAATCTATAACAATACGAAGCCATACAATATAACTAGTAAATGTATATTTAGAAGTCTTTCCCAAACCCATGCTCAAGAGCTGAATTATTTAGAATTTATGTACCATCTTATATCATAATGTTTCTTTTCTTACAAATGGAAAAAGGAGAAAAGGAATTGTTATCATCATTATCTACTGCCACCCTCAACAGCCTGTAATAAGCTTCAAGACTATCTTCCTTTACTACAGAACAATGACTCACCTACAGTTACATAACACACAGTTCTCAGGAATTCAAATCTCTCATTTTCTCCTTAGTCTCAGAAGCACTTATTGTTTGAAGCTATAAATGGTTTTAAGGAAATATTCAAGCTGCACATGAAGGAGAAAAATGCAAGAGTCTACCAAGTTGTACTTACCATTATTATGGCCTATCTTAATTGTCTAGTCACACTCTTTGAGTCTTTCAAGTGTTGACACTGAAATTTATATGACCCTGAAAATAATATCTCCATAGGTGATGTATTACTTACTTTGCATAGTTATGACTAGAATGCTTGTCAGAAACAACTAAAAAAAGGAAGGATTTTGACTTATGGTTTCTGAGAAGTCAGTTCCTGGTCCTTGGCTCCATTGAAACTGGACCATTGGCAAGGCACAGCATCATGGCACCAGGAGCATGTAGTAGAAGAGGACAGGAAGAGACAGGAAGCACAGAGATGAGGAGGGACTGGAGACCTGTTATAACCATCAAAGGCATACCCTCAGAGACTTTCTCCAATTAAGCCCATCTTCTAAAATTTCCAGAACCACCGTTAACCACCGTTAACTTGGAACCAAGTGTTCATCTCATGAGCTTATGGGAGAAATTTCATATTCAAACCATAACAGTATCTTGTTTGCCTTACTCTGTCTTCTCAGAAAATAGAATTTTATAGATAAGTAAAGGGAGATAACCCCACAGGGAAAACTATCAAGTACTTGAAGAAGAGGTTAGAATTCATCAGTGTGCTTTGTAACCCAAGAAAGCCTATTTAGAAGAAAGAGATAGAATCATCTTGTCAGTTAATGTTCAAACAGACTTCATTACCAAGAACTGCCATCTAAGAAGATGCTAGGTTTGAATTTCATTTTATTCTATTCTGTCTATTTTAGTTTTATGTGTATGAATGTTTTGCCTGCATGAATGTCTATGTACATGTGTATGAACAGAGGTCAGAAGTGTTGGGTCTCCTGGAACTAGAGTTACAGATGGTTGTGAACCACCATGCAGGTACTTGAAACAAAATCCAGGTCCTCTGAAAGATCAATAAGTGCTTTTAACCATTGAGCCATCTCTCCAGTCCCTAAACTTGAATTTTATAAATGCAATGTAAATTTAAATTTTAAGGAGACACTTTTAATACACAGTTTTGGAGAGGACATTTGGATTTTTTTTCAAATATTATTGATAGGAGTGTACATTAGTATGACTTCCAGGTAGCAGTATCTATCAAGTTGCTTGGAACTAGCAATTCAATCTCTGTATACTATCCAATATATTTCCAAGTCCTGTATTTGAGAAAATGTATTGCAACACTGATAGCAAATAAGTGTTATGTAGGCTGGGTTAAATAAATCATTGAATTATTGTACATCATAAAGTCAGTTAAATGCTGGGCAGTGGTGGCACACGCCTTTAATCCCAGCACTTAGGAGGCAGAGGCAGGCGATCTCTATGAGTTCAAGGCCAGCCTGGTCTACAGAGCAAGATCCAGGAAAGGTGCAAAGCTACATAGAGAAACCCTGTCTCAAAAAACACAAACAAACAAACAAACAAACAAACACATACATACATAAATGCATAAATAAATAAGGTTAGTTAAACACTATGAAGCTGCATAAAGAAATGTGTGAACTTCCTAAGTCCTATTATGGAATCAGTGATATTTGTACTAGCACTAGTATCTTCAGTAGATTTGTGGAAGGGTGAAAGTTTTGGTAGATGATAGCCTTGAAGAAAGGGAAAGAGTGGTTTGTCACATGAAACTGAAATTGAATGGCATATTAAATAGTTACTTTCCATTTTTAATAATATAGAATACAATGTGTGCACATTAACTTGGTCCAGTTTGCTTTTAAATTATTCGGGGATTCTAAGCTCTTAATGTTCTTAATAGAAATTTTAAGAAGTTATAGGTACAAATTGTACAAACAATGTACTAAGTTAGCAATTAATATTTGTGCTGGTTATTTGTTTTTATCAACTTGATACATGCTAGAGTCATCTAGGAAAAGGGAACATCAAATAGACAAGTCTGTGGAGTATTTTCTTCATTGATGCAGAAGGCTCCAACTCACTCTGGGCGGTGCTGCCCTTTGGAAGGTGTTTCAGGGTAGCATAAAAAGGAAGCTGAGTGATTTGTGGAGAGAAAGCCAGTAAGTAGTGTTTCTCCATGGTCTCTGTTTCATTTTATGCCTCTATGCTAATGCTCTGCTTAAGTTATTGATTTGGTTTCCCTCAATGATGGACCGTGTTCAAGACATGTAAGCCAAAAAAAAAAAAAAAAAAAAAAAAAAAACAAAAACCTTTCTTCTCCAAGTTGCTTTTGGTTGAGTTCTTTATCATAGAAATAGAAAGCAAACTAGGATAATATTTATTTAGATGATGAGGAAAGATTGTAGAATTAAAGACTAACAATCATAAATTTATAGCTAAATCTGTATACAATTTGTTCTCATAATGAAGACAAATTTCTAATTCTAATCACAAAAACTGACAGAGATGTTATCTGTAATACCAGCAGATTTTTAAAATCTATCTCTAAAAACTATCAACTTGTAACCTTGAGATTACAAATGTTTATTATCATAAACTATATTTGTTAAGATGTTTGCACAGAAAGACTTTTTTCCCTTAAAAATGTGAACTTCAGCTGATGAGCTGCTGTGAACTCTGGAGTCTGTATTCAACAACTGGAGGTTGAATTTACTCACCATCCTTGAGATAATTAACATGACCAAAGCGAGCTAGCTTTAATTGCTTAACTGGTGTAAAAGACCATGCAGACTCTCTGAAAACAAGAAACAAGTTTAAATACACCTTGTTGAAGTTGTTTTCCATGTGAAATAAATAAGCATACAGAGTAACTGAGAAAAGGGACTAATTTTTTGTCTTTCATAGTAAGGCATAGGCATAAACACTAGAGTCATTTTTCTCAGAGAAGATGGAACCATGCTGTCCTGAAAACAACAGGAAGAAAAAGGTGTGTGTATATGAGGGGTGCCCTACCTGAGAGGGTTTTAGGTTAAACTAAGTCTTTGAGGAGATGGATGAACTATCCAAAAAGAGTTATATATCAATATAGCAAAATTGTAGTGACAAAAATGGAAGTCTTGAAGGCTCAGGGGAAACTTTTTAGGAAATGATTGAGACCTCATACTTTTGAAATCAGACTCTTTGGGAGTGGCAGGTGCCAAGTGGATGAATCAGAGGGCATGGTACCTAGAAACTATGGCAAGCTTACAATCTAACATAGCTCTTTTTTTTTTTTTTTTTTTTATCACTAAACTTTATTCCTCCTGGTGTGCCACATAGAGACATGGCATCACATTTACCAGTGCATGAAGGAGAATGGGATTAGATAAAATATAAAAAGAAGATAACAAGTTTTAGAAATTAAGAGTTGTAGATTTCTATGTGTAGTTGGGTGGGGTTGGGGTAAAGCACTCAGGTATAACTGAATAGCAGACAATTGTAGATATAGTTGAAAAGGGGAACATGAGGACAAAGAATTGAGACTATTGTATGAGATGAGCACTTCTCCTGTTGCAGTTCATGGTGTACCTGAAATGTTGGGTGAAAGGTTGTGTGTCAGCATGGATATATTTTTCCCTCTTGCTCCCTACTCTACCCATTTTTATTTCTTTCTCCTTTCTTTAATTTCCTTCCTTCTCAACTTTATCACATCCCCTCTCTGCTGATAGTTTCTGCATTGGGTGCTTGCCCTTACTCGTTAAATATGCTTACATTTTCATTGCATAAAGACATCTTCCCTAAGAGTGACTTCTTTTTCAAGATACCCCACAGCCTACTATGCACACATTTTTCTTCCCAGGGACCATTTCAAAAATAATAGAGGCATTTGACAACTGTACTTCAAGTACCTCCCCCCACCATAGCTTTCTGCAATCTGGCTTTCATAGCTTTTGCTGTAGTTGCTCTTTAATTCTCTCTAGCCACACCCTAATGTCTAAATCTAAATTAGCCCCCTGGCCTCTTAGCAGCCTGAAGTTTTGATGAGAATACTCTTTACAAATGATCTAACCTTGGGCAGCACTGTTTTCCTCTCTTCTCCCCAGTTATTCCCCCTCTAAATTTCACTGGGTCGACTCTGCTGGTTTTACCTTCAAGATAAGTAGTTCTGTCGTTTATGTCTTGTTGGATAGTGCCTCAGTCTGAAACTGGAAGAAGGGAGAATACCTGGAAGCCACATACCTTGGGGGTCATATTCAATCTTTGTCACCAAGAGACTCACCACCACCACCTGCTGCCACAGACATCAAGAGAAAATTAAATAAGGTTTTTATGGGGTGTTTCATTTGATATTCAAATGATTAATAAGATGTCACTAAAATAGAACAATCATGGAATTCTACCTAGCACTTAACATTCTGCCACTCTCAGCACCTGGCTCTTGAAACTGGTTAAATATGCCACTTGTGCTGTCCTCTATTTTGACTTACATTACATTCTTTCAAGCCCAAAGTATGTTTTGACAGGGTGATGAGAATTGACACCAGTTATTTAGTATCAGACCTACATTCCTTTGTCCCTCTTCTCATGTGTCATCAATATTAGGAAAGAGAAAAAAACTGATAGAAATTTTAGGATGAAAACCTGAAGGCACCTAGAGTTTTATGAAGGTGAGAAGGCCTAGTTTTAGGTGTTGAAAAGCTTTACCATTTTTTATCAAACTCTCAAGCTTGGCACACTACATGCTCTGAGATCCCTGTGGTATTGCCTTTGGCCCTCTAGTTCTCTTCTGTTCTCCATACTTCCTTTATCTCTAGCTCTTGTTCCAGGTCTAGTCAGTCTCCTGTGTTTCATATCCATCCCTCAAAGTGATGGTTGGAAAACTACATATAGATATCCTGCAGGTATTCTGACTCTGTCTAATAACTTATTTTCTGTCCCCTTCAACAGTTTAACCTCATCCCCAAACAACAAAAACACAGAAGTTTTACAACAGGGGACGGAAAGCCATCCTCAGCTCTTACTTATCTCTCTTCAATTCCACCATCTATTTCAATTGATGTTCACTCCATGATATTTCTCCCATCTGTCAACTCCTTCACACCCACTTCTACTGCCCTAGTTCTATGCCTCACCATTTCTTGCCTGGACTTGCATAGCCTCCAGATACTCCCCTCTCCAATCTGTCTTTTACACTTTTCTCAGAAATATGTTTTTTAAAAACAAATATATCCAGCATCTGGCTTAAAAATCTCTATTGAAAGACTGTTGCAAAATAAATTCCAAATTCATTCACCTGTCTTGCTGGCCAGTCTGAGATTGCCATATGGTCCCCCAAAAAATACTGCTTGGAGAATTTTTTAATTGGGATAGAATTTACATACAATAAAATGGACAGGTGTTATTTTGATTAGCTTTGATAAATGTATACACTCAGGTAATGGCCTAATAAAAATACAGACCATTTCCATCACATTAGAAAATTCCCTAATTCCCCCTTCCAATAAATTCCTACACTCCCATAGACAAACACTGTTCTGCTTATCACCATTGATTAGGTCTGTCTGCTTTCATCATAAAGTATAGCCTCTCTATGTCACACAACATAATGTTTTTGAGAGCCTTCATTTTGTTTTGCATGCCAATAGGTTACTGTTTTTGTTGTTGCTGTTGTTGTTGAATATCCCAATGGAAGATGATACCACTTATTTGAATCATTTCCAGTCTGTGACTATGATGCATAAAGCAGTCACAAGTGTTCTTTTAGAAATTACTTGGTGGAGACAAAGCATTCATTTCAGGTACATAGATAGGGTGGGATGTCTGAGTCACAGAAGCATTTAGTTAACTGCATTTAAAAAGGTTTTAGCACTTTGTGTTTATAAGGCATTAAAGTATCTTATTTTCTTAAGTGTCTATTCCAGCATTCCAGGATTTTCATTGTTTTTTTTTTTTTTTTTTTGGCTCATCACTTTTATATCTGTTTCATATATGCCTTGAAAGTAGTCATTGTATGCCCTTACTAAAAGAAGTCAGAAACCTATATTAAAATCTTTTCTACCAGCCTATCTTTGCATTTGCATTTTTCTCAAGTTTAAAAAGCAGAAGTTATAAATGTTGATAAAGTCTATTCATCTACTGTTTCTTCTTAGATAAGTTTTTATTGTTTGAAAATTTTATATGTTTATACAGAATTTTTGTTTTGTTTTTCCTTAAAACATAATCTCACTATGAAGCCCAGGCTAACCTGGAGCTCACTATGTAGACCAGACTGGCCTCAAATTCACAGAGATCTATCTACCCCTGCCTCTAGTGTACGGGGATTAAAGGCCTATACCACCATAGCAGACATTATACAGTGTATTTTGATCATATTCATCCACTACCACCTCCTTCCAATTCCTCCCAGTGTCCTCTTCTCCATATCCCCCCCCCCCACAACTTCATGTCCTTGCTGTTAATAACTGTTTGAGCCCCATTAGTGTTGTCTATTATATACATGGGTGTGAGGCTATCCAGTGAGGCATGGGCAACCTACCAGCAGCCATGTCCTCATAGGACAGTAACTATATCCATCAATATTGATCAATTACTAATATGTCCTCCATGATTTAGCTCCTGGTATTGGCTTTATCTTATGTAGGCAATGTAGGTAACCATAGCTATTGTGACTTGAAGTGTGAAACAATCATGTCATGTAAAAAATCAGCATTTCATGGCTCTCTTCTCTGTTATTGTACCATTCTTCCTCTATGTTTTCTGAGTCTTTGATGAGGGGAGATTTATATAGATGATTTATCCATACCTGAGTACTCACAGTTACAAGTCTCTGCATTAACCACTGATTAACTGTAAAAAGTTGTTTCTTTGACCAAAGTTGAAAGCAACGCAAATTTATGAGTATAATATAGGTATTTAGAAAGCAGTTTGACATAATGACTGTGGTGGTTTGAATAGGAATGGCCCCCATATTTGAATGCCTAGTAACCAGGGAATGGCACTATTTGAGAAGGACTACAAGGTGTGGCTTTGTTGAAGATAGTGTTTCACTGGGAGTGGGATTTGAGATTTCAAAAGCCCATACCAGGCTCAGTGTCCCTCTCTCTCTCTCTGACTCCAGATCAGGATATAGAATACTCAGTTAATTCTCTAGCACCACGTCTGTGTGTCTCTATGATCCCCATCATGATGATAATGGACTAACCTCTGAAACTGTACGCAAGGCCCTAATTAAATGTGCTCTTTTATAAGAGTTACTTTGGTAGTGGTATCTCTTCAAAGCAATAGAACAGTGGCCAAGACATTGACAATTAATCAAAAATGAAAAGACAGACAGGAAGGAAGGAAGGATGAAAGAAAGGAAGGATGGATGGAAGGGAGGGAGGGAGGGAGGGAGGAAGGGAGAGAAGGAAGGAGGAAGTAAGGAACAAAGGGAGGGAGAGAGGGAGAGAGGAAGGAAGGAACAAAGGGAGGGAGGGAGGGAGGGAGGGAGGGAGGAAGGAAGGAACAAAGGGAGGGAGAGAGAGAGGGAGCAAAGGAGGAAGGAAGGAAGGAAGGAAGGAAGGAAGGAAGGAAGGAAGGAAGAGAGAAAAGAGTAGGTTCCCCTCTAGAGCCCTTGATCTCCCTAATCAAGGGCTCTTGACCATTTTTAAAGTACCAGGCATAAAGTCCCTCCCATGAAACAGATCTCATCTACAATTATGAAGATGTTGGTTATCTCCATAAACATTAATGCCACTAATTGTGCCAATGGCTACATCTTGCTAGGCAGGTTTGGATTGTAGCATATAGGGTCCTGTAAAGGGTGACACTATATTGATGTACTTTTCTTCCCAGCACCATGTGTAATACAGTCTAGTACTAACAGCCACTTAGAAAAACAGTCTAGAGTTTTCTCAAACAAATAAAAATAGAATTACCATATGACTCATTTATATCAGTACTGAGCACATACACAAAGGACTTTATACCCTACTATAGAGACACTTGCACATGCTTGTTCATTGGGACAATATTCACAATAACTAGGAAATGGAATTAACCAAGATGTCCATCAATTAATGAATGGATAAAGAAAATGTAGTATATATGTACAATGGTGCATTACTCAACAGTAAAGAAAAAATGAAATTTACAAATAAATGGATGGATTTGAAATTAATGTGACTAAGTGAAGTCACTCTGACCCTGAAACATAAATGCTGCATGTTCTCTTTCCTATGCGATCCTAGTTTAGAATCTTGTTTTTTACATTTAAACTGGAGCACACCTGGAAAGCTTTATGTTTGTTTCTGTGCCCCATATAATTCCTTCTCCACAGATAGCAAAATTCCTCCCTAGTAGCTTTCTTCTAGAAGCTTTTTAATTTTAGCTACTAATATGTCTTTGACACAATTTGATTTGATATTTGTATATGGTTTCAGGGTTCATTATTTTGAATTGTTTTATGCCTATACTAAAAATCAAAAAAGAGGAGAAGAGGCTGGAGAAATAACTCAGTGGTTAGGACCACTTGCTACTTTCCTAGAAGACCTGGATTAGATTTCTA
The DNA here is from genome assembly GCF_903995425.1 of Onychomys torridus. NCBI lineage: Eukaryota > Metazoa > Chordata > Mammalia > Rodentia > Cricetidae > Onychomys > Onychomys torridus. Next base: position 65,003,070 of record NC_050466.1, on the reverse strand, counting down.
GTGTGCACATGGTGTGACTCCAGTTCCAGAGAATCCAATGTCCTCTTGCAGCCTCACTACAAGCCATGCAGTGCATATAGATACATGCAATAAAAATATTCCAACATGTAAAATAAATCTTTTTTGCTTTATTTTGCTTTGGGTTTTTTTGACAGGATTTCTCCACAAAAAAGAAAGAACAAAGCAGTGGGCTTATAAGTGCAGATCTCTTTCTGTATTCCTCATTGTCTTACAATACATCTAGTAATAATCTACTTTTGTACACACCACCATTTTGATTAGTGTAGCTTGCTATGGTAAACCTTAAAGTTAGGTGGTGAAAGTGGCCCCGTTTTATGTCCTTTTCTAGAATAATTAGGTTAATGTCAGCCTTTTGCATGTCCATACAAATTTTTTTAATCAGGTTATCAAATTCATTCATTTTTATAAACATCTTAAAATTATTATTAGAGTTTTACTAGACTTATAGGTCAAAATGAGAAGTAATACTGTCTTAATAATACTACGTTTTACAATTCATTACCATAGTAAATAACTCTATTTAGGCCTTCTAGTAGTATTTTGTCATTTTCTCATTAGTATTTGTAAAGTAAGCATTTATGATTTTTTATAATATTGCAAATGTAATTCTTAAATTTCATTATATAATTACTTGCTGCAATGATTTACAAAAAATGGATTTTATATTTTATATGTATTTTATATTCTCTTAGATTTTTCAGTATAAAAATCATATTTCATTTTATTTGCTTCTTCTTTCAAATGTGATTGCTTTGTTCTTGTTTTCTTGTACTGTGAAAGACTTCTAATGCATTGGTTGTTTCCAAACTTAGATTATTCTCAATAGTTTACCACTAAGTAAAATGTTAGATTTAGATGTTTGTAGCTGACTACTCAGAATGAAAATTATTACTTTATATTCATATTTATCAGAGAATTTTTATAATGAATGGATGTACATATTTTTTCAAATTCTTTTCTTTATCTAGTGAAACAATCTGATTGGTCTGTCTAATTCTGATAGTAGTTGATTAAATGGATTTAAATAAAACTTGATAAATCTCACCTAGAGCACATTGTCTTTTTAAATATATTGTTGGATTAAGTTTGTTGTTTGGCTAAGAAATCATTTTTGGAAAATTGTAATTCTCAGTTTTCTGAATTTATATCAAAGTCAATAAAAGTTTTCTTTTAAGATGTTTACTTTTTATTATTTGTATTGAAAAAAAATGTTTTCATACTATATATTTTGAGCCTTTCTTTTCTTCTTCCCCAGTTCCTCCCAGAGCCTCCACACCTTCCTACCCACTCAACTTTGTTCCTTTTGTTCTCTCTCTCTCTCTCTCTCTCTCTCTCTCTCTCTCTCTCTCTCTTCTAGAAAGAAAAAAACACAGAGGAAAATGAAGATTAAAGCAAAAAATCCAAAGACCAGTAAGGCAAAAATGACAAAAACAAAGGAAAAAAAACCCAAAAGATCCTAAAAATTTCCACTGAGTTATTTTCATGTTGACCAACTACTCCCAGAGCATGGAGCCTGCCCTGGAGTGTGGTTGATATTTCCAGTGATATACCATTGGAGGAAACCTATTTTTCTTTTGCCAGTTGGCCTCAATTAAATATAATATCTTGGCTATGAATGTGAACTCATGAGCACTTCATCCTCCTAGTGTTGTGACATGTCTGGCTTGAACCTGTATAGGTCTTGCATGTGCTGCCCCAGTCTCTATGAGTTCATGTGTACCTTAGATATGTTGTGTATGAAAGATACTGTTTCCTTGGAGTCATACATCACCTCTGGCTCTTAAGTCTTTCTGCCTTCTTTTCTGCATAGATTCTTGAGCCTTGCTGTGTGTGAAGTCATCCCATTTAGGATTGACTGTTTCAAGGTCTCTCACTCTGCACATTGTCCAGTTGTGGGTCTCTGTATTAATTCCCATCTACTAAAAGAAGAAACACACATTGAATGAAACACTGATATATGGGTATATCATTAAGAGTCATTTTATTGCAATGTTCCTTTAGCAGAATAATAGAATTTTGTTTTCCATGACCTATTATCTACTCTCAGGTCCTTGGCACCTTTGACATTGTCAGATAAGGGTTCTATATCATGGAGTGGGTCTTAAATCTAATCAGAAAGTGGTTAGTTATTCCCATAACATGTGTGCCACGATTGCACCAGCATGTCTTGCAGTCAGGTTTATAGTTGGGTGATACTGATGATTGCCTTTCTCCTCCAGTAGTATGCAAAGTATCTTAAAAGTTTTGTCATTGTTTGTTTTGTTCTGTTTTTTATCATTATCATCCTAGAAATTGTCTACTTTTCTTAGTTAAATATTCAAGCTTGGATTTTTTCTATTTAACTAAATTTTCCCCTTATCTTTGTCATTTTAGTTCTTCTATTTTCAACTTAGATTACTTTGCAGGTTTATCTTTTTAAACAGGAAACAATTCATCACTGGTTTTGAATTTTCCTCATTTCAAATATAAGTGCTTAAAATACATTATTTTCTTTAACTGTTTTTAGATGCATCTTACAAATTTTCATAGGATGTATTTTGAATTTCATTTACTTTTAAATATTCTGTAATCTCTCAAGATTTTTTTAATCAACATTTTCACAAATGTGTCATTTAACTTTTTAATACTAGAGATTTTTCAGTTATCGCATTGATTTCAATTTAATTTAGTTTTGAAGAAACAGTGTACAGTATCAAAATTTGGTTTTTTGAAATAAACTTAAGCCTCATTTTATGGTTTAGTATGTGGTCTATCAAGGTGAATATATCACAGAACATTCAAAAGTATATTCTTTAGTTTTGGGGTATAATTGTCTATAAATTAATTAAATCAAATTGCTTGATAATTTTTTCCAAATCTCAATGTCATCTGAGTTTTGCCTACTTTTATATTTGTTTCTGAGAAAGAACATTAAAATACCAATCTATGATTATGGATTTGTCTTTCTGTCTTAATTTTTCCAACTTTAATCTCAGGCATTTAAGTGTATTTTTTATTGAAGACTGTATGTCATGTCGTATTGATAGGTTGACCTCATGATTCTGAAATGAACTTCATTATTTCACTGACCATCAAATTCTAATATATGTCTGATATTAGCCACACTAGCATTCTGATACTTATTCTTTGTATAGTACACCTTTTTTGTCTCTCTTCTAGCCTTGGCAATCAAACATCCCACAGAATGCAAAATCAACCCTTGGATATTTGTTATAATATACTCACAATCATATTTAATGTGTTTACTTTTCACAATAAACTCATAATAATTTTGCATGCTTAGCTTATCACAATATAATTGTCAAGGACTGTATAAACAGCTGTGAGATGTCTTTCTGTATGCTGTGAATATGTGTTGCTCTGATTGGTTGATAAATAAAGCTGCATTAGCCTATGGTAGGGCAGGATGCTGGTGGGAGAGATTCATCCCAACCCTGGGGCTCAGTAGGACCAGAGAAACTTCCTGCTACAGTAAACTTCTGCTGCTACCTTTCTTCACAGCTCCATTTTCTCCAGTATTCAGTCTCTAAAGCAGTAAGGGACTTCAATTTCTGCCTCTGCTTAAGCTCCACCTTCTAGGGTAAAGATAATATTCATAAGCAAAAAGCTTTATCTTGTATGCTTCCTATTCTTAAGATCACAGCACTGTACTGTCTATTGCATGAAAATAGTTGCTGCACATATTTTCTTCAATCACTTTTTATTAACAATACAATAAGTCAAGAGTTAGTTATGCTGTAGTGGCTTGAAGTGGAAGTTTCATACATTTACCATTTAATTAAAACTAAGAACATATTGTTTATCTTTTTTTAATTTTTATTTATTTATGTATTTATGTACACAGTGCAGTGTTCTGCCTGCGTGCCTGAAGAGAGCACCAAATCTCATTATAGATGGTTGTGAGCCACCATGTGTTTGCTGGGAACTGAACTCAGAACCTCTGGAAGAACAGCCAATGCTCTTAACCTCTGAGCCATCTCTCCAGCTCCCTGTTTATCTTTTGATATCAGAAACTATAGTCATCATAAGGTGTGTGTGTGTGTGTGTGTGTGTGTGTGTGTGTGTGTGTGTGTGTAGAATGATGTTAGCAAGACTGGTTTAGTAAGTAGACTGATTTTAAGCCTTCTTGCTCCAAATAACTGGCTATGTAGATTTTAATAGTCAAGACATAAAACATATGTGACAGTAGTCTCCTTATATGTTTCATGTCTTTCAGTTTCTTCTTGTAGTCATCATTTATGCCTAAAATTGCCAATGAGATGCCCAGTGTGGTAGTATGTACCTATATTCCTGACATGTGGAAGGCTGAGACAAAAGAATCACAAGTTTGAGGTCAGTTTGAGCTACAGAAAGTCTGTCATAAAGTCAAAACTTGGCAAAGATTCTTTTGAGCATTCTGAATGAATGTAAACATCAGGTCATTATGTATTGCCTTATGGGATGGCTGCTCTTGGCCTCCTTTTATCCTGTTCCTGGCCTCCATTTTCCCTGCCCACCTTTCTGAACTTCTTCTGTACATGAGTATATGCTCTTCTTTTTTGCATTGGCTGTGTTGTATTTGAACCTCTCCATCCTCCTAGAAAGGTCCATTTTCCAAACAATTCTATTCATTTCTAAGGATGTCTACTTATGACTTCTCCCACTAGCTGTAGGTTACAAAATAATTCTTAGACTCAAGTAATAGACACTTTTATGATATCCAATCCAATCCCTCTCTGAAATGTACTGGGACCTTGATTCTGTAAGGACATTCATTTCTACACTTTTAAACAAGTCCCCAAATTGCCTCCTCTATAGCTGCGCTGACCTGTCACAACATGTACTCTGGACCACTGCCCCTGAGAAATGATGGCAAAGTCTGTTAATTCCTTTAAAAATAATCTCCCAAGTTCAAGTCACACTTCTATTTTTGTATTATCTTCTTTTGAGGAAATTAAAGAGCATGCAGCCCAGTGTTGGGGATGCTTTCAGCAATCACACTGCTCAGGAAGAAAGCAGAGGTGACCCCAAACAGCAAATGCCTCAGCATTGTGAGCAGAGCACATTCAGGCATTCCCAAGTGTCTCTGTAGGAACAGCAGCTTTGCTGTTACTGCCTCCTGGAGTTTCTTGATCTAATGCACTGCTGTGGGTAGAGAGACAGCTAGCAACTCCCCCTGTGACTTTAATGCTTAGGAAACGTCATGCAAATCAAAACTGTGTGTTCTGCTTCAAGAACTCCAGGCTTCCCAAAAGGCACAGATATACACTGAGCTTGGAAATGATCCTAGCCAACATGTTTACATTTGTGCTTCAGTATTTTTGTATATGAATTGTGAAAATCACAGTCCCTTAACTAGGTTGCCTTCTCCTTGAGGGCAGCAATTGAATTTATTCTTTAACAACAGGTGCCTGTCCTTCCCATCAGCCTGCCAGGCCCCCAATGTAAACTTATATACCTGAGGCAATGGAAGTTCATCAGTGCTGAATGGAACAGATTCTGTACAATTACTGTAGGTTTATATCAGAAAAGCAACACTTCACTCAGATTGGATTTCAAGCCCCCCAAATTGTTTTCAAAGTGAAAAATATGGCCTACAGAACTCTATTCTTTAGTACAGCATTTTTTCACTACCATTCAATCATTGTTGTTATAGAAGGGAAGATAAGTTTCCTCACAAATACAGACCCAGAAGAAAAATCATATGTGGGGTGATTATCTGACATTAGAAACAAGCACTCATGTTCACATGCAGGCTTTCACTAGTCTCATCTATGTTTAAAATTCCAAATCTGTGTTTTATAAGCTAGATTTTCCTAGGAGTGCAAACAATATCTGCATCATCTTTGTTTTCCTGCCCTCAAGATGAAGTATTGAATAACATAATGAACACTATAGGCCTCAAATATACATAATCCAGTCACCCAATTAAGCCATCATGTTAGAAACCATGAACTAGAGCCATCACATAATGTGAAAGTGTAGACAATGGGAAGCTTTTGAGATTATGTCTATGAGACTGTTTAATATACACAACTGTTTCTTGAACCTAAGGATTCTAGGATTGAGACAGAATTTTAATTTAAAAATCATTCATGGATCTGAACTTCTAAACTAGGAATGAAATTAATAGATAGGATGGTTGGATGGATTTAAAAGGTAATTGTGGAGAAGTACTTCTTCAAGGTTTGCAAAGCTAAATTATGATTCTTAATCCGATTTCAAGGTTCAGAGCTTCTAGCTACCTTCTTTATCTATGAATGTTGGTAAGATAATAGAATGCAAGCAACAACCTCAATACATGATCATTGTAGAAATATTGCATGAAGTCATTCACATTTCTGGGCTGAAACAACTGCAAAACACTGGAAAAATAAGATGTGTTTATGAAGCCCTGATCAAGAAAATAGTCCTTTTAAATGTGTTTATGACTACACATTGTATTTATCCACTCATGTGTAGCTGCAGTAAGGCAATTAGCAACTGCGCTCCAAAGATGGAAAATTAACACACTGAGACTTCACTAAGAATCAGGGTTCTCTTGTTTGAACTAAAACAATTAAAGATTATTTTAACTTACATGTATATTTCTGAGTTGAAAAGAATATATAAAATTTGACAATTATTAAATCTTCTGTGCAAATTCTACCTTGACAGTTCATGGTTTTCGTGTATATATTTTGCAATTTTAGAATCTCTAATGGATACTTACAGCTTCTATCTCTTGGCTGAAATAGCTCACCTACCTGCAACATTAATTGAACATATTAATATTAGTCCATGTTATTTTAAATCATGTGGCTAATAACTCCTTATCTGGATATCTGATAAGTCTGTTTCTATATCCTGCCTTTCTCTTTTCATGAAATAAATTGCTATCTTTTGTGATGTTTGGTTACAGTTTTCTAATGGAAGACTGCACACTGTGTTTGAAAAATGATCAAGATAATTTGAGTCTTTCAATGGCTATTTTCTTCCAGTAATGTTCCATATTTGCTTCTGGCAGAGAAGGACTTAGCTGATGTGAGGCTTGACTTCAGTCTTTGTAAAAACTGCTCCATTACCAGTTCACCCTTTTACCTTGCAAGAGTTATACCTGAAACTCCTCAGATTGATCAGAACTCCCATTTTTGAACTTCAACCCATGAGATGCCTACTGTTTAATTTCTCAGCCTCCCAAGGACTGCCTTCAAATCAGTAAACACCTTATGAATTCTTGATAAACTTCTTAACCTATTTAAGCTACAGTTTCTCTATATATGGTTTAGAAATGAAGATATTCTAAAAAGACCCCTGTCTCTCAATCTCAATCTGATTATCAGAATATTGAAACAATGGACCCCAAAGAAATGGAAATTTCATGCTAGGAGAAGGAAAAGGCACCAGCCAGAGAGGGCACTTGGGAAAAGATTTCACACAAATCTAACAACTCATCACACCACCTTCAGGGTGAGATTGAAACCCAGATAATGATGGGTCAATGGCTGGTGGGACAACTTGAATGGGACTGCTTAGATGTGAATATCTGCGGCCCTCTATTTAAACTTTGATCTCACTTCAGGACTTCAAAAACAGACGTTGGGGATTGCTGGACCTCCTTAACCCTCTTCCCAATGTGACCACATTGAAAACTTTCTTCTTCTTCTTCTTCTTCTTCTTCTTCTTCTTCTTCTTCTTCTTCTTCTTCTTCTTCTTCTTCTTCTTCTCCTCCTCCTCCTCCTCCTCCTCCTCCTCCTCCTCCTCCTCCTCCTCCTCCTCCTCCTCTTCTTCTTCTTCTTCTTCTTCTTCTTCTTCTTCTTCTTTTTCTTTTCTGCTTTCCATTTTTAAATTGGTTCTTTTTAATGGCTTATTGAGGATGGGTGGCCAGGTTTGACTTGAGGCATGAGCTATGATTCCCAAGGTCTATAACAGTAGAATGAGGGGAACTTTCATAAAACAAGTTATAGAATGTTAATAGGGCCTCCAAACACATTTTTCTCTCAACTTTCACAAATTCATTTCTTCCTGTCAAAATGTTCAAAGCAAAATGACAATGACTGCCATATGGCAGTTGTTCTACACAAGGTTTGAAGGAGAGGAAAGCATTATTCCAAGCGCCTTTTCACAGCATCTGAAGCACAAATACCGTATACTTATCGTGTATGTGGAATTAGCATCACAGTTCATCTCTTTCCTCAAAATAATCCAGAAAAAAGCACAAGTTATTTAGAGGTAAAGTACCTAATTCAGAATGTAATATTTATGCACTAATTTGAATTTCATATAAGGGAACATCCAAGCATTTTGCTTACCCTTGAAAAATAAAATGTGAGGCATATGCATAAATGTTATTAAAGAGCAAAGGACATGCATGGGCTGAGGGACATTTGTGATGGGTTCTTATCTTCCAAGTGCTTAGCAAACACTGGGCACTAGTTGGCCGTACCATGGATTAGATTACACTACAGAGAATATCTCTTTTGCTTTCTTGTTTACTTCAAAAAGAGATATTTAACAAACAAACAAACAATAAAACAGAACATGAAGTTGGGTGGGCATAGAGGTAAGGAGGAGCTGGGAGGAGCTGGGGGGGAAAGAATATGATTAAAAATATATTGATTGTTTTCTATAGAGATGATTCTCCATTAGGTGTGGAAACATGCCTGGAATCCCACCACTGAATTCCAGCCTGGGGTACCTAGGGAATTCCATTCTATCCTGGGCTACAGAGTGTGATTGCCTTAAACCACACCTCAAACACACACACATACATAAACACCACACATACACACACACACACACACACACACACACAGAGAGAGAGAGAGAGAGAGAGAGAGAGAGAGACAGACAGACAGACAGACAGACAGACAGACAGAGACAGACAGAGACAGAGACAGAGAGAATGAGAGAGAAAAAAAGAAAAACATTACACTTTTTTCCTCCTTCAGAAGCAAGGAAGTTCTTTGTAGTAGTATTTGTATTTTAAAGGAAATGCCACAATGCAAAGTGTTTTCCTAACATCAGTAAAATTGACAATCTCAGTCTACATGAGAATGGTAGTGGCCTAGGCACAATGTTACCATTAACATGATTGGTGTATATATACAAGTTTATTGCTAGATTCCTTAAGAGCCTTTTAAAAAACATCTTTATTGAGTTATGAATTGCATACAATAAACTACACCCATCTAAAATACTCATTTCTATTTTTTGTTTATATGCATAAAACCACAATAATGAAGATACAGAACATTGCAGCACCCCCCACCTAGAGATTTATAGAGAATTCTTTGTGGTCACCTCCTTCCACCTCCAGTCCTTGGCACTCATTAGTTGGCTTTCTATCATGGTAGATCAATTAGCATTCCACACTTTGTTTGCATTTTCTAGAATTTTGTGCAAGTGTAACTATAAGGCATGTCTTTTTTCATTTGTCTCACGTTTTTTACTCACCATAATGTATTGGAGGCTGAAGCCATCATTATGTGTGTTAGTAACACATCCTTTTTTGTTGCTAAGTCAAATTCCATTTCATAGGAATAGTAGAAGTTTATTTCATCTGCTGCTCACTTACCGGTGGATGTTGACACTTCTTCCTAGATCAAATAAACCTTTTAGGTCAAGTGCATATAAGCCATTTTATTTTCATGTATCTTGGGTAAATACCTATAAATGTAATGGCTGGGTCATATGTTAGCTGTATGTTTAGTTCCATTAGAAACAGATGAATCATTCACTGAAGTGGTTGGACTGTTTTACATTCTCACCAACAATGTATGATACAATTTAGCTGTGGACACTTCTTCACATATATTTTATTTCTTTATGGGAAGTAACAATGAATAAACTAGTTTATAGTTAATGCATGTTAATATTTGTTTTTGAACAAATCAATTACTTTCTGAGTCTGTTCTTGTGTCTGAAAAGTAGAAATACAAACAATAAGAAGACACAGATAGGGTTGTGGATTTAGCTTAGTGGTAGAGCACTTGCCTAGCAAGGGCAAGGCCCTGGGTTTGATCCTCAGCTCAAAAAAAAGAAAGTAGAAGACACAGATAAATGTAGCTCTCATCCTCATCAAAGAAGCTTCTTTGTATATCAAATGGAGACCATTACAGAAAACCACAATCCACCAAAATGCAGAGATTATAGGGTACCCAGTCCTAAGTGATCCATCTATAATACACATATGGCACATTGTAGAAGAAGAGGCAGAATGACTTTAAGAGCCAGAGGAAAAGGAAGTCTGTTGCACGATAGTGTCTTCTAGATATAACAGGGATACTATGTGCATGTAACCTCAACAAGACCTATACAATGATTACATTAGTCAACATGCCAATGGAGAAGGGGGAAATTTCACAAGGCCTCACCCCAGATAAAGAGCCATAGGCAAGAGTGGAAGAATTAGTTTTCTCTAGGGATGAGTCACCCTCCCTCTCTCTGTCTGTCTGTCTGTCTCTGTGTCTCTCTCTCTCTGTCTCTGTCTCTGTCTCTGTCTCTCTCTCTCTCTCTCTCTCTCTCTCTCTCTCTCTCTCTGTGTGTGTGTGTGTGTGTGTGTGTGTGTGTGTGTGTGTGTGTGTGTGTGTGTAAAGAGAGAGAGATGTAATAGTAATATTGCAAAAGAGGTCATGCATTTGAGAGGGAGTGGAATGGGGACATGGGAGAAATTGGATATGGGAGAGGAAGGGGTACTTATATATGAAATTCTCAAAATTTTTAACTTAAGAATGATACATGTAAAAGCATGTAGACATAATACAAAGCCAGACAGCCCTGTTTAAACTCAGTGGATCACAAAGCTAAACAAAAATTCATAATCATGGGAATAGGGCCTGTAGGAAAGATAGGGGCTTGATGGAAATGTGAAAGAGACTGCAAAAGAATAAATTTTGTTATATATTACTTAAATATATATTTATAAATTTTATAAAGAAGTAAATCTACTCCTGGGTATTTTATTTACTCATTCATTTATTTTGGATAGAAGTAAGAGTTTGTGCTACCGTGCCCAGCTCTCTTCTGAGTATACTAATGATCAAATAAGATACAGATATAAAGATAGTAACATATAGTCAGTACTTCTTAAGTGCTGTCTACTATTTTCTAAGTTTTACCTTTGCCCTCTTGTTTTACCTTCCAAACAACACTGAAGGATAAGTACTCATTTACATGCTTTGAGGATGAAGATACTGAGTCAAGATTTACACAGAGAATGCATGATGGTTTGGAATTTGAGTCCAGGCAATATGGTTTCCAAGCACCAGAGTTTGTTATTTCATTTGCTGCTTGTACAGTGTAATAGGCTTAAGTGTGAATATTAGTGACTGTTGCCATCAATCCAGGCAGCTTGTCACGCTGTTTCATTACTTGCCCTTTGCTAAGTCAATTAACTGACAAAGTACTGCTTCCTTTTTCTGTTCTAGTTGTTTAATCTCTATTACATTTTGCAAATTATTAGCATCTAAATATAAATTTGTAGAGAGCTGTGTGCCGCACCCTAGAGATGGCTCTGGCTTCCGCCTTCCACCTTCCCGATGGTGAGCGCTCTCGGTGGTAAACAACTCCATATTCAGCTTGGCTTTAGGATCTGGCTTGCTTCCGTATACCTAGGCCTGTCTGCGATGCTCACGTGGCGGTTTAGGGTTGGCTACCCAGAGGCTATTAGGGTTGAGGGAGGGCTCCCCCTGGGGTCAGAAGATTGTTCAAGGTTCCTGAATAAACTGCAGAAAGAAGAGCTCCGTGTTGCGTCTTCCTTGCTGGTCGAGGCGGTTGCGACATAAATTGTAGTTAAAAATGAAATATACCATTAATTATAGCACTCTGGAGGCTGAGGCAGGCAAACCTCTCTGGGTTTGAGGTCAGCGTAATCTATACAGTGAGTTCCAGGCCACCCAAAGCTCATAGTGAGACCCTGTCTCAGAAACAAAACACAACAATAACAAAAAATACTTCAGACATCTAATACCTAACCTGACCCCTCGATGCCATTTAAAAATGTCCCCAGCACATTATTAATCCATCCTAGAGTCTTTTCTACCTGAAATGCTACCCTTAAATATAAGCACCTCTTTAGTTGGAAATCTATCTAGCAATATCTACTTATATTGAGCCAGTATCTACTCTACAACTTAGCAGTTCCAACCTCAAAAACATTGCCTGGCAGAAATGTATATATTTATTAACTTAAGTGAATTATAACATCCATGTCAGCAGTACTTGCAATTAAAAGAAATACCAAATGAAAAGCAAATAAACAGCCGTAAAATATATTTTAGTCACATAAAAAATAATACATAGTCATGAAAATAAATCACAGCTATGTGCAAAAACTCATAATAGATACATATGTAAATCAAATAAACATACTATTGAGTTAAAAAGCCAGACTCAGAAAAATCAATACAGCTTAATCCCATTTGTATGAAATTCAAAACCAGGAAGAATAATAGTTACCCTGATTAGAGCGAGGCACAGTGAGATATTGAAAGAGTACAAGAGCAGGGCCTCTAGGGCGCTGGTGGTGTTATATTTATATAGATGCTTGGTTACCTTGGTGTTCAATGTGTGAGAATTCATCAAGCTGCATAATTATTTATTTCTGTGCTTTTCTATTTTGTACTTCAAATAAAAATTCATAATAAATTAATCCCCCTTACTGTTTCTTCATCCAACTATCAAGCTTCTTCAAATGCTCACTTCTTTCATTGACCCTTCTTTTAAGTATCCACTCAAAGACAACTTGTAAGAAAGTTGATCAAAACCATTTTTTGCCAATAATAAGAATTTATTGAATTCATTCTTCTACAATGAAGCATATCTATCTCTTCCTTCCAATTGCCCCATGTGCTGGCTAGTTTTTATGTCAACTTGATGCTAGCTAGAATCATCAGAGAGGATGGAACCTCACTTGAGAAAAAGCCTCCATAAAATCCAGTTGTAAGGCATTTTCTTAATTAGTGGTTTATGGGGGAAGAATTAGACCATTGTGGGTGGTGCCACTCCTGGGCTGTTAGTCCTAAGTCCTTCAAGAAGGCATGCAGAATGAACTGGCTTTTTGGAGCCTGCTACCTATGGTGGGACACCTCACACAGCCTTGATGCAGGGGGAGGGGCTTGGACCTGCAACTACTGGATGTACCAAGCTCTGCTGACTTCCCATGTGAGACCTTGCCTTCTTGGAGGAGGTAATGAGAGTGGTTTGGGGGAGAGGAAGATTGGAAGGGCAGCAGGAGTGAAGAGGGGGATCTGTGATTGGTATGTAAAATGAAAAAATTCTTAATAAATAAATAAATAAAAGGCAGGCTGAGCAAACCTTGGGGGGCAAGCCAGTAAGCAGCACCTTTCCATAACCTCTGCACCACCTCCTGCATCCAGATTCCTGCCCTGCTAGAACACCTATCTTAATCTCCTTCAGTGATGGACTAGGATGTGGCAGCATAAGCTGAATAAACCCTTTCCTCCAAAGTTGCTTTGGTCATGATGTTTCATTCCAGCAGTAGACACCCTAACTAAGACACCCATGTTAAAAGAGAAAATCAAAAGCAAAACTAAATTACAAGACTTGCACATAGCAGCAACTTCAGATGGAAACAATACTTCTCGCCAGTTAAGCCTAAGGGGGCAGTCATGGAGAATGAGTAACTCAGAAAATCTGCAGCCGCTTGCAGCAAAGCAGCAAACAACGTGGGCATTTTAAAAGTTCCTTAAAATGTAATTCAGTTTACCAAGAAAAAAGTCATTGATCTTGGCCTGCTTCCACCAGTAGTAATACTTCTCATATTGAAACCAGCAATCACTGCATTTGTCATAACTGCCCGAAAACAGAAGTATGCTAAAGCCAGAAACCAGCTGGGCAAAATAGATTGAAATATGTTGATCTTTGAGTCATTCCTTCTTATTAATTATTTAAGCAACTTAAATCATGAGAGGGTAGCCAGCTGAAGTTCTTGTCTAACGATGCTTTAGGCAAGTATTATTTCTTTAACTTACCTGGCAAAGCAGTTTCATGTGGGTTGGTATCCAGCCTCTCATTGGTTATCATTTATTTTGCTTTTTGATGAATTTTCTTGGGTACAGCGAGAACTGTAAACATCTTTGACATTTCCCTGCTTATGCTTATCAGAAGCATTTGTCATTGTTTCTTTTAAACATACAGAACTTCTGGATCCATGTTGAGTTATCTGATTGCCAAAGAGAGAGTAACTGGATAATCATGGAAGAAACACTTAGTGACAAAGTGGGGTCTCTGGACCAATAGCACTGGCATTCTTTGGAAGCCTGTTAGAAATGCAGGCTCTTGACCACTGCTCACACTTATGGAATTTTATACTTAGCATCATAATCAGGTCTTCATAGGCACCTTTGACTGTGCATGCTTAAGAAACACTGTTGTAAACAGGTATGAACTTCAAGAAAAGCTGAGTCTCCAAAAGGGTCCAGAGTAGCTTGTGGATGAAATATTGCGCACCCCAGATAGACATAGAGGCCAGAAAATGGTGGCATACACACCTTTAATCCTAGCCTTCTGGAGGCAGAGATCCATCCTGATCTCCATGAGTTCAAGGCCACACTGGAAACAGCCAGGAATGATGACACACACTTTTAATCCCAGGAAGTGATGGCAGGAAGCAGAATGGCATATAAGGCATGAGGACCAGGAACTAGAGGCTTTTTGGGCCTTTTAAGCTTTTAGGCTTTTATCAGCAATTCAGTTGAGAACCATTCAGATGAGGACTCAGAGGCTTTCAGGTTGAGGAAACAGGATCGACTGAGAAGTTGGTGAGGTGAGGTTGGCTGTGGCTTGTTCTGCTTCTCTGATCTTTCAGAATTTACACCCAAGATCTGGCTCCTGAGTGTGTTAAAAATAAGACCTTTTAAGATTTTTGTTACAGTAGCTACTGGGACTAAACTCAAGGTGGAGTCTGCTAGCCATTTGCATATATATTTTTGTTTCTGCAAGAACTACATATGGACATTTACAGCCCCTGCCTTGGTATGTACCTGTTTCAATTACCAAGATAAACAACCTCCAGAAAATCCCATTGTACCACCTAGAACTGACCAATGAACAAACTGTGACCTTCAATCAAATGGAAATATCAACCAGGCAGGACTAAGCCCTTCTGTCCTACATGTTTGTGTTTCCTATTTCCACAGTAGATGTGTATCTAGGAGAGAACTTTCTAGACACAAGATACTCCCTATTCTTCCAATGACATCTAATTCCCTTTTGTATGAAAGGCTGCAACTTTCGGATGAAATAATGCTTCTTTTTTGAGCTAAATTCTTTTCTAGTGAATTTTTTGTTGACACAGAAACACTGTCTTTTTTCTCTGAGCAGTAGACAAAGAATTTTTCCCATTTTGTGTTAAACACATTATGTTCTTTCTTACAGCATACAAAATAAATACCACTTTAGAGACTGTGTCCTAACCCTCTTCAACCAGACAGAAAGCCCTGCACCTCACAGGGTTTTATGAAGAGGCATGCTATTCAAATTCTCCATGTAAGAGCTAGGGCTAGCATAGTGATTGCCTGGCATGCTCTAAGCTCTAGACCCTAGGTCTAAGCTTCAATCTTCAATACCATACAAAAAAAACCTACATGATTAGAAGTTTTACCCATTTTTCTATCAAAAGGACAAAATGAATTGCTTACAGAAAAACTGTTTTTTTAACTGGGAGTCTTGGAAAAGAATAGTCACAATATCTACTCACAAGGCCAAGGTAGAAAACAAATAGATGTGCACATGATTTTGATCAAGGATCTGTCTTCAGAATCCATCTACCTTGTAGGCAAGAAATAATTGTAGTAATGAAGGGACTGGTACTGTGGGAAAAAAACTAATTATCTTCCCAATTTACATATTCTGGTATCCATTCTCCCCTTCTTCTGTTTAATGATGTTTCATATATGCAGTTTTATCCAAGCATATACTTGTCTCATAAGAGACTACATAATGGCCTGCAAATAACTGTGGTCATGACACTAAATTATCCAAATAGAATATTAGTAGAAGGATGTACACACTTCTTTACCCACTACTTCAAAGGAAGGTCTTTGCTCTATTTTCTTCCCTTGTACCTACCTACCTTTCCCAAAGTCAGAAATGCAGATGTAGGACTGAAAAAACACCTCAGATCAGATCAGATCTATTAGGACAATGACCATAATAGAAGGCTGAAACATAATCTACAAAGAGAAATACACAACAAACTAATTTGTTATGAATAAATCCAAACTAGAGTAGAAACCAGAGGTGCACATACCTCAGGATATAAGGTGATACCAGGCATTGGGTTGAAAGTGTGTATGAGGAAACAGAAAAAAAAAATGTAAGACCCAACACACACCAGATTCTCTCTGCAACCCCCATTACCCAGTCACCATCATGATACTCACCAAGAGCTGAGTGGTTTATTGAAAGAGCATGGAAAGCCTGGAATAATCCAGGTTAGAGAAAAGAAGTGGGACTGAAATTTCAGAAGTTCCTACTCTTTCTTCTTTTCTGGAACTCCAGCATACAGGTTTCTAGTCTCCACGTCCCCAAACCTCCCCAAAAGAGAATGAGAAGATTCTTTTCTGAGAAAATGATCTCAAGAGAGGGTTGTATAGATTCTCATATTTGAGAACTCTCCAACAAAATGACTGGCCTTCATCCAATCACACCAATACCATCTTTACCTAGCTTTTCTGTATTTATTCTTAAGTATGAATAAATAGCACAAGATAAAAAAAAAATTCTGGATTGCCTCCGCCATGACAATAAGAGTCTCTCTTGGTTGCCATGATAAATAGAATACAATGATTATAAACAACTTGGGGGAGAGAAAGTATCTATTTGGCTTATACAACCTGAACAACTCTCTATTGAGAGAAGCCAAGGCAGTAACAGAAACTAGGCAGGAACCTGAAGGTAGGAGTTGATGCAGAGGCCATAGAAAAAAAGCTACTTACTGGCTTGCTCTCCATATCTTGCTCAATCTGCTTCTTATAGCACTCAGGACCACCAGCCTAGGGGTGGAACCACTCACAATGAACATGAGCCCTCTCACATCAATCACCAGCCAAAAAAATGCAGCACAGGACAATTAAGTTTCCTTCTTTCAAAATGACTCTAGATTGTGTCAAGTTGACATAAACTAGCCAGTACTGATTCCAATCAAACACACCAAGAAGAAATAAAAAACAAAAGAAAAAATTAAATTAAAGCAATAATAATAAGAAAAATGATGGGAGAGGGTAAGATAAAAAGCCTGCATCCATGAATCAATACTAGGATGTTACAACAAAGAAATAATAAGAAAACACTTAAGAGCTTTTATAGATTGAATATGATAACTAAAACCATCTCAAAACTCAACAAATGATTCAAATATAACTATGAGGAACATATCTCAAAAAGGTAAACTGAAGGACCTAGAATGTAGGAAGAGGGACATAAAGTTAGATAGTTATCTTGGTGTATAAAACATCTAGCTCATAAGAATTTCTAAATCCAACCTTGGTAAGGAAATTATAAAGAGGTAATAACATGACATTCCTCCAGAATTAAGAAAATGAGTTTCTGGAAGGCGAGAGCCCATAAAATGCTAAATACAATATAGAACACACACACTGAACATCAACAGGGTATATTATTCTCACTGATACATTAACCAAGACAACTCTAAAAACACTAAAATCCTCCAAGAGAAAAATACCGTAAAGAACCTGGAAGTCACTTTATAATCCTAAGAAGTTATACTGGGAACTTGGCCAATGCCCACATTTTGATGGAAAATTATTTTGATCCTAGAATTTTTATACTAGCCAAATTAACACTCATGATTAAGAGGAGAAAATTTTCAAGTATGAAAGAAGTCTGAAGTGTCTTTCTAGGAAGGTACTCAAGGCATTCCACACAAACACAAGAAAATACACACATACAAAATGAAAGACGTTAAGTAAGTACTAGTGAATGCCACACAGAAGAGAGAACAGAGCATTCCTTTATTAACAGATAAAATGTAATAGAATGGCTAGTTAGTAAATCCATACAACACACAATGTAGATTGAATGTGTATAACTGGAGACTCTAGCCCCACACACAGGGCATGGAACTGATTAGTTACTGATGTGCTTGGTAGACAGTGGTGAGAAATATCTAGAGCTTTGTGAGTGAATGTCAAAAAAAGTCATGACTGCTTTCCAGAAAGCTAAGTATATAAAAGAAAAGAGCATTTAGCCCAACAAATGACAACGAAAAGAAATGGAGCTATTACATTTTCTATAGTCTAGTTGGGAACAACATCACACAGTTATTACATTAGTAACCTTTATCATCCTTATAACAACATACTTGAAAGAAGCAACTTCTGGGAAGAAAGACCTATTCTTGTTCACGATTTTAAGACTCAGTCCATCATGACAGGGAAGGCAAAGTGGAGTGACACTGTATGTGTAAGTGGGAGCAGGTGACAATGGCCTTCACCTGGTTGCAGGCCAGGAAGGAAAGGTACTGCCAGAACCAATGCAGGCAAAAACGAGAAAGGCCTATGCCCTACTTCTGATAGTCAGGCCCCACTTCCCAAAGACTCTTCAAAACAGCAGCTTAAGATGAGGATCAATTACTCAAAACATGACCCTGTAGATCTCCACCTTCCCAATGCTGTGACCATTAAATACAGTTCCTCATGTTGTGGTGACCCCCAACCATAACATTATTTTTATTGCTATTCATAACTGTAATTTTGCTACTGGTAGAAATCATACTGTAAATATCTGTTTTTCCATGATCTTAGGCGACCCCTGTGAAAGGGTTTGTTTGACCCCTAAGGAGGTCTCGACCCAAAGTTGAGAACCACTGCTGTAGAGGGTATTTCAGATTGAAACCAGCATTCCAACCTTGGTCCTCAAGCTTATGGCTACATCATAATACAAAATGTACTAAGTCCAACTTTAAGACTCTTCATAGACTTAACACTGTTCAAAAACCCAGTCTCTACAGAGAGTCAAGGAAAATTCCTTTTCTCTCCCTCTTTCCATTTTTCTCTTTCTGTCTATTATGGTATGAATGAAATTGTTTCTTTTAAGTAAATTTCAGGCATTGGAAAATGATCACTCTAGTTGTGATGTGACAGTACCTCTGAGATCACATCACAGTATTCCATTTATGTGAGGAATTGGGCCTAGCAAGTTTTTCCTATGTTCATCTGGTAGCATTGTAACTGGAATTTCTAGACAGGGTCAGTATTCTTGAGCAAACTGATATGACAAGATGCTTAAGTGATGAAAATAAAATACAAGGGCATTTTAACAGGAGTCATAGTCTTGAAAGTAAAATGTGGATGAGAAGGCCTAGATAAAGAAGCATTAGATACAAACTTGGGCCTCAGTGTCCTAATCATCTAGGAATCTCACATTCTGAGCCAAGAATCATCATCAGTTTCATCTGACACAAAAGGCAGTGTGCCTCCAGGCAGTGCCAAATAGATGAGGCAGAATGGCACAGATCCAGAGCAAAGCCATACAGGGCCAGCAGTTGCCTGGACAGTAGGGAAGCTAGGCTGAAAAGAGCCCTTCAGTTTTGATAACTCATTATCCTGACTTAGTAGCTGCTCAGCCATCTTCGTGACAGCCGGGGGCAGTGACCAGTGGAGCATTCAGTCAACAAATGTTATCATCACTGCAATACTAATCATGCTATCATCCATCATAATAGTTTTTGTTCTGATATGAGACTCAGAAGGCTGGGGGTTTCCATTTGAGAAAAAGCAAAGGAGTAATGGAGTTTTGAATGGTCCAGGTATGTTAGAAGGAGGTAAAGAAAGGAGCACACTGAATCAAGAGTCGATGAAAGAGGAGAAGCAAGGAAAGCAGCATAGCCTACAGAAGAGAGGGAAATAAATTGGCTTCATAGTTCTTTCTGCTATAGTCACATTCTATACAATGTGTTGATGACTTAGAAATGCCAGTGGCAAGATATCCATTTATATAACAGATACTGCCAGTGCTCCACCCCCACCCCATTCTCTGATCCCCTTACCATGTTAGTCCACACTAACCAAACTTCCAATGGCAAATACATATATCTTTGCCAGGGGCTTGGCCTAGAGATACCAAACCAACATTATACCCTGACACAGCAGTTTCGTTAACTCCAGGGGTCGTGGACCAATTGATCCAAGTAATAGCTATTATGCTGGCTGGTACATATCAGAACATAATTAGAACTGACAAATATAACTGACTGTCTCTTTCTATATCACCTCCCCACTCACAGCCAATGTTTCTGTGCCTCTGATGTGTAACAGTTTCCTCCAAGATTAAAACATCCCATTCTGCAGGGAAGTTCTTTAAAGAGGGAGGTAAACAACTAAAAAAAAAGCTTCAGGAAGTCCCTGAGACTGACCAGATTCTCTAGGTCCCTCTATCTCAGAGTAAGCAATGAAGCTGCTGAGAGTCACTCACAAACAAGTCAACCTGAAAAGAAGACTCTCAGACAAGACAAGCTACAAAGAAGACTCTTGTCAGAGGCCAGCTCCGACCAGCCAAAGGGGTCTTGTGGGAAGGAGTGAGGAATGAGGAAGTATTAGATAGAAATATAGATGGAACCGATGAGAAAGACAGAGACACAGGATAGCTTCGAGAGGGCCCTGGGTCAATACCCAGTTGCCCCTAGTTTATTCAAGATGGGCTTTTTATACATCAGCAAAGGCAGGGGTAAAAGACCTCCCCCACTGAAGGTTGAAGTATAAAGTACCAACAAGTCTAGACCCTTCAAAACATCTGGTAACTATGCCTTTGGCCAAATCATCCCATTATGCAGCCCTGCTGGGCAAAGCAAGCTCAGACTTTCTGACAAGCCTCTGTTGGCCCCCACACAGACTCTTAGAGGAGAAAAGCTACAATGAAGACTCTGATACAAAAACAGCTGCCTAGAAGAAGCAAAGACCAGCCCAGCTACCTGAAATTGGTTTAAGACTGAAATCTCTTGGAAAAGACACTCTCTGACCTGTTGAGCAGCCTGTAGGCTGTTCAGTGTTCTCTAGGTTCCCAACTTTCTTGAGCTGTCACCCATACTGGAGTGGGCTGTGGAGATGCAGATGTCTTTGAGTTATGTCTGTTTCTGCAAGTAATCCCTGGAATTTGCCCCAGTAGAACTCATCAGTTCACCAAATTGAACTTTGTTGGTACCCATACTTTGGTCTATCATGGGCTCCCTATCTGGGGATAGTAGACATGGGTGTATCTTCTTCCCAGGGAAAGTTTTGTCATCCAAAAGCCTCCCATATTAATAGGCTAATCTCAAAATATTTGGAGAGGGGAACCCAACTAAGATAAACACATTGCTCTCACACACATTTCCAATATCAAAGCAAGAGCTATTGTGTTCTCTCTGTTCAAGGCAGTATGTCTGACAAAGAATGACTAGTAACTACTGCACCTTTTAAAGGCGAACTTTTTGATAAAACAATCCCCTTTTCCATTTAATTTCCCAACGAGCATATAGTAAGCAATTGAGAAAATTAATCCACAAAAGAGGAAGTCTAGACAAGATGATATATCCAGAGTAGAGTCTCAGACTGAAAGAGAGAATTCATTTTCAATATTCTACATTCACAGGTTGGAACAACATATACCTGTCTTAGTTACTTTTTGGTTGCTGGAATAAAATACCACGACCAAGAACAAATTGGAGAAGAGTTTATTTTGCCTTACTGTTTCAGAATGACAAGAATCCACTATGGTAGGGAGGCATAGCAGCAAGTGGCAGACAGTAATGGGAATAGGAAGCTGAGAGCTTCAAATGCAACCATGAAACACAGCAAACTAAAAGTTTAGAGAAGCTATGTAATCTCAAAGCCTACTCCCATTGATGCACCACTGAACTACACAAACCTCTCTAACTGGCACCACCAATTAGGAACCAAATGTTTAAATACCTGAGCCTACAGGATACATTTCTCATTCAAACCACCACACCATCCATGATATGGTATTGTTTGTATTATATATGTGAACAATCATAGAAGAACACTGGCCCTGTGCTATATATATATATATCACATATGTTCACTGCCATGTATATAGCTGTGCCAATGCCTATATAGTATTAGTAGATAGAGCTGTTTTCCACTCTTTGTAATAAGGCTTAAAGACTTTCAGATAAGGCAATGATTGAAAATAGAGCCTGGTGAACAGTTCTAAGGCTGGGTCCACAGAAGGGTGAGTACAATCACACTATATAGCAAAAACTTTAGTCCCCCAAACCATTCAATTAGTAGCTATTGAATATTTGCATATAATACCACAACTCTCTACTACATACCAAAAACATATTGTTCAATGATGAAAAACACAAATTATATGGCACTTAGGATTCTCCATTCTGTGTTCTACTTTAGAAGATCCACACATATACCTATGAAACTGATATCCCTGCCATTCCCATTTAGGGTACAGAACACAGAGGTTAAGTGGCTTATCCAGGCCATACAACAAATTTTGTCCCAATTAGTGCTCCAGCTGGATTTTGATCTGCTATCTCCCAGTCATAGGCCCTATTGCATTATTGTCTTGGAATTTACATTCTGGTAAGCAAAACAAACCTTACATAAGACGTTAATCATATTTGCAACCATTTCACTTCAATTTTAGTCTGGACCTTGTGGGAGGTGCTATGTACAGAATGCCCTGAGCATGTTCATCAGCTTATTCACTTCACAAGTACATATTGATTGCATACTCTTTGCCAGTTTCTGAGGGAGATATTAGAAATTTAATGAACAAAATATATGCTCCTGTGCTGTTTTCCAGGAGGAAAGGGGTGTCAGACATTATTTGAATAATGACACTCATTTACATGTGATCACAGAGGTGACAAATGCTTTGAAGGAAAGTACTGAGAGTTATAAGAGCACATAATAGAAGGGCTTGACATTTAAAATGAGATCAAATGAGCTCTGAACGATGAGTAACAGTTACCTTGGTGAAGAGAACAGGAAAACACATTTCAGGGAGGCATGCGCCAAGGTTCTGAGAGAAAATGTACAAGTGAGAGCTGGTACTGCTGGAGCTTAGAGAGTGAGGAGGCATGCAAAGAATAGAGATGGTCAGCAGAAGTCACATGGACTACAGCTAACAAGGGCCCTTTCAAAGCAAAGGGGCTAAGGACAAGTCAAAACAAGAGACAGAAAGGTAATTAATCAGGTAAACTGAGACAGATGGTGACCCTAATTTTGGCCTGTTAAAGTTTTCATTCTTTAGTCTAAGAACAGTTAAGAAACCACTGAATGTTGTTAAATGCCAAGAAAGGGATTATATTTTGTATCTTGTTTTGATTGTCCTTAATAATGTTCTAGCAGTGTGAAGAATAGATTAGAAAGCAGCAATAGTTAATACAGGTAGATAAATAAGGATTTATGTCAATAATCCAGATGTGAGAGGAAATGCCTTAGATCTGGATGATATTAATAAATATTAAAAAGAAATCAGATAGTCTAGTGAGAATGGGGACTAACAAGGGTTTAGAAAACAAGAACTACAACTGCTTTGTAAAAGAAATTGATATTTCAAGCACAAGACAAGAAAAAATAAGGAAATTATTAGTTGAGTTTCCAACATTGTTACCAGTTAATGTTTAAGGAGGAGTTGGGGTTTATTTAATTTGGTTTTATTAATAAAAGCAGATGATAAGGAACGACCCCAAAGTAGTTTCCCTTCCAAATTAATCTTGCTACATTTTCCAAACTAGTGTTAGATGCCATTTGGTTCTGTCCCAGTGGAAACAATCACATGGGGGAAAAATCCTTCAAGGGAATTGTATGAAATGCACTGATTTTCCATGTGGATAAGTGAATCCGGTGTATAATGGTCTCTCAGCTTCCTCTCTGTGTCTCTGTCTTATTGTCTCTCTGTGTCTCTGTCTCTCTCTCTCTTTCCATCCTTCCTTCTCTCCTTTCCTTTTTCCCCAACCTCCTGTGTGCCCCCCTCATTCTCAGTAGCCTCCCCTCTCCCCCAGCTCCTTCTGTTCTCACTTCTTTTCTCCTATCTAGTTTCATCATCTATAACTGTTCCAATGACCTCTTACTTACATACATACAAACGTTCAAATTAAGGATCAGTATGAGAGACAACATGTGATTTTTTTTTTGTCTTTTTGGCATTTCCTTTGTTGTTGATGATTTATTTACTTCTAAGGCTGATGAAGCCGATTGTGATTAAAACAACTCTCAAGCAAACTTGAATTCCTCTTGTATTACTGACATTTATCAAAATTGAAATAATATATAGTGTTCCATCTTTTCCAAAATTGAAATCTTCATTCTCAATTGACATGAATATAAGAGCAATTCTAATTACTATTCACATTTTTATAATGTCCCTATTTTCATATTCATTTGCATTGGGTCAGGCTGATATTTCTCTCTTCCTACCAAGAGCTCTGAAAGGGAAAAATAAATACAGTAATTTGTATTTACCAGGAAACAAGTGAATAATCCAAAGGACAGATTTTTTCTGTTTTTCTTTTTTTCTTTCTTTTCTTTTTTTTTTTTTTTGTCTTGTTTTGTTTTTGGTTTTGGTCTTGGAATGAAATCTAAAGATTAACTAGTCTTATTCCCTTAATTTGAATAGTTATAAAGCAAAGCTCAGAAATGGCTTGCATTCTATTATCTCCTTCTCATCCCTCTACTTCTCCCCCTTTCTAGCTTCATGATCTCTGCAAGTATACTCCAAATTACAAACAAATCAAAGCATTTTAAGTTAAGATCATATATGAGATAAGATATGCATTGTTTGTCTTTCTTGACCTGGACTACTCCATTCATTTTCCTGTAAACTTCATTTTCTTTACAGCTGAATAAAATTCCATTATATATATGGACCATGCTTTCATTATCCATCCACCAACTTATGGACACTAGTTTGTTTTCATTTCCAAACTATTGCAAACCAATCAGGAATAAAAATTGGTGAACAAGTATCTCTAGGTAGTATATAGAGTCCTTTTAGTATAACATGATCATTTGATAGATATATTTCTAGCTTTCTGAGGAAATTCCACACTGATTTCCATAGTGATGGTACCAGTTTACACTTCCAAGAGTGTGTAAGGGATTCTTTTTCTGCACATTCTCACCTGCTTTTTCTTGATGATAGACACTTGGAATAGGATGAAATGGAATCTGTAAGCAGTTTTAATCTGAATTTTGTGATGGCTAAGGATGATGAACACTTTTAAAGACACATATTAGCAATTTGTATGTCTTCTTTGGGCTATTTGTTTTAGATTGATGCTTATTTTGATTGAGTTATTTTCCCATTCTGTAGACTTCTTCACTCAATTAACAGGTTCCTTTTCTATACAGAATATAGTTTCATTAGGTCCCATCTGTGAATTATTGACCATTTCCTAAGCAACCAGATTCCTATTCATAAAGTCCTTAACTACACTTAATTTTGGAGTCTTTTTCCCCCAGAAACTTCCAAGTTTTGAGTCTTTTATTAAGGTTTTGATCCATTTAGAATTTAGTTTTATGCAGGGTGAAAGCTGGGAGTCTAGTTTTATTCTTTCACATGCACATACTCGATTTTCCAAATACCATTTGTCAAAGAAGGCATCTTTTCTTCTAATTAATGATTTTTACTTTTGTGTCATTTAGGTAGCTTTGATGCATGGATTTCAGAATTTCAGGCCTTACACTAAGGTCTCTGATCTGTGTGGAGCTGATTTTTTACATATGAAAGATAAGGATCTAGTGTCAATCTTCTACGTGTTAATATCCACTTTTCTCAGCATCATTTGGTGAAAGTCTGTCTTTCCTCCACTGTGTTTTGGGTTGAGTTTTTGGGGTTTTTTTCTGCCCTTTTGGCAAAAATTATGTGGGTGTAGCTGTGTGGGCTACCATCTAGGTCTTCTATTCTATTCCATTGATCTACATATCTGTTTCTGTGCTGGCACCATGATCATTTTGTTATTATGGCTATGTTGTATAATTTGAAGTTGGACATAGTGATACCTCCAGCATTATTTTTGTTCAGGACTGGTTTAGCTACCCATGATCATTTTGTCTCAATATTAAATTTTAGATACTTCATCTGTGTCTGTGAAGACTATTGATGAAATGTTTAAGGACATTTTATTGAATCTCTAGATTGCTTTTGATAGGACAGTTATTTCTACAAGGTTAATTATTCTAATCCTTCAGTGTCTTCAAGTTTTCATTATAAAGCTCTTTAACATCTTGATCAGATTTACTCCAAAGTACTTTTTGTTTCTTAGGCTATTGCAAATGAAATTGCTAGCCTTCTTTTTTTTTCTCAGTCTGTATACCATCAGTACATGGGAAAACTGTTGTTTTATATGTTAATTTTGTATTATGCCACTTTAATGAATGTGTTTATCAATTATAAGAGTTTTCTAGTATTTGGGTTCTTTTATCCAAGATCCTATAATCTGCAGATAAGGCCACTTCAACTTCTTTCCTATTTGTATCTCTTTTATATCTTTCTCTTGTCTTATTTCTTTAGCTAATACATTAAACTCTATATTGAATAGGAGTGGAAAGAGTGGACACCTTTCTCTTGCTTATGCCCTTAAGGGAAATGTTTTAAGCTTTTTTTTTGGCTGTTTAACATGACATTGGTTATAGGTTTGTCAAATACAGATTTAATTATGTTACTATATTCCCCCTCTATCCATGGCCTTTCCAGAGTTTTTTTTTTTTTTATTTTATTAAGACAAAATTTTAGTCATCAGGGAAACGCAAATAAAAACAACTCTGAGATATCATCTTACACTTGTCAGAATGGCTAAGATAAAAAACCACTGAAGACAGCTTATGTTGGAGAGGATGTGGAGCAAGGGGAACATTCTAGAGGTTTTATCATGAGGGGATGTTAAGATTTTTTTTCAAATGCCTTCTCTGCATTTTGGGGATGATCATGTGGTTTGGGTTTTGAATCAATGTGATTAATTACCTTTATTGATTTGTATATGTTGTACCATTTCTGCATCTGTAATGAAGCCAACTTGACCATGATGAAGGATCTAATGGATATTTTATTAGTTAATTTTCTATTGCTGTGATAAAATATCATACCAAAGACAACTTACAAAAGGAATGATTTATTTGAGGTTCATGATTCCAAAGTGTTAGGGTTCATTATGATGGAGACAGCATGCCAGAAGGAGGCAAACATGACAGCTGGAACTGAGGCCGAGGGCTCACATCTCAAACCATAAACAGGAAGCAAAGATGGCAAACTGGGGTGTCATGTGACTTTTGAAACCTCAAAATCTGCTCCCAGTGACATATCACCTCCATCAAGGCTATACCACCTAAACTTCCCAAACAGCACCATCAATTGGGGACAAAATATCCAAACGTCCAAGAGTATGTGGACATCTCATTCAACTACCACAGGTGGGTTTTATTGTTATTGTTTGTTTGTTTGTTTTTGGATTTTGTTTGCAAGTATTTTGTTAACAATTTGTACCTATATTCATTCAGAGATATTTGTAATTTTCTTTTCTTGTGGTTGTTGTCTAGTTTCATAGTGTTAGAAGGTGCTGTGCAGGCTGCTGGGGGAGAAAAGTCACTAATGGTCTTACCTAACTGTGGACCTTGAATGCTACAATACCAACCTGACAAGAAGGTTGTGTCCATTAATGCAATAGTGGCATGGTTGTTATGGGAGTAAGCAACCATTTTCCCATTATATTTGAGGTCTAATCTACACACATAGTTTATACCTTGTACTGTAAATCTTCTCAATAGTCAATGGCTAGGGAGATCATAGATCCTTCTTAGAGCAGGGCATCTACTACTGTTGCTTTGATAAATAGGCATATCATCAAAATGTGTTTTAAATATTTATGTTTATGCCCATACCTAATTGGGACAATAATATCTCCATCATCACCCCCTAAGACTCAGTGAAAATTGTGGAAGAAGGGGTGAAAAGAATGTAAGAATTAAAGGATGAGAAGGAAGATTATGAAATGCTATCTTCTGAACATGACATGGCTAAAGAACACAGGAACTCACAGCAGCCTGCACAAGACTTGTGTAAAAGTGGACTCTTCAATATCCTATCATGGATGTGAAACGGGCTCATAATGCCCTATCCTTCTCAGATAAGCTATAGGTAGTTGATGATTCCTGGGGAAGGGAGGGTCATATTCCTTAACAGTGTAGACACTGGTAAACTGCAAGCTGCTCTTGCTCAAGTAAATAACCCTTTACACATGCAAGAAACCATAATTAAATACATGGGCCACAGAAAATTACACAGAAGCACAAGAGGGACTTGGTGGGAAGAAGAAGAGTGAGAATAGGAAGTGTAGAGGATAAATTTTGGAAATAGGATCAACATTCTCTCTCTCTCTCTTTCTCTCTCTTGTTCTCTCTCTACATATTATATATATATATGAAATTGTGAATGAATGTTTGTAAAAGAGAGAAAAAATTAATAACTTTGCCAAAATTATGTGATAAAGTTAGAAATAAAATTCAGCATCCTAATCCCCACTGCATTTCATAATCTTAAACAAGTTTTTTTGCACATATATGTATATAACAACAAAGAAAAAAGAGGCCATGAATTTGAAAAAGAGTGAGGAGCTTGGGTACATGGGAGCATTTCAAGGGAGGAAAAGGAAGGGGAAAATGATGTAATTATGTTATAATCTCAAAAAATAAAAAGTACTTTTAAAGTTTTTAAAATCGGGCCTCATGAAATTTCTAATGAGACCCAAGGAGTCAGAGGAAATAATCGTTTATTTAATTAGCTCTCTCTGGAAGAAAAACATTCTTCTCTTTTTATACCAGTGTTAAATGTTTCCTAGCATCAATAGTCAATCAATGGTCATATCTTTTTAGCACAAAGGCAGCTGTAACTTCTTTTGGGAATCATATTGTACTGAGACTTTTCCATGGCAAAATAGAGCGAATTTGATGAGAACTTCACTAATTCAATCTTATGTTATAGTCTCATTTAACCTTTACTCAAATTTAAATCAGAGAGATTAACTTTCCCGTGAGCAGTAGAAAATAATGAACAGGATGTTTATTTGTTATTTTCAGGTACAGATCTAACCAAAGAAATGGCAAGATTAATTTGCCCTGCATTTCATTTAAAGCTTCTAAACTGGAATTTCAGACAGCATGTGTGTTCAGATGGAAATTTGTACTATCTCAGTTACTCATTGCTGAACAATAGAATGTATGGAAAATGTAGAATATATACAAGAACATATTATTTTAAACTCTTCTGATAGTTCTATTTTAGAAGAAATAAAATGAAGATGATTAGTGACAGATTATTTCTTGTTGAGAGATCTCACTCTCAATTAGTCCTCCATTTTCCTCGGTTATTAAATAAGTTAAAATTTTCAGTTACAAATACACTATCTCAGCTATCTTTAAGAATTCTTTCATCTATCTTACTACACACATAAACTACCACACTGCTTCATTTGCTTTTAAGCAGGAAACATCTCAGAAGAGTCATGTTTCCTCCTTTTGGCTTCTTCTTTACAGTCAGTTTTAACCCTGGCCTCCACTGAAGCTGTATTCTTTTTTTGATTTATTTAATTTAATTTTACATATCAGCCATGGGTTCCCCTGTCCTCCCCACTCCAGACCCTGACCCCGCCTCCCCCCTACCCTACCCCCCATTCCCATCTCCTCCAGGTCAAAGACTCCCCTGGGGATTCATTTAAACCTGGTGGATTCAGTACAGGCAGGTCCAGTCCCCTCCTTCCAGGCTGAGTAAAGTGTCCCTGTGTAAACCCAAGGTTCCAAACAGCCAGCTCATGCACTAAGGACAGGTCTGGGTCCCACAGCCTGGGTGCCTCCCAAACAGTTCAAGCTATTCAATTGTCTAACTTATCCAGAGGGTCTTGATCCAGTTGGGGGCTCCACAGCCTTTCAGAAGCTGTATTCTTAAAGGCCATTAATGAATGTCTGGCTTTCCCCTGCTACTAACCGAATCTTTTGGTTCCTTCTCAATCCTCACACTAACTGATATTTATCTGCAACATTTAACATCATCACTGTTAACAGCCTTGCTTGCTGGTCACAATAGGGATCCATTGCAGCCTCTTGTTTTTGAAGAAGTGGAAAATATAAAAGAAATAAAATGAAATGATATAGCATATTTGGGTGGGCCGAGGGTCTGGTGAGTCATTGAAGACAGACAAACTAGAAAAAAAAAAAACAGAGTTAAAGTCCCAGTGGAAGCTGAAATAGTGTGTATGTAACAACCCAAATGAGATGCCCTTGTAATTCCTTGCCTTTCAGTAATGTCATCAGATTTGTATTTAAGTGCAGTGGTGTGCTAATGAGAGGTAACCACCAGTAGTCTGAAAGGCATTTAGGAAAATTTTGTGGCTCAACAAAGAGAAAGAGAGAAAGACAGAGAGAGAGACAGAGACAGACAGAGACAGAGAGACAGAGGCAGACAGAGACAGAAACAAAGAGAACAAAATATGTATGAAGTACATAAGATACCTGGGCCATTCATCTGCTCTGCTGATTGGCATACACCTACCTTTAAGGAGTCTTGAACTGGAAAAAGAGAGAAAGACAGAACTTTCCTAGACTGGGATCAGAGTATCTAGGGAACCTGTCCTCAGAGCACTCTCCTGCTATAAACCTCCCATCTGGGTTGGTTTTCCCAGGGTATGGGGAGGAAGAAAAGAAGGTAGTCATCCATCTTTCACCTCATTCTCACCCTCTATGAAACACTGAATAACAACTTCCCCTCCTCTGTTAAATGGTGAAGGTGTTAACATTAGTAAGGCTGCTAACCAAACCAAAGACTGTAATAGCCTAAAGGCAGTGTGCGTATCCTACCAACATCATAAGCCCAATGCTAAAATTTTTTCATATATTCTAATCTTCATATCCCTCCCAATACAATTCCAATTGTGGCCTCTCTTTTGATTTACTTTTTCCTTTTTTTGAAGGGGCAGGGGCAGAGCCAGGGACTCACCCTGCAGCCTCAGTTTCCCTTGAGCTTGCTGTGTAGCTCAGGCTGGCCTCAAATTTGCAATAATACCCCTGCCTCAGCCTCCTGAGTACTGGGGTTGTAGATGTGAACCACCATGAGCAGCTTCTGAGTTGCCTATTTCAATTATAGGAAACTGACATTCACTTCAGCCTGAAAGTCTTCATGTATTAGTTTCACTGCCATTGCTTTAGACCCTCATTAACTTCCTATTAGATTAATGTTCTTTCTGGCTCCTAGCTACTAGTTTCTCCTACATCCAATTCATTCTGCCCAAGGCCACAAAAATATTTTTTAAACAAATATATCCATCTTCTACTGAAAACCATCATGGATTCCACAGAGTAGAAATTCAAAGCACCTATCAGCTTACCTTCTGGCATCTATACTTTGTTCTCCAGTGATATTAATGTGACAGGTTAAATAATGGTACCCAACAATGCTTATGTCTGAATCCACAAAATCTGTGGCTATGTTACTTTAATCGTAAAAGAGACTTTTGCAGATACAGCTAGAAAGCTTAAGATGAAAAATTTATAACAGGGTCCAATGTAATTACAAAAGTTCTTAGACTAGGAAGACCAGAGGTCAGAAACAAAAGGCAATGTGGTGACATGGAGAGACTGCAGTGAAGCAGCCACAAATCAAGAAATGACAGGAGCCTCCAGGAAGTGGTATGGCCAAGATTCTTCCTTGGAGCCTCAAGAATAAAAGGAGCCCTGCCAACCTTTTGATTGTAGCCATAGAAGATTCATCTGGAACTTGTGATCTTTGGAATGAAATTTTTGAAGGTTTGCAAATTAAGCCAGTAAGTTTGTCTTAATTTGTTATAGCAGCCTAAGGAACAGACAACAGTTCATTAACTTTTGCTACATACATTACCATAAAACTTCAATCTTACACTAACATAAACCTTTATTTCTTGCCCACACCTGTGTTTCTAGGTTCTGCTGATCTTGGATGAGTTTCCCTGGGCTTGACTCTCTGCTTTTGGTTGACATCTTCTTTATTCACCTCTTGTTCTTCTGGAAATATCAAGATGGCCATGAAATACCCTACTCTTGGTAAGAGGAAGCCAAGGCACACGCCTTATTAGCGAAGCACCCATGAAACATGTGCTCTCATCACATCTTCTGACATCCCATTAGTCATTAGTCAAAGCAACTCACCAGAGTAAACCCTTTGTGTCAAAGAATTAGCTAGCTCCCTGGAAAGAACTTCAAAGTCTCTGGACAAATGTATACATTCAGGGAGATTGGAATAAAGAGAAGTAATTATCCAATGTATCCAGTTATGCACTCTTAAAAAGTTTTCAAAGAACAAACAAGGGTAAAGCAAATAAAAAGAAATTGATTTGTATCCTTTACTGATTTTCCTAGTATAAAGACTTCCACTCTAGTTGGTTTTAAGCTGTCAGCATGACACAAACAAACACAAATATGGGACTAAATATATGTAATGGGTTCTGGTGGCCAGTACAGCATAGCATTGAATCTGCACGTTAGTCAAACCAATTACTTACTATAAGTTCCTCCATAAACTGTTCTACCAGTCACCTCTCACACTATTCTTTCAAATTAAAACCCATCTATCTTTCTATCCTTTCTACCTTTCATACACAGTCTTTATTATTTTTTGAGAAATTCATATATGTATACAATAAAATAGAATCATAGATATTCCTCCACTTTATCTCTCCAACTCCCCCATATCATCCCTGTATATCCCCTTCCAAATTCATGTCTTTTTTGATAACCCACTAAGCATGGTTACTTCTGTCCACGTGTGCATGGGTGTAGGACCATCCACTATGGCATCAGAAACTTACCCGCAGTCACATCCTAAAAAAGAATCCTCAGTTTGCCAGCAACTGTTCACTGCCAATAGCTCCTCAGCAACAGGTGGGGCATGGAGACCACCTACCTATCTATGCTGGGATTTTGGCTGGCTTAATATTGAGATACTGTGCAGGTAACCACAGCTGCTGTGGGTTCTTAGTTGGGATAAGCCATGCCATGTCTGCACCTTTCCCCATCTTCAGCTCTTACATTCTTTTCACCTTCTATTCCTTATGTTCCCTGGGGTTAATGTAGCTGTCCCATATAGGGTTGAGCACACAGTCTCTTACTCTCAGTGCACTGATCAGTTGTGATTCTCTGAATTAATTGTTGCCCACTGCAGAAAAAAAGCTTCTCTGAGGCAGAGAATAGCCAAGGTACATAATACATAATATTTAGAGGGCAATTTGACAGCATGACCATTCAGCAAAATAATGAAAGCAGGTTCTACCATAAAGTCAATTATCTCTTCAGCCATGGACATTTGACCAGGATTATAGTACCAGACATAAAATTCCCTTGTGAAGCAAGCCTCAAATTCAATCAGAAACATTTAGTTATATCATAACCCTCATACTTTGTCTTTCACAAGGCTTTCTTAAAGTAACTCTTCCATCCTGGCATTTTCATGGCACTTTTTTATCAGCAGTTTATTTTCATTCGTTTTTCTGTGGGATATATAAAGCACCCATCTTTCTTGCTCCTTGGACTTCAAAGTAGAGTGAGGTAAGGGGTATATGTAATACACCTTGAGAAGTCCTTTGATAGAGTATGTGTTAGCAACTACTTAGTGGATGGATGAATATATGAAGACACACAGAAAAATCAATAAATTACTTAAACTTAGATAGCTTAAGCATTACCAACCAAGGAACCAGCTACCCAACCCCTGGAAAACATGGTAATTCTTGAACATGCATGATGAGAAATTTTCTTTTCTTCCTATTGTATTCAGAAAATCATCACAAAAACTACTTCTGAAAAACAAAACAAAACACTCTCTTCTCCAACACTAGGAAACAAGCTCTGACACCCACAGAAAATTTGGAATCCTTCAGTGACTACAGCAGTGGCAAATGAACTGCTTCATAATCCATTAGAGTTTTCCAGAAATCCTCCATTTTTATGGTTAAGAGGAAGCCACAGCTATTACCACCTGGCAGCTGTCAAGACCTGGTAATTCTCATTAGCAGCAGCAGGATGGTTTTCTGTGGAAAGTGCTCTTTTTCTGTCCTATCATCAAAGCCATCCCTGTGAATGGGGCTGTCTTCCAAACTCAGTGCTAAGCACAGAGAGCAAGTCTGTTTGGAAATGAGACCATTGCTGAGGCAATTTTGAGAGTTTGGGATTCAAGCATATTCCTGTTGTGATGTTTGGAAAATGAAAAACTACAATATTCATTTCTATTGCTTTTCATCTTTTCTTAAAACCCTTGCAAGCTAGGAGAAATATAACAAAATACACCTTTTTCTCATGAACAAAGCATCTTTAGGATAGAGATAAAGCCCTGGAGCATAAAATATACACATATAAATTCTGTTTTCCATAACAGTCACAAATAGTTTTGTATATGTAGGTAGAAAACTTATAGATCTAGAAAGTGCCCTTTCCCCTTTTCTAGTGAGGCAAGTCGTGGAAAAACATACACATCCCTTTCTTGGTCTGCCATATCACTAATCTTGTTTCTAATTCCATCCATTTGCCTGCAAATTTCGTGATGTCATTGCTTTGTTTTTCTGCTGAGTAATACTCCATTGTGTAAATATATCACATTTTCTTTATGCATTCTGTCAGATATAAGATGTTTCCTCAGAGTCATTTTAATTTGCTTTTCCCTGATGGCTAAGCATGTTGAACAATTCTTTTTTTTTCACAACTCCAAACTTTATGTCATGCTCTTTAAGCATATATCTCCCATATGAGATCCTTCCATTGAGAATTCTCTGTTTAGATCTGTACCCCATTTTTAATTGTATTATTTGGTATTTTGATGTCTAGTTTCTTGAGTTCTTTATATACTTTGGAAATCAGCCCTCTGTCAGATGTGGGGTTAGTGAAGATCTTCTACCATTCTGTAGGCTGCTGTTTTGTCCTATTGATTGTGTCCTTTACCTTACAGAAGCTTTTCAGTTTCAGGAGGTCCCATTTATTAATTGTTGACTTTAGTGTCTGTGCTACTGGTATTATATTTAGGAAGTGGTCTCCTGTGCCAATTCATTCCAGACTACTTCCTACTTTCTCTTCTATCAGGTTCAGTGTAACTGAATTTATGTTGAGGTGTTTAATCCACTTGGACTTGGGTTTTGTGCAGGGCAATAGATATAGATCTATTTGCATTCTTCTACTTGCCGACATCCACTTATGCCAGCACCATTTGCTGAAGATGCTCTCTTTTTCCATTGTATAATTTTGGCTTCTTTGTCAAAAATCAGGTGTTCATAGGTTTGAGGATTTATGTCAGGGTCTTGAATCTGATTCCGTTAATCCATGTGTCTGTTTTTACACCAATGCCATGCTGTTTTTTATTACTATAGCTCTATAGTAGAACTTGAAGTCAGAGATGGTGATACCTCTGGAAGTTCCTTTATTCTACAGGATTGTCTTAGCTATACTGGTATATTTTCTTTTGTTTTTCCATATGAATTTGAATATTGTTCTTTCAATGTCTGTGAAGAATTGTGTTGGGATTTTGATGAGGATTACATTGAACTTGTAGATTGCTTTTGGTAAGATCACCATTTTTGCTGGGATAATCCTACCTATACAAGAGCATGGGAGATTTTTCCATTTTCTGACATCTTCCTCAATTTCTTTCTTCAAAGACTTAAAGTTCTTGTCAAACAGGTCTTTCACTTGTTTGGTTAGAGTTACCCCAAGATATTTTATATTATTTGTGGCTATTGTAAAGGGTGATGATTCTCTGATTTCTTTCTTAGACTGTTTATCATTTGTATATATGAGGGCTACTGATTTTTTGAGTTAATCTTGTATCCAGTCACATCACTGAAAGTGTTTATCTTTAATTGAATCTTCTTCCTTCTTCATTCAAGGTTATCTGGGTCATGAGAGGGATTCCCCATCAGCTTGGAAGTCAACATCAGACAATGGGCAATATATGCAGAGACTCTGGCTATTCTTGTAATACTTAAACAGTTTTACTAAGATAGCACAATAGAAGACACAGAGAAAGCTTCCTATAGGAAGTCATACCCAGACAGAGAGACAGCCAGACTGAGGACTAAAAGATGAAAGGAGATTCCAACTAAAAATAAGAAATGATAATGATAGTCACGAGGCAAAGTAAAACATTTTGCTTTAACCACTGCATTCTGTGAGCCACTGAAAATTGTGAAACAGAGGATATGCAAGTATGCCATGTCCAAGTGGTATTATGTATTAATATATCACCAATCTAATTTGTGTAAATGGGTTATTTGATTTGTATGTACCCATTCTGATGCTTTTTTTTTGAAAGTTTTAGACAGTGCAAGTTATAGTAATAACTATATAAATCATAATTGCTAATGAATTCAAAACAATTATCTGAATTAAAATTAATTATTTTTCGAGTTTCAGAAGCAATAAGGATGGATATTTACATTCAAAATGAAGGCACACAACTGAAATCCAATTGAGAGGAGATGTAGAAACTGACATAACAATTAGAATAGGAAAGATGCATATTAGAAGAAAATATGCCACAGATTTCATAGTAAATGGCAAAGGCAATTTGCTACAGGAAAGCAAAATAAGCAGATTGTGTGTGAACAAAATTTGGAAGGACACTAAGTTGGATAATATTAAGAGATGCAGTCAAGCTGGGCATGGTGCTGCATGCCTGTAATCCCAGCACTCAGGAGGTTAAGGCAGGAGGATGTTGAGTCTGAGGCCAGCCTCAACTTCACATCAAGAGAGAGAGAAAGAGGAGGGAGAAGAGGGATATTTCCAGAAAGTACATAGTACATTTACTATGTGGAAGGATTTGGAGGGAAACAAGAAAGGGGAGAAGTGAGGAAATTATATTACAATTTCAAAAATGAAAGAAATAATTTAAATAAATATCATTATATATCAAAAATGTCTTATTAATAATGCTCAAAAATATTTGATGAAATAGACCACCTGAAATTGGAAAAAAAATAAAAAAGGTTAAAAGTCTAGCATATTTTTTTGTTTTAACAGTGAAAGGCAGGAAAAGGTTTATTCAATGTATTCACATTGGGAAAAGGGACAAAGAGATCCAACTCCATCTTGGGTCATCCATTGGAATTAGAATTTCAAAAGAAGACCCAGGTTTACACATCTAAGCAGCCACAGTCAAGGTATAGTCCTGTCCAGCATTGACCCACCAACATCAAAGCTTCAGCCTCATCCTGTAAGGAGGTCTAGCAAGTTGTTAAAACTGTGAAATCTCCAAGACCCCCCTGCCTGGCACCTTTTCCTTCCCTTAGCATAAAATTTCTGGGGAAATCTTCATTTCTCTGGGGTCTGTTGTTTTAATACTTCGATAACCATATTGTCTCTTTAGAATGTCTTCATTTTACCAAGCCTATTAAGAATTCCTCATTTTCTGTTTTAAAATCTCAATTTTGAAGTGGAACATGTTTATGTCTAAAACAAATATAATAAAGAGAACGCAAATAGGAACCAAGGTTAGAACACATTTAAAAAATATGACTCATACCTTGATCCAGCTTACAGTCTTGCATAAAAAGAAAACCATTTTAGATGGAGAAAAGGCAAAATACATATTATTTCAGTTGTGGGAAATGTTTTAGAAAACTAGAAGGAAAAGAATTAAAATAACATTTTGCAAAAAGATTTTCAGTTACGCCACCAAATAAATGCCCTTGGAATTCTCAGACCTTTGCGACAATTTCAAAGATCAACTGATTCAAAAATTGAAAAACTGCATGTACTTTCCTGTCACATCTGATGAGTCATGTAATATAAGTGATACTGCCCAATTAATACTTCGGGTACATTTCATCTGCAATGACTTACTGATTTAACAACAACAACAACAACAACAAAATGGTGTCAATTAGTGATCTAACAATGCAAATATTTCTCATTTCTCAAATGAAGGTTTCAGCTAGATTGAGCAAAATTAGTTTCTATTATAACATGATGTTCTGCTACATAACTTTAAAAATATGGATTTATTTTTTTAACAAAAGGCTGATGTTTCCTTTATTACTTTGTTCTGCTATATAATACATATTGAAAATATTTGTGCTCAGGTTTCTGAAGCAAACATAGGGAAAGCGTCATGGATACAGTTATTAAAATTGTTCTGTACACATGCAAATGCTGTGAGTCATTGCCAGTTTATGAATCTGTTAACAGAAATAGAAGACAATGATCCTCTGTTCTCTGCTAGTGCTTATTGACTGAGCTGTGGAGGAGCTTTGCAAAGATTTATTGTACAATACTTTTAAATCCAATTCAAGATCTCTTCTAAGCAGAAGGAACACTTGCCAAATATCCAATAATCAAAGACAAAAGTTGTAGTGGCATTTACATTTTTTATTGGTATCATTCTGCACATGAATAAATTCAACTTCTTGCCCCAGCTTTATAGAGATATAATTCACACAACATACAATTAAGCCATTTAAAGGGCACTGTTCAATGGCTTTTTAACATAGTTATGCAATTAAGTAACAATCCACAATCAATTTTTCAAATGTTTTCATCATCCCAAAACAAACCCTGTGTGTATTAGTGATCATTCTCCATTTTATCTCAGCTTATCCTTCTTGACATCTTCTGGCAATCACAATGTTGGTTTTTGTCTCTATGAATTTGCTCATTGTGGATATTTGATATAAATGGAATCATACAATGTATAGACATCTGTTACAGACTTCTCTTGATGATCTTAATGTGTTTAAGGTTGAAATGTTAATAAGCACTTCATTTCTTATTACTGACTAGTAAATAATACTCTATTGTATGTATACATTATATTTTCTGTCTACTTTTATCAGTTGATGGTATTTCTGTAATTTCTACCTTGAGGCTTGCCCGAGTATTATTTCTATTGCTATCTATGATAAAACACCTAGACCAAAAGCAACTTTGGGGGAAAGGGATTCATTTTAACTCAATTCCTGGTTATAGTCTATCATAATAGGAAAGTCAAGGCAGGAATTCAAGGCAGCTAGTTACATTACATCCAAAGTCAAAAGCAGAGAGAAGTAAATACATACATGCTCACTGCTCAGCTCACTTTCTCTATTCTTGTATAATTCAGGACCCAAACCCAGGGAATGGTGCCACCTACTTTCAGAGTAAATCTTCCCTCATCAATTAAGGTAATCAAGAAAATCACTTAAAGACATGCATACAGGCCAACCCTATCTAGACAATCCTTCAATGAGACTGTTATGGGGAGCCCACCAGAGATGAACACTCAGAAACACTTTATAGCCAATTGAAAGTCTTTCTTCCAGATGACTGGGACTATACTCAGGTATTCAGGACCTAAGTATAGCCCAGAGTGTTTAGACCATGGAGTACTTGAAGGCAAAAAAAAAAAAAAAAGAAGGTAAAGCCAAGTCCTGGAATCTTGCTTTGCAGCTGTAGGGGGAATTTTGCAGAAGCAAACAGTTTAGCAGAAGCTAAGCTAACCCAGCATCTTAACCTTGGGTTGCTAAAATAGAGTTTGGTAATTTTCCATAGGATTCTCCATGGAGGAGGTCAAATGATAGTAAAACCTGAAAAGGCCTCAGCAAGAATACAAGATGGAGGAAACTCTGCACTATTTTTCCTGGTCACATTTCCAAGTGATTCTAGTTTGTGTCATTCATAATTAAGCTAACCATCACAGGGGTATTATAAATAATACTGCTGTGAATATTTACATACAAATTTTCATAGATACTTCTTTATTTTTCATGTATAGTCTAGCATAATTACTGGGTAATTTGGTAATTCTATCTTTAATTTACTGAATTGCAAAAGTCTCTAACAAAACAATTACATCATTTTACATCCTTGCAACAGTATGTTAGAGCACCAATTATTCCATGTTCTTACTATAACTGCTATCTTTAATATAACCATAATGATGGTTATAAACTTGTATCTCATTTTGATTTACTTTTCCCTAGTGGATAATGATGTTGAATAATGAACTCAATTTGAAGATACAAGGGGGGAAAACTATATTGTATGCTAGATAGGTACAGAATTTGTTGTAATTAGCTCTCTGCTTCATGTTTTTGCCTGTAGATGTGATCTCCCAGCTTCCTGTTCTACCTGCCTCCTGCCATGTCTTCCTCACAATTATGGATTATCCTCCTGAAATTATAAGACCAAATAAACTATTCTTTCTGTAAGTTGCTTCTAATCATGGTATTTTTATCACAGCCACAGAGAACTATTACAGAAGTTGGTAGTGGGCTGCCCTGTTTTAAAAAAAGGGTTTTTTTTTGTTTGTTTGTTTGTTTGGTTGGTTTGCTTTTTGAAGAATGTGAAAGACTTCGAACATTGGACTAATAAAACAGTAGAACTTATAGGACTGTTCTAGTAGGACCCTTGAAGACAGTAGTGCTGAGAGCAATGCAGACTGGGGAAGGCATGATCAAGAGGTTTCAGAGAGGACCCAGATTTGAAAGAGAGCTAGAGGACATTCCTGTAATATTTGCAGAGAATCTGGCTGCCTTCTGCTGATGTCCTAAGAACTTACCTAAGGGTAAATTTAAAATTAATGTACTACTTTCTTTAGTGGAAGAGAGTTCAAGACAGCGTGACATTAAATCTGTGCCATAGTTATTAGCTATAATATTTATGCAGATCTGTAATGAAAAAGAACACTACTAAATCAGAAATAAAAAAATATACACTTTGCAGAGAAAAAGAGCACTAGGGAGCTTAATGATGCAGCTAAGGCTTATGCTAAAAAGCAGTTTTAATTAAGCACAGTTAAGGAGAGGATTCCTGATCTGTACTGAAGCGATAGGAAGGGTGTGTTTAGGTCTAATCTTTCAGCTAAGCTTTCAACTTGTGGAAAGTACAAAGCCTAAGAAATTTTCTGCCACTAGAAAGCAACTGCATACAAAAGCTTCTGCCAATGTGATACAAGGGGACCAGGGTTCATCCTAAACTGGTAGTTGAACTTGGCAGTGTCAGCCACATACTACTGACTTTAATGACATGAAAAATGCAAGAATAAAAAGGTCATGGATTCTTCTGTGATTTCAGAGAGCCACTACCTGTCACTGGGGCCAGATAGCATGTGGCATGGGAGTCCTGACATGAAGACCCCCATAGGCCATTGTGTGAAATTATAAAAGTAAAACCTGGGTTGCAGTGAAGACCCTGAAATGTTGGAGACATTGGATCTGTGAGACATCTGCCACAAAGAACTGCATATATGAAGTGAAACCAGCCTAAAGGGAGATTTATATTGCAGGCAGCAGAGCTGGAGGGGTTGAGCCATCTAAATCCTTTGAAATTAAA
Organism: Onychomys torridus; assembly: GCF_903995425.1. Taxonomy (NCBI): domain Eukaryota; kingdom Metazoa; phylum Chordata; class Mammalia; order Rodentia; family Cricetidae; genus Onychomys; species Onychomys torridus. Next base: position 64,961,779 of record NC_050466.1, on the reverse strand, counting down.
GTCCCATGCACTGTACATGGAGCTGGAGGATTGGTTTTCAGTCTTGGTTTGTTCCAATATTTCCTCACTATGCCTCTCTTCCCCACCTCTGGAGTGGGGATGCATATTCTGTGCCATATATGTTGGAAATATGTATTTTGTTTTGTTTTATGGAGGGTCACATTTAAGGCATTACCCTGAAACTCAAAAAAAAAAATTGAACTATGAAACAGTGTTGAAAAAGTTAACAATGTTTAAACTTGGACTAAATGCATCTTACATTATGATATGGCCACAGTTTATAGGGGCCAAGGAGTAGAATGTGGTTCTTTGAATGAGAAATGTCCCACATAGGCTCAAGTATTTGTACACTCGGTCCCTAGTCTGTGGCACAGTTTGGGAGGTAGTACAGTCTTGCTGGGTGACATATAACTTTCGGGCAGGACTTGAGAGTTCATAACTTGCCCCAGTCTCCTTTCTGCTTCATGTTTATGGTTGAAGACAAGCTCTCTCAGCTTCTTGCTCTGGCTGCTTGCTCCCATACTTCTTCACCATTACAGACTCTCTCTCTGGAACCATGAGGTCAAATAACCTTTTTTCCTTTTGTTTAAAAAAATGATTACAATTAAAATATTTTCAGATTATGCATCACTAATAATGTTTTTAATCACTTTTCTAACATAAAGCAATATGCAGAATGGTTTCATTATAATTGAAATCATTATGTAAGTTGGCTGCAAAAAATCCTCTGGAAATTTTGGAAGAACTCATTTTTATTTTAATATGATTTGTTTTTCAATTTTGAACTGATTAATCATGCTGCGTTGACACAAGATTTTGTGAATTTACTTAACTTAGACAGATTTATTTTTTAAACTGATATGCCTTTTATTCAAAGTCAATTCAATTCTTTTAAAAGCAGCAAGCCCACTTTGTCAATGTGCATGTAAATGCTAAAGAAAAATGACTTGTTATTTGATTACCTATCGGAGAACTTTTCAGTAAGTTAAGAACAATTTGGGTAGAAGTAAAACTTTTTCAAATGAAAATTATATGAAATCTAAATTCAGATATAACATGCCCAATGAAAATCCAGCCTACAAATTGAGAAATGCCATAAGTTAAAAAATATATATCAGTTCAAAGATTCTGATGACATGGTAAAACATTTAGTTATATTGGGTCAAATAAGTTATGCTATTGAAATTAATTTGACCTGTTTCCTTTTCTCTTTGTCATGATTAAATTCAGTGTTTGTTCTATAGAGCAAGGGGCAAAGCTTTGTGTAGAAAGAACTATTATGAACAGGAAACAGGAAAGCAGGCTTATTAGGCACTCTGTCAAAACTGAATCTTGTCTGCTGATTCACTGTTTACTTAGGTCTAGACTAGCACTAAACATAGAAATGCTCACAACCAGAAGAGGGTAGAATCCGGATCAATAAAAGATAATTAGAGACCAGTTTCAGTTGTTATGTTTAGGGATTTTGAAAATTCTCAGTCATGTCTTGAAGCTGTATGATATCTGATAATAGTCAACATATGCAAGTAATTATTGAAGCAAATCATTGTGAACCACTGAGGAATACATATAACCAATGTGTGTGATCATTTGTACTTTGCAGCCAGCAAGATATAACTAGAGAACTGAATGGGATCAACACCTTACACAAAGACTAAATTAGAAATGTTGGCACAGAAGCTAACTTGCTAAGTGGAAGATTATAAAACAGGTAACAAATAATTATACCCTTCATATGATACACATATACTAGTTTTAAGTATGTATTTTAAAATGTAAGTGTATATATATATATATATATATATATATATATATATATATATATGCATAGATACAGGTACATATACATAGAGGTTGGAATATATTGTACATTAACAATATTAACAATGGTTATTATGGAAAGTGGAATTATGGGTAATTTTTGTTCTTTTCACATGACTGTTTTGAAAATTATCTACAATGAACATATACTCATTTTGTACCAAGAAAAACATCTTTCAAAAAGTAATCTGAAAACCTCCTACCAATGTAATTGAAAGCAGCAATCTTCCAAGCAGAGCATAACCAAGAATGGAAGAAATTACAGAGAATAAACAATCATCACCTCTCCTCTACACAGCACAGAAATGAAACAGCCTTCCAACAAATTCTCAGAGTCTCCAGCAGCCACTTTGGGCTCAGCAGAAAAGTGCACATTTTCTCCTTGTTGTTGAATTTAAGATGTGCAGTCCCAGACTCACTGCTGCATGGTGACACCAGACACTTCTAACTTCACTTAGGATGGGGCTATCTGTACAGTGTGACACAGGGCAGTGTACCACCTAAGGTTAAGCTTTGTGGTATATTCGCCCTCCTCTCCCCCACATACACACAGTGTTTCTGCTTAAGAGAACTCCTGAATACCCCTTTAATGAGTCAAAATTTTGTGCTTCTTTTATATATCACTCCCATTCTTGGATAACATAATGGATTTATTTGCAGGAATAAAATATACAGAAAATGGTCTCAAGTCAAAGGTGACATGTGAGCTTAGTAAAGTGGCTGAAAATTTTAGATTCCCATGGCCAACTACATAGTCAAGAGACCTTTATGGTTAGAGAGCAGTTCTCTGCCTGCTCTGCAGTCATTCTATTACTCTGAGATGGCAACAGATAAGACTTGGCTCACTACATTCCTGCTGGGCCAGCTGCTTCCCACACTACTAGTGGGCATAGATGAGAGACTGTGAGGACAGAAGAGAAAAATGGCATCTTATCACCATTGGCTCACTTTTTCTTTCAGTATCACCTCATCAAAGTATTTTTCCTTTTAGAGGTGGCATTTGTTCCTATATGGATATCCCCACCTGCTGAATATCATCCTCCTCATCGTCATCACTATTAAACATCCCAGCTTCTTTCCTGTGCCCCATACCCTGCCAGCTCAGGGGCAACAGTACATTTTCTCAGTTACAGCCTCTGGTTTGCCTTGTCTCTATTTTATTTTTCTGAATCTCCAATACCTTATTATCAAGTCATTCTATTTAGTTTCCTCTATTGAAGCTGCTAATGTGCTTTGCGTCTCCTGACTAGACAATTCAATCTCCAAAAGGTAAAGGACACAATGTTAATAGGACATATTAAGCAAATAGATTCCATTCTAACAGTTGGATTTATATTTGAGGAAATCAAACACACAGCTGAAAACAGATTTATGTACAATGCACACACACATATGTACATATCACGGAGGGCTGCTATACAGACATTTTAAGAGTATCGTGTCTCTGTGGCAAAAGTCATGCAGTTAGTTGAAGAAACCTTCAAGAAAGAAAGGAATTTTTAGGGATTAGTGGTGCAGTCTCTCAGAAGGAAGGAGGTCAGTTCTTTTGTGAGCAATGGCATTTGCATAGTCTCAAATAGGAGGACACATGAGTCACATGTACAAGGAAACAAGAACAGTACCTTCTTTATCATTCTCCTCCGCACTGTTCAGCACAGAGTCTGGGATGCTGGAGATGACCAAGAAATATTTGCTTAATGATTGAACTAAAAGACTGGCTGGGTTTCTTTGACTAGTATGGAGAGGCTGGAGCGGGTACTTTTGACCTTGGAAATTTTACTTGTAGGTAGCAATTCAGAATCATTGCAAGTCCACAACAATAGGGACCAGGATGCTGAAGAGATATGTTCCCTTTTTTACCTACTACAGGATGAAGAGTAGGCAGGTGGGAAAGTCTGGAGACATCTAGAAATAGTTGCTTTAGTGTAGAAACTACTCAGGACTTTAGCACTGAGTATAAAAATTATAGAGAAATGAGAGAAAGGAAAACAGAAGGAAGAATGGGCAATGTCTGGAGATCAGTGTAAACACAAAGAGGGCAGGCAGCCTCTACAAAGAAGGAAACACTGCTTAGGGTTTTGGGAAGTAGTGTGCTAATATAGGTTATCCAACTTCTTGGGGGCAGTTATTGTTCTTAGAGGTGGTGGTGGTAGTGATAATGGGTTTGCTGTTTTTCTTCATCATTTTTGAGACAGGATCATGTTATATAGCCCCAACTGGTTGGCCTGCTTCTCACTACGTAGCCCAGGCTAGTGTAAAAAGCCTAGTAATGCTCCTGCCTTAGTCTCCTGAGCACACCACACCAGGTTCAAACTCAGTGTTTAGATACTGATGGTGAAATATACAGATGGAGATTACACATGAGCAGGTGGAGAAATGATACTAAAAAGAAGGGGAAGTTTGGGGTCTGGGAATGAAGATGTACAGTTACACAGTCTCATTGACTTTAATGGAATAGACAGTTAACAGTGCAACAAGGAAGCCCCAAAGCACAATGAACCTACTCATCTTCATGGAGGACTGATTCAATTTACAGTGACCATTTATTTTGTTTGTAAACCTGGAAAAAAACAAGCAAAATAGGTTTGAAACTGAAGCTGGGCAATTTAGATTGGATTCAATATTTGCTGATAATAAACAAGGTTGTAAAATCACATTCTCTAGACTGCCTTAAAACCAAAACTGATTCTTAGATGACCATGGTAGTAGGACTGAGGAAATGAATAAAGTTATTGGGTTAATATGTATCAACTTGTGGGCCGTGACCCCTTTGGTGGTTGAATGACCCTTTCACAGGGGTCACCCAAGACCATTGGAAAACACAGATATTTACTTTACAATTCATGGAAGTAGAAAAATTACAGCTATGAAGTAACAACAAAAACAATTTTATGGTTGGGGTCACCATAACATGAAGAATTGTATTAATGGGTCACAGCATTAGGAAGGTTGAGAAACACTGGTCTAGAATGACTTATAGTGGGTAGTAAATTCACTCAATGTCATATACAATGGCAGCCAAGTAGAAATCAATTCACCAAGTCTGAAGTGGATTTTGTGTCATGTCTCCTTCAAGGTAATGATCAGTGAAAGGAATGAAGCCTCTCAGATGTCTGGTGCTTCCCACAGTCACATCCAGCGCAAAGCTGCCCCTGGGCATCATTTGACTATTTGTACTGACATGGAGCAGCAGAAAGTATGGACTGTTAATTTTAAGAAAAATAAGCTCTCCTTAATCTTATCAAAATTTTAGTATTTTATGGTATTTCCAGTCAACAGAATGCAAATGTTCAATTATAATAAGAGAGATATTGCTAAAGTATGGCATTCTGTAGTATTCCCATAAGATCTGAGGTATACTGAAAAGGCTAGGGTGAAGCCCATTGGTTTGTAGGCTAACTAAAAAAAAAAAAAGATTGTTTACAAATCTAGTTTTCTAAAAGTAAAATTTTAAAAGTAGATTTTCAGACATCATTTTATTGAATCTTCACAGTAGCCTAATGATATGGAGTCTGTTATGAGTTAAACCAAATCACCCCCTCCAAGTTCATAAGTTGATGTCTTAACCCCAGTACCTCAAAATGTGACCTTATTTGGAGATAGAGTTTTTAAGATGAGTCATACTGAAGCAAGATGGTCTCCTAATATAGTCTGACTTTTTTCCTTATAAAAAAGAACACTCTGCAAGCCACAGGCAGGCAGAGCATCACGTAAATATTGAAGTTGTGATGCAACAAGCCAAGAAACTACTAGAACTTAAGAGGAATAGCTGGAACAGACCTGTACTTAGCACCATTAGAGCACACATGGTTCTGTCAACACTTTGTTTTTGGATTTTTGGCCTCCAGAAGTGTGAAACAGTAAGTTTCTGGGTTTTTTAAATGCTCGGTTTGTAGTACTTTGTTATGGAAGCCTAGAGAAACTAATACATTATATTACCCTTTGTTTGTAGATGAAGACAGTAAAGAAGCATAAGCTCATAAACTGGCTTAAGAAGCCAGACTTAAAAAGCTTGCAAAACTATCCTCTTCCCCCAATGTCATCTGCTCAATTACATAGTAAAAATACCATAATGATAGCAATAGTCCACTCAGTAAGTCCCTAAACATATGTTGAATCAATAAAGATGAGAAAGTATCTTGTAGATACTTCAGGAACATAAACAAATACAAACAAAAACACAACAGAGAGATCTAGACCTTAATTACTGCACTCAGGATCACTTAATGAGAACTGTGATGTTTTGAACCCACAATACAGATATAAATTTCAAATCTCAGCACCAATGCTAACCAAGAGCTTCTTGTCTATTTCAGTACCAGTTATCTCAAAAGTGAAAGGTGTGAAAAGCTTTTGAGCACCATAAGGATTAAGCAAAAATGTTAAAAATGCACACTGAATGCCATATGGTACTGAGCAAACAAAACCATCCTGACTGAGTTCACCTTTACCATAGATGATATAAGAAACTGAAAGCAACTATTCTGGCAAGGAAGAATGTAAATTTCTCAATGATGTGAACATTTTTCTGCTCATTATTCTTAGTTCACATATCATAATGCATACTTTCATTTGCAGTGAGGCACATTTATTGAAATTACAAAGTCATGAGAGCCCCACCAATATCATCTTCAACAGAAACACACAAAAAGTGAGTTTGTGGTTATTAGCTTATAGTTATCATTTGAAATCACTGCTACCGTATTTCACAAGAAATTAACTCAGATTTGCAGCTAAGAAAACAAATGTTTTGTTGCAGATTATTTGGGAAGCTGCATTTTGTTGATTCTTTTTCAATGTTTTCAGTGACTGGCTGGCCTAAAACTGTATTGTACCTCCCACTGCCTCACTTGGGTATGGTGTTTTCTAATGGAGAGGAGAAGGTAAAGAAAATAGGCTTTTTGTTAATAAAAACAGAGGAAGCTTTCCATTTTTATTGAGGGGCAGCATTGAAACAAGGAAGACAAACAGGAACTACTACAGGACTTATCTTCCAAACGCACCTGTTTGAGGCTGGAGAACATCAATGCTATTGGTAATAGAATAGAAACTGAATCCCCTTTGAGAATCTCTGATGTATTGGCAGAAGAGTGGGGAAAAGAGAATCTAGGCTGACTTGCATTAACTTAATAAAGTACATTGATAGTGTCATACCGAACCTATTGTGTGAATCAAAAGTAAATTTGGAGCAAAATGTATGCAAATTACAATATTTCCTCAAGTGTCACATTTCACAATCCCTTAGCCACATCCTTTTCCCAACCCCACAGCAACAGAATTATTAGCATAATTTGAAGATGCATCTTCCACAAACTCTCTTTTTATTGTCCATTCATGAGTTCTTAATAACCTAAATCATTTAGGAATCCAAATATACCCAATACATAAATATGAAGGATGCTGTGACAAAGTATCTCAAAAAGAAGCAACTTGAAGGAAGGTTTGATTTTGGTTGGCAGTTGAAGGGTATGGAAATAATAGTGGGGAATTCCTGGAAGCAGTAGCTTGAAGCAACTGGTTACATTGTATCTACCCCCAGGAAGTAAAGCGTGATGAATGTTGATGCTGCTCAGTTGGTTTTCTCATCTTTCATGCTGTACAGGACCCAAGACCATGGAGTGGTACCCCGACAATCAGTGTGACCCAGATATAGAGAGATATGTCTTCAAGGTGATCCTAGATATTGCCAAGTTATCAATCAATACTATCATCACAAGACCACCATTTGTAAACTTGACAACCAAACAGATCAATTTTAAGCCATAACCTTCCACTCCTTCTCCCCAGAGGCTCATGGCCATCTCACAACACTAAATGCATGCAATTAAAAAATATCCATAGTATTTAATAATTCCAACATTATAAGTCCGAAGTCCAATTCTCATCTGAGACTCAAGACAATTCCTTAATGATGAGCTCCTATAAAAGAAAATAAAAACAAAGTTACTTGGTTCCAAAATACAATGGCACAGAATGAAAATTTCTATTCCAAAAGAAAAGAAAGGGGTCATGGCTAGTAAAGATCAGACCAAAACAAGACTAACACTCAGCCAGGCAAACGCAAATCCTATAGCTTCATGTTGGGCATCTGGGAATGCATATAGAAATCATTCAGCTTCCAAAGATCTTGAGTCATTCCACTCTTCCAAGTCTGCTACCCACAGCACACATAGCTTCTATCTTAGGCTGGCTCTACTCTGTGCCTGCAGTGTCCCTAAACAGACCTTCTATATAGTTCTGGCCTTTCCAATATCCTCAGGTGTCTATTGCAATTTAAGCATCATCTTACCATCTTCATTAGGTAGCCTGTCAGGGTCACCTTACAAGAACTCAGACTCCAGGAAACATTGACTAGACCCAGAAGTTCTCTGAAAGTATGGAACGAGACTCTAGGACCCCCTCAATTCCATGACTGCAAAACAAGAACTGTGTGGATGCTGCTGCCAAGTTCTGGCATCAAGTCAAGATGTACCTTGGCCCCTTTGGACCAATAGCTATAGCAGCTTCTGTATGTCTTGGTGACTGAATCTGGAAAATAACTGTCCTAGGCAGTTGTTTTTAAGTAGGGAAACTTCTCAATGGTGTTTTCAGTTTAAGTTTTCTTTTTTGTATTTTTACAAGTTAGAACCTTTGGTATGTGTGACCTTGCCTTCATAGTACCTTTATTATTGTCTTAGTGAATACAAGGAGCTTTCTCTTTAAGAATTATAGATGCTTTGTCATCTGTACTCTCCTTGTACACAGTTTTATACTAGCTCCCACATATTACATCCCTGAACTTTACATTTTGAATAACCCTTTCTTTATCACTGTAGATTTGAATAAGAGTATTAAGCAGTAGCCATACCATAGACTGAATGCTATGCTATCTTGAAATTTCATACCTCAAAGAAATTAGTTCATTTTTTTAGTTCAGCCTCATGAAAATTCTCAGGACATGGGTAGATGCAGCCAGATTCTTTGCCAGAATTCAGCAAAAATGGCATCTAGACTATTTTCTGTTCTCCTTTGAAACCTTATAAGCCAGTCCTTTGCCATCCATAGTTTTCTCAGCATTCCAGAATAGCTCATTAAGCTCTACTTCTATCATAATAACACTTTTCTAACATGAAACTCTAAACTCTCCCATATTCTTTATGCAAGCCGATTCTAAAAGCCTAAGAACCACTTGATCAGGTTGATCAGAGCAATGACCACCATACTTACAGTACCGTAATCTATATTAGTTGTGATTCTTTTGGTGAACAGAATTGGTAGAATAAATATATTATAACACAAAGGGGATTTATTAAATTGACTTACATTATATGGGCTGAGTAGTCTAACATGGCTATGTGCATGCTGGAGAGGCTAAGAATCTGAGTAGTTTGTATACATGGCTAGATGTCTCAGCAATCCCAATCTGGAGCTGAAGGCCTAGAGGGTTCCTGGAAAGCCACTACTCTTCAGTCTACATGAAGGACAAAGAAGTCAGGTTCTAATGTTAGCAAAAGATGGCAACAACATTTGCAGCAACAGAGCTGATAGTAGATGTACATCCTAGGAGGTAAGAGGGCAATCAGATGAAAGGCTTTATATCTAGGCTACTACTGGAATGTACTGTCCATTCTGGAGGAGGGAATTTTCCCCTCAAATAATCTTTGCAGAAAATACCCTCACAGACGCATCCAAAGACAGGCCTCCTAATTGATTCCAGATACAATCAAGTTGACAAGATTAACCATTATAGCTGTGCTTGTTCACAAACATGCATTTTGGCTGGTATGCCTGCAGGTCATCTGGAGTCTGCACTGTGGCACACTAGGGTAAACACTGTAAAGGGGAAGTCCTGATCCATGTACCTCCATTCTATTACCTGGGGCCAATGGGATGGATGTCTTGGATATATATCTCTGTCGGTGATTATCAGAAATGCAAGAGAGCTAGAAGAAACACAAATCCCTCCCAAGCTCAGAACTAGTGCACTGTCATGTCTTTACTCTGGCCAAAGTAAGCCATATTGATAAGCTGAGGTTCAAAGGGTGAAGAATAGTCCCTGATGTTTTAATAGGAAGAACAGCAAAGATGCAGAACAAAGCATGTGGATGTAGAAAGAATGAAGAATGGGGCTAGCAGCATAATCTATCAAGTTTCCCAGTTCCAACTGACTCTAACAGAGATGATCGCTAAGTAAACACTGATGATTATATTTCTGAAGAGAAGAAATTGACTTCTAATCATTCCCAATATGAAGTCACCACAGTCAACAAGCAAACAAACAAACAAAAAAAAAAAAACCAGCATTGACTGATGGGGAGTCGAAGCTGCCTGTGTATTGGCAGGCATTAGTCATCACTGCTAACATCAGTGATGTTGCTGGCTCAACTCTAATTAGAAAAGAACATTTAAAACAGGTTTCTCAGCTAGGGGTGAGGAGCTATTGGCAGTTGGTGGTTAGTGGAGGAGGGAGAACCAGTTTTCATCAACAATGTGGCCTCTGGTGGATTGCAATGCTACAGTGAATGAATGGCCCTACACCCATGCACTTATGGGCAGCCCTAATTGGACTCAGGACTCAGAGGAGAGAGAGAGAGAGAGAGAGAGAGAGAGAGAGAGAGAGAGAGAGAGAGAGGGAGAGAGGGAGAGAGAGAGAGAGACCTTGAAATTGGGTGTGGAGAACATGTGGGGGGGATCTGGGAGCAGTTGGAAAGGATATTGGAGGTGGATATGATCAAAATAAATTGTATATGTGCATGGAATTCTCAAAATATAGGTTTAAAAAACTCTGAAACTCAGGCTTATTTTCAACTGCCTCCAGCTTAAGGGAAATGCTTTCTCTTATGGAACCAAAGTTCCCCTAAAGGAGTGCCTGTACTGGGATATATGTGAAACAGTAATAGTTAATTTTGCATCAATTAAATTTGGGCCACAAAGTGTCTAGACATTTCTTCAAATACAATTCTGGGAATGTCTGAGGAGAATTTTTGGATGAGATTGCTGTCCCAATCAGTAAATTTGCTAGACAATTTATTCTTCCAGTGTGGGTAGCAGCAGTCAATCAGTCGTGGACCTGAAGAGAACAGAAAGTTGGAGTAGCAGAGTGCCCCTCCTCCCTTACTATTGAGCTGGGACATGCTACTGGGCTCAGACTGGGGGGAAAAAAGCTCTCCTTGGATCTTCAGACCAACATTTTTTGCACTGTATTTTATTCCACTGGCTGCTTAGATTTCTTTCTTTCTGTCTGTAGGTCTTGAGAGATCTCAGTTTCCATAATCACATGTGATCATTCCTTATAGGCAACCAATCAATCACCTATTGCTTCTGTCTCTCTGGAGACCCCTGACTAATACAAACAGCAAAGAAGCATGGTTCTTTTAGTTTCAGCAGCCTCGGAAAGGCACTCAGAAAATCTAAACTACACTGCAAAGTAAAGCTCCAGTTTGTTTTCCTCAGGCGTCTAGCTTCAAAACACCAGCGGCTACTAATATTGATCTGTCCAGACTGCATTTATAAAGATCTGTAAACCGATCAGAGGGGAAATTAAATTAGACTGTAATTCTGCAGTACTCTGGAGAACATTAGCTTGCAAGAACACTCAGGAGGGACAATTAGAAGCATCATGTCCTAGCCGGCTAGGGAATACAAACATGTTCTCTCTCCTTCCACAAGATGTGAAGTGCTACTTGTGCAGTTCCTGTCTCATTTCAAGGGTTATCTCCACTTGTGTCTAGAAGTGCTGATCACACATCAAGATTAGGAAATGCCTAAAGTAATCCTGTTAGCAAGACTGGACCAGAGACTCAAGCCAGCTCAGTGATGCAGCTAGGATTAATGTCAGAGAAGTGGTAATATGAGCCCCAGTGGAGAAAAAGATCTGAGCTCTGGCAATAGCCACCCAGAGAAGGAAAATAAAAAGATAAAAGCAGCAAAGCAATAACTTTTGGAAAAAAAGGAGAGCCCCTCTTCACTCAGCTCAAGTTCAAAGCTAGTTTTTAAACTCCAGGTAAGAGAAGTGGCCATTGACCTATCCTGTTTTATTTCATATTTCTAGCATCCCTTCTTGTTTTCACAAATAAGTAAAGTGAGACTTAGAGAGGTTAAGAAGCTGTCCAAAGTGAGACCCTAGGGATGCCAGTGCACAGTTGCCAGACTCCAAAACCCATGTTCTTTCTATTAAGGAAATGATGAGACGAAAAAAATGGTCAGGGGAGTCAGGCATCTTGTACTGCATCAGGGAAAAAACATCCTGAAGTAAAAGTGTGGGCAATTGTCAGTAGAAGCTAACAGAAAGTTTGTGGGGGAGAAAAGAAGCTTTTCTGTGAGGCATGGAAGCCCAGGAAGAGCTGGGAAGTGTTTGACATGTTATATTCGAGTTTTGTTTGTCTGCCTTCGTGAAGTGCAAAGTTAGAGACAGGCAGATGAAGAAACATTGAACTTGGAGGGCTTCACCAAGGGTAGTAGCCTACGAAGTGAAAAGATAATTTGGAAATATGAAGTACATTGACACACTCAGTGCTGATGGTCTGGCTGGTCTATAGAGAAATATAATCCTTTCTTTACTGTCCCCCAAAACAAGTTGAGCGCAAATATGCTAACATCTAGAATCATAACATGTTCCCAAGGATTGTCTGCTTCTAGAAAGTAAACACCTTTCTTTTATCTCATGCTTTAGACAGAACTATTTGTTTATGAAAACCTTTGTCTACCTTTCCCTCTATCACAAATCCCATTATCCTTTCTTCACTCCCAACTCCAGGTCTAACACTGAGTTAGAATACAACTCTGCTTCATTCTTAGGGTGAATTCTATGATGTGTTGTCAAGATCCTCCTTCAAGGAACTCTGCATCACCCCAGTTGGCAAGTGTGTTGTCATACCATCTTTGGTTGACAATCTCTTTAAAATCACACTTCACATAAAGGGAATGTCATGCAAACTCTTTGCATGAGTTAACAATCCTTTCTGCAGTGATCAATATCCACTAACTGATAAGTGCTAAGCCCTGGCCATATTTGTTCAAATTAGCACATCCTTAAAGGTCCTATATCCTTCAAGTTCTCCACATACAACTATCCGTAGCTGAACTGCTTAGCACTTGACCTCTCTTTTATCTACTTCTGCTTCTTTTCCTTTCATTCCACACATTTATTTCAGTCACTCTTTAAATTATTATTATTATTATTATTATTATTATTATTATTATTATGAGGGGGCAGGAGAGAGAGACAGAGAAACAGAGACATAGAGAAAGACAGAGAGATGGGGGATTATGAGTATGTGCAATCAGGTGCCAAGGCAAGCATACAGAAGTCAGAGGACAACTTTCAGAAGTCGGTTCTCTCCTTCCACCATGGGATCTGGGGATCAAACTCAGGCTAACAGTATTGCATCAAAAGTATTTTTATCCACTGAGCAATCTTACTGGGCCCCCACAGTCACTTTTTAATAAACATCCTGCCCATTAGACTTTATCTCAAGGTTTGCTTCTTCAGGAACCCAATGGATGGCACTTCAAACTGAACAGGAGAGGACAAAATTGAGAAGGGGAGTACACACAGACACACACAGACACACACACAAAAAAAATTATAGAGTATTTCAATGACCTTGTACTCTACTAGAAATCAAATCAACTATAACAAAGAAAACTCCAGTGCTAGCCTATATTTAGTCCGTAAAATGGAGGCATTTCATTCATTGAAAATACAAGAAAATTTAACATACTGAAGAGATGTCTTGGTGCAAACATGTAGAATTTGGATCTCCAGAACCCATATAAAAGCTGGGAGGAATGGTTCTTGCCTGTAATCCCAGCATTTCAGTAGAAATGGCTGAAATGGGCAAACTGTCTAGCTAGATTAGCCAACATTAGCAAGCTCTAGGTTCAGCAAAAGACCACCTGCCTCAATACCTCAATAAAAGTGGAATGCAATCAAGGAAGATTCCCAATATCAACTTTGTGCTTTCACACACATCAGCACACATTTGCACTCACATGCAAACATGATTGTTGCCAATCCAAGTCTAGAACTTACCTCTCAAAAGAGTGTAAGATAGAGTAATGTAGCAGAATACCCAATGTCCTCCTCTGGCCTTTGCAAATGCTTGCACCCACATGCATATATGTACATGTACATAAAAACACACACATACTATTGTGCATAGAAAGGACACAAGTGCCATTTTCCTCTCAGAATCCTTATGCACACTATATACACTTGCACAATTAAGAAATTTAGCATCAAAATCAGAATTTATATGACTATAGAAGAGTTGGAGAATGAGGATATGGAAGGGGCTGTAGTCAAAAGATAGGTTTGTGAACTTCACTAGATGCACTGAGATGGACAGAAAAGCAGAAGGCATAAGGGACCCAAGAAGCCATCATTCTGGGCACCAAAGTAGAAGCTCATAGAGAGAAACTTACTACATGTCACAAAGCTGCTATGTCCAAACTTTATAATATCTCACAAATTAGAGAAGTCACAGGAATGTATCCCAATGGCAAACTCTAGCCAGAAGAGAAGAAAAGAAAAATCTAGAAAATATAATTTCCAACTTTAGATAGGAGTAGTGATAGATTCGGCTGACTCAAACAATACAGAAAACTCTACAACCAAATATTTAGGCTCCTCTTCCCAAATCTATGAGTCATGGTCTGCCTTTTTATCTCTCCCAATTTCAGCGGCCTCATTGCCCTTCTGTTCTTTGCATAGGTCAATACTTCTGAGTAGGGTCTTTAGGGGGAAAGGCTGTGTCTTTCCTCTCTATGTACAATAAATATGGTTTAACTCATTTTGGTCAATGTTAGTGGGGAACAGACAAAATAAAACAGTGAGTAGACTTAGAAATTGGGAGAATTTAAAAGAACTAGGAATGATATGTGGCAGATGATCTGCCTTCCTTCCTTCTGTCTCAATTGTTCAGAATAATAATGAACAACTATTAACCCAGGCAGAGCCTGAAAAGGTAATAACCTTGGTATACAATTTATTCTCTTGTATCAGAGACAGAAAGAAAAGTAGCTCCTATGAAAATTGCCTGAGGCCCCATCAATCCCCATGAGTCTTTAACACACAGCCCTTTCCCCATATTAAAGGAGACTTTAACTCCAGGGCTTCTTTTGTATCTTTTCCATCTCTAAGGCTTTGCAGATGGGTAGCATGGGGACCACAAAACACAATTTGATGACTCTAATAACCCTTTTTTGCCAATTCTGGCAGGGGCCAGAGTAGCAAATGGTTCACTAAGTGATCTTTAACTTCATATATTAATGGTTTTCTGTGGACATCCTTTAATGTAGTCCATTTCTGGGAAATAAGACTACAAGTTTCCCTGTGACATTGGATAAAGTTAATAGAATTGATGATAGCAGCCTTGCTAGGATTCTTTGCTTTCTAAACTCTAGCCCTCTAGCAGGATGGCCAAGCAATTTATATTCCCCAGGAAAGGAAACTTACTACACCAAGTGAAGGAAGGATATTCCATATACCCAAGGGCTCTTTAACATATGTGTATATATGTGTCTGTGTGTAGAGTATATATATGTACATGTACATGCACATGTGGAGGTCAGAGATCAATGTCTGGTTTCCTCTTCAGTTGTGCTCCATCTTACTTTTTAGACAGTGTCTCTAAATATACTGGAGCTCACCAATATGGGTAGGCTGGCTGGTCAGCAAGCTCCAAGGATCTGCCTATCTCCATGTCTGCACCAGGATTGCAGATATATGTTACCTCCCACAGCCAGTTTTGGTTTTTTTTGTTTGTTTGTTTGTTTTTGTTTTTTTTTTAATGGGGTCAGTGTTAAAAATCCAAACTCATGCTTGTACAGCAAGCACTTTGTCAACAAAGTGCCTCTCCAGTCCCCTAAAAGAGATTATTTATGCCACATGATCTCTGTGTTCTAGCCAAGGATGCTAGTCTAGTGGAAAAGAGGTTAATTGTTTACATTAAGAGTTGGGACAAGTGAGGTGGTTCATGAGTAGGGAAGATTGCTGCTGAGCCTGGCAATCTGAGCTCAATTCCAAGGGCCACATGGTAGAAAGAGAAAAGAAACTCCCACAGGTCAGCTCCCAAACATGCCCACACCCACAAGATATATGGATGGATGAATGGATGGATGGATGGATGGATGGATGGATGGATGGATAGATAGATAGATAGATAGATAGATAGATAGATAGATAGATAGATAGATGTGCTAAAATTATTTTAATTTTAATTATCTTGGGGACTTTCATGACTCCATGATTAGAAATAATGGGTCCTGGTATCCTAACTGAGAGAAATGTGGCAACTTTCTTGGCCTCCATTACTATATGCTATGGTTTGTAACTTGATACATTTATTGCATATGCTCTCTGTACCAGATATTGGGCGATATGTAGAAATGTCACTATCAGGATAGATATGTTCTTTGTCTTCAAAAAGCCCATTTATACTCAAACAGAGAAATAAATATTATACTATGATATTGTTGTTAATAAGACAAAGACAAATCTATTTCACAAGAACATCAAAAATCTTCTTCCCAGTAAGGGTCAAGAAAAATGGCTTCCAAGGAAATTGAAATGGGAAACAATGGATAGATGCCATTTAAAAAATTCATACTTTCAGTAATTAACTCAAGTTTCTTGAATACCTACCTTTGGGCACTTTGGGAGCAAAATGAATGAGACATGATCCTGGAGATAACTCACTAGAAGAATGAAATCAGATCCATGAGGAATTAGCATAAAACAATGTAGTGAAGACAATTGTCAAAATTTGTCCAGTGTCTTTTATAAACTCAGAGAACTGGGTAGTGCTCTAAGACTGTCAGAAAGAGGTGGTGATGCTTAAGTTGCTCTCTTGTGAGTTTTCCAGGCAAAGCCACTGCATAAAGGACAAGGTTTTGAAAAGGCCAAGTGAGGTGAACTCTTCTGCAATCCAAGCATGAGGCACAAGGTAAGGAGTAGGGAGAAATAAAGGTAGAGATTAGCCAAGGAAATCTGACACCAACCTCCCAGATGACAGTGTTGACTGCTGAGTAGCAGAGGCAAATCATGTGACTTGGAATGACATTGGGCCTACATGATAGCTTCTCAAGACTTAAGAAGTCTGGTGGGCTTTGATTGGCAGATGATATGAGAAGGACAGCTCCAGTAAGGGATTAGAAATTAAGAGATGATCCAGGGTTAATACTGTGAGCAGGTTTCAATTCCCTGATTAAAGAAAAGAGGCATTGAATAAGCTCCAGCAAATAAGAAATAAGGTGAAAGCAGCTGAAATAATATGAAGTGAACAAGTGTCAAGAAGATCAGAAAATGATGTGTTGGAATAAAAGATTATTTTTTCCAAGATTACAGCTAATTCACTTGCACTCTAAATGACCTTATCTAAAATGAAGGTTGGTACAGCTGCCAGATTGCCCTCCAACCAGCAGGCAACTAGACCTCATTTCCAATCCCTTAGTCCTTAGCAGGGGGTTGCTGAGCAATGTTCTGCAGGACATTTGCAAATTGATTTTTCTCCACCTATTACTCATCAGTGTTAATACCTTCCTGGAGCATGTCGACGTCATATTAAATTTGAAATTTGACAGGCCCAAAGGAATCAGAGCAGCAAACTCCACTATACCGAAGAATCACAAAAAATATAAAAGAAAAGGAGGGAGGTAAGAAGAGAGAGAGAGAGGGGGGGGGGAAACAAAAACGAAACTTGACCCTATCCTCCAACTCCCAGAGATTCAGGCTGGAGCTATAAACAGCAAGATGTTTTATAACTTCTGGTTGATTCTACTGGGCTGCTATGGTTCAGAATCACAGTGTAATATGGCCTCAAATGGCCCTTGAAAAGAGGGTGTTTACTGATATTTTCTACCCCCACCATCAAAGTCCTGCAGAACCTAAATGAAGGGTGGTACCCACCTTTTAGCATTGGAAAGCATCAAAATGAATTCAATTTATGCAGTCACCTTCTTCTCAACTCTTTGTGTGACTTAGTTACGAATTAAAGAGACAACTGGGAAGTGAAATGGACACAGTTCCAATTACCAGAAGAGGTCTCAACACTCTTCTCACTGCATCTTGTGAGTCTTAATGAAGTGAGCCATGCCATCTTGACAGAGCTCTGCACTGACTTTAGCACTGAAAAAAATCATTGGGGTAAAGCGCAGTGATGACATGTAAGGAACTAAACTTGCATAAGGAAATACATAAACGCATTATGGCAGAAAACATTGGAGCTACAGATAGCTTTGATGTCATTGAGGATATTGAGAGATGGTGTGTGTGCTCACATGATACCAATGAAATACTCTCCAAAGGATTAAATGAGAAGGCTCTGCCACGATGAAGACTCTAAGAATTCTAAGTCTAGACTGACTTTGAGCCAATATCAAATCAAAGTATAAGAGGTAAAATATAGGAATATATATGCCAAACCCTGTGTAAAATATCTTATTCTCACAACAGACCTAGAAGGTAGATATTACTAATCCACTGTTATAGATCAGCATCTAGAAATCCCATGTAAGTAAAGGAACCAAAACCTATGGCTTAAAAAAATACTGAGATACAGTATACTTGGTGGTCAAAAGTAGGCAACTGAGCACTCAAATGCCCAAGTTCATAATGTAGGTTCCCATCTGTTTGTTTACTCTTTCTCTACTTCTGTTCACTCATCTATGAAACAAACCCAATAATAACTTCTCCCTCATTGAGTTCTATGAGAATTTAATTAGTTAACATGTGTAAATCACTTTTAAGACTAAGATTAGTAAGACTTAGAAGAGTGAGCACTTTAAGCATTAGGTGTAATTACTATGGAGTGTTGTCCAAAAGATAACCAGAAAAGAGATTTTTCTTCAGGAGGAAGGCATAGCTATAGATACAAGTGAGAGAAGTAATGAGGAGTGGCCCAGAAACTGAAGAAATGCTAGAGAATTGAAATAATCAAGAACTAGACAACTGGGTGAAACTGAGCAAGGGTATCCATTGCCCCAAACCTCAGTGGTACAAACCCTAGTCATAGGAGCAGTCCTTTACAACAGAGTACTAGATATATCCAAAAGGAATAAGCATGGGCCTAGAACAAGAATCTAGCTGGTTAACAATGGTGCCATATTTGGAAGAACCAAAGATAAGGCCAGTGTCCTCTTAGTATGTAGGTAATACAGAGAGCAGGTATCAGGAATGCTAGTGCCAAGACAACACTGAGAACAGAACTTTCAAGAAAGAACTCCCTGTATTTCCTAGGCACTTGTTTGTGTTTAAAGGCCTAAGCAAAAAGCCAATGTCTTATTGCCCAAACAGATATAGAGACTACAAAGCTAGCCAAAGAGGGAAGCAACTAAATCCTTTCACTGCTGAAGTCAATCCTCCTTCATTTGGCCACTGTGAAAGAGGATTTCCCAAGGACAAGGCTACCTGGCCAAAGCCCTGCCGTACATGTGAAAATGGAATGTCAGCAGTGATTTTCAAAGAAAATAGCATTTACCTGAAACTGGCACCAGAAGCTACAGAGAATCTAAATAAAGAAATTGAGAAAGTTATCAACTAACCACCAGGCTTACTTGTTCTTACTGGGGAATAATAGGTACAAAGAACAGATAAATCCAATCCTAAATAAATATCCCACTGCATAGAAAAACAAGGAAACTTCACATATTCTTTTTATAAACTAAGCCAACATTGATATAAAAATCCAATAAAGATTGCACAAAAAGGAAAACCAGACATGCTTTAGTATGAAAAATGCTAGGTCAGGTAAGTATATGCAATTGAGCAGGCCAATACTTTGTTACTCGTTATTGTTTTATCATTAGGATATGGAAGAATCTATTAAAATAATCTACCATATTAACTAACAAAGTACATTCCATGTGCTAGTTATTGGTGTCTTACACATATCTACTGTTTGATACTTGATCAAACTCTGTGAGGTATACTATTGTTATCATCATAAGTTACAGAGAAGAAAACAAAGGAACAGAGAGCTTAAGGCACAGCAAGAGAATAGCTGAGTTAAGATTTGAACATAGGCAAGGCTCAGAGCCTATGCATTTCTCCAAGATGTCATAATGACTCTTGCTCAAATAAATAAGAATGTTATAATATCATCTAAATAGATGCTGGAAGACATTTGATGAAATTATCCTCCATAAATAATATCATGGCTACTGTTATTATATGTATATAATTAAAATATATAACATATATAATAAATCATATAAAAATTAAAATATATAACAAAAATAAAATATATATGAAATTTAAAATTATATATGATAATAGTATATATAATGTTAATTTACCATTTTTACCAATTCAAGAATATAAGTCAGTGGCATAAGGACATTCACACTGTTTCACAGTCATTATCATCATCTATCTCAGTTGCATGGATGAACATGAAGATACCCTCTCATGTATTACTGTTGAAAATATGAACTGGTCAGCCTTCATAGAGATATCCTGGCAATGTTTACCTAAATAACAAATTTGCATGTCTGCTGAACCAACAGCCTAATATTGGGAAATTTATCCTGCAGATATTTGTATTTATTTATTGTGGCGTGTGTGTGTGTGTGTGTGTGTGTGTGTGTGTGTGTGTGTTTACAAAAGATGATAAGGCAAACACTTAAAATTCTCAAAGAGGCATGAGTTAAATAAGTTAAGACACAGGATGATTTTTTTTCTAGATCCGTCCATTTGCCTGCAAACCTCATGATGTCATTGTTTTTCTCTGCTGAGTAGTACTCCATTGTGTATATGTACCATATTGTCTTTATCCATTCTTCAGTTGAAGGGCATCTAGGTTGTTTCCAGGTTCTGGCTATTACAAACAATGCTGATATGAACATAGCTGAGTGAGGTAACCCAGACTCAGAAGGACAAACACGGTATGTACTCACTCATGGTAGGATACTAGATGTCAAACAAAGATGACTAGACTGCTACACAACTCCAGGGAGGCTTCCTAGAAAACAGGACCCTAAGAATGACATAGGGATCGCCCAATGACAAAGAAATAGATAAGATCTACATGAACAACCTGGACGACAGTGAGAGTAATGAAGGGCAAGGTTTGAGGGAAAGAAATCTTAGGGGAGCAGGAGATCCCAGTTGGATCAAGAACAAAAAGGGAGAATGAGGAATAACAGACTATGATAAATGATGACCACATGAGAACAGGAATAGGCAGAGTGCTGGAGAGGTCCCCAGAACTCCACAATGATACATCCTCTGTAGACTGCTGGCAATGGTCCAGAGAAAGCCTGATCTGACCTAGTCTGGTGATCAGATGACTAAACACCCTAACAGTCGTGCTGGAACTCTCATCCAATAACTGATGGAAGTGGATGCAGAGATCCTCAACCAGGCCCCAGGTGGAGCTCCAGGAGTCCAATTGTCAAGAAAGAGGAGGGACTGTAAGAGTGTGAATTGTTGAGACCAAGATTGGAAAAGCACAGGGACAAACAGCCAATCGAATGGAAGCACATGAATTATGAACCAAAGGCTGTGGAGCCCCCAGCTGGATCAGGCCCTCTGGATAAGTGAGACAGTTGAATAGCTTGAACTGTTTGGGAGGCATCCAGGCTGTGGGACCGGGACCTGTCCTTAGTGCATGAGCTGGCTGTTTGGAACCTTGGGCTTACACAGGGACACTTTACTCAGCCTGGAAGGAGGGGACTGGACCTGCCTGTACTGAATCCACCAGGTTTAAATGAATCCCCAGGGGAGTCTTGGCCCTGGAGGAGATGGGAATGGAGGGGAGGGGCTGGGGGGAAGGTAGGGGCGGGGGCAGGATGGGGGAGGACAGGGGAACCCATGGCTGATGTGTAAAATTAAAACACAAATATAATAATTTTTTAAAAAGGAGAGAAAAAAACAAAAAAATAAGTTAAGACATATTCATACAATGTAATATTGCATAGTTGTAAAATAAATACAGCATCCTTTCAAGGTAATTATCTGGAAAGTTATCAAGATAGTATATTAAATACAAAAATACTACCATTTAGTGAGTAAACAGTATAAAGGAAATAGTGTAGCAGCTAGTACTGGCTAGTATGTGCGTGTGTGTTAGTATATTTCTAAACTAATTCTGGGTAGATGTACATGACCAAAACAGCATTTAGCTCAGGGAGAAGAACCAAGTGACAGAAAGAGGAACGCAAATGGTGAATTATTAGGGTGGAAGGACTACAAGGATGACAGACAAAGCAACTGTGAGAAACAGTGGAGTGATGCTTTTAAAACTCTGAGAGCAAATGATTAGAAATTCATAATTTATGCTTAACCATACTACAAGTGTAAGAATAAAATACATTTTTAGACATGCAAAGATGCAGATAATTTGCATATGTAAGTATGAAATGCATACTTACAAAACTTATTTTAGCACAAAGAGAATATTATATGAGAAAACTTTACAGAAGAAACAACGGTGGTTGAGCACTATCTGATAGAAGCATGGGTATTTGATCCTTATGAAATCTCTTGAGTTTACATAAGAGGCCCCCTACAGTGAATAATGTTTATATAGATAGAATTCTATACAGGGTATTTTATTACTTTAGAATTATTCTGAAGGCAAAGCCAAAGACAATTGCAACTACAACATAAAATCAAATACATCTACATTTTATGATAGCAATAATATAACAAAATTGAATGATATTGGGTGTTATGAACAAGCCAAATTTCTCACCTTCAGAATGGAACATTAGCATAGTCTATATAAGATGAGTAAATCAAGGAATACAATTATATGCTTAGTCTTTAAAATAATGCTATCAAACATCAGAAAGACAATTTTTAAAGGAATCAGCTCAAAATATTTATCTTTGGGATAAGACTGGTAAGTGGAGCAGAGGGAAATAATTTTATTTTTCTTTGTAAAGCCTTTTCATGTGTTTTAATTTTTATTGTGCACAGCTATTTTTATGTGTGTACATAACAAGTATGCATGGCCATAGAGGCCAGAAATAACATCAGATCCCCTGAATCTAGAGTTGTAGGCAATTGTAAGCTACCCACTATTGAGCCATCCCTCCAGCCCCTAATTCTTAAAATAGCATGCAAAACATGAAAATAGAATGTAGGGAACAGGAATAACTTGCCCAACATAGTGCACACAGGACCACATTCCAATCCAGATTCATCAAAGTACAAATTGCTGTTCTCACTTGTATGTATGCATCAGGATCCCTTATAGACTTGTTATAACACAGTTTTTCTTCCTCTACCCAGAAATTCTGACTCATTGCACTCAAGGTGAAGTCTGAGAACTTGCATATCCTTCATGGTGGTGATGTTCCTCGTCCAGTAACCACACTGTAGAAACCACATGTAACACCATAACCCCCCTTTTTGAAGTCAACAAGTTGGAAACAATTGTTATTTTTTGATGTATCCTGAGTTTTGATTACAGTACATTAGCTATTGTCTTTTGTGGGGTGGCAAAAAGAATGTAGACTTGGTTTTTACATGCCCCTAAAGACACCAGAAAACACATTTTTTGAATCAGCCTGTGGTTTAAATGACTTCCTCCACTAGGAAAAAATGGTTTATCTCCAAATGCCCTCAGTTTCTCCATTGCCCTTTACAGGCTATGTAACTGCTAAGTCCTGGAGTGAGCCCTTACTCAGCAGGACCAAAGATAAAAAGAAATAAATTATCTCAGGATTAAGTGTTGGTGGAAAGTGCAGCATCTGGCAAGAAGTGTCTTCCATGCTCTGAGAGAAATCTCTAGGCAGTCTTCACAGATCATTGAGTGGCTAGGAGAAGGCCTCTGTCCAAGGAATTGCTTTGAAAATATAATTCAAATGATGTAAACTTTAGTGTTATCATGTTAGCCCTGCAAAAAGCAGACAAGTGAATACATTATGATCTTACAAATATATCTCCCTTAGCCTTTAGTCCTTCGCTTATGTGCCTATAGTTCTCCTTTAATAGTGAGCTGTTTATTCACTGGCTTTTTCATCATGTATCTCATCACCTTTGGGTGGAAAAATATCACCCTTTATAAGAGCTCACATCACAAAAGTAGATGCTTTCATCAGCAACAGAATATGCTGTAAATTACTAATTTAGAGGCCTTCCATCTAAAAGAAGAGCATGTAAAATGTTGCTAGCACTTTAGTTAAGATTAGTTCAGCACATTTATTCTGATTAGCACGAAGTACTTCACAAACATTCAGAAATGGAATGCCAATAAATCAATTACTCTATAGGAGCAAATCACTTTAGAAGGTGCATTAGCTTCCTTGAACCACTAGGTTACCAATTAGCAACAGACTGCCTCTTTGTACTTCCTAGTAGTCCATGGGAGATAATGCCATCCCTGAGGTTTTTAGTACATTTCCAGGGTAGGACCCAACAAATCATCATCATTGTTGTTTATTAAATTTATAAACTTGTCCCTTTCCTAGCCTCTCCTATTAGGGAGCCAGTGCAAAACTGAAAGCATTTGCAAGTAAATAAATTGGAATGACAAAAAGTAATTGGTATATTTTTTGTAGTCTATTAATTAAAATTGATGCTAGCTGCTGATGAAAAGATTAAGTAGAATTGCTCAAATGCAATAGAAATCCTTGGTCAGAAATTTACATTCTAAAAAGAGTTGTCCCTAACCAGCAGGTGCTTGCCCTCTCTGGTGGTTTATTTGAATGTGTTAATTTGGCAAGAATATAGTAGCCAGCTATTTGGTTACACTGCAGTGTAGATATTGCCACAGCAATTTTTTTAAATCAGTGGACTTTAAGTAAGGCAAGCTACCCTCCAAAATGTGAATGTGTCTTTCCCAATTAGCTGGGGATGTTGAGAAAAAGAGACCGAAGTCCCAGGTGAAAGGCAGGGTTTTGTTGAAGACTGCCTTCAGATTTGAGCTGCAACTTCAGTTCTTCACTAGAGCTCCAGCCTGTGGACCTGCCCTTCAGTTTTCAAACCTATCTCCCTATTTATTAATTTATTCATTCATTTATTTATTATTTATTTATCTATCTATTTATTTATTATAATTGTCTGATCTAGTTCCTTAATATCTCTCTCTCTCTCTCTCTCTCTCTCTCTCTCTCTCTCATGAATTATACATTGCAAGTTTACTCACATACGCACAAACCCATAATCCATCCTATCAGTTGTTGGATAACCCTCCAAGGCACAACTCAAGAACAAGAAAGACACTTTCCCTTAGGCAGCTCTCCCACCTTAGGTAAATGACTCTCAAGGTTTCTGTGGTCATCACCTCCATTCCTTAAGGGAAAACAGCACATGAAGGAACACACAGAGAAATTGTTCCCAGCCTACTTTGGTCCTGTTTCATTGGCTAGAAGTTACTCACTTGACTCTTCCCACAGGCAAAGGGGCCCAAGAAATGCAGTTTAATTGACATCCTAGGAAAACAAATGAAGACATGGAAATTGTAGAGGAACTACCTCTGCTTTGCTTGCTATCATCTTTTCATTTGTGTGTGTGTGTGTGTGTGTGTGTGTGTGTGTGTGTGTGTGTGTGTGTGTAGCTCTGGCTGTCATGGAACTCACTCTGTAGACCAGGCTTCAAACTCACAGGAATCCACCTGCCTCTGCCACCCTAGTGCTGGGAATAAAGCCATGCACATTCTCTCCCTTCTACTTGCAATAGTCTTTTTTATTAAGAATTTTTTTATTCATGTTAGTGCCAATCACAGATCCTCCTCTTCTTTATCCTGCCCCTCCAGCCTTCCACCCCCAACTTACCCCCCATTCCCTCCTATAAGAAGGTAAGGCCTCCCATGGGGAGTTAGTAGAGCCTGGTACATTATGTAGAGGCAGGTCCAAGCCCCTCCCCTTGCATCAAGGCTGTGCAAGATGTCCCACAATATGTAGTGGGCTCCAAAAATCCAGCTCATGTACCAGATCCTAATCCTACTGCCAGGAACCCCTTAAGCAGATCAAACTACACAACTGTCTCCTTATGCAGAGGGCCTAGTCCAGTCCCATGGAGGCTCCACAGATGGTGATCTAAATTTCATGAGTTCCCACTAGTTTTGTTTGGTTGTCTCTGGAGGTTTCCCCATCATAATCTTGATGCCCCTTGCTCATAGAATCCCTCTTCCTCTCTCTGACTGGACTTCTGGAGCTCTGCCTGGTATTTGATCTTTCAAATGAGATTTACCATCCCAACATCCCTAATTCCATTACCAAATGAATGTTAAAGACAAATTGTTCTAATTGACCCCCAAAGTCACCATTTTGGATCACAGAAGTTCATTTTATGAACTGGATATGCCCTCCAAATTGTAGTCTGGATATAATTTCCTGGATCATTCACCAATATGCAAGAAGTTGGAAGTTGTCATTCATCATACCCAATCTAGTCTCCAAAACCCAGAGTCTTCTTGAAAGAAAATAAGAATTGCCAGGCAGTGGTGGTGCACACCTTTAATCCCAGCACTCGGGAGGCAGAGCCAGGCAGATCTCTGTGAGTTCAAGACCAGCCTGGGCTACCAAGTGAGCTCTAGGAAAGGAGCAAAACCACACAGAGAAACCCTGTCTCGAGGAAAAAAAAAGAAAGAAAATAAGAATGTCCCCATCTTTTGTCTCCTACAATGGAAGATGCTTTTTTCTCATTATTATGTCTGCCATTTAGCTATGCAATTAATTACAATATAAACAAATAGAAATAATCCCATCCATGTTTTATAAATAATGAGCAGGTGAATGAATACAAATATTAGTTAAATTAGCTTTATACTTAGAACCCAGTAAAAATTCTAAAAATTCTGTAACAATTGTTTCCTTTTATGGAGAATGAAATCAATCATTTTTTTTTTCAAATAGCATATTCACAAAGTCAGCAGACTTCATAAAACAATTAAAGTCTTATCTGGCCTAGTGATGCAGGTCTGCAATCTCAGCTACTCTGGAGGTTGGGGTAGGAAGATCACAAGTTCAAGGCCTGCCTGGACAACTTAGGGAGACTCTATCTCAAAATTAAAAAGTAAAAAGAGGGTCACAGATAGAGCTCAATGCTTGAGGACATATATCTTGCTCATGGCCCTCAGTTCAGTACTCATTATTGAAAAGAGGAAAGGGAGGAAGGAAGGTAAAAGGGAAGGAAGGAAGGAAGGGAGGGAGGGAGGGAGGGAGGGAGGGAGGAAGGAAGGAAGGAAGGAAGGAAGGAAGGAAGGAAGGAAGGAAAGAAGGAAGGAAATGACTCATTCTGAATTCCCAGACCAATTACTATGGCACAGTGGTTCCAGACAGAAAATAAAAAATAAAAATAAACACAATTTATATCCCTATATAAACAACTATTACCTAATTATTTGTTACATAATCATTCAAGTATTGATGATTACTACTTATAACTTTTTTTAATTATATATGAGTACATAACAAAACAGCCTTATTTATATCTACATATCCCTAAAAATCCCATCTCTTTACATAGACAACTTCTTCATCTGTGATCTGTTTCATAGCGTCTCTTTGTTTGCCACTGATTTCTTGTCCCCATTGTACCCTAATTCCATGTCCCTGCCTTCTACCAATTTTCTCTCTAGGTATGCATATGACTTCCTACCTAGCACGGATAGGAGGTTAGGAAAGACAGAGAGTGAAAGAGAGCCAGTGATGACCTCTCAAACGCACATCATCAAGCAGAGGCCATGTGCTCACCTTCAGGCTATTCATCTCAATCATGTTTTTTGATTCCCCAATTCCTAGTGAAATATTTTGTTTTACTATTGAGAAGGGGGTGGATTAACAAAAAGAGCCTTTGTCCATGATAAGGGTATGTGAAATCAGATCGTCAAAAGCTTGTATTCACCTGCACTTGTACTGCCAAAGAGTGGTAATGGTAATAACAGCATTTTTGAGAGCTTTACTATGAACCAGGTATTGCCAAACAGCACACTCTCTTGGGATTACCCAAAAGTGTGTGTTTATTGAGTGGAAATGGAAGAACAGTTTCTAAGGAAGAAGATAGAATTGAAATCATGGCCTTGGCCTAATTGAAGTAATAAATGCTTCCTTGTAGATACCTCAAGGGTCATCAGACTATGTGCAGAGGTGCCTAGAGTACCACATAAAATATATGAACATGTCATGACATTTTGAATTGTTTTACAGAATACTGTCACATTTGTCAGATACCACAGAAACTACTATCTTGAACTAGTTCAGGTTCATCCTTAGATTGTGTATTCCATTCAAGGACATATTTGGTGAAGCTGAGTGTACAGTGGTTGCTATGACACATTCTTCCTCCCTTAAGTTGTTGCTTCATGGTCATCGTGTTATAAAAATGGTGAGCATACTTACAATACTGAGAAATTATGATCTAAGTTGGTAGTTAAGTCAGTTTTCAAGTTTTAATTCAATGTTTACTCTTCTAATGGCAGATAAATTTATGACTCAATAAAACATTGTAAGATAAAAATGCTGAATGAAAATCAACGTGAAGTAAGAAATTAAGGTGGTAGTGTCCAATTTGATTCCAATGACAGAGAAAGTCTTCAATGTCCAAAAGCCAATCACATTCATCTAGTCTAAGCTATTACAATATAAACACAAGCTATTGGGATGTACCTACTTAATGACTGAACTGGTAAGTATTTTCCTGGCTCTATGAACAAATCACTGAGAAACCAAAAGCAGTGTGAACAGAAAAAGTTAGAAAGCTTTGTGGACAGCACTACTTCTGAAGAGAAGCAAGAAATAAGAAAGCATGGGTGTTTTCTACTCCCTCCCTGTGCTCCTCTGATGATCACCATATTCCAGAAGCATCAGCCTTGAGAATCCACCAGGCATTCTCAGAAGCCAAGTCAGTGGCTTAGTTTATACCCACTGATCCATTTATAACAGAAGAATTTATGAAGGCTAGCTATATTGATGACTTCCTTCTGCAAATAAACACAAGTAATCAAAATAACGAGCCTCCCAGAAGTCTCAAGTTTCAAATCTCTGATCAAAACCAACTCAATGCCTTCATACCACATTCTCAGCTGTATTCAAGGAGCATTGTGCTTAGTAGCTTTTGATAATTGGTCTTCACTCCTTTTCTGCCCTGTTGGGGCATACTCAGAAGTCATACTCAGTGCCTAAGAGCACTAGCACTAGCCCTTTTAGATTCTTTGACATTCCATAGTTGTGTTCCTCTTTCTTCTAGGGATCCAGTTCTTTTGAAGCAAGAGCAATAGTAGGATTTGTTTTACAGAGAATTACAGATGTGGATTTCATATCTGGCACTTTTCCTGGGATTTCAGAAAACTAGAATTTAAAACAGCTCAAGCACAAGGACTTGACACTAATCCCCAGAACCCATGTCAAAAATAGTCAGGCATGGTTGCATGCACACTGGCAAGGCAGAGACAGGCAGATCCCTGGGGCTTGGTGGCCAGCCAGCCTTGCCTACTTGATGAATTCCGGCTCAGTGAGAGACTGTCTCAGACTGTCTCCCAAGAAAAGATGGATGGTACCTGAGGAAAAACACCTAAAACTGTGTTCTGGCCTCAACATGCACACACACACACTTTATATATATAATACACTTGTGTGATATAAATGTATGTACTTATGTATCATATATATAAGCACATACAAACAAAAAAGCAACTAAAACATTTTATTAATTCAAGACCTAATGCAGTGAATACCTAGGCATGTTTTAAAGAGGTAAAGTCCTAGTAATAATGACTCCATTAATTTTGCCAAAAGATGGAAAGAAAAGAGTAGAAGCAGAAAACATTGAAAAAGATGAGATTTCAAACAATGGTTCATTTCCAACTTTCCATTCAGCAGGGGAAATGATTGACTTCTTCAAGAAAGGGCAAAGAATTTGCTAACAAGGGAAATTACTGAATGTTAGAAATGAAAGGAGTTATGTAGAGTTTCTGGGATGTTTCTTCTTCCAGATTAAGAAATTGACATTGGAGGGACAATTGAAGAAGCATGATGATATAGTATAAAACATGAGCTTTAGCATCAGAGAAACAGTGGAAGTGTAGTTATATGTGTGAATGGTGTTTCTTTTTATTCTTTTTTAATGTTCTTGAACAAAAAGATATTGCTTACTCTGTACACACCACACACACACACACACACACACACACACACACACACACACACACACACACGAGGTGGGGTACCCTTCTCATAACCTACAGCCTGATCACTGATTTCTTATCTTTAGTTTAGCCGATTCAGGAAATAACACACCCACAAAATTCTAACTCTTCATTTTGGTTATTTATATATTTAGGGACCTGACTGTTGATTAACCACATCACAACAGTCACAGACTTTTATAATACCATTAAGAACTATGGTCTACAACTCAGATAAGCTAGGGCAGCCATTCAACCATCTTGTTCTTACCTGTAATAAAAGTCCATGGTGACAGCCGGCTAAAGCAGACCTAAGAACAAGGAGGTCAAACCTTCATTTTTTTAACAAGGAATAACTGACCATGATAAATGAAGACCACATGAGAACAGAAATAGGCAGAGTGCTGGAGAGGTCCCCAGAAATCCACAATGATATATCCTCTGTAGTCTGCTGGCAATGGTCAAGAGAAAGCCTGATCTGACTGGGTGATCAGATGACCAAACACCCTAACTGTCGTGCTGGAACTCTCATCCAATAACTGATGGAAGTGGATGCAGGGATCCTCAGCCAGGCCCCAGGTGGAGCTCCAGGAGTCCAATTGTCCAGAAAGAGGAGGGACTGTAAGAGCATGAATTGTTGAGCCCAAGATTGGAAAAGCACAGGGACAAATAGCCAAACGAATGGAAACACATGAATTATGAACCAACAGCTGTGGAGCCCCCAGCTAGATCAGGCCTTCTGGATATGTGAGACAATTGAATAGCTTGAACTGTTTGGGAGGCATCCAGGCTGTGGGACTGGGACCTGTCCTTAGTGCATGAGCTGGCTGTTTGGAACCTTGGGCTTACACAGGGACACATGCTCAGCCTGGAAGGAGGGGACTGGACCTGCCTGTACTGAATCCACCAGGTTTAAATGAATCCCCAGGGGAGTCTTGGCCCTGGAGGAGATGGGAATGGAGGGGAGGAGATGGGGGGAAGGTGGGGGTGGGGGCGGGAGGGGGGAGGACAGGGGAACCCATGGCTGATGTGTAAAATTAAAACACAAATATAATAAATAAAAAAAGGAGAAAAAAAGAATAAGCTCCTTCTACCCTATGGCTCCCACTAGTGATAGCCTCAAGGCTTTCTTTTTCTTTACCCAGGACTTTTAGTAGAAGAATATCTATTTACTGACTTCATTTTCTCTCGTTATTCACTCCTCAGTGTATTAAATTAATTTGAACCACCTCTCTCCACTTCCTTATCAGTTTTCTTATGTCATCAAGGTGTTTTCATTCCTGATCCAATGGACTCTTCTTTATTCTTGCTTTAATTTTATCTTACACACACACACACACACACACACACACACACACACACACACACACACGCATGCATGCATGTGTATGTACTTGTATATGCATGCACACATAAAGACCAGGTGTTGATTACAGATGTCTTCCTGGATACTCTCTTCCTAACACTGAGGCAGTGTCTCTTGCTGAAGCTCGAGCTGGGTGGGCAATTAGGCTGCAGGGATTTCCTATCTGTAATTACTATACACAGGGATTATAGTCAGGCTGCCATACTTGGCTTTCTGTAGGAGTTCTGGAGAGCTGAACTTAGGTCTTCTTGCTTCTGTAGCAAATGTTTTATCCACAAAGGCATCACCCCAACCAAATGTAGTTTTAAACTACAGAAGCATTCTATTTGTTCAAAAGCTCCCTCCTTTTGAAACCTTAATTTCTGTGCATAACATACTATATTTTGATAGTTTTCTTTGTCCTAGCCTTCTGATTCCTCTTTGATAATCTCTGTTATAGACTTCTCTTCTCTAGGTCCTCTAATATTGCTATTCCCTGGGATTTTAATGGCACAGTGGTGCAAGGCTCTCTTTGTTCTTGGAAGAGATCTTTAAAAGTATAGATTTGGCTGCATTTTTTCTTGACTTTAAACCTTTCAATCTTTTACTAGGATGGATTCCAAATTCCTTAGTATGGAATTCAAGAGTATTTATCATCCAGTTTCTGTTTTTATCTCCAGCCTCATTTCTCATCACTCTGAATTTGGCAATTTCATGCTGTATTCACACAGAACTAATTAATTATAATTTTCAAATGTACCTTGCTCTCTCATTTAACTCATGGCTTATTCTGACCCTTGAATTCTTCTCTTACTTTGTTACCAGCTCAAAGGACTTTCCTGTCCCCACCCTAAGCAGTGTTAGGTGTTGCACTTGAGTAAACCCAAGGAACACTATATTTATTTCTATATAGCGCTTATTTAATGTATTATAATTCTAAATATACATACTTAACTGCCTCAAGGGAATGAATTATAAGCAAAAAGAATTATATTTTACTAACCTATTCCCAGTACATAGCAAAGCTTAGCCAGCATAAGGTAAGTGTAAAATACTGCCTCTCAAAGCTCAGTCACCCCACAAAGCAAAACTTTATTTCTTCCTGTCACAAGAATCAGACACAGGTCAAAAGCCTTTATATTGAAGTTCCTCCATGTGGTGACTCAGAAAT
Source organism: Onychomys torridus (assembly GCF_903995425.1). Taxonomy (NCBI): domain Eukaryota; kingdom Metazoa; phylum Chordata; class Mammalia; order Rodentia; family Cricetidae; genus Onychomys; species Onychomys torridus. The sequence continues at coordinate 64,929,387 of NC_050466.1, read as the reverse complement.
CAAGCTTTTGTTTATTGACCTTGGCATTTGAACACGTTTCCCTCTGGATCTTAAGATGAGGGAAAGAGTGATTCTAGAGGCGAAAACACTGACTTCTAAATGCTTTAGCATGAAAATTGTAGGGATCACTTCACTAACAGCTGGCTGGCCAGCAATAATTGCAAAGGATGCCAGAAAATAAAGAGATCACATGGCCTGGGTGGTGAGCACTAAGGTTTTAACCAATGGGATAGTAAATCAGTAAGCCCCAATAACAACAGTAGAGATGAATACCTTGATTCACTTATCAGACAATAAAATTCTTGTTGGCACATTTTTAAAAGATGGGGAGATTGTGTTTGAGCTACTCAGAAATGAAAAATATATATGTATATAAATCTTGAAGTTCTTTCAACATTTCTCCAACCACTAGTTTTCTGCTTCAGGATTTTGTTGTTTTTCCCCCTTGGTTTCCATCTGAAAAACATATCTCTATACTACTAGGCTTCTGGGGTTTCAGTAAGTGCAATTTATAACACTTTGTCATCATTATCAGCAGTCAGTGCTGCAGGTACAAACGGTAAACACTATGGAGACGTCTCTGCATAGGCACTTTCTCCAGAGCCCTTGTGAGATCATCACTCCTCATCATGAGCTCAGCACAGACTCTTATCATTCACTCTTCATATCATAGCCAATCATTTTAAACAGTCAAAATCAAAGCTAGTCCTAAAGCAGAGGAACATAAAAATGATTACAAGAATTCCATAAAATAGTAGACCAAATAATAAATGTGCCAAACTGTTTCTATTCTGTTCATTAACCCCTTCTCATCCCTCTGGCCACCAGTCCACCTCTGCTTGGAATTTCCACTACCCTTCTATATCATTTAAATTTTCCTCCAGTGATATTTGCCTCCAATGATGAACTGCCAGAAAGAGTAACAGCAATGGTATTAGTAGGGACAAAAATGTTAGTATTACACAAAATAGAATCATCAGTCAAGTACCACAAAGCACAAAGGGGATGTTATATACCCATTAAAAATATCAAGGATAGAGATATGGCTCAATGGGAAAACTGCTTGCTATATAAATATGAGGATCTGAATTAGAATTCCCAGCTCCCAAGTGAAACAAACAAACAAACATATCTGTAATCCCAGCACTGGGAGGTAGAGACAAGAAGATCTCAAGGCTTCTTTGGGAAGCCAATCTAGTCAATCAGTGTGTGACTCTGCCTCAAAAAATGAGGTAGGTTCATCTTTTGGGGCTGGGCTCACCACGATCCATGATCTCTGCATTATGACCAGGTTTTTTTTTCTATAATGTTATCCATTTGCTGTAAGAGAAGCTTTTTTGATGATGGGAGAGAGCTACACTTATCTGTTGCTATAACAATACATTTTTATTTATTTATTTATTTCATTTTACATACCAACCACAATTCCCCCTCTCTTCCCTACCTACGCTCTCCCCCACTTCTTCCCTCCTTATCCTCATCCACTCCTCAGAGAGGATAAGACCTCCCATGGGGGAGTCAACAAAGTCTGGCATATCAAGTTGAGGCAGAACCAAGCCTCTTCCCCTTGTATCAAGGCTGAGCAAGGCATACCTCCATAGGGAATGGACTCCAAAAAGCCAGTTCATGAACTAGGACTAAATCCTTGTCCCACTGCCAGTGGCCTCACAAACTGCCCAAGCAACACAACTGTCACCCACATTCAGAGGTCCTAGTTTGGTCACATTCAGTCTCCCCAGCCATCACTCCAGAGTCTGTGAGCTCCCTCCCACTAGTTAAGGTCATCTGTGTCTGTGGGTTTCCCCATCAAGATCTTGACCCCCCTTGCCATATAATCCCTCATCCCTCTCTTCAACTGGACTCCTGGAGAAAGAACATAGCAATAAAATGATTCCTAATACTATACTGTGATATCCATAGATCAATGCCTCACTCAGTCCACATTAGAGAAATTTATTCTTGCAGTAGATAGGAAGTAATATAGACACAATTGGACAATGTGCAGATAATGAGAGCCTTTAGAGTATTCAGTCCTAAATAAGATGTCTTCATCAAACCCTTGCTCTCAGGGCTCAGGGACAAGAGCCAGAGGTTATGGATGACTCCAAGAAAACAATGTCTTCCAGACACAACAGGACTGGTACACATATGAACTCACAGTGGTAGCACCTATGTAGGTTCAAGCCAGACAGGATCCCATCACTGAGGGAAAGTGAACAAAGTGTATCACCCCGTAACCAAGAAGCTATCTACAATTGATAGCCAGTGGCGAAGGGACAATCAGTTTTCTCCAAAGGAGAGTCACTGGGTATATCAACCACACTCCAGGGCAGGCCCCATACACAGGAGTAGCTATCCAACACAAAAGGAATTCAATAGTGTTTGTGTGTGGGTGTACTTTTTGTTTCATTCTACCTTATTTTGGCTTTTTGTCTTATTGGTCTTTTGCTTTTTTGTTTTAACTTTGTTTCTCTGTGTGTTTGTTTTTGTTTTTGTAGGAAAAAAATAACATTGGGTGGGCAGGGAAGGAGGAAGGATCTGGGAAAAAGAGAAACTCGCTCAAGATATATTATATGAAAATGTTTTAAATAAAAGTATGTATTAAAAAGGAAAACAATGGAATGATGCTGGTCTTGTAAAGTGGAAGTAGTAGGTTCTCCTATAAGATCTATGACCTCACTAGACACAGATATTTGAATAGGGATCTAGTAAGAGCATGATACCCATGGTAGCTCAATAATATGACTCCATAAACAAGATCTGAACAACAACAATATCAATAGACAAGCTTATGAGGAAGGAAGAAATCTTACAGGGTCCCAACCAGGCAAAGAACTACAGGCAGCTAAAGACTGCTAAGAGGGAGAATTAGCCTCTCCCAGGGAGGAAACTCTGAACTGATTATCCTTTACAAAGTGGTTCTCCCTGAAATCATATACACAAAAGCCACACTAAATGGACTCAGAGGGCTATATTTATATAATTATAAATTTAGTGTGTGTGTGTGTGTGTGTGTGTGTGTGTGTATGTGTGTGTGTGCGCGTGTGCACGCATGTGTGTAACAATACAATCAAAGAAAAAGGGGCCATAGGGAGAGCCAGGAGGAAAGAAATGGAAAGGGGGAAGTGATGTAATTATATTTTAATCTAAAAACTAATTAAAAATAAATCACAGAGCAATAAAAGACAGTCAGCATTGACCTCTGGCCTCCACATGCACATACACACTCCCAGGTAAACTCCCCTGCAAACATGTATCCATACTCGCATAAATCATATACACATGCAAAAGGCAACAAGAATATTTACTCAACACCAACACAAATACACTTCAATATAGGCCCTTGTAATACCTTTAACAATAACTCACAGAATTAAATCACTATTATTACTCATATTTTTTAGCAGTGCTGGAGATTGAACCCTGATTTCACACATGCCAAGGAAGCACATAACTTCTGAGCTATACCCCAGCCCTCTACTTAAAAATTTCAGCAGTTCCCTCTAGAAACTGTAAGTAAAGCAAATAAGAAATAAACATAATAAAATTCATAAACCACACACATATATACAAATTACAATTGAACAAGGCTTCAACAGCTTGACTAGTATTTGGTCAAAACTGAAAGGAGTTATTGTAGAATAAACTTCTGCCACACAAGAATAATTTCTTAATTCTTGAAAATACATTGCAATTAGTATTCTGTTTTACTTATAATCTGATGTTTAAAATAAGCCATATCTAATAGCAGATCTTTGAACTCATTATTTTACTTTATTAACTTGTGGCTCTCTCCTGTACTAGCTATTCTGCATATCTGAAACATGAAATAATTGTGTATTGGTTTAGTAGAGATACTACAACAAACTACCACAGATTGTGAGTGTTAAACAGTAGAAATGTATTCTTGCATGGTGCTGGAAGCACAAATCTTTTTAACTATTCAACTGTTTGAAAAATCTTAATAACTGTTTTTGTACATAAAATTAATAGCTTTCACAATTATCAATAATTATCACAGTACTGATTTGTTTCAATAATAAGTATGATTTGTTTCAATAATAAGTATGCAACTACAATCCAGCCAACTGCTAGAACTTCAGTGTGTAAAGGATATAAGAATATTTTCCCTCCAAATTAATGTCAATATTTTACCTTTATTTTAAGGTTAATTATTATTTTTAATTATTTGTGGGTGTGGGTACCTGCACATGGACTTGTGCTTTGTGTCTGTGGAGGCCAGAGATGTTAGATCTCATGGAGCTGCAGTTACAGACAGTTCTGAATCTGCAGAGATGGGTACTGGAAACTGAACTCAGGTCATCTAAGAGCAGCAAGGCCCCCTTCCTTCCCTGTATTTGAAAGAGATCACTTAAAAAAAACATTTCTATTGATTCTTTGTGGATTTCACATCATGCATCCTGATCCCATTCTCCCCATCCCTTTGTATCTGTCCTTTGCCCTTGCAACACACCCCCAATAAAATCAAATACAATTTAAAAGAAAAAAGTCGCAGTGTAGAAGATGTAATGTGACATGTGACACAGTGAGTCACACAGTACGCCCTTTAGTCCATACATCTTTACTTGCAAGTGTTCATTGCAGTGAGTCATTGGTCTGGTTCAAGGCCTCTGGCTTCTGCTATAATATTGATACTGGGCCCTCACTAGAACTCCTGTTGGATACCCTGTTGTCACTCTGTGTCTTGGAGATCCTACAGCTTTGGATCTGCAGGACCAGCCCTTTCACATGCTCCAGCAGTCCATAGATGGGGTGGATGTCGGGTGGGCCTACTCATAGCCCTGGTTCTGGGCCTTGGTTGTAGGTGGATTGGTCAGCCTGCCAGCTCTCCCTTAGTCTCACCATCAAGGCCAGCTCTCCAGCATTGCCCAGGCAAGCCCACCCAAAGTACTTGGCAGTAAGGGGTGAGATCAGTTCCCCTGGGATGCTGCAGGAGAATTAGCTGGCTCACTTTCACCCACACCACCAGGGCAAGCTCTACTGTGTTGCCCAGGCTAGCTGCAGGGCCCACTCTCCCAAGTGCTGCAGCTGGTGAGAAGCAGCACCAGCTCTCCTGCTCCCATTCCCCTAAGACCAGAAGAGGAAACTGTTTTTAAAAATTCAAATGACACACTAAATTTATATTATAAATGCTATTATACACATTAGATGTGGTGATGAGCCATGTAATCAGAAACTGTTTATTTTAAAATTCAGAAATTATTGTTAGACAGTCATTCTACTACTTGGAGTTCCCACAGGCTGAGGCCAGAGCAGAAATTGAATAATGATTTATAGAAGGAAGTGGACTTTGGCCCATGTAAAGAACATATCTAGTTTTATATGAAGTAAGCAGGAAACATAGTCTTTGTCATCACAAGTGAAATAAAATTTGACCATGGTCTAGGGCAAGCAAAAGTCTTACATTCTGCTTTTTCTAACCATAACACTGAAAAAATCAGCCATGAATAGCAAAGGATTGTTTAAAACATTCCATATATTTAGGGCTTTGAAAGAATATCAGTTGACTCAAAAGAAAACAAATACACAGGCGTGTGAGAGACAGATGTGTGGGGATGGAGAGGGATGGACAGTGGTGGTTGAAAAGTGGAGGATGAAGTGATCATGGCACGCATGTACAAATAGGAAAAAATAAAATAAAATAAACCACTCTGTGAAAAAAAAACCCAAGCTAGGATTTATGAGACAAACATAAGAAAGGAAGGAGAAAGAAGGGATAGGAGGGAGAGGAGAAGAAATAAAGTGAAAAGAGAGAGTAAGCATAAACACCCTTGTCATTTGGATTCCACTTAGATTTTTGCCAAAAGGAGGTACTCCTAGCAGATTGGAAAGCAGGAAGTAGGTCTAAACCAAGGTCTTTGGAAATTCCTTCAATGACTATGTTGGGACATACATATATAGCCCACCTCTACCCTTCCAAACACTGTTGTAACCTGTTTCTCTGTATAAACCCTTCTCTGGTGTGCCTGAGTAGTTTTTCATTATCCTGACTTGCTACTGATACCAAAGAAGCCCCCAAAGCACTTGTATGTCATTGTTTCTCTTCTGTGGTCACTTTTGCTGGGAGGATTGTGAAGGTGATTCTATGGGGGCAGAATTGAGAGAAGACTAACAATGACATCATTTTAACAATAAAATTTCCTTAAAATATCCACTTTGTGAGGCAGCTTTAGATTCAGCAGTAACTAACTCCAGTGACCATCATGTGGCCTATCAAATAGCTTCCTAGGCTTTAAAGTCAGAAGCTTCTGACTGCTTGAACAGCTACTGGAAGATTGGGACCTAATTCCAGAATGTCAGTTCATTAGTGGTTTTGCATACATTTGCATACTGCTATCTATCTACACTTATGTGGCTTAACATGTAGTATATTTTAATTTAAAACAATGTGTAACTTTATTTTCACGTCACTTTACAGCCAAAAATTTTGGTGCAAAGTTTAATTTCTCTCTGATTTTGTCTGGGCATTTTAGTCAATTTCTCATTCTTATGGCATCACCCTTAGAGAAGATGATACAATTTCTCTTTGTGAAACTTTTACAGAAGTACATTGTATCTGTATCAATTAGTTAATGTTTAAAAATGTCCCTTGTATGTTTAATAAATGGGAGACCATCTGAGAGATGGTATCTGTTATCATTAAAAGCTATAAAGTTAAATTTCTAAGAATTATTTGTTGTTATATTATTGAGCTACTTTGCTGTATACTGATAAGAGTATCAGTTGATTGTGTTCTCCTGAAATTATCTTGATATTTACAGCAGTTTTTATTAGAATTTCATACAATGTATTTTGATTATATTCACCCCTCTAGCTTCTCCAAGATCTATCCTCGATCCCTACTCACCCAACTTTGTGTTCCCCCTCTTTTAAAACCTATCAAGTCTAATTTGTGCTGCCCATACATTCATTGGTATGTATCCATTTCCTGGAGTGCATTCCACCTACCAAGGGCCACAACACATCCTTAACAAAAACTGACTCCCTCCCTCCCAGAAGTGATCAAGGACCAATAGCTCCTCAGCTAAAAGTGGGAACTCATGCTCACCACCCCTCTCTATGCTGGTCCTTGAGTAAGACTTGTACATGCTGTCACAATTGCTGTGAGTTTCTATGTGCAATAACCATGCTGTTTCCAGAAAATGTTGTTTCCTATAGCCATCCACCATCTGTGGCACTTATAATCTTTTTGTACAATGACCCCTGAGCCTTGGGAGATAGAGGGGTGACATGTGACATAGACATCCCATTTAGTACTGAGCATACCATAGTCTCTCATTCTATGCATCTTGACCAGTTGTGGATCTGTCTGTCAATAGCTATCTATTAAACAAATAATCTTCTCTGATGAGAGTCAAGAGCTTCACTAATATACAGCAATAACAATAAGATAATGAAGATTATCTCAAGATAATGAAGGCAATATACACAAGCCTAACCTAACATCTCAAAAAAACAAAGAAAAATTCAACACATTTGCACTAAAATCAGAAACAAACAAGGATGTCCACTTTCCCACTTCCTGTTCAATATAGAATTTGAAATTTTAGCTAGAGCAATAAACAAATGGAGGATATCAAATAGAATAGGTGGAAGTCAAACTATCCTGATTTTCAGATGATGTTATTCTATACTTAAAAGATCCTAAAGAACCATACTGAGAAAGAAATAAAGAAATCAGAGAAATAATACCATCCACAGTAGCTTCAAAAAACTCTTGGAATAAAACAACCCAGAAAGTAAAAGACTTCTACAATGAAAACTTTAAGGTACTAAAAAAAGAAATCAAAGGTGATTCTAAAAGTCAGAAAGACCTTGAATGCTGATAGGTTGGCAGAATTAATTTTGCAAACATGGCTACCTTTCCAAAAGCAATCTATAGATTCAACACACCACCAATCAACATTTCAACAAAATTCTTCACAGAAATTACAAAGACACTTCACAGCTTCCTATAGAAACACACACACATACACACACACACAAAAAAAACAAACAAAAAACAAAAAACAAAACCAGGATAGCTGAAACAATCCTGAATAAAAAAAGAACAGGACTCGTCACCAGCCCCCAATTTCAAGTGATACTACAGAGCTATAGTAATAAAAACCACATAGTATTGGTATAAAACCAGACACACTGATCAACTGAATTGAATTGAAGACCCAGACATAAATCCACACATCTGCGGACACCTGATTTTTTTTTTATAAAGAAGCCAAAATTACACACTGGAAAAAAACACAGCATCTGCAACAAAACTAGGTTCTATACAGCAAAAGACACCATTGTTTGCATTAAGAGGCAGCCTTAAGAATGAAGAAAAATCCTTACAATAATAGCCATAGCTACACAATGAGACCCTGCCTAAAAACAAACAAATGAAAACAAAACAGTAAATAAATAAACAAATAAATAAATAGAAAATAGATAGATAGATAGATAGATAGATAGATAGATAGATAGATAAGAGGAACCCAAACCAAGAAAAATCAAGGGAACTCCCATCTGGACCAGAGGTGAGTGCCTGGGTTATAGTCAGACAGGCAACTGCCCCTGGGTCCCACTGCTGGACAAAGGCCACTCTGGGAGGACCTGACCAACTTGGCCCCAGTTTCCTGCCAATCAGCGGGCCCTGCGGGAAGGCTCCCCTTTTCCAAGACTGCAGGCAGACACTGCAGTCTCCACACCCTGCCCCCACACCCATCTGCTGGAGACCCCAGCCACTTCCTGAGACTCAGAGACCAGCCCCAAGCTTCCATCCTGCCCGGGAACTCCCATCTGGACCAGACACCAGAGGAACTCCCATCTAAACAAGAGGAGCTCCAATCTGTACAAAATAAGGAGACATCAGGGACTTCCCGAGACTCAGAGTCCAGCCCCCCAGCTCCTATCCGGCCAGCACTCTCATCTGGACCAGAGCTCCCATCTAGCCCAGAGCTTCCATCTGGACCAGAGAGAGGCTCCCTAAATCTGTCAACTCTCTCTGGACCAAGTACACTGATAAGACCAAGAACGAACACAAGAGGAGATGGGCAGATGTCAGCGCAGAAGTACATACATCAAACTAAAGAGGAATACAGCATCACCAGAACCTAGCCCTACTCCAACAGCTAGACCTGAACATCACGGAATGGGAGAAGAAGAAGAAAACAACCTTATAAGTAACATCATGAAGAGGCTAGATCCTTATATAGAAGAAATCAAAAATAAAGTAGAGGAACAGAAAAACAAAAAATGGGAAGAACGCTATAAAAAACTAGAGGAAAGGACAATTAAAGCAGAAGAAAACAATAAATCCTTGAATGAAAATCATGAAAAAGCAAGGGAGACAATCCAAGACCTGAAGAGAGAAATAGAAAAAAATGAAGAAGACACTAGCAGAAGGAATGCTGGAAATAGAAAATCTGAGTAAACAAACAGGAACTTCAGAGGCAAGTATAACCAACAGAATGCAAGAGATGGAAGAGAGGATCTCTGGTGTTGAAGATACGGTAGAAGAAATAGATTCATCACTCAAAGAAAACACTAAAACCAACAAAGTCATGACCCAAAATGTCCAAAAAATTTGGGACACCATGAAAAGACAAAACCTACAAACAATAGGGATAGAGGAAGGAGAAGAATACCAACTGAAAGGCACAGAAAATATATTTAACAAGATCATAGAAGAAAACTTTCCCAACTTAAAGAAGGAAATACCTATGAAGATACAAGAAGACTATAGAACACCAAACAGACTAGACCCCCAAAAAAGTCCCCTTGCCACATAATAATTAAACAACTAAACGTACAGAATAAAGAAAGAATATTAAGGGCAGCAAAGGAAAAAGGCCAAGTGATTTATAAAGGCAAACCCATCAGAATAACACCCAATTTCTCAATGGAGACTTTGAAAGCCAGAAGGACCTGGACAGATAAATGCAGACACTAAAAGACCATGGATGCCAGCCTAGACTAATATACCCAGCAAAACTTTCAATCATCATAGATGGAGTGAACAAGGCCTTCCCAAGACAAAAGCAGATTTAAACAATACTTATCCACAAACCCAGCCCTACAGAAAGCACTAGAAGGAAATTTCCAACCTAAGGAAGGCAGATACACCCATGAAAACACAGGCAATAGATAACACCACAGCAGTAAACCCCAAAGAAGAGAAGTACACACACACTAACACCAAAAAACAAAAATAACAACAGGAACAGAATCACTGGTCATTAATATCCCTTAATATCAATGGACTTAATTCACCTATAAAAAGAAACAGACCAACAGAATGGATATGAAAACAGGACCCATCTTTCTGCTGCAAACAAGAAACACACCTCAAATTCAAAGACAGACACCTCCTAAGAATAAAAGGCTGGGAAAAGACTTTCCAATCAAATGGTCTTAAGAAGCAAGCTGGTGTAGCCATCCTAATATCCAGCAAAATAGACTTCAAACTAAAATCAATCAAAAGAGATGATGACGGACATTACATACTCATCACAGGAAAGATCCACCAAGATGAAGTCTCAATTCTGAACATTTATTCCCCAAACACAAGGGCACCCACATATGTAAAAGAAACATTACTAAATCTTAAATCACATATAAAACCCCACACATTAATAGTGGGAGACTTCAACACCCTATTTTCACCTCTGGACAGATCGGCCAAATTGAAACTTAACAGAAACATAATGGACTTAACTGATGTTATGGCACAAATGGACTTAATCGATATCTACAGAACATTCCACCCAAACAAAAAAGAATATACCTTCTTCTCAGCACCCCATGTAACCCTCTCTAAAATCGACCACATCCTTGGCCACAAAGCAAATCTCAACAGATACAAAACAATTGGAATAACCCCCTGTGTTCTATCAGACCACCATGGTTTAAAGTTATATTAAAAAAAAAAAACTACAGAAATCCTACAATCTCATGGAAACTGAACAATGCTCAACTGAATCACCAATGGGTTAAGGAAGAAATAAAGAAAGAAATTAAAGACTTCCTAGAGATCAATGAAAATGAATACACCACATGCCCAAACTATTGGGATACTATGAAAGCAGTGCTAAGAGTGAAATTCATACCACTGAATGCACACATAAAGCAGCTGGAGAAATCTCATGCTAGTGACTTGACAGCACACCTGAAAGCTCTTGAACATGAAGAAGCAAAGTGTAGTGGATAGCCATCCCAGCATTTGCCTGGAAGTTCCAACCCCCATTGAGACTTCGGTAATGGTCACGCCCACAAGGAAGGATGGAGGAGGAAGCAGAAGACCAAGGATCTGGAGGAGGGCTCTCTCTTGGTTCCAGGACCATGGACACTGGAGGTAGACCATTGCATAGCTTGATCTGTTTGGGAGGCATCCAGTCTGTGGGACCAGGATCTGTCCTTAGTGCATGAGCTGGCTGTTTGAAACCTTGGGCTTACACAGGGACACTTTGCTCAGTCTGGAAGGCGGTGACAGGACCTGCCTGTACTGAATCTACCAGGTTTAAATGAATCCCCCAGGGGTGCCTTGATCCTGGAGGACATGGGAATGGAGGGGAGGGGCTTGGGGGAAGGTGGGGGTAGGGGCGGGAGGGGGGAGGACAGGGGAACCCATGGCTGATGTATAAAATTTAAAACACATAATAATAAAAAAAATTTATTTATTAAAAAAAAGAAAAATCAAAACCCTAAACATCAAGAAAACAAGCAAACCAATTTAAAACTGTGGCATAGAACTAAATAGAGTTCTAAAAAAAATGAAATACAAGTGGCTTGGAAACATTTTTTTAATGTTCAATATACTTAGTCACCAGGGAGATACAAATTAAAACTACTTTGAGATTTCATCTTACACCAGACAGAATGGCCAAGATCAATAATACAAATGACAATTCATGCTGGCAAGGATATGGAGTGAAGTTAACACTCATCTACTGTGTTAGAAGTGCAAACTGGTATAGCCACTATGGAAAATATTGTGGAGGTTTCTCAGAATGATGGGAATCAATCTACCTCAAGATCCATCTATACCACTCTTGGACATATAACCCAAGGACTCTACATCCTACTACAGAGACACTTGCTCATCCATGTTCATTGCTGCTCTATTCATAATAGCCCAAAATTGCAAACAATCCAGATATCTATTAACTGATGAATGAGTAACAAAAAATTTACACAATGAACTATTATTCAGTTGTTAACAAAGAGGTTATAAATCATAGGTAAATGGGTGGAACTTGAAACAATCATTCTGAGTGATGTAACTCAGATGCAAAAAGACAAACATCACATTTTCTCTCATTTGTAGAAGTTAGATTTGAATCTTTAGATATGTTTGTTTCACTTGGAATACCCATAGAGGTTGGGAAATTAGTAACTGAGCATGGGCAGGGGCTTTCAAAGGTGCACAGATAAAAAACAGTGATATAAAGTGTTAAATGGAAATAATGGAAGCAGAAAGTGTTCATACTTTTTGCATCATTGTTGGCAATAGCTAAATTATGGAACCAAACTTGGAACAATAAACTAATGTATAAAACAAAAGTGGTATATACACCATGGAATGGTCTTTGGTCAGAAAAAATGATGAACTTATATCCTTTCCAAGAAAAATATATGCACCTGGAGATAGTCATGTTAAGTACATTAAGGCAGTCTCAGAAATATAGGTACATTTTTTCTCTCATGTGTGGTTCCTAGATTTTATACAGATTCATAAAATCATGTATGTATATATGATATTACAGTATAATCAAAGCTGTCTAAGAGAATAGAGGGACTAGCATGCTAGGGAAGAGGAGAGGGAAGAGTAAAAAGGTTATGTGTAGAACATGCTCAATGTACAATTTATAATTGTGTGAAAGTGCCCTTATGTAGCAAAGTACCATGTACAATGACCATATACAATGAAAAAAATTAAAACGAAATGGTACTTAGCCCTGGAGCAGAGTACCTTAAACTTCATAGTGAAAATGACCACAGTATAGATTCTTGGCCTATTTCAGAGCCTCTGGTGATTGTTAGGGCATCAACAATTTTAATATTATGGTAATTCATGATGTCACAGACTTCATATTTGACAACAATTAACCTGAAAGCAGGACCAAACCTATAAATGGGATGGCAGGTTAAAACCAGAGGAGACATTACTGGTGTACACTTAAGACCAGTATAACAGATAGACAGACTCAATCCTCTAATGATGCTATGGATTAGACAGATGAAGATGCCAACCAAGTGTCTTGGAGGAAAAATTAAAAAAAAAAAAAAAGAAAACATAGCACAAACCTTCATCAACTGCTTCAAACTGTGAGATCAGTCATGCTATTATTTCATCAGCCCTGGGCTGGAAGCCAGGAAAAATGAATCTTCCTCCAAGCTCTAGTCCTTTAGCACTCTAGGATGCTACATAGGACTCTTGCCAGGTTCCAGGGGACAACTGTGTATGATGAGGAACTCACATTGTAATCACTAAATTCTTTTGAGGCCATCAACATACTGGGAGTCTCAGAATCCAAAAGACTTGAGGCTTTCATTTGTTTGTAAGGTGTGCAATTTTATTAAACTGATCTCAAGTCAGGGGACAGGCAAGCCCTAGTTGCCTTAACATCTCAACCCACTCACAGCGAGACCAACAGCCTTCATGTATCATCTGGGGACAAAAAAATGAGGACCATGATGGCTGACCACTCAAAAAAAATCTATTAAGGCAGATTTTTTTTAATTTCTGTAGTACATAATGTACACAATATCACCTCATCTGAGTGGACAAAGGGCATAGATTGGGTCATCCTCCTTTCTTGAGTCAAGGGAGGCTTTTGGGAGGGTGAGGGACTTCTTGTAACCATATATCTTATGGATATTTAGAATGGCTATTAAAATAAACAAAACCAAAAACTGTGCACTCAGTGTCCTCAGCCACACTGTAGAATTTTGGGAGATGTTTACTCTAATTGACTGCTGTTGCCTTCAATGGTCCAGTGCTGTGGCATATTCTGTATGCTGTGAATGTGTTGCTCTGATTGGTTGATAAATAAAATGCTGATTGGCCAGTAGCCAGGCAGGAAGTATAGGAGGGATAAACAGACAAGGAGAATTCTGGGAAGTGGAAGGCTGAGTAAGGGGATGCTGCCAGCTGCCACCATGAGAAACAAGTTGTAAGATACTGGTAAGCCACGAGCCACATGGCAACTTATAGATCAATAGAAATGGGTTAATTTAAGATATAAGAACTAAATAGCAAGAAGCCTACCACAACTATACATTTTATAAGTAATATAAGTCTCTGTGTGTTTACTTGGGTCTGAGCAGCTACAGGCCCAAGTGGGACTGGAGAAAACTACAGCTACAACTGGCGCACAATGGCTCGAGTTTCCACCTGAAACCTGAGAACACTTAATAAGGAATTCTAAATGCAGCCCAAAACAGGTTCCTTCTTCATGTCTTGTGCAGGTGGCAAGATGCCACAACATGCAGGCTTGAGCTACTCTATGGTGGGTTCATAGCATGTGGGCTTACACAGAGGTGACTCAAAGCTGCTGTGCAGTATGCTGCATGGTGGATTTAGCCTTTGCTAATGCAAAAAAAAAAAGAAAGGAAGGAAGGAAGGAAGGAAGGAAGGAAGGAAGGAAGGAAAGGTTTTGGGGCTACACATTGCTGGATGGAAGCATAAACCAACTACCCCCCAGAGTCAGAGGACAGCATGGCTCCCAGAGCTGGCAGTGAATTATCCCTACCATGTTGAAAAGCTGAGTTGGGCGGAGTCATTTGGTACTAACCGCTGCAGTTTAAAGCAATAGAGTCACAATAAGACAGATTCAGATGGGATATACCTCTAAATGGTTTACAATGTGTGTAAAATTGTATGTAGGCTTGGAAGAGAGAGAAAAAGTAATATATGCAATTGTATAAAGAAGTAGATAGTTTTAAAAAATAAAGTCTTTAAAGAGAAAGTAAAAGTAATATAAAAAATAAGCCACGTAAAGCTGGATATCACACAGAGAATCTGGATTGTGTAGTCTTTGGGATTTTTAACTCCAGAGAGACATTTGATTGTAAAGGCTGCTGAGTTAAACCAATATGTATATTTTAAAGGTACCTTGACTTCAAAATTTGGATATAAGGATATGTTGCTTTGGAAAGTAGGCTCTGTTTGTGTTTCAACAGGAAACAAGAGGCTATGGATTTGTTCCAGGTTAAGATACATCAGGTTTGACCAGCCAAGACCCCCTTAAAAGTCTCCAATGACACCATGGCCCAGATGATCCAACATCCAGAACAGTTTCAAGGCAACTGGCTCAGATAATACAGCCTCATGGACTACTCCATAATCCTAAAATTTTCTTTGTGTCCCCATAAAAATACAGCACCCTCATCCAGCAGGAAGTAGTATGAGAAGCTACACCCAAATTCCCAAAATATTGTTTATGAATGTTTATTTTTATTTAAACCAGGTTGATTATAAATACAATCTCTTTCTAAAGGAAAGAGGATAGTATAGATAATGATAGGATGAAAGGTAGATTAATGAACCTACTTTTAAAGAGCAACAACTTGTTTAGAAATGTTTTATGTTTATGTAACTCATATAGATTAAAATGAATAATTAATAATTAGTCTTCTATGATAGTCAAACTTATAGTCATTTGAAGTTTTCTAGGTATACATAGATATAATTCAATTAGGTAGGTAATCTTCAAACACTTCAAAGACCTACAGAATATGGCATTTAAAATGTTATAAAAAAATTAGACTTTCTGGACAGTGAGACATGTCTGCTCCTGGCAGCACCAATTTACTTCATAGAGAAGAATGGGCATTGAAGACACTCTATATGGAGTTTATCTTCTTCTTGGCAAAAATAGCCATTTGGGCAAGAAACTGTTCTTGCCTGGATTGCTTGATCAACTGGACATGCAGGACCCATAGAAAGGTGACCACTAAACTTTGCTTGGAAAAATGGTCCTTCAGGTTCCTGCTTCACAGAGGAAACTACCAGACATTCTACAGGACAAAGAGAGAAGCGACTGAGAGACTCTAGACCTGTGGGCTGAAGACAGATGACCCAACTTTACAGAGGAACTTTGGATGAGTGTCCAGGCTGCCAGCTGTCTCACAAGACTCCTGAAAGTTGCTTGCATCCTTCTCCCATTTCTCAGGTAATATTATATCCTTCTGAGGTCTTTGAAATAGTTCAAGACTAGATAGTTATAATTTCCTTAGTTATCATAAAATATAAGTTAGATATGCAACCTTAGACTCACAAATATAGGATATATAGGATATCTTCTTAAATTTTACCAAATATGAATAGACTAGATATCATAACTATAATTCTTGCTTGATAATTGTTTTGTTATATGTAATTTTACTATGTTAAAGTTAAAATCTTCCTTTTGAAAAAAAAAGGGGAGGTGCTGTGGCATGTTCTGTATGCTGTGAATGTGTTGCTCTAATTGATTAATTAAAAAAATGCTGATTGGCCAGTAGCCAGGCAGGAAGTATAGGCAGGATAAACAGACAAGGAGAATTCTGGGAAGTGGAAGGCTGAGTCAGAAGATGCCAGCCCACTGTTCATGGAGCAGCATGCAATGGCACAAAGTAAAGCCACAGAACACAGGACAACATATAGATGATCAGAAATGAGCTAAGTTTAAATGTAAGAGCTAGTCCATGGTAGGCCTGAACTAATGGCTGAGCAGTTTTAATTAATATAAGCCTCTAAGTGATTATTTTATAAGTGGCTGTGTGGTCTGTGGGCTGGGGCAGGACCAGAAAAAACTTCAGGTACAGTCCAGTTCTTAAACTCTCAGTCATAAGTTCCAAACATAACAACACATTTTTAATTAAAAAAATAAAGCTATGGCAACAGTGTCTCTCCATCACATCCTCTCTTATTCTCTTCCTTGCCCCACCCCTCCAGGCTCTTCCTATGCAAATCAGGTTTTGTCAAGAAAGGATGTAAAGCATAGCTAAGTATCAGCCTGACTAGAAGCATTTAGTGTGCATGATGGAGAGGCCTGACTCATCCTACTCCTGCTTCCTGATCCACATCTACAAGAAGGTACAGCCACCAATCTACTTAGTACTTGTCATCAGGAGGAGCAATTATCTTGATCTTCATGATGCTGGGAGGCAAAGCAGTGTTCTCCTTCTACATCTTATCAGAGATGTCTGGGTACATGGTAGTGCCACCAGACAGAAGTCTTTGTGGATGCTGATGTCACTTTTCTAGATGGAATTGAATATAGTTTTGTGGCTGCACAGGATTCCATACCCAGGAAAGAAGGCTAGAAGAGAACCTCAGGGCAAGAGAACCACTTATTGCCAATAGTGATGACTTGGCCATCAGGCAGCTGGTTGTTCTACTCCAGGTTAAAAGAGGATGCAGCAATGGCCATCTCTTGCTTGAAGTCTATGGCAACATAACCCAGCTTCTCCTTTATGTCAAGCCCGATTTCCCACTGGCTTCGGTGGTGAAACTGTAGCCAGACTCGGCCAGAATCTTCATGATGTAGTCTGCCAGGTCTTAGCTAGCCAGGACCAGATGCAGAATGGCATGAGAATTGTTTATCCCTCATAGATGGGCACAGTGTGTAAAACCCTGTTTCTAATTGATGGTGGCATTGCCAGAGGTGAACAGGGACAGCACGACTTAGACTGCTACATACATGGCTAGGGTACTGAAGTCTCAAACATAATCTGGGTTGTCTTTTCATAGTCGGACTTGGGGCTCAAGGGTGCCTCAGTGAGGAGCATAGGGTGCTCCTTGTGGGCCACATGCAGATTGTTGCAGAAGATGTGGTGCAAGGTCTTCTCCATGTCTTCCTAGTTGGTGACAATGCTGTGCTAAATGGAGTACTTCAGATGAGGATTCTTCTTTTGTTCTGGGGCTATTTGCCCAGGTAGGAGTCTCACCATCATGCCCAGGTACATAAGGTAGTCCATAATGGAGAAGAAGTTGGCCCAGGGAGCACTGTCACCCATAAACCTAGCTTGGCACATGTCAGAACCATTGTCCATAACAAATTGCAGGGATATTGCATCATCTTGACTGAATTGGTAACAGGTGGGGACCTGTAGCAGACTGGTTACCAGAGGCCTGTACTCTCAGGTGGACACAGATTTGACCATGATCTGAGTCTTAATTACAGCTTAAGTATTTACTGACACTGGGAAATCTGAAAGCTACTGGGTTTGTCTGATATATAGTTTTCTGAGGAAAACTTACTAATACAATAACTACCTTACTATGTAACAGGTATCCAATTCTTGAACTGTATCTCCATGGTCCAATAATTTTAAAACGAGTTATTTTTAATTATGTATATGTGGTATATCTATCTGCATGTGGGTGTATACACCTGAGTGCAGGAGCCTGTGGAGGCCAGAAGATATTTGATTCCCTGGAATTAGAGTTAGAGGCAGTTGTGAGTTGCCCAACATGGGTGATAGAAATTGAACTCATCATCTGTAAAGGCAGTATATGCTCTTAACCACTGAGCCATCTTTTCAGCCCTTAGAGTCAGTACTTTGAAAAACTAGTAATTTACATGCAGTATTTGCACTAACTTTGACAGTATATTATCAGTACTATTATTAATATAGTTATTAAACTTCTTATTGCACATATCTATATCATCTCCTCTAGTAGACTAGTTTCCTTGTGAGTAGGAGTTTATGAGGCAATTTAACTTTATTTAGGGTAAACCACCTTCTCAATTTGCCTAGGGCAGAGTAAGATATCAATTATGGAACTTTCAGTGCTGAGGTCAGTAATATCTTAGGTAAGTCAGACATAGTCTCTCTGCCACATATCCACCATATTTAGCTCAATTCTTAGGAACTCTAAAATTAACTATTTTTTTCTTCCTCACCCCAGTTTTAACTGTTTCAGTTTACTGAGGTGTGCCAACAAATCGTAGAAAACTGTGGTTAATAATAATAACAACTTTATAGCTATTTCCTGTTAAAAAAAGAAACACTCCATTTTTATGACATATTCACTTTATTTTTACTAAAAGGGTAATCTTTGTTATGATGGATTGTTAAGAAGTGATACTTTCAATCACATAGTTCAAATAACAGTTCACTCTTGAAGTTCAGGGATTATGTTAATTGTTTGCAAACTATATAAGGCATACTGTAACAACAAAGTCCCAAAGCAATGTAAGAATGAATTTTGAAAAAGAAGTATGAGTTATTGTGACTTTTTGTATAATGTAGACTTCAGAGTTCCTTGTCTCTTAAGTACCTTTTTTTCCCCTCCAAGAATACATTTCTTAAAATTTTCAAACTAGTTAGGCAATTTGGGATTCCTCTGGGATTTTGATGCCAAAGCTCCACTGACATTTTGAGAAGATAATGAGTATAATTACTTTGCCTGTAGCAATATCACTGCCTTTAAAATAAAAGCCTCAGGACTTTTTAATGTATTAGATTACATTCTATTCAAAGGGACAGGATTTATTATATAGAAAAATATATATA
Source organism: Onychomys torridus (assembly GCF_903995425.1). Taxonomy (NCBI): domain Eukaryota; kingdom Metazoa; phylum Chordata; class Mammalia; order Rodentia; family Cricetidae; genus Onychomys; species Onychomys torridus. The sequence goes on along the minus strand of NC_050466.1, from coordinate 64,909,878 downwards.
TAGTAAGAGAAAACTGATCTTTATTTTTCAACCACGTATTTTAAAACTATTAGCACAGATTTTCAAAAAAAATGTACTCTTCTAATCTTCCATTTACAGAGAAGTCAAGTTCCTCTGGTATGTCAATATACACTTGATTTTCTTCCTTCTGTGAGTCACTAACCTTGTTCCTTTGGACTCTGAATCACAGGTGATGAATAATAGTGGAAAGACCAGTGTTTTCTCACTGTGACCAATGTTTTAACTACTGCACAGAAGAAAGACCAAAAATGGTGACAAGTGTGGTCCCCAACATCAAGCTTCCCATACAGAACAAAGAAGCAGAACTGAGTGCCTCCAAGGGAGTCATCATGATACATTTTTTAAATGACACAGACTATGAGTATTTGGGTACTAGAATAAAGAAGACTTGGTGTTAAGAATGAGCTGACTAGTGACTAGCATACAGAATAATGTGAAATGCTCCAGATAGAGCCAGAAAAGAGACCCAACAGATATAGGGACATCTTTGGAAGAAGCAGAGGCCCTTAAAGAGTGCAGCTTGCTACCCCTGGGTTATTCAGCAGGCTTCTTTATTTTTAATAGTTTGTTTTATGTTCACTTGTGTGAATGTATCAGATCTGGAGTTACAGACAGTTGTGAGCTGCCATGTGGGCACTGGGAATTGAACCTGGTCCTTTGGAAGAACAGCCAGTGCTCACAACCCTTGAGCCATCTCCCCAGCCCAATATAGGGACATTTTATATACTAATGCAGGTGATATTTATCTCAAGTCTTAGACTTGCTCAAAACACAAGTGGAAGGGCCCAGGTGTCTATTCCAGACCTCTTCCTACTACAAAATACTGCTGAAATTCTATCATGGGCATTCTTTTCCTGTACAAGTGTCTGTTGGTAAAAAAAAGTTAAGTAGTCCCCAAAAGTCTGTGACTTAAACTATTAGCTACTATGAAAATTTATGTAGAGAAACTTAAAAGATTCTTGTAAATTCTATTATTGATTTTTTTTCTCATGATTAAAAGGGCAGTTTTGATGGTAGAAAAAGGAGGCCTGAGCATAGAGATAGGGCCTTTTGTTCAGTTGGTTGGTTAGTTGTTTTTATAGTCATGAAAAGTAAACCCAGGCTTTCCAATATTGTAGGCAAGCCATATCCAAGCCCTAAGTCATGTAGCTCTAAATACCTTCCTTTCCCAGACCCAGGAGAACAAGTCACTATAAGCACAAAAACAGTACCACACTAACTAAATCTTTACCAAAATTTCATCTAAGACCAGCCTCTAACCTCATTCAGCAGAAAACAGACAGTAAAAAATAATGTAAATAAGCCAAAGATGGCAGCCACACACATCTCAATCCAGATGGGATTAGGCATGAGAGGAGGCCCAAGGGATCTCTGGTGGGAAAGACTTTCATAACCATCTGTCCTGCAGTTCTGAGACTGGTATGTCTAGTGCTCTGAGTTCATTCTGTCATCTCTCCAATCACATTGATCCCTCCTTGCATAAATTTGCTAGCACTTTATCCTTATATTATTAGACAAAGGTATGTACATGACATATGTCTGTTGTATGAGTTTGTTCACACACTAGGAAAAGAAGGAAAATAACAAAAGGAAGCAATTAGCCTGTCCCCACTGCTGTATGAAATGCACTGTGGACACACAGCTTCATGATTACAAGGCTCAAAGATCAATACAATAGAAAGCAATGACTGCATGAAGAAATAGAGGCTCAGAGAAGTTAAAGGCTCCCCCCGCCCCAGGCACAGACGTAATCATGGAAAGAGCTAGGGTATGTATCCAAGGCTAAGCCCAAAACTGATGTGTGCATTAACACAATTAGGATCCTCGTTTTGTTTTTTTTTTAAGTCTCTATTTTCTCCCTCCAAATTCTGTTAAACAGATAGTAAGAACATCATTAACTTTCAATAGACAGAGGTAGGTCTTCAAATTGACAACATTCACTGCATGCCAGACACATGGCATGATATATGAGACAGAAGGTTATTCTAAGATAATGACATTCAAAAATGTAGCCTCAACTAGTAAACTTCAAAAGCCACTTAAACTTTCTGTAGCATTCACTTAGTATCAGAAAAAGTAGAATAATATTGTAAAATGGGGGGAAAGTGAGTATAAATCACTCTTTAAACTGTACACCATAGTGGAAAAGGAAAATAATAGTAAAATTTAAATGAAGTACACATCCCAAATATCTATCAAGGAAACCAGACTCCTAAGGCTACAAAATGTATTGTTCCATTTATACAACATTCTGGAAAAAAGCAAGGTTGTTGAGACAGAAAACATCAGTGATTGCCAAAGACAGAAAAGTAGCTGGAAAGGGCTGAATACAAAAGGGCATGAGAGAACTTTGGAAGATGGTAGACATGTTCTCCATCTTAAATGTGGTATCAGTTATGTGACTGTATGCGTTTGTCAAGATACAGAGCACTGGCCACATTAAAAAGGGTAAATTGCATCTCAATAAATCAAACTGGGGGAAAAAAGTAAAATTGGGTGCCAAACACTTTTCTAACTAGTCATAAAATTCTTGTTCAATTTCTTTGAGGATCCATTTGCATCCCAATGCCCCAAGATGTTTTAGTTTCTTTGGAGGAAACATTTGCTATGGGTTGTACAGCATTTTCATGATCATGAATGATTAATATGGCCTCCTGCTCAAAGACCTCTGCAGATGCTTTGGTGAGAGCCACATTCCAGGTCAGTTTCTTTTTAAAGCAATCTCCTTTTGGCAAGAGGCATGCCTTTACTTTAAGCATCAAAAGTGTTCTGAGCTGAATTGGTTTCCAAATTCAGGGATCAGCCAGACAGCCAGCACCTCCTGGCTTCTTATAATATAGGAAGACCTGAACTTGTTATCTCCCAAAGAGAATATCCAAGAGCTCAGCCGTAACCACCAGACTCAGGAGTCTGGTTTCCCCTTTCTTAATGCAAAGCAGGTTGCTGCTAAATCAGAATAAAAGCCTATAGAGACTTTCACTATTTGAAATGGCAAAAACAAAATTCCAGGATAAGCATTCAGCTGACATTCGCAGGGCTTCCCATCTCAAAATCAATTTGCAACATTTCAGTTTTGAACAGTAAAGGCCAAAGGGATAAAAACTCAGTTTGTTGTTGTTGTTGTTTTGTTTTGCTTTTTGACAACAGGATTGCATTGCCTTTCTAATCTAAGTGATTTATTTAAAAAGAACCTATGCACTCTGGCTGTAACACAAATTTCTAAATGTCTTTTAATTAAAAAAAAACCTGGAGTCTGATATTGGGGTGAAAGCTGAAAGATCAAAGAAGAAGAGTAAGAAGTCACAGCCACCACCTCTTACCTTACCAACTCCTCTACCTGAAAAGCGTTCCTCAGCCCATAGGCCTCTGGCTGAATGAGCTTCCTCAGTCGAAAAGCCTTAGTTTCTGTCTCCTCATATCTTATATACCTTTCACTACTGAGCCATCACTTCCTTCCTTAGTGCTGGGATTAATGGCAGGTGTGCTTCCCAAATACTAGGATTAGAGGTGTGAGATCTCAGGTGCTGAGAATAAAGGCATGTAACTCCCAAGTATTGTAATTAAAGGTGTGTGCCACCACTGCCTGACTCTGTTTCTCTCCTAGACTGAGTCAATTTCACATAGTCCAGGGTGGCTTTGAACTCACAGAGATCCAGATGGATCTCTGCCTCCCAAGTGCTGGGTTAATGGTATGTGCCACCACTGCCTGGCCTCTATGTTTAATCTAGTGGCTGGTTCTGTCCTCTGATCTTCAGGCAAAGTTTATTAGGGTACACAATATTACCACATCTGGCTAGGGATTTCCGGTTTTGTTTTGTTTGAACTTGGGAAAACTATTTCAATTTTTCTACATGATTTGTTTTTGAAAGTCTTGACAATGGCAATAAGTGAAGATGCATGTTTAAAATCCACAACATTCAGATTTATATGAAATAGTTGATATTCTTCTCACAGCTGCTATGATCTGCACCTTTTTTTTCTAGTAAGGCAAGAGAATGAGGCAGTTGGAATCTACAATATTTAACCAGAGAGCTCCAATCTTGAGCAAACCATTGTACCCTCTGATTAGCAATTATAACAGTCTGGCATTGGAAGACAAACTTCCTCTTATTTTCTTAATCATTTTTTAAAATCTTTTAAAATGCACAGGCTCTGCATTTGACTACGTTTTTGCATGTTAACTTCTTGTGGAAGGGATGGGTGATGTGGTTCTGTATGCTGTGAATATGTATTGTTCTGATTGGTTGATAAATAAAGCTGTTTGGCCAATGGTGAGGCAGAATAATGTTAGGCAGGACATTCCAACTAGAAGGAGAGGAAGGAGAAGGGAGAGCAAAAGAGACACCATCCCATAGTCAATGGAGCAGCATGTAGTAGCACACAGATAAAGCCACAGAACACATGACAACATATAGATTAATAGAAATGGGCTGAGTTAAGTTATAAGAGCTACCTAGCAAGAAGCCTGACCCATAGGTTATATAGTTTGCATATAATATAAGCCTCTATGTGTTTACTTAGGATCAAGTGGCTGCAGGATGCAGGAGGGAGAGATTGGTCCCAACCGTGGGCCGGGTGAGACACAGGAAAACTTCTGACTACAAGCCACATTTCATTTAGTTGAGAGAATTCCTCTTCATTCCTGTTGAATGATTTTCAAATAATTCCTCCATGATTTTGCTAATTCCTCCAGCCACATTACATGCAAGGGCCAATCTCCAAAATTCAAAGCTTCTATCAGAGCCTTTGCCAGGCACACAGGAAGCTTTAAGATTCATCTAAGCATTGAGACAGTGTTTGCACTTTGGAAAAATGACTGAAAGGACGGATTAAATGTGCTTCCAAAGTAATTTCCAAACAGCTATAAAAAAGTGGGTGGGGCTGGGTGCTACTTAACTCATTAAGCATTTGTATTATACATTCTTTTCAAAGAAGCCTTGTGCTCTGGATTTTTTATCAATGAGTGAAAATAGAAAAGAATATGTGTCCACTGATAAAAACAATTAGTAAGCTATAAATCATCATTTATGTAATCATTTAATATAATCATTAGGCAACCATTATGAATATATAATGATTTTCTTGTAATAAAGAAAAAATGTTTAGGTGGTACCTGCATACCAATTATAATCCTGTAAAATAGATAGTTGTGAATAAAAAAAGGGTCTAAAAAATATACAGAAATTGTAATAGAGCTGTTTAAATGGGGGCTATATGACTAACTCCTGTTTTTGGTTTTTGGTTTTGTTTGTTTGTTTTTGTTTTTGTTTGTTTGTTTTGCTTCAGCACTGTGATTTTAGCCCCTTTCAATTTGAAGAATATTTTTAATCTGCACTGTTCTTATTGGAGATAGGAATGTGAATCGTGAGTTTATGTGAGGCATTCTGATCACCATGAATTCAATTCAAGCTGCAGTGTTGCCTAGCAACAGGTTAACTTTTCTGCAGTGAAATTCCCTAGTAGCAGCAACCTATGAAGTATCTCCTGAGGAATTCCCTACCTTAAGTGCACCTTATACACTCATTATTTCATCTTCATATTACACTGCTTTGAGAGGACTTCATAATCTAATCATGTGGGAAAATTAAAATTGAGAGTAGTGAATTTTTTCCTCCTTTTTTATTTATTATATTTGTGTTTTAATTTTACACATCAGCCATGGGTTCTGCTGTCCTCCCCCTCCAGCCCCCCGCCCCCACTTTCCCTCCAGCCCCTCCCCTCCATTACCATTTCCTCCAGGGACAAGACTCCCCTGGGGATTCAATTCAACCTGGTAGATTCAGTACAGGCAGGTCCACTCCCCTCCTTCCAGGCTGAGCAGTGTCCCTATGTAAGCCCAAGGTTCCAAACAGCCAGCTCATGCACTAAGGACAGATCCTGGTCCCACAGCCTGGGTGCCTCCCAAACAGTTGAAGTTATTCAATTGTCTCACTTATCCAGAGGGCCTGATCCAGTTGGGGGCTCCTCAGCTTTTGGTTCATAATTCATGTGTTTCTATTAGTTTGGCTATTTGTCCCTGTGCTTTTCCAATCTTAGTCTCAATAATTCACACACTACAGTCCCTCCTCTTTCTGGACAATTGGACTCCTGGTGCTCCACCTGGGGCCTGACCAAGGATCTCTGCATCCACTTCCATCAGTTACTGGATGAGAGTTCCAGCACGCCCATTAGGGTGTTTGGCCATCTGATCACCAGACTAGGTCAGATCAGGCTTTTTCTCGACCATTGCCAGGACTCTACAGAGGATGTATCATTGTGGATTTCTGGGGACCTCTCTAGCACTTTGCTTCTTCCTGTTCTCATGTGGTCTTCATTTATCATGGTCTGTTATTCCTTGTTCTCCCTTTCTGTTCTTGATCCAGCTGGGATCTCCTGGTCCCCTAAGCTCTCTTTCCCTTCATTACTCCCACTGTCATCCAGGTTGTTAGCCAGAACCTGGAAACAACCTAGATGCCCTTCAACTGAAGAATGGATAAAGTATGGTACATATACACAATGGAGTACTACTCAGCAGAGAAAAACAATGACATCATGAGGTTTGCAGGCAAATGGATGGATCTAGAAAAAATCATCCTGAGTGAGGTAACCCAGACTCAGAAAGGCAAACATGGTATGTACTCACTCATAGTAGGATACTAGAGATAAAACAAAGATGACTAGACTGCTACTCACAACTCCAGGGAGGCTACCTAGAAAAAGGGCCCCTAGGAAAGACACCGGGAGAGTAGTGAATTTTAAAATACACACCCCTAGATGTTTACCTCTCTGCTTGGAAGAAGAATACAGTGTAGACTTCTCTGAATTTCTACCAGCTTTTAATAGACACCAGATTAAAAATAACAAGATACTAGCTGATTAGAACTTTGATTTTTAAATTATGGATATTAGCTTGACACAAATCTAATCAGATGTAATGTTACTTTTCCTAATTGATAATTTTATTTTAAAATATTATATTATTGACATAAGACTGATTCTTTTATGTTATACAGCCCTGTGATTTTTAGTGTATTTACAGAGTCATGCTACCATCACCACAAGCAACTTCAGAACCTTTCCAATATCCACAAGTGAAATCCTTGCTCCATTAGCCTGTCACTCTCCATTTCTCCCACAACCTTCCCATCAAGCAGCCACTGATCTTTAAGGAACAGCCTAATCTATAAACTTAACATTAATGGAATGATATAATATGTGGCCCCTTACATCTAGCTTCTTTCACTTATAATAGTGTATGCAAAGTCCAGCCATGACATAGCATACATCAGTACCATACTCCTTTTTATGGCCACATAGTGTTTCATGGTATGTTTATGACACACTGTATTTTCCAGTTATTCATTGATGGATATTTAAACTAGTTCCACCTTTGGACCATTACAAATAATGCTGTATGAACATTGATGTATACATTTTTTTATATATTTCTTTCAGAAATATGCCTAGAAGTGGGATTGGTGGTTCATCTTGGCTTCACCATTTTATCTTTGCCAAAAGTATATAAGGATGCCAACTTCCCCACATTCTTACCAAACACTTGTTCTTGTCTGTCTTTTTTAACACAAGCATCCCAGTAAGTATGAAGAATTTTTCTCATGGTCTGAATTCTGATTTGCCTGATGACTAATGAGCCTGAGCATTTTGTCATGTGCTCGTTGGTCACTCATATATCTTCTTTAGAGAAATATCTGATTCTTTGCCCATTTCTACACTAGGTTATTTGTCTCCTTCTGTTGACTTGCTTTTTTTCTTTCCCTTTTATTCATGTTATACTGAGATTCATTGTAGAGATGTGTTGACATCAAGACCTTCACAGGCCCCAAAACACTCAGCCCCAAGTAGTTACCATTGGCTAGGGAGGAGAGGGGAGGGCAGTCACTATGCATCAGTGTCAGGGAAAGGAGACACAGCAGGCCCCAGGGAATGCTCCTGCTGAACAAGCTCAGATCTGTCTGCTATCCTCAAATCACCCCTGACATCAGAATCCTGCTGTTCGGCCTTCATAGAGCAGAATGCCTGCTCTTGCTCTTAAACAGCACTTAGGGTATACAGGGAAACTTTGTACTATAAAAAGTAAAAAAAAAAATAAAATAAAAGCTGTTACTAAGGTTCACCATATTATATCCATGATCACAGCCGATTTTCATGCCTCTATGCTAGTAATTATTTACTATCTGCTCCAGGGAATTTCAAAGAACAGAAGACAAATAAATGAATGGAACATCTTAATTTAAGTTAGAGAAGATTAGAACAGGGATCCATAATTTCTGTCCTTGGTTGCCCTGATTTTGTTTAGCATATATCCAATACCTACTGCTCTCAGTATTTCACAAGTATTAATTAATTTAATGCTTATAGTAGTTTTCTGAAGTATAAAACATTATTATGTTCATTTTTTAGATGAAGAAAACAAGGCATAGAAAGAGAAAATGGCCTGCCGTAAGTCAGTGGCTGGTAAATAGTGAAGCTAGCTTTTACTAACCCCAACTCTGTTCTATGCTTTCAACTGTCATATGGCACTCCCTGGCAAATTTTTCTGTCATATACAACCATTAAAGGAGAGGAGAGGAGAGAGGGATATATTGAGCCCACTTGATGTAAAAAGATTTCTTTACAACAGATATATCTAAAAAAAAGCCAACAACAGCTCCTTCCAAACACATTTTTTTCAGTAAATGAAATTATTAAACATGCAATTTGGTCTGGAAAATCTAAAGGAATCCTGCCATGAATTCATTTCTCCCATAGAATATTGTAGTCATGCAATATTAAATTGTTTTCCTGTTGTGAGCATTGCTACCCTGAAGACAGGTCACCCACTTATTGTTGATAAAAATGAGTCCCTAACTCATTTTACACATGGCTAGCTTTTTCAAAATATTGAATGGCATTGACTGGATCTATTGATTTAATTAATGTGCAGTGCACAGGGCTGCAAGCTGCTTGCCCAAAGCAAACCTTTCACAGAGAAAGAACCCATCCAGGCATTCAGCTTCTGGAGACAAGCAGTGTCCTTTCTCCACCCCCATCTCCAAAGAACAGCTATTTCTTTTACATCTCATCCAAAGGTGGTACAAAAAGCAAAGCATGTTTACACATTTGAAGGAAACATTTCCAGCTCCTATTATGGCTTTCCCTCCAGCCACCTACTGCTCTCTCCCTCACCAAACCTCCACCTTGTGTCTATACTAAAGGAATTCTCTTCATCCCTCATCTTTTTCTATACTACAGTCTGGCGACTTGTTCATTGGAGGCTGACCATCTCCTTCATAAACCCCTAACTCCTGTGCTTCTCAAAGTACTCCTCCACATTCATATAAAAATTGCCCAAATCCCAAGGTACTTGTCCCCAATGTGTCGTGTGTCTGAGACTCTTTTACTCCTGTTAACTTGCATTTTAGAATAGAAACTGAGTAACAAGGGTGTGAAACAAATACAGAAATCCCCAGAAGATGGAGTGGAGCAAGGGAAGGCATTGTGCTTGTCCCCAATAGCTATAGCCTGGGTAGATGTGTTTATATACATACATATACAGAGAGGGTGGGAGAGAAGAGGGAGAGAGGAGAGAGATGCAGACACAGAGAGATAGACAGACGGACAGGCAGAGAGATACAGAGAGAGTGAAAGAGAGAGGAGCGTGCACACACACAAAAGGCTTGCCCCAAGGGAAAAGCTTGGAACCTTGTGTAGTATACATTAAGTTGAATAAGAGAATATTTGAATTTTCCTATCCCATCTCATTTACCCAGCCACCTACCTCTGTCTTTGTCATCTCTGAGTTCAGGAGCTCACCACCCACCAAGTTTTCAGTCCTCCTAGTTCCTGTGTTTTCTTCTCCAAGTACCTTCTTCCCACCAATTGACTGACATGGTCAGACTGTACCCTAGAATTGTTACCACCAGGAGCTATATAAGAAAACTCACCTAGCCTTTCGACTCCTCTGTTCAATTACTTTCAGTATACTGTACTTGTTCTGCAATCATTAACCACCTCTTATTTTGTTCCAGGTCTTTCAGTTCACTTCCTTCCTTTACTTGTCATCTTAGTTAAGTCATTTGCCTGCCAATATCATTTGCTTTTTCTTTTCGCCATGTACTGCAAAATGCATAGACACCTCTCTTTCCTCTGTACCTTTTCAACAGAACCCACATCATCCCATCTATCCATCATCTTCTCATTCAACTCACTCTCCAGGAGCAACTAGAATAACTTCTAAGAAATAAATCTAGCCAAGCTGTTCCTCCAATTAACAGTCTCTCAGTGACTGGATTACTCTCTGGATATCTTTTATTCTAATTATATTATTCTAATATACAGATTGCTCCATCTCCTTAGAGCATCTTACCTTTCTCACACTTCATACACCTGGATAACTATAATCTCTCATATCCTAATTGCTTCTTCCTGCTGACAGCTTTTCTTGACCATCTCCCACATTGCACATTATTGCAACTTTCAGCAAAAAATGTTGTCGATCATTTCTTTACCAATATCACTACTATAGAGTTAATAAAGTCAAGAATTGTGTCTCATTTGTTATTTTTTCCACAGTGACTAATTAATCTCTGGCACATAATAGAACCTCAAAATATGTAAATGAATTGCTAAATGAAGAAAGAACTTAGTTTGGGAGAGGTATATGAAACTTGGTGCTTCTTGGTAACAGGATTGGCAGAAATTTTCTGTTATCATTTTGGCCCATTTCAAAAACTAGAACACAGCTACAGAGATGCCATAGCAGATATTGAGAGTCAACTATTCAAAGTCTACCAACTTTTGCTTTAAGTACCAAGTAAGAAATTTGGTCTGAGCTTTTCTGGCTACATAAACATTGCCACATTTAGAGAGTTAACATCTCTCCAGGGGCAACTCTGAGCTAAGGAAAAATGGAAGATGTAACAGGAATCTTAAAGGTACTTGTTAATGAAATCAAACCCGAGGCCAGTTATTGGGGTGAATGCTGGAAGACCAGAGACACAGAACAAGCCACAGTTTCCTCACCTCGCCAGTCCCTCAGCTGGTTTTGTTTCATCAGACTGGAAGCTTCTGAGTCCTCCTCCCAATGGCTCTCAGCTGGACTGTGCTGCTCCAAAGCCTGAATACTTTTCCATTCAAATGCTTAACTAACTAAATGCTTAACTCCTTAGTTCCTGGCCCTCACGCCTTATATACCTTTCTCTTTCTGCCCCCACTCCCTGGGGTTAAAGGTTGGGTTTCTGGGATTAAAGGCTTGGGTCACCATGCTTAGCTGTTTCTAAAGTGGCCTTGAGCTCAGAGATCCAGCTAGCTCTGCCTCCCAAGTGCTGGGATTAAAGGCGTGTGCTACCATGGCCCAACTTCTGTTATGGCTTACTCTTCCTATTTTCTAGCCACCATTTTTGGCTTTGTTCTAGTGGCTGTCTGTTCTCTGACCCCAGATATGTTTATTTCGGGGAACACACAATATTTCAGGGAACACAATACCCACCACATTTCCCCTGTTTTTGTCTAAAATTTAAAAAAGCTTATAACTAATACAAGAAAAATCATATCCAATAAGTATATACAATATACACAGTCAAAATTACATTAATGATGTCTAGTCCATTAACATTTGACAGATTCAGGTGAAAAACTCCATTATATATAACAATGTCCAGTCCAGTAACATTTGATAAACTCAGACAAAAATTTTCATTACGTATCCTGTTTAAAACAAGTAGTTCCTTTCTAAAAGTATTTTTCTTTTCATAACAGATTCAGTAATCTACCTTTTGTCATTTTTATATCTTCTCCTTTTTCTTTTTAGAGTAGATTCAGTGATCTACCCATTTATCCTATTATTTCTTTATCTTTTTTCTCAGGATAGATTCAGTGATCTACCTCATATCTATTTTCTCTTCTTTTTTTAACAGAACCTCTGAATCTAATCTTTATGTTCAGCTTTTTTCCTGACCATTAACAATTAACAACTTGTAACCAATCATCATAAACAATGACAATATCCAAAACTCATTAAACGACCGAAAACCTCCCATCCCACTTTTTGGGGATGTGGGCGTCATCTTCTTAAAATTACTTCCATCTTTAGAGGCTCCTGAAAAGAAAATTTTTGGGTTAATTGTCAAGTCCTGTATCATTTGTCCCACCGCTGCATAATGAAAAAGTGCAGGGCTTGTTTCAAGTCCTTGTTCAAGTAGTCGGTCAGGCTGTATCATCTCAGCCAGTCATCTCAAAATTGTCCTGAGCCGTTTGTAGTCCAGAGTCGATCTTTCCATGGTGTTAATGGCTTTACCATAGTCCATGTGGCATCATAGTCCATTGTGGAGTCCCATCATCCTTTTGAAGATTTCAAAGTTACTGTTAGGCATGATCATGGTTCCCTTTAGATTTTTTTTTTTTTTTTTTGGTGCTTCCTCTGTGGTTTGGAGCAATCACAGTCTCATGTCTGTCTGTCTTTCGGAACCATAAACATTCTTCCCTAGAAGAGAAAATCTTCACAGAAATTTCTCCCCAGCATTTGTCTTGCCAAACGTTTCCAAACTGACCTTTGTCGATGATTTCTTGTAACGCGATGGTCCTGGCAATTCTTCTCTGAACAAGCAGTGGTAAACCCTTTGTCCCAGGTAGCAGCATCACCGCAACCACCAACACGATGAGAAGCAGCCAGCAACTTGGAGCAGCAGCTGCTGCCTCCATAGTTCCACCACTCTGTTTGTGGCTCCCCCCGGCGGAAGCTTCTCCTAGGCCGGCCTCAACTCGGGATCCTCCTGCCTCTGCCTTCTTTAAATCCTACCAGCATGTGTCACCACAGCTGGCCGAGTGTAGCTCAGGCCTGAGCTAGGGCTCACAAGGCTACAGGCAAGAGGCTTTGTCATGAATTCGAGGTACCACAAACGTTGGGCGCCAGATGTAACAGGAATCTTAAAGGTACTTGTTAATGAAATCAAACCCGAGACCAGTTATTGGGGTGAATGCCGGAAGACCAGAGACACAGAACAAGCCACAGTTTCCTCACCTTGCCAGTCCCTCAGCTGGTTTTGTTTCATCAGACTGGAAGCTTCTGAGTCCTCCTCCCAATGGCTCTCAGCTGGACTGTGCTGCTCCAAAGCCTGAATACTTTTCCATTCAAATGCTTAACTAACTAAATGCTTAACTCCTTAGTTCCTGGCCCTCACGCCTTATATTTTTTTTTAAACTGTTTTTTTTGTTTTGTTCTTTTAAGATTTATTTATATTGTGTTCCCTGAAATATTGTGTGTTCCCCGAAATAAACATATCTGGGGTCAGAGAACAGACAGCCACTAGAACAAAGCCAAAAATGGTGGCTAGAAAATAGGAAGAGTAAGCCCTAACAGAAGTTGGGCCATGGTAGCACACGCCTTTAATCCCAGCACTTGGGAGGCAGAGCCAGGCGGATCTCTGTGTGTTCAAGGCCACTTTAGAAACAGCTAAGCATGGTGACCCAAGCCTTTAATCCCAGAAACCCAACCTTTAACCCCAGGGAGTGGGGGCAGAAAGAGAAAGGTATATAAGGCGTGAGGGCCAGGAACTAAAGGGGAAAAAGCATGTAGTTAGTTTAAGCTTTGGAGCAACACAGTTCAGCTGAGATTCATGTGGAGGAGGACTCAGAAGCTTCCAGCCTGAGGAAACAAGATCACCTGAGGAACTAGCAAGGTGAGATAGCTGTCTGTGGCTTGTTCTGCTTCTCTGATCTTCCAGCATTCACCCCAATAACTGGCCTCAGGGTTGAGTTTTATTAATAAGACTCTTTAAGATTCCTGTTACAGGAAGGTGATAGATAGATATCCCAACTTTCCCTTCACTTGGATGGAATAATTTTGAGGCAAGATCTACATAGTCTCTCAGATGTCCCTCACAGGGCTGCGCCTCACTTTCTCAGCAGTAACTCATTTATAAATACACCTTCTATTGACCTCCTTCTATGCTTCATCTCCTGTATAAACTACTGAACCAAATTCTTTGCAAGCTTAGTTTCTGAGGATGACATTGACATAATTCTTTGATTTGTTCTTCAAATCTAGTTTCGTCATTCAAGCATAGAAACAAACTGTAACTAATCATCTAAAACTGGTATAGCTTTTATACCTAAAAAAATCTTCCTCTGTGGTGATAACCATCTGTTCTTCATTTGTTTATATTCGTTAATGAAAACTGAATCAGCATTTTGCTTTAATCACCTTAGCTCTAATAATAAGTTTAATAAAGAACTATAAGATTAACTGAGCATTTGGGGCTGGAGAGATGTCTCAGGTCTTTCAGGAGACCTAGGTTTGATTCCTACTACCCACATCATGTCTCAAAGTTGTATGCAACTCCAGTTCCAGGGGATGTGATATCCTCTTCTGGTCTCCTCAGGCACCAGACACACATGGTACACAGACATTCATGTAGGGAAAATAACCTGACTGATAATACCTACTACAACATCCCTTTACTTATGTACACATAATGTGTTTTTAAAAGAGTAAATGAAAGAGATAATCGCCATTAACTAGCAATTTCTTTTTAAAAATATTACCTGAGCATTTACTATGTGCTAAATTATTGTCTAGATTGATTCATTATTCCATCTCCTACAACCCATTTTTCCTTCATACTTTTTCAGTGCCTATACCTGTGACTCTCCCTAAACTTCCATTTTTGTCAAATGTATCCTGATTTTGCTTAGCATTCCTTGGGCCCTGTCAAGTAGAGTGATAGAATAAATCCAGAGTCTGTATTTCAGAGCAGCATTTCCTCCAGGAAGACGATGGCAGCCCAGCTGAGGTTCACATGAGAATTGTGGGCAAAATACCAACTCCAAAATCAAGCAGAGGTTTCATCCTTCAGACCACCAGGAACATGCCTACAGTGAAGTATGCTGGGTTTATTATTCAAGTCAATGAGAGAACAAACACCCTAGGGAACTATGGGGCACCTCATCAAGAGAATTTAACAAAGGTTTGTCTCTGGATTTGGTTATGCTAGTTGTTTGGGGAAGAATTTAACAAAGCAGGGTTCTGCTCTAGATTGAATGCTCTTGGGAAACAGAAGTAATTCCATGGCTAGAATGCTCAGTAAATCTAGAAGGGGAGAAGACAGGGACAAGACAAAAAAGCTGTGGTTGCTAAAGCAGGAGCAGTTATCATATTAACTGGGAGAGAAATGTGTTTGCTCATTACTGTAGCTTGAACAGTGTTTCTTATTTTCTGTACTCAAATGTGGTTTTGATCCATTATGGTCAATAGGACAGACTCACCCTTTAGTATCTGATGTGCTCAAAGCAACACTAGGAATCATATGATAGAAAAGACCAACTCCCAGAAGGCAAATATATCATATACACATAAAATTCATTAAATATAGGTGTACCTCTGGAGAGCATATACTTTTAGTAGGCATTTTTTTGAAACAAGGGGACATGCTATACATGATATTCTGCAGTTTGAATTTTTTATATTTATGTATCAGCATGTATGCATAACACCACTAAGCCAGATTGCAATCTAAATAAGATCATATTGTGTAACATACTGCAATTTCTCAACTGTCTTAATACATACTTAATAAAGTAGGTATGTATTTTATTTACAAATTTTTTATCAGAGATAATGAACTAGAAAAATTGCAATAGGTAACAGCAACTTAGCCTCAAGAGGTACTTTGGCTCTTTACACTGTCACCAATAGTGGTCTGGCTGCCAATTTCCCCTCCTCACCCCAAGTGCTATCACCCACTTCTCACTGCTTCTTGACTTTTTTGCTGCTCATGCCTAAAGATATCACTATCTCAGTCTCAGAAATTGAAATTCTAGACTTGACTTTCTTAAAGCCTTCAATCAATCCTCTTACTCAGCAAATAGCTTTTTATGCTCTAAGGAAGTAGGACTCACCCAACAATTCCTGCCTTAGCAACTTTATCTTTGTCTTTGTTTATCTTCTGCTTGTCAGACTAAATCATAAATGAAGCTGTGCCTTCTACCCTGGCAAGACTGACAATTTTATTGGTTCTGGCAGGCCTATCTTTTTGTTTTGTTTTCCTGAATCATTATAACCTCCTCCTACCTACATTCTCTTACCAACTCTTTCTTAGAAAATCTAGCTTTTATGTGGCTAGAGCACCGATCAGAAAATGTCAACCTCCTGTTCCATATCTTCCCTAGCTTCTGAGTGCCTATAGAAGAGAATCCAAGCAGCACTCCCTATCCTTTCTTTGTGTTTTTTGCTTATGTCCTCCCCTTTTCTGGAATATAGTTCCTCCTGCTTCTTCAGATTGAAGCTTTTCTCAAGTACCAAGGCTCATTCAAATGCCCCTCCTCTGAAAACTCTCCAATGTACCCAAGTAAATTTGATGAATTCTTCTGTTCCCAGAGACATGCATTTCTGCTTTCTTTTAGGCCCCTTGCCCTATCACACTATTAGTACTCATTGTCTGTATTCATGCATCACTACAGAGCTACAATCTGTTGCTTTTAGCTCAAAACAATAATTGTTATGTTTCATAGCACTTGACACAGGGAGACTATATAAAAATCCCTCCCAACTCATCAGCACCCAGGAGACAGAAGTAGGAAGATCTCTGTGAGATCAAGGCCAGCCTGGTCTACATAGTGAGCTCTAGGACAGCCAGGCCTATGTAGAGAGATCCTGTCTCAAAAACTAAACAATCCAACAAATCCCTTCCAAATGTTCTATAAATATATTTATTAGAGCTACAAAAAGTGAAAAGAACAGTAACATTTGCTCAATATAAAAACCTAGATGTAAGTGAAGCTTACTTGATAAAAACCACAAAGGAGGAATTGCTTTTATGAAACAACAAAACCAGTGATTTCACGGCTTTTAAAAATTTTTTCTATAACTTGTAAAACATCATATTCATCTCCTACCATCTCCATCATGATACACTATTTTGCTTCCAAATCTAATGAATATGATATTATTTTTTTAAGTGTGTGTTGCCAAAAATGAGCACTTTACATTTCTCAACCTTGTAGTCACCTGACCTATGGGGAAGCCTCAGCCATAGATAGAATAATCAACATTATCAAGGAGGTGGGATTAATAAAATGCTGATTTTCACTTTTGTATTAAATTGGTTCTTTGGCAATTTTATATATGTCTATAATGAATTCTTCATACTTTCTCCCTCCACCATCGTTAGTTTCTCCTACCACACCCTAATAGTCCCTTTCCCAGACTCATGACTTTTGGTCTGGTTTTGTGAGCCATTTAGTTTAACTGGATTCTCTGTGTGACTACTACATTGGGATTATCCAACTTAATCTGGAGAGTCACTAGTGTGTACACAATCGAAGGCAATGACTGTCCTTTCCCTGAATTCAACCTTTGAAAACAGATCCGCAGTGAAAGGTAGCACACCTTAGATAGCTCACCATGTGCATGTCACTGCTGATTAGTTTGTTCTTGTACAGACCAAGTGCAGTCATCCACAGATCTTGAGAGCTTGTTATTGCAACCCATCCCATTCCTCTGGCTCTTATAATCCTCCCTGGCCCATTCTTCTTCAATGTCCCCTGAATCTTGGAGGGCATGGTATAACTGTCATAGTTAGGCCTGAGCACTCAGCTGTCACTTGTTCTCAAAATGTTGAATTTTTGTTCTTTATTTATAGTTTTTAAGTTTGTATTCACTTTAATTTTGGTAGTGCTGGGGGACCTGACCCAGAGCCTCACACTTGCTCTGCAAGTGCTAATCTACTGAACTATATCTTAAATACAGGAATTTTTTTGAGGTTTTCCTATTACTGAGGGCAAAATGCCCTAGCTTGTAAATATTGGTATATAATATTAAGATTAAAGTCTTCCACTATTCCCTTCTCCAAAGTGCCACTTAACCAGTTTTTGGCATGTTGGACAATATTGAAATTCCCATTCATCAAGAATTTGTAAACCAAAAGAGGAAAATAGTTCAGCTGATAAAGGCACTTACTGTGCAATCCAGAAGCCTAATTCAATCCCCAGAAACCACAAAAAGGCAAAAGAAAAGACCAACTACACAAAGCTATTCTTTGACCTCCACATCTGCATTGTGGCATGCATGTGCCCATTCTTGCACACATCATACACAAACACAAAATATTTTTTAATTAATTGATTTTGTAATCCATAAAAAGGGAATTATGGACTCATGAAATGCTGTAAAGGAAACACCATTTACACAAGCTGTTTCTCATATGACCCTGTAGAGTGACTTTCATATAAGAGCTGTGGTGATATTGTGTCCCCCAATATATTGTGCACCCTAATAAACTTATCTGGGGTCAGAGAACAGAACAGCCACTAGATAGACATAGAGGACAGAAAATGGTGGCACACACACCTTTAATCCTAACACTTGGGAGGCAGAGATCCATCCAGATGTCTGTGAGTTCAAAACCACACTGGAAACAGCCAGGCATGGTGACACACACCTTTAATCCCAGGAAGTGATGGCAGAAAGCAGAAAGGTATGTAAGGTGTGAGGACCAGGAACTAGAGGCCTGATTAAGCTTTTAGGCTTTTAGCAGCAGTTCAGTTGAGATCCCCTTGGATGAGAACTCAGAGGCTTCCAGTCTAAGGAAACAGGATCAGCTGAGGAATTGGCAAGGTGAGGTGGCTGTGGCTTCTTCTGCTTCTCTGATCTTGCAGCTTTTACCCCAATACCTGGCTTCGAGTTTCTTATTAATAAGACCTTCTAACAATTCATGCTACAAAGAGCAATTATGACACATTATAATACTCACATCTCAACTGTGAACTGTATCCCAAGGAATGGAGTAGATTACAGAATTGTATTCTTACAGGCAGTATCCTGTTCTGCTTGGACCTTTCAGAATTTGAGTCATGACACAAAGATCAAGATTTGGCTTTAGTGAGTCAATAGGAAAAATAACAGAAGAAAAAACAAGCAAGCCCACACAGTGCAGGCTCCTTGGAAACTTCAAGTTCTATTGAGATTTATTACCCGGAGATGAGCTTGTGGGAAGAAGGAAGCAATCTCTTCGTAGAGATAAGTTTCAAGGACTATCATCAAAGAAAATAAATCACAAACAGAAAAACCCTCTCTAGAGAAAGTCAAGAAAATGCCTCCTAGTAACATGATCATTTCATCAGTGACAATGCTTTTCCTTCAAGGAAGCTGAGTAAAGAAACCTTATGTCCACCCAAAATTAGAGCCTAGATTGAAATGTCAAGAAAAAATTGCTCTGTGTGACACTGAGATACTGCTCAAAATACAGTGTGTGAATATTACTACAATAGGAGATATATGCATAGCTTCAGAAGGCTTGGTGCTGCTATTCATGTTTAAGATGATACACTGAAAACAATTTCAGTACCTGATGATTGTCATTTGAAATAAGATACTTATAACAGACATTATTGATTGTCTACTTTTCCTACTTGATCTTTGCTAAGAAAATCCTCCTATTCCTGTAGCTATGTGCTCCCAAGAATTAGTATCTCAAATGTGGGAATAAAGTACAGCAATGACTACCTTCCTTCTATGCTTAACAGGATCCAACCAAGAGTATCTGCTTATTTAGGGAATTATTCTTTAGCTTACATTTTTCTCTTGACTCAGTAAAGATAAAAAAAAAAACTTGTAAAAACCTTGATATGTGGCAAGGAATCACTGTCTGTTTTAAAAAATAAAGGTAACCTCCAGTTCTGTACTTAAAGATGATTCTAATCCATTTTGCATCTCATCTGGCATCTGCTTTTCAGCATTTTTTCCTCTCTTAGCCCTATGTACCAACCACCTTTAAAAGAGTTTTACTCTTTGGTTGGCTTTCTCATTAAAGAATTACCTTTGACATGTGCTCACAGTATGCTACTATGAAAGTCCTATTGTTTTCAACTATTTGAAATTCTCTGGAAATGAATTCTGATTAATCTCCAACATTTACGGCATTTTCCATATCACTCTGTCAGTAATTATTATAGGAGTATCTACATCAGTACTGAAAAAAAACATAAGCCTACTGAGGATTACTGGGGAAAATCATTTTCTCTGAAAAATAATGAAGAGAGTGCCTCTTTCCACATCATCTTCTAAGTATTGTTGTTGTTGTTGTTGTTGTTGTTGTTGTTGTTGTTGTTGTTGTTGTTATGGTGTTGTACAAAGCTGAGGCTCCTGTTGTGCATTCATAAGAGAATATGTTTCTGACTACACCCAGGGTGACATAGCTTTAAGGAAGACATCATTTAAGTTTGTGGCATCACAGAGCTATATCACTGCACTGAGCTACCTACTTCTGAGCTTTTGGTCAAAAAACAGTTTGAGTTTTTGTGATATTCCATACTGTTAGACAAATTTTCTGTTACATGAAGCAGAAAAGTATTCCTAAAAAGCAATAGGAAAAAAAGTGAAGTACAAAGGTAAGGTGAACCTTTCATGTTTTGGGGATTTCTGTTCAAGGATTTAACCAAAAATGGATTGAAAATGCTAGAAATTATTGCTTCTGTAATGAGCATCTATGAACCCTTTTCCTGTCATTTTCTCTATACAGTACAATACATGGCAACTGTTGTGTTAATGATAAGTTACATAGAGATGGCTTAAGCACACAAGAGACTGCACATGTAAGTAGTACTCAGTTTCATACAAAACACTTGAACATCCAGAGATTTTTAAATCCTTAAAAGGTCCTGGAACAACTGAAAATTCTGAGGGGAAACTGCAAGTTATTTGACTTCTCAGTTGTTACAATAAAGTTTCAAAAATCCACGTGTTAAACTTTATTGTGCCACTCCAAATTGCAGTATGCTGTTAGGCTGGGGACTGGCAGACATAGGAGTACAATGAGAAAAAAATAGTCTATCCCCAGAAAATTTGCATGGCTCACTTCCAGAACAATATCCTTGAACCATTTCCTGAATTTGGAACACTCACTTGGCTACCTGGCTTTCCAGCCTCAGTCATCTCACTCGAAACCGCTGCTAGCTGCTCCTCAGCTCTTTGGGCCTGACATAGCAGCCTCATTCACATTAGTGCTGTTTCAACAGAAGTGACTTCACTGAGCACTTTGTGAACGTTGACATCCCATTACTTTTGGTGGTTCAGAGTTTGTAGATGTAAATTATATTGTACTCTCTGTAATAAACTTAATTACAGAAGCTTCTGATGACTGTGATTTACTTCTCAAGACTGACAGAATTCTTTGAACTTCCCAGCAATGGACATACATTCTGATTAAACAATGAATCTACTCTATATTTTGGGGAGTCATGAACCTGAAAGTATCAAATAATTTTGATCAGTGCTTCAGTGAAATATACACAGAAGTAGAAAAGGTCTTTGAAAAAGCATCCAATCTGACTATGATTCACAGGTGACAAAACTGAAGTCCACAGAGATTTTGTCATTGATCCTAAGAGTTTTGTGTTTCATTTTTAATTTGTTTAAAACTAGTGGGGGAAAAAAGAAACCACTGTTAGGGACTGGAGTAATTGCTCATTAGTTAGGAGCACTGACTGCTCTCATAAAGGACTGGAGTTCAATTCCCAGCACCCATATGGTGATTGAAAACTGCTGTAATTCCAGTTCCAGGGGATCTAAAGCTTTCTCCTGGCCTGTGTAGGCACTACATGCACATGATACACAAATATACGTGCAGACAAAACACTCATACAGATAAAACAAATATTTTAAAGAATCTTTAAGAGATTTTTAGGGATAGTTTAATGATGAGAACATGGGCTAAGGCAAGGGGAGTGCCACAAGTTTGAAGCTAGCTGGCTTCAACTCACACAGTGAATTCCAGGCCAGCCTGGGCTACCTAGAAAGACCCTATCTAAACCCTCAAACCTGCATAAAACCCAAACAAACAAACAAAAAATAAAAGATACCTCTAGAGATTTAACTATCACTAAAACTCTGATTCACTTCCCAAAGATTTCCAAAGACTTACAGGATAAATGTGAGTTGCACAAAGGAGAACCAAGAAATCAGTCTGGGAACTACAAAGGCATCATTAATCTATGGACTGTCAAGCATTTCATACATGCAGATATGACTGTTTAATCTGACTGACACTGGCCTTCATTTAAGTCCTGATATGAAGGCAAGTTTCCTGATATGAAACATGTTTCAGAGCTGGAGATGGGTTAGTGGCTAAGAACATTTGTTGCTCTTCCAAAGAGCCCAGGCTTAGTTCCCAGAATCCATGTGGTGGCTCACAGCCATCAGTAACTCTAGTTTTATGGAATTCTATGCTCTCTTCTGACTTCAGTGGGTATCAGGCATGCACATAGTGAACATATACATATATATATGGAAATCACTCATACACATAAAATAAAATATTCTTTAAAAAGAAACATTTGCTTCAGTAAAATATGATCTAAATGCTATGTCTTGTTTTCCTGGTGGCACCAAACTCAATAACAAAAATAATATGAATATCATTCTCTGTGTCAGTCTTACATTGTTCACTTAGCAGCTAAGATTCAGCTACTCAACTTCCTACTCAGTTAACTCCATCGTTACAAATACATTCTTTCCTTTGCACAGGATGATAAATATTATGAACATATACAAGTAACATATTTTAATAGCCTTGTTTTATCCCATTAGAAATAAGCTATCACTACAGAGTATTAAATTCAGAGGCTGGAGAACACTGGCTATTCTTCCAGAGGATTAGGATTCAATTCTCAGTACCCACATGGCAGCTCATAATCATCTGAAGTTCTAGTCCCAGGGCATCAAATGCCCTCTTCTGTCCTCCAAGAGTACTACATACATATGGTACATAGGCATACATGCAGACAAAACACTCATATAAACAGAGAGAGAGAGAGAGAGAGAGATTGAAACAAAGAGAGAGAAACAGAGAGAGCAAGAGAGAAAGAGAATGTTATTATATTCAAGGGCTATAAACTAAAGTAGTGTCCTTATATTGACTTATTTGTTGGGACAGATTAAATGTAATATATGATTTATGTATCTATATGTATATGCA
Organism: Onychomys torridus; assembly: GCF_903995425.1. Lineage (NCBI taxonomy): Eukaryota > Metazoa > Chordata > Mammalia > Rodentia > Cricetidae > Onychomys > Onychomys torridus. The sequence goes on along the minus strand of NC_050466.1, from coordinate 64,886,911 downwards.
TATGACCATATATATACATAACTTGTAGAATATCATATTTGAATCTGATTTACGTAATATACCATGAATTACCTAGAAAGGTAAAGAAAAAGAACATTCGAGGTCATCTAGGCCCTGGTTACAGTGTGGTCCTTGGGCAATAACACTGACATAAGCTGGGAGCTTGCTGGCAACCCTATTCTAGGAGTGTTAAGTCAATGTTCTGCTTCTCAAGATTTGAGAGGTACCAGTCAGGTTGATTTCCTTTAGTTAATTGAGATTCAGCAAGAATAAATTTTCTTTTCACCCCTTAGACTATATATTTTTTAACAAATTTCAGAAAAAGGCCTATAAGATGGCTCAGAGGCTAAGGGTGCTTTTAACCCAGACCAGTGACTGGAGTTGGAACCTCTGAAATCATATGGTGGAAGGAGAGGACAGTTTCATAAGTTGTCCTCTGCCTTTTGTGTGCATTCTCATGTACACAAGAAATAAATAAAATGTAATTTAAAGAATAAATTCTAAAAAGAAAGGAGACTTCGTTAAGATGAAGTGTAACACAAAGAACCCTAAAATTAAAATATTAATGGAAATTACAAAAAATAAGTACAAACTCAGAGATATCAAATATGTTATTCTTTGTCAGTAGAGTTTTTTATTTTCTGTCTCATTTATTTATGTGTATATGTATGTGCCCATGTGAGTATTTTTGCAGTGTATGTTTGTGAATGCCCATGGAGACTTAAAGATGGCATGAAATCCCCTGGAACTGGAGCTACAGGCAGTTGTGAGCTGTCATGTGGGTGCTAGGAATGGAACTCAGGTCTTCTACAAGAGCAGGAAATGCCTTTAACTCCATAAGTAGCATCTCCAAGCCAGTGGATTATTCTTTTATTCTTATTGTCAATTGAAATATAGCCAACTATAACCAGAATATGCTTAAAAATATTTGATTTTCAGTCCTATAATAAATGTGTCAATAACGTAGAAGTTTAGGGGTGACTAGATCACAAACTTAGGCATGCAATAAATGAAACTTTATGCTTCTATAATTAAAATTAACTTCTACTTTCGTCTCACTAAAACTTTGTTAGGTAAATTGGCATCCCTATACTTTCTCCTAGGTTATGTCAACATTTTACAGATATCCCAATGTCAATACATTCAGAGACAGAAGGACTAGCAGTTTGTTTCTCATGGGAGCCTTAGAAATATTCATTATTTGGTTCTTGGATATGATCCATTTGGGTCATAGCTTAATGTCAAGGTTATTAGTCTGTCTGCCACTTTTTTCACCACTAGGACCATGGTTAGGAACATATTAATTCCAAATCTAAATTCTGCCTTAAAACAGCAGTCACAAACTCCAGATAGGTATACAATGCATAAAGCAGTAAGTAGCAACCTGGGAGATTCAATTCTGTAATACAGAGTCAGTCATTCCTCAGCTCCTCTAGCTCATTTCAGCCACAGAATAGCAACATGGCAGGTTATTTACCAGCCAGTAGTGGTCTGTATATTCTGTTACTTCAGAGAAAGCCTCCATACCCTATATAGTACCTGATATCCACTCTCTCTCTTATCCATTCACTTATATACTAGACAAATATAACCAAGTGGTCACCATGTCCTAGGCATAAGAAAAGCAGCTTCTACTACAAAAGAACTTGCATCATAAGGTGACTGAAAATGGATGTTAAATAAGTAACAAATAAACAAATGGGGTCAGTATATCCATTATGTGAAATAAAGATGCACATTATCAAAGGGTTAATAAAAAATGTAACATGAGCTTGTAAATCTGACTTGCCAGAAGTCCCAGGGGTTCAAAGTATATAATCTGAATACATCAAATTCAGGTCATATACTGACACCCACCATTGTAGACTTAATAGCTCATGGGAATAATTGTGTTCTGTAAGAACATAGAACAGTGGCATTTTTGAGCATTTCTCTTTCCATTTGGCATAAATTCTTGTCAGCTCAATGCACAAAAATGAGGTTAGTAGAAGAGTAGAAATTCCAGCAGCCACCACCTACTTTGTAGCTCCCCCAAACAGGGTAAGCTGGTATTTATCTAGTGGCCCTCTTTGGTTCATAACATTTTCCATCCACTCTCACTCTTAATAAAAAATTTATCTCATTCTTAGAGAGGAGTAAGACTAGGAGGAGAACAAGTGACAGCCACTAATCAAAATTCAATAATACTTGGTCTCAGTATCACGAATTTATGGTATGTTAGTCCCAGTAATTTTCAGTACTTCTCGGTACTCTGAGGTTTGCCCTTCACCCATAACCATTATAAATAATATCCCTAAAGTAAAGTACAACCAAGTTAGAAGAAATAGCCTGAATTCAGCCTTGAAACAGAAGCCTCAAAGTCCTTAGCAGCCTTAAAAGCCAAAGTGTTTTCAAATTGCAATAATGGTTCCTAGGCATGGACTGGAAGAATCCCAGGTAGACTTTCTCATTGTGACTTATTAGTGTTTCAGCTTGTTTTAACTGATGATAAGACATGGCTTCTATTTCAAAAATAACAGCAACAACAAAACTAAATTCTTCCATTTTGTTTTCAGACAGCTTGAAAAATGGTAGACTTGGCTCATCTGCAGCAATTGACATTGCATTTATGTGTGTGGACAAAATATAAGTAGATTTTAGGAAAGAAGGCAGAAAAAAAGGCAAGTTTTTCTTTCATATAAAACCCTAGTTTGAGTAAGTACCCAGGGAAAGCTCTAGATAAAATAATAAATTGTGTGAAGATGTTTTTTAGATAGTCTCATATTTACTATAGGCTTTTTTTGTTTTTATTTTCCTCTTTATTTTATCTTACTTTTGCTTTGTATTTCTCCAAAGACTAGGAGTCAAGCCATGAATCTCATTTCTGAACATCACAATGAAAATATACAATTTGCCAAGAATGGACTGAGCTGGCTGTTGTGGGATAATTGTATGCTGTGTAAAAATATATTACTGTGATTAGTTTAATAAAGAGCTGAATGGCAAATAGCTAAGCAGGAGGTATAGGTGTGACTTCTGGGCAAAGAGAAAGGACGTAAGAGATGAATCTAGGTGTGTCAGATGCCAAGGAGACATGGAAGGAGTCAGACATACAGAATGAAAGAAAGGTAAAAAGCCACATAGATTAATTTAAATGGGTTATTTAAGTTATAAGAGCTAATTGGAGAAGCTTACGCTGAGGCCAAGCTTTCATAATTAATAAGTCTCTGTCATTATTTGGGAGCTGGCTAGTGAGACAGAGAAAGACTCATTAAATTGGCCACTTTACAGTTAAAAGCACTCCAAAAGCAGTCTCATAAAAAGTCCTACAACACTCAACGTCATGTATAGGATAGGATATTACACTTGTAATCCACACTCTCAGGAGGAAGATAGAGCCTGGAGGATCAAGAATGCAAAGCCTTCTTCAGCTACATAATATGACCCAGTCTCCAAAACAAATCATGAAAAATAATAGAAACAAGCCAGGCATGATAGCACAGGTCTGTAATTCTAGCACTTAGGAAATGTAAACAGAAGGGTCAGTAATTCAAGGTTCTGCTCCAACTACATAGCAAGTTTGAGGTCAGCCGGATCTACATGGCATCTTGTTTTAAAAATTAAAATAAAATGAGACTGAGGAGATGAGTTAGTAAGTTAAGTGCTTAGAGTGCAAACATAAGGACTTGAATTTGGATTCTCAGAATCCAAGTAAAGAAGCTAGTGTGATGGTACATTCCTACAATCCTAACAATGAGAATGTAGCCAGGAGAATCCCTGGAGCCCACTGCCCCTTAGTCTTGATGAATAAGTGAGCTCTGGGTTTGGCAGAGATACTGTGTCAAAAAGTATGCTGGGGAACACTTAAGAAAGCTATCCAGTGTCAACCTCTGGACTCCAAAGACATAAATATGGGTGTACAAAAGCAACTTAATGGAAAAATGGTTTATTTAGGCTTATAGTTTCAGAGGGATAGAGTCTATGATGGTGGGGAAAGACATGGTAGCAAGAGCATGAGTCCAGCAGCCAGAAAGCAGAGAGAGAACTAAAAGGGAGGCCAGGCAATAAACTCTCAAGGTCCACACCCAGTGACATACTTCCTCCAGCAAGGCTCCGCCTCTTAAAGGTTCCACACCAGCTGGTGACAAAGTGTTCAAACACATGATCAAACATTTCACATTCAAACCTCAATAGAAAGGAGCCAGAATAAGATCAAGTCCCTCAGTGACCCTCTAAGTAGGCCCCATCTCCTTAAGTTGCCAACACTTCTCCAAACAATGAGAAACAATCTTTTAACATATGAGCCTTTGTTGGGGTACCCTTCATATCCAAATGTAACATGTCTATCTACTAAAGAATCTGAAATTTGCTTTCTTATAGAACCCAAGACAAAAAAAAAAAAAAGAATCTGAAATTTAAGAGGGTAAACTATTATATACAAGGGCACACAGGTAATAAATAGCAGACCTGTTGTAGAATATTATTTTAAGATATGTTACATTAGTTTATGATGTGGAACATTTGTTTAATGATGAAGAGATGCATTGCATTCTTCTGTGTTGCATTTATTTAACTCTGTAAAGCCATGGTACTGTGCCTCTCTAAAACACCTGATGGTTTAATAAAGAGCCGAAGAAAGGATAGGTGGGGCTGGCAGGCAAAGAGAATAGATAGGAGAAATCTGGGAGGAAAAAAGGAAAGAGCAAGAGAACAAGGAGAGGAGGGTTCTGGGTGCCAGCCACACAGCCACACAGCCACACAGCCAGACACAGTGTAAGATTGAAAGTAAGATATACAGTAGTAAGGAAAGGAAAAAGCCCAGAGACAAAAGGTAGACAGCAGTAGTTAAGAAAAGCTGGCAAGAAACAAGGCAAGCTAAGGCTGGGCATTTATAAGTAATAATAAGCCCCCTGTGTGATTTATTTGGGAGCTGGTGGTGGGCCCCCCAAAGGAGTAAAAACAACCAACAATACAGACCCTTGGCTCATAAAAAATTTATCTAGCTCAAAGCTCAGAGCTATTTTACCTCCCAAGAAACTATAAGCCATAATTATTGGTGTTAGGCTAATATTTGAGACAAAGCTATTGTATTCAGGGTAAGAAAAGAGTTTCTTTGTATTTTAAATATGGACAAGGAAAGAAAAGACTAAAAAGTTAGGGTTAAAACTAGGACTAGGCAATGTTATATTTAGGATGCTTTAGGATAGACTTTTCAATGATAGAAGTCTCTAGAATAAGAGATTCTTAGGTTCACACAAAATAAGATTTTGAAAGTCATGCATTTAAGTGAATATCACCATTAGACTGTACACTTCACCTTTTGTCCATGAAGGAGGCTTGTACAAATTATTTTGTTTTGATTCTAAATGTATTGGTAGATAAAGTATAAGTCTTTATAAGAAAAAAGTGAAGGTGGAACAGACTGGCACATGCTTTCTTGGTGGGTTAGCTTTGAAAGCCTGGGTGAGAATTGACTTTGGTAGAACCAGCAGCTGACATGGCTGTTTCCCACCAAGTGAGAGTTTAATAAACAAAATCACAATTGGCCCCAGCTTGGCGTTAGTGTTTTCGAGAATGACATCCAAGATGGCATAATCGCTGTGGAGAAAATCACAGCCTGGTTTGCAGTTGGAAATTGCTAGGTTGGTGGCAGCTGTTGCTCACTCATGGTTGAACTGCTCTGTCATTAGATTTCATAATAGGCTAACACAAAGGGAGAGCATGGTGCCATCAGCCTCCTAGGCTATTGAGCAAATAAGAGCTTAGGGGAATCTTATTTACAGTCAATCAACTACTTCTTACATGTGGTCAGCACTATGTTAAATGCCTTCTAAATCAAAGTAGGGTGACAGAGAAGGAAAGTGTGTCACTCTTATTACCCTCAAGGAGCTTACAATAGTGGTAACATTCAAGAGAAATTACAGATACAAAGTAGACCAGTTATCAGTATTTTACCCTTCAGTTACAAAGCCACAGTTTCACCTTGATTTGTTGTACTAGAACTGGACCCTTTGTAACATTCTTCTTTGCCAGCTTGTTGAGAGAATTTGTCAAAGGCATAGATATAGATGGCAGGGCTCATCTTCCTAAGGTGTTTTCTATTTCTTCCTCACTTCATAGATAAATAATAGCCAATAATACAAAGAGCCCCCATAGGGGTTCACCCCTTAATGAGGCAGTACCCCTGCAATTGGATTCCCAGCCAGTTTCAACAATACCCCCATAAACAGCTTCATATAGAGGACAGACTTTCAGAGTGCTTTAGTACTCATGGTCAATTTCCTCATGAGTCTCACCAGCAATCCAGTGGAAAGATTCTCAAGAAGCTTAGTTGATGCCTGAGATGATAACTACTTGTTGGCTAAACCTGTCTGCAACACTTATGTGAAATTCTCCACCATCCAATGGACCAGGATCATACCCTTTTCAGCCAGAGCTGAATCTCAGCCTTGGTGGAAGCTGATGGAAGCTCAGTGGATGTTCTGTGTATGTTTCTGTCTTGGTTAATTTGCTTTAGCGCCAGAGCCAATACTTACCCATTTTATTTTTCCTAACAGGGTGGTGTTCTCACTACATAGGACATACTGACTGTCCTAGAACTCCCTATGTAGACCATGCTGGCACTGAACTTACACAGATTTGTCTCCCAGGTCCTGGGATTAAAGGAATGTACCACCATGCCTGGCTATCCTTTTTATTCTTTAGAATCAGCCTTTATAGTCCTTGGTAATTAATTCTGAGTTATTTGTTAATAACATTTTATGTTTAACTATGCTTGTTATAATTTACTGTATAGCTTGGTGGAGGTGATAAAAAAATGCCTTAGGAATTCAGAAAAATGTAGTTTAATGTGGATCACTGAGTCCAGAAAGGGCTTCATTAAGAACTGTAACCTGAAATGGCCCCAGTCTATGGGGAAAGAAAATTCTAAATCCTAAGTGTGTATGAGTTTGTGGGGGAGGGTGGGGGGAGACACCGACAGAGACAGAGAAGACAGATGCATACAGACATGGGCAAAGACAGGGATATGGAGAAAGTGACAGAAAGAAATAGACAAAGGTTAGGACAAGCATCAGATTAATTAATTCTCAAAGTTGTGAGAAGCAATTTCTTGTTGTTTGTTTTGTCTTTGGTTTTTCTGTGTAGTCCTGGCTGTCCTGGAACTTGCTCTGTAGACAAGGCTGGCCTCAAACTCACAGACATCCACCTGTCTCTGCCTCCTAGGTGCTGAGGTTAAAGGTGCTTGCCACCACAGCCTGGCTTTTGAGAAGTAATTTTAGTGAGGGAAACGAGATTAAAATGAACTAAGTACTTAAGTCAAGAACTAGTCACTGAATATCTCTATTATAGCAGGTTCCAGGTTCAAGTTCCCAGTGGAGCAGGAAACAGGGGGGCTTCCATCCTAGTAGAAATCAGGAGCCACTACAGAAAAAATGACAGTAAATATAAACATGACAACAAATTTCTAGAGCTTAACAAAGAAAATGAAAATAAGAAAAAGTAGAGTGGATATATCTTGGCTTCCTCTTGCTTCTGAAATAAATTATCATACACAGCAGCTTAAAACAGCACAAATTTATTATCTTAAGAGTTTGGACGCCAGAATTCCTGCAGTTAAGATGTCAGCAGGACTGCCTTTCTGTTACAGGCTCCAAGAGAGAATCATTTTTTTGCATCTTGAAGCTGCTAGAGGACACCTGTATTCCCTCCCTTGTGGCCTTTCCTCCATCTTCAAAGCTACCAAAGTGGCATCTTCAAAGTCCCTCCTCCTCTGACCCCTGTCAGGTGTCCTTTTACTCTGACCCTCTTATAAAACCTCCTGCCATTGTTTCAAGCCCACATAGTCTCATATAATTGTTCACATTAGAGAACCTTAATCATACCTTCAAAGTCAATTTAAAGATGGAAGTAAATGTATTAACTGCTTCCAGAAACTACAAATGTAGACTTGCTTAGGTGACCATAACTCACCTGCCACAAGAGGGCTGTAATTGTGAACTGAAAATCACAATAAGTCTCATTTTGATAGGTAAAAGTTGAACTAAATTTGAGTGACCTATTAACATACACTTATGGAGATTGTTCTGGAAATAACAGCCAATGCAAAGGTCCTAGAGCTGATGGGTTCCTATTGTCTTTTAAAAACGCAAAGAACCTAGCTGGCATGGTGAAAGGGAGAGTACCAGCAGATAAAGTAAAAATGTAGGCAGGCCCAGAGAGACCTGACAGATTTAGGAAGCCTCTCTTTGGTCCAGATGGAAGCTCTGGGCCAGATGGGAGTGCTGGTCCAGATGAGAGTGCTGACCGGATAGGAGCTGGGAGGCTGGACTCTGAGTATCGGGAAGTCCCTGGGGTCTCCATATGTTGTCCAGATGGGTGCTCCTCTTGTACAGATGGGAGTTCCTCTGGTACCTGGTCCAGATGGGAGTTCCAGGGCAGGATGGAAGCTGGGGACTGGTCTCTGATTCTCAGGAAGTAGCTGGGGTCTCAGGCAGATGGGTGTGGGGGCAGGGTGTGAAGACTGCAGTGTCTGCCTGCAGTCTTGGAAAAGAGGAGCCTTCCAGCAGGACCCGCCTATTGGCCGGAAACTGGGGCCAAGTTGGGCAGGTCTTCCAAGAGTGGCCTGTGTCCAGCAGTGGGACCCAGGGGAAGTTGCCTCTCTGGCTATAACCCCAGGCACTCACCTCTGGCCCAGATGGGAGTTCCAGGGCTGATGGGAGCTGGGGATTGATATCTGAGTCTCAGGAAGTGGATGGGCAGACGTCAAGGCAGAAGCATATACAACAAAATAAAGAGCAATACAGCATCACCAGAACCTAGCCCTTCTCAAAGAGCTAGACCTGAACATCATAGAATGGAAGAAGAAGAAGAAAACAACCTTATAAGTAATATCATGAAGAGGCTAGAGCCATATATAGAAGAAATCAAAAATAAAGTAGAGGAACAGACAAACAAAAAATGGGAAGAACGCTATAAAAAAACTAGAGGAAAGGACAAATAAAGCAGAAGAAAACAATAAGTCCCTGAAAGAAAATCAGGAAAAAGCAATGAAACAGTTGAGGGAAACAGTCCAAGACCAGAAAAGGGAAATAGAAAAAATGAAGAAGACACAAGCAGAGGGAATGCTGGAAAGAGAAAATCTGAGTAAATGAACAGGAACTTCAGATGCAAGTATAACCAACAGAATGCAAGAGATGGAAGAGAGGATCTCTGGTGTTGAAGATACGGTAGAAGAAATAGATTCATCACTCAAAGAAAACACTAAAACCAAAAAAGTCATGACCCAAATATCCAAGAAATTTGGGACACCATGAAAAGACCAAACCTACAAATAATAGGAGAAGGAGAAGAATACCAACTCAAAGGCACAGAAAATATATTTAACAAGATCATAGAAGAAAACTTTCCCACTTTAAAGAAAGAAATGCCTATGAAGATACAAGAAGCCTATAAAACCAAGCAGACTAGACCCCCAAAAAAAGTCCCCTCACCACATAATAATTAAACAACTAAAAATACAGACTAAAGAAAGAATATTAAGGGCAGCAAAGGAAAAAGGCCAAGTGACTTATAAAGGCAAACCCATCAGAATAACACCCAATTTCTCAATGGAGACCTTGAAAGCCAGAAGGACCTGGACAGATATAATGCAGACACTAAGAGACCATGGATGCCAGCCTAGACTAATATACCCAGCAAAACTTTCAATCAACATAGTTGGAGTGAACAAGACCTTCTAAGACAAAACCAGATTTAAACAATACTTATCCACAAACCCAGCCCTACAGAAAGCACTAGAAGGAAAATTCCAACCTAAGGAAGGCAGATACACCCATGAAAACAAAGGCAATAGATAACACCACAGCAGTAAACCCCAAAGAAGAGAAGTACACACACACTACCACCAAAAAATAAAAATAACAACAAGAACAAACAATCACTGATCATTAATATCCCTTAATATCAATGGACATAATTCACCTATAAAAAGACATAAACTAACAGAATGGATAAAAAAACAGGACCCATCTTTCTGCTGCAAACAAGAAAAACACCTCAAATTCAAAGATGGACACCTCCTAAGAATAAAATGGTCTTAAGAAGCAAGCTGGTGTAGCCATCCTAATATCCAGCAAAAGAGACCTCAAACTAAAATCAATCAAAAGAGATGATGAAGGACATTACATACTCATCACAGGAAAGATCCACCAAGATGAAGTCTCAATTCTGAACATTTATGCCCCAAACACAAGGGCACCCACATATGTAAAAGAAACATTACTAAATCTTAAATCACATATAAAACCCCACACATTAATAGTGGGAGACTTCAAAACCCCACTTTCACCTCTGGACAGATGAGCCAAATTGGAACTTAACAGAGACATAATGGACTTAACTGATGTTATGGCTCAAATGGACTTAATCAATATCTACAGAACATTCCACCAGAACAAAAAAGAATATACCTTCTTCTCAGCACCCTATGTAACCTTCTCTAAAATCGACCACATCCTTGGCCACAAAGCAAATCTCAACAGATACAAAACAATTGGAATAACCTCCTGTGTTCTATCAGACCACCATGGTTTAAAGTTAGATGTCAACAACAGAAAAAACTACAGAAATCCTACAATCTCATGGAAACTGAATAATGCTCAACTGAATCACCAATGGGTTAAGGAAGAAATAAAGAAATAAATTAAAGACTTCCTAGAAGTCAATGAAAATCAATACACCACATACCCAAACTTTTGGGACACTATCAAAGCAATGCTAAGTGGGAAATTCATAGCACTAAATGCACACATAAAGAACCTGGAGAAATCTCACTCTAGTGACTTGACAGCACACCTGAAAGCCCTTGAACAGGAAGAAGCAAAGTCTCCCAGGAGGAATAGACGCCAGGAAATTATCAAATTGAGAGCTGAAATCCATAAAATAGAAATAAAGAGAACAATACAAAGGATTAAGGAAACAAAGGGTTGGTTCTTTGAGAAGATCAACAAGATAGACAAGCCATTATCCAAACTAACCAAAAGACAGAGAGAGAGCATCCAAATTAACAAAATCAGAAATGAAAAGGGGGACATAACAACAGGCAATGAGGAAATCCAGAGAATCATCAGGTCATACTTCAAAAACCTCTACTCCACAAAACTGGAAAATCTAAAAGAAATGGATAATTTTCTGGATAGGTACCACATACCTAAGTTAAATCAAGTCCAGATAAACCATTTAAATAGTCCAAGAACCACTAAGGAAATAGAATCAGTCATTAAAAGTCTCCCAACCAAAAAAAGCCCTGGACCTGATGGTTTCACTGCAGAATTCTACCAGATCTTCAAAGAAGACTTAATACCAATTAAGTCTTCAAATTGTTCCACACAATAGGAGCAGAAGGAATATTACCAAACTCCTTCTATGAGGCTACAATTACCCTGATTCCTAAGCCAAACAAAGGTGCAGCAAAGAAAGAGAACTACAGACCGATCTCCCTTATGAATATTGATGCAAAAATACTCAATAAAATTATGGCAAACAGACTCCAAGAACACATCAAAACAATTATCCACCATGATCAAGTAGGCTTCATCCCAGGGATGCAAGGGTGGTCAAACATACACAAGTCTGTCAATGTAATACACCATATAAACAAACTCAAAGAATAAAACCACATGATCATCTCACTAGATGCAAAAAAGACATTTGACAAAATCCAACACCCCTTCATGATAAAGGTCTTGGAGCGATCAGGAATATGGAGAACTTTCCTAAACATAATAAAGGCAATCTAAAGCAAGCCAACAGCCAACATCAAATTAAATGGAGAGAAACTCAAAGCAATACCACTAAAATCAGGAACAAAGCAAGGCTGTCCCCTGTCCCCCTACTTATTCAATATACTACTTGAAGTCCTAGCCAGAGCTATAAGACAACATAAAGAGATTAAGGGGATACAAATTGGAAAGGAAGAAGTCAAGCTCTCCCTATTTGTAGATGACATGTTAGTATACATGAGTGACCCCAAAAATTCAAACAAGGAACTGATACAGCTAATAAAAACCTTCAGCAACATAGCAGGATACAAGATCAACTCAAAAACATCATTAGCCCTACTATATACAGTAGACAAACAGGCTGAGAAGGAAATCAGAGATACATCACCCTTTACAATAGCCACAAATGTTATAAAATACCTTGGGGTTACTCTAACTAAGCATGTAAAGGACCTATATGACAAGAACTTTAAGTCCCTGAAAAAAGAAATTGAAGATGTCAAAAAATGGAAAGATCTCCCATGCTCATGGATAGGCAGGATTAACATAGTATAAATGGCGATCTTACCAAAAGCAATCTACAGATTCAACGCAATCCCCATCAAATTAGCAACACAATTCTTCACAGATCTGGAAAGAATAATACTCAACTTCATATGGAAAAACAAAAATCCCAGGATAGCCAAAAGAATCCTGTACAATAAAACAACCTCTGGAGGCATCACAATCCCTGACCTTAAGCTCTACTATAGAGTTATAGGAATAAAAATATCTTGGTACTGGCATGAAAACCAACATGTGGCCCAATGGAATCAAATTGGAGACCCTAACATTAACCTGCACACCTATGAACATAATAATTTTTGACAAAGAAGCCAAAAATGTACAATGGAAAAAAGAAAGCATCTTCAACAAATGGTGCTGGCATAACTGGATGTCAATGTGTAGAAGGCTGCAAATAGATCCATATCTGTCACCATGCACAAAACTTAAGTCCAAGTGGATCAAAGACCTCAACATAAATCCAGTTACTATGAATCTGATAGAAGAGAAAGTAGGAAGTACTCTTGAACGCATTCACTTTCTAAATACAACACCAGTACACAGACACTGAGAGAAACAATCAATCAATGGGACCTGTTGAAATTGAGAAGCTTTTGTAGAGCAAAGGACACGGTCAACAAGACAAAGCAACAGCCTACAGAATGGGAAAAGGTCTACAACAACCCCACATCTGACAGAGGGCTGATATCCAGAATATACAAAGAACTCAAGAAATTAGACCTCAAAATGCCCAACAGTCCAATTAAGAAATGGGCTATAGAACTAAACAGTGAATTCTCCATAGAGGAAGTTCAAATGGCTGAAAGACATTTAAGGAATTGCTCAACATCCCTAATTATCCAGGAAATGCAAATCAAAACGACTCTGAGATACCACCTTACACCTGTCAGAATGGCTAAGATCAAAAACACAGAAGACATTTTATGCTGGAGAGGATGTGGAGCAAGGGGAACTCTCCTCCACTGCTGGTTGGAACACAAGCTTGTACAGCCACTTTGGAAATCAATATGGCACTTCCTGAGAAAATTCGGAATCCAGCTCCCCCAAGACCCAGCTGTGGCACTCTTGGGCATATACCCAAGGAATGCTCAATCATACTACAAGGGCATTTGCTCAGCTATGTTCATATCAGCATTTTTTGTTTGTAATAGCCAGAACCTGTAAACAACCTAGATGTCCTTCAACTGAAGAATGGATAAAGGATATATGGTACATATACACAATGGAGTATTACTCAGCAGAGAAAAACAATGACATCATGAGATTTGCAGGCAAATGGATGGATCTAGAAAAAATCATCCTGAGTGAGGTAACCCAGACTCAGAAGGACAAACATGGTATGTACTCACTCATAGCAGGATACTAGATGTAAAACAAAGATGACTAGACTGCTACACAACTCCAGGGAGGCTACCTAGAAAACGGGACCCTAGGAGAGACCCAGGGATCATCCAATGACAGAGAAATGGATGACATCTACATGAACAACCTGGATGACAGTGGGAGTAATGAAGGGCAAGATTTGAGGGAAAGAAAGCTTAGGGGAGCAGGAGATCCCAGCTGGATCAAGAACAGAAAGGGAGAACAAGGAATAACAGACCATGATAAATGAAACCACATGAGAACAGGAATAGGCAGAGTGCTGGAGAGGTCCCCAGAAATCCACAATGATATATCCTCTGTAGACTGCTGGCAGTCGTCAAGGGAGGGCCTGATCTGACCTAGTCTGGTGATCAGATGACTAAACACCCTAGCAGTTGTCTTGGAACTCTCATCCAATAACTGATGGAAGTGGATGCAGAGACCCTCGGCCAGGCCCCAGGTGGAGCTCCAGATGTCCAACTGTCAAGGAGGAGGAGGGACTGCAAGAGCGTGAATTGTTGAATCCAAGATTCCAAAAAGCACAGGGACAAATTGCCAATGTAATGGAAGCACATGAATTATGAACCAAAGGCTGTGGAGCCCCCAGCTGGATCAGGCCCTCTGGATAAGTGAGACAATTGAATAGCTTGATCTGTTTGGGAGGCGCCCAGGCTGTTGGACAGGGACCTGTCCTTGGTGCATGAGCTGGCTGTTTGGAACCTTGGGCTTACACAGGGACACATGCTCAGCCTGGAAGGAGGGGATGGGAGCTGCCTGTACTGAATTCACCAGGTTTAAATGAGTCCCCAGGGGTGTCTTTGTCCTGGAGGACATGGGAATGGAGTGGAGAGGCTGGGGGTATGTTGGGGGTGGGTGCGGGAGTGGGGAGGACAGGGGACCCATGACTGATGTATAAAATTAAAACACATAATAATAATAAAAAATGCAGGCAGGCAAGGCAGATCAATTAGAATCAAGGATTAATGTTGAGACATTGATCCGCTTTGAATGTTAAAGGTTTACTCTAGCTGTCACAATGAGAAAAAAATATAAGGAATAATCAGCTTTAAAATTGGTCAAAATGCTTTATTGAGAATTCTGAGTTTGAATCTGTACTCAACAGTAAAGAAAGTTATCACCTATTCACTGTGGACATGGAAGGAGTGAAAACAGAGCTGGAATCTCTTGAATGCAGTACTTTCCAACTCTGTAATATTTTTTCTGTAGTGTTAGATTGAAGGAGCATGGTTCATATATTTTATGAAGAATCAAAGGATTTTGAGCAGGACCAAGATATGCTAATGTGTCTAAAGCTAGCATTTCATTGAGGCAGCAATAAGAAAGGCTGCCTCCCTGCACTAAAATTCAGGTGTATGCATTTTTCATATTCTTAATACCTCTTGCTATGCACTTGCACTTGGTAGAACTTGAAATATCTAACACGTGCATGCCTTGTGATAATGATTTCTCGGCTGTTGCCATTTTATTTTTAATTGCTAACACCTGACAGTTCAGATGGTTCCCTTTCCTCAATCAACCTGATGCTATTTAAAAATAGGAGGATGGCACATGTAAGGAGGAAACAGCCTTTTCATCTAGTTTCAAGCTGATCCTCACAATGCCCCTGCCTCTTGTGCCTGTAAGGATTTGATCTTTCCCCTGTGGCTTTGCAAACCCAAGAACTGAATTTATCAAGCACTCAGGATACACAGTCCTGAAGAAGCAAGATCAAGCTAGTCCACCCAAGTGCTAATTAATGGAATTGAAGGGTGAGGTTTGTGACAGTTTTCCACAGAGCAAACTTACTCCTGACACTAACTGCCTGAGAGGCTAGATAATAGCTCATAGGCAATCATATTAATAATAATTTAAATTTTCTTCTATTTCAGCATAACAAGCACTTTTATAAAACAATTTTGATTAGTTTATTCAGTAAATCATTATGAAGCACCTGCTTCAGGCCAGACATTGCCCTGGCACTTGTAAAGCGTCAAGAAGAAAGCTTCTTGCATTATGTATCTGGAAGGTGAAGACAATGGATTTCCTGATGGCTTGGAAAAGAATCCCCAATCTTCAGGAACAAAAGGGAGTCAATAGGGAATGTTCCATGAAGATGATCTAGTCAAGGCAAGACCACTTGCTCCTCTAGTTGTCTCTTCTAGCAAAGTTCATAACATGCAGCAGCCTTGTATTGGTGACACATGGATTGAAGGTCTGTAAAATGAATGTGCATAAGCCACTATGAGGGAGGTCTGACTGGAGCCTGGTGAATGGGGATCAAGAATCTGAACGAAGGAGGACATGCCCAGGAAACAAAGTATTCCTACCTCAGCAATTCTTATGAATTTAGGACAACTATAGGCATCCTACAAAATTGAGATGGGAGTTTGAGAAGGTTTGCATGCTAACAACAAAAATAAAAACAAAGAGGCACTCAAAAAAGCTAGAAGATTTCACTCCTAATGAATAGATATATAAAAGCACTCCTGCTCCTAAGGCTTTGGGGAACATTGCAGAAAAGGTGGTAAAAAGAGTGTAAGAGCCATAGATTCAGGGAGTTTGCTATGAGACTGTGTCTCCTAGAAATGTCAGAAACTGTATCCATAAAGTCTCAGCAACATGACTGTCCAATCATGAGTGGGACAAGAAAAGCACCAATAGACAGCACAAAGCGGACAGGGGAAATACCATGAGGCCTCAGCCCTACACAAAGATCTACAGGCAACTAAAGAATGCTGGGAGCAGGAGTAATAGTCTTCCCCAGGGAAGAGCATGCCAACTGGTTATCCAATACCAAGTGGTCAAACCTGAAAACATATAATCAAGTAATAAATATTATGCAGACTGAGCAGGTTGTATTTAGGAACACACACACACACACACACACACACACACACACACACACACACACACACACACAAGCATGTAACATTAATTAATGAAAAAGAGGCCATGAATTTGAAAGAGAGTAAGGAGGGGAATATGGGAGGGTTTGTAGAGTGGAAAGGGAAGGAGGAAATAGCATAATTATAACCTCAAAAATAAAAGAAAAATATTTTCAAAACTAGATTTATAACTATTCAAGCATACAGAATGTATTACCTCTTATTAAATCATTATAAACATAATTATAAAATTGGATGGATGCTAAGCATATTAAATCCCTTATTCTTTGAATATAGGTACTCAGGTTGTTGTCATTCAATAAATTAGAAAATTAAGACCTCAATGGAACAAACTGCTCAAACTCATGCAGTAAGAAAGGTCTTAAACCTGGGTGATTTTTGACCCCACAAAAGGCACTCCACCTGGGCAGAGAGTCAACAAAGAGTATAGCTATGTGTGATCCCTGTTTGATAAGTCTGTCTTCCTAGTTTAGCCATTGGAAGTGTGTACATTTATCCATTGTAGGTTTAAATGGTTTTCAACAGCTTTTACTTCTTGCCTATATGAAACTCTAAATTCTCTGGATATATAAATAATATGGAAAGACCACCAAAGAAGAATGGTTTTTCTCTTTTTCATTGCTTCAGTAATATCTAGAACTGCCTTGAGAATATATGAGGTGCTCACCATGAATTTCTTGAATGAACCAACTGACCCTCTGGCTGCTTAGAGATCACTACAAAATCCAAGCCTTGGCTGGATGATGACTCAGATGGTACTCAAAGGTGACTTTTCTTCATTTGGGAATCTGTGAAGAGATGCTAACATAAAACTGGATACTCAGAAGCCATACTACCTAGGTTTTCCTTTGTTAACCCTTCCTTTTGGCCTAAAAAAATATTTATGTGTCCTGTGGTTTATAGATACATAAAACAGGTATACAAATCAAACAAAAAATAAACCATAAAGAAATTTATTTTTTAAAATTCTTGTAGTGTTCTTGACCCCTCTGTTCCTACATTCCTTTCTCCCTCTCTTTAGCAGGATTCCCTGAGCTCGGCCTAATGTTTGGCCATGGGTCTCTACATCTGTTTCCATCAGTTACTAGATGAAGGCTCTCTGATGACAATTGGGTAGTCACCAATCTCATCACAGGAGATGGCCAGTTCAGGCTACTTATGCACTATTGATAGGAATCTTAGCTGAAGGCATCCTTGTAGATTTGAGGGAGTTTCCCTGGCATCAGGTTTCACAGGAAAACCCACAGAAACAAATAATATAGCTCATAGAAACCCACAGTCTGAACCAATAACCAGGAAGCCTGTATGGGAATGACCTAGGCCCTCTACATATATGTAACAGTTGTGTAGCTTGGTCTATTGTAGGACTCCTAACAATGGGAGCAGGGACTGTCACTAATGCTTTGGCTGGCTCTTGGGAATCTATTCCTCATACTAGACTGCCTTTATCCAGCCTGAATACAAGGGGAGATGCTTGGTCTTACAGCAATTTGATATGCCATGCTTTGTTGATACCAATGGGAGGCCTGACCCTTTCTGAACAGAAGCAGAAGAGGAGTGGATAGAGTCAGAGAGGCAGAGGGGAGATGGGGGTGAGGGAATGGGAGGAGAGGAAGGAGGAGGGACTGCAATCAGAATGTAAAATGAATAAATGAAATTAAAAAGAATTATTTTTTGTTGGTTGTTTTATTACTCTTTACTCTTTTGGCTCTTTGATCTTTACTCTTTTGGGGGGCCCACCACCCAGCTCCCAAATAAATCACACATAGAGGTTTAATATTATTTATAAATGCCCAGCCTTAGCTTGACTTATTTCTAGCCAGCTTTCTTTAACTTAAATTTTTGCATCTACTTTTTTGCCTCTGGGCTTTTTCCTTTTCTTCTGTATATCTTACTTTCACTCTTACTCTATGGCTGGCTGTGTGGCTGAGTGGCTGGCCCCCAGAACCCTCCTCTTCTTGTTCCCTTGCTCCTTGATCTTTTTCTCCTCCTATTTATCTTCTCTGTCTGCCAGTCCCACCTATCCTTTCTCCTGCCTTGCTATTGGCCATTCAGCTTTGTTAGACCATCAGGTGTTTTAGACAGGCAAAGTAATACAGCTTCACAGAGTTAAACAAATGCAACATAAAGGAATGCAACATATCTTTGTATTGTTAAAAAATATTCCACAGCATAAACAAATGTAACACATCTTAAAATAATATTCTACCATAATTCTTTAATATACATGTAATTTCACCATTCATTACAGATGAAAGAAAATGTACATGCTAATGAGATGGACAGGCTTGTTTTTATATACAGAATTAAGTCTTGGCTGAATATTTAATACCTGTAGAACACAGAGAGCCTCTTAAATATTTTTTTCAAAGTTGATTTTATAATGCTGCTTCATATAATATGTGGTACAAAATGACAAAAATATGTTTAGGGCCATTTCTGAAACTGTTGGAGATTCTGTCTTAATCTCAAACCAAACTTCATTCATTAATGTGTGTGTGTGTGTGTGTGTGTGTGTGTGTGTGTGTGTGCTCGCACGAACCCACATGTCTGCAGGTATGCTCACCCATATGTACAAATGTGGAGGTAAAAGGTCTACATCTTCTCAACCTCCATATTACTTTTTGAGACAGTCTCTGGCTAAACCTGGAGCTTGTCATTCTAGCTAGGCTGACTGACCAGAAAGACCCTAGGATCCACCCATCTCTGCCACTCCAGCACTGAGGGTTTAGGCATATGCTGTCGTGTCTGGCTTTTACATGAGTGACAAGGATCCAACTGAGGTCCCTTGTACAATAAGCACTTTACTGTTGTTAGAGTCCCTTTTGAGGGGCCCACCAACCAGCTACCAGAGAAATCACACACAGATGCTTATTATTACTTATAAATGTGTGGCCTTAGCTTGGCTTTCTTCTAGCCAGCTTTTCTAACTTAAATTATCCTATCTGCTTTTTGTCTCTGGGCCTTTCCTTTTCTTACTTGTGCATATCTTACTTTCACTCTTACTCCATGGCTGGCTGGGTGGCTGGGTGGCTGGGTGGCTGGCTTCTGGAATCCTCCTCTCCTTGTTCTCTTGCTTTTTCCTTTTTCTCTCCCAGATTTCTCCTTCTATTTATTCTCTCTGTCTGCCAGCCCCACTTATTTCTCTCTCTGGCCTTGCCATTGGCCATTTAGCTCTTTACTAGACCATCAGGTGTTTTAGATAGGCAAAGTAACACAGCTTCGCAGAGTTAAACAAATGCAACATAAACAAAAGTAACACACCCTACAACACTTCATTCACTGAGCCATCTCTCTAGCCCTATTTAATGGCTTTTTATAAAAATCAAGGCAATAATTGAAACCATTTTTAAAACTAAAACATTTTAACACAATAAATCCAAAATACATGCTAATTTGTTCATTATATGATAAGGAATGATGGTAAGGAACTATTATCCATATAGAAACTCATTATGTTTCTGTAAGAGCAGAACTCCATAAATTATATATATAATTGGGTGATTGGGTGAGGAGATGGCTCAGTTAATAAAGTACTTGTCACACATGTAAGAGGATCTGAGTTTGGATCCCCAACATCCACATTAAAAAGCTGGGTGCAACAGTGAACACCTGTAAAGCCAGCTCTGGGTAAATAGAGGCAGGAGAACTCCTGGGGCTTGCTGGTTAGCCAGTCTATCTGGATATACAAGTTCCCGGTTCCATGAGTCTCAAAAAACAAGGTGGAAAACAACTGAAGAAGACACCCAATATTGACATCTGAAACTGGGCATTCACATGGGCATACAGACACCCCTGACATACACACACACACACACACACACACACACACACACACACACACACAGGGAAGGAAGGGGGTAGGGGAGAGAGGGAGAGTAATAGAGAGAAAAATCTTTGCAATACATAACATAAACTAGTCTCAGTTCTGAGCTACAGTACTTCAGGCAGCATCATTGACATTGTGTGGCATGAAGGTGGTTTGCAGAGCATGCATTAGTGTTCGGAACCAAAGCTAAGATGAAGTTACATGGTTTAATACAGGTAAATGCCACCAGAAACACCTCAGATTCATTAAAAGACTGAGATTGAATCAAATTGTGATTGCTACTCATTCAGAAATCTTATAATGTTTTCATTTTTTTGTGGTCCTTATATTGAGTTACACATTCTCATATGAGGAAACTTCCACCCCTACTTTGTTTTTTGTACATACCTATCCTAATTGTTGCTGATGTTCTTTGGGGAAATATTTTGTGATCCACACATGCTTGGCTCTTGAGTTGACTTCTTATTTAATTCCCTTTGAATTATAGTACACTGATTGCAATGCCTCTTGCTACCATTCCTATCTCCTCTCAAAACTTTCTGAAACCTCTGAGTACCATGGCTACCAGTACGGCCAGGCACGTTTAATGTAGCCTGTCTCTATTTCAAGAACATTGAGAGAGGCAACCACCCCTGGGTCCCACCCCTGGCCACCAACTTGGGAGGACCTGCACAACTTGGCCCCAGTTTCCAGCCAATCTGCGGGCCCTGCGGGAAGGCTCGCCTTTTCCAAGACTGCAGGCAGACCCGCAATCTCCACACCCTGCCCCCACACCCATTTGCCCGAGACCCTAGCCACTTCCTGAGACTCAGAGACCAGCCCCCAGCTCCCTTCCACCCCGGAACTACCATCTGGACCAGAGAAACCCTCTGGTGAACACTACAACCTCAATGCCTTGACCCCACACCCATCTGCTGGAGACCCCAGTCACTTCCAGAGACTTAGAGACCAGTGTCCAGCATTCCGTATTGCCTTGGAACTCCCATCTGAACCAGAGAGCCCCCAGCTCCCATCCAGCCCAGAACTCCCATCTGGACCAGAGCTTCCATCCTGTCCCAGAACTCCCATCTGGACAAGAGGAGCTCCCATCTGGACAAGATAAGGAGACCCCAGGGACTTCCTGAGACTCAGAGTCCAGCACCCCAGCTCCTATCCATCCAGCAATCTCATCTGGACCAGAGCTCCCATCTGGACCAGAGCTTCCATCTGGACCAGAGAGAGGCTCCCTAAATCTGTCAACTCTGTCTGGACCAAGTACATTGATAAGACCAAGAACGAATCCACAAGGAGATGGGCAAATGCCAAGGCAGAAGTACATACAACAAAATAAAGAGCAATACAGCATCACCAGAACCTAGCCCTTCTCCAACAGCTAGACCTGAACATCATGCAAGAGCATGAATTGTTGCATCCAAGATTGGAAAAAGCACAGGGACAAATAGCCAATCGAATGGAAGCACATGAATTATGAACCAAAGGCTGTGGAACCCCCAGCTGGATCAGGCCCTCTGGATAAGTGAGACAACTGAATAGCTTGAACTGTTTGGGAGGTGCCTACGCTGTGGGACCAGGACCTGTCCTTAGTGCATGAGCTGGCTGTTTGGAACCTTGGGCTTACACAGGGACACTTTGCTCAGCCTGGAAGAAGGGGACTGGACCTGCCTGTACTGAATCCACCAGGTTTAAATGAATCCCCAGGGGAGTCTTGGCCCTGGAGGAGATGGGAATGGAGGGGATGGGATGGGGGAAGGTGGAGTTGGGGGTGGGAGGGGGGAGGACAGGGGGAACTCATGGCTGATGTGTAAAATTATAACACAAATATAATAATAAAATTTTTTTTAAAAGAACATTACCCTACCTTGCCATGGATTTATCTTCTGAATGCCTGGTTCTACTTGGGTGACCTTCACAAACTACACTTCTGAGGACAAGTGATTTTTGTGTGTATTTGCCTGTTTTTATGTTTTCACATACAGAGTAACATGTACTAATAATGAGCTCATAGGAGGACCATTTTTCCAAAACTGGCCACACCAGTTTTACTCAGACTAGCAAAGTTCAATCTTAGTCTTCTTTCCACTACTATCCTCAAGGGTCACCATTATCCCCACTGCTTTAGAGACTGATGAAAAGGGGGTTCTTAAGGCATGAGGACCAGGAACTAGAGCTGGTTAAGCTTTTAGGCTTTTAGCAGCAGTTCAGCTGAGATCCATTTGGATATGAGGACACAGAGGCTTCCAGTCTGAGGAAACAGGATCAGCTGAGGAACTGGCAAGGGTGAGGTGGCTGTGGCTTGTTCTGCTTCTCTGATCTTCCAGCGTTGACCCCAGTACCTGGCTCCAGGTTTTTTTAAGATTCATGCTACAGGTTCTTATCTCTCATATTCTGTGAAATGGGTTCAAAAGCAGGTGGCAATGATTACCATTTGTTAGTTTAACTATTAGTGTTCATCATCATTACTTATGGGAAAACACAATTAAAATGAGAGCAATACCCAGGCATAGTGGCATATGCCTGTAATCCCAGCACTCATGATACTGAGGCAGGAGAATCACAACTTTGAGATCATCTTAGGGATACATAATGATACCTTGTCTAAAACAAACAAACAAAAACAAAAACAAAAAAAGAAAGAGAAGAAAAGAAAGAAGAAAGTGGGATACCAGTTCCATTTAATACAATGTCAAAAGGACATGCCAAAAAAGAAATGCAATGACAGACAGACAGATGGAAGGATTTCTGAGATTACCTTTGAGAGTATTTTATTTGGCTACCAGTGCTTAGAGCTTCTGGGAAGGTTTATGCCAGGGAGAGTTAATTAAATACAGTGAATCCTGGGGCTCAAAAGCCGAAAGCCTAATGCAATCCAATGTTTCATAAGAGACTACTTAAATTGAAACAGTGGCAGAATTATCTAGAAACTCATGTTGAAACTTCAAGCTTGATATGTTCCTCGCTTCATTTTTTGATTATGATACAAATACTGTCCCCCATTTACAGATGCCAGAATCCCCCGACTCACTTCAGGAAGGCAATTTGAGATTTATTTCGAAGGCCTTTTAGATGTTGTTATGGCTAATAACGATAGTGACAGTATATGGAAGCTGGCACCATAGAAGTGTGTAAAAATTAAAAAGAAAAACATTTTTTGAATAAAAAAAGTGTGTGAATTTCTGGGAGACAAAGGTCCCAAATTTCATAAGAAAATGCTCATTATCCTTCACCAGTAGCAAATAAAGTTGAAATTTATTGCTACTGGTAGCTTAAAGCCCAAAAACTTTGAACATTTTCAAGGCTCACACATTAAAATCATTTGCAAAGCACTCAATTCAGAAGGGCACAAGTATGTTTTTGTTTTCTAGTTAGGAAGCCAGAATCCTGAATCTGCCTCAACCTTTCCTAGTGTATCAGTGTCTCTGGGACTGTTGAAGTTTTAGTAGGTAGTGTCAGGGTAAGTCTAGGGAGGGTCCCCATATGCTTTCTGGGAGAAGGAAGCAGCAGTGATGTTATTTGGCAAGGAATAGTGGCTACACCACTCCTACAAGTTCATATCACGTATATACTCCACCCATTAGTCTCCTTGTAGAAGAGTGAGATGGCCTTTCTTCTTTAAGATGAGGACAGAATAAGAAAGGAAGCAAAATCAAAAGCAAGCACCCAGTGATGATCTAAATGCCTCTGGGAAACTGTAAAAGAAGCCCCCGTCCTTGTCTACTCCAATTTAAGTTCTGCTAGAAACACAGTTTTCAGTATCTTAGTCTACCCATCCAATTTATTTAATAAGGAAATGCATTTAATTAAACAGGAATATACTTCTCTTCTAACAGTGTTCAACTTTAACTTCTTTTTTCAGTTTCAGCTTGTAGAAATCAGCTAAATATGTAGATTAGAGTAACCACATTTAGATTTATGCAAATATATTTATATATATATATATATGTATATATAATATAGAGAAATAAGAATTACAGAATTATATCAGTGGATAGCAAGTGTCACTCTTCTCTGCAAATTACAAAGATTGTAGAATATACTTTGGTACCTTTTCAAATCATTTAAACTCTCCATTCTTAACTTTTAAATTACAAATGTAACACAAATCATTAACCAGAGCATCAATTTAATAAAAAGATTACATCTCATAGGATGAGATCATTTGCAAATCTATAAATAAACTTAATGGCATATAAATTGCTTAATGGAAGGGGAAATAGCTTCTCATTGATTAAAATGCTTCCTTCAGTTACCTTTAGCCTATAATAGGTGCATTGATGGATTAAAAGATGGCCCACATACAATATCTGTCAGGGATAGAGAAAATACACCAGTACTTCTCCAATATTATCTTACATATACAAAACCCAGAGATTATATTAAAATGTGGATTTGGGATCATCAAGGCAGAGGTAGATCCTGAGACTCTTCTTTTCTAACAAGCTCCAAATGATGCTACTGTTCTGAGGACCCAGTGCAGAGAATCCTCAATGTTTTAAGAAGGTTCCATCCATGCCCAAGTTTTCTATTGCACTCTGCTCTTTTGACTCGTGTATAACGTTTTGATTGTTGTGATGCACTCTTGTAAATCCCTTCAGTCATATGAAACAGATTTTATGTCTTGGAAATGTCAACTGAAAGAATTTTGTACGTTAACTCACCCTTTCTTCCCTCCCATTCGCCCAACTATCACTGTGTTCCTTGGAACACACAAAGGAGGCAACAAAACAGAACAAAATCTGGGTGTTTTCTACAATGAAGGCTTTTCCCATATTGTCCCAAGTCCCAAGTTGCAGCAACCAAAAGCCATGACTAAGTATTGTCAAATGCCCCTTAGGACACTGAGAACATAATCTCATGAAAAAGTACTGTTACACAATAGTAGGGTGTTTATCATGCACTATAAGGATTCTAAATACTTAAAGGTGACCACATATCTAATCTGAGTACAATCCTGCAAGGCAGATGCTATCATTTATCCTATAAGTGGATTCAAAACTTTGAAACAGAGAGGATGAGTATCAAAGCAAATAGGTAAAAAAGAGCCAAGACTCGCATCCAGGCATTATGATTGCATTAATCCTCAAGACTGAATCTTCAGAAGCTTCATTTGTGAAAGAACAACTTTATCTACTTTCATTAAAAGAAGATAAGGCCATATCTTAATTTATATTCCCCAAAGTAGGAAACTGATTCCCAAATTCAAGTATACTTTGATGGCCTGAAACTTTATGAAAATGAGCTGGCATTTGTCAGTTCAATCTCCTCTGCTCCTGTCAATAGTGTTAATTGGGAGCTCCAAAGGGAACCTATTGAACTGAAAAGAAACATAACAAGAAAAGTAAGAAAATGACAGTTATTTACAAAAAAAATAGTGCAAAACAATCTTCTCCATATTCAAAAAAAGCTGTCAGTTCATAAAGAGCTTCTTTCTGTTAGGAAACTAAAACTAAATTAAATATCAAAATCAATTTAAAGATTCAAGGTTGAATTCTATCCAGTATCTCCCAAAATGAAATATAAGACTTGACATTTCATGTTTTTGCAGAAGTTAAAGTATCTACTTTTCAGTTTGAAATCAAAATAAACATGAAAGTAATTAATAATTTACTAAAGGTATTTTAAATTTGCATTTTCCTCATGTATAGGATAAAATATAATCCTCATCACTGTAACTCTGTTTACCATGTTACCTATTTACCTTTTATCTCAGTAAAAACAAAGAAAAATTGACCATACATATTTGTTCTACTTCCCTAATTATCTGCTTGGTCGGCAGTGGCCCTTGAGTATATGACTCTATCATAAGTACCCAACAAGCAGTGATTTACTTAAATACATTACAAACACACCTGATGCTATGGTTTATGCACTGGAATTTTCTATTGATTTATATGACACCTCATTCCAGAATTGGAGCAATGGCAAAAACATTAAGCCCAAAACAAGTACTCAGGGAATGGAGAAATGACTCAGTAGTTAAAAGCATTGGTTGCTCTTTCAGAGGACCCTGTTTTAATTTCCTGTACCCACATGGCAGCTTACAACCATTTGTAACTCCAGTCCAAAGAAATCCAATGACTTCTTCTGGCCTCAGAAGACACCACAAATGTATGTAGTACTTAGACATACTTCAAGCAACACACCCCTACACATTTTTAAATGGCACGCAAAATCACAACAGAATGCCAACTGTTGATAGACAGCAACAAAATAATTGTGTCTTGAAACTTAATTTTTGTCTTGCCTCAGTTTTCTAATTTTGTCCTTTTGTGTCCTCTGCCTCAAATTTTTTTCTGAAATGAGATAAAATATAAATTTTCATGCTATACCACAACCTTAAACAACTTTACAAAGATCAACAGCCTCATGCAAGGCATTTCTGTAAGATTTTATTTTTGTAAGTACATTCCTTATAGAAAATTTCAATCACCTCAGGTTTTCACTTTGGTACAAAGAAAACATGAAGCTATTGTCTCGTCTGAGTTTACTATAAATAAGCACAAACAGAAGCACAAACGAAAAAGCAAAGCAAAGAATAAAGAAATGTGGTCTACAACTCAAACCTAATGTTTATCCAAAAGTTAAATGGATGCATTAAGTATCTTTCAAATCAAATTCCTGACAGTTTAGAGCCATTAGGGGTAAAACAGAGAAATGAAGGAGAGGGAAATGAACAATCTATTTGGTCCTCAGAACAAAATGAAAAGGAAAGATCATATGATAGAAGAATATGCACGTGGATTCAATTGTTCACTTAACAAATACAACTCTGCATTGTTCAACATGCCAAGGATGTGGGAACAAATCAGTCCCCCAGTCCTTGCCCTCACAAAAGTCCATATGCTAATGAACGAGGCACTGATAGACAACTCAAAAGAAGCAAGTATGCTGCAAGGTTAGGGAAGTCTGTAAGAATACTTTGAACAGAGACTGAAATAAAATGAACCAGCAACTGTGAAAGAAGCTGCAGAAAAAGCAGTTAAGGAAGTTGGCATAGCAAGAGCAAAGTCCATGAGGCACGAAAGAGTTCAGAATGTTGCCGAGTTGCTCACGAAGGGTTAATCAGGCAGAGAGAAGCTGTAGAAAATGTCAAGGACACTACAGCTAGAGTAGGGTTTTGTTTTAATGTTTTAATGGATACTTAAGGTATAAATTCTTTCCCCTTAGTTCTGGTGAGCTGCTGGTTGCTCTGACTAATAGAACACTATGACTTGCTTTACCTTCTATGTCACTGAAAGCCCATGCAGTTTCCATGTGGGCTTGGGAATGCTCAGTCTGAGATAAGACAAATGCCATGTAAGTCCAACTATCTTGAAACTGCCATGTTGCTGCTCTAGTCAAGAGCCCCAGGGGAACTCATCCTTCTGCCAAGGACTCAGACACACAGATGGAAATGTGTTGCCCTTCAGAGCAGCCCATTTAGTCCAGCCATGACCATAGTTGATTGTATGATGTGGAGAACCAACCAGCCAAGATCTGCCAGAGTTCCTAAAGTTTCATACAACATTTGCTATTCTAAGCCACTAGGTTCTGAAATGATGTCCTATAAAGCAATAATAACTGGAAGTTGAGCTTTGGAGCTACAGTAAGAATTTCTTTGCCAGTCTACAAGAGTAAGCCATTGGAGAATCTTTGAACAAAACAAAAAAAAAAATGGTATTTGGTTCACAATTTTGGTCAATGTATAGAACAAATAAACAAACAATAAACAATGAGAATTTTGTAAGTATGGCTGCAAAACCCCCCATTTTTATTGTATTTTAAATTTTATAATTTAATTTTACATATCAGCCACAGATTCCCCTGTCCTCTCTCCTCCGGCCCCCCATTCCTCTCCTCAGCCCACCCCCCATTCCCATCTCCTTCAGGGCAAGGATTCCCCTGGGGATTCAGCTCATCCTGGTAGATTCTGTCCAGGCAGGTCCAGTCCCCTCCTCCCAGGCTGAGCAAAGTGTCCCTGCATAGGCCCCACGTTCCAAACAGCTAGCTCATGCACTAAGGACAGGTCCCAGTCCCACTGCCTGGGTGTCTCCCAAACAGTCTAATCAACTGTCTTATCCAGAGAGGCTGATCCAGTTGGGGGCTCCTCAGTTATTGTTTCATAGTTCATGTGTTTCCACTAGTTTGGCTATTTGTCCCTGTGCTTTTTCCAATCATGGTCTCAACAATTCTCATTCATATAATCCCTCCTCTTTCTCACTGATTGGACTCCTGGAGCTCTACCTGGGGCCTGGCCGTGGATCTCTGCATCTGCTTCCATCAGTCATCAGATGACTACTGGCAATGGTCGAGAGAAAGCCCGAACTGACCTACTCTGGTGATCCGGATGGCCAAACACCCTAACTGTTGTTCTGGAACTCTCATCCAGAAACCCCATTTTGAAAGAAAGAATGGGAGCTTGATCTAGAAGGGGAGAAGTGGGGTGATAAATTGTTAAATAGGGATTGTAATAGGGAAGTTGAGCCCACAGGATTGCTGATGAATTGCATGTTGAATATGAGAGAGAGGAGTAAAGGATAGCTTAAGTTTAGGACCTAAGAGGTAGGGATAGTGGTACTTTTATTAAATCTAAGAAAAATACAACCAGTATAAATGATGCACATCTGTAATCTCTTGGGAGGCTGAAGTTGGATCATGAGTTTGAAGGCAGTTTATATAGCAAGAAATGCATAAGCAACAGAAGAGAAAAAGAGATAAATTGTATTTGTCAACATTTTTGAAAATTTCAAAAGAAACTGCCCCATGGAGGAAGTTCTTGATAAGTGCAGTTTCAATAGCACAATGAAGACTAAAAGGAAGCAGAGACAAATAGAAACTTTCAGAGAGCTTTGCCTCAAAGAGTAACAGAGAAGTGAGGTAAAGGGCCGAGGCTCTAGTGGGGACTATTTTGTAATGTTACAGTTTGGCACTAGGGAGGGAATCAAAGTTGAAGAAGGAAATAGGAATTTATGTCACATAGATACTCAATACATAGATAGATAGATAGATAGATAGATAGATAGATAGATAGATAGATAGATAGATATAGATATAGATATAGATATAGATATAGATACATAATAAAAAGCTGAGCACAGCCAGATAATGGTGGTGCCTTTCTTTAATCTCAGCACTTGGGAGTCAGAGGCAGGTGGATCTCTGAGTTTGAGGCCAGCCTGGTCTATATAGCGAGTTACAGGACAGACAGGGCTGTTACACAGAGAAACCCTGTCTCAAGAAAAAAAGGTGAGCACATTGGAAAGAAAACAAAAACACTGAAATAACTAGAAGGGATTGTGAACTAAGCCTTCCAAATAGTGATAGGATTAAACCCCTTCAACATTTCACATGAAACAGACACATTGAAAACTTGAAAATCCTTCATATAAAAAGCTTTGGTAAACAAACAATACAGAATAAAATAGAGAAATAAAGAAGAGAAAAATAGATATTTAACTGTACGGATTTTTCAACGATAATTTGTATAAATTCTGGGGTTTGTTTTGTTTTGTTTTAGTGACAGGGTCTCATACATATCCCTGGTTAGCCTGGAACTCACTATCTAGACCAGGCTAGCCTTAAAGAGATTCTCCTGTTTCTGCCTCCTGAGTTCTGGGATTAAATGTGTGCTTCACCACATCTAGCATAAATTCTTCACAATAAGCTCAGTAAAATGTTAAAACTTTAATCAACTGGCATAAACAGAAGGATGGTGCTCATGATTGACAAAACAGAGCAAAAAATTGCAGCATGAAGTTTGGAACATGGAAATGGGTTTCTGGCTGTGGAATGTCTTTGTTTTTGCTTGAAAAAAACAGATCAGATCATTTCCATTTAATATTGTTCTGGAATATCTGATTAATACAATACAACAGCAAGTCAAAATAAGATGATTGATGAGCAGAAGAAGAAGTCTTTATTATCTGAAGACATTAAGATAGCATATCTAGATAAGGCAAAAATCAATAGGAAAACAAATACAATTAATAAGCCCATTTTAAAAAGTACCAAATGCAGGGCACTTACTGAAATTAATAATTTAGATATTAAGAAGCTCAAAATATTAAGAAAAACACAATAGCATGCTCTAGAAATAATTGTGGTGAAAACTGTTTGGTTACTACAT
Organism: Onychomys torridus; assembly: GCF_903995425.1. NCBI lineage: Eukaryota > Metazoa > Chordata > Mammalia > Rodentia > Cricetidae > Onychomys > Onychomys torridus. The sequence goes on along the minus strand of NC_050466.1, from coordinate 64,856,389 downwards.
CAATTTCTTTATTGAAGAATACTTGAATACCATGTTTGTGGGTGGGCAGATTTAATCTTGTTATGATGTCCATTCTTCCTAAATGAAAGGTAATGCAATCCCCATCATAATCTCATGAAAATGCTTCTTAATCTAATGATATATTTGTGAAGCTCATCAAAAGCAATAAACAGGCAGAAAATATAACCATGAAAACTGTTGAAGAGAAATCAGTGGGCTTGCTCTCCCAGATGTTAAAATGATTTATAAATCTCAAATATCTTAAATAATAAAATATAGGTAAAAGATTTATAGACATAGCAGCAAAACCAAAGAAATGATATGGAAAATGCTCTATAATGTATACATATTTGCCTTATGATTAAGTAGATAGTGGAAAGAGTTGAGAAATGATTGATTTTTTTTCTTAAGGAGTTGGAGTAGAATTGGCAGTTATATAAAATGTTGTATTATATTATATACCAAAATACATTCTAACATATTAAAAAATAAACATAGTCAAATAATATAAAAATAAAAATAGGCATCTGATTTATATTTGGAGATAGGTTTATATTTAAAAGCAATCATTTGGCCATCATGCCACTGGCCAGGGTATCAAGTTAGCAATCTTCACTCTCTTTCCTGTCCTCCAATTCCAACTCTCTAGTTTTAGTCCCAGCTTTGTAGCAGACCACCTGTTGGAGCTTTCTCCTTCCTTTCTGCCCCCATTCTCAAGAGATATTCTCTTACAGCTTTTCTCCTTCACCCCACCCCTTTGTCTCAGACCCCAACACCAAGAAACAGTCTCTCCCTAGAAACCCAGGCCAGGGAAACAGGCACTTCACTCTTTCCTGTACTCCAATTCCAATTCCCCAATCTCATTCCCAACCTGTAGTAGACCACCTGCAGGGGACTGTCTTCCCTCTCTGCCTCCATTCCTGGGGGACTCCACAGATATGCATGGCAACTTGTGGTGCTTCCCTGGCAGTGACCACCACGCCCACCTTTCTAGTCCATCCCCATTCCTAAGTGTCAGCTCCTAATACCTAGAATCAAGTTCTATCCAGAATCCCCAGTGGTCATAGCTTGCAGGGTCTCAGAAGCACTCCAGACAAGGCCATGCACAGCTACCACATGCTCCTAAAGATCCAGAGAGGGCAACAGAAACCATGGAATGGAAAACCCACCCAACAAAGACAGGTCCAGATATCAGCACCTTTAATTACACTCATTCCAAGCCCAGATATCTAGACATAAGCTTAAAAACAAAGTCAAAAATAGTCAAGACAATATATCTCTAGTAGAGCCCAGCAATCTTAAAGAGGACATGAATAATTTCATTAATAAAATACATGAAAACAGTCAAATGAAATAAAGAAAACTGTTCAAAATCTGAAAGTGGAAACAAAATAAACAAAGCTTGAAATGAGGTAAAACCAGAAATCAAAAATTGAGAAACTCAAACAGGAACCTCAAAGGCCAGCCTCAACAACATAAGAGAGATGGACGAAAGAATCTTAGACATTGAAGACAAGATAAAGTCTTCAATCAAAGAAAATGTTAAATCTTTAAAAAAAAAATTCAGGCACAAAACATCCAGGAAATCTGAGATACTATGAAAAGACCAAATCTACAAATAATAAGAATAGAGGAAGGAAAAGAAACACAGATCAAAGGCACAGAAAGTATTTTCAACAAAATCATAGAAGAAAATTTCCTTAGCCTAAAAAAGGAAGTGTCTATTAAGGTATAAGAAATATACAGAACATCAAATAGACTGGACCACAAAAGAAATTCCTCATGACATATAGTTGTCAAAATGCTAAATGTACAGAACAAAGAAAGGATATTAAAAGCTGCGAGTGAAAAAGACCAAGTAGTATATATAAATAGATCTATTACAATAGCATTTGACTTCTCAGTGTGCACTCTAAAAGCAAGAAGAGTCTAGACAGATGTTTTAAAAACTCAAAGAGAGCTAAGATGCCAGGCCAGACTACTATATCCACCTACAATCTGCATTACTACCGAGGTTAGGTATCTAGCAAGAGACTTGGAGGAGGGTTGGATACTCCTAGGAAGGAGACATAGAACAGGCAATTATGGATGCACAGGGGAGGAAGGACTGGAACAGTAGGATCAAATGAGGAAGAGGAGAGAATTGGGAGAATAAGGAGAAGGACAGCTAAAAATAAGGGCCATTTGAAGGTCATATGAAAAATACAGAAGAATCTTCCTAAAATAAATACATATATAATGGTAATCTAAATGGAATTGCCAAACAACAGGGAGATGGAGCCCCTACACGTGTCCCATCACCAAATGAAGCCTCCAGTTCTGGTAATAGGTTACATCTAATTGAGTTGTTGGCCAAAGGGGCCCCATGGGAACCTCCAAACAACACAGGCTGTTGCCAAGGCTATTGGCTGCTCTCCACAAACTAATTATAGGTCCTATTGCTGAATACAACATCTATAAAATTCATAGAACTTGGAGAAATCAAGCTGGTGCCTACCTAGAGCCTTCACCCCTACTGACTACTGTTTATAATACTGGAATGTACTTTGTATACTACAAAAGGAAAAAAAGGTAACCACCAATCCAGCTACAAACCATTCCATCTACAAGGGTGAAATGCACACAAGATGAGCTAGTGCAATAGTGACACAAAACTTGTAGGAGTAACCAATCAATATCTGATTAGACTTAAGTCCCACTCCATGAGATGGAACCCGTCCCCAACACTGCTCAGGTGACCAAGAACAGGTGAGAATACATAGGGCAGAGACCAAGGGTAAAACCAAATACCACTGTTCTGCTAAGGGAATGTAGCAATAAAATGACTCTTACAGACATTCTTCTATGCTCAAAGATCAGTGTCTTGCTCAGCCATCATCAGAAAAGCTTCCTTCTGCAGTAGATGGGAACAAATACAGAGAACCACAGCTGGACAATGTGTAGAGTGAGAGACCTTGGAACACTCAGTCATAAATGGATTTATTCATTCCATTTATGAATGTCTCCATCAAATTCTTCCACTCAGGACACAAAGAACCTTGTGAAAGAGGAGGCAAAAAGAATATAAAAGCCAGAGGGGATGCAAAATACCAAGAAAACAAAGCCTTCTAAATATCACAGGATTGATGCACATAGGAACTCACAGAGACTATGACAGCATGTGTGCAGGGCTAGATGGGGTCCTAGTGCTAAGAGAAGAAGTGGACATAGGCCCCCATATCTAATCCAGAAGCAATCTGCAATTGATAATTGCTTGCAAAAAAATTAGTTCTCTCCAACAGAGTCTCACTGAGTATACATACCACTCTTACAGACAGGCTCTATGCCCAGCAGTAGATGAACAACACAAAAGGAACTCAGGTTCTTTGGCTCATACAGCTTTGTCAAGGTTTGTTATATTTTGCATTGTTTTTTCCCTACAGGTCCTTTGCATATATATTATGGTTTCCAGTTTTGTGTATCTATGGGATTTCTGTGTGTGACTCTATGTCTATGTTTATTGAGTTTTTTCTTTGATTCTTTTTCTGGTTTTTTGTTTGCTTGTTTGGTTGGTTTTTTTGTCCTATTCTGGCTTGTTTTCATTTTAGCATATTTCATTTAATTATTACTTGTGGGAGCCCACAGAGGCTACCTGGTGAGAACTTACTCAAGGTCAGAGAATCTGAGCTTGCTTTACCCAGGAGGGTTGCATAAGGACATGATTGACTACGGGTGTGGTTACCAGGTGTTTGGAAGGGTCTATACTTGGCTGTGTGGTGTGCTTTGATCTAGCAAGGGGGAGGTCTTTTGCCCCGCCCCTTGGCATGTTATAAAAAGCCCTTTTCAATAAAGGACAAGGCTGGAGGGTATTGACCCAGGCCCTCCCAAAGCTATCCTGTGTTTCTGTCTTTCTTCTCATTGTCTAGGTTTCTCTTTCTCTCTGTCATTTCTTAATTCCTTTCTCCCCCACATAAGAACTCTTCAAAAGATGGGAGCTGGACTCACATTTCTATCATTATTATTTTAAGTACCTGAATGTATTCTAATAAGAGAGAGAAAGAAAGAGTGTGGATTGGGGTGGGTGAGGAAGTGGGAAGGATCTGGGAGAAGTTGGAGAAGGAGAACTGTAATCAAAATATGTTATATAAATAATATATTTTCAACAAAAAAGAAAAAATAAATATATAAAAACAATCATTAAGAGTTGGTCAGGCCGGGTGGTGGGGGCACACGCCTTTAATCCCAGCACTTGGGAGGCAGAGCCAGACAGATCTCTGTGAGTTCAAGGTCAGCCTGGTCTACCAAGTGAGTTCCAGGAAAAGGCGCAAAGCTACACAGAGAAACCCTGTCTCAAAAAAACCAAAAAACAAAACAAAAAAAAAAAGAGTTGGTCATAGTGGAACATACCTTTAATCCCAAAATTCTGCAAAGGCGGATGCAAATGGATTTCTGTTATTTCAAGGCCAACCTGGTCTACTAGTTCAAGACAGCCTGGGCTACTTAACAGAGAGACTGATTTTTAAAAAATAACCATTAAAATAATAAAGGAAAAAATCATAATAACATAAAAAGTAAATTGATAAAATTACTGAGAAAAATATGTGCAAGAAAGATGATGGCTAATATCTGTAATATATTGTGATCTCTTAAAACTGTTAACAAATATAAGTAGTAATAATTATGGTTCCTTATAAGAAAGGCAGAGCAAGATGGCAGCTGAGTAGGCTCTCCAGCCTTTCCCCCAACAGATACCAAATAGAGCAGCAATTTAATACACAAAACTATCAGAACAAAAAGAGTCAAGGAAGCCGGCCATGGTGGTAGAGATTTGTAACCCCAGCTACTTGGGAGGGTGAGGTAGGAGGATCACAAGCTCAAGGACTTTGTGGGCTGCAGAGCAAGTTTAAGGCTAGCCTTGTAAATTAGTGAGACCATCTCAAAAATAAAAGTAAAAAGTAGCCTGAGAATATAGCTCAATGATACACTGTTTATCTAAATTCCTAAATTCAATCCTCAGCAAAAGTAAGGAAATTAGGTGTGGTGATATTTTATTTGTGATGAAATGTGATATTTTATTTGTATGTTAATAAATAAAGTTGCCTGGAGATCAGAGGTCAAATAGCCATAAACAGAAGTCAGGCCCTTAATCTGATCACATGGAAGGCAGAGTCTCTGTGTGGTCAAGGACACAGCCAAGCATGGTGACACAAGCCTTTAATCCCAGTACCAACCATAGAGACCTGGAGGTCTGTATAGACAGGTAGTAACGAGGAAGTCATGTGGCTTGGCTTGGAGCCAATAAGAAGGCAGAACAGAAAGGCAATAAAAACACAAGTCAGGCAGGAAGAAACTCTCTCTCTCTGGGGAAGCGACCACAGCAAGGTGGTAAGATAAGGTAGTTGTGGCTCTCTGATCTCCTTGGCTATTTATCTCGGTATTGGGCTCTGTTTCTTATTTACTAAGACTGTTTAGAATTTTGTCTACAATCAGGGGCGAGAGAAATGGATTATTTGATAAAGTGCTTGCTATGCAAGCATCTAGCACTTGAGTTCAAATACGCTGAGCTCAAATAAGGCAGGGTGCTGTGGTGCTCCTCTGTAACCCCATCATGGGGAGTTAGAGTGAGCTCCAAGTTCACTGAGAGAACCTATCTCAAAAACTAAAGTGGAAACTGTTGACACTCTGACTCCAAAGACCTGTGACACCAACTTTTGGCCTCCACAGTCAAATAAATTTTTAAAAAGCAAGGAAATCATGTGAGAGACTACTGAGCTCACTTTTAATATAACAAAAGAAAAGATGCATTGAAGACGTAAGAAGAAAAGAGTTACCTGTGGAATCCTCCCCTCAACTGCATACAGCACAAAGAGAGATTCCTTGCTTGAGAAAGGGAGAGAAAATTAAGTCCAGACCTGAGACTTGAAACCCAGTACCAGGCCTGGTAAGATTAATCCAGCGCTGAGCTAAGCCCCCAAAATCCTTCCCTGAAGCCAGTACCTGTAGGCTGAGCCATGGGAACTCCGTTAAACCACCCCCTTCAAAGAGATAGTACTTTGAAAAGGTTTTTAAAGCCTTTCTTGGACTAAGAAAAGGAGAAGGAAGATTAAAATGAACCAAATCAGAGATTAAAGGGGGGAGGGGCATTACAAAAACCACAAAATTACAGAAAGTGAACAAATTGGCAACCTGAAGGGACCAAAGCAAATAACAAGATTGGGTCAGTCATTAAAAGTTTCTCATCAAAAAAAGGCCTATAAGCAGATAGCTTCACTGTTGACTCGCCCAAACATTTAAAAATAACTAATACCAATCTTCTTTGCATTTCAAAAAAATAGAGGAGGAAGAAATTATTCTAGACTTATTCTACAAGGCCAGCATTGTCCTAACACCAAAACCATGTAAAGCACAACAAAAGAGATAATTACAGGCTAATATTCTTGATATAGAGAAACACCAAGTTTTTCAAGAAAATATTATCAGACCAAATTCCACAGTATATTAAAAAAGATTACTCATCATGACCAAGTGGAGTTCATCCCAAAGATGCAAGGATAGTTCAATATACACAACTCAATAAACATGATTCACCATATCAATAAAATGAAAGAAAACTCTCAATAATATTATGCCTTACAAGAATCCTGGTTCAACCTTCATCAATTCATTCTTTTCCATATTAAAGGAAATAGCATCTAGGATTTCTCAGAGGACATACATGTGTATTGAGTAAAGCCAGCTGCAAAAGGAACTACATTTCAACATTCCCGACTCCCTAAGTCTTTGAATTCCTTCTTTTATATCACACCAAGACATTTTTGGCATCCCAACTTCAATTTATATAAGACACCTTTGAGTATAAATTTTAGTCCAACAACTGAACAAATAGAGCCAGCTGCTTGAATTCAAAATATGTGGCAAGGCCAGGCTTCTTAATTAGTCAAGCCCAATTTACTTTGATGTTTGTGTTATATTTGTCCTTTTGATTATTGTTGCTATTTATTAGGGGGAAAGTCATGCTAAAGATGGTTTGACTTCAGTCATCTTATTAAATAAAGGCTTTTGGGAACATCCCTCAGGTCTTCTTAGACACCAAATATTTTTCGAAACCCTATAACTAATAAATTAGATAACATCATAGCTAGAAGTTTTCCTGGTCTCACCTGGCACCAAGGTCCCACAGTCATTTATAAAATTCCTGTGTCCCAGCCAGGCGGTGGTGGCGCATGCCTTTAATCCCAGCACTCAGAAGGCAGAGCCAGGCGTATCTCTGTGAGTTCAAGGCCAGTCTGGACTACAGAGTGAGTTCCAGGAAAGGTGCAAAGCTACACAGAGAAACCCTGTCCTGAAAAAAATAATAATTCCTGTGTCCTGCTTGGTCCTGCAACTACTCAGACCCAAGTAAACACACAGAGGCTTATATCAATTACAAATTGCATGGCCATGGCCTATGGCTCAAGCTTCTTGATAGCTAGCTCTTATATCATAAATTAACCCATTTCTATGAGTTGCCACATGGTCGTGGCTTACCAGTTAGTTGTCATGTTGTTCCTTCAGTGGTAGCTGGCATCTGCTTTTCCGCTCCTTTCTCTTCCTTTCTATCTGTTTGGATTTTCTGCCTGCCTCTAAGCTGCCTTGCCATCGGCCAAATGGATTTATTTATCAAGCAATAAGAACAACATATTTTCACAGCATACAGAACGACATTCTTCCCTCACTTCCCCTTTTCTGTCTAAACAAAAGGAAGGTTTTAACTTTAACATAGTAAAATTACATATATCAAGCAAGAAATGCAGTTACAATATCTAGTCTATTTGTATTTTGTAAAATTAAAGAAAACATTCTATCTATCCTATATTTGTGACTCTAAAGTTTCATATCGCCATACCCTGCCCCCACACCTATTTGCCCGAGACCCCAGCCACTTCCTGAGACTTAAAAACCAGCCCCCAGCTTCCAACTGCCCGGCAACTCCCATCTGGAAAAGAGACTGCAGGCAGACCCTGCAGACTCCACGCCCTGCCCCCACACCCATCTGCTGGAGACCCCACCCATTTCCTGAGGCTCAGAGACAAGCCCCAAGCTCCCATCTGCCCCGGAACTCCCATCTGGACCAGAGAGAGCCCCCAGCTACCATCTGCCCCAGAACTCCCATCTGGACTAGAGGACCTCCCATCTGGACAAGATAAGGAGACCCCAGGGACTTCCTGAGACTCCGAGTCCAGCACCCCAGCTCCTATCCGGCCAGCACTCTCATCTGGAACAGAGCTCCCATCCGGCCCAGAGCTTCCATCTGGACCAGAGAGAAGCTCCCTAAATCTGTCAGCTCTGTCTGGACCAAGTATACTGATAAGATCAAGAACGAATCCATAAGGAGATAGGCAGACATCAAGGCAGAAGTACATACAACAAAATAAAGAGCAATACAGCATCACCAGAACCTAGCCCTTCTCCAACAGCTAGACCTGAACATCATGGAATGGAAGAAGAAGAAGAAGAAGAAGAAGAAGAAGAAGAAGAAGAAGAAGAAGAAGAAAACAACCTTATAAGTAACATCATGAAGAGGCTAGAGCCTTATATAGAAGAAATAAAAAATAAAGTGGAGGAACAGACAAACAAAAAATGGGAAGAACACTATAAAATATTAGAGGAAAGGACAATTAAAGCAGAAGAAAACAATAAGTCCCTGAAAGAAAATCATGAAAAAGCAAGGGAAACAGTCCAAGACCTGAAGAGGGAAATAGAAAAAAATGAAGAAGACACTAGCAGAAGGAATGCTGGAAATAGAAAATCTGAGTAAACAAACAGGAACTTCAGAGGCAAGTATAACCAACAGAATGCAAGATATGGAAGAGAGGATCTCTGGTGTTGAAGATATATTAGAAGAAATAGAAAACACTAAAATCAACAAAGTCATGACCCAAAATGTCCAAGAAAGTTGGGACACCATGAAAAGACCAAACCTACAAATAATAGGGATAGAGAAAGGAGAAGAATACCAACTGAAAGGCACAGAAAATATATTTAACAAGATCATAGAAGAAAACTTTCCCACCTTAATGAACAAAATGCCTATGAAGAAACAAGAAGCCTATAGAAAACCAAACAGACTAGACCCCCCAAAAAAATGGTGCTGGCATAACTGGATGTCAATGTGTAGAAGGCTGCAAATAGATCCATATCTGTCACCATGCACAAAACTTAAGTCCAAGTGGATCAAAGAACTCAACATAAATCCAGTTACTCTGAACTTGATAGAAGAGAAAGTAGGAAGTAGTCTTGAATGCATTGGCACCAGAGAGCACTTTCTAAATATAACACCAGTAGCACAGACACTGAGAGAAACAATCAATCAATGGGACCTGTTGAAACTGAGAAGCTTTTGCAGAGCAAAGGACATGGTCAGCAAGACAAAGCAACAGCCTGCAGAATGGGAATAGGTCTACAACAACCTCACATCTGACAGAGGGCTGATATCCAAAATATATAAAGAACTCAAGAAATTAGACATCAAAATGCCCAACAGTCCAATTAAGAAATGGGCTATAGAACTAAACAGAGAATTCTCCACAGAAGAAGTTCAAATGGCTGAAAGACATTTAAGGAATTGCTCAACGTCCCTAATTATCCAGGAAATGCAAATCAAAATGACTCGGAGATATCACCTTACACCTGTCAGAATGGCTAAGATCAAAAGCACAGAAGACAGCTTATGCTGGAGAGGATGTGGAGCAAGGGAAACTCTCCTCCACTGCTGGTGGGAATGCAAGCTTGTACAGCTACTTTGGAAATCAATATGGCACTTCCTTAGAAAATTCGGAATCCATCTCCCCCAAGACCCATCTGTAGCACTCTTGGGCATATACCCAAGGAATGCTTAATCATACCACAAGGGCATTTGCTCAGCTATGTTCATATCAGCATTGTTTGTAATAGCCAGAACCTGGAAACAACCTAGATGCCCTTCAACTGAAGAATGGATAAAGAAGATATGGTACATATACACAATGGAGTACTACTCAGCAGAGAAAAACAATGACATCATGAGATTTGCAGGCAAATGGATGGATCTAGAAAAAATCATCCTGAGTGTGGTAACCCAGACTCAGAAGGACAAACATGGTATGTACTCACTCATAGCAGGATTCTAGATGTAAAACAAAGATGACTAGACTGCTACACAACAACAGGGAGGCTACCTAGAAAACAGGACCCTAGGAGAGACCCAGGGATCACCCAATGACAGAGAAATGGATGAGATCTACATGAACAACCTAGAAGACAGTGGGAGTAACGAAGGGCAAGGTTTGAGGGAAAGAAAGCTTAGGGGAGCAGGAGATCCTAGCTGGATCAAGAACAGAAAGGGAGAACAAGGAATAACAGACCATGATAAATGAAGGCCACATGAGAACAAGAATAGGCAGAGTGCTCCAGAGGTCCCCAGAAATCCACAATGATACATCCTCTGTAGACTGCTGGCAATGGTCCAGAGAAAGCCTGATCTGACCTAGTCTGGTGATCAGATGACTAAACACCCTAACAGTCGTGCTGGAACTCTCATCCAATAACTGATGGAAGTGGATGCAGAGATCCTCAGCCAGGCCCCAGGTGGAGCTCCAGGTGCCCAACTGTCGAGAAAGAGGAGGGACTGTAAGAGCATGAATTGTTGAGACCAAGATTGGAAAAGCACAGGGACAAATAGCCAAACAAATGGAAGCACATGAATTATGAACCAAAGGCTGTGGAGCCCCCAGCTGGATCAGGCCCTCTGGATAAGTGAGACAATTGAATAGCTTGAACTGCTTGGGAGCCATCCAGGCTGTGGGACCAGGATCTGTACTTAGTGTATGAGCTGGCTGTTTGAAACCTTGGGCTTACACAGGGACACTTTGCTCATCATGGAAGGAGGGGACTGGACCTGCCTGTACTGAATCCACCAGGTTTAAATGAATCCCCAGGGGAATCTTGGCCCTGGAGGAGATGGGAATGAAGGGGAGGGGCTGAGGCGAAGGTGGGGTGGGGGGTGGGAGTGGGGAGTACAGGGGAACCCATGGCTGATGTGTAAAATTAAAACACAGATACAATAATAAGAAAAAAATAAAGTTTCATATCTAATTCATCTTTTATCATAACCAAGGAAAATTATAACTATCTAGTATTCAACTACATCAAACACTCCAGAAGGACATAATGTTACCTAAATAAACAGGAAGTGCATTGCAAGCAACTTGCATAATTCTAGAAATGACCATGACATCTGGCTGCCTGGACAGGCATCCAAAGTTTCTCTATAATGTTGGGGCATCCATCTTCAGCCTACAGGTCTAGAGTCTCTGGCATAGCTTTCAGAATAAAAAGGGTAAATGATATTGCTCTGTATGCCATGAATTTGTTGCTCTGATTGGTTGATAAATAAAATGCTGATTGGCCAGTAGCCAGGCAGGAAGTATAGGTGGGATAAGCAGACAAGGAGAATTCTGGGAAGTTTGAATTAGAAGATGCCAGCCTGATGTCCAGGGAGCAGCATGTAAAGGCAACAGGTAAAGCCACGAACACATGGCAACATATAGATGAACAGAAATGGGCTGAGTTTAAGTGTAAGAGCTAGTCAGTGGTAGGCCTGAGCTAATGGCCGAGCAGTTATAATTAATATAATCTCTGTGTGTTTACTTGGGGGACATAAGTGGAAGAGATTTGTCCCGACTGCCAGTAGTCCAGAACACAGAAAAACTTTCAGCTATAAATTGTGTCAAAATGTGGGGCAAAAGTTTTCACCTAAAACCTGAGAAAGCTTTTTTGAAAAAAAAAAAAGATCCTAAAATGGAGCTAAAAATAGCTTCCTAGTTGTCTCTCTCAGGCCAGCCACAAAATATCAATGAAAAGAAAAAGAGAGAGTAAATTGGTGATTAAAATTCAACATATATTACACACAAAACTTTGAGCATATGTTTTAATAGCAGTATTATTCACAGTAACAAAAAAAGTAGAAACAACATAAAGGTCTATGGGGTCATAAAGGGTAACTTAGCTAGACAATATGAGATGATTTAGCCTAAAAAGGAATAGGATGCTGCTATATGCTATAATATAGATTAATCTGAAAATATTACACTAAATAAAAGAAACTATTCTCAAAATGCTATATATTATGTAGTTTTACATATATGAAATGTTCAGGAAAGTCAAATCTACAGAATGGTGGGTTAGGACTGGAAGAATCTGGAAGGAACAATGATTATCTGCTAAATATGTTAGGATTTTATTTGCAGGAAATTTGAGGAAAATATTCTAAAATTGATTTCAATAATGGCTTTACAACTATGTGTGTATACAAAATTATATGTACTGATGAAATTGATAACTAAGGGAATGTTAAATTTGTATGAAACATAGGACCCTTTGATATACATATTCTTTTATAAATTAAATCATCCAGATTTCAGAGACCATAATTTGAGAAGTACCAGAAACTTTTCAAAATATATATAAAAGCTTAGCAATTTTAACATACAATATTAACTGGTTATTCAAGTTACTATTATTATTGAAGTTATATAATTTCACTGTATATTAAATATATATTAGTGAAAAAATGCTTTAAATCTCACATGATAACACTACCCAAAAGTAGTAATGGTGTTATTTTATCACTTTTTCTATGCTGAGATATATATGCAAGTACATAAGATCACAGAATAAATAGTATTTTCTGACTTAGGTATTCTTGTAACAACAATTATATAAAGAAAAATTTCATATCAATAAATATACATTTTTAATATTATTATTATTTGTATTCATTTTGGATACTACTTAGGCTATGTCAAAAACATTTAGAATATTTTCTTTTGCATAAATAATACAAAATAAACATTATTCATAAGCTTCTTTATCCACCTGTAGAATTGATAATGAATTGAGAAAATGATTAGAAGTAGACATTTTCAACTAAATAATATGTACATAGATTTGCTGTATATTTCTGTTTCTCACTGGAATTATCTATAGCAATCAGCAGTATAGGAAAAGTATGTTTTCTACTGTCTCATGCTAAAGCTTGTGTTGGCAATCTTCTAATCCTTGCTAGGAAAATATACCTCATGTTTTTTAATGTGCATTGAGTACACATTTTTAATGTTACATGTCTCTACCAGTAAGTTTATTACTCACAGCCTTAATTCTTTTTATTAATTTCTTTCTTTCCCTTTTTGGTTTATAACAACTCTTTAAATATTAAGGATATCAACCTTTACTCTGTCATGAGTGTTTCAAATATATTTTTCCACTTTCACAGATATGGTATTTTGAATATGGAAATTATTACCTTTTTCTTCCTGCTTTCCTGAGACAGGGTCTTGCTATGTAGCCCAAGCTGGTCACACACTCAAGATCTTGCCTCAGTTTCCCTAGTACTAGGATTACAGATGTGTTTCACTAAAACTGTTTTAAATCTGACATATTTGTGGTCAAATGTCTCAGTTTTAAATGGCTGATAAACACATGCAAAAATTATCAATGGCTTTAGCCATCAGGGAAAAGTAGATTAAAACTATACTGAGATTCTCTCTCACCCAAAGTAGAAAGGCTACCACTAAGAAAACCAAAAGCAGCAAATGCTAGCAAGGATATTAGGGAAAATGAGCCCTTCTATGCTGCTGATGCGACTATAAACTATATAAAGCCACTGTGTAATCAGTATAGAAATTCCTCAAGCCACTAAAGAATGCTGAGAATGAGAGAGAAGGACTTCTCCAGTAAAGAGCATATCAATTGGTTATCCAATACCAAATGATCATCCCTGAAAACATATAGACTAGTAACATTATACGGCTTGGGTATGTTGTACTTATGTATTTAGGATGTATGTATGCATGCATGCATGCATGTATGAACAATAGTTAATGAAAAAAAAGAGGCAACTAATTCAAAAGAGAGCAAGTATAACTATATAGGAAATTTCGGAGGGAGGAAAGAGAAGGGGAAATGATTTAATTAGATTATAATCTCAAACATAAAAAATAATAATTTAAAATTTTTTAAAAAACTGAAAATATAATTACCAAATGATTGCAGCTTTGTATAATATATACTCAAAGGAATCAAAACCAGTATACAGTAAAGATACCTGTTCACATATGTCTGCTGTGGCACTATTCACAATACATAAACCACAGAATGAGCCTAAGGATATATCAACAGATAATAAAATACAGTGGAAATTTTATTAATCATATATTAAGAAGATAAAATAATCTGTTGATTACAAGAAAATGTGTGGACTGGGGATCAGCATGTTAAGTGAAATGAGCTAGGCACACAAAGAAACATACTGACTATTTTGTCTCGTGTGTAGAATCTGGGGGGTGGAAAAGATTAAAATGGGGGACTACTTGAGAAGAGGAACAATGGGAACAGATATTTGGATGGGAAGGGCTTTTTAAGCATTATCTTACTACCAAATTCAGAAGGAAAAGACAAAAAAAAAGTTTTTATGAGAGGATACTTTTTGTAGCTCTATTATTTTGGTACTCTATACTAATTTCATAATATACATACTGAAGATAGTGTATAGGGAACAAGATCCCTGCAAACATCAGCCTTAGAATAACTTAAGTCAATTTTAATTAATTTCACTTCCATGATATGGTTTAACAAAGGACTTATATAAGTTCCATACCAGATTTATAGCAGCATTCTTCTATATATTAAGTTATGAACTTGTTAGTTTCATATTTTCAGACACATGATTTGATCATTTTGACCTGTGGCCCTACCTCCCTGCTCCTATTGGTCATCTTTGTTCAACAGTCACAGAAAAGTCCTTGATGGGAAGCAAGCATAGGCTACTTCTACCTCTTCTTTGTCTGTGCTTTGTTACACTGGTACACACAAACAGGTGGCTGGAGCCCTGCCTTATGTAGGGTTTCTATTGCTATGATAAAACACTGTGACCAAAAGCAAATTGAGGAAGGGTTTATTTTATCTTACATCTCTTACAATCCATCACTGAGGGAATCTAAAGCAGGAACCTGGAGCCAGGACCTGACTAAGATATGGAAGATTGCCACTTAGTGGCTTGCTCCCCATGGTTTGCTCAGCCTGCTTTCTTATAACATCCAGGATTACCTACCCAGGGTAACATTACCCACAATGAATTGGCCCTTTCACATCAATCATCAATCAATAAAATGTACCATAGGCTTGCCTACAAGCCAATCTTATGGTGGCATTTTCTATGTGTATACTTAAGAGTCTTCCAATTTCTCAGGCCAAAGCCCAGATTCTGAAGGGTTAAGACTGATGCTGCCAAGATTCTTTGGCCATCCTGTTCACAGAAGCTAGCCTGTGCTATCAGGCACGCTGGCTGTGGATTTGAATGCAAGATGCCAGCCATATTCCATAACTTTGGTCATGACTCACTTGAGAGCATGGCTTACCAAAATCTGCTGAAATGACTGTTTTTGCAGGATCCTGATATGAAGACAAGAACATAACCAAAGAAGAAACAAAGCATCCAAGTTGCTAACTGCCTGGCCCAAGGCCTGTATATGGGAATGGGCTGCCAGCCGTCTCCTTGGAATCTCCAAGCTGCCATTATGTTCTCACTGTCTGTCACAATCTTCCCCATCCACCCTACCCCACTCTCTTAGAGTTTCTATCAGTGTGATCAAGCAATTTGGCTAGGAAAGGACTTATTTTATCTTACAGCATCTAGTCTATCATCCAGGGAAGTCAGGGCAGGAACTCAAGACAATATCCTGGAGACAAGAGTTAATGAAGAGTCCATAGAGGAACACTGCTTATTGGCTTAGACATCATGGCTTGCTCAGTCTGCTTTCTTATACACTTCATAACTACCTGCCCAGGGGTGGCACCACCCCCAGTGACTGGATCCTCACACATTAATAAGGTCAGTGTGGTGGGGACATTTTCTAAATTGAGCTTCCCTCTTCTCAGATAACTCTAGCCAGTTAAAGTTTAAAAAGTACTAGTTAAGACAGGCCCCCAACAAATTACATTGTGGGGGCCCAAATAACTCAAGATCAGAGAACCTGAGCTTGCTTTACCCAGAGGGCTGCATAATGAGATGATTTGGCCGTGGATGTGGTTATCAGGTATTTTGAAGGGTCTATATTTGGCTGTATGTTGTGCTTTAGTCTTTTGCCTCTCCCTTTGGTATTGTTATTAAAAAGCCCTTTGGAACAAACCTTGAGGTGACTGAGTATTGACCCAGGGCCCTCCTGAAGCTATCCTGTGTCTCTGTCTTTCTTATCATCTCTTTCTATAGATTTCTACCGATTATTTCCCCATTCCTCTCTCCTCTCCCCAAGAACCCTTCAAAAGATTGGAGCTGGACTCTGGCAGACTCCCACAGTACATAATTCAAAGATTTGTTGTTGTTGTTGTTGTTGTTGTTTTAACCATTAATCATACTCTTCCTACTATACATTTCATCCAGCAGGTCATAGGTACCTGGATCAAGACATGATCAAATAAAAGCTACCATGCTGATTATAGCTAAACTCACTGTTCTTTCTCAAACTTTTGCTGAGCCTTGGCTTTTCATATAGAAGGCAAAGTTGTTCCAATGCTCTAGAGTACCTGGCCTGAGATGGCCCAATCATCAGTCTTAATCCTTATAACACAGTTAACAACTCTGACGGCCATACTACCATTCTCATTGCTTCTTGAATACCTTGGTTTGGCATGCAAGTTTCTCCTCAGGTCATTTTTACTGGTCATTGCCTCTCCATGGAATTTTCTTTTTACAAACATCCACATTGATAACTTACTAAATTTCTTGGTTTCACTGAAATGTCACTTTTTAAAGGATGCCTGTCCAAACTACCTGTTATGGACTGTTGAATTATTTCCTTTCTACAAGGAGGCAAAGAAGGATGGGTATTTTTATGAGAAGAGGAAATGCTGTTTGTGGTAGCACACCCCAGTAGGATATACCAGAGGCAGAAGAGAAAGCAAGCTGAATTAGAAGAGGAAGAGAAACCAGCAAGCTTTAATTAAAGGGCATGTGAAGGGAGCAGCAATCTACAAACCAGTAAGACAGACACCTTACACACCAGAAGCTGAGTTTTCTGGACCTCAGATCATGGAATTCTATCCTCCACAACAGTGAGAAAATGAGTCATTGAGTCCGTGGTTGTTTTCTACGGTATCCTGTACAAACCAATATGCCACTGCATTCATAGTTTATCATTTCCCCTTTCTGTCTGTACTGCTAAACACTTTTGCCTTATACTACCCTAGTTCTTAATACCATGTAAAAAATATCAAATTTACTTTCTTATTATTTTATTATATATTGTCTGCCTTCTCCACTGGGTTCCAAACTTGGTAAGTACAATAACTTCTATTGCTTTCATTCACCAGTATAACCACAACATAGAGAACTGTACCTGGATCCTCAATAAATATCTATGCAGTAATTTAATAAGCCATAGCCAGCTCCTCATCCCTTTAGGTAAATTATCTCTTGGTAGCTGTATGCCCTCCTCCAATCTATGTTATGGCATCTTGGTAAGTCCTTGAAGTCACTATTTGCTCCTGTAAATATTAGTGCATTGCAATAGATACTAACATGGACATGAGGGACTGCTCTCCTAGGAACATCTTAATTTCAAGTCCTACTTATCCAGGACATGTGGAGTTTGCTACAGTTTGAATCTGAAATTTCTGCCACAGCCTTATGGATGAAATGCTGAGTCCCCAGATGGTGATACTATTTTGGGAAGCTAGAGCACTTTTAAGAGTTGGAGAGCTTAGCTGGTGGAAGTAGGTCACAAGTAGAGACCCTTTGAGGATTATTATACTTGGTTGGCCATTAGTTCCTGCCCCTTGATCTCTGCTTTTTGGTTTGCAATGATGTGAGCAGTATCTGCCACATATTCCCACCACCATGAACAAAACTGTTCCACAGTCCTTTCACCAGCATGGTGGTCAGGAATTCTCTAAATCCATGAGACAAAATAAACCTTATTTCATTTAGGCATTGTGATCACAGCAACCCCAAAGAACTAATAGAGTATTTTAATTGGGGGTTCTTTCAAATCAGGACATGAAATAATGATGTGGATTCTGGTGGCTCATTTGAAAGATGATGGCAGGGGTCAGATGTGAAAGAGCAGCCAAAGTAAGGCAGGGAATGGAGAAGACCCAAGGTGTGTGTTGAACTGATTGCAGGCAAATGGAGAGAACCCTTACTAGGGCCCACTAGAAAATGATGGTGATTTGCCTTAGAACTACTCCTTCTTAGAAGAGAATGCATTTAGGGGCCCTTCCTTGTCCTCTTTTGTTGAACAGTTGCACCTAAACATGCTAATTCTCATACCTACTCCCTACCCTACTCCCGGGTTACTGTATATTCAGATGGGGAACAATGCAAGCAGTGACTTGGAAAACTCTTGTAGTATTGTGCAGGAAATGGCCAGTACACCTACAGAGAAAATCACAGGGAGGAGAAAGAATGGACCACACAAAGGACCAGCTGTACTTTGTTATCATAGGTTACATTTTAAGGACCACTTTAGAATCTCATAATTTAAGTATTTTCATCTCCTAGTTCTGAGCTTTCAACTTTTTTCCATACTCAAATGAATTTTATCTTGCTTAGCGCTTCAAGTAAAAACAACCCAATTATTCTAAAGACAGAAGTTGGCTTGCAGGTCTTAATTCACCTTTTGTTTCAAGAGCAATGTCACCTGTTAGAGTGTAAGAATTCTCCCTCACCCACTGGAGCCCTTCCTTTCCAATAAATTTCAGCGTGTAGGTAAAAGCATTACCTATAATCACTGTTCCTCTTGGGGTAAGAGAGGTATGATATTTCACTAGCAACTGCTGTCTGTCATATCCGACTCCCCTGAGAATCTCCTCAGGCAACTTACCCTTCTCACTGATTAATTAAAACTGTCACACCAAGTCAGCTAAATGGTACAGTAGCCAGGAACAATGATGATTTGCTCAGAGACAAAATATCTCCAAAGGGAGATTTTATCTAAGACACAGTGTTCATCCCCCTCCCCCTCCCCCAGGAAATCACAACTAAATCTCAGATTTTCATGTTCCAACTGCAAGTTGAATGAACAGGTATCTGTTTGTTTAGCTGCCTCACATCCTTTGAAATTTCTGCTGTGGAGAAGGAACTGTTCTTCTTTCACTCCTTCTCTTGAATCCAGTCAAGTGTCTACCTGCTGTGACCTCCAAAGAAAGGTGAAAATGGCATTCCCTTTCTTTTCTTCCTATTTGTTGCTTTGTTTGTTTGAGATAGTATCTGATGATGTTGTGGTGATATTGTGTCCCCCAATATATTGTGCACCCTAATAAACTTATCTGGGGTCAGAGGACAGAACAGTCACTAGATAGACATAGAAGCCAGGCATGGTGGCACATACCTTTAATTCCAGCACTTGAGATTTCATGTCTTGCTTGGAAAAGACACATGCCTTTAATCCCAGGAAGTGATGGCAGGAAACAGAAAGGTATATAAGGTGTGAGAACCAGGAACTAGAGACTTTTAGGCTTTGTAAGCTTTTAGGCTATTGAGCAGCAGTTCAGCTGAGATCCATTCAGGAGAGGACTTAAAAGGCTTCCAGTTTGAAGAAATAAGATCAGCTGAGAAGTTAGCAAGGTGAAGTTGGATGCTGTTTGTTCTGTCTCTCTGATCTTTTAGCGTTCACCCCAATATCTGGCTCCAGGAAAATTGAAAGAAGGAGCGGGGGATGGGGGAGAGTAACTCTAGTTTCTTTTCCTTTCAGTCCCTGGGCCAGATCAACAACCCTTTTTAAGGGGAATTTACTACTTTCCATAGGTATTTAAACCCAGCCACCCTAGAGGCCTGCCTTGTCATCTTAGCACTAAGCACAAGTCTCAGGAAGGCAGTCACCCTTCTCTCACCTATCAGAGACAGAGTTAATGTGCCAGATCGAAGACTTGTCCAGGCAAGAAAAGTAAAGCATTTGAAAAAGGGACTGATTTGGACAAATTTTTATTTTCTTGTTTCCTTATCTTACATGCATGCTATTACTTTAAAAATGGAGTAAGCATGGATTGTATTGCAATGTCAATCAGAGAAAATACAATTCAAGATAACTATTCTAGCATCTTCCCAAAATAAAAGCAGGAATTGGAAAGCATATCTCTGTTTTAGCGGCTCTACTTAAGAGCATCACATCCCAAAGCAAAGCTGAGCACAGCTGGGCCATATCCAGGACTCCTAATCTCATACTGTGGGGTCTGTGGTCTCTTCTTTAAGTAGGGTCCAACTTATACCCAGAAAGTAGACAAATGTCCATATTAAGAGCCGAGGTACAATAGAAAATCCTTATCTTAGACACAAGCACTAAGCACACAGTGTCTAAAGCCTGAAATTCTATTTAAGATTTATCTTTTGGCCCAAGGCCTTGTTTACCTTTACAAAACAAAGATCTTATTTATAACTCAGTGATAGGAGTGGGTCATGCTAAGTGACCACCAACATCCTTTTTTTTTTTTCTTTTTGATTATAAAACTCCAGTTCAGGATTTGGGAAAAGCAAAGTGCCCAGATTTCATTTCATCTAAAGGTGATCATATGGCCCAAGTGAACCTGGATGATAAAAGTGAAAATCACTGGGATGGCATGCCCAGAAAACTCCCTAAAAGGCACCTGCTTCTAAAAGCAATGGTGAGGCTGGAGGGATGGGCCAATGTTAAAAGCACTTACTGCTCTTGTGGAGGACCTAGATTCAGTTTCCAGCACCTACATAGTGACTCACAACCAACTGTAACTCCAGTTCCAGTGGCTCCAATGCCCTCTTCTGACCTCTGTGGGTACCAGACACACATGTATATGGGGCACAGACATACATGTAAGCAAAAATGCAGATAAAATAAAAAATAATAAAATAAATGCAATGGTACTCCCCTTCATCCATTCTTCATTCATGGAAGATGAACACAATTTGTGAAGGCACAATAGTCATCTTTCAAACCCAAGGACAAGATCAATGGCATGCAAGGGAGACAGAAGAAAACTAATTTCTCACAAAGCCACTATGCTAACCTCTTCCGGATAAGTGGCAAACACCCTCTTGGTTAAGCCAAACCCTCTAACCCGGGTTTCTACTTAGGGGAGTCAAGGGAAATTCTTGAGGAATACAAAAGTATATTAAATGCATGCAGTACTGGAAAATCATCCATGGGTGGGTTTTTTAATGAGCAAGAGGACATAGAGGACTTATGGGCTGTAAGACCTGAACAGAAGAAAGGAGTCCCTGAAAGAAAAAATCATGAAAGTAGGAAATATAGGGCCCTGGATACCAGATCATCATAAAGACCTTTTCTCAGATTTTACCCTACATCTAAAGTAAATAAATAGAAAACTACATTCATAACGTAGAAGTAAAGAAAATATTTCTTTACAGTGTCTTTATGAAATAATAACTTCAATGTTCAACATGCTGAAGCACAAGGGTGAATTTTTTTTCTAGGACACATCTAGGTGAGTCACAATTCTAGTTATGAAGCTTTCACAAACAACAAAGAAGACCAAAGGTTTGCCTGAATGATGGCTCCACAGGAACTGGTAGGGGGCATGAGTTCACTGATTAAAATGAACACTGAATTGCTGTTTTTATTTTCCTGGAATACAGTTGTTATTTGCTGGACATCAGCAGTGCATAAGTTGGTACCAACATTACCTAAGACCACTTGAATTTTTTACAAAGAGTTTTTTTTTTTTTTTAAATCTAAGAGCCGAGACGTCAAATCACTTGGAGGAAAAAAAATATGGTCCAATTTCAACCTTTAATCTAAAATATTCATATGTCTTTGTTTCTTTCATGAAGCATATATAAAATCAAAGATAGACCAGCATTCAAATGATGAGAGTTTCCTTTAAAATTGAATGATACTGTACTGTTTGCCATTTCTCTTTTAGGAAAATGCTACATAAGCCATAAATATATTCTTTAGAATTTTGCTAACAAATAATTTGGTAAGAATTTGGTAAGTCATGATGTTTTTGCCTAAATCCCACAAAGAAAAATTCATCCATCCTATGTCACTGGGGCACCAGAAACTTCCTCAAACTTTAATATGCAGTAAGAATTATCTAGGTTTTTTTTTCAACTACAGGCTCTGGCATAGCAGATGCCACCTGAAATCCAGCATTTCTAATAAGCTCCCAGGTGATGGCAGTGAAGGTGGTCCATGAGAGAAGAGAATGGGCCAACTGGGCTGCTCATCAGGAGCATTTAGGGCTCTTAAAAAAAAAGTTTTGGGCTTCATCCCAGGCCTACAGAATCAGAATCTCCAGGAATGAGGTACAGGAGTTTGTATTATTAACCATCTCCCCAGGCAATTCCTATTCAGCCATGAGATGCACCTGTCTACAATGATCAGCACAGCAGGGCTCAGAGAATAGCTGTTCATCCCCTAACTCGGAATCGCCTGAGGAACTCGATGACCACACAGATACCTCTCTGCAGATACCTCCCTTCTGCTCTCTGGGCAGTAGGCAGTTGGGAGGAGGAAGTAAGAAAAAATAAGGTGATTGTATAAAATGAGAAACTGACGTCACTGCAACTCCCACCTGGCAGGAATAGAGAGGGCCAATTCTCCTAGAAATGACAGCATGGAGCTTGCCTCCCACTGCCTGACCACCTGCACCTCCTTCCTTCTCTTCCTCCCCCTGGCAACTGTGACAGCCAAGGCTGCCCCTCCAAGACTGCTGGGGGCCCTGGTTAAAGAAAGTGATGGAGAGACAGAAATTGGGGAGAGGGAGGGAAATAGAGGAAATTGATGGGAATTATAAACAACCATTGGCATCTGTTCATACTCTGCTCAACCCAATGGAAATAAATGCCTATTTAAATGTCTGAACTTGCTGAAATAACATGGTTTTCATTAAAAGCATGCAATCTCGGAGTTGGGGATTTAGCTCAGTGGTAGAGCGCTCACCTAGCAAGCGCAAGGCCCTGGGTTCGATCCCCAGCTCAAAAAAAAAAAAAAAAAAAGATTTGGGTTGGGGATTTAGCTCAGTGGTAGAGCGCTCACCTAGCAAGCGCAAGGCCCTGGGTTCAATCCCCAGCTCAAAAAAAAAAAAAAAAAGATTTGGGTTGGGGATTTAGCTCAGTGGTAGAGTGTTTGCCTAGCAAGCACAAGGCCCTGGGTTCGAGGGAAAAAAAAGAAAGCATGCACTCTCATTTGATAAAACTACATCTATGTACAGAATAGGGCATGAAAAGCTGTCAATAATCTTAATCCCTAAGTGAAAAATATGGTCATATTTACTTTATACATTATAATATGCCATGTTGTTGGAAGTTTCACATCAATAAAGATTATGCTTTATAATCAGAAGTAAATTATGAAACCACTTTCATTTGGGAAAGCCAAAACAAAGGTTATGGCACTAAAACTACAAGCAACAAATTAGCAAGGATTTAGTCCCTTCATTCCAAGAACTCAGAAACTGAGTAGTCAGAACCTAGACTCTTTCTGCATTGCAAAGATTCAAAGTTTGTCTTTCTGGATCTGGGTTATTTCATCCAGGATGATTGTTTCTAGCTCCATCTAGTTTACCTGTAAATTTCACAATTTCATTGTGTGTGTGTGTGTGTGTGTGTGTGTGTGTGTGTGTGTGTGTGTGTGTTTCAAGACAGGGTTTCTCTGTGTAGCTTTGTGCCTTTCCTGGAACTCACTTGGTAGCCCAGGCTGGCCTCAAACTCACAGAGATTCACTTGGCTCTGCCTCCCGAGTGCTGGGATTAAAGACGTGCACCACCACCACCCAGCCACAATTTCATTTTTAACAGCTAAATAATATTCCACTTTGTAAATGTATCACATCTTCACTATACATTCATCACTTGCTGGACAACAAGGCTGTTTCCAACTTCTGGCTATTATTAATAGAGCAACAATGGAACAAATATCCTGTAGTAAGATGTAGAGTCCTTTGGGTATATTTCCAAGAATAGAATAGCTGGATCTTGAAGTAGATCTATTTCCAGCTCCCTGAGGGACTGCCACACAAATTTTCATAGTGGCTGTCCAGTTTTGCACTCCTACCAGCAATGGATGAGTGTTCCCTTTATTCCACAACCTCGCCAACATGAGATGCCATTTGTTTTATTAATCTTGGCTACTGTGACTGGTCTGAGACAGAATCTCAAAGTTGTTTTGATTTGCATTCCTCTGATAGCTGAGGATATTGAATATTTCTCTTTGTTTCATATATTGAGAGCTCTCTGTTTAATTCTGTACCCCACTTATTATATTGGGTCATTTGTGTGTGGTACAGGTAAAATATCCACAAAAGTTTGGTACCTACTAGGGAACTGATAGGGGTGGGGTGGGAGGAGGAGAAGCACCCAAGGAAGGAGAAATAGCAGTGTTATAAAGGGATAAAGGAGAAATTAGAATAGGAGGGTTAAACAGGGAGGGGGTCGGGCCAGACAGGATAGAAAAGAGGATAGATAGATAGATAGATAGATAGATAGATAGATAGATAGATAGATATGGAGATAATAGATAGAGAGAGATAGACAGATAAAGAGATAGATAGCTAGATAAACAGATAGATAGATAGATAGATAGATAGATAGATAGATAGATAGATAGATAGATAGATAGATAGATAGATGATAGAGAGACATAGATAGATGATAGATAGATAGATAAACAGAGAGAGATAGATGATAGATAGATAGATAGATAGATAGATAGATAGATAAACAGATAGAGAGATGGGGGGAGATGTATTCCATAAGTTCTGTGACTCTAGAGAACACTTACTAATATAGGTAGATAGATAGATAATAGATTCATTATATAATTTCTGTTTCTCTAGAGAACCCTGATTAATACAGTATGAAATCCTCAAAAAATAAAAAAATAAAATAAAAAGTAGACAGTCAAAACTGATAGACACATATGCAGTCCCACAACAGATGTCAGGGCCAGACTCCTCTACAGGGAGTGGCATTTGGGTAATAAGTACAAGACAGATTCCAAGTGAATGTTATTGAGTCCATAGCTGAAGGTTAGTGTGTTCAAGGAGGAAAACATATAGGGATTCATTCGCACGGGTCAAGTAGATTTGGATAGAAATGCATGGGCCGAAGACTAACACAGATGATTGTAATGCTTTAGAAACATAGCAGTGAGATGAGCCCATGGCAGGAAACTGAACAACTAAAGCTGGAGCTTCAACAAAAGCACCAAAGGCACTATTCCTGGGTACTCTGAGACTAATACAGAATCACTACATGCAAATAAATGTAATGGAAACTGAGCATGCCATTGTTGTCTCTGGAGAAACTTGAAGTGTTCTATTTATCAGATGAAAGATGAGCCCAGAAGAAGAAGAATCTGGGTAAACAGAGTCTGCTTACATGGGAGTGTCTTGGGTTCAGCAGACCTGTGTTATCTCCTGTTGACTTTAAGTGCAGTCATGCAAAATAGCAAACAATGTTTGCAGGTCAGCCCCAGTCTCCTGCATAAAGCATGAGGGATTGAGAAAAATGGATAAAGCCATCTGGTGGAAGGTAGGGAAATTAATGAAGGTTAATAACTCCTTGGATTTTGAAATCCAAGTCAGCAAAATTTGCTTAAAGTCCCCAGCTTGCTAACTTGTACTTCCCCACCCACAACCAAAAGTTGTTTGTTTGTTTGTTTGTTTTAATTTCTTGTATCTATCTCTTGCTATAGCTGAAGCTTCAGCAAGGAACACTAACTCATGAAATGACAAATTTGAACTTGAATACTAAAGTGCAAATGCTTAACCATTATGAGGACACTTCTTAACAGTAATGGAAATGGGCAGGGATGAAGAAGGAGTTTTAGCTTAGATTGGCCTAAAACAATCTCAGGCATTGTCATCAAAGACAAGAGAGAAAAGGCCCGTTCTCCATCTTACTTCTCATGAATTCTGTTCCAGCCACTGTGCTGCCTTCTAAGAAACAGGAAGATAAAAAAGAGCCATGTGACTGAGGGATGGGGGCAATGAAGAGACTGGATGGAGACAAGTTTGTGTATGTCACAGGTGTGGGCCCTGTGGCTAACTCTGAGCCAAATATTTCTATTCCTTTCACCAGCATATCTAGCAGGTAGAGAGTTTCCGGAGCAAGTACCATACTTAAGGCTATTTTTGCTACTAGAAATGGAGGATTTCCTGGGCCCTTTGCAGTGACTTTGAAAATCTGTGTGATAAAGCATCAATAGCTGAAGTCAAAAGAAGTATCTAAAGGGAAGGGATGAGTGGTCAATGACAGGAGATGAAAAAATAGCCACAGCCTTATTTGTCACCATTGTTAATTACACTTGAATGCCATTTTAGCTTGAAAGGATGCTACTCTGGGAGCCTTTGACAGGAATGGTTAATTTGTATCTCTCAGGATCCCAGGTCTTAAACACCTAAGCAAGACCCCCAACAAAGCCATCAGGACAGCACTAACTCTTTAGGCACTGTGAACCTAAATATTGCTATGGAAAAAAAGTCATTTTAGTTTCCACCCTTCCTAATGCTGCCACCCTTTAATTCAGTTCCTCATACTGTGCTGACCCCCAACCACGAAATTATTTTCAATACTACTTCACAACTATAATTTTACTACTGTTATGAATCCTAATGTAAACATCGGATATGCAACCCCAAGGGGGTCACAACCCACAGGTTGAGGACCACTGTGCTAGATCACTATTTTGATCTTTCTTCTTTTTCAAACCAATCAGATAAAGTCTCAGAGAAGGTGCACTACTAACTGCCTGAAGAGCCAAAGCTTTACCAAATTCTTCCCAATATACATGCTGTAGAGAATGGTAATTCTTAAACTCAACCTTCATTACCCATTATTATTGTTCATCAATCATGGTCCAAACTTCTAGCATCAAAAGGCACTGACATCCTGGCTACCCAAAGTGTAGCCTGTAGCAGCAGTGGCAGTAGCAACATCTTGATGGGAAAACACAGTGAGTGTCTGGCTCTGGCCCAGATCTGTTGTACAAGAATCTGTTTTGAACAAGAATCCCAGGTGATAGTAGTGTGCTTCCAGGTTTAAAGAGGCAGCTCCAGATC
Source organism: Onychomys torridus (assembly GCF_903995425.1). NCBI lineage: Eukaryota > Metazoa > Chordata > Mammalia > Rodentia > Cricetidae > Onychomys > Onychomys torridus. Next base: position 64,829,342 of record NC_050466.1, on the reverse strand, counting down.
CTTTCTCAAGGATGTCACTCACATCACATTCTATTCTTAGTAGGAAGCAGGTTTAGAAGGGAGGACTCAACAGGGCTGCAAATACTAACCCAGAAAGTATGAAGTGTTTTACAAATATTCCAGTCAACCAAGAAACTGTTCATAAAAGCTAATGTACACTATTCTAAGGTACAATAGTAGTTAATACAAAAGAATCAATTTTAACAATGAATTTGAACATTTCAACACAACCAACCACAGAACACTATATCCGTCCCTTTCATGCTTTCAGTCTCTGTAAAATGACACATGGTTCTTTTGACAGAATTGGCCCCCAGATTCACAGTGGGAATTAGACAAGAACATCTTCTTTTCCTTCAAGATGCGAGGATGGGGGCTGAATAAAACAGGAGGTAGCACTTCTGAGACCACAAGTAAGCAAAACAACCCATGAAAGGGATGTCAAAATCTGAATGCCAGAGGGAACATAAGGGCACAGAGCTGCAGGAAAGGGGAGGGGCGATACAATGCCAGGTGCCTGTCATCAGAGAGGAACATAGCAGTAAGGTCTTATTTAAATTTAGTTTTAATTGACAAAGAACAATTGCATATACTCATTGTATATAATATTATGTTTTGGACTAGGTATGCATGTGGAATGGCTAAATCAAGCTGATTAATAAATATATCACTTCATATTCTTAATGGTGTGTGGGTGTGCATGTGTGTGTGTGTGTGTGTGTGTGTGTGTGTGTGTGTACTGAGAATACCTAAAATCAACTCTTTTGTAATTTTCAAATATATTTACTCTTAACTATAGTTGTGTACAGTTTTTGAGCTTATTCTCTCTAACTGAAATTCCATGCAGTTTGCTCAGCATCTCCCCAATCTTTACACAAACCCAGGATCACCATTCTACTATTTTTATAAATACATTGAATATACAAGTAAGAGCATGGCCTTTTTGTGCCTGGCTTATTTACTTAGCAATGTTTTGTGTTGTCCTAGTTATCTTGTGGCTGCAAATAACAGGATTTCTCTCTTTTTAAAAGGCTGAAATCATACTCTAGAGCAGCAGTTCTCAACCTGTGGGCTGTGACCACTTTGGGAGGTTGCATATCAGATAGCCTTCAGATATTGACATTATGATTCATAATAGTAGAAAAATTACAGGTTATGAAGTAGCAACAAAAACAATTTTATGGTTGGGGGTCAGCACAACATAAGGAACTGCAATAAAGAGTTTCGGCATCAGGAAGGTTGAGAAGCACTAGTCTAGAGTATTATGTACATAGTATGTGTGTATAGTGTTACAGTTTCTCTGTTCTTCTGTTGATGTACATTTTGGTTGCTTCTACATCTTGGCTATTATGAGTATTCCTGAAAACATCATAGAGTACAGATATATTTCTGACATGCTGTTTTCAACCCCTTTGTATATATCCTTTGGAGTGGGAATGCTAGGTCACATATCAATTCTAGTTTTAATTTTTATGAAAATGTCATACATTTAAATGATGGCTATCCTGACAATGAGGCTTGATACAGAACTAAAAGTGAGATTAGGAAATTATCTTGGAGCAGAGTAAATGGCTATTTCTAGATTAAAATAATAATCTTTATTAAGTAGCAAGGCTATAGGACCAGGGAAAGATTCAGAAGATTCATAAAGGAGTAAAATGATGAAAAAAGTATGGAGATAAATTAACCTAGCATCTCTGGACAGCCTGGCAGCATGTAAAAGGTTAATGAGGGATGGGCCCTTGACCAGCCCAATCCAGAGTCCAGTGCTGTGAGTAGACCCTAACTCATCAGTGGAACCGTCTTGCTGCTTGCAGCTTAGCCCTGCACTCTGCCTTTTCTTCCTCCTCGTTCTCCTTGTTATCCTCCTTCCCACGTTCAAACCCCTGGTTTAATATTGTTCAATGGATTCTTTTAAATCTACAGGTAGCAACCAATCTGTCACCTTCTTCTAGACCCAAAGCAGTGATGGTTCTGCAACATTCCTATGTGTGTTACCTGCTCTATCTACACCCAAGGCCCATTTTATATACCTGACAATCCACAGGTATAAGAAAAAAGGACTTGAATAAGTAGATAAAGGGCTAAAAATTAGATTATTTCAAATATTCAAATATTTAGTAATCAAAATATTAATAAGATAACAAACAATAATATTCTACCGACAAGGAAGATAATGGAATGTTAACTAAATGCAAGGTGGTTATAACAAAATTTGTTAAAGGGGTTATAATTTGTCTTGGGCCTAACATCAAATTTCTCTGTTGTACTTTTAATACTCATAATTTCCCAGATAATTATCCTACCTCTTTTTGTTCCCATTGGATTTTATGCTACTCACCTACCTACCAACTACCTCTAGCTGCTTTAAGAGCCTTGAATCATAAGAGAACAGAGTTGGCTAGAAATTAACAGTCTACTTCATGAATGCAGAGGGTAAATGGGTTTGTTTCCAATAGTAAATGTTAGTTTTCATTGTGGATGGTGAAGTTTAACCACTGATGTTGAGCCATAAGTTTGAAGAGGAGAAAAAAATGTTCTCTCACTGCTTTCCTAATATCCATCATCTTCATAAGGGTTGTTTGGCATACATAAATGATCCTGGTGATGGTGAAAAGCTGAGCTCTGTGGAGTACACTGCCAAATGTTACAGCTCCTACTTCACATTTGTCCTCTACATTGCTTGTCGAATTAGACATGCTAGTAATATCAGTAATTACATGTTGCAAGCAGGGGAGCTACAGTGTAAAGTGTACACTTAGCTGATAATCAGACTTCTGGGAAATCCCTTTGAACAATGCATCTGAGCCTGCTCTCACCTTTGGCTTGGAGGCTGGGTATAGGTTCCTTTGCCATGCCAACACTTTATCCATAATTTCTAGTTATTCCTGAGAACTCTGAGTGTTTCTTAAAAGGGGAAAATAGCAAAAAGCTAGTCTCCAGAGAAACTGGAAAACTGTCTTCCATTTTACCACACTTAGGTCATATTGGCATTATCTTTGCTGACCACATCAAATAAAAAAAAAGCTTAAGATGGGTGGGGCATGGGAGGAGCCTCAAAGGTTCCCGTGTTTTAATTTCCCATTCAGTCTTATGAGACTCTGCTGTACCCATGCTCTAGGCCAACCCCAGCTATTGCCATTTATGTTCTCAAAAGATTCCCTCCCTTAAACATTTAATTGCTACAGATTTATTAAGTATCTATTATGAACCTGTCACTGTACTGCAAAAAAATATATATATTCCTATCCTCAAGGCAGTCACAGGAAGATGGAGAATAGTGATACATGAAGAAAGTGTTCCAAACAACAGGGTAACCTCAACGATTCTGATATACTAGTATATCACAGAAATAGCAAGAAAGGAGAGTCCAGAGAAGTGTTCACAGACATATATGTGTGTTTTCAAAAGCAGGGTTATGGTAAACACAGTTGGTGACCCATCCTAATCTTCTGGAACCCCTTTGTATTTTCATACACATCAACTTTAGATTGCCTTCACTCACAGCATCCAGTCCTTGGTCTCTTTTCTGAAGAACAGCTCTCAGGCTTCAGAGACAGGTCACTTTGTGTGCTTCTACACAGCACTGAAGTGGCTGTGAGTTTGCTTCCCCAGAAATAGCTCTTATGCCATACAGGTATTAATCTCCATGCCTGATTGATGCAACTGTGAGATGGTATCTACCTTGTCTTGAAAATTTCCTATGCAGTGTAACTGAGGTAACTCCATAAAAATATCACATTTCTGCTTGGCTTCTTTCCCCTACCATCCCTCTTTCCTCCTCTCCTATTGGTTTCCCGTGAGAATACCTACAGATAAGTTATTTGTACATGAATCCTCATTTTAAGGCCAGCTTCTGAGCTGCCCAAATGAAGGCAGAGAGAAAGGAAAGAAATCTTCCTTGATGCCTCATCTATGCCAGGTCCTGAGAGAGTGGGAAAAATCTAGCAAGATGAAGGAACTATGAGTCTCCTTCTCAGTGGTGGTAAGGGAGTAAAAACTCAGTGCTCTGGACAGATATTTCAGACAGCATGAACAATGGCATATTCATGTCTAATATCCTAGACTACACAGGGAACTGCAAGTGCATCTCAGAACAATGAATATATCAGCATTGCATACCAATAAAACAAGTCAGCATAAACAGCTCTTCCAGAGTTTGGGACACTTGTGTTAGGACCATCTAAAAGCCCATTTTTAATGTGTGATCCAATTGTTCAACTGCAGTAATTTGGAACTGGCCATGGTATGTGTATTTATAACATGGGAACACTAAAATTGAGAGGCGTTAGTGGTTGTTTACTGGTTTACCAACAAACCACTTGGTCATACAAAGAAGTTTGCTTCTTTCCCCAAAGGCAATGTGGGAAGATCATTGTTCATCAAAGTAGATTTATAGAGCTCTCTATATATTTTATATCCAACAGCCTGATAGTGATAAGGAGAAAGATAAGCACCTGAACCAAGGTAGGTGGTACAGACATGGAATAATAGAAAGTTGCTGAGTTTATCTGATTGGAAATGAGGATTGATGAACAGGTTGACTGGATAGACAGTTGTACAAACCACCAACAGAGCAGAAAATACAGAAGAAACTATCAGTTTGAGTGATATCAATCATGGACCTGGTTGCTTAAGACTCAGGGTTAAGTCTTAGCCAGGTACTGCTAGAAAAAAATCCATTCTCTCTTCCATACTGTGGTAACGTTTATCACCCATGTTCTTCTAACTGCCATTCCACCAGTTTATATTTGTAGTCATAGGTCTTCAGGCCTCAAGTAGGACATCATCATCTTTGAAGGCAGAGCTGCTCTGGCCAGCCTTGGCTGTCTAAAGCCATACATCATTCTACTCTGGAATTTTTTAGCTTTCTCTCTGGCATTTAAGCCAAGTGTCCTAGAATGTCACCAATAATGCTTGCTCTTCATGGCATCATGCCTTGTATCCTTTGTTAATGGCCGTCCTTCTCCAAGATTTACATTAGATCACAAAGTCAGGTGTTTTAAGTCATCAACTCTGCCCTCTCTCAGGTGACCTCCTAGCTTTCCTGAATAGCTGCCTCAATTGACTTGCTCCCTTTAGGGAGGGAGATGATGACCCCAGTATCTGAAGAATTAAACTCAGGATCCCAAATGCCTCTCTTATTTCCTTCATGAGACGTGGGAGAGCTGAGAAAAGTGAGATTATTGGAGGAGGACCTTAACTTCTCAGTTTCACAAAGCATCTCTGACTTTCCCCATATCCCTTCACTTCATATTATAAATTCTTGCTTACAGATGCACATTTCAACTGAATTCTATGCATTTCTCAGGAATGTTCAAATCAAATGACATATTAGAGTTGCTTAATTCATGCAGCTTTACCACCTCCATGTCTTCACCTAACAGAGTTATGAATGGTAAACCAAACCCAGACACTTTGAGAATTAATTTTTAATATGATTATCAAATAATGCCTAGAACCTGCCAGAAGTGTATGTTGTTATATTTAAGTATGGAGTAGAACAAATTTCCTGAAGTAAAACAGTCTCTCAATGTTATCATTTGTTATACATAATTTTAAAATGTATTTGCAAGTTTTTATAGGTGGCCAAGCAAATAATTTCAGCAATATCTTAATTACAGATTCAGATTTTATCCCCAGTATCCTTTTTCAAAGTAAAATTGATATCTCATCAGTTCAAGAAATGCTTTGTAATCCAGATAGGCTTTCATTCAAAACCTCAAAATCTCTACACTAATCATGTTTATATAGGGATTTTTTCCAATTGAATTTCCACATTGTCTTTAAACCAGTTGGGAAAGTATTAAGGGAGAAAATATTGAACAGCTCGCTAGCTTTCACAAAGCAGACGTTTTTTACTTTTATCTCTATACTCTGTTCAGAAATAACTGGATTACTTTTTACCAACATCTCTCAATACTCTCACATAGGAACTAAGATAAATCACAGAATATTTCATCTCAGAGGGGTTCTTTTGTAGTTTCAGAGTGTAGAAGAGATTTATTTATGAATCATTAGCAATATAAATGGAGACAGTGTAGGGACATAATCATGCACTCTAAATAAACAGAGTATGGTTACATGGCAATAAAAACAGACTTCACTTAAACATGAAAACTTTAATATATTTAACATTTTCCACTTTACTATTATATTAATTCCTAGAGTTTTCATAAGGTTTTTACTTAATCTATGTACATATTTGTGTGTCTTTGTCACACATGTATGGATGCCTGAAGAGACCAGAAGAGAGCAGTTGGATCCCCTGCAACTGGAGTTCCAAGCTATAAGCTACCATGTGGATACTGGAACCAGAACTTGAGTCCTCTGAAAGAACATGAAGTACTCTTAGTCACTGGGCCATCTCTCCAGCCCATAGACTATTTTAATATGAGAAGATAACAGGGATTGGAATCACTCTCAAAACTAATAGTTGAGTATTTGAATTAGAGTTAAAAGAACTTACTGATCAAGGGAAAGTTCATTCGACCATCAATTTTAAAAAGCTTATATTAAATGCAATAAGTTATTTCATAACCACACTGTATATTCTAGATTAATAAAGACATAAGATTTCCTTTATTCAAAAATAAAATGAAAAATACTAACTAATCAAAACTAATCCAATACCTGAGATGAATCATGTCATGTGATCTTAATTCTTCTTTACATAAAGAATATTTGAAGAAAAGCAGTAGCTATGATATAATGAAAATACCATGGTCTTCTGAGAAAACACAGATAGACTTAAGAGCTGGCACATTTATTTTTCAAAAAATTATTAATATTAATGTTTATAATTTTCCTTAATTCTTCATACATAAAGAGTATTTATTTTATGTATATGAGTGGTTTTTTTGTGTATGTGTATATGTTACATGTGTATGCCTGATGCCCACAGATACCAAAGGGTGTAAGATCTCCTGAAACTTTAGTTATAGTCATGAGATGCCTAAGCCAGAGACAAAGGACATTATAGGAGACAACATGAACTTCATGAGGTCATAGGTTATCTTTGACATCCACATCCCATGGTGGTGATACAGAGCAGTCCCAGTAGGTGCTAGACACACAGTGGTTCTGAAAGTCTTAGTAATCTTCCTTCCTTTAAAGGAAAACTAGAAAAGCTGCCTGACCTTTGTTCCAGAGAAAAATGTTTTTATGTAAAAAAGTAGATCTGCTTTTCTATGCTTGGATGGAAACACTATCTGTGTATTCCAAGAATGTGTGTAACTCAACATCCTTGAAAACATGGTTATAGGCTATGTTCTCAAGGATAGAAATACCCAAACATGTACATCATCTCACTTCCAAGCAGGACTGACCCCAGTAGCACACAGTGGTAAATCCTTTGATAGTGTATCAAGATGGTTATATATATATATATATATATATATATATATATATATATATATATATATATATAAATTCAGGATGTAATTTTAATTGGACTGCATCTCCTGAACACCTGATTGGATTATCTTATTTGAAAACAGCTTCTAGGGCTGGGGATTTAGCTCAGTGGTAGAGCGCTTGCCTAGCAAGCACAAGGCCCTGGGTTTGATCCTCAAAAAAAAAAAAAAAAGAAAAAGAAAAAGAAAAGAAAACAGCTTCTAAAAAGCTAATTTGTTCTAATGGTCATCTAATAAGATGGGCTTTTCATGGGAAAAAATGGAATTTCTAACACCTTGTGATTTATATCTGATATATAAAGAGCCCAAATTGGTCTCCAACACTTGGTCCTCAATTTGTTTTTTTTTTTTCCTTCTCAGTAGCATCCTAATTGTTTTCAGGTATCTAAAAGGTCATTAACAAATGGAAAGATGGCTAAGAATTTTATAAATACATACATACACACACACAAACACACAAACACACAATGACAGAGAGTGAGGTGTCAGAATTTTTCACCCTGTTAGTATGTATAAGACATAAGACAACAAAAATTCTTAATGTCAAAAAGTAGGTAGCTATTTGTTTTTTAAATCACAATGATGGGGACTCACTTTTGTTATACAGAGACAAACATTTTCAAAACAATAATTTTTAGTGGGTAGCTAGCCACAAACAAAAATAAGGATATTTTGAGGGTTTTTTTTTTCTAGATAGCTTCTAGTTTTCTCAGCTTCCTATGCTCATCATTTATTAAATGCCCTTAAGTTTGGGTGTTTTTATTCTAAATGACAAGGTCTGTTCTGAGAAGAGTTTTGTTATTATGTCCATAAAACTACTTAGGGATGTTGCCCTGGAGACTTCTGGACCATCCTTCCAATAGTCCAGATTCTCAAGCCCAATCTAGAGCTGCTAAATCAGAAACTCAGAAAGTGGCGCTCCACCTCACTACCCTTTACCAAATCTTCCAGATGGGTCTTTCCATGTGCTCAAATATGAGGATCACTGCTCAACATTCTAACTCAAATTTCTTATTCAAGTAAAGAATTCCCAGTGGTTTCTAAGTCAAGGAAACCAGCTACCAACCAGAAAACTGGATGCAAATTAAAACAGGTCCAAAGGGAGGTTTCAGGTGTTCTTATAGCAGATAACTTCAGAGAGTTCATCCTAAAGTCTGTGAATGAGAACACAAATCACTGTCTCTCTCTCTCTCTCTCTCTCTCTCTCTCTCTCTCTCTCTCTCTCTCTCTCTCTCACACACACACACACACACACACACACACACACACACACACACACCTTTTTAATTCTTTCCTTTAATGTACACTTTGAGTGGATTTCATGTTTTGGCTATTTTTCCCCTTAGGTGACATAATCCTCATTCATAAACTGACATTGACATCTTTAAAAAGGTTTCCTAATTAACCCTATCTTCCTCTGATGTGGCATTTTACTCTGTGACTTGTTGTTTTAACATTTACATATTCATTTTGAATGACATTAATCTGCATTCAAGCCACATGCCTTGAAAATTCTCTGAGTAGGTTATATCCATCTGTCAGACTGCAGCCTTGGCATTACCATAATTCTTCTCCTCCCCTTGTATCTTCTTGGCTTCTAGGCCTATGTAGGTCAATACTATACCAACCAATGACACACACATAAATGCATGCATGTATATAGGTGGTGGGCTTGGTATTACAAATCTTTAAAAAAGAAAAATAAAAAAGTATGTAAAATCATTTAAATTATACCTATACCATGTATCCATGATCAGATTTTGCAAAATTATCTTAATGCTTAGCACTCATCATCAGCAAATTAAATATACTAAAGAAATCAATGCAGCCCATCTTCTTCTCCCTGAATAGCCAGAAACATAAGTATGCTCCTATGCTCCTCTGCGGTAAATATACACTGAACTCTGTTCACTGCATGGAAAAAAAGAGGAGAGGAAAGGGGAGGGGAAGGGAAGGGAAGGGAGGGGAGGGGAGGGGAGAAGAGGACAGGGGAGGAGAGGGGAAAGAGAAAGAAGAGGGGAGGGGAGGGGGGAGAGGAGAGAGAAAGAGGAGAGGGGGAGGAGAAGGGAGGAGAGGACATGGAAGGAGTAAAGGAGGGGAGAGGAGAGGGGGAGAAGGGAGGAGAGGAGAAGAGGAGGGAGGAGAGGGGGAGAAGGGAGGAGAGGAGAAGAGGAGGGAGGAGAGGATGGGAGGAAAGGACAGGGGAGGAGAAGAGGGAGTGGGGGAGGAGAGGAGAGGGGAGGGAGGGGAGGGGAGGAGAGGAGAGGAGAGAAGAGGAGGGGAGAGAAGAGAAGAGAAGAAAGACAAGGCTTGGTGTCCATAACGCTAGGCTTTCAGTGAGAAAACCAGGATGTCTTGCAAATTGAATCTGTTGGTCACTTTCCCTGAAGCATCTGATCAGGCAAAAATGAAAAAGAGCAGACTCAGCTTTCACATGCATGTGAACCATTGAGCCAAGGAGATAATACCATAATTGGATTGTCTGAAATTCTCTGAATGGATATTATTCTCCATGTCAGTTCCAAGCACAGTTTTACAGTGTGCAAAAAGATCTCCATTTGAATTATTTTGCAGATCTTGTTGAATCTCTGCCCTTCCCCATGACACTGGCCCACATACTCAAAGACAACCATTTTTGCCTCCACCTTCCTGTTCACCAAACATTACCCACAGGTGATTTCATCCACATTACTTTAGACTGCTGTACAGAACATGAGCTCATAAATGTGGCCACACATTAAGAACATTAAGAATGTCTTCTGAAAAGTCTCAATGTCTAAATCTTATGGATTATATTTGGGTTTCATTGATCTACATTAAAAGACCTGCATATATCTCAGCCCCAGCAAGGCAGTTGGCCCTGTCTAACTCAGGTGGAACTGCACTGCTCTGGTACAGTCCCCAAAGGATTCTGTTCCCTCAAAGCCCACTCAGCTGCCCAACCTCAACCACCTCATCATGCTCGCCATGGTCAGCCATCCCCCAAAACTTTATCAGACTCCATAGGCACAGGTACAGCTCACACCAGTCAGAAGAACAGGAAGATATGCTGGATCTAGGCACCGAAACTCACACAAACCTCAGATGAGACAACCCTACTGGACCTGAAGACCTGCCAATCACCAGAACCTTTGGCCATTTAGGCCAGAAGATAAGAAATGAAACAGATAACAAAGGAACAAAACAACCATCCAACAAAGACAACACAAGAATCAACCCCATCATGTATAATCACCCCAAAACCAGATATGTAAAGGCCACTGTAAGAATACATTCAGCAACAAAAAGGGCAATATGGCACCACCAGAACACAGTGACCTACAGAGCATTATAGCACTGCTGAATCACAAGAAAACCACCTTAAAAACAACTTTATGAAGATGATAGAGGCACTTAAAGAGGAAATAAAAAAATCCCTTAAAGAAATTGGGGAAAAGACAAACAAAAAACTTGGAAGAAATCAATAAATCCATTAAGGAAAGCTAAGAAAAAAACAATCTAATAGGCAAAAGAAACAGTTCAAGACCTGAAATTTGAAATAGAAACAATAAAGAAAACACAAACTGAAGAAATTCAGGAAAGGGAAAATTTGGGTAAGGGAACAATAAATACAGATGCAAGCATCACCAATAGAATACAAGACATGAAAGAGAACATCTCAGAATTTGAAGATACAATAGAGGAAATAGCTTCATCAATCAAAAAAAAAATGTTAAATCTAAAAAAATTCCTAACATAAAACACCAAGGAAATCTGGGATACCAGGAAATGACAAAGTCTAAAAATAATAGGAGTAGAAGAAAGAGAAGAATCCCAGCTCAAAGGCACAGAAAATATATTCAACAAAATCAGAAGAAAACTTTCCCAACCTAAAGAAGGGTATGCCTATAAAAGTACAAGAGGCCTCCAGAACACCAAATAGATTGGACCAAAAAAAAGTTCTTTGGCCATATAATAATCAAAACACTAAGTATACAGAATAAAGAAAGAATATTAAAAGCAGCAAAGAAAAAAAGGCCAAGTAACATAAAGGCAGACTCATCAGAATTATACCTGACTTCTCAATGGAGACTCTAAAACCTAGAAGATCCTAGAAAGACATTTTGCAGACACTAAGAGACCATGGATGCCAGCCAAGATTACCATACCCAGCAAACTTTCAATCACCATAGACTGGAGAAAACATTTCATGACAAAACCAGATTTTAAAATTACCTGTCCACAAATCTAGCCCTACAGAAAGTACTAAAAGGAAAACTCCAACCCACAAAAAAACAGAGAAAACAAGATATTTCATGACAAAACTAGATTTTAACAATACTTATCCACAAATCCAGCCCTACAGAATGTACAGAAGGAAAACTCCAACCCAAAGTCACTGCACCCACAAAAACGCAGGCAATAGATAATCTCACACCAGCAAAACCCAAAGAAGGGACACACACACACTAATACTACTTCCACCATCACCAAACACCCCCCAAAAAAACAGGAATTAACAATAACTTGTCATTAATATCTCTTAACATCAATGAACTCAATTCACCTATAAAAAGACACAGGCTAACAGAATGGGTAGAAAAACAGGATCTATCCTTCTGCTGCATACATGAAACACACCTCAACTTCAAAGACAGATATTACCTCAAAGTAAAGGGTTGGGAAAATATTTTCCAATCAAATGAACCTAAGAAGCAATCCAGTGTCATTCTCTTAATATCTAACAAAATAGACTTCAAACTAAAATTAATCAAAAGATAGAGGACATTTCATATTCATCACAGGAAAAATCCATCAAGATGAAGTCTCAATTCTGAACATTTATTTTCCAAATACAAAGGCACCCACATTTGTAAAAGAAACATTACTAAGGCTTAAATCACACATCAAATCCCACACATTAATACTGGGAGACTTCAATACCCCACTCTCACCAATGAGCAGGTCTGCCAGACAGAAACTTAACAGAGAAATAAGGGAACTACAGATGTTATGACTCAAATGGACTTAACAGACATCTATAGAACATTTCACCCAAACACAAAAGAATATACCTTCTTCTCAGCACCTCATGGAACCTTCTCTAAAATTGATCACATGCCCAGTCAGAAAGCAAATCTCAACAGATACAAAAAATTGGCATAACCCCCTATATCTTATCAGATCACCATGGGTTAAAGTTAGAGTTCAACAACAACACAAACTACACAAAGCCTACAAACTCATGGAAACTGAAAACTTTCAACTTAATTATCATTGGGGGAAGGAAGGAAGGAAGGAAGGAAGGAAGGAAGGAAGGAAGGAAGGAAGGAAGGAAATAAGGAGAGAGGGAGTGAGGGAGGGATAAAGGAAGGAAATTAAAAACTTCCAAGAATTCAATGAAAATGAATGCACAACATACCCAAATTCACGAGACATTGTGAATTCAGTGCTAAGAGGAAAGTTCATATCACTAAGTACCTACATAAAAATTTTGGAGAAATGTCACATTAGCAATTTAACAGTATATCAGAAAGCTCTAGAACAAAAAGAAACAAACTCACCCAGGAGAAGAAGATGGCAGGAAATAATCAAAGTCAGGAGTGAATTCAATAAAATAGAACCAAAGAGAACAATACAAAAAAAATCAATGAAACAAAGAGTTAGCTATTTGAGAAAATAAACAAGATAGACAAGCTAACTAAAACTCAGAGAGAGAATTAATAAAATCATAAATGAAAGGGGGGACATAACAACAGACACTGAGGAAATCCAGATATGCATTAGGTCATATTTCAAAAACCTGTACTCCACAAAATTGGAAAATCTATAAGAAATGGACAATTTTCTTGATAGATACCACATACCAAAATTAAATCAAGACCAGATAAACAATTTAGACTTAATAGCCTGTAAGTAAATAGAAGCAGTCATTAAAAGTCTGTCAACCAAAACCAGCCCAGGTTTCAGTTCATAATTCTACCAGAATATCAAAGAAGAACTAATACCAATACTTCTCAAATTGTACTGCACAATAGAAACAGAAAGAACATTGTCAAATAATTTTTATGAGGCTAAAGTTACCCTGATAACCAAACCACACAAAGATGCAGCAAAGAAAGAGAATTACAGATCAATCTCCCTCATGAACATTGATGCAAAAATACTTAATAAAATACTGGCAAACTGATCCAAGAACACATAAAAAACATCATCCACCATGATCAAGTAGGCTTCATTCCAGAGATTCAGGGATCATTCAACATATAAAAATATCAATGTTATCCACCATATAAACAATTTGAAAGAAAAAAAAAATGATCATTTCATTAGATGCTGAAAAAGCCTTTGGCAAAATCTAACACCCCTTCATGATAGAGGTCTTGGAGAGATCAGGGATATGAAGACCATAAATATAATAAAGGCAATTTACAGCAAGCCATCAGCCAACACCAAGTTAAATGGAGAGAAACTCAGAATGGTTACACTAAAATCAGGGACAAGATAATGCTGTCCATTCTATATAGTATTTGAAGTTCTAACTAGAGCAATACAACAACAAAAGGAGATCAAAGGGATACAATTTGGAAAGGAATAAGTCAAATTTTACTATTTGAAGATGATAAGATAGTATACATGTGACTCCAAGAATTCTACCAGAGAATGCCTACATCAGATAAACACTTTCAGTAATGTGGCTGGATACAAGATTAACTCAAAAAAAAAAAAAAAAAGTAGCTCTCCTAAATACAAATGATAAACAGGCTGAGAAAGAAATCAGGAATACAACATCTTTTACAATAGCCACAAATTATGTCTTGGGGTAACTCTAACCAAACAAGTAAAAGACCTGTATGACAAGAACTTTAAGTCTTTCAAGAAAGAAATTGGAAAAGATATCAAAAAATGGAAAGATCTCCCTGGCATATAGGTAGGATTAACATAACAAAAATGCAATCTTACCAAAACCAATTTACAGATTCAATGCAATCACTATCAAAATCCCAACACATTTCTTCACAGACCTCAAAAGAACAATACCCAACTTCATATGGAGAATTAAAAAAAAAAAAAAAAAAACAAGGATAGCTAAAACAATCCTGTACAATAAAGGAACTTCCAGAGGTATCACCATCCCTGTCTTAAAGCTCTACTATAGAGCTATAGTAATAAAAAAGCATAGCAATGGCATAAAAACAGGTGGATCAATGGAATCAAATCAAAGTCCCTGATGTAAAGCCACACACCTATGAACACCTAATTTTTGACAAAGAAGCCAAAATTGTACAATGGAAAAAAGAAAGCATCTTCAACAAATGGTGCTGACATAACTGGATGTCAGCATGTAGAAGAATGTAAATAGATCCATATCTATCTCCTTGCACAAAACTCAAGTCCAAGTGGATCAAAGACCCCAACATAAATTCAGTTACACTGAACCTGATAAAAGAGAAAGTGGGAAGCCTTGAATGCATAGGAGACAACTTCTTGAATATAGCACCAGTAGCATAGACACTGAGATTAACAATTAATAAAAGGGACCTCCAGAAACTGAAAAGCTTCTATAAGGCAAAAGAAACTATCAATAAGACAAAATAGGAGCCTACAAAATGGGAAAAGATCTTCACCAACCCCATATCTGACAGAGGCCTGATCTACAAAATATATAAAGAACTCAAGACACTATACATCAAAATGCCAAATAATCCAATTAAAAAGTGTGGTATAAATCTAAACAAAAAATTCTCAACAGAAGAATCTCAAAATGGCCAAGAGACTCTTAAAGAATCTTTCAACATACTTATAACAGAGAAATGCAAATCAAAATAATTTTGAGATACCATCTTACACCTGTCAGAATGGCTAAGATTTAAAAAATGCTAATGACAGCCTATGTTGGAGAGGGTGTGGAGTAAGGGGAACACTCCTCCTCTACTGGTAGGAGGGCAAACTTTTACAGCCATTTTGGAAATAAATATGGCATTTTCTCAGAAAATTTGGGATCCATCTACCTCAAGACCCAGCTATATCAATCTTGAGCATATATCCAAAGGATGCTCAATCATACTTGCTCAACTATGTTTATAGCAGCATTATTTGTAATATCCTAAATGTGGAAACCACCTAGATGAAGAATGGGAATAGAAAATTTGGTGCATTTATACAATGAAATATTACTCAGCTGAAAAAGTAATGGCATCATGAAATTTTCAGGCAAATGGATGGGACCAGAAAAAAAAAATCATTTTGAGTGAGGTAACCCAGAGTCAGAAAGACAAATGTGGTATGTAGTCCTTCAAAAGTGGATATTAGGTGTAAAGTAAAGGATAATCATGCTACAGTCCCAAGCCCCAGAGAGTCTAGGTAACAAGGAGGGCCTAAAGAGGGATGCATGGATTTCACTGGGGAGGGGAAATAGAAAAGATCTCCTGGGTAAACCAGGGGCAGGGGTGGTGGTGTGGGGGGATGGGAACATGAGGGAGCAGATTGGGCGGGTTGAGGGCAGGATGGAGGGGGATAATAATGAAAGAAATGTCTTGAATAAGGGGACCATTTCAGGGTTAGGGAGAAATCTGGTGACAGGGAAAAATCACAGGAATCCACAAAGATGACTCCAGCTAATACTTCTAGCAATAGTGGAGAGGGTACCTGAACTGGCCATCTCCTGTAATCACATCCAGTAACAGATGGAAGCAGATGCACAGATCTAAAACCAAGCACTGGGCCAAGCTCCAGAAGTCCTGGTGAAGAGAGGGAGTAAGAATTGTATGAACCTGGGTGGTCAAGGTCATGACAGGGAAACCCACAGAGAAAGCTAACCCAAGCTCAGGGAAGCTCACAGACTCTGGGCCAACAGTTAGGGAGTCTGCATTTGACCAACCTAGGCTCTTTGCATGTGTGTGATAGCTGCAGAACTTGGTCTGTTTGTAAGACTTTTAGCAATGATATCAGGACCTGTCCCTGGCACTTGAGCTGGCTTTTGGGAACCTGTTTCCTATGCTGGATTGTCTTGCCCAGTCTTGCTGCAGAGGGAGGAGCTTGATCCTGCCTTAACTTGATGTGTCATGCTTTGTTAATGCCCACGGAGGCTTGGGCCTTTCTGAATGGAGACAGAGAAGAAGTGGATATAGGAGGAGGGTAGAGGCAAAGCAAGGGGAGTTGCGGGGAGTGATGGGAGGAGAAGAGGAAGGGGAAACTGCAATCTAGATGGAAAATAAATGAAAATTTTTAATTAAATAGAAAAGACCTGCATAATAATGATACCAGTTGACATACTAACATGGACAGGGGAAATTTCACAAGTTCCTACCCCTAGATAAAGAGCTACAGACAAATAAAAGCCCAGTGTCCTCTGTAGGATACACCCTATTTAATTGTTGTGAAGTGGGTATCACAGAGACTCAAAAAAAATCTATGGCCATTGTTATTGGTCACCCACTAGAACTTAATGGTAAAACCTTATTGCTGAAGATATCACATAATTAATAATTAATCTCAAACCTTTTAGGAAACTTCCTTCCTGATGACTAAATTTCATATTGCCAGAAATTGTTATACAGACTTCTAATGGAAAAAGTTCATCAACAGTCTTACTTAGCTGTGAATCCTGTGATCTACAATTATAAACAGTCTTATAAGATGTGCACACTGGTGCAATAGTGGCAAAAATGTTAAGGAGGTAACCCATTGTTTTCTGATTGGGTTTGTGGCCTATTCCACAGAAAGGAACTCATGCCTGGTACTATAAACATGGTCAAAAGCCAGTGGCTAGAGAGGTCATAGCCCTACTACTTTCATTTTGCTAAAGGGATATAGTATCAGACTGACTCCTAAATAAATAGCTATGTTTACATTCATAAACTAGTGCAACTCTCACCCCTCATCATGGAAGCTTCTTTATAGGGAAGATAATAGTTAATACAGAGACTTTCAACTGGCCAAGATGCAGAGAATAAGTAACTGTGGAGGTCAGAAACCTAAATTGGACATCGAGATCACAACCACTCCTACCAGCTTAGATCATTGTGGAAGATGGGGGAGAATGCTTATAAGAGCCAGAGATAGTAGATGTATGCAGGAAAACAGTATTTGCTGGACATGACAGGGGCTGTGGCACCATAAACTCATAGAAGTTGTGAAGTCTTGCACACAGTCAAGCCAGCCAATACTCCATCATGGACAAAGAAGAGGTGCATGGAGTGCCACATCTAAATGAAGAGCTACTGGCAGTTGATAGCCATTGGAGGATAGGGAGTCAGTTTTCTTCAATGGTGTAACCCACAGTACACTGCCCATGTTCCAGTGGATGACATCCTATACCCATGCACATGTGAGCAGCACTAACTGAACTTAGTGGGCTATAAAAGATGAAAGGGGAACAGGAAGCAGAAAACTTGAAGCACAAAGTTAAGAGAGGGATACAGGGTGTCCATGAGGAGTGGGAGATGGAGCTTGGGGTGACTATGACCTGAACATATTGTATCCATGTATGAAGGTATCAAAAATAATTTAAAATATTTTCTTTAAAGTTCCTTTGAAGGTTGTAATCAGCAGCTATAGGCACTAGTTTAGAGTACTTGTTCTCAACTGTGGTCACATACTAGAATCACCTAAGCAGCATATTAAAAAGTACTTAAATGTGAGTCCTAACCCAGAGGATCTCAATTAATTGGTGTAAAATAATACTTTGTCTTCTAAAGTGGTAGGGAAAAAATTTAAATCTCCCCAGGAAATTGTGAACATGTAGCTATTCTGAGAACCACTGATCTGGCCTTGATCTCTAAATATATTTCTCCTGCCAGGTACTTCAAAGTGCAGACCCCTGAAGAGTCTAGACTTCATGACACAGAATTTGTAGTTTGACAAAATGTCCCACCCCCATGATTCATAGAAAATCCAAAACTTGGGGCCCTTGCTTTATAATATCACCACTCTTAGAGCAAGGACCAAGGACTAGAATCTTAACCAAAGAGCAGAGTGTTCTCTCAGAGAATTTTAGGCATCAGACAGAAGGTATGAAGCATTTTGGTAAAAGAAGGGTTTCCCCAGCCTTCTGAGTCATGTCCCAGAAGCAGTCACCTACTCCTCCTACTCCTAAGAACATTCTGGTGTTATTAAATGTCAGCTGCAGATATACATCTGGCTGTGAATCAGCCAAGGAGAAAACAGACACTGTGGACGTCTGTTGCTGGTGTTTGTGCTTCCTGGAAATGGCTGGCAGAGTTCAGGAAGTGGAAATGCTTTAAAGTGACCTGGAAGAATTATGGCAATTCTTCTGAGTAGCACCATCACCCAGGCACTCATCAATTACTATGAATTTAGACACTATTTAAGCACCAACAGCAATTTCTAATTTTATGAGCTTAGTAATGAAGGCTCTAGGTATTACCCAGACCCACTGAGTCAGGGGCTACCCTGTAACAAAATACTCAGATGATTCATATGCTAGAAGAAGTTTAAGAACAATGACTTAGAACATAACTTCCAATCCTGGCTGCTTATATGAGCCATATAGGAAAGTTTTCAAACTTGCTAACACCTACATCCCACCCCAATAATGAAAACAATCTTTGAGATGGGATCTTAGCATCTGTCAATAGCCATATGGGTAAACCGTGGACCATTGCCCCTGAATATCACTTCTTACCTTCTCAATAGAGTCAAAACATTATCTCCTATTGGTTCCTACAAAAATAGTTTGTGTGGTCTGGAATAAGGCACTTACTGAGCTTCAATTTTTCACTTCTCTCAAACATAATCATATGTACTCTTGGTGCCTCTCAACATGATTGTATGGCAAAAGGAAACAAGGTACCAATCATTCCAGTTTTAACCCTCAAATTCCCACATCCCTGAACACATTTCAGTTACAAATAAAACAGGATTGTTGATAACCCTGGGAGTATGAGTCAATAAGACATTCCTAGAGGGCCTTTTGTAAGACAGTAACTAGGCAGCCCAAGCTGGCCTGGAACTCACCATGTAGCTCAGGCTGTCCTCAAACTTACTGTCCTACTACCTTGACCCCCAGTGTTAGTGTTACAGTTTTGTATCACCTAGCCTGGCTCCGTAGAAGACTTTTCTAATATAATATTGGTCCTACCTCTAAAGGAAGGCCTTTCTAAGAAAATTTCCAAATGGCCAAGTAAATATGAGACCCAAAGAATATAAATGGAGAATCTAGCAGTTATTCCTGGACCAGGAGATACCACTGTTAAGACTCTTGCAGAAATTTAATGAGTTTTGTAGATTCAGACCCATCCTAGAAGGCAAGTTTTAAAAGATAGAAGCTTCTAGAAGGTAAGTGCATTAACAACATGCTTCATTGGTAGGAAACTTTACAATACACACACACACACACACACACACACACACACACACACACACACACACACAAAACCTGTAAATAAATTTTCTAGTTTCACATGGAAAAAGGCCATAAGCTTCCCAAGTTTAAAGCATGCCTCCAAGATGCATGAGATCATGATCTGACAGATACTGCTTACTTCTGGGACTTTCAAGAAAAAGTGAGATGTCTGTACAGAAAGGATAGAAACCTTTCAACTGGGGAGAAAATGTATTTAGGTGAATTGTTAACCCTGTTGTAATCTTTTTTGGTCAATTCTTCCTTGCTTTATATCTCCCATCATCCCCAGGTTGAAACTAACTCTGCTCTCTGGCAATAAATAGAAATACATGACCAAAAAAAAAAAAAAAAAAAAAGCTTAAGGAAAGGCTTATTTTTGACTCACAGTTTGAAGACAGAATCCATCATGGTAAGGAAGACATGGAATGGAATTAAAAGCCGCTGGCACATTGCATCTATAATCAGGAATCTGGGAGCTATAAATGCTGGAATAGTGTTCTTTCTCTTTTTCAGTCCAGGACCCAGGCCCATAGGATTGTGCTATCGACATTCAGAGTGGGTCTTACCACCTCAGTTAAACCTCACTGCAAACACCTTGACAGTCATGTCCAGAGGTGTGTCTCTTAGTTGATCCTAAATTCTGTATCCATCACAATATATAGCAGTGTGTTTTCACAAATAATCTCTTTCAGAAAAAAATCATTGTAAGATTTAGCAATAGGATTGTAATTTATCACAAGCATGTTCAATTTTTATCGCTGAATAGCACCCCATGTATACCACAACTTGCTTTATCCATCCACCTGTTGTTGAACACTTGCATTGCTTCTAGTCTCTATTACAAGTAAAATTTCTATGAAAAATTACACACAAATATTTACATGGAAAAAGCTCTCTTGAGTAAATACTGAAGGATAGAATGGCTGAATCATATGGCACATAATTTTACAAATCTAGGGAGCAACTAGTTGTAAAATTTTACATTCCCTTTAGCAGTATAAGAGAGTTCTGTCTTTCTATGTTCTTGCCAATACTTAATATGATCCATTTAATCTTAACCAACCTACCTGGACAGTAGTATTGTCTCATATTTAAATTTGGTTTTCCCTGCATCTTGTCATGTATTTGTTTTTTACACATTCTTGTTCTTTTTTATATTTATTTTTATTATTTTTAAATATATGTAGATGTATATATATATATATATATATATATATATATATATATATATATCAGTGCATATAGAAGAGCAGACATGTTCTTAACCACTGACCCACCTCTCCAGCCCTCATTTATGATCTTGATGAGGTATTTGCTCAAAGTTTTTAGCCATTCTTGTGTAGTTATCTTATTTCTGACTTTCTTTTTGGGTCTTTATATCTTCTAGATTTAAAAAACCTTATCAGATAAAAGTTATGCAAATATTTTTCCATCTACATCTTGACTTTTCATTCTCTAATAGTTTTTTCAAAGGAGCAGGGTTTTTAATTTTGATGAAATCCAAGACTTCTTAAAATGAAGTAATCAAGACAACATGATATTGCTTTCAAGACAGGCAAATAGATCAATGGAACAAAACAGAGTTCAGAAATAAACCGCATGAGCAACTGATTATGACAAATGTGCAAAAACTATTCTTTTTCTGGAATGATTATATATCCAAAGGCAAAAGCAATGAATTTTAATCCATAATTTATCCCATATGCAAAAACTATCTCAAGATAGATCATGGTTCTAAGTGTAAGACATAAAATTTTTAAACTTCTAAAAGAAAATGATCAAGAAATTCTGACCTTGAGTTAAGCAGATATCTTAAATATAACACCAAAAGTATGCTCCAGAAGAGAAAAAAATGACTGGTTTCTAAATTTTTATGTTTTAAAAAGAAAGCTGAAGCACATGACCCTAAATATGTATCCTTCTACACCTGTGTGATGGTATGTCAAAGCTGAACTGCCAGAATTGTAATCTTTAAATAAGTATTCAGTGCTAGCAAGCCTAGGAGTCTTCTTCCAGATAAATCCATGTTAGCATGGCTCCTATGTTGCTAACTGAGTGTAGGACAAGGCACCTAAACAATCAGCTAAACAGATGGTAGAAATCTGGAACCTGCTATAAAAGATGAGACCTTCTCAACAAACTTGCAAACAGAATCCAAGAACACATCAAAAATATCATCCACCATGATCAAATAGGCTTCATCCCAGAAAGGCTGGGATGGTTCAAAAGATGTAAATCGATAAATGCAATGCACTATATAAACTGAAAGGGAAAATCACATGATCATCTCATTAGATGCTAAAAAGGCCTTTGACAAAATCCAACACCCTTCATGATAAAGGTTCTAGAGAGATCAGGAATACAAGGAACATACACCTAAACATAATAAAGGCAATTTACAGCAAGCCAACAGCCAACATCAAATTAAAAGGAGAGAAACTCAAATCAATTCCACTAAAATAAGGAACAAATCAAGGTTGTCCATTCTCTACATACCTATTTAATATAGTACTTAAAGTCTTAGCTAGAGCAATAAGCCAAATGAAGGATATCAAGGGGATACAAATTGGGAAGGAAGAAGCTGAAAGTATATACAAGTGACCTAAAAATTCCACAGGGAAACTCCTACAGCTGTTAAACATTTTCAGCAAAGTAGGTGGGTACAAAATTCACTCACAAAAACCTTAGTTAGGGTTTTTATTGCTGCAATGAAGCACCATGGCCAAAAAGCAAGTTACAGAGGAAAGTGCTTATTTGACTTACACTTCCACATTGCTGTTCATCATTGATGGAAGTCAGTACAGGAACTCACAAAGGGCAGGAACCTGGAGGCAAGAGCTGATGCAGAGGCCAGGGAGGAGTGCTGCTTACTGGCTTGCTTCACCTAACTTGCTCAGCCTGCTTTCTTACAAAATCTAGGACCACCAGCCCAGGGATGGCACCACCCACCATGGGCTGGGCCCTCTCCCATTGATCACTAATTGAGAAAATGCCTTACAACCAGATCTCATGGAGGCATTTCCTCAGCCAAGGCTCCTTCCTCTCTGATGATTCCAGCTTGTATCAAGCTGATACACCAAGCCAGCCAGTACACCTTTCTATAAACAAAAGACAAATTGATTTAGAAAAAAATCAGGGAAACAGTACCTTTCACAATAGCCTCAAAAAATAAAAGTAAAAATCTTGGAATAACATTAACCAAGCAAGTGGAATACTTGTATGATGTTTGTTTGTTTGTTTGTTTGTTTGTTTGTTTGTTTGTTTTTCAAGACAGGGTTTCTCTGTGTAGCTTTTCGCCTTTCCTGGAACTCGCTTTGGAGACCAGGCTGGCCTTGAACTCACAGAGATCTACCTGCCTCTGCCTCCCGAGTGCTGGGATTAAAGGCATGCACCAACACTGTCTGGCTGTGTGATAAAAATTTTAAGACATTAAAGAAAAAGTTAAAGAAGATATCTGAAGATGGAAAGATCTCCCATGTTCATTGATCAGTAGGTTTAACATAGTAAAAATGGCCACCCTACCAAAAGCAATATACAGATTCAATGCAATCCCCATCCCCATCAAAATTCCAACACAATTATTAACAAAACTTGAAAAAATTTCAGTTTCATATGGAAAATTAAAAAAAAAACCAGGATAGTTAAAACAATCCTGAATAATAAAAGAACTGGTGGAGGTATCACCATCCTTGACCTCAAATTGTACTATAGAACTATAGTAACAAAAGCAACATGATATTGGCACAAAACCAGACCCATTCATCAATGGAACTGAATTAAAGACCCAGATATAAACCCACAAACCTAGGGACACCTGATCTTTGAAAAGAAGCAAAAAAAAAAAAAAAAAAAAAAAGACTTTTACCACCAGAAAAAGGACAGCATCTTCAACAAATGGGTGCTGGTCAAACAGGATGGCTGCATGTAGAAAAATCAAGTAGATTCGGCAGGCCCTGCAGGAAGGCTCCCCTTTTCCAAGACTGCAGGCAGACCCTGCAATCTCCACACCCTGCCCCCACACCTATTTGCCCAGGACCCCACCCACTTCCTGAGACTCAAAGACCAGCCCCCAGCTCCCATCCGCCCCGGAACTCCAATGTGGACCAGAGTTTCCATCCTGCCCCAGAACTTCCACCTGGACCAGAGACCCTCCGGTGGACACTACAACCTCCACAATGATACATCCTCTGTAGACTGCTGGCAATGGTCGAGAGAAAGCCTGATCTGACCTAGTCTGGTGATCAGATGGCCAAACACCCTAATGGTCATGCTGGAACTCTCATCCAATAACTGATGGAAGTGGATGCAGAGATCCTCAGCCAGGCCCCAGGTGGAGCTCCAGGAGTCCAATTGTTGAGAAAGAAGAGGGACTGTAAGAGCATGAATTGTTGAGACCAAGATTGGAAAAGCACAGGGACAAATAGCCAAATGAATGGAAGCACATGAATTATGAACCAAAGGCTGTGGAGCCCCCAGTTGGATCAGGCCCTCTGGATAAGTGAGACAATTGAATAGCTTGAACTGTTTGGGAGGCACCCAGGCTGTGGGACCGGGACCTGTCCTTAGTGCATGAGCTGGTTGTTTGGAACCTTGGGCTTACACGGAGACACGTTGCTCTGCCTGGAAGGAGGGGACTGGACCTGCCTGTACTGAATCCACCAGGTTTAAATGAATCCCCAGGGGAGTCTCAGCCCTGGAGAAGATGGGAATGGAAGGGAGGGGCTGGAAAAAGTGGGGGGGGGGACAGGAGGGGGAGGACAGGGGAACCCATGGCTGATGTGTAAAATTGAAACACAAATATAATAAATAACAAAAGAAAGAAAAATCAAATAGGTCCATATCTCCCTAAATAAATCTTAACTCCAGATGGACCAAAGACCTCAACATAAATCCAGATACACTGAACCTGATGAAAGAGAAAGTGGAGAATAGCCTTGAACACATTGGCACAGGACACAACTTCCTTGAACAGAATAACAATAGCACAGGTACTAAGATGGACAATTAATAAATGAGACCTCATGAAACTGAAAAGCTTCTACAAGGCAAACGATACCATCAATAGGACAAAGCAGCAGCCTTCAGAATGGGAAAAGATTTTTACCAACTACACATTTGATAGAGGGCTAATATCTGAAATTTATAAAGAACTCAAACTGGTTGTCAAGGAAACAAACAATCCAATCAAAAATGGGGTACAGATTTAAACATAGAATTCTAAAAAGAGGAAACTCAAATGGCTGAGAAGCACTTTAAAATGTTCAACATCCTTTGTCATGAGGGAATTGCAAATCAAAACTATTTTTATATTTAGTCTTATATTAGTCAGAATGGCCAAGATAAATAAAACAAATGATGTCTCATGCTGGCAAGGATTTGGAATAAGGGGAACACTCATCCACTGCTGGTGACACTGCAAACTTGTACAGCAACTATGGAAATCAGTGTGGACATTCCATGAGAAGATGGAAATGGATCTACCTCAAGATCTAGCTATACAACTCAGGCATATACCCAAGGGACTCTACATTCTAGTACAAAGACACTCAGCTATGTTCATTGCTGCTCTGTTCATAATAACCAGAAAATGGAAACAATCTAGATGTCCCTCAATTGATGGATATAGAAAATGTGGTACATTTACAAAATGGAAAATTAATTAACTATTAAAATTAATGAAATGAAATTTACAGATAAATGGATGGAACTAGAAAAAAAAACACCCTAAATGAGATAACCCAGAACCAGCAATACAAATATGGTATGTATTTGCTTATATGTGGACAGTAGTTAAGACAATAATAACTAAGCTACAATCTGTTGAACCCTACTGTCTAGAGTATAGGTAAAGAGTAAGAAACTGGGGGGGGCCACTTAGATCTCCCTAGGAAAGGGAAATAGGATAGTTATGTTTGAATAAGACCAGAAGGATCAAGTGGGAGTGAGATGGGTAGGGTGGAAGATGGAAGGGATATGAGAAGAGACAGTTAAAATTATGGGCCCATTGAAGAATCATGTGAAAACCCAATACAGAAGAAGCTTTATAAAATGCATACACATATGAAAATGATATAAATGAAATTACCAAGTAACAGAGGAGACAGAGCCCCAAGTAGGCATCTCTTGTCACTTTCAATACTGGAAATGGGTTACATCTAATTGAGTTGTTGGCCAAAGGGGTCCCATAGAAACCCCCCAACAACCCAGAATGTTGCCAAGACCATAGTTGCTCTCCATAAATTGATGACAAGGTCCCATTGTGGAAGACAACATCTACACAACTCATTGAACACAGAAGCCAAGCGCAGGCCTACCTAGAGCCTTCACGCCTACTTGTTAGCATTTATGTTACAGGATGATACTCTGCATGCTACCAAAGAAGAAATATAAACAACTTAGCCATATACCCTTTAGTCCACAATGGTGTCCTGACTATAGATATGCTAGTGCAATGATGGCACAAAGATTGTGGGAATAACCACCAATGTCAGATTTGACTTAAGGCTCACTACACAAGATAAAACCCATACCTGACACTCCTTGTGTGACCAAGAACCTAAGATGAGATAGCCCAATAATTTAGGGGAAGACCAAATAGAAAAAAAACCTAGTAATAAAATGACTCCTGATGACAATCTGCTATACTTACAGATCAATGCCTTGCTCAGTCATCATTAGGAAAGCCCCATCCTGCTGCAGATGTGAACAAATACAGAGACCTACACACAGCCAGACATTATGCAGAGTGTGAACACTTAGCCCTAATGGGGATGTCTCTATCAAATCCCTTCCCTCATGGTTCAAGGAACCTTGCTGATGAGAAGGTGTAAAGAGTGTAAGAGCCAGAGGGGATGGAGGACACCAAGAGAAACAACCCCCACCCAAATCAACAGAATTTGTGCACATATGAACTCACAGAGGCTGAGAGAGCATGCGCAGAGCTTGCACAGGTCTGTACCAGATGGTGGTCGTAAAGATAAAAGAAGTGGACACATGGACCCATTCCTAACCCAGAAACTATCTCCAATTGATAACCACTTGTGAAAGAAAATTGAGTTTTTTCCAAGGGAGTCTCACTGTGGAAACAAACTCCTCGTAAAGGTAGGCCACATGCCCAGCAAAAGACAGCCAATAGAAACGAAGCTCAATGGCATCTCTGGGGGTTCCTCGTCTCATAACGCTGTGTCAGGGCTCTTCCTCTTTAAAAACATCTTATTTTTTATTTTGGTTTATTTCATTTATGTTTTCTCTCTTTTTACCCTACAGGCTCTTTGCATATGATATATATTATTGCTTCCAATTTAGTGGGTTTCTTTTAGAGGGGTGGTATTCCTGAATGTGCAAATGAGTGGCTCTCTCTATCTGTAATATGTTTCTTTTCCCTTTCCTTGGGCTCTTTTCCTTCTGTTTTCTTTGTCCTATTTGGATGTGTTAGCTTTTGTTTCACTTTATTGTATTATATTTTTATTATCCCTTAGAAGCCTGTTTGTTTTCTAATGAGACAGAAAGGAAGTGGATTGGGATGGAATGGGAGGCAAGGAGGAACTGAGAGTATTAGAGGGAGGGCAAACTATAGTCAGGATATATTATGTGAGAAAAAAACTACTTTACAAGAAAGGGGAAAAGGAAATCTAAGGTGTCTACAACACAGGAGATAATAGGATTGTTAAGAACACATAAGAGTACAAAGCTATTTGAGATGAGTGATGTATATTCTTAGTACCTTGACTTTGGTGACATATCATGGATATGTGGGTATGTCCAACATCATTAAGATGTACATATGAATATAGACATTTTAAATGTATCAATTATAGTTTAAGAAAGTTTAGACAATTTCAAAAAAAAAAAGAAAAGAAAAGAAGCTGAGATATAGGTATAGAAGGCCAAGACTACTCTCATGGACCATAGATAAACAGCAAGGCCAGCATTCTTTTTGTGAATGTTACTAAAAAATGGAGTTTACCATCAACTCAGAAAGAATAGACAAAAAAGGTCCTTAATCCTGTATCACAATAAATTGTTCCTGAAAAATGTTAAAGCATGAGAGCACATCTGAGCTTGGATTTCACCAAACCCCAGGGAATATAACAGGTCGAAAAGTAGAATAGTAGAAACTGAACAATACTCTACCCTCCTGTAACCTACAAGAGGCCCACATTTTGAAATGCCAAGACAGCCATGGACACTCATTAGCCACAGGTTTTTCATCTGAAAACTAGTTCATGATTAGTAGATGTTATCATAAATGGTCATTTTGTTTTAAAAGATGGTGCCTGTTCCTCTTTAACTTGCCTATAGTTAAGAGGGCTCAGATTTTATCAAGACCTATTATTACAAAAATTCCAGAGGGAATAATTTTCTCCCTTTTTCCTAAATAGCAGTCTATGATAGTTAAAAATACATAAGAAAATAATTCATTTTAAATCTTTATCAGTTTTTTTGGATTTTGAGCAAGAGTTCCATGTTAGTTACCAAAAAAAAGTCTAAATATGTACAATAAAATAAAGAAATAAACCCTCATAATCATACTTTTCTTTAAAAAAAATGTTACTCAGATTGCAAAACTAATAATACTGCTGCTAACAATAAGAGAAAATTTGAATATTATTATAATAATATAATTTTATCTTTTCACCATTTTATGTATAAAATTGTGTGATTTCTGTTCTTAGTGTGGGATGCCCAAAGAGAATTGGAATCACTTGAGATTTTAAAAGTTCTAATGTCTAGGTCAAATATATATTTCAATATATGCAATCTGTAGGGCAATCTAAAAATATTAATTTATTTTTGATATAGGGTCTCCCTACATGGCTCCGACTTTCCTGGAACTGGAACTCACTATGGAAAACAGAGATACCTCTGCCTGCCTCTGCCTCCCAAGTTCTAGGATTATAGGTGTGTGCCACAACACCCAGATTATCTTGATTTTTTATTCTTCCAAATAGATTCTAATGTACAATCAAGATTAAGAAAAATTGGCCCAAATACAAAGAAAGGTAATCTTAGTTGTTAAATTATGTTCCCCAATGAAAATTTATGTATGGAAGCCCTAACTCCCAGTATCACATGGGGTAACCCTATTTGTAAACAGTATTGTAGAGATGGAATTAGTAAAAATAAGATCATACTAAACTAGGTAGGCCCCTAATCCAATATGAGTAATGTCCTTTTATTAAAGTTTTTAGAGATTTATTTTATGTGTATGAGTATTTGGCCTGTATGTATGTCTGCACACCATGTTCATGCCTAACAGCTGCAGAGGTCAAAAGAGGAAATAATCTACAACTGAAGGTGCATGTGGATGGTTGTGAGCCACTTGTGGATGTTGAGAACCAAACCTGGGTCTTCTGCAAGGGCAGCAAGTGCTTAGCTTAACCACAGAGTCGACTCTCGAGCTCTGGGAATGATGTCTGTTTTAAAGTTTTACTTTAATTTTTTATAATTTCACAGATGAAATTCTCACCTCCCATCCCTGTCCACCCTCCTCCTCGTAAATCTCTGAGTTCACATATGTTCCTTCTGTTTTTTGACCCACCAAGATTAACCAGGGCTGTCTGTGTGACTGTGGAGACTGGAAGTCTCATCAAAGGATACATAACTAAAGACAACCATTCCCTTTATCCCAGAATCTATCAGTAACCAAGAGTTTAGAGATGAAGAGTAGGTGCCCAGTGAGCCCTTTTTCCCCCTTTTTTGCTTGTTGATAGGGCTGGTGTAGCAGACTTTCTCAGACCACCAGCCCCCAAACTATGACACAGAGACTTATTATTATTATTTATAAATGCTTGCCCTTATCTTATGCATGTCCCACTAGCTTTTATAACGTAGTTTAACCTGTTTTTCTTCATCTATATTTTTCCTTGGGGCGTTTTAACTTTCATTCCTTCTGTATGCCCTACTCCATGTCTAGCTGGCTGGTGGCTGCCTTGCTGGCTGGTCCCAGACATCTCTCTCTTTTTCTCCCTCATTCTCTTCCTTCTCTCAAACCTAGATTCCTCCTCCTACTTATTCTCTCTGCCCACCAACCCTGCCTATCCCTCTACTGCCTAGCTATTGGCCATTCAGATTTTTTTATTAGACCAATCAGGTGCCTAAGGCAGGCAAAGCAACACATCTTTACATCATTAAATAAATGCAGCATAAACGAATGCAACACACCTTTACATAGTTAAAGTAATATTCCACAACAGGCTGGTATGTGCAGGTTACTATTGTTGATGTGAGCTAATGATTACAGTAGTTGTACAGAGCCTAGGGAAAACTATTTATAACCTATCACCTGTCTTCTGGCTCTTACATACTGCCTTTTCCCTCTTCACAGTGTTCCCTCAGCCTTGGATGGAACGGTATAAGTGACCTGTTTAGGACTGGGTCCACATTCTTTGCTTATTTTCTGTGTCTTATGATGCCATGAGTTTCTACATTCATTACTGTTCATGGTAAGGAGAGGTTTCTCTGAGAACAACTAGAAACTACTATTGTCTATGGCTTTATGTACAGGTATTTAGAAGGCAGTTTGCTGCTATGTCAATTTAGTCCTTTGAAACACGGGGGAGGATTAGACAGAGAGAAGCATATAGTGAGAATGCCATATAAATGCCATATAAAAACTGGATTCACACTGCCCTAAGTTAAGGAAATTAGGAGAGAAGTCTAAAATAAGTGTATCCTTCTTCAGTTCCCTCAGCAGGCACGTGGCCCTACTAACACCTTGATCTCATGGTTCTGTCTTCCAAAACTATGAGACTGGTAAGTTGTTCATATTGTGGTACTTGGTCATGGCAGCCCTAGAAAACTAGTGTCAGATTATAATCATACTGATGACCTCACTCTTATCAGCTATGCTACATTAACTTCTTGGTATGACAAAATGTCAATAAGAGTATCACATAAGGTACCCAGTGTGAAAAGATTTTGTTACATTTTCAATTAGGAATTGTTAGGTTATATTCCTAGTAAATCATCATTTTCAAAACTATTTTAGCCTCCTGGTTTGGACATAATACACAGATAGCATTGACTGCACTCTTAAATTTTCAGTAACTACTTACCGCTACCTGCCATGGTCGTAACCTCACCATGTAAGAAAGACTGAAAACACCCTGCCCAGGTTAGGAGACCATATAAGAAAGACTCATCACAAGCCGTGATCAAGCAGAAGTCTAAATAGAGTCATAGCGAATGATATACATTTATTGTGGGGACTGGAAGAAGCCCTGAGTATGTGAAGGCCTGGGTGGGTGTGTAGTGTTGACATGACCTTCAGAGCCATGATAAAATTATAAAGTCTTCCTTTTTGGGCGAGGCTCAGAAGGACTGCGAAGTCTTCCTGTGGTCCATGTGTGGATGTTGATAGTGTGTACAGAAAATATCCACCATAGCTTTCTCCTCAAACTCTGGATATTTAGTCTAAAGACTGCAACCCTACAGAGTCTGCTCCTACTGAGATTAGCTAAACCCATCTCCTTGCTCAAATGTACATAATAACCCCATCTCCTTGTTCAGCTGTATGCCAAAATCTCACCTCGCTATTCAATTGTATACAGCAAACAAGCTGAGGCACTGTGGTTTCTCCATGAGAAAGCACAGTCCATTCAATCCTAGCTTTTTCTATGTGTTTATCTTTTCTTCATTCCCTTGCTACTCCAGTCAAGTCCATCCCTGGAGCCATGCTGGACATGGCAATCTATTCCTCAACTTTTAGCATTACCACACAATCAGTGGCTTTTGGATCTTATTTAAAAGATACTTTGTTACATTCCTAAAATCAAATTCAGGTGATTCCAAGCCAAATGAATCCAATTCAAACTATTCTATGGTTAAATAAGCAACCTTAAGACATGTTTGTGGCATGTCAAAATAATATAATTGTATACTCATTTATACCTACCATCCAGAACCCATTATTTTATATGATATCATAATTTCAGATTTATGTTAAGAATAATCTCAGTCAGATATTTTAAAGTTAAGTCTGGATAACAATCTTGTGTGGAGATATCATCCTCCAGGTTTTCAGGAAAATATGTATAAAGATACAAAACACACATACAATAGAAATAACTACTAAAATTGGAGGAATCTCACTGCTACAGTAAGAACAAAACAGACTGTGGGAGTAAAAGAAGAAAAGGAAATGAAACTGTGTTGGTGCTTCTTTATAAAAGTCTTACCTGCCAGAAAGACCAAAGAATGCATCCTCTCCCCTGTAGTTTGTTCACTCTTCCTGGTAAGTGATGATATCTGTGACTGACAACCTTTCCTGGGATTGAGCCCTGAGAGTAGTTTCTGGGCTTCTCTACTTAGAAATTCAAGGACCCAATGTAAAAGTTACCAACTACTAGATATTTCCACAATGGTTATGTTTGGGGGTTAGTCTGTGAGTGAGTGAACCAGTGATAAGCCACTCCCAAGCCAAGTCCATCTATTATCTGGTTTCTGACTCTTTTGACACTAATATGAGGAGGTCATGGTGGTACTAAAGGCTCTAGGATATCAATGCCACCAAGCACACTATATCCAACCACTGTGGAAAATCTGAGTATTCCCCTTTTCTCTCTGCATTGTTACTCAAGGAAATATCACTAAAGTATTAGAGTAAATAAAAAGGAGGTAAGGTTCTTCCTCATGGGTACCATATCTTCAGTCAATTTGTTCTGGGTCTAAGAACTAGGTTGAGATCCTCTCTGTCCCTGTCTCCTTCTGTCTTCCCATCTTTCTCTGTCCTGTCTCTGTCTGTCTCTCTCATTGTGTGTGTGTGCGTGTGTGCGTGTGTGCGTGTGTGCGTGTGTGCGTGTGTGTGTGTGTGTGTGTGTGTGTGTGTGAAGTGCTGAGGCTTAACCCCATGTCCTTGCACTTGCTTGGCAAATGCTGTACCACCTGAGCTTGGATCTTGAAACTGGTTACAGGATTTTGACTTTCCATTAAGTTACATACCTCAGCCCTCTAATTATCTGTTCTTGATTTCTTTTGATTATGTATGGTAAGCAATATCCAGGCTGCCCATCTGTATTGCCTCTAAAATACTATGTCTTGTTAAGTATCTCCATAAATCCTTGCAAGCCAGGGTCTCCTGGCTGTGATTCTGAAACTGCTGCCCATAGTGATCATTATGCCTACCTTACTTCTAATGGTCCAGGACTGCCATCTGCTATTCTGGGATCACATTAGCCCCATTGCTGCTAAGAATCTAGTTCTGTAATAACATTTCCTACCATCAACTCTGGCCCACAGAGAACAGCCAATATTAAACTTTTCAATAAGGTTACCCCCCTCCCCAGTGCAATTCTTATTATCTTGGAAAAATAAATCCTTCCCAAGGAACACAGTCAATTGGTGGGGTTTATTACATAACAGAGTCATTTCAGCATGCCCTTTTCTGGGAGCCCTTTTACCCTCTTCTACTAAAGTCTTTGTTGGCAATCCTGGTATCTCTACTTCATCTAATATAGACCATTTCTTTTTATTTTAGTTCCACGAATTATGCCAGGAATGCATTTAAAAAAATTGTGCATCAAGGAAGTTCTCAATTATTGATGAATTAAGCATAATTATAAGATGGCTCCCAAGATGCCCCCCTGACATGCATGTCCTGTATAAAAAGCTCTACTGAAATGAAGGCAGGGATTCTTAATTTATTAGACTCTCAGTCCTCTAATATGACAATGATGAAGTGCTTTTACAGCCATAGAACTTAACCTCAGTCAGTAAACAAAAGGAAAAATTACCCTGGGAAGAGGCAAGCCATGTAAAAGAGGAAAGTCATCAAAGCTGCAGTTGCTTTCTTTGGGGCCTGAAAGAAGCAAGCTGCTGTGTTCTGGAGAGGCCACAGTGGGAATAGTGTTGTGGACCAGTGGCAACTTCTAAAGACTGAAGCCCCCAACCCTACAGCTGTAAGGGTCATCCCAACTAGGAAACTTAGAAGAGGATCTCAAGCCTCATATGGAACTATTCCAGATGACACTTTGACCTCTGAGCAAGGAGGTAATAAAGGATGAAGCAGTGTTGAGTTTCTAGGCACCTTATCATTGTTACCCAGCAATAGGAAGTTAATGAAATGGGCAAGTTTCTCTTAACACCTTTCCTTATGCCTTACCTTCTTGAAACAGCAGTTTAGGAGCACTTCTAAGCATGCTCTCTCCGTGATCCCAGTACGGGTTAGTTGATCTTTCAAGTTCTTTAAGTATTCAATCCTCTTCTCCCTAAGTACACTCAACTCTGCTCCTCAGGTCATGATGAGATTTTGTTGCTAGCTCTTGGTCTGAGGATGCTTAAGGTTGGTAGACATATATCATGGGGAGGGAAGGAAAGCTTTAATTTGTAAGATGTGTGCTTCACATGTAAGTATCCACTGTGAGTTGTCAGCAGGAAGTCTTTCCACAATTATGAAATAGACGCATCCACTGGCAAGACAGATATGTGGGGCACACCCAGGACACTCCCTTCACAGACCCTCTGTAATCCATAGCTTTTAGTATCCTACATTGACAACCCCCTCTGAGCCCATCTCCAGTTGCCCTAACTACCTGTGACCACACTGGGATCCTTGCTGTGCTGTAAGCATTGTACTATCTTGTCTCTGAGACTTTCCACTTCCTGCTCCCTTTGGGAGGAATATTTCTTCTGTAATTTTGATATGACTGCTTCACCATATCATCTTTTCAGTAAAGCCTCCCTGGCTACTCACTACATTATAAATGACTAGCTGTGCTCCTCCATCTCTCAGACTAGGGACTCTTTTTGGCTCTGCTTGCCTCTATATAACTTGAGGCAATGCTTTTTGTTACAGATACTCAGTAAATGTTTGGTGAAGTAATTAATTGAACAATCAATTAATACAGTGTAAAGAAACGATAAAAAGAGAACCTTCTTGTTACAAATTACTCCAAAGTTTGAAGCAGTGGTTTGCAGATCAACATGGAGGACTTGTTAAATCACTCATCACTGACCTTCTCTCCCAGAGTTTCTGGTTCTGTAAATCAGGGATCTTGCCCCCAAATTTGCATTTCTAACAAGCTCTTAGGTGATGTTAATGCTTTCAAGGACCAAACTGAAAACCACTGGAGTAAAGGCACATGGATAGAATACATACTGCAAAATAACCTAATAAGTCCCACAGTTTTCTTGCAACTTAAAAAATTTCCAAATGGGAATAATAAAGATATTTTTCCAATTTTTTCTTTGGAAGAGCATAATCATATTTTAAAGTGACTTTAAATTTTTACATATGGTTTATAGTAATTGGATCAAAAGATGAATGATTTCAAATCTTAATTTAAAGTTGTATGGTGGAATGATAAATAGCCAATAAATCGTTTACAAAGTCTTAATATTATGCAAAAAGGCTTACATATTATATTAAACAGAAAAAGTAAATTTGAATACGTGCCTAATTTAATCCCAACTGTGTTAAATGAGTGTAGAAAACGATTAGAAAGAATTACATCTATAATAACTATGGTTTTCTTTTAGGTAAATGAATTATTGAAAGAGATGGTATTTTTGCTTTTTATGACCTTCAAATGTTATTTTTTATAATAAGCATGTGTTGAGATGGGAGGTATAACTTACCTAGCCTGTGCAAGGCCATGAGTTCCCTCCTCAGCACTGAAAATAAATTAATAGCCAGAAAGATAAAAATATGCTTTTATTTTCAAATCTAAGACATATTTTTAGGGAGACAGAAAGAATAGAGAGGCAAAGATGGAAGTCAAGAGGATGAATGCAAACCTAACACTCAAATTGACATAGTAAGTATTGGTTTGCTCCAAATTGTCAACCTGCTAAAATTAACATATTCATAAGTATCCAAAAGACTTGTACAACAAATCATCTTTAACTACCTTAATGAATGAACATTAAATAGTTTATTCCCACCCAAAAAACAA
The DNA here is from genome assembly GCF_903995425.1 of Onychomys torridus. NCBI lineage: Eukaryota > Metazoa > Chordata > Mammalia > Rodentia > Cricetidae > Onychomys > Onychomys torridus. The sequence continues at coordinate 64,793,688 of NC_050466.1, read as the reverse complement.
AATTTAAGGAAGAGCATTAATTCATTCTTATTTTCATAATTCCAAACCATAAAATTGACATACAGAGTTGTTAAAAATAAAACACAAACACCTTAATTAAGATCACATTTGCAAAACACCCTTGTTGATTTTCCATTCAAGGACTTTGTGAAAATACTTTTAGTCATGTACAAAATGAAAGGAAATAGAAGGCTAATTAGCATGAATTCTGTTTTTCTCTCGGTTAAATAAGAGGTGGCCTGTTCTAAAGCAATCAAAAGAAAGCCAAAATGTTATGAAGGCTATCTTTCTGGAAGAATTCTGTTTCAGAAAATTGTTTTATAGAGCAAGTACAAATGAGTAGTACCTAGGGGAAAGTATCACAACTTGATTTTAAAAATTAAAATGAACACACTAATCTCAGTTTGTTCAAAGATCAAAAACATTAGAATTATAAACATGTATCTCCTATCTTTGAAACATGTAAATAGTCAATAAAACAGAATTAAACATAATAACAATTCTGAAAATATTTAAAGTTCTCTACACTGGAAAGATGGGAATTCTTCCAAGTTATTTTAAGACACAATAATTTTACTCTACATCTCTATTAGGATATATGACCAATAAACAGTTAAATTTCAAATATATAACCAACATATCACTTTTCATTAAAACTATGCCTCAGAATTTAGATTAAATATACTTATACTGAAAAGTGTTCATTATTTATCTAAATGTCCAGTTTTACAGGATGTCCTTTGTTAGTTGGATAAACTAGTTAAAGACCGCACAAGACTTTTCTGTCCCATTGTTGTAACTTCCAGTGAGTCTATAATCATTTTATAATCACTTTTAAGTGGAAGAGTAGAGTTTTTTTAGAAAGGGGAGGCATGGAATTGAATTCAGGCCATCTGAAACTACCTAGAACCTAAGGACAAGCATTGAAAAACAAAATAAAACATTCCTTGAAGCAAGACCTCAGGTAGCACAGGTTGGTCTTGAACATGCTATGGTCTTTGTACCTCTTCCTCCCAGTACTCAGATCACAGGCCTGTGCCACTGTAGCTGGTTTTATGCAGTGCTGGGGGCTTCTTGCAAACTACAAACACATTCTAACAACTGAGCAACAGCCCTAGCTATATATATTTGTTCAAAGATAAAGGCAAAGAAGCATTAGTACTTGGGTAAGACATAACATAAAATCATTTTTGGAGAATGTGAGTGGAAGACTTAAAAACAAAACTATTCCTTAAAGGTGGATTGTGTTGTTGCTGACTCATTCAGGTTACAAGGGAAATGAGACAGGAAGCCCCTTTCCTGTTTACAGTGCTGCACCAACAACAAAGAGATTATTTAAATCCAGTACAAGTATATTTGTATTTAGATTCTGACTTGGTCATTTTCTTTTCCTATTAAAAATCCTTCTGCAAACCTGAAACTGCATGAAAGGCACTTATAGCAGAATTCAAATGTGAAAGTCAGGAATGGTAGAAAAAAAAAAGTCATGGGGAAACAAATGTCATTTCTTATCATTGATCTATTTTTTTCTTCCATTGAAGCATTGTTTTTAAAGAATATCAAGCTGTTTATTCTGAGTTATTCAGCAACAACCTGAAGTGGGTAAGAAAGAAAATACAGTGCCATCCCTCCTAATCAGTCACATTTTAAATTGGGGAGGGGGGTTGAAGAATTAACTTTCTTCTTTGGGGGAGGGAATTAAGGTAAGAAATAGAGAGTACTATGAGAGTGAGCAAAAATATCACAGCAGCAGAACACATGGTGAGTGGGTAGAGTGGGAGAACACTACAGAAATGGATATGCATGACCTCACCATGAGCAGCCCTAAAATAGCCTGGAAAGATGGGAGGATTGACAGCTTATTCAACACTGTGTGTCCAGATGCACAGAGCAGACCAACAGCTCAGTAATCATTCCTGGCCTGTCAGCTTCATTGAAGACAAGTGCTTAAAGCTCAAGACAGTTTTGTTCAGAGAACCAAGTGTATGTTTTGAAAGTGGATTTTTTCACTTAGCAACATGCCTGAAGCCAGATTTCTCATCTTGAAGCCAACAGAGTCATATCCCATATGCAATATATGGGTACTACTTTGCAGAAAATTACCAGCTAACGAAAGGAGTTTTGGGTTTTCATGATGAGCATTGTAGATTAGAGATTTACAGACCAAATAATGCAGGCTCCACTTTTGACAAGCTTCTTTTCAATTTGGAGGGAAGACAAAAATCACAGAAAGTTGCAAATTTCATTTAGGAACTCTGAAGAGCTGAAAATTGCCATCTTTACATACACTTGCTCCACACATTCAAGTTTGCAGGGGTTTTCTAGTCTACCATTTGATCCAGACAATAGCTCTTTGAGGAGATTAAGGAATTCAGCATTGCAGACACAAGCAGAATACTATCTCAGTGGGGAACTCATGAAGCCCAATCTCTGACTGAGGAGCTACTGGCATTTGATAGCTGCCAGGGTAGAAAAAAATCACTCCTTAGAAGTGTGGCCACTGGTAGTTGCTCATGCTTCCATGGAAGGTTCCCCACCTATGCACACATGAGCAGCACTAGTGGACTGAATGAATTGCTTAACAACAACAAAAAGAATAATAATAAGAAAACATGAAGTTTGGAGATGGACTTAGGGGGAATATCTAGGGAAGTGGAAGGATAAAATGGGGGTAGTTATGAACCCCTATTGTAACTGTAATTTTTTGGTTGATAACTGTTTTGATATATATAATTTTAACATGTTAAAGTTAAAAGCTTCTTTTTGTTTAGAAAGAAAAAGGGAAATGATTGGGGAATGTCTTTTTGTATGCTGTGAAAAGAGGAGAGGAGATACTGCCAGCCACTGCCTGAAGAAGCAAGTTGTAAAAGTACCAATAAGCCACAAGCCATGTGGCAAAGTATAGATTTATAGAAATGGGTTAATTTAAGATGTAAGAACTAGTTAAAATCAATATTAGCCTGTGTGTGTTTATTTGGGTCGGAGCAACTATGGACCAGCTGGCAAGAGAGATTTGTCCTGACCATGGGCCAGGTGGGACACAGAAAAACTTCCAGCTACAAATGGTGCCCATACATGGTGGCAAGAGTTTCCACTTAAAACCTGAGAGAGCTTAAGAAAAGATTATAAATGTAGCTAAGAGTACCTTCCTAGTTCATGTCGCTCATGGCCAAGGTATAATCATGTATCCCCTGCCTATGGCGGGTTCATGGCATGTGGGCTGGAGCTACAGCATGGTGGACTCCCACAGAGTTACACAGAAGTTTCTGCAATCCAAGTAACATGGTGCATGATGGATATAGCTTTTGCTACTAAAAACAAAAAAGAGATTTCTGGGCTAAATGCTGCTGGATGGAAGCATAGACCCACCGCTTCCCAGGGTCCAGCAGTGAGCATGATTCTCCCAAAGCTGATGGTAAATGTAGTTCCACCATGTTGGAAAGCTGAGGTGGGTAGAGCCAGCAGCCAAAGCTGCTATTTTAGTCCTAATAATGCTGCAGTTTAAAGCAATAGATTCACAATAAGACAGTTTCAGATGGGAAAAACCCTAAACAGTTTACAGTGTGTGTAAAAATGTACATAGGGTTGGAAGAGAGATGAAAAGGAACATAGTTATATAAAGAAATAGAAAGTTTTTAAAAACTAAAGTCTTTAAAGAGAAAGTAAAAGTAATATAAAAACAAGCCACAAAAAGACAGATATCACACAGAGAGTCTGGATTATATTGTCTTTGGGATTTTTAACTGCAAAGAGATATTTGATTGTAAAAGCTGCTGAGTTAAATCAATATGTATATTTTAAAGGTACCTCAATTTCAAAAGTTATGTCTAAGGATACATTACTTTGGAAAAGAGGCTCTGCTTTTGTTTCCACAGAAGATGAGAACCTGTGGATTGCTTCCAGGCTTATATGGTTTGACCAGCCATGACCCAGATGATCCAACATCCAGAATGGTTTCAAGGCAACTGGTTCAGATAATGCAGCCTCACAGACTATTCCAGTCAGGACTTCACCATAATTCTTAATTTTCTCAGGATCCCCATAAGAATACAGCACCCTCTTTCAGCAGGAAGTAGCCTAGAAAACTACGCTGACATTCCCAAAAAAAAATGAATTATAGATGTTTGTCTTTGTTTAGGTTGTTGGTTACAAATTCTTATTGGTCACAGTCAATATCTTTCTAAAGAAGAAAGGGGATGTGATATGAAAATATAGGATATAGATATGATAGGATAAAAGGATGGATTATTGAAACTACTTTTATTTTTTGTTATTATTATATTTGTGTTTTAATTTTACACATCAGCCATGGGTTCCCCTGTCCTCCCCCCGCGCCCCCAACCCCACTTTTCCCCCAGCCCATCCCCTCCATTCCCATCTTCTCCAGGGACAAGACACCCCTGGGGATTCATTTAAACCTGGTGGATTCAGTACAGACAGGTCCAGTCCCCTCCTTCCAGGCTGAGCAAAGTGTCCCTGTGTAAGTCCAAGGTTCCAAACAGCCAGCTCATGCACTAAGGACAGGTCCCTGTCCCACAGCCTGGATGCCTCCCAAACAGTTCAAGCTATTCAATTGTCTCACTTATCCAGAGGGCCTGCTCCAGCTGGGGGCTCCATAGCCTTTGGTTCATAATTCATGTGCTTCCATTAGATTGGCAATTTGTACCTGTGCTTTTTCCAATCTTGGTCTCAACAATTCACACTCTTACAGTCCCTCCTCTTTCTCGACAATTGGACACCTGGAGCTCCACCTGGGGCCTGGCTGAGGATCTCTGCATCCACTTCCATCAGTTATTGGATGAGAGTTCCAGCTCAACTGGTAGGGTGTTTGGCCATCTGATCACCAGACTAGGTCAGATTAGGCTTTCTCTTGACCATTGCCAGCAGTCTACAGAGGATATATCCTTGTGGATTGCAGGGAACCTCTCGAGCACTCTGCCTATGCCTGTTCTCATGTGGTCTTCATTTATCATGGTCTGTTATTCCTTGTTCTCCCTTTCTGTTCTTGATCCAGCTAGGATCTCCTGCTCCCCTAAGCTTTCTTTCCCTCAAACCTTACCCTTCATTACTCCCACTGTCGTCTAGGTTGTTCATGTAGATCTCATCCATTTCTCCGTCATTGGGTGATCCCTGGGTCTTTCCTAGGGTCCCGTTTTCTAGGAAGCCTCCCTGTTGTTGTGTAGCAGTCTAGTCATCTTTGTTTTACATCTAGTATCCTCCTATGAGTTAGTACATACCATGTTCATCCTTCTGAGTCTGGGTTACCTCACTCAGGATGATTTTTTCTAGATCCATCCATTTGCCTGCAAACCTCATGATCATTGTTTTTCTCTGCTGAGTAGTACTCCATTGTGTATATGTACCATATTTTCTTTATCCATTCTTCAGTTGAAGGGCATCTAGGTTGTTTCCAGGTTCTGGCTATTACAAACAATGCTGATATGAACATAGATGAGCAAATGCCCTTGTAGTATGATGGAGCATTCCTTGGGTATAAGCCCAAGAGTGCTACAGCTGGGTCTTGGGGGAGATGGATTCACAATTATCTAAGGAAGTGCCATATTGATTTCCAAAGTGGCTGTACAAGCTTGCATTCCCACCAGCAGTGGAGGAGAGTTCCCTTTGCTCCACATCCTCTCCAGCATAAGCTGTCTTCTGTGTTTTTGATCTTAGCCATTCTGACAGGTGTAAGGTGGTATCCCAGAGTCGTTTTGATTTGCATTTCCTGGATAATTAGGGATGTTGAGCAATTCCTTAAATGTCTTTCAGCTATTTGAACTTCCTCTGTAGAGAATTCTCTGTTTAGTTCTATAGCCCATTTCTTAATTGGACTGTTGGGCATTTTGAGGTCTAATTTCTTGAGTTCTTTATATATTCTGGATATCAGCCCTCTGTCAGATGTGGGGTTGGTGAAGATCTTTTCCCATTCTGTAGGCTGTCGCTCTGTCTTGTTGGCCGTGTCCTTTGCTCTGCAAAAGCTTCTCAGTTTCAAGAGGTCCCATTGGTTGATTGTTTCTCTCAGTGTCTGTGCTACTGGTGTTATATTTAGAAAGTGATCTCTGATGCCAATGCATTCAAGAGTACTTCCTACTTTCTCTTCTATCAGGTTCAGAGTAACTGGATTTATGTTGAGGACTTTGATCCACTTGGACTTAAGTTTTGTGCATGGTGACAGATATGGATTTATTTGCAGCCTTCTACACATTGACATCCAGTTATGCCAGCACCATTTGTTGAAGATGCTTTCTTTTATCCGTTGTGCATTTTTGGCTTCTTTGTCAAAAATTATATGTTCATAGGTGTGTGGGTTAATGTCAGGGTCTTCAATTCGATTCCATTGGTCCACATGTTGGTTTTTATGCCAGTACCAAGCTGTTTTTATTATGGTAGCTCTATAGTAGAGCTTGAGGTCGGGGTTTGTGATGCCCCCAGAGGTTTTATTGTACAGGATTCTTTTGGCTATCCTGGGTTTTTGTTTTTCCATATGAAGTTGAGTATTATTCTTTCCAGATCTGTGAAGAATTATGTTGGTAATTTGATCGGGATTGCGTTGAATCTATAGATTGCTTTTGGTAAGAATGCCATTTTTACTATGTTAATCCTGCCTATCCATGATCATGGGAGGTCTTTCCATTTTCTGACATCTTCTTCAATTTCTTTTTTCAGGGACTCAAAGTTCTTGTCATATAGGTCCTTCACATGCTTAGTTAGAGTAACCCCAAGGTATTTTATATCATTTGTGGCTATTGTAAAGGGTGATGTGTCTCTGATTTCTTTCTCAGCCTGTTTGTCTATTGTATATATATAGGAGGGCTACTGATTTTTTTGAGTTGATCTTGTATCCTGCTATGTTGCTGAAGGTTTTTATTAGCTGTATCAGTTCCTTGTTTGAATTTTTGGATTCACTCATGTATACTATTATGTCATCTGCAAATATGGAAAGCTTGACTTCTTCCTTTCTAATTTGTATCCCCTTAATCTCCTTATGTTGTCTTACAGCTCTGGCTAGAACTTCAAGTACTATATTGAATAAGTATGGGGAGAGGGGACAGCCTTGCCTTGTTCCTGATTTTAGTGGTATTGCTTTGAGTTTCTCTTTATTTAATTTGATGTTGGCTGTTGGCTTGCTGTGGATTGCCTTTATTATGTTTAGTTTTGTTCCCTGTATTCCTGATTGCTCCAAGACCTTTATCATGAAGGGGTGTTGGATTTTGTCAAATGCCTTTTCTGCATCTAGTGAGATGATCATGTGGGGTTTTTTTCTTTGAATTTGTTTATATGGTGTATTACATTGACAGACTTTTGTATATTGGACCATCCTTGCATCCCTGTGATGAAGCCCACTTGATCATGGTGGACAATTGTTTTGATGTGTTCTTGGAGTCTGTTTGCCAGTATTCTATTGAGTATTTTTGCATCAATGTTCATGAGGGAGATCGGTCTGTAGTTCTCTTTCTTTATTGCATCTTTGTTTGTTGAACCTTCTTTTAAAGAGCAACTTGTTTAAAAATGTTTTACATTGCTATGGATTTTAGTTTATCGATACAAATTTAAAGTTAATTTTGTTATACTGTATGTATATTTCTACTCTTGTTTAAGGTGTGATGTTTGTACAGCTCATTTGAAATTGTAATATATAATTAATAAATACAGATTAATAATTAGTCTTCTATGATAGTCAAACTTATAGTCATGTTAAGTTTTCTAGGTATACATAGATATAATTCAGTTAGGTAGGTAATCTTCAAACACTTCAATGACCTACAAAATCTGGCATTTAAAAATGTTTTAAAAACTTAGACTTTTCTGGACAATGAGACATATGTGCTTCTAGCAGCACCAATTACTTTAAGGAAGATGATGGGCACCAAAGACACTCCATATGGAGTTTATCTTCTTCATGGCAAAAGTTAGCCACTAGGCAAAAAAAAAAAAAAAAAACCCTTGTGTCAACTGATTGACAGTATGTTGTATAAACTGGACATGCAGGACCCATAAGAAAGTGATGACTGAACTTTCCTTCAGGTTCCTGCTTAGCAGAAGAAACTGCCAGAAATTCTATAGGACACAGAGAAAAGTGACTGAGAGACTCTAGGCTGATAGGCTGAAGAATGGATGCCCCAAAGTTACAGAAGAACTTTGAGTAACTGTCCAAGTAGCCAGCTGTCTCTTTTTGGAAGTTGCTTACAATGTATTTCCTGTTTACTTAGGTAATATTATATCCTTCTGGGGTCTTTGATGTAGTTGAAGACTAGATAGTTATAATTATAATTTTCCTTGGTTATGATAAAAGATAAATTAGATATGAAACCTTAGACTCACAAATACAGCATAGACAGAAAATTTTTTCTTTAATTTTACAAAATATAAACAGACTAGATATTGTAACTATAATTCTCACTTATAACTGTTTTGTTATATGTAATTTTAATAGGTTAAAGTTAAAATCTTCCTTTTGTTTAGACAGGAAAAGGGAAGTGATGGGGGAATGTCTTTCTGTATGCTGTGACTATGTGTTACTCTGATTGGTTAATAAATAAAGCCATTTGTCCTATGTCAAGGCAGCTTAGAGGCAAGTGGGAAATTCAAAGAGAGAGACAGGAAGAAGGCAGGGGTGCTGGAGGAGACTCTAGTGAGCTGCCTAAGGAGCAACATGTAATGGGATGCAGGTAAAGTCACAGAACATAGATTAATAGTTATGGGCTAATTTAAAATATAAGAGCTAGCTAGCAAAAGGCTTGAGCCATGGCCATGCAGTTATAATTAATATAAGCCTCTGTGTTTACTTGGGGGACACAAGTGGGAGAGATTTTTTCTGACTACTAGCAGGCCAAGACACAGGAAATCTTACGACTATAAACCTATTTTATAGTATATATGTATGAAATCCTCAAGGAGTAAAATCCTGTTCTTTTTTATTATTATTAAGAAAAACTTTATTCATTTTACAGAGAAATCACAGATCCCCCTCTTTCCTCCTCCAGCCCTTCCAGTCTTCCCCCGAGCCCACTCCCCATTCCCTTCTCCAAGAAAGTAAGGCCTCCCATGGGGAATCAGCAGAGCCTGATACATTCAATAGAGGCAGGTCCAAGCCCTTCCCCTGCTTCAAGGCTGTGCAAAGTGTCCCACCATAGGTAGTGTGCTCCAAAAATCCAGATCATGCGCCAGGGATGGATCCTATTCCCACTGCCAGGGGGCTCCTTAACAGATCAAGCTATACAACTGTCTTGCTATGCAGAGGGCCTTGACCAGTCCCATTCAGGCTCTGCAGATATTGGTCTAAAGTTCATGAGTTCCCACTAGTTTGGTTTGGTTGTCTCTGTAGGTTTCCCCATCATGATCTTGATGTCCCTTGCTCATAAAATCCCTCTTCTCTCTCTTCGACTGGACTCCTGGAGAGCAGCCTGGTGCTTGGATGAATCTGCTTCCATCAGTTACTGGATAAAGGCTGTATGATGACAGTTAGAGTATTCACCTATATGATTACTGGGGTAGGCCAGTTCAGGCACCCTCTCTACTACTGCTAGTAGTCTAATCTGGGGTCATTCTTGTGGATTCCTAGGAACTTCACTAGCACCTGGTTTCTCCCTATTCCCATGATATCTCCCTCTATCATATTATCTCTTTCATTGCTTCCCCACTCCATCCCTGTTCCAGTTCTTTTTTTTTTGCTGTTTTTTTTAAAATTTATTATATTTGTGTTCTAATTTTACACATCAGCAATGGGTTCCCCTGTCCTCCCCCCTCCCACCCCCCCCCCCACCTTCCCCCCCAGCCCCTCCCCTCCATTCCCATCTCTTCCAGGGCCTTGCTCAGCCTGGAAGGATGGGACTGGACATGTTCCAGTTCTTAAGAACTACTTCTAATAGTAACAATTCACTTGATTTGTTGACAGAGATGTGGAAACCAATTGACATCCTCAGAGGCATATTCATATCCCTAGTAATACATTCCCCAAGATTTTGGTGCACAGTAGCGGCTAAGCAAGCGTCAGTGAAGGCAAGGCGTACTGATGCATTAATAAGTGTTACAGATGAAGAAATGACGTGAATTGCATGGCAGTCAATGTGCTACCAATGAACTCAAAGCTTGACACAAGTAGCAGTTCAGAAAACAGAATGAGTGAACTAGCAAGAGACAAACAATATTGGAGTGCTTATTACATGTCAGCTGTTATTCTATGCCCTTTACAGTTATTTCCTTTTATAAATCTCATGATAACTTTGTTATTATGACAAATTTTTTTAAAAACTAAACTGAACCAAACTATCTCACATGTTTACAGCATACCATCTTTTCATTATTCATCTAGTAAGGCATAAGGCTAATGGTTATTTCAGAAATCTAGAGTAAGTAATTGCCTCCAGCTGGTATTCACAGGCCAAAGAAAAAAAGAAAAAGAAAGGAAGAAAGGGAGAGAGGGAGGGAGGGGAGGAAGGAGAGAGGGAGGGAAGGAGGAAAGCAAGTTTCAGCTTTGAAAAAGTGATGCATTCCAGGACAGTGTGGAAGAATGAGGCAATGCACAGAGAAAGAAAAATCACACAAGGAATATGTGTTAGTGAGGAACTATAACACCAGTAACTAACCAACAGAACACAAAATCTCCATGGCTTTCTATGTCAGTTCCTTGTGCATGTGACATCCTAAAAGTATGTTCTTGATTTTAGTGTTGCCTTCAGACATTGAGACTCCTTCTGTCTCTTTCTACCAGTCCCAGTGCCTTGGGGTATACTGATAAATGCTCTGAACCTCACTGGAAAACAAAGGGAGAGAGAACATGAAGAATTCTAGAAATTTTTCTATTTCGAATGTAGTGCTCACTTCGTTTCTACTCTATATCCACTTCCCTTACTATGGCTTCATAAAACTGCAAATGATACTTGAAAATGCAATCCAGCAGTGTGCCTGGGAAAAGGAGAAGATGTGACAGCCTCAGTTACGGCATGCACACTGGAATTGATGCCATCTGCCACAAAAAGCCCTTATTGTTCTTTTACAGTTCAGTCTCAGGTATCATTTATCACTGACCATGATGGTGAGAGCTGACTGAAAGGGTAGTAATCAAACATAATATCCCCCCTAGTATTAGCAACCACCTACAGTCTGCTCCATGAGTGTCTGCCTTCTTCCAGCACCGTATTCTCATTTGGGAACATGTAGCTTTTTAAAGCAATGTAATGAGCATGCAAAAATCATCTAGCTAAGGGAATATAGCTTCTGAGAGGAAAAATGTCAGAAAAGGAAAAGGTACATGGAAAATCAAGCACAGGAAAAAATATTTCTTTTAAATCTGTTAAGAGAGCAAAATAATTGAAAAGATAAGATTCAATCAAAAGTATTAGAGTAAGTATAGAGCACAGGAAGATGAGGTGCTAAGAATGTGTCAGGGTTCTGTGGCCCTGGGAACAGATTCTGGACCTTATGCATACTACACAAGCACTCTGCCACTGAGCTGCATCCCCAGCCCCCAAAGTATTTTCTTCAAGAGGTGAATGTGAAACATGAGGAAAGGAAGAGTGGAGAGAGAGCTAAAAATAAATTTGTCTATTACCCCCAAAATAAGGTAATGAGTCCCTAACACAAGCATGATTGCTGAGGGTATTAACATTAGATTTTTGTGGAAAAAAATATTGTTCAGTTACAGACCATAAACCTTTACACATCTCTAAAGAACAATCCAAGACATTCCTATAAAATTCCAAAAGATAAGAGTACTAAATCTAGTAAGGCCGAAACTGGTGTCTGTATCTGCTGACCTCCCCCTCCATCATCACTCTGTCAGAATGGAGCTTCTCTCCTCACTGCACTGAAATCATTTGATCAATGTCACAACAGCAACCTCTACCTTGATAGGTGGTCTGTCAACTCTCCATCCTTAAACTTACTGTCTTCTGGGCTGTACTCAAAGCAGTTGATCACTCTACTTGAATAAGTTCCTCTCTTGGTTTCAGTGACATCATGCTTTGCCCAGCCCTGGTTCCTTCTCCAAAGAGTCCTCTTCTGTCTTACTTGGATATGCTCAGGCATTCATTCTGGTTGCATTAAATACGGTTGGTATTTATTCTACTTCTCTTAGTAGTCTCTCTCTCTCTCTCTCTCTCTCTCTCTCTCTCTCTCTCTCTCTCTCTCTGTGTGTGTGTGTGTGTGTGTGTGTGTGTTGCACATGACTGTGCAAGCTCATGCAGAAATCAGAGCAGTCTTGTGTGTCTTCCTCTACTATTTTCTGCCTTATTGCTTGAGACAATCTCTCATTGAACTGGAAACTCACCATGTCAGCAAAGCTGGTTGACCAGTGAGCTATCAGGATCTTTCTGTTCCCATTTCCCCACCCTCCTATACTCTCACACACTATTACTCCCCAACCCTGCTTACACTATAGTTACAGCCATGTGTAGACAATCCTGGATTTTTATGTGGGTACCAGGGATTCAAATGTATGTCCTTGTGCTTACAGAGCATGTGCTTTTATCAGTGGAGCCATTTCCCCAGACCAGTAATCTGCTTTTTGAAAAGGTCCTCTAAATTACTGACGTGTGTGAAAGCACACTCATGATTCTCTTTCTCCATAAAACTAGTTTCTCCATGTGCCTTTCACATCTTAAAAGATGACACCATTAGTTATTTAGTCAGTAAATCCAAACTTTAGGGTTACTCAAGTTTCCTTTCTATATATCATCCTACAGTGAATCCTTTCAGCTCACCTAGAACATCCCAAACTGGACCAGTCTCTCTATTGATACTGATTTTATCGAGACCACATCAACTCTCACTATCAATATCACCTCTCACCATCAAAACCTCTTCCCAGTTTAACTCTTTACTGTTTAAAAACTACTTTTCATTCATTAAATCAGAAAAATCTGTAAGCTAGAAGTTAGACAATGTGATTACAGAATTTAAACCTTCTCCAAATTTGCATTGTTCTTAAATCCAAACTTTTAAGCATCCCTGTATTGTCCACCACTGTAAGCACATTTCACAGAAGAAAACCGTACCCTACCATAACATGATCAGGCCAAACTAGCCTTCTTCCTATTCCCCAAGCAAATTAGTTGCCACACATCTTCCAAACTAGCCCTTATTGCATTCTATCTCCTTGCTGTTTATGTCTCTTTTGGTATTTACTAGAGCCTTGGGTACCCCACCCACCCACATTCTAAAAGTTTCCTTTTCACTGGATTATAATGCACACAAGGACAAAGATTTATCTAGGTTGTTTGGTATTGGATCTTTTGTGCAACACTAGCAGCATATTGACATGATGCTCAACACGTATTTGTTAAGTGAATGACTTTTTAAGTAGCCATTTTCAGACAATAGGAGTGGCAAAATGGGTCTCTTTTGTTACCAAAATCTTCCACCAGTACTGGCTGGCTTCTTGTGAAGGTGCCTGAAATTTGCTGAAAGAGAATTAGCATAGCAGAGCCAGCAGAACTCAGGACTGTTGCCAGACTGTGGTGGGCCAAATGAAAGTCCAAATAGCAATATTGAGATGTAGAGGAGGGGGAGTCCTAGAATATAATGGGGGAAAGCAGGAAAATGTCATTATACACCATCAGTTTTCAGAGAGAATCACAAAAGAAAAGTTTTAGAAGCACTGTGTTTGACTTTCACTTCCCAGCCCACAATAACCCAAGTGCGGCCATCCCATTCCCAAGCTTCTATTTCTAGGTTGTAAGAACAGAGCAAATTTTAGAGTATTACAGACTTTCACAGGAAAGAGGGAAGATTACCTAAAAATATTTTCACCTTTGCCAAGAACTGCTTCCAAACACAAACCCTGGCTTGTCACACCTGCCCCATCCCCCCTTTTCCTTCTTCGCATCCAGCTACCCCCTCACTGAACCACATACATCTGGTACCATAAGAATTAGCTAACATGTCCTAAGTAATTTCAGCTCTTCACACAGAAGTGTTCCAGAAATAAAAAGAAGGTGCTAAATTGTTACAAGTTGCTTCTACCAGAATTATTGTTGAGAGTTTCTATTTTTCTATTTTTAAGTTTTTACCCTTATGTTTTGTGGAAGATAATGCCAAAGCATGTGATATTTCACCATATGAATAGTTCTTCTCAAAGAAAAGACACAAAGCTAGTGTTATCTAGAGCCACAATTTTTATTTTCTCATGAAAATATGCACTAACCTAAAAGAAGAATAGGAACATTTTTCTCTAATAGGCAAAATGTGAACTTTCTGCAATATGCAGGTCATGTGTCTTATATTTGAATTCCAATTCAACTAACACTTACTGGGGACCTATAGTCTGTTAAGTATATTGACACCTGCCTTCTCATATACCTTATTCAATCTTCATAAATATCCTATAAGCACAGTATCATTGTACAATTTTAGAAAGTAAAAATGTAAAATAAGAATTAAAGTAATGACCATGTTTTACAAAGGTCATGATTTTAATGTGACATATGGGCAGAATAATCTCCCGCCCACATATATCAGCACCTTAGCCCCTAGAATACATGAAAGTGTTATTGCAATCTTAAAATCAACTTCGTACATGTGTGACTAATGATTATCTATGTGATCCCACTATAAACATATAGGTCTTACATAAAAGGTAGACTGGAGTCAAAGGACATGAAATAAAAGAAGCAGTGGTTTGAATAACACAGGGCTGAGGGGAAGGCCACAAACTAAGGTAAGTAGGAAACCTCCAAAAAGCAGACAAAGCAAAGTCATAGACTCTCTCCTCAAGCCTCCAGAGGAATGCAAACCTACCAACACCTTGGAATTAGACTTCAGAGATGTATTTTGGATTTCTGTTGTGCAGAATAGTAAAGTAATACATTTGTGTTGCTTGAAACCAATATTGTAGTAATTTGTTATAGTAGTGATAATAAATTTGTTCATTCTACATCTTTTGAGCATCCATGTCTGTTCCTACATTCAAGACAGGACTAAAAGCTCTAAATGTCCTACTCACTTCCACCTAATGATTATCTATCTCAGTATCATCTGCCTGACATCTACCCAAAAAGTTATTGTTAGATTCCTGGGAGAAAGTCAAGTGGCTCAGATTAGAGAACGTAAGTTAGAAAGCCTATTCAGTTTCTTTCTTTCTCACCATAAGCAGTAGGAAGCATGGGTCTAAATTTGGTGTTTGAAATGTATATTGTTTATGATGGTAGTTGTTATTAAAGATAATTTAAACCCTATAGAAATCACAGCCACAATCCAAGATTTATCTGGCATCATTCATTTTCATGGCAAAAGAAAGAAATTACTTTATTATGACTTTGTATAAAGTTAGCTCATTTCATTTCTTCCCTATCTGAATATATGTAGCACTTCTTTCAATACTGCTGATTTGTAACATATTTACAAAAAAACAAGCACATGATTTCATCCTGATGAGAAACTGATAGACTTAGATATTAACAGATCTTTTGCAAAATTCTTCACATCCCATCTTTGGGTTAAGCAAAATACTCAGAAACCTACATGTTCACTGTACTTGCCTCTCTCTAGAACCCTTCATGGAATGATACTTTAACACTAAACATTGATTTTGTTTTTTACTAAAGGCCATGGAAGAACTAAATTTTTAAATCATAACTTTCAAAAATAAAAATATGTAAACAAATTTCCAAGCATTATCAAATCCTCATCACATATGGAATCCAGTGTCAAATTTCTCACAAGTCTATCCAAAAAGTTATTATCAGTTTCTCCTGAGAAACTGAAGTGGTTCCGACTAGAGAAAGTATAAGTTATAAAGCCTACTGGGTTCTCTTTCCATTTTGTCCATTTTACCAGGATTCATAGGGCTAAATTTGATAAGTGAAATGTGGAACCACTCATAACAAGGAATTCTTGCTAAAATGGTTCTCCTTTGTTATTTTGAAAATACTTTTTTTTGTTTTACACTCCCATTATTGCTTTATACTACTTATCCTTCTTCAAACCATGTGTAAAGGGTGGAAGAATATAAATAAATTAATAAATAGTATATTGGGCTGTATTCTAACTTCAATATTTATTGATACCTTGATGGACATATAAGTTTTGCAAGAACAATGTCACTCAAGTGCTGTAAAACAATAGAATGGCAAACCTCCAAGACAGTGGCAGGCTGGTGAGGTGAAGAGGGCACACATTTAATAACAAGATCTCTAGGATAAGCACAGAGAAAATGCCATCTACACAGTAGGAGAGACTTTTTCAGGTAACACTCAAACTAGAAGATGTCTATTTCCTGCTGACATCCAGAATGTGCTAAAAATATTTGTCAAGAACTATGGAAATCTAATATGAACAAATGTCTTAAAGCAGAAATAAAACTAAGGGCTCTATACTGAACTTTGAACAATATCTACAGTGGCTTAGAGGCAAATAGAGTTAATACTAGACCGAGTTTAGGGAATTGACCAATATGAGACATCATTAAACACAATAGACAGGAAGAAATAGTAACTAAGCAATACCATGGAAAAAGACAGCTGACTAGACAAGAAAGAACCCAGACATGTTTCACGTGGTCATTCCTATGTAAAACCTTCAGCAATGTCTGGAAAAGACTAACTGGGAAATAATCACAAAATCAAGTCATGCTTATAGCTGTGTACATTCTTTAGCTGAACCTGCTTCAGTACAAGGCCACTTATTCTACACTTCTTGATGCTAAATACTGCACCAACTACCTGAAATCAAAAGAGGAGTAACATATAGTCAGAGCCACAATGAAGTTCATATCATAACAAAGAAAGCAGACAAATTAACAAATAATTATAAGATTGTGTTAGAGTTTCTCTAGATCTTGTGTCTGAAACTTAGAAGCCAAATACAAAAGGGAATCTAAGGAAAGATAAAAGAGAACCTAAGTTATGAACAAGAGACATAATGTTTGGGTCAGAGAAAAGAAAACTCCAAGCAGCAGACAAAATACAGGAAAAATCATGAGAACATGAAGTTGTGTATATGCCTCATATGAAAATGCAAAATCAAGGGAGGAGTGAAGAGGAACCAGGAAAAATCGGCATGATCAGATTTTTACCTTTTTTATTTTCCTTTTGGGACAACAGATCATGAAGTTGTTTCAGACCAATAAACCCGCTATCAGTAATTAAGCAAAGCCGGGAGAAACAACAAGAAAAGCCAGCTTAACTTGAAGGAATCACCAAATTACCAAGGCATTAAGAATTTGTAGAGTGAAGATCCAGAAGATGGAAGCTAGGAGACTTGGGTCAGACATTGTGGAATATTTGTATCATGGAGGTGATTGCCAATTACAAAAGTGATTACAGCAGAGGACTGGAGGGATGCCTCAGTGGTTAAGAGCTCTGCTCTTTCAGAGGTCCTGAGTTCAATTCCCAGCATCCACATGGTAGCTCACAACCATCTATAATTGTAGTCTTGTGGGATCTGATACCCTCTTCTGGTGTGCAGATGTACATGCAGACAAAACACCCATATACATAAATAAATGAATCTTTTTTTAAAGGAAGCTGAAAAGCTAAGCATAATGGAGTATAAAAGAAGATAAGAATGAATTCAGACCTTTAAGGAAAAGAGACCTAGTAATTATCCCAAGCTCACAGTCAAAACCACAAAAAATTAAGGTTCTGGGCAGAAGGGTGAACTGGAAATAAAATAGTCAGAGAGAGAGAGGGAGGGAGGGAGGGAGAGAGAGAGAGAGAGAGAGAGAGAGAGGGAGGGAGGGAGAGATTAAAAAAGATTAAAACCCAACTTTAGTTCATCTCAGTTCCTGACTATATAAAATGATTACAAAATCCTCACTCCTAGCTGTCTAATAAATTATCTCTGGAGAAAGTTTGTATGGCATAGACCATCAAAACATTTGTAAAACAATTTTTAAAGAAACTCAGTGGAAACTTACAGGGCATAGAAGGAGATGCCTAGTAACTGAAACTTAAGTTTATAAGAATTATGGGAGTAAAAGATTTGCAGAGAATCCAAAGGGTAGAGAGTGAACTGATGCACATTTAAATGGCCATGATAGTTAAATCACAAGTGGAGAAATATTTCAAAGTGGGAATTACAGGGAAGCAATTAACACTGCAAATTCTATCCATAAATCAAAAGCATTTATATCAGTAAAAGAGCAAGAAGAAATCTCCACATAAGGGAAAAATATTCTTCAATACATATAAGTGTTAATAAAATATTCAGATGATATGAATGTGTGTATGTCTCTCTCTCTCTCTCTCTCTCTCTCTCTCTCTCTCTGTGTGTGTGTGTGTGTGTGTGTGTGTGTGTGTGTGTGTGTATGTGTATGTATGTGTCTGTATGTCTGTATGTCTGTGTGTCTGTGTGCCTGCCTGTGTATGTATGTCTGTGTGACTGTATGTTTGTCATTGTGTGTGTGTGTGTGTGTGTGTGTGTGTGTGTGTGTGTGTGTGTATTCTGAGAATAAATCCAGGGCTTCATCAATACTAGATAAGCATGCTATCACTGAGATAAATTCTCAGACTTTGAAGAATATTTTTTAAAGAATTAAAAACACTTGATAGAAGAGAAAGTGGGGAATGTCCTTGAATGCATTGGCACAGGAGACAACTTCCTGAATAGAACACCAATCATGCAGGCCCTGGGATCAAGTAATAAATGGGACCTAATGAAATGGAAAAGCTTCTAAAAAGCAAAGGACACTGTCAATAGGACAAAACAACAGCATACAGAATGGCAAAAGATCTTCACCAACCCCATATCTGACAGATGTCTGGCTGATCTACAAAATACATACATAACTCAAGAAACTGGGCATCAAAATACAAATAATTCAATTTTAAAATGGAGTACAGATCTAAACAGAATTCTCAACATAAGAATCTCAAATGGCAGAGAAACACTAAAAGAAATATTCAACATCCTTAGCCATCATGGAAATGTAAATCAAAACTACTCTTAGAATCTACCTTACACCAGTCAGAATGCCTAAGATCCAAAACACACGTGAGAGCTCATTCTGGAAAGTATGTGAAGCAAGGGGAACATTCCTCCATTACTGATGGGAATGCAAACATGAACAGCCATTTTGGAAATCAATATTGCAGTTTCTCAGAAAATTGGGAATTGATCAACCTCCAGACCGAGTTATAACACTCTTGGGCATATACTCAAAGGATGTTCAACCATATCACAAGGACACTTGCTCAACTATGCTCATAGCAGCTTTATTTGTAATAGATAGAATCTGAAAACAACCTAGATATCCCTTAACTGAAGAATGGATAAAGAAAATATGGTATATTTACACAATGGAGTATTACTCAACTGTTAAAAACAATGACATCAGGAAATGTGAAGACCAAGGGATGGAACTAGAAAAAAAATCATCCTTAGTGAGATAACCCAGACAAAGAAAGATAAACATGGTATGTACTCACTTGTAAGTAGATATTAGCTGTAAAATAAAGGATCACTAGGCTATAATCCACAGACCCAGAGAGACTAGGTAAGATGGAGGGTTCAAGGTAGGACACATGGATCTCCTTGGGAAGGGGAAATAGAAGAGATTTCACAAGTGGACTGGGGACAGGTGGGAATGGAAACATGAACAATCAGATTGGGGCTGGGAGTAGAAGGAAAGAGTACTGAAAGTGATGACTAGAAATGGGGAAAACTTCAGGGTCAGGTAGAAACCTGCCACAAGGGAAACTTCTAGGAATCTACAAGGACAACCCCAGCTAAGACTCCTAGCAATAGCAGATACGTAGCCTGAACTGGCCATTTCCTGTGACCAGACAAGACTTCCAGTGGAGGGACTGGGACACCAACCCAGCTACATAAGCACCATCCTACTGGATGTGCTGGGGTAAGAGTGGCCTAGAGACTGAGGGAGTAGCCAACCAATGACTGGTCCAGTCCAAAACCCATACCATGAGAGTAAGCCCACCCCTGATACTGCCCAGAACACCATGGCCCACAGGGATCCAGTAAAGAACCAAAAACAATTGGAGAAAAAAATGTCAATGAAATGATTCCTAATGGTATTCTGCTATACTCATAGATTGGTGCCTAGCCCAATCAATCATCAGAGAGGCTTCATCCAGCAACTGATGGAAACAGAGACAAAGACCCAAAGCCAAACATTGGGCTGAGTTTGAGGAATCCTGTTGAAGAGAGGAAGGAAGGGCTGTAGGAGCCAGAGGGGTTGAGGATATCACAAGAAAACCCACAGAATCAACTAACCTGGGTGCATAGAAGTTCAGAGTCTGAACTGACAACCATGGGACTGACCTAGCCCTCTACATATATGGGACAGTTGTGTAACTTGGTCTTATTGTGGGACTCCT
Source organism: Onychomys torridus (assembly GCF_903995425.1). Lineage (NCBI taxonomy): Eukaryota > Metazoa > Chordata > Mammalia > Rodentia > Cricetidae > Onychomys > Onychomys torridus. Next base: position 64,773,415 of record NC_050466.1, on the reverse strand, counting down.
AACCATGGGAGAAGGGGCTGTCTCTAACTCTTTTGCTGGCTTTTGGAACCCTACTCCTTATACTGGGTCATCTTGCCCAGTCTTAGTCTTACTGAAACTTGATATGCCATGTTTTGTTGATATCCAGGGGAGGCCTGCCCTTTCCTAAACAGAAATAGAGGAAGAGTGGATGGGGGGAGGGAGGGACTGGAAGGAGAGAAGGGAAGGGAAGCTGTGGCCAGGATGTAAAATACATGAAGAAATAAAAAAGGAAGAATAAAAGAGACTTCTATAAATCCATTAAAAAGATAATACAAAAGAAAATGGGCCAAAGAATTGAAAAACATAGCTAACCAGATAATTAACAGGCATAAAATATTATGGCATATTATTTACAGTAGGATTCTAGATAACTATTTTAAAATGAATGAACTCCATCTACACACAGTGATATGAATGAGTTTCACAAATACAATGCAAATGAAAGAATGTATATTCATACAAAGTTCAAAACCAGAATAATTGAATCTATGGTTTCAAAAGTTAGGATATTGTAGTAGAATATTTCAAGGTGTGTTACTTTTGTTTATGTTGCATTTGTTTAACTCTGTGAAGCTGTGTTACTTTGCCTGTGTAAAACACTTGATGATCTAATAAAGAACTGAATGGCCAATAGCGAGGCAGGAGAAAGAATAGGTGGGGCTGGTAGGCAAAAAGAATATATAGAGGGAAAAATCTGGAAGGAGAAAGCTAGGAGCCAGAGAAGAAGGACTCCAGGGGCCAGCCACCCAGCTACACAGCAAACCACGGAGCAAGAGTAAGATTTACAAAAGTAAGAGAACAGGAAAAGCCCAGAGGCAAAAGATAGATGGGTTAATTTAAGTTACAGAAAGCTGGCAAGAAGCCAGGCTAAGACTGGTTATAAGTATAAGCCTCCGTGTGTGATTTATTTGGGAGCTGGTTGGCGGGCCCCCCAAAAAAGTAAAATACCAACAAAAACAGGATATTGGTTATCTTAACAAGAGGAGTAAGTGAATAGAAACTTCTCTCTCGGGTATTGGTAATGTTTTGATTTCTTGATCAAGTTGGTAATTACATATGAGTATTTATCCTGAAAATTCACTGAACTGTGCAGTTTTTTTAAATGCTATATTTTCATTAGAAAGGTAATTTTTAAAAACTACATTTCTATCCAGGCAGTGGTGGCGCACGCCTTTAATCCCAGCACTCAGGAGGCAGAGCCAGGCAGATCTCTATGAGTTCAAGGCCAGCCTGGGCTACCAAGTGAGTTCCAGGAAAGGCACAAAGCTACACAGAGAAACCCTGTCTCAAAAAAAACAAACAAAAAAAAACCCTACATTTCTAAGTACAACAATAATATTAAAATAATCAAGTTCAGCAAATTATTGAAAATTTTAGAAGTATAAGTGTGTCAATATTAACATTTGATGCATATGCATATCATTACTTTCAATCATGTTAGATTTCTTTATTGATTTCTGAATTTAATTTCACTTCAAGAATTACTGCAATTTAAAGATAGCTATCTTAAATTTGTAACCAGGATGTAGAATATGAGGCATACTAAAAACTCAAAAATAGAAGATTTGTCTAAATTTGTTGGAGTTCTGAGTTTTAAGCAATTTTTTCAGAAGCCAAGCTTAACATGTTGAAGAAAACTATTTCAACATTCCTGACTTTGAAATTTAGATGAGGAGTGTTGGAGCACAAAATTTACAAAGTAAATAATTTATCTTTCAGACTTCTGATTCAAGATAATTGAGTGAATATGGTTTACCACTTTTTTTCCAAAAGTCACTGAAAAAGAAATATCAAAATAAAGCATTCCACTGTCTGTGGGAAGTCTGTGGTGCTTGTCAGCAACAGACCTAAGAAGAAAGAAATATCTGGTAGCTATAAATTCAATCAGATTACACCAGCAGTGGGACCTGGAAGAGAAGAGCAGCTCAGAAACCCTAATCCTTTAGAGGAGCAGCAAACACAAAGATTTTGTAAGATTTTTCCCAGGAGAAGCTCAGCATAGCCACAAATCCAGAAGCAATGGGGCTGAAAGAAAATCACAGTGAGCATTCAGCTAAGGACACTGAAGGTGGTGACTGAGTTAATTTTATTCCTCTGTTCAGAGTGCTGTCTTTGGCCTATGCAAAACTCAGTTCTTACAATATTTTATTTTATTTTATCAATATAGTCTCATTACCCATGTCCATTAATACCTCCTCCTTAATTTTCCCACTGAATATATTTTTCCAGATAGCTGAGTGGCTGAGAGCAACTTGATGGATATTGAGCATCACTACAGAGGATTCTAATCTGTTTCTTCAAATATGATTCCCTTACTTCAATTACTACAAATAATGCACCTTTGATCATAACCTCCTTATAGACCTCTCTAAAAAAATTCTCAGGGTTACCACACCAGAATTGGGCTCATATTGTGTAAAGATGGTTAATTTGGCTTAAAGCTGCCATATCATTCATTAGAATGGCCACAACAATCTACACTCCACACTTTCTCCAGCAATATATAACAGTCCCTTTTCCCCCACAGACTTGATGATACTCACTTCTCTAATGTTTGGATACATGACAAGGGCAAAATGCTATCTCTAAGTTAAACCATAGTTTTGAATTTTTATTAGAATCTTATGCTTTCTTCTTGTGCAGATTATTACCTCATTTCACCTTGGCTATATTTGTACCAGGGTATCCATTTCCTTACTGATTTACAGGAGTGCTGTTTTCTCCTCATTCTATCATCTGACTGTTTTCTTTAGTCATATTTTCCTCACTGAATATAACTGATTGTTTTGGCTTTCTTGATTTACTTAACATATCTCATCCTCTTCAGTCACAAAGAAATCCCCACCATTATCTTTACATTTACTTGCTTATTGATTCTGCATCTGGGGTCCCCTTTTGAAAATGGTACTAAGTAGGGCTTTGACTTCTTTTCTTTATATAGTCAACTAGTAGTTCCAATATCATTTGTTAACTAGTCTAAACTTTCCCATGGATTTCTAGTGACATTTTCAGCATAAAAATTCCCATATAGACAAGGTTTGTCTTTGAGTTCTCGGTTCCATTCCATTGGTTACGTGTTCTTCAACTAGTTACTTACACAACTTTCTCACTCTGACTTTATCAAGACTCAGTATCTAAATGTGTCAGTCATCCTCTTTATTCTTTCTTAAAAACTAACTTCGCTCTTTTCAGAATTTTATTCTTCCATAGCAATTTGGTTTTCATTTGTATGCATTTTTAAAGAGACATTCTCTGTTGGAGACTCAAAGGTCCTTGTGCAGGGAACCAGGAATATTAAATACACAGGGTCCTCTCCTCAAAGGAAGAATTGCCTGTTTTCTGCCCAGAAGGTTGGAAGTGGATACTGTTAATGACCTGGTGACCCTTTTGCTATTTGTGGAGGCAGACCTCACCCACCTTGTACTATAAAAGCAGAATTCACCCAGAATATTTATCCCAGACTCTTTTCTCCCTAGACCAATCTCTAGCTCCCAGTTAATAGAAACCATCCTTAGGTGGAGGTGTCACAAGTGCTTTATAGTCTACTGACCTCTATACTATCTCAATCAGAGACCACACTAGATTCTAGGCCCTTTGGCTATAGAACCCATCTGCATGGTCACATGTAATTTGTAAAGGAATTTCTAAGTAGACACACACCTAATGCTGTATTGTGCACCTGCTATTGGGAGGATTATTGCCTGGAAACATAGAATGGGACTGATTGCCACCAGGAAACTTTTTCTCCAAAGACCATTGTGTTTTAAATATGCTGACAATGGACCTCCTGTCGTCAGACTCCCTGAGTCTCATCCAGGTTGACAAAGTCATCCTCACCTTTTCATAGTTTTCTCCCCTGCCTGGACACCTGAAGGGTACCCCTCAGTCTCATTATGTTGCTCAGGCCGAGTCCAAGCAAGCCTCCTATTTATTTTAACCTCCCAAGTACATGCAATTATAAGCACATGCCACCTCACTCGGATCCATACTAATTTTAAAGTATAAAGATAACAAATTTTTTTAAAACATTCATATAGACTTGATATTTTGATTCAGTATAATAATTAATGGATATAAACAATAATTTCTATCATATAGAAGTGATACCATTTCTCTGAAATATACTTAGGCCTTTCATGGTATGTGAGAACACCTATGGGCAATATGCAAATATTGTTCTAAAAGGAAGGACTATTTCCTTCCTTACTTTGGACCTTCTTTTCTGTCTTTTAATTGAGCTTTAATTTTTTTTCTGCAAAGGGGTACTATAGCTAATTCTGGGGTACTTTAGTGCAGGGAGTCAGCCAATGTTTGCTATACAGGCAACCAATAGTTCAGGCTTTGTGAGCCATATAGTTACTGTTTGAACTACCAAGGTCTGCTATTGCTGCATAAAAGCAACTATAGATAATCTATAACAGGTGACTGTACTCTAATGATTTTATTTACAAAAGAAGGTAGTTGGCTGGTTTGGGTCCATAAGCTATTATTTACCAACTCCAGCCTTATAGGGGCTTCTTTGGTTAGTTGGTTTGCATACCTTCTTGATTTTTTGTTAATTTTAGCTTTGGTCTCGCTATTATAACTGGTATCATGTAAAAATAATAATAATACCTTGTAGGCAGCTGTTGCTAGTGGAGAGAAATGAATGCTATTGATTTCATGACTTGATTTTGTGTTTGATAATCTTGTTTCTTGATTCTATTGGTTTTTCCAGCTAGATAGTTATACCTTCTATGTATAATGATAGTCTCATCACTTGCACTTCAATTTTATAATCTTATTTGTTTTTATTTTCTTATAATTTCATTGGGGAGTCCCAGTGCTATGCTCCACAGTAGTTATAAGGGAGGCATCATTGATCTTCAAAATTTCTCCAAGGTTTCACAATTAACTCCAATGTTCAGAACAGATATTTGGTATAAAAATCTTTACCACAATAAGAAAAGAAATTATTTCATCATTACTTTGTAAATATTTACACCATCAAAAAGATTTTGAATTATTCAATGCATCTTCTGGATCAGCTGAGAGAATTTTTTTTCCTCCAGGAGGATTTTTTTTCCTCTGCCTTCATAACCATATTAGGCCTGTGAATAATTTTTCTTTTCATGTATTGTTCATGTCATTTTAGAAACCAGTGATTGTTAGTATCATAACAGATAATAGACGTATTTTCCGTGTTGTAAAACACATATCTAAGACATAAATTAATCATTCCTTCAATGTTTGGCAGAAAATACATATAAAAACATGGAGTTCATAGGAAGGGAAAGGAGTTTTGAATTGTTGTAAAATGTAATGGTTCTTGTTCATTTTCATCACCATCTATTTTTCATTATTGTACACTTAACAGATATTGTATATGTTTCAGGTGACATTTTAATACACCTTGCAAAATGATTCTCCCATGAAGCTAACCTATTCATCACCTCACATATTCACATTTTTATGAATGTGAATTTTAAAGAATGCTTAAGATATCTTCTCTTAGCAAATTTCAAGTATGCCAAACAGTATTCTAGGCCATAGTAAGCATGCTATACATGACAGTCCCAGAACTCATTCACTGCATGACAGAAGCTTTGTCTTGCTTTCAGTGTTGCAAATGAACCTGGAGGACATGCTAAGTGACATGACCCAAGCACAGAAAGACAAATATTGCATACCATCAATTGTGTTTGGAATCTAAAAATGGTGAATTCAGATTAACACAGAGTAGGATAGTAGATACAAGGGACTAGAGCCAGAGAAATGGGGAGAAGTTAGCTATGGTTAGCAGCATTTCCATCAATGTTTGATTTTTAAACACACACTCTCTCTATGTATCCCAGACTGGCCTAAAACTCCCTACCTTCCTGCCTCAGCCTTCCTAGTGCTAGAACTGTGGGCATGTACCACCTCACCCAGCTCCAACTTAACTGAATTTTTGCATTTAAAAATAATTCAGAAAATATTCTAGTCATCTATGTTTTTGAACCTAATTAAATATTCATTATGCTCTCCAGTCACTGTATTGTCTGTATTTTTAAATCTTCTTGAAAATGTAGCTCAATTCATTTCTACATTTCTTGTTTCTTGACAAATGCATTAACAGCCATAAAATTCCCTTCAAATGAGGACAGTGCCTCTGTGTCCCACAAACTTGGACAAGCATTTTCATTGTAATTTCCTTGAATTTCAGTGAACGCTTAGCTTAGTAGCCAAAGAGGCTTTTAGTATTTGAAACGCATTCTCATGTCTCACAGGAATTTTTGGAAATTCTTTTAATTTATGTTCTAGTCTTATTATACCATAGTAAAAGAAGTATTTAATATTGATACTGTGGAATTTATTGAGGCTTCCTTTGTGATCAATCACATGTCAACTTTTAGAAAATGTGATCCCAAAGGAATGTAATGAATTTAGTGACTAACAGCTGATATTGTTTGTATATTCAGAGCTCCCATGTTTGTTTTTGATTGCTTGCTCAATCACTACTAGAAAGTGATGTGTTAAAGCACCCAGATAAATTGTTTGTGAACAATTCTGAGATAAAATTAAATAAAATTGAAAAGTAGCATTATTTATTGATTAATGTCTTATTGAATACTTCATTTTCCTTCTGTGATGTTGTGAGTAGATACTCTATGTATTATAAATCTGTATATTAGATACATATGTATTAATAACTTTTATTACACAGTAGTTTTTGATTACTTTGCATACAAAGATCTTTTTAGCTCTTATAAGACTTCTGACTTTAATTCCACCTTCTCAGATATTAAGTAAGACTCCTTCCCAAGCTGGCATGCTGACGTGCTTCTATAATTCCAGTACTCAGAAGGCAGAAGAGAGAGAGCCAGGAATTTAGGGCCATCCTCAGATAACAGAGTTACATGAGAGCCTGCCTCCAAACAGCAAAAACAAAGAGGAGTGCTCCTCCACATTCGGTTGATTCACATATACTAAGTGTATCTTTTCTTCCTTTGTTTTCAACTTTTCTGTACTCTTATGTTTTATTTCATTCTAATTCAGTTTTAACTTAATTTTTGTTTAGTCTTTATTTTAACTTAATCTTCTCTGACTTTTAATACAGAGATTAGAAATTTTACTGTAGTTACTCCTTGTATTGGTTACTTTTCTAATTCTGTGGTAAAACGCTATGACTAAGCTGACTTATAAAAGAAGATATTTAATTGGGCTTATGATTTTAGATGTTTAGAGTTCACGAAGGCAAAGTGAATGTGTGCTGGCAGGTTCAGTTAACAACTCACATCTTAAAACCTCAAGCAAGAAGCAGAGCGCACACTGGTCCCTACGGTATGGGCTTTTGAAACCTTAAAGCCTACCCCTAATGACACACCTCCTCCAGTAAAGTCCTATCACTTAATCCTTCCCAAACTGTTCCACCAACTGGGGAGCAAATATTCTCACTCAAACCACTATACTCCTATATTAAGACTCATTTCTAAATTAATACAGCTCAAATATTTTCATGTATGAAAATCTCATAGTGAAACATAATATTTTAAATGCTAAAACACTGGTAATAATAAAAAATAGCACATGAAAAAGTGTCAAAAACAGTTTAAGGAAAAAGAGAAAATTACATTTCTGTTACCATAGTTCACATTTTTTTATATGATCTCCTTCCTGCTTTCTCTTCCCTGCTTACCAATGATAGGTCAAGTTTCTTCCAGAGGAGAAATAAATATAGCAATTATATACCTTTGAATCACTTGGCCAAGATAGATCTCAAAGTGAGTGTAAAGTTGCACACTCATTCAGAGAGATTTTGTTCTTGAAAATTTGAGAACTCTGACTGGGTAGCTTTTGTGTTTCTCTCTCTCTCTCTCTCTCTCTCTCTCTCTCTCTCTCTCTCTCTCTCCCTCCCTCCCTCCCTCCATAAATACTGGAGACTAGTAGAACACACATGATATAAGTAAAGGAGAGAATACTGGGAGTTGAAAGATTCAGTTGGGGGAAGGAGTGGAGGAATTGAGGATAGAGGAAGGGAAGGATTAAACAAAACTAATGATACATGGAAAACTACTGTTTTGTAAATCAGTAAAAAACATAATTTTTATTTATTTTTATTATTATATTTGTGTTTTAATTTTACACATCAGCCATGGGTTCTCCTGTCCTCCCCGCTCCCAGATGGCTCAGCCATTAAAGGCTAGGCTCACAACCAAAAAAAAAAAAACATATAATTTTAAAAGAAGTCTGCACATAGGCACACTGCATGGGTAGATAATGCTTCTTCTAGAAGCCATGAGTTATTAAATGAAAACCCCAGGTATGGAATGCCTCCCCCATACTAGTTAATATTGAGACCCAGAGCCCACTACCCAAAAAAATATTCAATCTGTTACCATTGATTTTGTTTTCCCCTAAGAACTAGATAGTAAGACCCTATATCTGAGGGTACCAAACACTTGGGTTGCAGGACATAAAGACATCAAGTTTGAATTGAGCTAGGAGTTTCCTCCCTGATGACCAATTTTCACAGTGCCAAAATGTGATATGTAGGCTACTAGGAGAGAATGTCTTCAGTCCTGCCAAGCTGTTAACTCCACAAGCCACAGCAACAAACCACATAGCAAGATATGCCCACTGATGCAATAATGGCAAGACTATGAAGAGAGGTAACTACTTTCTGACTTGATTCCACAAGTGGGAACTCATGCATGATACTATAAACCTAATCAAGAGCCTGTGGTTTGGGAGCCATGGACCCTAGGAGGCAACTGACTACTTTTTATTGTTGTTTGTTTGTTTGCTGCTAAATGGACATGTCAAACATCCTTCTAAATCAGTGGTTCTCAACTTGTGAGTTGCAATTTGAGAATGACACTTTCACTTGGGTTGCCTATCAGATATTTACATTATGATTCATAACAGTAGCAAAATTATAGTTATGAAGTAGCAATGAAATAATTTTATGGTTGGGGGTCACCACAACATGAGGAACTGTAAAGGGTTGTAGCATTAGGAAGGTTGAGAACCTCTGATCTAAATGCTTATTCTATACATGCATGCAGAAGGGCTTAGGAGCATGCCCCCCAGCCCTAGACTACTCTGGGAAGTTAATGGTTGTTGGAGTGCAATGTCATTTTTTCAGTGGTGTAGCCAGTGATAGGATGCTGATGTTCTAGTAAAGAACCTCCCACCCATACTCATGCATGTAACCCTAACTAAACTCCATGGGTCACCAAAAAAACAGCAAAGTAGTAAGGAAACTTGGGAAGAAGAAGGATTTCAGTGGGAGAGGGAGGGAGACTTGACAAAGTAATGGGGTGAAAATAACCAAAATTCATTATATTCAAGTATTAAATTATCAACATTTTTCTATTATCGAAAATATTTTTCCTGCAATATATTCTGATTATGCTTTCTCCTCTCCCAACCCCTCCCATGTCCTCACCATCTCCCCTCCCTACCTTTTCTATCTTTTGTTATAAAAAGAAAGCAACTAAAGAATAGTAATAAAATGAGATAAAATAAAAACAAACAAATTGGAATAAGACAAAGCAAACAAACAAACACAAGAAAATATAGCCAAAGAAAAAGCACAAAAAACACATATAGAAGCAGAGACACATTCACACACAAAAAGAAATCCCATAAAAACACAAAGTTATAATATATATACAAAGGACCTGTAAGGAGTGGGGGAAGGCCCTGACAAAGCATTATGAGAAAAAGAACCTCCAAAGATGACACTGAGTTTGTTTTGTGCTGGCCATCAACTAATGGGCATGAGGCCTGCCCACCTCTTTAGAGTGGTTTGTATACCTAGTGACACTAATTTTGCCTTTACAAGCGGTTATCAACTGGAGATATAGTCTGGGTTAGGGGTGTGGTCATGTGTCCACTTCACCCCTCAGAACTGGGACTCCATCAGGCCCAAACCCATACAGGCTTGTGCATGCTGCCATAGATAGTCTCTGTGAGTTCATTTGTGTAACAGTCCTGCTTTGTTTATGAGGTCTTGTTTCCTTAATGTTCTCTATCCCTTCTGCCTCTTAAACTCTTTCCACCTCCTCTTCCACAGGGTTCCTTGAGCCCTGGGTGGAAGAATCTGATGAAGACATCCCATTTATGACTGAGTGTTCCACTCTGCACACTGTCCAACTATGAATCTCTGTATTTGTTCCTGTCTACTGCGGAAGGAAGCTTCTTTGATGATGGCTGAACAAAACACTGATCTATGAGCATATAAGAATGTTCTAACAGTCATCTTGGAACTCTCATCCAATAACTGATGGAAGTGGATGCAGAGATTCTCAGCCAGGCCCCAGGTGGAGCTCCAGGTGTCCAACTGTCGAGAAAGAGCAGGGTCTGCAAGAGCATGAATTGTTGAATCCAAGATTGCAAAAAGCACAGGAACAAATAGCCAAACAAATGGAAGCACATGAATTATGAACCAAAGGCTGTGGATCCCCCAGCTGTATCAGGCCCTCTGGATAAGTGAGACCATTGAATAGCTTGATCTGCTTGGGAGGCACCCAGTCTGTGGGACCAGGATCTGTCCTTAGTGCATGAGCTGGCTGTTTGAAACCTTGGGCTTACACAGGGACACTTTGCTCAGTCTGGAAGGCGGTGACAGGACCTGCCTGTACTGAATCCACCAGGTTTAAATGAGTCCCCAGGGGTGCCTTGATCCTGGAGGAGATGGGAATGGAGGGGAGGGGCTGGGGGGAAGGTGGAGGTGGGGGCAGGAGGAGGAAGGACAGGGGAACCCATGGCTGTTGTATAAAATTTAAAACACATAATAATATAAATAAATAAATAAATAAATAAATAAATAAATAAATAAATAAGAATGTTCTTAAGAGTCATTTTGTTGCTACATTCCATTAGCAGAACAGTAGTATTTTGTTTTACCCTAGGTCTCTGCCTTATCTAATCTCAAGTTCTTGGCCACCTAAGCAGTCTTGTGGATGGGTTCTATCTCATCAAGTGGGCCTTAAATCCAATAAGATATTGGTTGGTTACTCCTACAAGCCTTGTGCCACTATTACACTAGATCATCTTGCATGTAGGTAACAGTTGTAGATCAAAGGATTTATGGCTGAGTTGCTGTTTACATTTCTTCTTTTGAAGCATGCAGAGTACCTTCCAAAACCATGAACACTGGTCAGTAGGGTTGAAGGGTCTATCTATGTAAGCACCAGCTCAAATTCTCTGCATTCAATCAGTTTTACAGGTGCTGTCTCTAGCAATAGGGCTTTACAATAAGCTTGTGAAGAGCAACCAATAGCATTAACAATAGGCTGGGTTGTTTGGGGATTCCTATTGGACCCCTTTAGCTAACAACTCAATTAGATGTAACCCATTCCCAGAACTGGAGACTTTAATTGGTAACAAGAGATTTCTACTTGGGGCTCTATATCCTTATTATTTGGAAATTTCATTTAGTTACCTCCATGTATGTATATATTTTATGAAGTTCAACTGTATTAGGCTTCCATATGACCACTAGTCCCTCCCTGTATTCCCCTCTTGCTCTCCCCCTCCCAATTTGATCCTATCATTTCAGTCCACCCTCTCCCATCCATAACTATATTTTTATGAACCCTTCCTAGAGAGATCTAACCCTTCTCCCTACTCTAGTGGTTCTCAACCTACTGATCATGACCCCTTTGGGGGTTATAGAGCAGATATCCTGCATATCAGATATTCACATTATGTTTGATAACAGTAACAAAATTACACTTATGAAGCAGCAACAAAATGATTTTTGTAGTTGGGGGTCACCAGCACAGGAGGAAGCATATTAAAGGGTTGCAGCATTAGGAAGGTTGAGAATCACTGCCCTAGTCTCTCACTCTATACCTTACCTCTGTGGTAATATGGAATATAGCTTGCTTATTGAAAGCTTAACAGCTCACATCTACATATAACCAAATACATACCCTTTTGTCTTTCTGAAACTTGGATGCCTCACTCAGGAAGATTTGCTTCTAGCTCCACCATTTATCTGAAAATATCATGATTTCACTTTGTAACTGCTGAGTACTGCAACATTTTCTTTATCCGTTCATCACTTAATGAACATCTATTTCCAATTTCAGACTATTATGAAAAGAGCAGCAGTGAACATAGTTGAGTGAGTATCTATAATAGGATGGAGATCCTTTGAGTATATGCCCAAGAGTGGTATAGCTGGATGTTGAGGTAGATCAATTCCCAGCTTCCTGAAGAACCACCACACCAATATCTATAATGGTTGTACAAGTCTGCACTCCCACTAGCAATGGATAATTGGTTCCCATTTCCCCACATCCTCACCAGCATGAGTTGTCATTTGTTTTATTGATCTTAGCCACCCTGACAGGCATAAGGTGAAATATCAAAGTGAAAAATCAAATTTTGAATTGATTTCACTGATGACTAAAGATATTGAACATTTCTTTAAATGCTTCTCAGCCATTTATGTTAACTATTTTATAAATTCTCTGTCTAAATCTAAACCCCATTTTTAAATTGGGTTCTTTATTTTTTTGTCCTTTTTAAAAAAATCTTTAGGTAGTAGCCCTCTATCAGCTACATAGGAAAAAGAACTTTTCCTACTTCTCAGCCTGCTGCTTTGTGAACTTTGCCATATACGTCTCCATATAGAAGTCTCTTGGTTTCATGATGTCCCATCTATTGATTGTTGTTCTTCATGTCTGTGTTATTGGTGTTCTAATCAGAAAGTCTTTTCCTGTGCCAATGAATTAAAGACTTGTAGTAAGTGGTGCCTGTCTAGATTTTCCAATTTGGTAGAGTACAGATTTTTTTTTTTTTTGAGCTGAGGATCAAACCCAGGGCCTTACGCTTGCTAGGCAAGCGTTCTACCACTAAGCTAAATCCTCAACCTGGAGTACAGATTTTTAAAGTCTGTCCATATGAGTCTCTATATTTTCTCAGGGTTTGTTGCTATGTCCCCCTTTTCATCTCTAAATTTTATTAATTTGCATCTTGTCTCTCTGCCTTTTAGTTAATTTGGCTAAGGTTTTTCAATCTTACTGATTTTCTAAAGAACTAACTTTTGTTTCATCAATTCTTTGTATTTTTTTTATTCAATTTTATTGAGTTCAGCCCTGCATTTAATTATTTCTGGTCATCTACTCCTTTTGGGTGATACTTTTTTGTTCTGGAGCTTTCAGGTGTATAATTAAATTACTTATCTCTCCATTTTTTTGTAGGCACTTAGTACTATGAACTTGCCTCCTAGAACCACCTTCATTGTGTCCTGTAAGTTTGTGTAATGTCTGTATCCATTTTCATTGAATTCTAGAAAGTCTTTAATTTCTTTCTTTTTGTCTGTCTTGACCAATTTTCATTCAGTGGAGAATTGTTCGGTTTCCATGAGTTGGTAAGCTTTCTGTTGTTTCTGTTGTTGATGACATACAGTTTTAATCTGTGGTTGTCAGATAGGATGTGGGGTATTATTTCAATTTTCTTGTATCTGTTGAGACTTGCTTTGTGTCTGAGTATGTACTCAATTTTAGAGAAAGTTCCATGATACATTCTTTTGTGTTTGGGTGAAATGTTCTGTATCTGTTAGATCCACTTGGTCCATTTGGACATCATTTAGCTCTAGTAATTCTGTTTAGTTTTTGTCTGAATGACCTGCATATTGGTTGGCAAGAGTGGTGTCTTGAAGTCATCCACTATCAGTCTATAAGGATCAATATGTGATTTAAACTGTAGTACTGTTTCCTTTATAAACTTGAGTACCTTTGTGCTTGGTGTGTAAATGTTTAGAATTCTAGTGCTCTGGATTTTTCCTTTGATGAATATAGTGTTCTTCCCTTTCTCTTTGGATTAGTTTTGGTTTGAAGCCTAATTTTTCTGATATTAAAATGGATACACCAGCTTGCTTATTGGGTCCATTTGCTTAGAATATCTTTTTCCATCTCTTTACCCTGAGGTGATGTTTATCCTTCATGTTAATGTGAATTTCTTGGATGCAGCAAGACTTTCTAATCCAATCTGTTAGTCTGTGTGTTTTTATTGGGGAACTGAGACCACTGATGTTGAGAGTTACCAAAGAGCAGCATTTGTTGATTCCCGTTTTTGCTAGGTGTGGATTTTTCCTCCTCTTTAGATTTTTCTGGTCTCAGATTATTTATTACATGTGTTTTCCTGAGTGTGGTTAGCCTCTTCAGGTTGAAGTTTTCTTTCTAGTGCCTTCTATAGAGCTGGATTTGTAAATAGATACTGCTTAAATTTGGTTTTATCATGGAATATCTTTCTCTCTCCATCTACCATAATTGAAAGTTTTGCTGAATACAGTCATCTGGGTTGGTGTCACTGGTTTCTTAAAGTTTGTAAAACATCTGTCTAGACCCTTCTGGCTTTTAGAGAAGAAAGGTGTTATTCTAACTGGTGTGCCTTTATATGTTACTTGTGGGTTTTTTTTTTCCTTTGCAGCTTTTTATATTTTTCTTTATTCTGTATATTTAGTATTTTGGTTATTATATGTTGTGGAAAATTTCTTTTCTAGTCCAATGTATTTGATTTTCTGTTTCTTCTTGTAGGCATCTCCTCCTTTAGGTTAGAGAAATTTTCTTGAAATTTCTTGATTTTGTTGAAAGTATTTCTATGCCTTTGGCTTGGGTTTCCTCTCCTTCCTCTATTCCTATTATTCATACATTTGGTCTTTCCCTGAGGTCCCTGATTTCCCAGATTGCCAAGAGTCTTTTAGATTTAACATTTTCTTTGGCTGATGTATCCATTTCTTCTGTCTTGTCTTCAATACCTGAGATTCTCTCTTCTGTCCCTTGTATTCCTGTTTCAGTTGTTGAATTTTTCATTTCCAGTTTTACTGTAGTTTTGATTTTCTTTATTCATTCTATTTTCATTTTCATGTCTTGAACTATTTTCTACATTTTATTCCATTGTTTGCTTGTATTTTCATAGATTTCAGTAACTGATTTATTCATATTTTCTTTAAAGACATTGAACATATTCCTAATAGATATTTTGAAGTCCTTGTCTTGTACTTCTTATATATTACATTTCTCAGGGCCTACTGTAGTAGTGTTGCTGACATATTAACTGTATTTTTATTCTGGTGTCTACATCTGGGCTTAGGACAATTGTAATTCTAGGTGCTGATATCTATCTGGTCTGGTGTTTTTTGGGTGGGTGTTTTGTTTCTTGGATTCTGTTGTCTTCCCTGGTTCTTATAAGAGTGTAGTGGCTGTGGGTTGCCTGATAGGAAATGCTTCTGAGTCCCTGCCAGATGTGGCCACTATGAGTCCCAGGTAGAATGTGTTTCTAGGTATTTGGAGCTGACATTTAGTATATGGATGGGCTAGAAGGGGGGCTTAGAGGGTCCATAGGAGGGAGAAAAGCTTGGTGTACCATGAGGACCTGCATAGTCTGATAGAAATGGGGGCAGAGAGAAAAAAGAAACCACAGCAGTTGGTCTGCTACAAAGCTGGGATGAGGGTTATCAGCATTTTGAAGCTAGAGTTTTTCTCTCCAGGTCCTGCCAAGCCCTGGCAGTCCTGTAACCCACTTGTAAAATAATCAAACAGATGCTTATATTATTTAAACTGCTTGGCAATTAGCTCAGGCCTACCATTGTCTAGCTCTTATTCTTATACTCAGCCCATTTTTTGTTAATCTACATGTTGCCACATGTTCCATGGCTTTACCTGCTGCCTTTACATCATGCTCCCTGGATGGCAGGCTGGTGTCTCCTCCTCTCTGTCTTCCTGTTCTCTCAATTCTCCTCTCTGTTAGTCCTGCCTATGCTTCCTGCCTGGCTACTGGCCAATCAATGCTTTATTTATCAATCAATCATCCATAGCAGCATTTTTTCAAATTAGATATGGGATTTATAAGGACCACTGAGAACATCATTCTTCGCTCTTCCCTTCTAAGTTTCTAAGCTGGGAAAGTATTTAAGAAGCTCTCCATTTAAGTATGGCTTTAGAAAGATTAAAGGAGTCATCTTGTGGAATGGTAACAAATGGTTCTAAGGTTTCCCAAGCACTGGTTCATGTAGTGTTCTTTGTATAAAATCATCAAGAGAGACATAAACAACTAGATCCCGGATTTGACTCATTCTTAATGTACATTCCTAGAAAGAGTAGCTGGTATACAAGGAATATGACATACTGTTTAAAATAACCTTATCCTTGATGAATACAATAGCCAGAAAAGAAAGACAGCGAATTAAACAATGTATACATGAAACAGTTGTAGGAATAGATGGAATATTGAATGTCATCAAAGACATCAAGAAAGCTTTTTAATGTATGAAGCAGGAAAAGGGAGACTTGAAAAGGAGTCAAGAAAAAATATCATTATAGCAATGAAATCTTTTGGACTCAAAGACCATATTACTGGGTTAAAAATTGGAAGGAACATTTTTTTGTGATAAGAAAAGAGGAAAAGATATAGAAAACAAAATATAAAATAAAGTCAAGTAGTATGAAAAATTTAAGTGAGAAAGTCCTCAAAGGAGGGGGAAAAGTACCTTCAGGGTTTTGTAAATGAAGTTTTACTTAAATGCAGTCACAACTATTGTCATCCTGCAATGGCTAATTGAATTGTTGTAACAGAGTTCATTTGGCCCACAAAGTCTAAATTATTTGTTATCTTACTCTGACTCTCATTTTAACATAACTCCACATATGGATGGCATGAGAGAGGAGACTAATAACATTAACACACAAGAAGAGAAGGAGGGAGAATTTAATGGGATTTGCTGGGTCATAACAATTCTCAAAACCCTATTTCCACTAAGGTCATCTGCCCTGAACATCAACAAATGTCAGTCTCATCTAAAAGAGGTGTGGAAGCCCCATCCAAATTTTCAATAGTTTATGAAACATTTCTGTTGCATTTGGTTGCATAATCAGGTGTCTGGGTTCTAAAATTATCTTAGTGCTGAAACATCTGTTTGCTTGAGCATACTTTTAGGATAATGCATGGTACTATGCAGCAAAGTAGTATTATGGTTTGGATGCAGTTTGTTTCCTGTGTTGAGACCTTAGTCCTCAATGTGGTTATATGATATATGATTAGATCTTTAAGAGTTGAGTGTAATAGGAGATTCTTTTCATCTCAGAGTACACAGACTTCGGAAGGGACCAGAGCAATGCTCATAGGATTATAAGTTCTTCAAAGTGCAAGTTGTTACAAACTCCTGAGCCTGAGCCCTAAATCTATATAGAAATATCTGTGATCCTTCCTTCTTACACAGGCATCTATGCTTGTAATGCCACCTTCCCCAATGCAGAGCTGATGCCAGCCACATGTCCTCCAACTACCAAAATGTGAACTGAGTAAACCTCTTTTCTTTATAAAGTACTCTATTTCTAGTGTATTATTATATCAATGAAAAATAGACTAATATATTAGGTGAGTTTGAGAAGGGATGGGAACTGAAGAGAAAGAAGAAAGGGTTATAGAAAAGAGGGATGGTAGGAAGCCAAAGCACAGAAAGAAATAGTTAGAACCTAGGATCTGAGCTCATCATATAGCTTGGGTGAGGGAGTTGAAGGCAGGCTTGGTAGACATAAATGCTCTGTACTGTCACAAACAGTCCTCTGTGCAAGGTGCCCCCCCAGGCATTCTGCTTTAAGTGTCTTAACATGATAAATCAGTATTAGTAATCTTTGTCCCCATACTCTACCAGAAGAAGCACCAAGGTTAAACAAAATCTGCCATTGTTGCCACATATGTCTTGATCTAAGTTTTTTACCTACTATGAAACCTACAAAGCCAGAAGTCCTTTACTAATTGCTGAACATTCAGATTTCATACATTTAGATTTCTAAGCTATTTAAACTGGTGGGTTTGTTATATTGTTGCTTTATTTATACAATGCCTTATGAATATTCCTTAGAACACATAACTGCCCCCCCATCATTAACATTTGGACCACAGAGGTGACAAAAGGACATGTTGAAAAACAGTTTTGAAAATCTTATCTCCTTAAATATATGGTTCTGGAAAACAACAAATCCCACAGTTATGCATTAGGGCACATAGCTGGGAAGCTCTCGATGTTTTAGGAAAATGACACTCAAAATCAATTAAAGTCTGCTCTTCTTCTTCTACAAAGAGTAAGCCGGTGTGAGTGCATAAGTGCTTCTAAATCAGCCAGTTTCCCTTTATCTGAATGCATGAGCAGGCCTTCCAGTGTCGTTGGGAAGTTAGCCTAGCAACTATCAAGCACTTTCTGAGTACAGAAGAATTTGAAAGCAACTGGAAGACAGTGTCAATGAATGGCACACAGCTGTTAACTCTCATTGTACTCAGAGGGGTCTTCTGGCCTCCCTAATGCCTTCCAGCATTTCCTAGACTCCTAGAAGGTTGTTCAAGATTTTGGCGCTCTACAAATTTCCCCAAATTCAATTTTAACTACATTTTTGCTGGTATTGATTCTGTAGTCAAGGTAGAGGGGTGTGTGTGTGTGTGTGTGTGTGTGTGTGTGTGTGTGTGTGTGTGTTTTCAAGAAAAGAAATATTAAAGTTTTATTGAGGCTCTATGCCTGAAAGTGATCGTTCTAGAGTCCCTCTGTTCATCCTTCTGCTCTACCTATAGGACAAAAAGAAAAGCAGGCAAAGTCAGCTTCAAGTTTCCAGGTAGGAAAAACATGATACTAGAGATGTGCAATAGCATCTCAAACTGGAATCAGGAAAAAGGAATCTATATTTGTTTATAGCTTTCTTCAACATAAATATTTAATAACCTTGGGTCTGGAAAGGTTCATTTACACATCACTTTGAAAAACAAAATCAGTCATTTTATTTTCAGAGCAAAAGCTCAAAAAGAAACAAAGAAAGGAAGGGAGTGAGGAAGAGAGAAAGAAAGAAAGAAAGAAAGAAAGAAAGAAAGAAAGAAAGAAAGAAAGAAAGAGGGAGGGAGGCAAAGAGGGAGGGAGGGCAAGAAAAGGAGAAAGAGAGTTATTTTGAAACTGCACTGCAGCTTCTAGGTTCCAGGGTTTTACAAGTAAAATAACTTCTGAGTATTATTTATGGTATAAACTTTTTTCCACCAAGGTCTGTTTTAACTTTAAGAAGGAGGGTGAGTGCTTGCTTTCAGTTTAATGTAAATTTTCTTTCCAATTATAGAGACTTTGTCCCATGGCTGAGCTGACATGCTGACTCATTTCACCAAGTGTCTTAAAACCAGAGCATTTTCCTCCTCGAATGAGTTCTCTCTCCCTCCCTCCTTTCCTCTCCTTCCTCTCTTCCCTCTCCTTCTCCATCTCCCCCTCCCTCATTCTTTCTTTCTCTCCCTCTCTTCCTCTCTACCCTATCCCTTGAGCCCTAGAGATCCAGAAAGAATTCATCCATGACACAATAAGTTAACGAGATAGTCAAGTAAAGTTCAGAGCAAGCTTTCCCGCCCCTGGCTGGCAGTCAGCCACTCCATTCTGCCAACACTCAAAGTTGCCTTCTCAGAAAATCTATTCCAAAGCTGGCACTTTACCTCAGGAGAATTTAGTCAAAGCATTTGGCACGTCAGATTGTCTAAAACACAAGGTTAAGAGCCTTAAAATAGCCACTCTATTCCAATACTGTCTTTAAATTAAGAAACATAATTATTAAAGGATCCTGCTACAGTTGGACATGAAAACCATACCCTTCTATGCAGTGGCTATACAAGGAAGCTTTTGCTCCTGATAAATGAACACATATTTCATAAGAATGAATGTTTCCTATGCTGAGAAGAATACCAAGAAAAACAAAATATAGTCTAAAAGCTTAAAATTTAATTAGAGAAAGAATACATAAACTCATAAAAACGAAAACATTTACTAACTTAGAATACAAGGTTTAGATTGCAGTAGCCTTAATAAGTCCATATGCTCAATGCCCTGTTTGCACAATGTGAAAATGTTACCTGTGTTCCAAAAGAGAGCTGAAGTCTGGTACAGACACAGAAGATTCCAGACATCACAAATATACAGATTAACAGATGTTCAGCATCTGAACACACCCAAAGTAAGGAAAAGAACTTAAGAAGCCTCCCAAAAGCCTGTTCTTTTTCCTTTGCAGTTAGTTGGTGCCTTCTAAGGGTAGTTTCTCTCCTACCTCATGTCACCACAGATTCATCTGGCCTATTTTTGTACTCTATCAGTAGAGCTATGACTAAAGAGTTTAGTTTGAGAGAGTTAGTTAAGTTGGTTCTTACTCATCATCATTGCTATGTAATATTACACTGTGTAAATGTTGTAAGATGCACTACTCCACTTTACAACTGATGAACATGTGGATAAGATAAGCAGTGGTGTCATGAACACTCCACTTTATCGTGTGTGATGGTGTACACATTTCTTTTGGGAACATCCATATGAGCAAAATAAGTAGGTCACAAATTGGCATACGCTCAGGATTACCAGAGATTGCCAAAGGGGTGTTGTACCCTTAGATCCTGACACCAGCAGTATATGAGCATTCTTGCCAGCTCATGTCTTTGCCAGAATTCAATTATTTTCTCAAAGACAGCCTTCTGATAATGTATTCATAGAGGAGAACATGTCTTGAAGCAGAGGCTAACATATATTAGTGCACAATATCCAGGTGACTGTAGAAATCCCCACACACAAACAATACCCTCAGGACAGTGGGTCCTCTGGGGGATGCATAATCCTTACTTTATTCCTAGTATCTTACCTTTCATTTAGCCATAAACATAGTCACATGGACATAAGCAATCTCCATGCTGACAAAGGAAGCTATTTTATGTTTCCTGAAGCAAATAGTTAAATCATCAGATAAGAACATACCTTCACCATTAAAAAGACCAGATAACAGAGACATGAAGTCTTCCTAAGGCCAACTCTATCAAGGACAGACACAGGGATAATCTGTCTCTCTCTCTGTCTCTCTTTCTCTCTCTCTGTCTCTCTCTCTATCTATCTATCTCTATCTCTATCTATCTATCTATCTATCTATCTATCTATCATCTATTTATCTAACACAAGTTGTTACAATGAGCTAACCCCTATACAAATATTTACTTACATGATTCTTATAACAATGTATGTGATGAGAAATAGTATCCTAATGATACAGGTAAGGAAACTGAGACCCACAAAAATTGACTGACATTATAGATCTGGTAAACAGAAGGGCAGAGACTTCAAGAAGTTGGCTACGTAATTCGTGTTCTTGATCTCACATGATGCTGAGTTTATGTTTGAAATCTAGGGACTTTAATAACTATATCAACCAATATTTTATGTTTCTTTTTATTTTTCTCTCACTGCCAGAAGTCTATTTCTTTATATGCCCAAATCCAAAACAACTTCTTAGTAACCCAAAGAGAACACACCCAAATTAAAAATAGTAAACATTTAGACCATAGTTTAGTAAAATATCTACTAATGATATTTTACTTTAAATCTCTAACCCTACAGAAGAGGAAGAGGAAGGATTGTAGAAGCCAGAGAGGTCAAGTACACAATGAGAACACAGCCCACAGAATAAACTAAGCAGGGGTTCACAGAGACTGAAGTGATAATCACAGAGCCTGCATGGGTCTGATCAGGGTCCTCTTCATATATGTTATGGTTGGGTAGCTTGGTGTTCTTGTGGGACTCCTAACCAGTCAAAGTAGGTGGTGTCTCTGACTCTTTTCCCTGCTTTTGGGGCCCCTTTCCTTCTACTCATCCAGCCATGACATGAGGGGAGGTGCATAGTATTGCATCCTGTTTTGGTGTGTTTGGCTTACGTAGGTAGAAGGCCTGTTCTTTTCTGAAAGGAAACAGTAGCAGTGGATCTGAGGTAGAGGAGAGATGGGGGGGGCTAAGAAGAGGGGAGGAAGAAGAGGCTGCAGTCAGGATGTATTGTATGAGACAAGAATAAAGAAAAAACAACAAAATTTACACAGCAGGTAAAAGCACTTGCTATGCAAGCCTAGTGATCTGAGTTCAATCCCCAGGACCCACAGTAGAAGGAGAGAACTGACTCCCAAAAAGTTGTCCTCTGACCTCCACATGTGTGCTATAGAAAACACATATCTGCCTGAACACATACAGAGAGAGAGAGAGACAGAGAGAGAGAGACACACACAGAGAGACACACAGAGAGACACAGAGAGAGAAATAGTAATAATAAACTTTTTAAAATATTTACAAATATACTAGAATAATTATATGATGGTGTTAAATACTTCACTCCTTTTCCAAACTCAGATCTAGAAATAATTGGTATTAGACAGGTTTATATAACTGTGCATCAGTGTTTTTCTTGTTATTATAGAGTTTTTTGACAACACCATCTTCATTTATTCTGGGATAAATGACATATCACATCTTTCTATTTCATGTACATGTATGATAAGATCAATGGGAAGCTTATCACAAATTAAAAGTATCTCTTTATACAACATTTTTAGATTTTTATTCAATCTATGGGTTTTATAATCCCCACTTTGCCTGTGTAGCACCTTAAAACATTGTTCTCTCTAGCAATGGCTAAAAGATTGTTTTACTACAATATCAAATGATTGCTATGGAATCATGATCCCCTGTGATCATTACTAACTTTCTGTTATATTTCTTTTCTTTCATTTTCTCTAATTTGTCAAGAGGCTTGCATAAATATACAAAATTAATATTGACTCAGTTTCTTTAAAATGTTCCTCCCAAATAGTAGTTCATTATTCAAACTAAAGTAGTTAATACTTTATAAAGACTCAAATGGAGGGCACCAATCCTTCCTGGCATATAGGATAATCACATAGAAAGGAAAGGAACTTCTTTCCCTATATATAGCCATACATGATGCTGCCTTTGTCTTCTTTCAATTTGCTGTCCCTAGCTAATTAAAAAATGTGTGTTGTTAACGAACAAAACTTTTAATTTATCTTTCTCTGAAACTTGTATTCATCCTTCCCTGCTATACTTAGCCCAACCCCTCTCCTCACCAGAGCTGTCACTGAGTTGACCAAAGGTAGTTCTCAGTTTTAAAGTAATTGGCCAGAAGCCAAGGAAATATCAAGCATAATAACAAAGACTTATATTAAAATTGACAAAGACAGCCATTGGTTGAATCCAAACTCTGTGTCAGGCAACAGATAATGCCCTTTAATCTTTACAATAGTTATATTTTAGGTAGGTTATTACCTTCAATTTACACATAAATAGAATAAAGCTCAAAAAACTTGAAAGTGTGCCCAAGATCATGGAGCTATGAAACAGAGTATAATTAACCAGCCCACCAGACTCCAATGCCCATATTTTGTACCTTATCAATCTTTCTGACCTTTGTTTATACTAGACAACTCTAATGGAAACATTGGGTTTACTATATAAATATAAATTGCAAATTCAAATGCAGATAGGATATTTCCAAACACACACACACACACACACACAATGTCCTTGATGCCTTAGTAATTCTGTAGTCAGTGAGATACAATTAGATTTCCAAACACTGGATACCTTGAGCAGATCACAAACAAACTGGTTTTTCCTGAGCAGTATGTCCCATGCTGAGCTAAAGATAGGTTTGGAAAATTCACATCCTGAGTGGAAACTGTGTGTGCATAGTGGCTGAGCAGCACATGGAGCTTCTGGGGGGCTTCTGATCAAACTGTCAGACTCCGTATGTTAATGATGTTATAAGAACTCACAAATTACATAAAGGAGGAGAATGAGAGCAGCACTGATTCTCTAAATTTATTGAGGTAAATTTCCAGCCAGAGAAAAAAAGGCTACAAAATGTTTGGTGCTTTAGTGAGATAAAAGACACAAAACCCATCTCTTCCACTATACCTACAGCACTGAGCAAGATATTTCTTCAAAACTGTCAGAGAGTAATGATGAAAAATACCAGCAGTCATAATTTCTAATTCATAGGGTTCTTGTGAGAAATACTCTAGACTACACCAGTAAGACTTTTCAATACATTCTAACTTGAAGGAATCACTTCATTACTATTTTTTTTATTACTGTAATGGTTTCATTCTATATTATATGCTCCTTCAGCCCAAGATTAAGTCACTGGAGTAGTTTTTCCTCTTGGTAGTTAAAGGAGCTGATGAAAATGGCCAGGAAAAGGTACAAAGCCATGTGTGGGCACAACATCCTCTCCCTTTCCCTATGCTCTCTGCTTCTGAGTTTGCCACACAGTAACATTGTGCTCAATGCACTCAAGGCCAAAATTCACATAAGCATCCTAAATTTAAGATAATTCAATCCACATTCGAGATAAAATGGGAAACAGATAAAAGGATGCTTGTAGTCAAAAGTTTTCTCGAGCCCCGCCATGTCCTCACAATCCCACAGCCCACTTATAAAATAATCACTCAGAAGCTTATATTAATTATAACTTCTTGGCCATTAGCTAAGGCTTATTACTGACTAGATCTTACACTTAAATTAACCCATAATTCTTATCTATGTTTAGCCACATGGCTTGGTACCTTTTCTCAGTTCTGCCTTGTCATCTTGCTTCCTCTATTTCTGACTGGTGACTCCTGACTCTGCTCTTCCTCTTCCCAGAATTCTCCTTGTCTGCTTGCCCCACCTATACTTCCTGCCTGGCTACTGGTCAATCAGTGTTTTATTTATCAACCAATCAGAGCAACACATAGTCACAGCATACAGAACGACATCCCACAACACTTTCCCTTTTCTGCCTAATCAAAAAGGAAGGTTTTAACTTTAACATAGTAAAATTACATATAATACAACAATTATCAAACAAGAATTACAGTTACAATATCTAGTCTATTTGTATTTGACAAAATTAAAGAAAATATTCTATCTATCCCATATTTGTGAGTCTAAAGTTTCATATCTAATTTATCTTTGATCATAACCAAGGAAACTTATAACTATCTAGTCTTCAATTACATCAAAGACCTCAGAAGGATATAATATTACCTAAGTAAACAGGAAGGGCATTGTAAGCAACTTCCAAAATTCTGGGAATGACAGACACAGCTGTCTTCCTGGACAGTTATTCAAAGCTCCTCTACAATGTTGGGGCATCTCTTTTCAGCCCACAGGCCTAGAGTTTTTTTTTTCACTTCTTCCTGTGTCCTATAGAATATTTGGCAGCCTACTCTGTGAAGCAGGAACCTGAAGAACCATTTTGTATTGCAAAGTTTAGTGGTCATCTTCCCATGGGTCCTGCTTGTCCAATTTCAGCGGTACAGGCAAGAGCAGTTTCTTGTTCAAAAAGCTATTTTTGCCAAGAAGAAGATAAATTCCATATAGAGCTCTTCAATGCCCATCTTTCTCTTTGAAGTAAATCAGTGTTGCCAGGAGAAGGTGTGTCTCACTGTCCAGAAAGTCTAAGTTTTTATAACATTTTAAATGCCATATTCTGTAGGTCTTTGAAGTGTTTGAAGATTACCTACCTAATTGAATTATATCTATGTTTACCTTGAAAACTTAACTAACATGACTATAAGTTTGGCTATCATAGAAGACTAATTATTAATCTATATTTCTTAATTATACATTACAATTTTAAATGAGTTGCACAAAAATACTTTAAACAAGAGTAGAAATATACATACAGTATAACAAAATTAACTTTAAATTTGTATCAATAAACTAAAATCCATAGCAATATAAAACAAGTTGTTCTTTTAAAGAAAGATTCAATAATCTACCTTTTTATCCTATCATATCTATATCCTATTTTTCTTATCTAAAAAAGAGATTGCATTTATAATCAGCCCTCTTTCAATAAAAATAAACATTTATAAACAACATTTGGGGAATTGGGGAGTAGCTTCTCATACTACTTCCTGCTGATTGAGGACAATCTTATGGGGATCCTGAGAAAATTAAGAATTATGGTCAAGTTCTGAGAAGACCAGCTATAACCTTTACTGATAGGTACCATCTGTTAAGGTTCAAGAGGTCTGGCTTGATCAAATCTGATCCATCTTAACCTGGAACAAATCCATAGCCTCTTGCTTCCTGTAGAAACAAAAGCAGAGCCTCATTTCCAAAGCAACGTATCCTTAGATCCAAATTTTGAAGTCAAGATACCTTTAAAATATGTATATTGGTTTAACTGAATAGCCTTTACAATAAAATGTCTCTCTGTAGTTAAAAATCCCAAAGACAATGTAGTCCAGACTTTGTGTGATTTCTATCTTTATGTGGTTTATTTCTTATATTATTTTTACTGTCCCTTTAAACAACTTTATTTTTTAAAACTGTTTCTTTATATAATTGTTTATATTCATTTTCTTCTCTCTTCTAAACCTGTGTACATTCTTACACATAATGTAAACCATTTAGAAGTTTGTTTCATCTGAATCTCTCTTTTTGTGAATCTATTGCTTTAAACTGCAGAGTGGCTAGGACAGAAGTAGCTCCCTTGGCTGCTGACTCCGCCCACCTCAGCTTGCCAATATGGTGGTGGTACATTTACATGCCAGCTCTGGGAGCCATGTGCACCACCAGCTCTTGGAAGCAGTGGGTTTATGCCTCCATCAAAGCCACATGTTGCCCAGAAACCATTTTTTGTCTGTACTACCAAAAGCTAAATCCACCATACACCACACTGTGCAGCTAGAATATGCCAAAGGAATCTGCCATGCTGCACTCAAGCCCATATGCCATGAACCCACCACACTGTAGCTCAAGTCCACATACCATGACATGTCTGTACTTTGGTGTCTCTATATGTTGACCCACATGAGACATGAAGTAGAAAGCTGTTTTGTGCTCCATTATTGTGTGTTCAGAAGCCCTTTTTAAACTCTTAGGCCTTATGGAAATTTCAGAGCCCCACATTGGGCACCAAATATAGTCAGAAGTTTTCTCGGGTCCCGCCAAGCCACCACAGTTCTGTAGCTTGCTTATAAAATAATCACTCAGAAGCTTATATTAATTCTAACTGCTTGGCCATTCGCTAAGGCTTATTACTGACTAGATCTTACACTTAAATTAATCTATAATTCTTATCTATGTTTAGCCACATGGCTTGGTACCTTTTCATTTCTGCCTTGTCATCTTGCTTCCTCTGTGTCTGGTTGGTGACTCCTGACTCAGCCTTCCTCTTCCCATAATTCTCCTTGTCTGCTTGCCCCACCTATACTTCCTGTCTGGCTACTGGCCAATCAGCATTTTATTTATCAACCAATCAGAGCAACACACCTTCACAGCATACAGAACAATATCCCACAACAGATGCTAATAGTATCTCAAGTCAAACCACAGGAACTGTAGCTAAATTTGTTATTCCTACCATCCTATGTACATACAAATGCCTCATACCTACCACACAGCAGCTCTGCAACTAGTACACTGATTGGGGTGGGAAAGTCTCTAGAAGAGTCAATCATTCTGAAAGGATTTAGTTTTACCTGGTCAGTTTTAAAATGTATGAAGGAACTTTTTAAACAAACACATATTTAATGATAACCCCATGTACCCAGAATCCAGTTTAAAAAGCTATGGACCCTAACCTAATATCATTCTGATATCTCCATATCATTTACTACATGACTTTAGTTTAAAAAAATCCCAGACTCCATATTATTGAATCCATAAGCATTTAATTACATGACTGCAAACTATGATTTTGTTATAATATTAACCATACTTTTTCAATATAAAGGATACTTATCCAGTAAAAATGATACATTTTAGATTTGTAACATGGAGTGAAAAAGCAAGTCCCTTGGTGTTTTCAAAATTCCAAGCATGTTACTCTTTGAAATTCAAGGATAATGATTCAGTATTACCAGGAATTCTCAGAAATTTCAAAATTACGATTATTTTAAGCAAACTTCAAACAAAGGAAACTGTTAGCAGAGCACACAGGCAGCCCACAGAATAGGAGAAAATCTTTACCAGCTATATTTCAGACAAGAGAATAATATCCAGAGTTTGCAAAGAACTACAGAAATTAAATACCAAAGAAATAAAACTGCCAATCATCAAATGGGCTAAAAGATTGACTAGACAGTTTTCAAAAATAAAAGAAACACAAATAGCCAATAATTACTTTTTAAAATGTTCAGCATCCCTATTCATCTTGGAAATGCAAATTGAAACTACCTTGAGATATCAGAATATCTATCATCAAGAAAGCCAACAAAAAATGTGGAGAATGTAGAGAGAAAGAATCCCTTACTCACTACTGGTGAAGAAGAAGATTATAGCCATTGTGGAAATTATTTTGGAAGTTCATCACAAAAATAAAAATATAACTACCATATGTTCCAAATATTTCATCACTGGGCATATACCCAGAAAATACCATACCCCACCATAGAGATACTTACACCCCCATGTATATTGTTACTTTATTCACTATAGCAAAGAAATGGAAATAATTTAGTCCTCAGTCAACAGATGAATAGATAATGAACATCTGGTACATATATAAAATGGAATACTAGTCAACTCTAAAGAAAAATACCATCACAAAATTCACAGGGGAATGGATGAACTTAGAACATATAATATTAAGTGAGGTCACTCAGTCTCAGAATTTAAAAATACAGAAATACAGTGCATGTTCCCCTTGTATGCAGGTCCTAGCCCATAATATATACATGTATATGTGTAAACAAATGTGCATATGGATATAGTATAGCATAAGGGTATATTTAAAAAGGAGGCCAAGAAAGGGTAATAAAAAGTAAAATGCTCACTAATGAGTTTGCATATACACAGTACTTTGTAGAAGTCCTTTGAATGCTCTCTCAAGATATAAGAGATTTTCAATGCAAAAATACTTAAATAAGAAAGTGTCCACATGTGACTCCATAAGGAACTATTAACTAACCAGTAGATTTAATCTTTTTATTTATTTATTTTACATCACTTCCCTCCCTCCTCTCCTCCCACTCCCTCCCTCCAACCATCCACCCCTCCTCCTCTATATTCACTCAGAAAGGGGCAGACCTCCTGTGGGCATCAACAAAGCATGGCAAATCAAGCTGCCATAAGACCAAGCACTTTCCCCTGTATTCAGGCTGGGCAAGGCAATCCAGCATGAGGAATAGGTTCCCAAGAGCCAGCCAAAGCACCAGGGACAGCTCCTGCTCTCATTGTTAGGAGTCCCACAAATAGACCAAGCAGAAATGCCACATACATGTAGAGAGAGACCATGCAAGCTCTCTGGTTGTTGGTCCAGAGTATGTGAGTTCCCATGGGCCATGTTAGCTGTTTCTGTGGATTTTCCTCCAATGTCCCTGACCCCCTGGCTCCTAAAATCCCTCCTCTCCCTCCTCAGCAGGACTTCCTGAGCTCTACCCAATGTTTGGCTGTGGGTCTCTGAATCTGCCTCCAACAGTCACTGTATGAAGGCTCTCTGCTGACAACTAGGATAGTCATCATAGTAGATTTAAAGTATTTTTTATTGTTTGAATATTCCTGTATGCTGTGGGTCTTTGTAAGTACTACTAAACTTAGTATGCCTTATTTTTAAACAATACTTTAACTGTAATATCATTATTACTATTAAAAATAAGAATTATGTCTAAATATCATTAATTATCCTGTCAGTACTGAAATTCTTTTAATCTATTTTTTCTCACAATTTTTTGAGCTGAATTCATATTCTCAAATTTTATGCGTTCTAAGACTCTGATAATGTTCAGCCTCCTATTGTGTATCATCCATCTGCCTGGATGTCTATTTCTATCCCCACTGCAATTTTATTGTTAAAGAAAGCATTTTGTTTGTTTGTTTGTTTGTTTAGATCCTTTCAGGGTGATTAAATATTACGGAGAATTTTCTAACCCAAATCATTGCATAATTTCATTCTTTCTGTCTCTGTGACATTACTTAACACACACAAGCCATGGTCCCCTGAGCATCCCTATAGAGCTATAGGATTGATCATAGTCTATTTTGACAAGACAACTTCATAGATAGTATTTTGTATTTCTGCAAGGAGGCATATAATGTATGGCTGTCCCTCTTTTTGAGATGGTAGTCATTGATGATTATTCTCTAGAATAATGCATGTTCAGGTGTATGTATATGTGTGAATGCAGGTGCATGTGTGTGCATGCATGTAGAGAACAGAAAACGACCTGAGGTTTCATTCCTCCTCAATTGCCATCTAGCTTATTTTGGAACAGGATCTCTCCTGTTTGGCCTGGAACTCTCTGAGTATGCTAGGCTAGATGATCAGGATGCCTGGAAGATATTCCTGTCCCTATTTCCCTAGCTCTGGGATGACAAGCACATACCGCTATACCCAGATTTTTTTAACATGGGTTCTGAGGGATTAAACCAAGGTCCTTATGCTGGAGAGACAAGCGCTTCACACACTAAGCTATCACCTTAGCTCCAGGTTCCATCTTTAAGACAAGACTTTACTATGGCTTAGCTCAACCATTTTTAGAAGCTAGCTAGATTTGATATGATTGGAAATTGAACATCTACAATAAGGACCTCACAATTTAGAAAAGATTTTATATTCTGTGCTATTCTATGTTTCAGCACTGAGAGCATGGTGTCTGTGACATCACAGGCACTCCTAGACTGTTGATCAAATTAAACTGGAAATCCAGCATTTTCTCAAAAATGTAATTTATCCAGAGAAATGCTTAATTTTCAACTGTAATCATTAGTTCTTGTAACATCAAGGACTTCATCTCTATCCTAATACCTAAGCTGCCTGTTCTTTTTAATTTACTCTTCAAATTCTGATCACATTCATAAAAGAAGAAATTCCTATGGGCTTGAATAACTGCAAATGCTAACATTAGTTTAACACTTCCGTGGCATCTGCTTAAATTTCCTCATTAAGTGTACAGGTATAACTTTCCCTTTGGCATTAGCTGGACAGTGTGTGCAAATTATGTCCCTGCTTGCACAATTGAGCATTTAGAAGGTTATCATTTTTCCCTCTGTAATGAGGGAAAATAATTTCTACTTTTGAAGCAGTCTACTATAACAATCCCTTAGTCCATGATCCACACAAACCTCTTTCTTAACCTTGACAGATTCAGACAATAGGATCAAACCAGCCTTCACTATCACACTTGGGCTTGCACAGGTCTTGTGCATGCTGTTGTAACGGCTGTGACTTCATTATATACAGCTGCCCCACTGTGTCTGGAAAACACCATTTCCTTATAGTCATCCACCACTTCTGGTACTTATACTCCTTCTACTCCCTCTTTCTCAGTGATTCCTGAGTCCTAGAAGGAGGGGCTGTGATGTACATGTCCTGAGCATACTGACAGCAGAGTCTCTTATTCTCAGCACCTCGGCACTGTGAGTTGTGAGTCTCTGAATTAGTCACCATCTACTACAGATAGAAGCTTCTCTGATGAGGATTAATGGATGCACTAATCTGTGGATAAGTCATTTAATACTATGTCTATTGAAGCCAGACCAAATTCCTGCATGCAAAGGACATTGAGCAAGAAGTCCCACCTCCTAGCTGAGGACCTCTATTGGCAATTGATACCCACTGGAAGAGGAAGAGTCAGTTTTCTTTAAGAGTGTAGCCCCTGGTAAGTCTACCACACTGCAGTGGAAGACCAGATATCCAAGAATATATAGGCAGCCCAAATTGGAATTGTTGGTATTTTTCTAAAGTTAGGCAAATAAGGAAGGGTCTACCTGGGAGGAGTTGGGGGAAGAGGAGTGGAAATGATCAAAACACATCGTACAAAACTTTCGAAGAATCAATTTAAAAAGAAAACAGCCTTCAACAGAAGCTGACAAGAAGCTACTAGACAAAGAAATGATCCTGGCTCACACTTTGTACCTTTGGTTTGGCTGTTATCTTTCATTGGCAAAGTCCTCCTAGAATAACAAGCTCTTCTCTCTTCCCTTTCCCAATCCCACACACTCCTCAGCTTCCTGCAGTCCAGTTTCCACACCACCCCACTCCACCAGCTGTTCTTGCTTACCAACATGTCAAACCAAACAAGCTTTTCTCAGTTTTCATCTCACCTGATGGTTCGGCAGATGCCCTTCCCTTTTTCAACACTCTGCTTCTCCTTCCACCTCTCAGACCACTTCTAATTCTCACTTGAGATTTTCTCATCCCTTGTCAGTATTTAAAGCAACAGGGTTTTGATTTGATTTTGTCCTGACCTCTTCTTTTCTTCCTTGTGCTTTTTCCCCAGAAACTGATCACTATGCTTTTGGAAGAGGCAACTGAATCGACCTTATTTCCTCTATCCTTGTCTGAGGGTTCAGACCCACAACTTCAATGACACACTGGGATAGCCACAAAAGACTGAGCAAGGATCCAATGTATGAATCAAACTCTTACCTGTTCCTGCCCTACCTTCTGCTGCTTCCCTCTACAAGCCTATGAAAACTCAAGTCCTGTTCCCCTAGTTATCTTATTCTTCCTTCCTTCAATATTTTACACTCAAATAATCATGAAGTGCTGCCAAATTCATATTCCAGAGATCTTCCAAAGTCATCCCTTCTGCCCCTTTGACTCTGTCCTTGGTGCGGATAATAGTGGGATATAAACAACTTTGTTTTTGCTTTACCAATTGGGTTGATTCTGAAGTATAGATGATGTTGTCTCCCACTGTTCCCCCAGAAAGTGTGATTCTTTTATTGTTTTCCTTTCCCAGACCATTTCTTCTCTACTCTACTGGTATGCTCACAGTATTGGAATTCTAATCCTTGTTTCTGGAGAATCCTGCCTAAGATACTGGGATTAAGCTTCTGCTTCAAAGTCAGCATATGATTTTCTGTACACAGAACACATGTGGTGCCATGCAGATCTAAGTTTTGAACTGGATACTTCCACTTTCATGCTTTCAAATCTTTTTTTTTTCATTTTTCTTTATTAAGAAATTTTCTACTCACTTCACATACTATCCACAGATCCCCTGTCCTCCCTCCTCCCACCCCCAGCCCTCTTTCCCAAACCACCCCGCATCCCCACATCCCCCAAATCGAGGTCTCCTATGGGGAGTCAGCAGAACCCAGCACACTGAGCCTAGGCAGGTCCAAGCCCCTTCCCACAGCACCAAGGCTGCGCAAGGTGTCACACAACAAGCACCAGATTCCCAAAAGCCTGTGCATGCACCAGGGATGGATCCCGATCCCCCTGCCTGGGTGACCCCCAAACAGATCAAGCCAAACAACCATCTTCCGTATCCAGAGGGCCTAGTCCAGTCCCATGGGGGCTCCACAGCTACTGTTCCACAGTTCATGGGCTTCCACTAGTGTAGCCGGTCATCTTTGCATGTCCTCCCATCATGATCTCAACATCCCTCACCTGCAGAATCTCTCCTCTCTCTCATCAGTTGGATTCCCGGAGCTCAGCCCAATGCCTGCATGCTTTCAAATCTAAGTCAAATTCTTTAACCTTTCTGTGTTTGTGTTTCCATTTGAATTTCAACCTCTCAGATACAGCCAAGGCAGTCTTAATATAAAAGTTTATACTTATAGGTGCTCATACTAAAAAAACCTGAGAGATCTCAGGTAAATAACTTTATTATGTAGCTCAGAGTTCTAGAAGAGCAAGAAGCAGTTGACCCAAAAGAAGCAAATGGCAAGAAATTATAAATATAAGTATAGAAATAAATGAAATACAGTCTTCAAAAACAATACGTAGAATTAGTCAGAAAATGAACTGGTTCTTTAAAAAGACTAGCAAGAGTAACCAATTCTGCCAAGCTATCCCAAAGCTAGACTAGATCTAAGTCAATAAAAGGTAGTTATTACTATAGACTCCAATGGAATACAAAAAAATTGTCAGAGATAGGTAAATTTCTAACATATCATCTACTGAAATTAAAGCCAGATGATACAAACAACGGAAACAGACACGTGACAAACAATAAGATAGAAACAGTAATTAAAAGTATCCCAAAAAAGAAAAGTCCAGGACCAGATAGGTTGATTGCTGAATTGTATCAAACTTTGAAGAACAATCTATTTATGTAAAGATGTGTTTCTGTTTTTCCTTGCCTGCCTAAGGCAACTGATTGGTCTGATAAAAAGCTGAACAGCCAATAGTGAGGGAGGAGAGATAGGCAGGACAGAAATCCCAGAAGGACAGGGAGAAATGGACTGTGGACAGTCCAAGCAATTCTAAGCAGAAAGTTCATTTTATAAGATCTAGAAATAAATCTACACATCTATAGTCACCTAATTTTTGACAAAGATACCTAAAACATGCACTTTAAAAAGGTTTTTTTTCAACCAATTGTGTTGGCAAAACTGGGTATCTATGTTCAGAAGAATCTTTCTCTGCACAAAAATCAATTGAAACAAGATCAAAGATCCGATGGGACATGAAATAATCCCAAAGACAACAAATTAACAAACACAGATGAAAATGTCAGGAAATATGAAAACTTGTCCACTATTGATGAGAATGTAAGTTGATACAGCCCCTATAGAAATCAGCATGGAGGTCCCTCAAAAAAAAACCTAAAAATAGAACTGCTGCATGACCCAGCTATATCACTCCTTGGATTATATCCAAAGAACTCAACATCCTATTGCAAAGATATATGCACATCCATGTTCATCGATACTCTATTCACAATAGCTATGAAATGGAATTTACCTAGATGTCCATTATTGATGAATAGATAACAAAAATGTGGTACATATAAATAACAGAATTTTATTCAGCAATGAAGTAAAAATGAAATTTATAGAAAAAAATTAGTAGAACTGGGAAACATTGTATTTAGCCAGTAATCCAGGTTCAGAAAGCGAATACTGCCTGCCTGCACAAGACTAAACCAGTAAACATTCAGTCATAGACAACAGAGGGCTCTGCTCTGCCCAGAAGTGCTAATAACAGTCCAGGGCTGCTAGGGGAGAGGAAGTCATTGTCTTCAGTGGTGTGGTCACCAATGAGTTACCCAAGACCCACTGGATAGCTTCACACCCATGACCATGACAGTGGCCCTGGTTAAACCCAGTCACAAAGAAAAAAGCCATGAAAATGGGATAGGGATTTGGTGGGAGGAGGATAAGAGAGTGTGACCAAAATGTATTATATTGTACATGTATGAAACTGACAAAGAGTAAATAGTAAAGTTGCTATTCTCTCTCTCTCTCTCTCTCTCTCTCTCTCTCTCTCTCTCTCTCTCTCACACACACACACACACACACACACACACACACACACACACACACACACACACACCCTAGTTTATAATTGTTAAAGATAGATATCAAAATAGGAGTAAGTATGAATGGAGTCCAGGAAACTAGAAAGGAGCCCTTGAAAGGGAGCACGGAAATAATGCTTTAAGGGAGGGGAAGATAACAGAACGTGAGCAATATTAAAGTGGAAGAGGAAATACTGGGCAGGAAAAGGGATCAACCAAAAGAGTATGTATGTAATTGCCACAGGGAAACCTGTTGCTTTGCAAGCTAATTATTTTTTTTAATAAGGCATAAACTGATACCTAGTCATCGGGTTGGTGGGATAAGTGCCTGCCACATTACCTGGCAGTAATGCCTGGCATAGTAAGTTTCAGTTGTTGGTTACTATTGCTGACCACTGATTATTACTCTTTTCCTCTCCTAAATCTGCATAGCCTTCCTTGCGCCTGAGTAATCACAACAATGTGGCAGCAGTGAGCCCCTTCCCCAGAAACACTCTCCCGGAAGACTTTCAATGACTTCAGTTTCTATAGACTGCAGAAATCCGTGTCCAAAACCCTCTGGGATGTGGACCTAGTTTCCCTTTCCAGACCAAATAAAGGTTCTCTGGGTTCCCAGCAGCAGAAAAAAGTTAAACCATGAGCACCATAGCGAGTATGTGAGAAGAGTTAAGCAGAAGGGCAGAAAGAGAAGCGATCTGTACAACAACTGGAGTCAAAACACTATTTTACTATGGGAAAGAGATACGCAACTGGTGAAGAAGAGTGTTGCAAAGTAGAGGCGGAAGTGGTCCAAGGGATGGGGCAGAGAAACTCGGCACGCATCCTAGGGCAAAATCCAACATGGATTTAACACAGGGCTCTGCTCATTGCCATGCCTGTTACCTAGCTCTGCACAAAGCTTCTCCAACCTTACTACTCTACAGCAGACCCAACAGAATGCCCCTAAGTTGGGTGTGTGTTCTTACTTCTATTTTAAGCTTTTAATCCCAATTGTTAACAACTCCATTAAATATAAAACTTCCTTTCAGAGCTACTTAGAAATGTGTTACATAAATGCTGCATATTTCCCCTCTTCTTCTCCAGCTTCTAAAAATAGGACCTCTGGTGCTGGCTCTGTTCACTGTGCTCGCTCCCACTTGCACACCTATCGTGTTCAGAGTCCAACTGGGACAGATCGCTTTCGCAGGCATTTTTTTTTGTGTCTCCATTTCTTCTTGCACATACAGCATGCTTTGCTAAATGAAGTTTAATGCGCCTGAAGAAATGACACTCTTCCATGGGAATGAGAAGGCTACAGATAAGCCTTTTTCTTTTCAGAATTTTACAGTTGCCCCAGGAGACATCTGTAGGGCACACAAAAGGACTCTGCTACAAACATTTAGGAGGGTAGAAAAGCACAACAAAATTCAGTGATTGGGAATAGTTATTCAAGAGCTGAAGTTCCTTTGAGCTGACCACTGTAACAGGCACTTAACACGATGGACTGAATTCAGTTTCTCCATCAGTCCAATGACTAGGTTCATGCCTCATTGCTGGATATGCAAATTGAATCTTAGGTTTAAAAGCTTGATCCAAACTAGAAAGTAGATAAGTGGCAATGCCTAGTTTCAGACCTAGATCTTCATGACATCATAGCCCATGTTCTGTGTGCAGAAAGAGCACACATTGATTTTTGAAACCAAAGCCCAGTCTCAGCATTGTAGACAGTGTTCCCCTGAAGATGCACAAACAAGGATCAGAATTCTGGTCCTCTGGGTATACCAATAGAAGAGAGAAGAGGAAAGCAAGACAGGGCACATCTTCCGAGGCAGCCTAAGAGACCACGTGGTATACAACTCAGAGTCTACCCAATTGGGCCGGCAAACAAATGAGCTTTGTTTTTCCCACCCACACACGGACCTGCCATTAGTTGAAAGCTGCTTTGTTGTTCAAGAGAAAGCATTAAATGTCACACGCAGAACTTGCCCTGATTGTGAGCTACCCATATTCCTCAGAGACTTATTCTGGCGGAGTCACAGGTGTGTAAAGAATGCAGCCTGCGGCAATTTATGAGTACTGGGGCTGTAAGCAGGCCGACAGGGCTTTCTTTACATATGCATATGGTCAGAGAGCTAAAAACAGAAAGCCCCACCCCTGGGATCCACGGGTGCAATCAGGCCACTTCACCCTGTGAGCTAAGTTTACCAGATCCACCACGGGGTGTTGGTATTGACTCTCTCTGGTTTTGTCGGTGAAGTCTTTCTTTTCTCCCTTCAGCTGAGCAATAGGAACTGAAGGAGACATAGAAATGATAGAGGGAGAAATATGTCTAGTGTCCCACAGCAAATAAAAGGCAAATCTATGGTCTGCGCCTAAGTTTCTGTTGCTGTTGTTATTTTAGTCGTTTTGTGCTATATTTTGTTTTCTCTTGCCTGGACAATGAAATGTTCCTCATACTGCCCCTGTAGGCTGCAAAGATATGCCAACAGCCACAGAATTTCACCTTTATGAGATTATTTTCCAAAACAGGATAGTGTGTGTGTGGGGGGGGATTCCCCTTACATCTCTTCCAGATTTTTGAAATTCTGAAGTTCCTTGATTAGTAAGCATATATTCGAGAGAACTAAATACTGTATCAGTCTTTGAGGTTAAAAAAAAAAAACCCTCTTTAATCAACTGTAGGGCTTAGATCTTTTAAATTAACATACCAATAGCAAGAAGAGTTCCCAGATGCCAGCTTACTGTGTGCTTACTATCCAGTTAGCTCAGTCTTTTTCACTGTAACCCTAAAAGATGCTTTCAACTTAGGAATCCAAAGCCCTGTAGGGACTCAGTGGCACAGGCTTACAATCACAGCATTCAAGAGGGAGAGGCATTAAGAACATGCTGAGCTACTAAGAAAAACCCGGTCTCAAAACATAAAAATATCAAAAGCTTTTCCATAGCACACAGCAGTACGTATCTAGGATTCCCCAGAGAGAATTACTCAGAGAAGGTAATTGCTATAAAAACACTAAGGAAATTATTGTTAAATAGTGACACTGTTTTCAGAAATATGAAATCTAGAGTACTTTGGGGAGTTTTGAAATATCATAATATCCTGAACAATGTTTCCTTGGTTGTTGAATGCTGCTGTATTCTTGAAAAGAAGTCAAATAAACAATGCCATCCACATTTATTCTTGAGATTGGACTGCATCATGTCATCATTCACAGCTTGTAAAACTGAAGGCCAGGGAAGGAAGGAATTCAAGGATCTTCAGCTAGCTAAATCAGCCAGAATTAGACCCGGGTGTCCCAGGACTGCAGGTCTGCAGCTTTTCCATTCACCCCATCAAGTTGTATCTTTCCATTCCAACTGCTCCCTTGGACCGTTACAAATGGCCACAACCCCTAGCACTAATGCAGATTTGGATGCGATCTAATGCCCCACTATTCTAACAGTTGTCAGAAACATTTGTCTCACAAACATTTTAAATGGTATTATAATGGGTTTTTCCTTTTTTTTTTTTTTTAAATGTCTTTTCTCTGAAAGAAGCAAGAAGCCAAAGCTCCAGGCTTTTCTGCTTCATCATTATATAATACTTGTCTGGGACTGCAAATCACTCGCAGAAGGACAAAACTCGGGGGAAGAAAGGGTGGGTGTGAATCTTTTGTGATTTCTTGAGTGACGGGGGGCGATTTGTCATTTTAGGAAAACTGGAGCCTGTGTTCTCAGATTCATGCACGATCCAGCCTGTTTGACTCTATTGAAAACTTGCCGTTTCTGAGCCCGTCCCTGAATTGGGGGTAGAACACACGGGTAGCAGACAGACCTGTTTTTCTCTCTTCCCTTCTCCCCAAGTTAGAGAACAAGCTAATAATAAATCAAAGTTCTAGAACTTGAATTTGAACTGAAAATACCTCAGAATAAAACCTGTTTCTTCCATCCCGTAAATCAACCCAGAGCAGAGACCACGTGCATTTTCTGTGAACGCACGCCCCCTGCCGGTGAATTTTGATAATGACCAGCTCTTGGGAGAAGTAAACAAAATTACCATACCAAAAAGAATTTTTTATTGGCGGGGAGAAGACCTATAGAGAACTCATTAATGTAACTTTCTAGTCTTAAAGTTGGCGGTTATGGAGAACCCGCAGAGAGTTGTGTTGGTTCTCATGGAGACTCTCACAAGAGAAATTCTTGGGGAGCTCTCCAAATACCTTGCTGCTGAACATATTTATAGAAATGTGAAAATAAAGCATCTCTCAAACGACAGCAGTGTAAAAATTTGGGGCTATTTCTATTAAACTCCTACCAAAACAGCCCAAAACAGCATACAGTACCCTCAACTTGGGAAGATGAATAAAAAGAATTCCAGAGCAAATCAAGTTAACTGGGAGGGTGAGAAGGACAAATAAAGTTAACTGGAAGGAGCCTTCTTTCTCATGTTGAAGGACAGGTTGGCCTAGAAGCTCACTATACAGCTGAGGCCAGCTAAACACTACCGCCTATCCTCCTGCCTCAGCCTCTTGAGTTCTGGAATTACAATCTTGAGCCACTATATGTGGCTTTAGAGATACTTTTAAAGTATTTTGTCTCGAAATCAAGATGATATGTTGTTCAAATACAGTACACCTGAAACTTTTATCCGCCTTTTTGCCTCCTCATAAAAAGCCCTGACATGTGCCGCCCATAGTTATTTAAGTTCTTCGTTTGAAAGGTCATTCAGTTCCTCTATTAGGCATTCTGCTCAGCTGGATTCCAGTCTCTGTCTCCTGCTCCCGTTTGATAAGGAACGCATGCCAGTGATCTATGGTTAGCTGATGGTGGCGACTGTTTTTCCTCCCGAATGCCCTTCCCTGCTTTTCTTTCTCCTTCTCCGCCACCCACACAGTCCTCTCATTTGGACTACTTCAACTGCCTTCATCACTCATCCAGATCATTTCTGGCCTCACTGTGCACCCACGTTTATCCCCTTAAAGTGTCTCAATTTAACCCCTTGCTCGCAAGAGGAAGACACAACTCAGCTGGCTAAGTCTAGCACTCACGGGGACTGTGCACAGGTTTTGCAGTTCCCACCCAGAAACTAATCAGGCTGGAGCCCATCAGCAAACAGATCACATTACATAAGGCAGCTGGAAGGCGGCTTGGAGGCTGGGTAGGCAGATCACAAGGCTGCTGCTTCACCCACGTGCTGGAGAATCTTCCATCAGCCCCTCGGGAGAAGCAAACCCAGACGTCTGTAGTTAACAGCGTACATTTTGTGCCTGCCAGCGTGCACACAGGTATAGAATACTACTTGCTACGTCTTATGTCCGTGCACCCCGAAATCAAAATACTCATCAGGGTTCATGTTTCCCCCGGGGAATACAGAAACATGCTTTACTTCTTTGAAATTCCTTCAACTCTTTATTAAGGCTCCTACTGGGCTGGGGATAGCTTTTGTTTTATTGCCTGGGCAGCGTGCGTTTAGTGACTAATGGGCACAAAGCAGGACAGCCTTGTCACAAAAGAGAGTAACCCAAATTCTCCCTTCCTGCTCCTTCGCTGAGCTTTCTCACTTGGCTGCTCAGTGGGAAGAAAAGAAAGCTTGCGGGGTGGGATTGGATTCAGCTGCCATTATCTGATTCTGACCACACTGGAAGAAGTCTAATTCTCAGGCACAGTTTTGGTTTGAGCAGAGAGTGGGCAATTAGAAACCTCCTCCACCTAGAAAGAAATCGTGATAAGGGAGAAATTTCTTCAAAGGAAGGGGAGTGGCTGGAATCGAAATCCGTTTTCATCACACGTGATTTGGGCAGATCTTAAGTAGGTCGTTGCACTTCTGCACTTGGATTGCGCTTTGCCTTCGATGGCTGCGCATTCAGCCTGAGGCGATGATGATAACCATGATTAAACAGCGCTTCTAGGAGAAAATGTTTGTTGTTGTTTCCCTACCAAGACAGCAAATGCTTGTTTAGTATGCAAGAAAACTCCTCCCATTTGTGAGATCAAATTTTATGTTATATGATCTTTTGTTAGATGGTTAAGATTGCACTGCATTGTAGAAAGGACGTTAGTAGAATTTTTAAAAAGAGAGAAAGAGGGAGGAGAGAGAATGCAGGAGATAGAGAAGGGTGGGAGGTAAAAAGGAAGGGGGAGTGGGGGGGTAAAAGAGTCCAAGAATGCTTAAGCATGTTAGAGAGAATAAGAAAAGGGTGTGTGGGTCCATTGTTCACAATAGAAGGGGCTGTTTAAAGCCAGCAATTTCAGGAGCCAGGAGGGCATCTAGATTAGGGATATTCCAGCTATGTACAACCCCCCCACCCCACTGGGAATCTCTGCTGACAAGAATGTAATGGGAAGTGTGGCTGATGTGAGAATCACCGAGAAAGAAGGCTGAGGACTCTGGTGGTGAAGAGGATTCCTTTTTCTCAAAGGAGATCGAAATGAATCCATTCATTCTAAACGAAAGATGCCAAGTACATATGTGAGATGGAGTATAGAAACTCTCCAAAGAGGACATTAAACATTTTAATTACGTCTAGAAACTCTCCAAAGAGGACATTAAACACTTTAATTACGTCTTTGCCTATAGACCTGCAGTCGACTCCTATACTAAACAATATAAGAAAACAATTCTTCATGAATAATTCATAGGATCTCTATGTGGCAGTCACACACTGTAGAACTGAGGCCCTGCATCTCTCCTGCGAGGAAGCCTTTGGAGCCATTGCTTACATAAGTGTGGGATGGTAGCAGTGGTTCAGGGATAATGTTTTTTCAGCCTATTTGACTAATAATTTCTAAAATCTTTAGCAACAACTTTGAAGCACTGAATTCTGAATTGTGTTCAGTGTAGAACGTTCTGGGCTTCTTGGTCAGTTGCCTCTTCTGTAGCCTTCACTATTAATGTTAATGGTAATAATATTTTGTTGGTGCAATGAGGTTTATAATAAAGACAAAAGGAAATACTGTGTGCTCCACCAGTTTCTGCGAAATGATTTCATTAAAGCTTTGCTGCCATCTAGTGATGGATTTGAAAAACTGCCTGATTTAGACAAAAGTCATTCCACTGCTTTTTAAAAGATGACTGCAATTGTTCAGAGGGCTAGCGACCAAAATACTAAGGTTACAATGTTAAACATTCCAGTAATATAAATATAATAACTTTAATAAGTTCCCAATATATTGTACAACTCAGTTACTTAAAAATTGACAAAAGAATATGATGCTGTAACCAAAACCATTAACAATAATTATAGTTAAGGCTTATGTAATACCTACCCCATTTATATAAACCTACCCTGTGCCTGACATGTCTTGGTACAATAGGGAAAGCCTCTGCAGATGGGAACAGCTATCATAAGCCATAGCTACAAATAACTGTCCATATACTTCCTCCCCAGAGTAAACAAATGTGTTCACTCTAGGTCCTCATATATGTTTTCAGGGGAATTTGTTAGAGCTGAGGGAAAGTTGCAGTGTAAGTGTTAATATATCATTTAGTTGATAGTACTGAATAGTACACTATAACAAGCAGCCCAGGTGGTCACTTACGAGTTTTTCTGCACATTCCAGTTTACTAAGAGAGACGAGAGTATACTGTGTGAGGTCATTTCTTTTCTGCTCTTCT
The DNA here is from genome assembly GCF_903995425.1 of Onychomys torridus. Taxonomy (NCBI): domain Eukaryota; kingdom Metazoa; phylum Chordata; class Mammalia; order Rodentia; family Cricetidae; genus Onychomys; species Onychomys torridus. The sequence goes on along the minus strand of NC_050466.1, from coordinate 64,730,820 downwards.
CAAAACCCGATCACCTCCTTTTTGCTGTTGAACGTCTATTCTGAATTTCTATGAGGGAACCACGTCGCCTTCACCATCAGTGATTCATATGAGGCTGACCCCACCCCCGGCTAGCCAAAAAGAGAAAATTCTCTTTCTCATAGTGACAATAATTTAGTTAGGTCTGGGCAAGAAAATTAAACACACATCACTCTGAGAGTTGTGTTGCTGTTATTGTTGTTAACATTTTAAAGGATATTTTGAATAAGCTGATATTGACTGAACTTTTCTGGGGAAGCATGAAGAAATGTGGTGTGGCTGTCTGTCTGATGATTATACCTTTAAGAAATCATATCTCTCTGGGTTTGCTCTGGCCTGAAGTGGAGCAGTCTGTTCCTATTCATTGTGGAACAGAACTAGACCCATGCCTGCCTAACTGTAAGCACCAGAGCTTCAGTACTGCATTTGCTCATCTTCCTCTGCAAAGTTCTGTTCTTGGAGGAGATCCCTTTGCTATCTTGTTACCTCTGTATTTTACCTTTTTACAAATATTTTGTTTATTTTGTGTGTGTAGGTGTATGTGCACATTATGCTCACACACATATATGTGTTGCCATGTGTGCCATAAGACCCATGTGGAAATTAAGAGGACAGCTTGCAGGAGTCTGTCTTTTCTTCCACTATATGGGTCCCTATTGGTGAAATTATTAAGGCAACTCCACGTAGTTAAAAGGGAGGTTTATTTTGTGGGGTAACTTACAAATGAAGGGTTAGGTTACAGGGTCTGGGAAAGGTGTGGGGCAGTCTGGCGGTGTTCTCTGGAGAACTCTGCTAGATCTACCTCCAGCGTCCAGGGTACAGGAACCAAGAGAGCTCCCCCATCCAGATCTTGGATCTTATCTTCAGGGGCCCTCTCTTGGCTCTGCCTTGTAGGCATGACAGTTACTGAAACCTCAAAGGGGATGGTATTTCTAGGTCAAAGCTGGAATGGCTACCCACTACAGGTCCCGGGGATTGAATTCAGATCATCAGATTTGGCAGCAAGTGCCTTTAGCCACTGAGCCATCTCTCCAGCTTAAAAGCATTTTTTGTTTGTTTGCTTGCTTGCTTGTTTGTTTATTAAACAGGGTTTCTCTGCATAGCCCTGGTTGTCCTGGAACTTGTTCTGTAGACCAGGCTGGCCTTGAACTCACAGAGATCTGCTTGCCTCTGCCTTCCAAGTGCTGGGATTAAAAATGTGTGTGTATATTACCTCTGTATTTTAGAGGACACTTTTTATGTTTAATACATTAACTCTTGACTTTTTATTCAAGTTCTTAAGATTGCCTAAGACGGAACATTGTAAGAATGGATGTTTAATTTTATTCAGTAATCATAAAGAAATTTGAGAGTAATCTCTAGTTGATGTCTTTGTCCTTTTTTCAATTCTTAAGAATTTTTCTTATATATTTTTGTCCTTCAAATAAGAAAAATGGAGCTTGGAACTGTTGCTCACAGTCCTTTGCAAAATATTTTGGGTACAAATTAATTGATATAAAATAACTTGATTGAAAATGTTTGGGTTGAATATAATTAGCCAAAGCAACAAATTAAAAAATTAAAACTGAATATTTCAAGATTGTTTTTGCAGACATTGATAACTTTTTCTACAATTAAAGAAATCTTTACAAAATGGAAATAGAACATTAAATAAAACGAATATGATTATCTTCCTTTACAGAAATCATAACATGAGACAGACTTTTGTTGTTTTCATTTTATTATTTATGTGAATAGATGTTTTACCTGCATGTAGTATGTGCAGTGCGTGAGAAATCCAGAAGAGGGGGTTTGGGTCACCTGGAACTGGTGTTACAGACAATTTCAAACCTCTATGGGAATCAAACCCAGGTCCTCTGGAAGAACAGCCAGTGCTCTTAACTACTGAGCCATCTCTCTAGCCCCATAAAATCCTTCACGTGTTTTAAAGAATATTTAGCCATTCCCCCTCCTGAAATTGGAGTCTTCACATGCACACTACTCTTCTGTTTGTTATTTAGAGTTCATTCTCATATGCTTACTCACCTCATGCTGTTTTGCAAATGCCTTAATGAATTATCACAGTTGCCTGCAGCTCTACGTGAATTACTTGAAAGCAACTTAGCCAAAGAATTAACATTTAGCATTTCCATGCAACCTAGGATAATTGCATCCATTTTGAAGACATTTGTAAAGTCATTTCCATACCTTCTCATTGCCCTTTGACATTTAGAAAATTGATCTTCCACCCATCACTTGATCTACTTTATTCGTGTTTACAATCTTTGTACAAGAACTTGTGTTTCAAGTTTTCACAGCTGTATTTGGCATTACATGGTCAGCTTTTGTAGGATGTTTGCTGTCAGACTGATGTGGTATGCTAGCAAGGACCAGTTTAGGAATGCTTAACATTGCTAACCTAAAGGAAGGTCTAGCTGCTGTTTGCTTGCTGCTGGTTGGGAGACAGAAATCTCTTCATGGTTTTAAGAGAGCTAGAGAAATGAGATTTCAATATCTAAATATTGATCTCATATGACTGAAAAGGGCTTTGAGCTATCAGTAATCAATGAAGCCACTTGCGGTTTGAGTTCATTACTGAATAAATAAATAAATAAATAAATCTTCAGTTGTCTCCCACTGAAAGTCACTTTTCCAGCTGACAGCTGATACCTCTACACACAGTTGGGCACTCAATTAGTTAGAAATTTTAATAATTAAAGGGGTAAAAATTGCTCCAATTTTGAAAAATGTGCAAAAAACGCTTAAAAGTACATGAAAGACTGCAAGAATCACCCCGTGCTGTTTATTATAATTATTCAAATATTTAATAAGTAAAAAATTAAGCATGAAGAAATATTAATTTCAACATTTTTCTTTTAACTTCTTTTTTTTTTTGGAGGCGGGGTTTCTTTGAGAATTCTTGGCTGTCCTGGAACTAGTTCTCAAGGCCATCTGACTAGGATGGCCTTGAGATCACAGAGATCCACCACCTCTGCCTCCTGGGTTTGGGGATTAAGGCTTGTGCCAGAACTCCTAGCCCCAATTTCCACAATTTTTTATTCAGCAAAATAGCCTGGGACTGCCTAATGACGGCTCACAGCTATGAGCTATAATAGTTTTGCACATCCCACATATTTCTCCAGTGCAATGCTTAGACACTCTTCCCAATGGAAGGTGGGGAACCTACCTTCATTCATTTGAATCCTGGCAGGCCTGTGGTCAAAGCAGATGGGACTCCTGAGACTAGGCCATAAAAGATACAGCGTCCACCTGGTCCTCTTAAATTACTCACTCTTGAAACTTTTCACTGAGTCTGGGGATTTCTGGTATACTACATCACACTTGACAACCTCAGCCTTTAACTGCTCCCACTGAAGCCCCATGTATCACAGTGTCACCTCTGCTGTGCCCCACCTAATTTCCTGGCCCACAGAACTCTTGAACATCATAAAATAGTTGTTTCCACCACTATATGTGGTGATGACTTACTGCAAATTGGTAGACAATCAGAACATAGGAGCTGGAGAGATGGCTATCATAAGAGCACAGGCTGCTAGTCCAGAGGACCTGGGTTTGATTCCCACAACCCATGGTAGCTCAAAACCATCTGCAACTTCCAGTTCCAGGGGATCTGATGCCCTCTCCTGGCCTCCATGGGCACACAGACATACACACAGGCAAAACACCCACACACACCAAATCAATTGAAAAAAAAAAATAGGATCAATGAATAGCAAGAAAAAGAAACTCTATCCAAATAGAAATTCAAGCAGCATATCATTATGTTTTTTCTGGAAGGGCAGATGGCCTGAAGCCAGCATCTACACAATTCCATGGCAGTGTTTAAAGATGTATGTGGGTAACCAAGACCTGAAGGAGACACAATGAGAAGGCAAGTGACAACATTCAGAAGAAGGGACATATGAATAAACTTCTCTGAAGATGCTAAAATCACTTCCTTAAAGTGTAAATGGTCATTAGAAGGTGCTCTGTGAAATTACCTCTCTACTTTGTCAGTCACCTTTCTCTGCCTCAGCTTGCGCAGAGGGTCAGTGATCAGCCTGGATAGAAACTATCTGTAGGATTAGCAAGAATGACCTGTCATTCCATGTGCCCTGTTTTCTAGGAAGCTTTTTTGTTTTGCAACCCTTCTGGCTTGCTTCTTTTTTAAGCAATCAGTTGCTTGCTAAAGGGAGGTGGGTAGAAACTCTCCTGATTATATTTAGGTGCAACTGTATGAAATCGTCCAGGTCCATCCATTCTGACTTACAAGACAGCAATTTCATGTAGCTCAACCTGATTCAGTAGACTTCTTTTCAGGGTAGACAAATAGAAAAAGAATTTAATCAAAGTAACTTATTGATCTTCACACATGATGCTTAAGATCAATTTAAGAGCTAAACCATGAAGTTATTATTCTATGGAAAATAAGTTGTCTTCATTATATAATGTCAGGCGATCCCTGCTTAAAGCTGAGCAATGTAGGAGGAATGTGAAGAATGAAGGGAGAAGGAGGATAAGATGACTAGTAGAATTAAAAGGGAATCACATTCCACCATCAGAAAAACTATGTCTGATTGCTCTCCTAAATTTAGACAATGAAATGCATAAGGAACCCTTACCCATCTGAGTCACAGGTAGAATGGAAGGCAGAGGTTACAAAAATTATTTTTCACCTCTTTTATGCAATGTATCAATGAAGATATTGCAAGGTGATTAGAAGAAAATAAATCCTTAATTTGAGTCATCTACAGATAAAAGGAAATGTGAAATGTCTTCAGGTACTTTGTTGCACTTTTATAAACAAGAAACAGAACAACAAAATAAAAGCTCTTGGAATATGCCTGGCAATGCCTCACAGCAATACACCAAATGCCAAGCACCAAGCAGAGCAGAGGGAGGAGATACTCAAAGAAATCCACACATTCCTGCCATATTATCCTAATTTCTAATTCAAAATTCAAATAGTATGTGTTAGCAAATTCTAGAGCAGGCATATCCAACTCACAGCCCACTTGGCTGCTTGCAGTCCAGTATAGCTATGAATGCATGCAGCCCCACACAAAATCTTAATCTGAATTAAAACATGGACACTTATTGAGATTCTTTTATAAATTCAAGTATGAGATATGAACTGTGCTGGTGACACCATGTCACCATGTCAAAATGTTAGCTAGAATCTATACTCTTAGGGGGCAACAGTAAACACAACAAATCACAGGAGAACTCCTCAAGGACCTAGGTTTCTAGAATCCAAAACTAGACAGAAATGAAGATATACCCTGATTACAACCTGTGACAAAAAATGTCATCAGTCCTAGAGAAAATTAAAGAGATAGATAAAATAAAAGGAGTTCCAAGATTAGACGTAACAGAGGACAGGTTGTGACACACATCAGGTGAAAACAGGGTAGTCTCACTAGTGAGATTTGAGCAAAGACATGAGGGATGCAAGAGAGCTAGCAGTGGATGCCTCAGGAACCAAGAGGAAGAGCTAGTGCACAGGCCCTACCTAGGGCAAAGACACATCTGGTGTTTTCTTTGAACAGCAAGGATGTCAGCAGAGTTGGAGCAGAGAGAGCAGGGGGGAGAAACAAAGGGGAGAAAGAAGACCAGGAGGTGAATCAGAGAACAGGAGCTCAGGTTATGGAGAGCCCTTTTGCTCAGAGTAGGGGTGGGCCTCAGCAGGATGAGCCTCAGTGTGCTCTGCAGTCCTGCCACACAAACTTAGTGGTAGTCTGATTTCAACAAGATCCCCAAAGGATTGTGAAAAGTTGAACAGTGCTGGGGTGGGACCTTTATGGCCTTTTTAACACCAGGGTTTTGATTAGGGTGAAAAGGATGCCACTGCATGGGGCGGAGCAGAGCCCCATGATCCACTTTACACTGAGAAGGTGCACCTGGGTTGGTACTGTAGCTCAGTAGGTAGTATGCTTGCCTCACATGCACAAAGCCCATGGTTCCACCCCCAGTAGCCCAGAAACTTGGTATGGTGGTCTTTCACTGTAATCCTAGCACCTGGGATGAATTAGAAGCTAAAGGTCATTCTTATCTACATAGCAAGTTGTAGGCCAGCCTGGGTTACATGAGACCTTACTCAGAAAAAAAAAAAAAAAACTTTTAAAGAAGCACTGTGGGCTTTCTAGGATAAAGAAAGAAGAGCCATCAAAGGCAGAGATGATGAGTCTTGAGTAAATCATGTACTCCATCTCTAGTACACTTTCGGCAAATGGACCAATTACACATTAATGGGTTAGGAAATGCTTCTAAAGGAAGAGACCCTTCAAACCACCTTTCTATTTGTTTCATATTATTTGTGTTTGTAGTGGAGGTATTTCATAAGGACATTTTCATGAATGTATACATTGTACATTGAGCATACCCCCAAAGCCTGTTACTCTCTTCCATTCCCCCCTCACCTCCCATTGTTCCAATGGACAGTGTTGCTTTTACTTTCATGCCATATGTACATTAATGTATCTATAATCTAGGATCCACAAATGGGAAATACATGCAATATTTGTCTTTCTGAGTCTAGCTTAACTTGTGTGACATGATTCTCTCCAGTCGGATTTATTTTCCTACAAACAACATAGCTTCATTCTTCTTTATGGATGAAAAAAATGATGTTGTATATATATCCCACATTTTCTATATCCATTCTCCTCAAACCATTTAGCTTAAAGAAGGGTACTGAGTCCCTGGGAAACAAATACATGTAGACCAACACCATTCCCATTATGACCACAAGAGTCTCCAAGAAAGATGTCTGCCCTGAGTTTAGTGGGAGAAGCAGTTAAGCTGGGGTTGTGGAAAGTGGAAAAATGAATTCTGGAAAGAAACAGAATCATATGTGAAGACACAGGTGTGAGGACATACTTTGAACAAAGTGGTTGTGGGAAGAGAGAACTGGAAAGGAAAGAGACTAAAGAATTACCAGTTCATAGAGTGCCTCATGTGCTCTCTTAAGAGGTCATTTCAGGTGCTGAACAGATTGTTCAGTGGTGAAATGTGCTTGATGTTCTTCCAAAAGACTGAAGCAACCAATCTGGCACTCACAACTGCCTATAACTCCAGTTCCAGGGTATCTATGCCCCCTTCTGGCCTGAACAGGTACTGCATTCATATGCATATATCCACCCACAGATAAGCACACATATTTACATAAAGGCAAAATTTTTAAGAGGCCATGTCAGATTTCAACCTGAGAGTAAGATGTATATTCTGGAAAGACTATCTAGGAATGGGAGGGTAGATTTTTCAGAAAGATCTGGGTCTGTAGGCAGCTCAGCCTACACTGTGATTTCCAAACCACCCAGAGCTCCCTAGGGACACATTTTCTTCAAAAAAACAGAAGTGGAGGGTGTGGGCAAGGCAGGTAAGTGGGCAGTGTTGCTGGATCTGAAGACAAGGAGAACATACCTGAGTCAAAACAGGACAAGAGTAATTAAGAGTAATTCTTTCAGGGACTCAAAGCCAAAAAGTGGCAGGCAGAAACATCTGAACCCTAAGTAGAAGTCTATGAACTTTATAATTAGGCAAGTTCCAAACTTCCTGAACCTCAGTTATTCTTCCATAAGAGTGGGTATTTTCCATTTCTTCCACAAGATCTCAGCATGCTATGTAGAAAACCAAATCAGATGTTCTGTATATGGCGAACAGTTAACAAATTGCCTTTTGAAGCACTCTGAGTGGCATGCATTTGTAGCCAAGGTTAAGAAGTACTGATGCTATTCAGCTGCTTTATTGCTGCACAAAAACCCAGAAGCCAACACACTAAGAAATAATGGTTCGAGGACACACTTGGTACTTAGTTTAAAAAAATAGGAGCTCTGTGGTATCATGGGGAAGGGTGCCATCTGCAAACTGTGCAACTGAATGTAGTATTACTTGACAGCATCCCCAGCATTATCAGGTTGTTGGGAAGATGCAATCAATGTGCACAGACAGCTCACCCCAGTGCCAGGCACCACTGAGTGCAACAATTAAAGGTTAGCTACTGCTCTTAGCTGTGCCTGGACTCTCAAGCCAGCATTCTTTCAGTGTCTGTGGCAGGCTGTATGAAATCTCTTCTGAATTTTAATCTGCTTGCTTCATCCCTTGTGTCATACATGGGAATAGGTGTTTAGACACTGAACTGAAAAACAAAATAAAGACAAGAGCTGACTGGTTCTGATTCTTTCTGCTGGATGATGGCAGCAGAAGTTTGAATCAACAGAACCAAATATATCTTTTGTACTGAAGGGATGTATTCAAGCACAGGCCCCAACCAGGTGCTGTTTGTACTGTCACTGGCTTCCCGATGTCACTGTTTTCCTGTATGCAATCAGTAGTCAACACCAAAAGCTCTGAAAGAAATGGAGCATTTTTAGAGCACTATTAGCTATCTCTCTGAGATCAGCTGTAAGTGCAACATAAGTGGGACCTTTATTACATCAATTCCTTCTTGCAGTCTGATGCATCTTACTGAAAGAAAGCATGCTGGAAAGAGCCAAGTAGGTGGGCTTTTCAGCTTGGTTGTCTATTAAAGGACAACTCTTGGGTTATTAACTATTACCTGAAATTCGTGTGCTATTGCAGAAGTGACCTTCTCCAGGGAAGGGCCTGAGTACAGTTTGGAGCTGAAGTGCTTTTTAGTTGTTTGTACAAATGCGGCAAGATGTTAATAAACTTGCTTCTTGCAGGAAAGTTGCCCTGGTAATTTCTTTGGAGTGCCTCTGAAAAGCCAGCCCCTAATTAGTCACCATAGGCCAGCTTTGGCTTGTTTCACATAGAGCACAGGGCTTTTGAATTTGAGCATGAGAGGGAAAACATTTTCTTTGGTATGTATGAAATTCTAATTGCTACCAGAAGCAAGGTAGCTATATAATTGCCAGATCCCAAACAAGATGATTTGGAAGGTACTTTAATTAGAGTTTGTTTTACATTGTGTCTTCTTATGAAATTGAAAACATCAACCACGGAAAACTCTCTATAGATAAGCTTCCTTGCATTTTGTTAATTCAGTAAAGATTCTTACAGATCAGCATTGTAGGCTCAAGACCCAGACAGATAACTTTGTTAATTTGGTGACTGTAAGGGAAGTTGACATAAACTAGGACAATACCAGTGAAAAATGCTTAAACTTAGTTATCAGTAGATTGTGATTAAGCAAATTTTGCCATTTATAGGAAAGCTTTGTAGTTATTTTACCAGGCAGAGGTTAGATGAGGTTTAAACATCTCAACTCAAGATAATCCCACCTCTCTAGAAAAGCAGACTAAATTCTTTTGTATTGCCTAAGTAATCAGGGTGGGGAAAAGAGTAAACACCATATTAGAACTAAGTATCCTGTCACTTTCATGTGAGTCACATTTACTTGAGTACAGCAAATGTTCATGTCAATCACTGTGGGCCTCCTGGAAGTAGTAAGAACCAAATGAGTAAGCTTTTGGAGGAGGTAAGGACAATGCAATCCACATTGCCCCTCTGTTCTCAAATTGACCACATTCTTACAAACTATAATTGTGAAGTTAGCAGCCCTTTCTGTAGTATATCCTGAGTTGCTGACCCCTCCCTGTAGCACACCCTTTGTTGTTAAGTGGCTTTGAGTTTCTCCAAAAAGGCTATTATATCACTTCCTTTGATCAAAAGAATGGACAGAAGCATTCAGGTGTCAGTTTGAGACCTGCATGTTTCCTCTTGTTCTTCTGTGACTCTTCCATCCTGTTAGAAGGATGTGTCTAGCAATGAGACATGCATAGCTGAGCCTCCCTAACACAACCCCACCCAGATCAGCCAACCCCCAGCCAACCACAGACTTGTAAGCATAATATACCACTGCCATCTTACACCACATCTGGGATGGATTGTGAGGCTAGGAATCTGTAAATACCTAAAATATAGGGCCCATTTAATTTCAATAATGGAGAATGTATTATCAAACTATTACCTCAATGATAGATTATTTCTCTATGATACATCAAAAATAATTCACTAACAATCTGATGTGCCTTGATGCTCTGCTAGGTGCAGATATTCAGAGTGGTATACAAAGTAGTTTGCTATGTCTCAGACTCTGATATTTCGACTCTAGTAATTGAAAAACTGGAAAGACAACTGCAAAGGCCAGTCAACAAAAGGAAATGATAAACTTTCTCTTTTATAGAGGTCCACTTTCCTAAAGCCAGGTATTATGATAATTTTGTCTTTATTTGAATGCTGAATCAAATGGGTCAAGGACTAAATCATGGTGATTCAAATTTGGGAAGTTCCTCTTGTCTTGATTTTTTATGGAGGTGACTGATCTGACCTAGATGGGAGCCTCTCAGTATGGACAGATGCTAGAGAGCATTTGTCCTGAGCTGTAATCAGATGGTGAGCTGTACAGTCAGATGGTGAGCTAAGAGTAGAACCTGGGGATGGATACTGTCAGGATAGACACAAAGGGTATGGTCCCAGAGAATAGAGCCACTTGGCAAAATACTAAGGGCTACAGTGTAACAAAGAGAGATCAAAGGGAAATAAATTGAAAGATAAATTCCAAAATGACAGCTGAGACAAACAACAATTGGAGTGTTCCCCCAAAAAGCTTTGTTAGCTCATGTACTTGTTTAGATGGGGTTTGGCGCCAAGTGAGACTTTTTTACTTTGTAAGTGCTTTGTGCTATGATGCCTTTTAATATTCTTTGTTCTGCAGTTCCCTTTCTATAATATCAAGGGCCAGGAAAAGCTGCGAAGGAAAGGACTATTCTGCTAGGTTAGAGCTGGTATCTTACTCTGCCCAGGAAGTCTCCATATCTCGAAGGAGCCTCCTTTGAGCACATGGAAATCTCCTTAAGGGGACAAGTGAAAGTTGGTGGGTCCTTCACAGGCACCAAGAAAAAGGTTTGTCAGGTTCTTCACCTGGATCCTGAGACTTAGTTTCTAGCACTTTGGTTTCTGCTATGTCACACCAAAGGGAGTCCTTGGCCTCTCTGCCGCCTTGTCAACCCACACAGGGCGTTCTGACCCATCCTAACAGTAACAGAGAATGATTCATCAGTAGGCTGCCTCTGAATCATAGCTCAATCCTAATGTGGAGAGGCAGAGTGAATACAGCACTTGAAAATTAATGTGAATTAGGATCCATTGGGGATTTATATTTACATTTAGTGTAATTGACTCAATGTTAACCTCCTTTGAGCTCAATAAAATGACAACAGGACATTCAAAGTCACTCTGATTGATGACTTCATTCCTGGTTCAGATTCAGCCTCAATGTCCATCATGTTTGGTACTGAACTTTAATTTCAAATGAGCTGCTGGTCTCAAGTAATGACTAACTGAACTGATGAGATTTTGTAATTCATGATGTTCTAAACCCTTCAAAATTACTGCTATTGACCATTTTATTTGCTTTTAGAGAAAGGAGCATATCTTCCCTTGACATCATCTTCTCTAATGACTGTTGGTTCTGACATAATGGTGTTCTGACTAGTCCATCTTGTCCTGCTGGCCTGATAGCTATATACCTACCATTCTCCAGCTTCTTTCCTAAGTTAAGATGGCAAAGCAGTAGTTCTATCCTGTGAGCCCCTAAGCCATTTCTTTAAAGTGTTCTAGCTCTTTCTTCACTATATTATGTCCCTCCATGGGACTCAGAAGGCAAATTATTGTCAGCTAATTGCATATGATTTTTGAACTACTATGTCAAGTCATGCCATTTATTTCTCCCAACAACCATATTATCATTCTTGATGTTCAGATGAGGAAGTTGAATCAGTATCTCAACAAGATTCAATTAACTCACCTACAATAATATAGTCATTGAGTCATGAAGCCAGATTTTGAACCCAAGCAGGATAATTTCAGGATTTCTACTTTCAACTTTTATGCTACTAACTTTCCTAAATGTAGAAGTCAATTATCCAGTCCCATATCCCAGCCAACATATGCAAATGACACTTTTGGGGGGTGGTACTGTAGATAGAAAGTTGGGCCTTACATATGCTAGCCAAGAGCTCTACAAGTGAACTATATACCCAGCCATGTATATAACTTTATTTTGAGACATGGTCTCTCTAGATTGCCTATTTATTGTATAGTTCAGGCAGATTTTGTATTTGTAATCTCCCCATCTCAGCTTTCAAAGTACCTAAGCTACCAGGCTTGGCTACAAATTATATCTAATAGAAAAATAATTTAAATATGGAGGCCTTATTTCTGATTTATTGTAGGAGGATAAGAATTAGGAGTTTTTGTTTGTGTTAGAGGTGTTTGTTTTGTGTTGTTGTTGTTGCTGCTGCTGCTGCTGCTGCTGCTGCTGCTGCTGCTGCTGCTGGTGTGTTGCCTTTATGTAAAGCTGTACATCACATGAATGCATGGTGCCTTCAGGGGCCAGGAGAGAATGTTAGAACCCTGGAATTGGAGTTAGAAACAGTTGTGAGCTGACCTGTGTGTGTGCTTGGAATTGACTCTCCAGTCCTCTGGAAGAGCAACAAGCACTGTTGAGCCATCTCTCCAGCCCAAGGTAGAGATACTTTTAAATGTCCTATATAAACTCAACTGTTTTTTTTTTCTTTCTAACCAACACTTATTCTTGTCACTCTTGACAGTTTGGAGTACAATTGTGGACACTGTACTTTGATCGTGGTGAACTGAAATTGTGTTTTGTACTACATCCATCTTGGTGAATTGAGGTCCCTGTGTTAACACTACACCTTTTTTAAAGCAACATTTTCCTGTTTCATAAACAAGCTTCATTTTCTCCTTCCTAATGTTTTTCCTTGTGGTTTTATCTAGTAGCAATCAATTAAGAGTAACATCAATAAAGGCTTATGAAAGGGAGAAAGAAAACCAAATTGTTATACTAGGAAATACTTTAATGAAGGTGAAGCCCTGCCAACTTTTACTATTGTAAGAAAACAAAGCAAGTTCTTGATCCAACAGACATTAGACTCTGGCTTTTATTTTTGTTTTCACTTATTTTGAACTGTGAAACAGAACTTTGCACTCAGATTCTCCTTATTGTCCTCGACTTGCCTCGAATAAAAGATTATTTTAGTGGCAAGCTAAGTATGTCTTTCAGTTTACATTCATTAATTCTTCTGAAACGCACACAGAATTCTCTGCAGTGTTCAACAAGGAAAATAGGTTACTGAAGCGGAACCAATCCAGAACCTTCCTCCCTTTGGTTACAGCTTGTGTTTTTGGTGTTGCTATTTGTTGCTTGTTTGTTTTTCAGAAGAAACTTTAATGTTTGCTTCCTGGGCTTCTCTGGGAACAACCAAATCTTCTGAAATGATTAAAACAACAGGCAATTCTTATGCATAAATTTGTTCCATTGCTGGTTTTTATTTCCAGAAAACAAAACAAAATTGATGCTCTAAAGCAGCCCTGGTGGCTCATTCCTGTAATCCCAGTACTCCAGAGGCTGAGGCAGAAGGATTGCCAGGAATGAGATCAAGGCCAACCTGGGGTACAGAGTAGCTCCAGGCCAGCCTGCACTACAGAGTGAGACCCTGTCTCAAAAAAGCAAAAACAAAAATGACAGCAAAAAAGATATTATGTATGATTACAGATCAGCTCACTGGGGACACAGAGTGACTCTAAGGAGCACAAAAGATGTAAACAGTAAGCCAGGCAGTGGTGGTGCATGCCTTTAATCCCAGCACTCGGGAGGCAGAGGCAGGTGGATCTCTGTGAGTTCAAGGCCAGCCTGAGCTACAGAGTGAGTTACAGGACAGGCACCAAAACAACACAGAGAAACCCTGTCTCAAAAAAAGAGGTAAACAGTAGGAACTCTAGGGCCTTGCCCATTGAACCCTTCAAAGGCCCTTTCTTCCTTCTTCATGCATCAACAGATGCTCACAGGCAGATTAATCGAATAGTTTAATGGAGAATATTATATACACTTTATTTGTATAGTTTATCAGTTTTTCCTCTCTGCCAGAAAAATCTATACATTGCTGTGCTTTAAAATCCCCATTTGCTCAGAATTCAAAATTTTTGCACCTATGTCCCTAATGAGATATTCACAAAATAGATCTCATCTAAGGAAAAAGATGCTGGCTTCAGATACACATGCATACACACACACACACACACACACACACACACACACACACACACATATTAGGCTGGCCCCATTTCCCCATACCACCCATCTAGGTTTCAGCTAATCTCTTTTCTTCCTTGCCTCTCCACACCTTCCTTACTAGGGATTGAACCTTGTACTTGCTATGTAAGGGCTCTACTACTAAACTGCATCCTCAACCTTCCTTTTGCTTTTTTGTCAAAGGTTGCCCAGGCCAACCTACAACACTCTAACAGAAGCAGGATTTGAACTCAAAATTCTTCTTCTGCCTCATCTTCCCAAACAGCTGGAATTATTGACCTACACCACCATGTCTGGCTTTCCAGGATTTTGTTGAGATATAGGATTGTCATATACTTCTTTGTTCTCTCATTACTAAGTGGTTCTTTGCAGATGGTAGGTGCTCAATAAAAAGGTATTGATGAATACAGTAGTGATTGAAGCATTATATCAAGAACATGATTTCACAACCACATTTCCATTGATTCTTGCTTTATCACTGCCATCATGCTAGAGTACAACCAAATATCTCCATCATAAAGGTGAAGGCTAAAATTTTCTCTATAAGCCAGGCATGATAGCACACACTTTTTGAATCTCTAAACATGGGAGGCAAAAGCAGGCATATCATTGTGAGTTCAAGGCCAGCTTGGTCTACATAGTGAATTCCAGGATATCTAGGGCTACATAGTGATACTATGTCTCAAAAAAAGAAAAGAAATTTCTTTGTACACTATTGGTGAAATTATTAAGGCCATTCCACGTAGTTAAAAGGGAGGTTTATTTTGTGGGGTAACTTACAAGTGAAGGGATAGTTTACAGGGTCTGGTGTAGTCCCGCAGTGTTCCGTGGAGAACTCTGCTTCGTCTACCTCCAGCATCCAGGGTCCAGGAACCAAGAGAGATCCCCCATCCAGATCTTGGATCTTCAGGGGCCCTCTCTTGGCTCTGCATTGTAGGCATGACAGTTACCCAAGCCTCAATGGAGATTGGAACTTCCAGGTCAAAGCTGGAATGGCTACCCACTACACCCTATATTATTCTCAATGTCTTCTTTCCTCTATACATCTCCCATTCCCTTCCTGCCTCTCTTCCTCTCACTCATCTTCTTCATTCCTATCCCAGCCAGACTTCCTAAATAAGGACTGGCAACTTCCACTTTTTCACCTCCCATTCACTTCCTCAACCCACTGCCATCTGCCTTCTTCCACCACTGTAACAAAAATCTGCTGGCAGAGGTCACCTAACACTGCATACATGCCAACTAAGATGCACAGTTGCCAACTCTTTTTGTATATCATCTTCATAGCATTTCATGTTGTTACCTCCTTCCTCATTCAGAAAATTCTCTCTCTGCCATAGCCTTCTCTCTAATCTTTCTGGGGTTCTGCCATAGTTTTTCTCTTCTGACAACCATCCTGATTGTTGTTATAGGATCAGGTTTCATACTTAGTTGTTTCAATTTTTTTTATTTTTCAGATGTAAACCCTGAGAGAAGGATTATGGATTTGCATTCAAATTGTTCATTGAGGAGATACTGTAGGAATGAGAGGAAGGAAGACAGAGAAGGGAAAGAAGTCAAGAAATTGTGCTACCAGGCTACATCTTAGCTTATTTTCTATTGCTGTAATAAAATACCATGATCAAGGCAACTTATAAAAGAGAATTTAATTTGGCTTGTTTCAGAGGGTTAGAGTCTGTGTTGGTGGAGCAAAAGAATGGCTGAGAGCTCACATGTTGATACACAACCACGTGGCAGAGAGAAAGAACACACTAGGAATGGCACAAGTCTTTTGAAACCTCAAAGCCCACCCCCAGTGACACACCTACTACAACACGGCCATACCTCCAAATCCTTTCCAAACAGTTCCACTGAGGACCAAGTATTCAAATACATGAGCCTATAGGGAGGGGGACTGGTTACCATTCTGACAGATGGTGTGTAAGCCCACTGTTAAATATTAGTCTCATAATTATCTTGCTTGTGATACAAAAGAGCAAAGGTAATTATCCACCATAACCATCAGTCAATGGTGGAGGGCTGCTCTAGGAAGTGTGTCAAGTTACATTAATTCCCGGGCCTGTAACAGCCTGCCACAGGCAAAGAATCACTGGTGCAGATGTTAAGGGGTGAGAGATGTGAGCAATTCCACAACCTCTGCCTTCTTTCCACATCAACATAACCATTACCCCTGTGTCACTCTCATTGGTGATAAGAAGATTAATAAATAGCTAATGTTTATGTGCTAAGTCAGGTGTTTTGCCTATATTTCCTCACTTAATCCCTACCATACAGACCATTATCATCCCCATTTTCTTTCTTTCTCTTTGGTCCCATTTTATTGAGACAAAAACTTGAAAACCAGAGAGATTGAATGACTTGAGCTAACTTGTATATGTTGGTCTCTGCACATGCAACCCAGATTGCTCGTCCTCACTCTAGTCTAGGATTATCATTTGTTAGTTTGGTGTCCTTTCCAGGTTTCTAGCAGCATCTCAAGTGAAGTGGTACAAAGTGAACCAGTCAGGAGATCTAAAGAAACCTTGATTGATACCTTATGACTCTTCTTATTTTTTTCCTTCTTGGCAGTTTTTTTTTTAATCTTGGCTTTAAAAATAATTTTTATTTTGAAAATCCTTTTCTAATAACTAAAATAATCCATATTCATCATAAGGATTTGGGAAAATATAGAAAAGTACAATAGCACTCACTATAATTCACCACGTGGAGTTGACACTGTACATTTCATATTATCCAACTATTTATGTATTTTGAGATATTTGAGAATATATTATGTGCATTTCCTCTTACTATTAAAAAACCTTATAAACATATTTTGAAGGCTACGTAGAGCTGGTGCAGAGATGTTCTGAAATTTGATGAATTCTTCTCCTCTACTGAGCATGTACTCCCAGAATAGATACTGAAACCAAATAGCTATATACTTAAATATTTTTCTGCATTTTGGGTTGTTTCTAGTGAATGAGTCACTTTCTTTAAAAACAACATTCTTGGGCTTTTAAGGTATCTTGCTTACAGAAAGGTGGTACAAAATTACACTTATCTGGAGAATGCAGGGTGTCTTATGTTCTATACCTTGCTGTCAATGAGTAGCTGTATCTTTTCTGGGAACTCAACTTTCATTATCTTGATTTCCAAGATAACAGATTAAAGTTTTCACCTATTTGTTAGCCATATATCGTTCTTTGTTTTCTCATTGTCAATTGTCTTACTAATTTCTTTTTTAAAGTGTGCATGTGCACGTGTGTTTGAATGTATGACACATAAATGTGGTACTTGCAGAAGCCAGAAGAGGGCATCAGATCTCCTGGAGCCAGATTTCTGGGTGATCACAAGCCACGCAACATCGGGAGCTGGGGTCTGAAGGCATGTCCTATGCAAGAGCACGAAGCACTCTTAACTGATGAACCATCTCTCCAGCCCTTTCTTATAGCTTTAACCACTTTCAATGAATTAGTGAAAGGTATTATATTTGTATAATTAATATTTATGCTCTTATTCCAATTTCAAATTCTTTTGTTCTATAATCATTTCTGATCAAGTAAATTTATTCATTTTTATATATTTGTTTTCTTAAATCCAGCCACTATGCTAAATTTTCACTAACCATATTTTGTGTTCCTTTTCATATCTATTTCTATTCAACTTCTCAGCTTTTGTTTGCTTTGTTTGTTTGAGCTTTTCAGAACTTTATTCTTTTATTCAGAACTATATTTTTTCTTTTCTTATTAAGAAACAATGTTAACTAATAATTTTTTGATTTCCACTATCATTCATTTACTGATATTCTAAGATTTATACTGGTATTGTTATGTTAATTTTATTTCCTTTTATAAAACTTTTACAAATCAAAGATAGCTAGTTATCAATCCTTTCCCAGGATCTATTAAAGTAATCATGTGATTTTTTCTTTGTTTTCCTAACATGATGCATTATATTAATATATCTGCTAATATTAGAATTTCTTTACAAAAACAATCAAAGCCCTCAGCATCCTAAGTTCTTTTTTTTTTTTTTTTTTTGAGCTGAGGATCAAACCCAGGGCCTTGTGCTTGCTAGGCAAGCACTCTACCACTGAGCTAAATCTCCAACCCCCTAAGTTCTTTTTAATCAAGAGATGCCTTCAGTTATTTCAGCCTGTCATCATACAGCACAGTCCTGAATGACCACTTTTTGGCCTTGTACTCCAGTTTATGCTGTTTCAAAATCCCACAATATATTCTACATGTGGATAGAAAAGAAATTTGGTTTTCAGACAACATCATCTTTTTTTTCCGCATCTATTTTGGGATTTATTTATTTTGTTTTGTTTTGTTTTTGTAAAATATATTTATTTATTAAAATTTTTTCATTTTACATACCAACCTCAGTTCCCCCTCCCTCCCCTTCTCCCGCCTCCTCACCTCCCTCCCACTCTACCCCCATCCACTCCTCAGAGTGGGTAAGGCTTTTTTTTTTAACATGGTCCTAATCAGCCTAATCTCTTTGTGGCATTGTCTTGAATGCTATGATTATGGATTTATAAGAAGTTAGGTTTTTGATGTTGTTGTTGTTTTGTTTTGTTTTTACATATATGCCTCTTGGTCATACTGCTTCCATCCTAACCATAGTCATTTCTTGGTTCCCATACCAATATTTCTTTCATATCCTAGCTATATACTAAGGTTTTGTATTGTATTGTATTGTATTGTATTGTATTGTATTGTATTGTATTGTATTGTATGTGTGCCTAGATTTTTCTATGTGCATCATACAGGAGCCCAAAGAGGTCAAAAGAGGTGTCAGATCCCCTGGAACTGTGAGTTATGAGCCACCATATGGATGCTTGGAAGAACCCTGATTCTCTGGAAGAGCAACCATTGCTTTTAACTGCTGAGCCATCTCTCCAGTACTATCCCAGACATATCTAATTTTTTTTAATTTTAACATTTTAATGAAACTAGGCACTTTGTCTCAATGTATGTCTATGCACCATTTGTACACTAGGTGCCTATAGGACCAAAAGAGGGCATCAGATTTCTTGGAAAGTTACAGACAGTTGTGAGTTGCCATTTTGGTGCTGGGAACTGGAGTCCTCTGGAAGAGCAGCCAGTGCTCTTAACCACTGACCCATCTCTTTATCTTCCCAGTTATATTTAATTTTAATAGTTTAAAAGTATTAGTGGTCTTAAGGTTTTTGTGAATTCTAAATCTGCTATAGATTATCTAATCCTTCCAGCTTCACAGAATATACACATCTTATGATCCTAGCCCCTATTTTTTTTAAGAATGCCAAACTCAAAAATATTGAGAATCCAATTGATTTTCAGCAAAAATCTCCCCCTAAAAATGCCTCTTCAATAAGTGGTACTGGGAAAGTTGGGTATTCCACATGCAGAAAATAAAAATAGATCTGTATCTCTTGCCATACATAATAATCATCTCAGAATGAACTAAATATTCAAGTGAAAGACCAAAAACTATAAAACTATTAGTAGAAAACATAGGAAGGGAGAGGTCTATGACATTGGTGTGGGCAATAATTCTTTGGATATGATAACAAACAACAAATAATACAACATTAAGCAGGCTTCCACACAGTGAAGGAAACAATTGACACTACAGAATGGGAGAAAATGGTTGTAGTTCATACATCTAATAAGTGGTTAATATACAAAACAGAGAAAAGAAGAAACTTAACTCAGCAAAATCAAGAACAATACCAAAAACCTTGATTGCAAAATGGGCGAGGGACCTAAACAAACCTTATTTGTGTTCAACTGGGCATTATAAAAATATAAAAGATAACAAATATACTTGAAGCCATAGAGGAAGAGATAGCTTAAGTATCACTGGTAGGGGTGTAAACAAGAAGAAGCAAAGTCACTCAGGAAGAATAGATGCCAGGAAATAATCAAACTGTGAGCTGAAATCAATAAAATAGAAACAAAGAGAACAATAACAAGGATTAATGAAACAAAGAGTTGGTTCTTTGAGAAGATCAACAAGATAGACAAGCCCTTATCCAAACTAACCAAAAGTCAGAGAGAGAGTATCCAAATTAACAAAATCAGAAATGAAAAGGGGTACATAACAACAAGGAAATCCAGAGAATCATCAGGTCATACTTCAAAAACCTGTACTCCACAAAATTGAAAAATCTAAAAGAAAAGGATAATTTTCTGGATAGGTACCACATACCAAAGTTAAACCAAGACCAGATAAACTATTTAAATAGACCAATAACCCCAAGGAAATAGAGTCATTAAAAGTCTCTCAACCAAAAAGAGCCCAGGACCAGATGGTTTCAATGCAGAATTCTACCAGATCTTCAAAGAAGAGTTAATACCATTACTCTTTAAATTATTCCACACAATAGAAACAGAAGGAATGTTACCAAACTCCTTTTATGAGACTACAGTTACTCTGATTCCCAAGCCACACAAAGATGCAATAAAGAAAGAGAATTACAAACCAATCTCCCTCATGAACATTGATGCAAAAATACTCAATAAATATTGGCAAACAGACTCCAAGAACACATCAAAAACATTATCCACCATGACCAAGCAGACTTCATCCTAGAGATACAAGGTTGGTTCAACATACAAAAGCCTGTCAATGTAATCTACCATATAAACAAACTCAAAGAAAAAAACCACATGATCATCTCACTAGATGCAGAAAAGGCATTTGACAAAATCCAACACCCCTTCATGATAAAGGTCTTAGAGAGATTAGGAATATAGGGAACATACCTAAACATAATAAAGGCAATTTACAGCAAGCCAACAGCCAACACCAAATTAAATGGAGAGAAACTCAAAGTGATTCCACTAAAATCAAGAACAAAACAAGACTGTCCACTCTCCCCATATTTATTCAATATAGTACTTGAAGTTCTAGCTAGAGCAATAAGACAACAAAAGGAGATCAAGGGGATACAATTTGGAAAGGAATAAATCAAACTTTCTCTATTTGCAAATGATATGATAGTATACATAAGTGACCCATAAAATTCAAACAAGGAACTCCTACAGCTGATAAACACCTTCAGTAATGTGGCAGGATACAAGATTAATTCAAAAAATCAGTAGCCCTCCTATATACAAATGCTAAATGGTCTGAGAAAGAAATCAGAGAAACATCACCCTTTACAATAGCCACAAATAATATAAAATATCTTGGGGTAACTCTAACTAAGCAAGTGAAGGAACTTTATGACAAGAACTTTAAGTCTCTGAAGAAAGAAACTGAAGAAGATATCAGAAAAATGGAAATATCTCCCATGCTCATGGATGGGTAGTATTAACATAGTAAAAATGGCAATCTTACCTAAAGCAATCTACAGATTCAATGCAATCCCCATCAAAATCCCAACACAATTCTTCACAGACTTGGAAAGAATGATACTTAATTTCATATGGAAAAACAAAAAACTCAGGTTAGCCAAAAGAATCCAGTACAATAAAGCAACATCTGGAGGCATCACGATCCCTGACTTCAAGCTCTATTATAGAGCTATAGAAATAAAAACAGCTTGGTATTGGCATAAAAACTGACATGTGGACCAATGGAATCGAACTGAAGACCCTGACGCTAATCTGCACATGTATGAACACCTAATTTTTGACAAAGAAGCCAAAACTGTATAATGGAAAAAAGAAAGCATCTTCAACAAATGGTGCTGGCATAACTAGATGCCAACATGTAGAAGATGGCAAATAGATCAATATCTGTCTCCATGCACAAAACTTAAATCCAAGTGGATCAAAGACCTCAACATAAATCCAGTTACTCTGAACCTGATAGAAGAGAAAGTAGGAAGTACTCTTGAACGCATTGGCACCAGAGATCACTTCCTAAATATAACACCAGTATCACAGACACTAAGAGCAACAATTAATAAATGGGACCTCTTGAAACTGGGAAGCTTTTGTAGGGCAAAGGAAATGGCCAATAAGACAAAATGAAAGCCTACAGAATGGGAAAAGATCTTCACCAACTCCACATCTGACAGAGGGCTGATCTCCAGAATATATAAAGAACTCAAGAAGCTAGACATCAAAATACCTAACAGTCCAGTTTAAAAATGGGCTACAGAACTAAACAGAGAATTCTCAAGAAAAGAATTTCAAATGGCCGAAAGACGTTTAAGGAATTGCTCAACATCCTTAGTCATCAGGGAAATGCAAATCAAAATGACTCTGAGATACTATCTTACACCTGTCAGAATGGCTAAAATCAACAACACTGAAAACAGCTTATGTTGGAGAGGATGTGGAGCACGGGGAACATCCCACTGTTGGTGGGAATACAAACTTGTACAGCCACTTTGGAAATCTCAGAAAATTGGGAATCAATCTTCCTTAAAACCCAGCTATACTACTCTTGGACATATACTCAAGGAATACTCAATCATACCACAAGGACACATGTTCAACTATGTTCATAGCAGCATTATTTGTAATAGCCAGAACCTGGAAACAACCTAGATGCCCCTCAACTGAATAATGGATAAAGAAAATGTGGTACATATACACAGTGGATTACTACTCAGCAGATAAAAACAATGACATCATAAGGTTTGCAGGCAAATGGATAGAACTAGAAAATATCATCCTGAGTGAGGTAATCCAGACTCAGAAGGACAAACATAGGATGTACTGAGTCATAAGTGGATACTAGATGTAAAGCAAAAGATAACCAGACTGCAACCCACAGCTCCAGGGAGGCTAGATAGCAAGGAGGATCCTAGGAAGGACACATGGATTGCCCAGTGATGGAGAAATGGATGAGATCTACATGAGCAAACTGGGGGTGAGGAGGGAAAAGGAGGGCAAAGGATGGGGGAATCAGAGCTTAGGGGAGTGGGAGTTTCGTGCTGGGACGGGAACAGAGTGGGGGAACCAGGAAAGAGATACCATGATAAATGACACCATGGGAATAGGGAGACATACAGTGCTAGGGAGGTTCCCAGGAATCCACAAAGATGACTCCACCATAGACTACTGGCAATGGCCAAGAGTACCTGAGCTGACCTACTGGTGATCAGATGGCTGAATACCCTAACTATCATCATAGAACCCTCATCCAGTGACTGATGGAAGCTGATGCAAAGATCCACGGCTAGGTCCAAGGTGGAGCTCCAGCAGTCCAATCAATGAGAAAGAGGAGGGATTCTTTGAGCAAGAGATATTGAGACCATGATTAAAAAAAGTACAGAGACAACTAGCCAAACTAGTGGAAATACATGAACTGTGGACCAATAGCTGAGGAGTACCCATGGTACTGGATTAAGCCCTCTGGACAAGTGAGAAAGTTGTTTAATTTGAACTGTTTAGGGGGCCCCCAGGCAGTGGGATTGGGACCTGTCCCTAGTCCATGAGCTGCCTTTTAGAACCTAGTGCCTATGGTGAGACATGTTGTGCAGCCTTGGTGCAGGGGAGGAGGGTCTTGGACCTGCCTCAACTGTATATACCAGGATCTGCTGACTCTCCATGGGAGACCTTGCCTTGGAGGAGGTGGGAATGCAGGTGGGTTGAGGGAGAAGGCTGGGGGGTGGGAGGAGGGAAGACAGGGGAATCTGTGGTTGGTATGTAAAATGAATAGAAAATCTCTTAATAAAAAATCAAAAAGAAAGTAATAAAAAATGAAAAATAAAACATACTTCCACACAAAGCTTGCACATGAATTTTAATAGCTTTATTCATAATAGTCCCAAGATGTCTATAAGCAAGTAAACAGATAAACCAAATGTCCACACAAATGGGATTTGACTGAACATAAAAATAGTAGCCAAGAGCATGGGTGGATTTCAGAAACAATATTATGATAGGTAGAATATAGAAGCCAGAAAGAAAATTTTACATGTAGCAAAACTCCAATTCTATGAAATTCTAGAAAACCAAAATTAATATGTGATGAAAGGTAGATTAGTGCTTGCCTGGGGCCAGGAGTTGGGGGGAAGCTTCAGTGTCAAGAGTTACAAGACTAAATTCCAGGATGATAAAGGTTTTCTACTCTGAGTGGTGCTAGTTACATGGGTGCACACATGTTAGAATATTTTTTACATTTATTTACTTTGGGTGGGGAGAGAGAGTGTACCATAGAACTTGTGTGGAAATCAGAGGACAATTGAAGAGGCTAGGTTCTCTCCTTCCACTATGTTGGAGTCAGGTGTGGAACTCAGGTTGAGAGGTTCCTCAGCAAGCACCTTTACCTGCTGAGTCAGCTCACTCATAGTGCTGTACAGTTTGAATGGGTGCAGTTTAATGTATGCAAATTACACATCAACACGTTTGTTTAAAAAATAATACTGACTAATGCTCTCTGTAATATTTTCTGGTTTATCATAATAATCTAATGCCATAATTAAGAAAACTAACTTAGTTTCACTTCATTTCTTCCTTATGAACCCATCTCAGTCTTAGGGACTCCTACATCATTTTCTAAGAATGCATAAATTATTCTCTAAGTACATTCTTAAACAGCTCTGAAAATCAATGTCAAGGTCATCCAGCTATAGTATGTGAAAGCTATCTCTCCTTCTCCCTCTTGAAAATGGCATTCTACTTCATCATTTCAGCTTTCTGTCACTGTTTATTTTTGCCAATTTCCCACCCAAAAGATGGAAACAATCATTCTGTCATCATCTCATTCGTGAGATCTCTTAGTTCCCTGGGTTGTAATTCACCTAAATTAGGAAGCTGAAAACTTACTCGCAGCTATTTCTCTCTTTCATCTTGAGTTTCCTTTGCAAAGGGACTTTTGAGTTGGGGATATTGTGGGAGAATTTAGACTGCAATTCAAAAAGCCATTTGATGCTTGGGAGCCATTATGTTAGCCTGTGTCAGGATGTCTGGCTCCGAGGCTGATGTGGACTATGTCTGAGTACCTTTCTACATGAGCGCACCACAATTTCCTGCCTGAGAGGCCAATATTGATCTGCTCAGACCACTAAAGGATTTTTACTCTCCTTCACTACTTTGGTGACAGGAGACAAGGTTACTTATGTCTTTTGTCTTGTGCCGATTTCAGTTATTCACATGCATGTATAATACATGTCATACTTGGCATTCTATGTTAAAAGTTTCTGAAAAGATGTATCCTCTCTATTTGGGCAAAATGTTTGAAGTTTGGAGAAGGGAGAGTTAGGTGACAGTCTGTGTTCTGAGCCTTGGAGCCTCAGAGCCTGCAGCCTCTAGTCTGCTTCACCCAGCCTTTGTTAGCCTGTTGCTAGGCAAGTGAGAGAGCCGAATGGAGTGTCTTATGTTAGTGCCAGGGAGCTATAAGTTAAGGAATAAAATATAGGGGTCCTGGTATGTGAAGTGCTGCCTGCTTTCTCTGCTTAGAACACAGGGTATTTAAAAAAAAAACCACTAGGTTTGATAAAGGTCATTGGGGATAGAAGAAATCCTTTGTGCTTTGGAAGCAGAGCTTGGAACTGTGACCTTATTGTCAGTGGATCATATAACAAAAGGGAGTACTTATCAAAATCTCATCAAAACATAATGGCGCTCTGAGAGGGCTCAGTACTTCTATTAGAAAACTTACTTAGCCTACTAGGATACACAAACCCCCTAACAATAATCCTGTAATACCCTCAAAGCCTAAAATGTACTAAAAAGAATGGGATATTTTAAAGTCTCCTGTCTCAGGTTTCCAAATGTTGTTTTCTGAGGCAGATCTCACTATATAGCCCATGCTGGCTAGAAACCCATGATCCTCCCACCTCAGCCTCCTGGTTGCTGGGATTAAAGGCAAGTGCCATAACACTTGCCAGATATTTTCTATCTAAAGAGCACTGTGAGTGTTAGACTGACTCAGGGGGTCAGCAAAGATGTTTATAGAAATATAATCTCCAGGGCTAGAGAGATGGTTCAGTGATTAAGAATGCTTGCTGCTGTTCCAGATCTCAGCTGCCTAAAACTCCAGCTCCAAGGGAATCTATGACCTCTCCTGGCCTCCTGGGGCACCCCCACACAGATTTGCTTGTGTGCATGCACACACAACACACACACACACATACACACACACACACACACATGAAAATTATTTTAAAAGAAATCCAATCTTAAACTCAGTGGTGGTGGTATACACCTTTAATGCAAACACTAAGGAGTCAGAGGCAGGTGGATCGCTCTGAGTTTGAGGCCAACCTGGTCCACAGAGCAGTTCCAGGAGAGCCAGAGCTACACAGAGAAGCCCTGCCTAAAAAAAAAAAAAAAAAATCCAATCTGTGATCCAACTTAATGCAAAAACCCTGGTGATTGACTTCTATGCCTGACTCTTGCCTGTGAAGATAACTAACTCTCATAAGTCCACTCATTCTTTTTTGGAACCACCCCTTTTCACCCTGGATCGAATCCCCTCTTAGGTAACTTGTATGCATCAGCCCCATTCCTGCCTTTTAAATTAATACAGAATAAAAACATATCCTTTTGACTCTGATAGTCTTTTAAATTTTTGAAGAGGGTGACTGGGTTTCTCATTAGTTTCTAATTTTCTTGGTTAAAGATTTCCCAGTTTCTTTGATCCTTGATCCCTGGTTCTGTTTTCAGATTCTGTGCTGAATGTATTCAAAGTGACCAATAAGATCCTTCATGTTGATTCAACCCTTAGATACAGTGTTACTTACAGGTGAGATAGCTGCATGGAGGGCATGTGTTCAGACCACAAACAGCTGCTCTGGCCTCTCCCCACATCAGGCATTCGACTCACAGTCCAGAGACACTGTTCTTTAGGCATGGTAAACTTTCTGAAGCCTATCCAACAGTGTAAATCTATATTAATCATTGAACAGAAATACTGTCAAAGCATGTTCATTTCTTAACATCAGAGGCCACTCTGGTCCCACAATGTGATACAGAATAAGAGCAATAGAAATTTCAAAATGCAAAAAATTCTAAAATTGGAGGCTAACATCTAAGTCATCTGAGTACATTTCAGGTACAGTGGAGCACAGAATGTGTTGCCGAAGGCTAATGACAGCAAGGACATTTTAAGGACTCATGCTAACTATAGTTTTCTCTGTCAGTATATTTGATGTCATCCTCCAAGATTGCAGGGGACCTGATGGGAATGTTTGTTCTCTAAAGCTGTAAGTTGTATTATGTCATAAGACTTATTAGAAAAGAGGTTTGTTTTCATCAAGGTACATGTTATTTTTGGTAGTCCCAGCCCCTTTACAAGTCAGCACATTTGCCATGTTCTTCCTTTCTAAGGCATGGCACTAAAACACATAGACCAGTCTTTGTGGAGTAAACGCTCCTCACTCTACAAGAAACCACAACCTAAGGGGTGATTCTCTCTGCTGCATCCAAGTCTCCTCTTTTTTATGGGCTGATAATAGTTTTGTTTTCCACTTTGAAACCTTGAAAGGGGTGCCACTGGGGTCTCTGTGCTGGGACTTGTAATGTTGGTTAGTAGAGGGAAGGTTGTGAAATGTGGTTTCATTTCATCCTTACATAGCCTTAGCCTCTGCTGAAGCATGAGAAACATACGTGCACTGACAAGAAAGCAAAACAGAAATCTAGTCAAGGTCATGGTTGTTAATGGCTGAGATTCAAATGCATTTGTTCTAGAGCATGAAGCCACAGTTCTAGATAACAGCTACACACTTTATCACTACCTCTCCCAAATGTTGTAAATAATGGGTCCAAAGTCTCTCTTTAGGCCATACAATTTTATAGATATACAGACATATTGATAGTTGCCCATCCCTTCTTCCTGCTTGACTGACAGAAACCTGCCATTGTTGAGACCTGCAATGTGTCCCATTAAAAATATCACCTCTGCCAGGCAGTGGTGCAAGGTTATTTTAATTTTTTTAATTTAAATTTTTAGGTTAGCCTACAAAGTTTCATTGCAGATTGTCATACATATATGTGTGATGGTTTGAATTTTTTGGCCCACATAGGTTCATATGGATTGGCACTATTAGGAGGTGTGGCCTTGTTGGAGGAAGTATGTCACTGGAGGTGCACTTTGAGGTTTCAAACGATCAAGCCAGGGCCAGTGTCTCTTGGCTCTTCCTGATGCCTGTGGATCCAGATGTAGAACTCTTGACTCCTTCTCCAGCACCATGTCTGTGTGTGTGCCACTATGCTTTCTGCCATGATGATAATTGACTAAATATCTGAATTGTAAGTCAGCCCCAATTAAATGCTTTTATTTTATGAGTTGCTGTGGTCATGGTGCCTCTTCACAGAAATAGAACACTGATTAAGACAATATGTATACATATACTTTGTTCTAATCATCTTCTGAAAAATTAAAGCCAGAACTACCAAATGATCTGGCAATGTCATTCACTCTGAGTATAAATACAAAGGACCTCAAATTTGTATTCTGAAGAGAAATCCTTACCCCATATTTATTACATAATTATATGCCATACCCATAAAATAGGGTCAACCCATGTATCCAGCAATGTATGAATGAAGAAAATATGGTCTATATACATAATAGAATATTATTCCAACATTTAAAACAAAGAAATGCTATCACTCTCAACAATGTGGATGAACCCAGATGACATTACACTAAGTAAAATAAGCCATAAGTAGAATCTAACAACATTGTAGAAACAAAGGGTAGAATAGGGTGATGGGAGTTGCAGTGGGAGAGATAAGAATAAATGGTGGCCAAATGGTATAAAGTTGAAGTTTGGGGAAATAAATTCAACAGATTTACTGTACAACACAGTGACTGTAGTTAATAAAATATTCTTTAAAAATACTGAGTAGATTTTTAATCTTACACACACACACACACACACACACACACACACACACACACACACACCATACACTCTCACACATACAAATAAGAATAAGAATGTGAGAAGAAAGGGAATTATCTGGAAGAGGAAATGGACCAGAGAGAGAGGAGAAGATTGAGGAGGGTGGTAGGAGGGATGAATAAATAGAACATATAGGGGGCTGGAGAGATGGATTAGTGGCAGAGGACCCAAGTTCAGTTCTCAGCACCCACATGGTGGCTCCCAACTATCTGTCAGTCCATAACCAGGGGATCTAATGCCAAGCATTAAAAAAGGATTCTTGTGCTCCAAACAAGTATTTGTGAGATCACCTACAAAAGTGAGGCTTCCAAAGAGCGTCTGGTAGAAAGAAGCAACCTAGGAAGGAAAAACCTCACCTATCTTCTCCCTTTGCCCTTTCTCTCCCTTGACTATGACCAGGAGAGCTACAGACAGAGCAACAGTCTTGCAACCTTCAAGAAGAAAGCCACAGTCCACAGATGACAAAGATGTAAGAAATCTGTGTTCATGGTGGCACTGTGACCCCTAGACTTATTTTTTCTATTGGGATTTGTTGACGTTGTTTCTTTTGTTGGCTGGTTGGTTGGTTTGAAACATGCTCTTGCTATATAGGCCATGCTGGCCTAAAACTCATGCATTTCTCCTGCCCAGCCTTCTCAGTATTAGAATTACCAGCATGTGCCACCAGATCTGGCTAGAATATTTTTTCTTTTAAATATTTAAGTGATGTTATTAGGGCTCCCTATCAGACACAAGTATCAAACTCTATGGATGCTGACTTCCAGGTATGATAGCAGATTAGAGGCTGCCTCTCTGTAAGTGAGTGAAGGAGAGTATCAGAATGAGAGAAAAAGTAAGAAATCCACAAGGAAGTAAAAATGTATCCAAAGAGTACAGAAACAAAGATGCATTGCCTAAAGACTGAGCACAGCCTCAGCTGCACCATTCCCTAGTGCAGAGGGAACTCAGAAGCCACTTTGAAAAGGTAAGCCCCATCCCTAGGACAAGCCCAAAGCCCCCACAAGTCCCAGATCTAGCTCTGGGTTTCCATGAGGCAGTGATTCCTCCAGGGGACAGACCAGCAGTACTGAGAAAGAGAAATCCATTTTGTCTGCTCTGTGACTAGAAGGGAGTGGCCAACTGCCATCTTGAGAGATCAATCAGTTGTTAAAAACTGAGCCACTTTTGGAGCCCATTCCCTGTGGTGGGATACCTTGCTCAGCCTTGATACAATGGGGAGGGGCTAGGCTCTCCTTCACCTTGGTATGCCAGACTTTGTTGACTACCATGGGAGGCCTTACCCACTCTGAGGAGTGGATGGGGGTAGGGTAGGAGGGAGGTGAGGAGGTGGGAGAAGGGGAGGGAAGGGGATCTGGGGTTGGTATGTAAAATGAAATAAATAAATAAATAAATAAATATATTTTTTTAAAAAAACTGAGCCACTCCAAGGGATCAGGAAACATGTACAGGTCAGAGAGCCTCGATTTAGCCTGCCATAGTTCCTAATTAAAGGAAGGCCCAGAGTGTGGCAGGAGCTTCAACTCAGACTGGTAAGTGAGTACATAAGACCACTTTGTGAGTGGAGACCCAAAACAGATCTCACCAACAGAGAATTGCCCCAGATTTTGAAAGACTGAGCCTGAAGAGAGCAGAAGAATCAAATTCTGGAACGAACTACCATGGAGCCTAAGACTTGATACCCACAGCAGCATCCTTCCAGTGGGTTGATCAATACTCAAGAGGTCTTGAAATCCCTGTAGCAAGATTGCTTCCCTCACCTGCAACACACCTGGGAGTCATACCCCAGCTAATACAGCCACTTGAAGGGGTAACATCTGCCTAGTCTGAGCTGTGAGAAGCTGCCTAACCCACAGACTGCAAAGTTAAATGTGGCCAGTAGAGGCCCCTGGTACTCAAAGAAGGAAAATTACCAAGGTGAAGATAGCTCTGACTGGCTTCAGACACTTGTCCAGTAGAGCATGAATCATAGAAAGGGCCAGAATCTACAGGTTCAATTGACACTCCCCCACCTCCATGCATATAATCCAGTCTCCAATTTTCAAGAACACTTTTCTCTCCTTTTTAGTTTTTTTTTTCTTTTTCTTTCATCCCCAAGATTCTTTTTTTTCCTTTACCTTTAGCAAGATTTTAAAAACATTTTGCAAGCTGGGTGTAGTAACACATGCCTTTAACCTCAGCACTCAGGAGGCAGAGGAAAGCAGGTCTCTGAGTTTGCTAGGGCTGCATAATAAACCCTGTCCAAAATAAAGTAATTTTTGTCATTCTTTTTCATATATCCATCTAATTTAGTTTCCACATTTTTCCACTACTGAGCAATATTTTTCTTCTTTATTTCTCTTTGTTTCTCTTGGCCTCTGTGTTTTCTCTACCACTACCCCCTGCCAAGCACCTCCTCAACTCCCATCCAACCCCACCAAGACTCAGGGAATGTCAAGGAAGAAGAGGAGGAAAGAATGTAAGAGCTGGAGGATGGAGAGAAATGTGGTAAACTGCTGTCTTTCTGGACAGGACGAGACTATTGCACTCAGAAACTCACAGTGGCTGCCATTACTGGCATATAAGACCAAGTCAGCCAAAATTCCTGCATAGCTGGGAAAGGGGCTCTCCAGGCCACACCCCTAAGGAAGAGCTAACTGATGGGGGAGGGAGAATCACTGTTTTTGAGGGTGTTCTCATTGGTAGCTTTCCCATGTTCCAATGAATGGTCCCACACATCCATATACATATGGGCAGCACTAACTGGACTTAGAGGGTCATTTTTTTTAAAGGAGGAAAAAGTGTCAAGTTGGAGCAGGGCATGTTGGGGTGCATGAGACTGGAGGAGGGAAATGAGCGATGGATATGATTATATTGCATTGTATACATATTGAAATTCTCAAGAACAAAGAAAAGTATATTTAAAAGAGCGTCCTGCTTTTGAGGGAGGAGGATGAGAGGATAATGGAATGTGTTCTCAATTAAAATTCATTACACACATGTATGAAACTGTTAGAAAGTTAAAGGATGAGAAAAAAGAGTAGACTCCTCAATGACAGACCTTAAAACCTTCATCAGAAAACTTAGATCTAATAAACAATTTCAGCAAAGTAACAGGATAAAAATCCACATACAAAAATTAGTCCTTCCTGTGTACTAATTATAAACATACACACTGAGAAAGATTCAGAGAAACAATCCCATTCCCAACAGCATAAATATATAGGAATAAACCTAACCAAGGATATGAAATCTCAAGACACTGAAGAAAGAAACTGAGAAATATCCTAGATGGAAAAACCTTCCATGCTCATAGATTGGTAGAATTGATATTGTGAAAATGACTATATTACTGAAAGTAATCTATAGATACTGTGTAATCCCCACCCAAATCCTAGTAATATTCATCACAGAACTAGAAAAATAATACTGAAATTCATGTGGAAGCACAAAATACTGCAATTAGAAAAAAACAACCTTTAGCAGAAAGAACAACGCTAGAGATATCACAACATCTGATCTCAAAAGTAGCAAAATAGCATGCTACTCACACACATAGAGACAGACAGATACACAGACACACAGAGAGAGAGAGACAGAGAGAGACCACCCACACACATACAGACATACAACACACACACACACACACACACACACACACACACACACACACACACACCAGACATATAAACTAATAGGGTAGAGTAGAGGGTACAGAAATAAACTCACAGTTATATAACTAATTTTTAATAAAGATGTAAAAAACATAAATTAGAGAAAATACAGCCTCCTTAACCAATGGTGCTGGGAAACTAGATTTTCACATGTAAGGAGAAGAAATCACCCTCAATAAAAATCCATTCAAAATGGATCAAAGACCTGAAAGCTTGCAACTGTTAGAGGAAAACACTTGAAGATATAGACATGTGCAGGAATTTTTAGAAAAGGACTCTAACAGTTCATGAAAAAGATGAAGCAGCAGTGAACGTGACTTTAGAAAGTCTGTGAGCTCCTGCATGGCAAAAGAAACAACAACCAGATAGAGACAACCTGCAGAATGGGGAAAATCTTTGCCAAATGTACATCAAATAGGGGGTTAGTATCTAGGATAAATAAAGAACCATAAAAAGTAAACACCAAAAATCAAATCATCTGATCAATAAATGCAGTGATGAACTGAATAGACACCTTTTAAAATATGAGATACAAACATCCAATAAATTCTTGAAAAATGTGCTCAACATCCTTATCCATCAGAGAAATGGAGATTAAAACTGCTAGTGAGGGTGTGGGGAAAGAACACTTACTCACTGTGAGTAAGATTACAAACTGGTGCAACCACTATAAAAACCAGTATGAAGGTTTTAAAGACCCAGCTAACACTCTTGGGTATATTCCCAAAGGACTCTAAGTCAACAGAGCACATA
This sequence comes from Onychomys torridus, assembly GCF_903995425.1. Lineage (NCBI taxonomy): Eukaryota > Metazoa > Chordata > Mammalia > Rodentia > Cricetidae > Onychomys > Onychomys torridus. The sequence goes on along the minus strand of NC_050466.1, from coordinate 64,697,558 downwards.
GATACTTACACATCCATGTTTATTGCTGAACTATTCACTATAGCCAGGAAATGGTACCAACATATATTGATGTCTGTCAACAGATTAATGGATAAAGAAAATATGATAAATAGGCTCAGTGGAATTTATGCAGCTATAAAGAAAAAATTAAATCATAACATGTACAGGGAAAATGAGTGTAACTGGAGATCATTATATTAAATGAAACAACACAGATAATGTGTTTTTCTTATATGTGGAATATAAAACTTAAATTTTATGTCTGTGTGTGTGTGTGTTTGTGTGTGTGTGTGTGTGTGTGTGTGTGTGTGTGTGTGTGTGTGTGTATTTACATATGTGGGCAGGTCACAAAACTAGAAAGAGGATGTGAGAGGGGAAGAAAATTAATGTAGTTGGGTAATAGACATCCACATGATAAGAAGGCAGAAAGGAGCAGTGGGAGAAGGAAGTGAACTACCTGGAAGGGGCAGCAGGGATAAGAGGAAAACAGGAAACGGTAATGACTAAAAACAAAGAATAATGACATAGGTGTATGAGGATGCTCTGATGAAACCCATTATTATTTTGTATGTTAACCTAAAAATTTTAATTAAAAAATTCTATGGATGCTCAATTCCTACTTTTAAAAAAGATATACCATTTGCATATAAACTATATAGTCCTTATTAGCAACTCAATACAACTTAGATTCATCTGGAAAGAGAGTCACAAAGAGGGATTGTCTAGATTAGGTTGGCCTGAGGCATATCAGTGGGAGATTGCCTTAATTGATGTGGGAAGACTCCTCCCATTGTAGGTGGCACCATTCCCTGTGTTGGAACCCCCAGACTTAGTAGAGAAAGTTAGCTAAGTACTGGGCATACAAGCATTCACTTCTCTTTCTGCTCTTAACTGTGGCTGTAACTAGCTGCTCCAGTACATGCCTCCTTTAACTTCTCTGCTACAATGAACAGGCTGAAATTGTGAGCTAAAACAAACCCTTTCTCGTCTAAGTCACTTTTTGTCAGAGTATTGTATCACACTAGAAACAGAGCTAGGACACACAGCCACCTGCACATCTTAAATCATCTCCAGATTACTTCTACTACCTAATATAAAGTCTATATATCACATCATTCCTATAGATTCAGTACAGTACTTGGTACATGGGAAATTCCTGTTTTCTTTTATGGGAATTTTTTAAAAATGTTTTCAACCCAATGTTGGCTGGGTCAGATGAGAAAGATATAGATGGCTATATTCCCCTCTTCTCCGCTGTTTCAACACCTCATGCACATGGTAAAATGCATAGTGGCAGAAATTTCCCTAGCAGAGCAAGCTAACCCAGTGGGGTCAGTACTTCTCACCCCTCCCTTTAATCCTGTCACCACTGAAAGTCTCTCTCACCTTTAATTTTTGAAAAAAACCCATTTTTATGATTTCACATCCACTCTAATCTGCCCCCTATTTCTTTCCTAGTTTTAGCAATGGGATGGTGTTTCCTCAATTACAAAAGTAAATATAATTGTGCTAGAGTTCTGTGAGATGGTAGCCTAAGGGAAACTAGGGAAGGAGCACACTAGAGCTCTGTTACTCTTCAAAACTGCATGTGAATGTGCAAATATCTCAAAATAGCTCAGAGAGTTTAATAATTTAAGGTTATCACTTCCTTGCATGTAAGGGACTGAGGCAAGACCGAACAGCATGTATAAGAACTTGAGGAGAGTTTCGGACCTTGAAGATAGCTGGGCAAAGGGAATCTTGTGCGTGTGTGGGGGAAACTTACTGGCCTCACAGCAGCATTCATTCTGGATATCTGGCCTTAGTAACAGTTTCAGAGAAAGCACCTTCAGCTGTTTATGGATTCTCTATGGCATTTGGAGAGAAGATAACTGAGGAACATTCAGGCCAGGCTCTCCAGATACCTTACACCCAAGTTAAGCCAGTTCTGCACTACTGCCTTTAACAGAATCTCTTACCTGGCATGGAACAGCTAATAAGGTACTGGCTTAAGAATCTGATAAAAGGCTTCAATGGTGTTAGCCTGGCTCCACCAGACATTCATGGACAGACTTGCCCAAACCCACCTCACCGAGCCTCTCTTTCACCACCACTAAAAGAAGTGAGTATAATGTGAGAATCCCATGAGAACACAGCAGAGGGTGATGGACAGGTAATGTGTGCTGCTTCTGCTATAGCATGCAGATTCACTCGAGCTGCATCAAAACACACATAGTGAATCTCTCTCCCTATTTTTCCCCCCAAGGAAGTTGTAAAGTTAACACAGCTCCTACCTCTTTAATGCAGGCCCCATAATGAGATCTATATTATTGATTACAAAGAGCTTTCAGTGGATATTTTAAGCCCTAGCTAAAGAGGATATTACTTTGATAATTTTTGTGCTGAAACACCACGAATCATTTTTTTTAAGGAAGCAAAAAGGCCTACTTCTCCACTGCCTCAAGACCTTTAACTGCTGCAAGAGCTAGCATCAGAGGCACCAGCTGGGTCTCAGGGCTCCGTTGGCAGAACTCACAAAATGTCAGTACCCATTGCGTCTTTTGGGAGCTCTTAAGAACTGACTGCGGAGATAGCTCAGTCTTTTCCAGAAATGACTGCCCCCTCCTGCTTTATTGATCCCTGCCAGGTATTGCACTTTTGATCCTTTCCCTTGCTGTGGCTGATTCTCTGAGTTGCAGTGGAGATCTGTTATGTAGAATTGTCCAGCTGGTAGACTTCCTGATTCCACTCTCCAGCCCCCTCCCCCCAGTTTGCTTTGAGCTGACTCTGAAACGGATCACGAAAAGAATGATTGTGTTGCATTGATAGCACTTCTTTAACTCCTGGTGACTCGAGATTAAATTAGCCACTTTGCTGGCCTTGTGTTCTGAGAACACTGCGTTTTTGAAAACCAACCTCTCATCGTGCTGGGAACCATTCGAAAAATGTTGGGTGAATCTGTGCCAGACCCAAGTATTGATCTTGGTGGTCAGGGAAGGAGGTGACAAAAGAAACATAGAGGCATGTCAGAGAAGTTAGAATCAAGAAGGTAAAGAACACCCTTTGGTCTCCCTGGGTGACAATGCTGTGGTGAGGTCATTAATGTAAAAGGGGTTCATCTTGAACTCTGATGATTTTCTTTTTTTTTTTCATTTTTCTTTATTAAGAAATTTTCTACTCATTCTACATACCACCTACAGATCCCACCTCCTCCCCCCTTGCACCCCCATCCCTCTCTCCCAAGCCACCCCACATCCCCACATCCCCTAAATTGAGGTCTCCCATGGGGAGTCAGCAGAGCCCAGCACACTGAGCCTAGGCAGGTCCAAGCACATTCCTACTGCACCAAGGCTGTGCAAGGCGTCACACCATAGGCACTGGATTCCAGAAGCCTGCCCATACACCAGGGACAGATCCTGATCCCCCTGCCTGGGTGCCCCCCAAACAGTTCGAGCCAAACAACCGACTTCCATATCCAGGAGGCCTAGTCCAGTCCCATCGGGGCTCCACAGCCACCAGCCCAAAGTTCATGGTCTTCCACTAGTGTGGCCGGTCGTCTCTGCACGTCCTCCCATCATGATCTCAATGTCCCCCACCTGCAGAATCCCTTCTCTCCCTCATCCATTGGATTCCTGGAGCTCAACCTGGTGTCTGGCTGTGGATCTCTGCATCTGCCTCCACCAGTCACTGGACAAAGGCTCTATGATGACAGCTAGGTTATTCACTAGATCGGTCACCAGAGTAGACCAGTCCAGGCACCCTCTGGACCACTGCCAGTAGACCAAGGTGGGGTCATCCTTGTGGATTCCTGAGAGCCTCCCCAGCACCCTGCCTCTTCTTATTCCCATGATATCCTCATCTATCATGGTTGGTATCTCCCTCCCTGCCCCCCTCTGTCCCTGTTCCAGCTCAACCCTCCTATTTCCCTATGTTCTCATCCCCACTCCTTGCCCTCTGCCACCCCCTACACCCAGTCTGCTCATGTAGATCTCATCTGATGGTTTTCTTAAGAGTACCTCCACCGATTCTTCATGACCACCATGGAAGAAATCTTATAAACAAAAGGGGGGGAAAAACAATCTCTCCTTGCCAACTTCATTTGAAAGTAATCCACTTTGAATAAAGTTTTTTGTTTCCAAAAGTTGATTTAATTTAGAATAAGCAGTTCATTTGATACTTTGCTCACTGATGTCACCATCTGCCCTGGATTAGCGGGACACCTTAATGACAGACCTCCTAGGAACGGTTCCTAACAATGTTGGTGTAGCACATGAGTCAGCAAACAATAGCCCACCACCTGTTTTATTCAGTTCCATGGTTGTACATTTTCAAATGGTTGATAAAAAATTAAAAAGAGAATAATATATGTGACATATGGAAATAAATGAAATGAAAATTCAGTGTCCAAAACAAACGTTGTGTCGACGGTCAAGCTCATTCTTATATTCTGTTGATGGCTGTTTCCACACTAAAATAGGAACCCTGAGTATTTGTAGCTGAGATCATGTAGTCCAAAAGGCTCCAAATATTATTATCTGGCCTTTTACAAATAATTATTACTCTTTTCTACCCCATTACAGTCCAATAGAACTTTTCCCAATAGTAGAAGTATTCTGTAATCTGCACTGCCTAACCCAGTGGCCGTTAGCCACATAAGCTATTTAAATTTAAATTAATTAAAATCAAATAAAATTAAGAATTCCCCAGTGTATCTCTAACCATATTTCAAATGCTCTGGGGCCATCCAGAACTAGTGGCTGCCACATTAAACCTAAGCCCAGAATAATAAATTAATCTCTGTGAAGAAGAGCTCTATTGTTTGTTCTGAGGAATATAGAGACTTCAGTCATTGCTTCTTCCTTCTTTCCTAACTTTTTGTGGGTCATTATATGCTTCATTTTACACTCAAAGAAAAAGTTTTTCTAGTCTATGCACTCTTCTTTTGCTTGCTTCCTTGCTCCTCTCTCTCTCTCTCTCTCTCTCTCTCTCTCTCTCTCTCTCTCTCTCTCTCTCTCTCTCCCTCTCTCTCTCTCTAGCATTCCAGGCTGCCCTATATAGCTGAGAATCACCTTGAACTCTAGATCCTCTTCCTGCCCTCCCTCCCATGTGCTGCTGGGATTATTGGTGTGCGCCATCATGCCCATCCTTAGCCTAAGCCCACCCTGAGACAAAGATTTGGAAACTGATCTTGGGAAGCAATAAAACAAGAGTAGGTCAGTTAGATAAAGAAGTTAAGAAAGCTAATTAATGGTACATTAGCAAGTGTATTGGTTATTTTTCATCATTGCAAAATGCCTGACACTTACGGAAGGAAGGATTTACTTTGGTTCAGTTTATAGTCCATCCCAGTGGCAAAAGCATGGCAGCAGGAATGTGCTTTCTCCCCCGACCCTGTTTTTCATTCAGTCTAGGACCACAAGCCATGGGGTAAGACTGCTCACACTCAGGGTAGTTCTTTCTTTCCTTCTCAGTTAAGAATCACTGGGAACATCCTCATAGGTATACCAAGAGGCATACCTACTAGGTTATTCCATATCCAGTCAAGTTAACAATGAAGATTAACCATTACAGTGAGCCAGCTTTACCTTTATGAGTAACTGAAGTACAGTCCTACTGGAGAAACTCTAGGGAAACTGTGACTTGATCCTCTTGAGCCTAGAAAAATCTGGGATATTTATGCATCAGTCTCCCCAGTAGGAATTGTTTAAAGACTACATCAGGAGGCCATAACTCTTTAGTCCTTTATATTAAATACACCTTATGACATAGAACCACACCCCCAGGCAGAGAATGACAGGAGTTTATGGTAAGCCACCCATAGTAAATAGTGGTAATACCAAGGAGTTATGGGAAGAGCACCTGTTACATTAAAGAACTGAAAAGCATAACACAAGAAACTCAAATTGTCTTTGTAATACCATTGTTAAAATGCTAGTTGGATAAAGCTAGTGGCTGAAATTGAGGCTTGGACATCTCCATAAATGACTTAATGTAAGTATTCCTTACAAATCAATATATATATACATTTTAGCCAATGTTACTATAGTGTATCCTGCCATGGCCCCATGGAAATATCCCACTGTCCCCTCAAGCCCAATACATGTTCTAGCTTTGGCAACTGGACATTGGCTTTGGACCATGCCAGAAGTTAGTTATCAAACAATTGCCTCAAGATAAGTAGGCATAAAGTGAGAAGAGAAAACCAAACATAAATGTGACCAAACACTGGCAAAACTGATGAGGAATCAAGCATCAGTCTGGGTGTGCTGGAGATGTTCCAAACCAACTTAAGGTGCTGCTGGAGCTTCAGGTGTCATTTGTATGAGCTGCTTTTGACATGCTGGCCCTCTAAAGGAGGATACACAATTGAGTCTGACCAGAACAATTCAGAGCAGCAGAACCCAGCATCCAACTGATGTTACGAAACAGAGAAGCATACTGTATATCACAAAGTCCCTGGGGATTCCACACAAAACCTCAATGCTGAAAATCAGCTTCATTTTGGAGGGGATCAGCCAAGATCAGATGTTTCAAATTATGTGAGTTTTTAACCTTCTTTTAAAATATACATTTTCCAAACTTTCTAAACATAGGCGTTTTCCTTTAGGAATAAACTTTTTTTTTTTTTAATTTAAGAAGTTTCCTCCACCACCCCCCTTTGCTACATCTCTGTAATCAGGCGAAATTATGTCTTTTCCTATCTTTTTCTTTCTGACATTTGGCTGCTGCCCATCCCCCAGCTAAGGCTTTGCATTTAGCCTTGTATCCAAAATTCCTTTCCTTGGGGGGAGTCATAAGTCTTTAGAACTGTGCCACCAAAGTGAAACTATACAGAATCATCTATACAGATTTTCAAATGGATTTTAATAATTATAACAGCCACACAAATGTGTCTCTGCTTGTCATTTGTGCCACTGTAGCAACACATCATAGACTGAGTAACTTACTAAAAATGAAATTATTTCTCATGTCTATAACAGCTAGAAGTCCAAACTTAAGACACTGGCAGATTTGGTGTCTGATGAGGACCCACTTTCTGCTCTGTAGATGGCAACTTTTTATGTCCTTAACACAGTAGAATCAATGTAGCTCTTTTATAAGGTCACTAGTCCCATTTGTGATGGCTGTGCCCATAGTACAGTCACCACCCAAAGAGCCTTTATGCCCTCATGAATAAGACTGCCTCATATAAGAGACCTGCCTCCCACTACCATGGCATTGATGATTAGATTTCAACACACAAACATGAGGAGAAAAACAAATATTTAGAGCATAGCATTTGTGTATGTTCTGTACTAGCTAGGATAAGCATAGCTGTTATACTAAATACCATAATCTCAGTGGTTTAATGAAGTGATTTATTCTTTCTTTAGTCATACAAAAACAGTTAGAATGGGAGCTTCTGGGCCTATAGTCATTCAAGACCCTGAGGCTGATGAAAATGCTGAAGTCCTGAATATGTGCCTCCCAAGATGACTAAACACAAATTCAGTCAACTAATGGATGAGAGGGATGAGCTAGAGGAAAAGCGTTGGAAAGACTGCTGTCATCGAAGGTTTTGAAGAGACCAGGCTAAAATTGGCACTTAGATCACACACACTCTAGTGGGTGGGACTCAGTCACATGGCATCCTCTAATGGTAGCATAGACTAAAATGTTTAGTCTAAACAGATGTCAGGAGAAAACAGTTGTTGCACGGCTAGTCCATTTCTGCCACAGATCTCACTGGAGAACTATCTCTTTTCTTCTTTCCTAATGGCCTTTGCCCATACAGCCCAAGTGTGGAAAAGCCTCTATTCCCCTGGCTGTGGAAATATGTAATGAGCGAACCCCATTAAAAGCTTCTTTGCTTTGTTGTTGTTCAATACTGATAATCTCTATAATATTTGAACTGGTTTTGAAAATAGAGGATCAATGAGGGGCAGAAGGCAAAAGATGGGAGCCTGAATCACAGCACTCCCACCAGAGCCATTGCTGGGTCTGTAACTGTACTGGGAGACAAAGATTCAGGACACTTGTGAACTCAAGACCTCACACATATAGTAATAGGTACTTCCTGCCCCTGATGTCCTTGAGAGGATTGGGGCTTCTATAGAAAATGACCTGCTCCATTGATAATGCATCTACCACACCAGAGATGGGAAAGAAATACATTCTTCAGAGGGCATAAGCAGCAAATTCTTTTTTCATCTCCTATGATACAGAGTAGGAGTGCTGTAAATGCCAAGCAATATGGATTTTTAGAACGATGACTCACCATTTCTTTTTTTTTAAGGCAATTATTCATCCAGTCTGAATCTCTTCAAGTTGAGCCAGTAAGTCTGTCATACAGATGAAGAGAATGGCTAAAATACCCAGAAGCCAAAAGATTGATTTAGGTCAAATAATAGGGCCAGGGAAAATTACTTTTAGAACTTATGCATCTGTTTTGATAAGAAAAATGAAAGTCAAAACTCAAGAGCTGAGACTGTTTACTGGGGTAACCCTTGGTTACAGTAATCTTCTGGTACCCAGGAGCTATTATTGTGAAAAGTGGGAGCCTAGTGTATGCTTCGTTGTTTTTCCTCAAGAAGTAGGTGTCCATCTCATAGGAAATGCTTCCTTTGCTCAGTTACAGAGAAAGATTTAGTTAACAGACAGCAAGACCATAAACATTAAGTCTACATGTCCTTTAAGGAACTAGGTCCCCACAAGTCTAGTCTTGAAAAGTTCTCTACGTTCTATAGCTTCCCTCCCATAGTGCAATTCCCATACATGTTTTGTGCCTCCAGATTTTCCTGCATTGAGCCATCACCTTTTGGCCCCCAAAATACAATTCCAAACTTTGGCAATTCTCTCAGCTTCCCTAAGTGCACAGAAAACACCCTTATTGCCCTTTGCACACCTTTTATCTGGTGAAACGAAAAATCTCTGCCACCTAGCATACATGAATCCTTGGGTTCAATCCCCAGCATCACATAAAATAGGCCAGGTGGTATATACCTATAATCCAAGTATTTAGAAGGTGGAGGCAGGTCAAATGAGACAGGAATATCAGAAATTCAAGCTCATTGTCAGCTACATAGTGAGTTGGGAGTCCTGAGCTACAAAAGACTCTAGGATTGTTTCCACTTTTCAACACACACACAGAAAGAAAGAGAGAGAGAGAGAGAGAGAGAGAGAGAGAGAGAGAGAGAGAGATCTTGCTACTAGACTGGAAGAAGAGAAATAAAATTGCAAATCATAGCCCTTACTAGACAGGTATGTGCTAGATAACCAGCACAAAATATCAGAATATTGCATAGATGTTTGAATCCAAAAGCTTAGGCCCAGACCATGAAGACTCACTATGCTCCCTTGGGCAGGAGAAAGTCTATCTTGTGGGTTTCAAGCTTTGTAACATTCTTACATAGCTGGTAATCCAGAGTTTTGCAGCCACCACACCAGGGTTTAACCACTTCTTTTCTTTTCTACCATAAGTACTATGAACTTGGACTCATTTGACACAACTCCTCTAGGCCTCTGTGTTGTCTCCCAGAAAGGAAAAGATGGCTCAGTTAACTCTTAAATCACAATTTGATGGATCCATACTATAAACGAGCCATACTATAAACGAGCCATGGATTACTTCTCATTCTGTAACAAAGGCTAATTGCATTCAAAGTTTACTTCAAATGACTTAATGGGGTAGATTCTCTTTAGCCAAAAAATATCTCCATGCAGATTTTGCTCTGTGTGTGTGTGTGTGTGTGTGTGTGTGTGTGTGTGTGTGTGTACATGTGTATATATAGAATTAGCAAACACATTAAAATCAAAACATCATTTGTTCAGAATTTCAAAACCAAAATTTCTATGTTCCTTTAGTATGCTTAGCTGACACCCAATGCTTTAGTCTTTGTTTTAATGTAATAAACAAATGTGATACTGAGTGCATCTGCCTGTAAATTCTAATATTGTCTTTGGACGATTCTTCTCTATTCTGCCCTCTCATCATAGTTAGGGTAGGGATCCTCTTCATTTAGATTCTGTGATGAATAGCTTGCTAAATGTCATTCAAACAAAATCTCAGGTGGTTCCAAGCCCCCTAGACTCACCACCCAAGCTGACTACCTCACATGCAGTTCAAAAAGACTGGAGACAACTGAGACCATTATAGTTGTAATGTTCAGAATTTGGGGTTCATCTATTGAAGAACTGTGTAATAAGAGCGTCCATAAACGTGCTGATATTTGAGTAAGTGATTCTGAGAGTAAGATAAGAGTAGCATACAAGATGACCACAGCACTATAGCAGGAGAAAATCAGTGTAGGGCTTATGGGAAGTGCTGAGATCTTTCATGGGGACCCAGAGCATCACTTTTCTGCTGGAATTACACTTTTTTTTAAGATATTTGTATCCAGCTCTCATAGCATTTCCAGTCATGAATATATTCTCCTGTGATCTGCCCGCGAAGGATTCCTCCTGCTGAATAACCCTTCCTTCCTTCCTTCTCTGTCTGCCCAATATCTGTGCACCTTTTAAGACAAGGGTATTTTAAAGCACTTATTCAAGGTAATATATAGAAAATTCCTCAAATAAATGTGTCATTCAAGAATTAGAACAGTGTTTTAACTCCCAGAATTCCTGGTATGCTCACTTCAAGCACTGCTGCCTCCAAATAAGCATGTCTCAACACCATGAATTCTGTCTGCCTGGTTTGGGATTTTAAGTGAATGAAAGCACTTGGTATGTTCTCTCTTGCATCTGGCTTCTTTCACTCACCATTTTGTTTATGAGATCCATCTATGCTGTTGTGTCTGGTTGCAGCCCATTCTCATCTCTGTGTAGTATTCCATTGTGTAAATAGACCACAGTATATTTATCTAACCAGCTATCATCAGACAGTATTTAGATAGTTTCCGGTTGGAGCTTTTGTGAAGAGTGCTGTGATCTGTACTTGCATTTTAATGTTCTTTTGTCAGAGTCACTTATTTATTTTGTTGGTAAAACTGCTTTCCCCAAAGAATGCCTTCAGCTATGTTTTTAATTCCAAACTGATCTGCACATTGTCTTATGCTCGTTGGGATAATTAGAGCTGGATCAGTGAGGTCAAAAATGGCAGATCAATTATCAAAGGATTGGTGAGTCAAATCAACCTCCTGTGACACACACCATTTACAAGTTGAAGCAAACAAGCACAATTTTCCACCCCAGACATCCTAACATGCAGTTTCCTGTCATAAACATTCATGCTCTCAGGGTTACAAGCCAGCAGCCTTTAGAGTTATCAAAACAAACCCTGTACTGCTATAGAAATGCTCTTTGCCCTTTTAAAGTTCACAGGCTTAGAAATTCAACTTTATAATGATGATATGTGAAAAGACATAAAGCTTTAGCTTGAGTGTTGTGAAAACTGGTGTGTAAATATTGGCTAAACTTCCTATCCTTATCTGTCTAAGCAAAGGGCAATGGTTAATCCAGCATTTTACACTGTCAAAAGTGCTCGTGTCAACATCTTGAAATGCCTCCCCCATGTTTTCCCAAGTTCTATTTGAAACTTAGTCTTTAGTTTTAATGCCAGTCTTAATTGTGGGTTAATCAAAGATGCTTGATACTTATTCTTTTCATTTTGAAGAATACACACACACACACACACACACACACACACACACACACACGGAGGTATAAATTCATCTTATAAACATTACTAAAACTTACATGGAACTAAACTGAGTCAAACAGCATTTCAGAAAAACATTAAGGTAAAGAGACCACTGAGCATCCTGATGGCTTCCATGTAATCTTTCCTTTACATTTCCACTATTGGAGATGTGAATGAAGAAGGTGGTATGGTTAATGCTGATTTGACTATTAAACTGAAGAGGAGTTGAGAATGACCTTGAGATATTTCAAGCAGAGAAAAGGTGAATAGGAAGGGGATGGAAAACGAGAGTGTGAGGAATATTTCTTTCACATGTTGAATTACAGGGAATGGCTAAACAAGTCTCTGTCAAAAAGCAAAGCAAGAAAAAAACGGCACAGGGATAGCATCTCAAGCTAACAGAGGGAAGAGGAAAAGTCTCTAATAGCAGATAAAGATTTTGGTAGCACATGTATGTGCAGGGGGGATAGGAATTGATGCTCTTTAGGTGTGGTGGTGCACATCTGTACCCAGCATTCAGGACATGCCATCCAATACATACCCAGAAGTGTACTCCACTAATCTGCTAGCTTACACAAATAGTAAGCTTTCTTTTCTTATTTTTACTTTGATTTTCTGAAACTGGGTTTAACTATGTAGCTCTGGCTGTCCTGGCAATCACTATGTAGAACCAGGCTGGTCTTGAACTCACAGATATCTGTCTACCTCTGCCTCCCAAATGCTGAGATTAAAGGAGTGTGACACTGTACCCAGCTTTCTTAGCTGTTTCCTAATCCAATCAAGTTGACAATCAAGATTAACTATTACAATCACTGAGCGAAAGTAGAAAATGCCTAAGAAAATGGCAGCTGAATGGCCAAAGTGAGTCCTGAATGCATTTGAATCCTTACTTCTACTCACTTGTTCCTTGACTGTGATTTGGACTCAAATAGCAACTGCATCTTCCCTTTATTCTGTAAGTATTTCTTAAGAATCTCCTAATCCCAGCACTGCTATAGCTCTGGAGCCATGGAAGTGAGAAGATAAAACCCTCCTCCTCATAAAACTTGCAGGCTAGTGAGACACACAAATATTTACCAGTGTGGTTGGTTGTCTGCAATAGGACCAACAAGGGAGGTCTTTCTGCAAAAGAACCATGGAGCAAGGACATGACTGAAATGACATGAGCGAGACAAGGGTGTTAACAAGAGTTGAGTTTCTGTTCAGCACAAGCATAAGAGCCTACAAAATCTACAATTATCCTTTGGGAAATTTCAGGGCTCGTACAGTTGTATTTGCACAGACCTCATGTCACCCCAGTGGCTGAGGGAGTTTTCTTTCTATGCTCAGGCTCACCATGAGGGCTAACAAGCTGGGACTCTGCCTGTGTGTTTTGCCTAATTGGTAAGGTCTGAGTGTGCAGAGGGCTGTCTCTGATAAGATAAGGGTGAAATAAGCAGGTCTGGGAGCATTTCCTCTCTATTAATGAACCTTTCTTTCCTATTTCAGCAATAAATTCAGTTTTCAAAATATCCATTTACAGATTTAAAACATCTAACCTAGTGTTCTAGGGTGTGTTCTTTTTCCTTGTTTTCTTTTGTTTTTGTTTAAATCAAGCATCTTTGTATATCATTTGCATATAGTAAAACCCTTTGCATGGGTAGAATTCTATGATTTTTAACAAATACATTGTTATGTAATGCTCACTACAAGAAACTCAAAAATTTCCACCACTTCAAGACTGTTGTCCTTAAGAACATTTTATATCTTCTTATTTTCTTGTCTTTGTTTAAGTATTGGGGAAAGACATTGGCATGCACAATGGTTAATACCTTAAAAGTGAAATTGAATTTTTGCTCGAGTTTAAATAATAAAAACAAAGTATAATATGATGCTATCCACTAAACAAGTATTTTATATTGACTTAACTATTTCTCTTAGATAACTAGATGGGAAATGTAATATTGGAAAACTGTAATGCTTACCTGGATGTTTGAACTTTGGAGGATGTTCAAATTATAATGTTCACTGGCACATGTTTTTAAGAACAACTGAATCGAGCCAGGCAGAGATGGCACACTCCTTTAATCCTAGCACTTGGGGGCAGAGGGAGGCAGATCTCTGAGTTCGAAGCTAGCCAGGGCTATACAGAGAAACCTTGTCTTGAAAAGAAAAAGAAAAAGAACAATGTACTATTTCCTTGAGGTAAACTACTCTTTCAGGAATTCTCTTTGTTCTAGCGAATTGAAGATGTTAACTTTAAGATGGGGTGTGGATAATCTTGCTCCTTCCATTATCCCTCCTGTCTCCTTTATCCTCAGTCAATAACCTTCACTAATTCTCCAGGGATATTTCCATTCTGTTTCAAAAATGCCAGGTCTCCTCTGTCTAGAGGAGAAATCATTTAATCTTTCTGTTTTCAATCCAGCCCAGCTGAAGTCTCTGTAGCCAATGTTTGTTAGTGCCCATGCAGAGCTAATTGTTTTGTAAAAGTTGCCCCACTTTATTCTCACCAGCATGCAGGTAATAGCTGGTAGAAGAAAAGAAAATCCACTAGCCTCCTTCCCAAAGTATCACTGCCATAGAACCTGAGGACATTACTCCATTTGGTTGTCATAGAAAATCCAGTATTATGATGTGGAAACTGAGGATTCCATTCAATGTTACCCTCACTGGGTTGCTCTTCACCTTGTCCCCAGCTTTGACTTAGGCCTACCTAGGCTTCTCTTTTATTCTCCAAACCTTGATCTCTTGATCTTCACTCAAGAACTGCTGAGGCTACCAACGACAGAAACTCTTGAGCTGACTAGTGAAAGTGTCTATTGTAATATTAAAGGGTTATTTCACAGACCCCAGATAGAAAGTGATGGCAGGTTCTGAGCTCCTGCAAAGACAGGCATCAGGAGTTTGAAGGCAGGAAGGACCAGGCCACTTTGGGCTTCCCTCTCCTTGAACTGCCTGTTCTCATTTATTTGAGTCTGAGGTCTGTCTTGCATAGGATATCTTTAAGATCCAGTGACCATTTTTCCTTAGGGCTTTTTGATACAAAGTATGGCTTGTGGACTAGTTCATCAGTAACACTTAAGAGCTTATTAAAAATATAGAATCTCGGGCAGCAACACAGAACTGCTGAATCTGATTTTACATTGCTTACAAGATCTCCAGTTACTTCACTTATTTGTTGCACATTAAAACTTGAGAAATGCTGGCACTGGCTTAAAGTACAATTAAGGAAAGCATGTGTTTATCAAGTGGCATCCACTAGATAGTCCACTAGAATATGAGCTCCAAAAAGCAATACTCTCTTTTGTTATGACTATGTACCTAGCAGTGAGAACCAGGTCTGACCTATAGTAGGGATTCAATTGATACTTGCTGAAAAATGCAAACAAAAAATAGCATACGAAATGGGACAAAAGAGGGTCTGGAGAGATGGCTCAACAGTTAAGAGCACTTGCTGCTCTTGCAGGGGCCTCTGGTTTGGCTCCCAGAACCCACATGGCATCTCGCAATCATCTGTAACTATAATTTCAGGGGATCTGGCAGCCTCCTCTGGCCTCCACAGACACCAAAAAGGCAAAAGATTTACACAGATACAATAAAAATAAATCTGGGGCCGGAGAGATAGCTCAGTGGCTGCTCTTCCAGAGGACTTCGGTTATAAGATCCACGTGGTGGCTCACAACTGTCTATAACTACAGTTCTAGAAGATCTGATGTTGTTTTCTGGCCTCCAAGGATACCAAGCACACAAGTGGTCTATAAACACATGTGCATATTTTTTAAAAATAAGTAATTTTTTAAAGGACAAATGCACATGATACAAGTGATTGCTTTTGTCTTTACCATTACACTGTGCTTCACTTTGTCTCAAAAAAGGATATTACAAAGATCCACTGGATAGATTAACAGCTCAACCAAATGGACCTTAAACTGTGCAACAGCTCAAATACAATAGAATCTATTTCTTGGTCAATTTCTGTCCCTCATTAGGTGAATGAACCCACAGAGTAACCCCCTCAGTGAAATTACAGGCCAAAGTTGCCCTGGGTGTCATTACATTTAAGCAAGCTGAAAGGGGACAGAGGTTGAAAGACCACATACATGGTCGATTTTTGAAGGTCAAGCTTGAAAGCAACAGATAACCTTTTCTGTGGGAGCAAGCCCTCATGGTAGCTTCAATGAGCCCTGCCTGCTGGTGTCCATGGGCACACATGGCTTGTTCCCACACCAAATGGGGAGAGTCTGTGGAATGAGTAACCTGGCAGAAAGAATTTCCACGGCTGAGTCTTGTAATGGCATGTCACTTCCAAGGCTGATGACACTTGTAAATCACTTACTCTGTTCTCATCGCAGGCTCTCTTCATGTAGCCCCACAGGGAGGCCCATGAGCTTCCCGAGAATCCACACATATAATTGTATGTTCCAGCTCCAGGGAAAACTGTAGAAGACTATGCCCGCAGTTTCAAACAAGATCCTGACATAGGGTCTCTTGCTAAATTAGTAAATTCCTAAATGCCTGGATGACCCACAGAAACTGAGATAATAGGTTTTTTTTTTAATTTTGTTTTATTTTGTTGGTTTTTCAAGGCAAGGCCTCACTATGTAGCCCTGGGTGTCCTAGAACTAGCTGTGTAGACCAGGCTGGCCTTGAACTCACAGAGATCTGCCTATATCTGCCTCCTGAGTGCTAGGATTAAAAGCATGGGACACCTTACCACCACCCCCAACTGCCCAGCTAAGGATAGGTGTTTTGATGTCCAAATCTTGTAAATTTCAGGATCACTTGTTACATTTCAGTTGTTTAATACATTTCCATGAATTTCATTGGACAGAAATCTGCCATATGGCTGTATATAATTTCAAAGAAGTCTGGGAAATAAAGTCCAGCTCCCAAAGAAGAGAATGTGAATTTTGCTAAGTAGTCACTAGGCTCTTGCACGCTAACAGAGTCTTACTAAGATGTGAATAAAGTCAGGTAGAAATACAATTTAGAATCTGAGATAAATAGTAGCATAGTTATCACACCCACTCTCCCATCTTCCTAGTAAAGTCCAGTCACCCTAGAGGGCCATCCCCACACCTCCTGCCAGCTTCATGAAATAGTCTCTGTGCATACCAGTCTGGAATATCTCTCTCTCTCTCTCTCTCTCTCTCTCTCTCTCTCTCTCTCTCTCTCTACATATATATATATATATATATATGTGTGTGTGTGTGTGTGTGTGTGTTTCACCTTTGAACTATTGAGTTTTGGGGCATGCTTTCATCTGTGTACAGCTATAAATGTCACTAGTACAGAGACAAGAGGTATTATTTGTTACTCAATCATGTATTGCCTTGAGATAACTCTTATATCACTGTCTAGGATGATGATTTAACTTTTCATGTCTGTATACCTTGTCTTCTCAATTATATTTTAAGATCCTAGAAGGCAAAGGCCATTGTGAGTAGATGACAGATGACATGACCACAGTAGCTCCATAATCTATCTGTACAATGATTTATTGAAAACCACCAAATCTGATCTTAATGAAAGTTGAATCTGAATAGGAACTCATCCCTTTCCTTATATCACTAAATATATGATGATAACTGTGTACTTTAAATTTTGTGTGTTGAGCATTAATTCAAATCATTAGCAGTGCCTAGCACAAAGGAGCCAATATGTTTTATTTGAATATATTTTATCAGCAGAAGCAAATGAGAAATTTCATTAAATTTTGTATAAGAAATATACAGTGATATTTAGAAAAAGACCATGGTGAGAAGAGGTTTTAATCTAGATTTATTTTGTCATTTTTCATCACCCCATGGTTTAGCAGACTCTAATCAACTTTAAATTTGAACCACCTCTTCTTGGTTTCATAAAAGCAATCATCATAATGCCAGAAAATAGGGTTTTTTTCATTTATTCTCATTAACAGCCTCTCCTATGATCTATATTAGTCATTTAAAATGATTGCAGGGGCTGTATGTTCACTTTCCATTTGTATCTTCACTTGATGTCAAAAGTAATGACTCGAGAACTGACAAGTAGATATTGCCTTATAATAAATTTATGAAGAATTTATCAGGATGTGCACTGCTCTTTGTCAAGCATGTTGTAGCTAAACATAGAAAGCAGACCATTTAAAGTAACAATGCTCATAGTGGGAGTTTTTAACAATGATCACCTAATACAGCTTTTTGAAAAGGCCAAGATAAAAATCACCCTGTGAATTATTTCTGCTGACAAATTCTTTGGCAAGAACCTTGATATGTTTTGTTCTGAAAAATTAATGCTTTATTTTATGTCATATGTTGAGATTGTTTTAAACTCTTGAAATATTAGAAAAATGCACATTATTTGCACTCATGTACTATGTAGTCTTAAATTTTGCAAATCCTTGAAATCATTTGTGTATGCTATATAGAAAGGTTGTTTTCTTTCATGGACACTCAAAAATTTAGATTTTAAAATTCTGTGCCTCTCAAAATGTGAAAAGAAAGAGAAAACAACAAAACAAAACAAAATGACTCTGCAATCATCCTAAAGATGAACGTTAGAGTGTGACTTGAATCACTACATGTTAAAACACAGTTTTCCTCTTTACAAAATTAAATTATGAAATTGATTTATTTTACAGGTTCCAGAGAAATCTCAACGACTTTGAGCACTGAGCATACCAGAGATCATTGGTTAAAAGAAAGGGTCCTTTGTCTTAGGTCTTCATGTTCAGGTCCCAGAGTCCCCAAAGCAATATCAGCTAAGTGTGCCACACTGCTCTTGTAAATAAAACATGACAAGCTGAAGGTCAGAAAGTGTTTTACCAGGGTGCTCTGACTGCTAAAAGTAAGAGCCATGATTAACACACATTCTCTGTACAAATGTGTTCTTCACTCTGATGAGTCAACAGAGGTTGATGGATAATCAAATTTCACAGGTTTCCTTCTAGAGAAATTTTTAAATATTCCCATTATTAGCACTTAAGCTATTTTTAAAATACTGCCAAGTACCACAATATTTTTACTTTGTTCATATCATGTAACTCTATCATGACTGCATCATTAAAAGTTTAGCATAGACTAGCATGTTGTATAGAACAAACTACTAGGACAAATCCCATCCAACGTTTAATTAAATTATGCCCATTGCTTATAGAACAAAAGAAATAGTAGACTAAAATACGAATATATTGAACTAATGATATTGTTAATGATAAAAACTGATTTAGTGTCAATTAAACATCAAATTATCATTAGTAAAAATAATATAAATTGGAGTGATTAATTATAGACCCATAGAAGAAGGGATCATCCCAAACTAGAAGTAGGTAAGCATGGCCACTGCAGCTTCTGGCAGTGCATTTTGGAGAACCCTCAGACAAATACAACCCTTGCAGTGTGAAGAATCTGACTGCTTATTTTTGAGGACAACAAGGAAATGAGAAGCTGAGGTAATCCTAGCCAAGCCCTTGCATAGATGGCTTTATTTTAAAAAAAAAAAAAAGAAAGAAAGAAAGAAAGAAAGAAAGAAAATGAACAACTCAGAGAAGAAAAATAGGAAAAAAGGAAGAGGGAGGGAAGAAGAGAGAGAGGAAAAAAGGAAGGAAGGAAGGAAGGAAGGGATAATAGAGGGGAGGGAGGGAGGGAGGGAGGGAGGAAGGGAGGGAGGGAGGAAGGGGATGATGCATAAAATCTCTTGGAAGTGGCCTTGAGAGAGAATAGTAATTGACCCATGACCTTGCTGTGCATCTTCATAACTGGAAAACCACAGAAGAGCTTTCCATATCCTAATGGTCTCTGGAAGAAGAAGCCCTCTTTCTCTGCCCTACCCAGGATTGCATCTATCCCTGCCAGACAGCTTATCAGACAAGAGTTCTAGATTTTTATGGAAAGGGAAATGGTTGGCTCTGGGTCTTTCAACAATGTATGCACAATTTAGAACAATTTTTGAAATTAAAAAAATTTGTATTGTGAATATTTAAGGAACACACATAATATATCCATATATAAATTAGTGTTTGTGTTTGAGGGGTGTAGATGCCTCAGTATGTGTGCAAGACAACCTGTGGGAGTCATTTTTTTCTTCCATTGTGTGGGTCCTGGGATCAAACTCAAGTTGTCAGATTTGGTAGCAGGCACCTTTACCCACTGAGCCATCTCACTGGCTCAAGGTATTTATTTTTATCATAATTAGGCCACTTAGCTATGGGTTCAAATAATCACTTGAAATCACCTAATTTTGAGTTACAGTTGGACACCAAAGAGTTTTACTTATGGGTATTTAAATCATTCATTAGAATATAATAAATTTAGAGGAATAAATGTGTTCATTCCAGGCTGACTCGAGATAGTAATAAGATTCATTTTACAAACATAAAGGCAATATAATAATCATTCATGGCATTTAACAAAGAGCTTTTTAAGAGTTAGAACATTCAACTGTTAAGTG
Source organism: Onychomys torridus (assembly GCF_903995425.1). NCBI lineage: Eukaryota > Metazoa > Chordata > Mammalia > Rodentia > Cricetidae > Onychomys > Onychomys torridus. The sequence continues at coordinate 64,677,547 of NC_050466.1, read as the reverse complement.
TGTTTTAAATAAAGGCTATATCGTGGTTATATTTGTTAGGAAGCACTGAGAGCTGTTGTTTCTCTATTCTGAAATATGTAAAGCCTCACACAGAGAACGAGTTTGCACACTTGACTCACTTGTAGTTTACCAGCATGGTTATTCTTTATTATCACATCAAAGAGTAATAAATCAATAAAAGAGAAACTTGCTTCTAACACTGCTCACTTTTCTTCCTTGAATAAAAAAAAGAAAGAACTCAGAATTATACACCATGTAACTTCATATAATTTCATATGCACTCAGAACCCAATTAATAATCTCTTAACTAGCATGTCAGGTAGATCAATTATTTTGAACCCATTATTGCTATAGACCAATAATTTTATAAGATTCAATAAAAATAAGTTATCAGAAAAACATTTTTCCAACATAAAATCTTTACTGATTATTTGGGAGTTTCACATCATGCACCCTGATCACATTCACAGAAAAGCATTTTAAAGCATCTTAAATGCAAGCACACAGATCACATAATGAGACAATACTATCAGTTTGTTATTAAAGTTTCTATAGGCCTGGTGAGATGGCTCAGCAGGTAACAGTAACCTGACAACCTATGTTGGATCCCCTGAACCTAAATGGTGGAAGGAGAGAGCTGACTCCTGAAAGTTGACTTCTGACTTCCACATATGTGCCGTGGTGCAAGCAAGCACATGCACACACATACACACTCACATACACTAAACTTCTTAAAAACATGTCTACATGCTTATTCTGAATGCCTCTGCTTACCACCAATTGATTTACACTCTATGGTTTAGGATTGGTGCAGGGACCACACTTTGAGTAATGCCATTTGGTATAAGTCACATACATTATAGTATGTTCTATAGATATGACCACACTTTACTTAAACCTCCTTGTATCAAATGGTCCCTAAAATAAGAGAACCATTAACAGTGACTTAAAATTCATCACCCTTTCCCATTAACTCATACAATATCAATTAATATATCTCAAAATGTGACAAGTCATTCCGCACCAAGTCTCCTGGAATCTGAATGCTACCTTCTCTCCTTTGCCTAGGTGTTGCTTTTTTCATCCCCATCTAATTCCTTAAATGGTTTAAGACAAGAAGTGTTGAAGGTAGCATCTGCCTCTGTGAGCTTTACTCCAAACCTTATTTGCAGAAGTTACATGCTGTCTCTTGCAAAAATTCAGCTCTATAGATGTTGTCTAGTTTAACCTCTATGGTATTTTGAAAACATGAAATTTCTAATGTTTAGCCCCAGACACTCCTGGCTTATCCTTTTAGTGTCTTCCTCAGAACATCATGCCATAGTGGGAGGGACTTCCTAGAGATCAGATTGCTCGAGGTAGAATTTGGATCTGGCACAGGTTACAATAACATTTCCTGTACCCCTAGACAAGCTTCTCAAAAACACCCTGAGGTTCATTTTCTTCATTTGTAAAGATGGAGAGAGTGCTCAGATGACTAGAGTCTTGGGAGGACTAAATGAAGCAAAGTAATATAATACCTGGCACATGTAGCTGAGTACATACACCATAACATAACTTCTCTTCCATGTCTATCTACACCATGCCCCATTTCCCTATCCTCACCCCTAACCTTGCACTCTGTTCCCCTGGCATTTTCCTTCTGGTGCTTTTACTGCTTCTCTCTGCTAAAGAGGAGGATAAATGAGCTCATCAGAGATACACCTTTGCTAAGTACAGAGGAAATGCTATGCTAATACAGCTTTGACACCTGGGGGGAAAAGATGACTCAAATGGGGCACTAAGTGAAAAAGAAAGCTCAGAGGGAAAGAGCTGTTGAAAGCAGCTCTTTCTGAATATGAAAAATGCACACACAAAAAAAGAACAGTGAGTGCTCATCCATCTAATGGCACCATTTTACCCTCACCCTTCCCTGAATTGCTGACAAGCGTCATTGCCTGAATGGCAGAAATACACTTTCAGGATAGCACTTGACCCCCGTATTAATTCTTATTCTAAGCTGGGGAAGCATTTGCTTGACCGTGAAACATGAAGTTTTTCCTTCATGATTTTAGAAGGTTCCTTTCATGGGATTTTATGTTTTCTCGGGCTTTTGTTTCTTGTGAAGATCTGATTGCTAAGATAATGGCTCAGTGCTAAAATGGCCTTTAGTTTAAATGTGAGTTTCAAAGAATGCACTTAACACACCAGCCCATATGTTTTCATAATACCAGTACAATCCATTGTATAATTCTATCAGTGCTTCCTGGTCAGTTGTCTAAACTGACACTGACAGAATAAAGCTGGTTCAAATGATGCCATGTCATAGCCTTAATTTGATGTACCCACAAGTCAAAGTTCATCCAGCTTAAATTAGCATGAATACCACTTAATTAACTTTAGTTATCAAAGTGAGGCACAGCATTCCTAAAATTTTCAATTTATAAGCAAATGAAATTAAAACCTAAACTTTCTACAACACTGCGACCTACCTTGCTACTCATGTACCTGCAAACCTAACTCCCTCTCAATGCCCATTAGCATCCTTCCAGCCCTCTACCTTGATATTCCAGTGCATCCAAAAGTGTGGCCAATTCCATTCACCAACCTGTCCCTTCTGTTTTCTACCATGAAAGCCCTTGCTCCTTCCCTTTTGTTTCCATTCCATGACCACCAGATACTAAAACCCACTCTACACAAGAATTCCAGATCACTGTTTTAGCCAGAAGTTTTCTCCAGTTCTACCCAGGCCAGCAGCCGCTCAGACCCAAGTAAACACACAGAGACTTATATTACTTATAAACTGTATGGCCATGGCAGGCTCCTTGCTATCCAGTTCTTATATCTTAAATGATCCCATTTCAATCAATCTATAAGTTGCCATGTGCCTTGTGGCTTACCGGTACTTTACATCTTGCTTCTCATGGCAGTGGTTGCCAGTGTCTCCTGACTTAGCCTTCTACTCCCAGAATTCTCCTCTCTGCTTATCCTGCCTATACTATACTTCCTGCCTGGCTACTGGCCAATCAGCATTTTATTTAATCAATCAATCAGAGCAACACATTCACAGCATACAGAACATATCCACAGCACTTCCCCTTTTCTTTTTTTTCTTCAAAACGGAAGGTTTTAACTTTAACATAGTAAAATTACATATAACAAAAGAATTATCAAGCAGTAATTATATAATATCTAGTCTATTTGTATTGGGCAAAATTAAAGAAAATATTCTATCTATCCTATATTTGTGAGTCTAAAGTTTTATATCTAATTTATCTTTTATCATAACTAAGGAAATTATAACTATCTAGTCCAACTATGATAGTCAAACTTATAGTCATGTTTTCTAGGTAGACGTAGATATATTTCAGATAGATAATCTTCAAATACTTCAAAGACCTACAGATGATGGCATTTAAAATGTTTTAAAAATTTAGACTTTCTGGACAGTGAGACATGTCTGCTCCTGGCAGCACCGATTTACTTCAGAGAGGAGTATGGGCATTGAAGACACTCTAGATAGAGTTTATCTTCTTCTTGGCAAAAATAGCCATTTGGGTAAGAAACTGTTCTTGCCTGGACTGTTTAATTGACTGGACATGCAAGACCCATAGGAAGGTGATCACTGAACTTTGTTTGGCAAAATGGTCCTTCAGGTTCCTACTTCACAGAGGAAACTGCCAGACATTCTACAGGACACAGAGAGAAGTGACTGAGAGACTCTAGGCCTGTAGGCTGAATACAGATGACCCAACTTTACAGAGGACCTTTGGATGACTGTCCAGGCTGCCAGCTGTCTCTGTCTACTCTCACAAGACTCCCAAATGTTTCTTGTATCCTTTTCCTGTTTCTCAGGTAATATTATATCCTTCTGAGGTCTTTGATGTAGTTGAAGACTAGATAGTTATAATTTCCTTAGTTAAGATAAAAGATCAATTAGATATAAAACTTCAGACTCACAAATATAGGATAGGTAGAATATTTTCTTTAATTTTGCCAAATACAAATAGACTAGATATTATAACTATAATTCTTGCTTGATAGTTGTTTTGTTATCTATAATTTTACTATGTTAAAGTTAAAACCTTCCTTTTTGAAAAATAAAGAAAAGAAAAGGGGAAGTGCTGTGGATATGTTCTGTATTCTGTGAATGTGTTGCTCTGATTGATTGATTAAATAAAATGCTGATTGGCCACTAGCCAGGCAGGAAGTATAGTATAGGTAGGACAAGAGAGAAGAGAATGCTGGGAAAAGGAAGGCTGAGTCAGGAGTTGCCAGCCAGACACAGAAGAAGCATGATATAAAGATACTGGTAAGCCACGAGCCATATGGCAAAATACAGATTTATAGAAATGGGTTAATTTAAGTTGTAAGATCTAGCCAGCAAGAAGCCTAAGCCACGGCCATACAGTTTATAAGTAATATAAGTCTCTGTGTGTATATTTGGATCCTGAGTGGCTGCAGGAGTTATGTGGACACAGGAAAACTTCAACTACACACTATAGGCAAAACTACTGACATTTTTATACTGCTGAGAATGTAAGATAAGTGTCTTATGTTGTGTGTAAACAAAGTTTGCCTGAAAATGAGAGCAAAACTGAAGTCACATAATGTGGTGGGTATTGTGTTCCCTGAAATATTGTGTGTTCCCCGAAATAAACATATCTGGGGTCAGAGAACAGACAGCCACTAGAACAAAGCCAAAATTGGTGGCTAGAAAATGGGAAGAGTAAGCTATAGCAGAAGTTGGACGGTGGTGGTACACACCTTTAATCCCAGCACTTGGGAGGCAGAGCTAGCTGGATCTCTGAGGTCAAGGCCACTTTAGAAACAGCTAAGCATGGTGACCCATACCTTTAATCCTAGAAACACAGCCTTTAATTCCAGGGAGTGGGGGCAGAAAGAAAAAGGTATATCAGGCATGAGGACCAGGAACTAAAGAGGAAAAAGCATGTAGTTAGTTTAAGCTTTGGAGCAACACAGTTCAGCTGAGATTCATGTGGATGAGGACTCAGAAGCTTCCAGCCTGAGGAAACAGGATCACCTGAGGAACTAGCAAGGTGAGATAGCTGTGGCTTGTTCTGCTTCTCTGATCTTCCAGCAATCACCCCAATAACTGGCCTCGGGTTTGGTTTGATTAATAAGAACTTTTAAGATTCCTGCTACAACATAATAAACCTTCTGCTGGGCGGTAGTGGCGCACACCTTTAATCCCAGCACTCGGGAGGCAGAGGCAGGTGGATCTCTGTGAGTTCGAGGCCAACCTGGGCTACAGAGTGAGTTCCAAGAAAGGTGCAAAGCTACACAGAGAAACCCTGTCTCGAAAAAAAAAAAAAAAGAACTTCCAGTTAGCTAACTGATTCCCTATCATTCCCTCTAGTAGAAAAATAAAAATAAAAAGGGTGATCATAACCCATGACAGAATGCCCACAGCTAGAAAATTCCTATGACACTCACAGAAAACACAGCTCCCATCTATTAAATTGTATAATCATACAAACAACACAGACTCAGTAAGTTGTAGAAGACAAGAGGAGAAAAGAGAATTATGGGAAGAGTTGGAGGGAGTTGAGGGGAGGGGCAGTGATGTAACTATATTTTAATATAAAATAAAAACAATTTTATAAAGACCAATTCAGTTTTTGTTCTCATAACTACTTAATCCAGTTATGTGAGCCATAAACATTATGTGAACTAAAGAAATTTAAGTATGATGGAAGGGAAGGAAGCAGAACTGGGCAGAAAGAGAAGTGAAGCGGCAACAGGATAATCCTAAGGATACTACTTAATGAATATCTGGTCTGCTATACTCCATCTCAGTGTCTGCTTCCCAGGAAACCCAACCTGCAACAGGAGGCATTATAATATGAAGTGTAAGAAAATAAAAATGTTTATATCTATTCTAGCTGCTAGACAAAAGAGCATATGACCCTTTGTGGTGGATATAAGTATCACTTTCCCTCAACTATACTGACTGATTATATGTCAAGATATCAAATCTTCTAAAACAAGAAGTTCATTGTATTAAACAAATTTAGATTTAGACTATCTATACACACCTATTTAATATTAGGATTAAAGATTCTGATTGCATTAGAAATTATGAGACTTCAAAAGAAAAATAGATATGACAAGACTAGGAATTCAATATTGCAAAACGAACCTCTAGATCTTTTTTGTAAGATAACTAAATTTAGGCAGAGGAAAGATCACTCCTTATTACTGATGAAAAAAGAAATACACTTGACAATAGCTGTGGGTGGACTTGCTACTTGGTCCCCAAGGCATTCAGAATTATAAAAGAAAAAATAGTCTTTATTTAAAATTTTCTGTAGTGATGACAGCTATTACAGTGTGAACTCTTTTGACCTGACACTCCGTTGAAGCTGAGTGCTGCTGGAAGAGTTACACCAATGACTAAAATGTTTGTTCAGCTAATAAAATCAGTCAAGATCACATGAATAGTGATAAGAAAAATGCTACCAATTGTTCCATTTGTAAGGATAGGCAACCAGGGAAAAGAAAAAGCAAAAACACCTTAATGTATCATATGTTAAAAATTATTGACTTTCTTTGCTTTTCTTCATTATGTTGAGATTTCAGATATATTCATTTCCCATATTCTATCAAGGTAAAAAAAATGACATTGTTCCTATCTATAGTTAGAAAATTATGGCCAGCAAAAATTATACCATTTATCAAAATCCTACATGAAAATACTTATAAATATGAGAAAGGGAAATTATGAACTAACAGTCTGTTACACTGAGAAATCATCACCAAGGAGAAAAAAGTTAACCTTTTCCCCTCCACCCACTCCACCACCCACAACTCTTTTATCAAATCATTGGACCAGAATTATCTTCTAGGTCTAGTTTTGATGATTTATCAGTAGAGCCATTGAGTCAAGCATCCTTTAATCTTTTCTTGGATGAGTATTTGTGTGTGTGTGTGTGTGTGTGTGTGTGTGTGTGTGTGTGTGTGTGTGTGTCTGTCTGTCTGTCTGTGTGCCTGTATGTATGTGTGTGTGTACACATATGCCTGGGTATGTGTCTTTGTGTGTCTGTCTGTCTGTCTGCGTGCCTGTGTATGTGTGTGTGTGCCTGTGTATGTGTGTCTCTGTGTGTGTGCTTGTGTTCACAAGTATATAAAGGCCAGAGGTTGACATTGGATGTCTTCTTCAATCACTGTCCATCTTAACTTTTGAGACACAATTTTTCACTGAACCTAGAGCTTACTAATTTGGTTAGCATTCCCCTAGGGATCAGCATGTCTCTGCCTTTCCACTGTGAGGGATACAGGACTGTGCTACTAAACCTGGCTATTTTATATGGGTGCTAAAAATCTGAACTTAGGTCTTCATACTTGCATGGCAAGCACTTTAGTAACTGATCCATCTCCCCAATATTTTGGATGTGTATTTTTAAGCCATGCTGATGTAAGGATAGAAAGAGATAAATTCTTTAAAAGAAAGCAGGTTCCTACTGGAATAGGGAAATCATGGTAGAAGCAAGAGAAAAATGATTTTACCAACCATGATCACAAAAATCCCAGTGGGTAACAGTAAGAATCTATTTAGTACTTACATCTAAGAATCAATAGAGGTTGAAATAATCTGGGCTGGGCTTTGGTTGAGTGGCTATGCTGCTCTCTGCCAGAGGACTTCCTCCTGAAGATATAGTGTTGACTGAATGAAGAACAGTAACTCTAGTCTGGACTTGACTTGAATGATTTAACTTTGCTCCACAAGTCTCTTATCCTCTTTCTGGAATTAATATGCTACCATGGACATGTGATTTTCAAAGTATTGGCAGAAATGTAAGAGGACAAGCCTAATCACAAATGTGCTTCTAATTTTGGTCATTTGACACTTTTTAATAACCCAGTAACCAAAGCTCATCACATGACCAGACTCAAAACATAGTCCACCTCCTTACTGAGAAGAATTGCAAAGCTGAAGCTGAGGCAGGGAAGTCAACGAGTAATAGTGCTTGCTCTGTAGTCAGGTGGACCTGAGTTTGAATCCCTAGCACTAACATTAAAAAGCCAAGCATGGCTGCACATTCTGTTACCTCCAGAACTGGGGAACAGACACAGATAAATCCCAAGAGCTTGTTAGTTAGCCAGGATAGCTGAAATGGTGAGCCTCCATTTTCGTGAGAGTCCCTTTCTCAAGGCAATAAAGTAGAATGCACTAGAGGAAGATACTTAATGTTCTGCTTTTGCATTCATATGTGTGAGCACTTACTTGCAAGGGTAGGAGAACACTGCAAAGTCATATAGCAGAAGGTATATATTACAATCAATCCATATGAGTCTATTAAATGGATAACAGAATTAAGATACACATTGAGGAAATACACTCACAATTACAGAACAGAGTAGACATCAGAAATCGTCCTCTGGTCTGACCAGGAGTAAATCCACCTCACAGGCAGGAGCAGAAAGAAGAGTCATGTGACCTCTTTCCAACTCCTTATAAGAGGTCACATACAATGGCATGAAGCACCACCTCCTTTGGACCATATAGCCCAAGGTCATGAGCTGAACAAGATAGGCTACAGTGAAGTCATGTGATGCTACACAGGTGAGCACTGCCAAAAAACACCTTGGTTTCATTATATGTTGAAACTCTTTACTATGATCAGATTTTTCACAACCCCCTTACTCAGTTATGTAATCTTCATGTGGTGTTGTTACCTATTGTTTAGGATTCTGTAGTCTACTAAGAACAAGGAAAGCCCCTAGGAGGAACACATGGATGACCCTGTGAAGGAGAAGTGGATGAGATCTACATGAGCAGACTGGGTGTGGGGTGTGGAAGAAGGTGAGGAGTGGGGGATGAGAACATAGGGAAATGGGAGGGTCAAGCTGGAACAGGGACAGAGTGGGAGGGCAGGGAGGAAGATACCATGATAGATGAGGACATCATGGGAATAGGAAGAGGCAGGGTGCCTGAGAGGCTCTCAGGAATACACAAGATTGACCCCACCTTGGTCAGCTGGCAGTGGTCCAGAGGGTACCTGGACTGGTCTACACTCATGACAGGCCTAGCAAATAACCTAGCTGTCATCATAGAGCCTTTGTCCAGTGACAGATGGAGGCAGATGCAGAGATCCATGGCCAGGCACCAGGCTGAGCTCCAGGAATTCAATTGATGAGAGAGAGGAGAGATACTGCAGGCGAGGGACGTCAAGATCATGATGGGAAGACATGCAGAGATAGATGACCGGCCACATTAGTGGAAGCCCATGAACTGTGGACTGGTGGTTGTGGAGCCCCCATGGGACTGGACTAGGCCTTCTGAATATGGAAGACGGTTGTTTGGCTCGAACTGTTTGGGGGGCACCCAGGCAGGGGGATCAGGATCTGTCCCTGGTCTATGGGTAGGCTTCTGGAATCTGGTGCCTGTGGAATCTTGCACAGCCTTGGTGCAGTGGGAAGGGGTTTGGACCTGCCTAGGCTCAGTGTGCCAGGCTCTGCTGACCCCCTATGGGAGACCTCGGGGGATTTGGGGGATGTGGGGATGTGGAGTGGCTTGGGAAAGAGGGCTGGGGGTGGGAGGAGGGGTGATCTGTGGATAGTATGTGGAGTGAGTAGAAAATTTCTTAATAAAAAAAAATGAAAAAAAGAATGATATGTGGCACTGGTTACCACACAGAAAGGTCACAGAGCCATGACAAAACCCAGTATCAGATCTTTATTAGGAGGAAGTGGGGAGACAAAAGATCCAGGCCTTGGGAGGAAGCACGTGCAGAGAGACAGAAAAGAGATAGTGGGGGGAGGGAACAGAGAAGGGAGAAGGGGGTCTGTGTCCAGCTTTTGAAGGAGCAGGTGGGCTGACAGAGCTACACCAGGCATACGCTGATCACATGACCACACCACATGCATGTAGTCACCAGCACACACTGATGACATAAGACACAAGATCCTTTGCTTAACTCCTGAACTGCACATGTGCGGTCATGCAGCTGGAGTGAAGGCAGAATCCTAATATCAGGAAACACCACAGAACTGGGAACAGGCAGAAAGATTCTAAGATCATAAGAGACAGCCAGCAGTGGTGGCGCACACCTTTGATCATGGCCCTCGAGAGGCAGGGGTAGGCAGATCTCTGTGAGTTCAAGGCCAGCCTGGTCTACAGAGTGAGTTTCAGGACAGTCAGGGCTACACAGAGAAACCCTGTCTCAAAAACGAAAACCAAAGATTATAAGAGCCAGAGGATTGAGACCTTTGCTGTGAGACTGTGCCTCCAAGAAATGTCAGAAGTTATACCCACAAAGTCTCACCAACATAACTGTCCAAACATGTGCAGAACAAGGAAGACACCAACAGACATGCTAACATGGACAGGAGAATTCTCATGAAGCCTCAACCCTAAACAACTATATGCAACTACAGAATGCTGAGAAATGGAGAAACAGTCTTCCCCAGGGAAAAGCACATCAGCTGGTTATCTAATACCAAATGGTCAACCCTGAAAACAAATGTATACCAGTAACATATAGACTGAGCAGTGTGTATTTAGGAAAGTGTGCATGTGTGTGTGTACCCATGTGCACACACATAACTAAAGAAAAAGAGGCCAAGAATTGGAAAGAGATCAGGTTGGTGTACATAGAAGAGTTTAGAGGAAGGGGAAGGGGGGAGGTGAAATCATGAAATTCATGGGTAAATGAATGGAATAGGAAAAAAAGTCATCTTGAGTGAGATATCTCAGACTCAGAAAGACAAACATGGTATATATTCTCTTATACGTGGATATTAGCTGTGAAGTTAATGATAACCTGTTGTATGATATTTTGTTTATGTTCTGACAAATAAAGCTTGCCTGGAGATCATAAGGTGGAGCTAGCTATTAGTTTACCATAGAAGCCATGCAGTGTTGGCACACACCTTTAATCCCAGCACTTGGGAGTGGAAACAGGAAGATCAGGAGTTCAAGGCCACCCTGGGCTACATGAGATTGAACCAATCTAAAAGAGAAATAGAGTGGGGCAGTGGTGGTGCATGCCTTTAATCCCAGCACTAGGGAGGTGAAGACAGGAATATAAGGCAGGTGGAAATGGGATCTCAGCCCCTATTCAGTCTGAAATTTCGTAGAGGTAAGAAGTCTCTAGTGGCTGCTGCTCTGCTTCTCTGATCTTTCAGCTTTCACCCTAACATCTGACTCTGGGTTTTTATTTAATAAGACTAATTAAAATCTCACTTCAATAACCAACCACATGAACCACAGAGGTTAGGTACAGAGTAAGGGGTTGGGGAGGGGCATATAGATCTTGTTAGGAAAAGGAAGTAGAATAGATAATTATGGATGGATGGGGGTGCTGAAATGGGAATATCAAGTGGGGATGGGGAAAGGAGAGGAGGATAATGGAGGTAGTAAGCATAGAGACAGTTAAAAGTAAGGGCCTTTTGATGGGTACCATGGAAGCCTAATATAGCTCCCTAAAATGTATACATATATGAAATGGCCAAATGAGGGAGACAGAGTCCCAGCTGGCCATCTCTTGTCACCAAACTATGAGTCCAGTACTGGGATTGGGTTACATCTGATTAAACTGATGGCCAAAGGGGTCCCATGGGGACGTCCAAACAACCCAGGCTCTTGCCAAGACTATAGGTTGCTCTCCACAAACTGACAGCAAGGTCTCATTGCTAAAGACACGTATACAACTCAGAGTGGAGGGTGATGTAATTCCATTAAATATTTTTAAAAAGAAGCTGTGAATGCCAATACTCCTCAAATTATTCCACAAAATATAAACAAAAGGAACATTACCTAATTTGCTTTATGAGGCCATGGTTACCCTGATATCCAAACCACATAAAGACCCAACAAAGAAAGAGAATTAGATCAACTTCCCTTATGAACATAAGTGCAAAATTTCTCAATAAAATACTTGAAAACTGAATCCAAAAAGAACATTTATCATGATCAAATAGGCTCTATCCCATAGAGGCAGGGATGGTTCAACATATGCAAATCGATAAATGCAATGCACCATATAAACAAACTGAAAGGGAAAAGACACGCAATCATCTCATTAGATGTAGAAAAGATCTTTGACAAAAATCCAACACTCCTTCATGATAAAAGTCCCAGAGAAATTAGGGATACAAAGTTCATACCTTAACACAATAAGGACAATTGACAGCAAGCCTATAGCCAACATCAAATTAAATGAAGAGAAACTCAAAGCAATTCCACCAAAATAAGGAACAAAACAATGTTGTCCACTCTCTCTATACCTATTTAATATAGTACTTAAAGTCTTAGCTAGAGGAAACAAGCCAACTGAAGGAGATCAAGGGGATACCAATTGGAAAGGAAGAAGTCAAAGTATCAATTTGCAGATGATGTAATAATTTACATAAGTAACCCTAAAAATTCTACCAGGGAACTCTTACAGCTGATAAACAACTTTAGTGATGTGGCTGATAAAAGTAGCTGAATATAAGATTAACTTCAAAAATATCAGTAGCCCTCCTATATAAATGAAAGACTGAGAAAGAAATCAGTAAAACAACCCTCTTCACAGTAGCTACAAATAATATAAAACATCTTGGTGTAACTCTAGCCAAGCAAGTGAAAGACTTGCATGATAAAAACCTCATGTCTTTGAAAAAAGAAATTGAAGACAATATCAGAAGATGGAAAGATCTCCCATGCTCATCGGTCAGTAGGATTAACATAGTAAAAATGGCCATCCTATCAAAAAACAATCTATGGATTCAATGCAATTCCCATCAAAATCCCAAAACAATTCCTCACAGATCTTGAAAGAACAATTTTCAGTCTCTTATGGAAACACATACACACACAAACAAAACAGCTAAAACTATCCTAAACAATAAAAGAATTGCTGGAGGTATCACTGTCTCTGATTTCAGGTTGTACTACAGAGATATAGTAATAAAACTACATGGTGTTGGCACAAAAAGCAGACACTTTCATCAACAGAATCAAACTGAACAGCCAGACATAAGTCCATACACCCATGGACACCTGATTTTTTACAAAGAAGCTGGAAACACACACTGAGAAAAAGGCAGAATCTTCAACAAATGGTGATAGTCGAACTGGATGGCTGTGATCACTGGGCTGCATCTACAGCTCACAAGATGTTCTGGTTTTTTGTGTGTTTGTTTGCTTGCTTGCTTGCTTGCTTGCTTGCTTGCTTGCTTGTTTGCTTGCTTGCTTGCTAGTTTTTATAGTGATACAGATTGAATCTAGGGCCTTGTACATGCTAGGGAAGTGTTCTATTACTGAGCTACATCCTCAGGCCCCTTCTTACTTTTTTAAGATAGAGTCTCATTAGGTTGCCCAGATGGGCCTTGTAATCACTCTGTAGCCTAAGCATGCCTTGACTTTGAGATCCTCATGCTTCAGCTTCCAAAACAGGTGGGATTATAAGCCTCTCTATCAGAGCCCAACAAAAGTTTTAGAATCAGTAAGTCAAAGCTCATATCATTGACATAGTTATGGGATTTTCTTCAACCTTGCTAATCTTTTCAATAGATCAGGGCAGTACTCAGTTGAGACATGCAAAGTTCCTCATCATCAATAAGTTTCATACCAAGATCACTTGCTTTCTGTCTGGGTACTCCTCTCACAGTTCTGGAGATTTTCAGTTTATTTCTAACACCTTGTTGCACCAACTCATTTAAGCTGAGTCACATGTCTGAGGTCAGTTTATCTAGGAATAGCATGTAAAAATGGGAATTATACAAATGATTCATTACAGAACTGTTCTCAAGAGTACTCAGGAATAAGAAAGGTGGAGAAATGGGAGAGAACAAAGAGATGCAAAGATGATGTTTCAGCCAAAATCTAGCCTATCTTTATCCCACAAGAAATCCAGAAATGCAAATGACATACTACACTTTTGCTAGGGACAGACAGGATTTTATCCTTCTTCAAGGCAGTCAGTCATTGGATATGTGCAACACCCCAGCAGGGAAGCACAACCTCCCAGCAGGGAAGCACAACCTCCCAGGCATTCCCATGGAAAGCACTCCCAACTGGCTGTGGATGATTCAGGAAAGTGTACAATTATGATCCATAAGCAGCTAGCTCTCACAGTATATGGCTATAGCCCAGCAAAAGGAAGCTGAATATCTGTATAAGCTAAATATCTATATCGATAGGTTTTGACAGCATGTTACCAAGATCATCCTTTGGTTCTTCTGTGCATGGCCTTCTTCAGATGGAATCTGACCAGACTAGTTAGTTGTCTATAAGACTATTGGACCTGCTGCCTGGCATAGCTGCCCAGTCAACCTCATTGTTGCTGTAAGGTCATATCAGACAGACATCTGTGTCATACCAAGCCACTTTGGAAAAAGATAATACTAAATGTTAAGCCTCCATCTAGAATAAGAAGCAATAATATACAGGTATTGTCTAAGCTGCTTTATTTTAATACAATTCCATGTGGCCTTTAATTTATTATCCCACTGGGAATTTAATGAACTTTCTCTGTGAATAAAGCTAAAGGAGAGATGATTTGCATTGCACCACAAGTTGTCCTGCAAAGTTTCCCAAGTAGCTGAATTCCCTTTCCTGTCAATTTTAGACTATTCTCAACATAGGACATTAGAAATATTTTTTCAACAGAAAAGTCATTTCAGGAGGACATTTTGCTTTAAGATATGCTCAAATAGCTCTTAGAATTGACTTGGCAGAGTGAATTGGGGCCCTTGTCCCTTCAAATTGATCAATGAAGGCTTACTCACCTCTGTAAAAATAGACTGTTCTAAAATTTACTTTTCCCTTGCTGATAATTTATCTTTTTAGTGTTAATATTATGACCAGCCCCTTGAAATCCCACCCTCTTGGCACCTCCCTGCATCTTGATGAAAAAGCCTCATTCGAAGGAAAAACCCCTCCCCTTTTTCTCTCTCCCCTCTTCTTCTTTTCCTCCCATGAGGAAATTCTCAACCTCACCCTCTCTCTCTCTCTCTCTCTCTCCTTCTCTTTCTTTCTCCCTGTCTGTCTCTTTCCTATCTTTCTCTTCATCTCTCTATTATGTAAATGCAGTGTCTGGATTGTGAATTACTGGCCTCTGCCACCACCACCATGCCCGCATAGCATGCATCTGCCCAGCCTGCCACTGCAACTGCCCAGCATGTTTCCCTGCATGCACGGGATATTCTCCAGGGTCCCTCCCCATGCAGTAATTCATAACATTGGCGCCGAAAGTCGCCAGGCAATCACGCTGCTATCTCCTGCCCACCGGCAGTCTGAGGAGCTCTGGGATCCTGTACTACCTGCCATTTTTCAGGCTGGAGCACCACAGGGGACTCCTCATCCTATAAGATTGGTAAGATTCCTCCCTTCTCTTCTGGCCATTTTCCCACAAGTGAGGGTTCTTCTCTTTTGGCTTGCTGGTACCACGTGTCTTTCGGGCTCTAAGCCCCTCAGCCACCATCCATATGTGACAGCATATGAAGATGGCTTGTGCCCACTCAATTCCACAGCCCATAGCCTTTGTGACAATGGTCCGTTGTGCTATTATCGTTGGCCCTTGCTGACCCTCTTGGATACCAGAGGTCAGTCTGCTGGGCCTTATATCTCATTTTGGGAAAAATGCGCCTATGACCCCCTCCCCCCACCACTGCTGCTGACCCATGGCTGAGGTTCATTTCCCTGTGGCTGCTTGCACCATGCCACAGCCCAGGGGTGTCCCTCTCTCCAGCCCGGCTGCACTACTACTTCTCCCTGTTTCTTTCACAAAGTCTATTTCCTATGTGTGAATGGAAACGTATGTTTGGTGTGACCATCTATATTTCTTTCTGACTGACTTTTAATGCTTCAGTTTATCTGTTTCTTATCTACTCAGTTTATTAAAAAAAAAAAAAAAACCAAACAAACACATGAACATGTGATCCGGCACCGTATTTGATAGGGGCAAGCATGTGATCAGGTGGCACCATTTTAAATAAGGGCAACCACATGGTCTAGCCTCCATCTTGGCTATGGTCAAAACAGACAGGTCATATGACCTCACCGCCATCTTTACTAAGGGCAGCATGGGTGGGGCACTCAGTGCTCAGGCCATCAGTATGGAGGGAGGTTAGGGAATCACCTCCCATTGCATATTGTTTCACCATCATTTTACAGGCCAAGGAAAAGTAAGTCCTCCAGCCTTGGCCTGGTGTTACCCAGCTACCTCTCTCAGGCTCGAGCTGTCTGGGTGGTCCAGTTGCAGCCTGGCATTAGTTCCTCTGCAACCGCTCATGTGAGTAGAGCCTGGAAACATATGTGCTCCCCTCTGGGGCATCAGCAGAAACACATGCAGGTGGTATCACTACATTAAAATTTTAAATTTCAGATTTTAACATTAATAAAATTCTGATACACTTTGGGTCATAAGCTCAGGATTTTAAATTTTCCTTGGTTACTCATTACCTGCTTTTCTACGATATGGATTTTAGTGCTGATTGATAATACTAATTTATCTAAAACTTTTATTTTTTTTTCCTCACTTGTCTATTCCTAAGAATGGTATTTTTTCCTCTCTCTTGGTCTTGGGACTCCTGCTCTTCCCAATTAATAAGACCATGGGCCAAAAGTCTCCAAATAAATGCATAAATTTTAACTCTCATCTCTAGTCTGTATTTCAGCAGGCTGCCAGAAACAATGAAGCAGCAGTTGTGGACCACAACCTGCAGCACGTTCCCTGCTATGGATGTCAGATTCTTCTTTATGTGATGTGGACCAGCCCAGCCTGTAGTAGAATATTATTTTAAGGTGTGTTACTTTTGTTTATGTTGCATTTGTTTAACTCTGTGAACCTGTGTTGCTGTGCCTGTGTAAAATACCTGATAAAGAACTGGCCAATAGTAAGGCAGGAGAAAGGATAGGTGGGGCTGGCAATCAGAGAGAAGATATAGAAGGAGAAAACTGGGAGGAGAGAGCTAGCTAGGAGCCAGAGGAGGAGGAGGACTCCAGGGCCAGCCACCCAGCTCCACAGCAAGCTGAGGTGTAAGAGTAAGATGTAGAAGTAAGAGAATGGGAAAAGCCCAGAGGCAAAAGGTTGATGGGATAATCTAAAGTTAAGAAAAGCTGTCTAGAAACTAAGAAAAGCTAAGGCTGGGCATTCCTAAGTAAGAATAAGCCTCCATGTGTGATTTATTTGGAAGTTGGGTGGTGCCCCCCCCAAAAAAATGATAAAACAACAACAACAGCCAAATGTAATTGTTCCCTGCCTCTACAGCCAGGTCAGATAATCACATGTATCTGGCAAATGCCCCATTGCCCAGCCTTTGACTGGCCTTTCACCATTTTTTAGGGCCCTAACAACACCCCAATGCCAACTCAAAGCAGTTCCAGAAGAGAATACATTGTCCCATGTTCCCTGTCCAGAATAGGCTGAAATGCTGAGTCAAAAGAAAATCCCCTGGCATAGAGGACTGATTGGCTAACTAATGCTTATTGATGTTTGTTAATTCAAATGGTTCTGCAAAAAGATAAGACACTTTACCTTCTTTATGCAGAACCAGGGAGGTATTGTATAACCTTAAGAAATTATTATTTCTATTAAATCTATCAGAATGGAATTTCTGGTCTACCAAGAGGGTCCTTTTCCTGTTCTCAGAGGATCCTTTTCTCAGAATTGGGCTGTACTCTGACTCACAAGCCCCTTTTCTCCTGTTCTCATTCGACCTTGGGATCTTTCCCCTGTCACTCTTCTTTGCCTTCTCAGAAGATAGCAAGTCTTAGCCTTATGGAAGCTGCTAAAATATGAGAGACTTAGAGGATACTAGCTGACAGTACGCCATTCATACCTAATAGACAGGCAATCTTCAAATGCTCAGAGATCTATAGAATATGGCATTTAAAATGTTAATACAAAAAGCTTATTATAGCAGAGGGGGGTGGCCTATGCCTTTAATCCTACTACTCAGGAGGCAGAGCCAGGTAGACCTCTGTGAGTTTGAGGCCAGCCTGAGCTACAGAGCAAGATCCAGGACAGGCACCAAAACTACACTGAGAAACCCTGTCTCAAACAAATAAACAAACAAAGCTTATTACATCAGAGACTCCCAAATCCTAACTGTGACCCAAGGTCTCCAAAGAAGATGTCTCCATTTGGACAATGGCAACACTGACCTCTGGGCAAGTTGCCCAAATGTGACATCTGCCGCCAGGACATGGCCCAGACTGTGGACAAACAGCAGGACATTGGGGAATTGGTTGCACCCCATTTGCCTAGACAAAATAAACTCAGTCTTCCCTATATCTCTCTTCCATAGGAAAAACTCCCACCTCATGGTCCTGATGAGTCAAAGTTTGATGCTGTTCTGATACTTCTGCCAATGATGTGGAGACCTGGGTATGGCTAACTAGGTGTGGACTGGTCCATGTCATTTTTAACAGATTTGAAAGCTACTTTGTCTGCACTCAGATATGATTTATCCTTCTCAGATCTCTGATTCCATTTGATAACCAGGATTTGCTTCAGCTACTTTCTTAGTTCTCCATATAAAATTCACAGGTCCCCATCTCCTAGGGCTACTACTAGGTTTAGACATAGTTTACCTTGTTACCAGATCAGATAAACTCAAAGAACAAATTTCAATGTGACTTTTTACTATTGACTGCTCTCAGTATATCCTGGTTTATTTATATGAAAATAGGAAAGCTGTCTCACTTCTTAAATGTATCCTTCTCAGATATGATGGTGTTTGATGAACCAAGACGACAAGCACCTTGATAGCTCATTAATATGTTTCCTGTTAAAAATCTATTCCAGCTGTCTTACAGATACCTACAGGTTCCTGGGAAAATTTTTGTTATTGCATCAAAAAATCTGGTCTGATAAAAATTAATAGTCTCCAGAGTCCATTTTGACCTCTTCCATTTTTGAGCATATTTTGTAATTTCCTTCCCCTGCCCAGGCCAAGGGGCTCTCCAGATATGCCAGCAACTTCACCAGTTGGCACTGGCTCCAAGGATGCCAACCCCCAACTGTGGATGCCAACTGGGATGGACACACCTCCACCTCCAGAGAAATGGCAGATGTGATGACTCCTGTACTCCTAAAGTACACATCATTCTTCATTTCACCTCTCCAGACTCAGGTGGGCACCTGCCCAGCAACTGGAACCTGGTTTTCCAAGATGTCCCAATAAAGGGTGCATCTGCTCTTATGTCTCACTCATTCTCTTGCCTTTTCTGTACAACAAGGGCACTACCCTGTTCCATTCTTTCTGGCAGTTATCACTCTTCCCATGGCTAGCCCAGCTCATAATGCCAAACATATCAATCTACTTTTTTCCCTCCTAGCAACCTGTCCTCTCAGCTCACTTAAGAAACAGACACCTATGGTAATATTTTATTAGTGTTGAAACATAATTTTATTTATATGTTAATAAAGTTGCCTGGGAATCAGAGCTAAGAGCAAGCCATTAGGCAGAAGTCTGGTAGTGGTAGCACACACCCTTAATCTGATCACATGTCAGGCAAGGTCTCTGTGTGTTCAAGGACACAGCCAATAGGTGACTCGAACCTTTAATCTCAGTACCAACCATAGAGACCTGGAGGACTGTATAGACAGGCAGTGATAAGGAAGTCATGAGGTTGGGTTTACAGTCAATGAGAAAGCAGAACAGAAAGGCAATAAAAAAGACAGGACACAGGAAGAAGGTCTCTCTCTCTCTCTCTCTCTCTCTCTCTCTCTCTCTCAGGGGAAGGACAGCAGTGAATGGTAAGATAAGGTGGTCTTAGCACTTGGCTACTGCTCAATCTCTGGGCTTTTAACTCTGCATTTGGCTCTGTGTTTCTTATTTAATAAGACCATTTAGAATTACATCTACAGACACCTGAGATTTTTCACAGTGACACAGCTCACTCAAGGAACAGATGCCAGAGATTTCCACAATGACAGATAACAATGCTTCTTCATTCACGCCTCCCACCATGCATGACTCCCAGCTTCCCCACTACCCACTTTGACCCTTGTCAGCCTGAAGTAGCCTCAAGAATTCAGCACCCTTATTCCCACACTTGCTCCCACAACTCACCTCTTTTTATAATAATCAAAATGGAGGAGAGTTAATATTCTGACCTGACCCTTAAAATCCCACCCTTAGCCTCCTTCTAAGGAAAAACTCTTCCCTTTCCTATTTCTCTTCTGCTTTTCCTCCCATAAGGTGTGCATCCCCCCACTCTTCTGCTTTCTTCCTTCCCCACTATGAGGTGTACACACCTTTCCTTTTTCTCTCTCCTTTCTGTCTTTTCTGTCTCTTTATCTCCTTTTATAACAAACCATTTCCATGGGGATGCAGCACCTGGGTGTGAATGACTTTCCACGTGCCACTGCCCCTACTGCATCTACCCTGCATGTTTCCCTACATGCGTGGAATGTCCTGAAGTAAGTGACCTCCCTTTCCCCAAGCCACCATTATTGGCAATATTACTCTCCCTCAGGGAGAGGTGAGGCCTCATGAGCCGTTCCTCCTTCCATGATGAAGTGTTGATAAACCCAATCTTGTGCAGGTCTTGTGGAGATAACCAAAGCTGCAGTGAGTTCATGAGTGCATAAACCTTGCCATGTCCAGAAGATACTGTTTTCTAACAGTCCTCCCCAATATCTGGCTCTTAGAATCTTTCCTCTCATTCTTCTATGATGTTCTGTAAGCCTTATGGTAGGTATATGATATAGATGTCACATTTAGGGCTGAGCACTCCACAGAAACTCATTCTCTGCACTTTGACCTGTTGTGAGTCTATATATTAACCATGGTACATGTATACACACACACACACACACACACACACACACACACACACACACAAGCATTTCTGAGGAGAGCTGAGAGCTACAGGTATAAAGATAAATATTTAGAAGGTAGTTTGATATAATTCCTATTTAGTAAAATAATCATAGTAGGTTCTCCATAGAGCCTATGACCTCATCAACCACAGGTTTTTGGCCAAATGTATTAGTACCATGTATGAGTCTCTTCTTGTGGAACAGGCCATAAGCCCAATAAGAAAGTAATTGGTTACCCCTCGTAACATTCATACCATTATTTCACCAATAGACATATCTTTCCAGCTTGGTTTTTATAGTAGTTCATGGTGTTCACAGATGGCTAACGCTGTTGATAACCTTTCTCCTCCAGCAGCCAGCATAATACCTTGCTTCACTATGAAAGCTTACCAGTAGGGAGGAAGCTTCCAGGTCAACACCAGCTTGATTTCTCCATATCCTTTGGCTAAAGTGTGTATGTGTGTGTGTGTGTGTGTGTGTGTGTGTGTGTGTGTGTGTGTTATTTTCAACAATAGAGTCTTATAATCAAGTTCTGGTGGTATCTACCCATTTAAAAAAATCTATTCATCCCATATATACAACTCCAGGAAAGGGTTCTCTTTTTATCAGTTCCTAAAACATGAGAGTGTAAATCACATATGTCTACATATATACATGTATATATAAATACATGAACAATGGTAGGTAATGTTTTTATTATACCTCAGGAATCTTACTTAATGTGACAAATTTTATTTAACACAAATGAAGCAGACATTAGGACAAATGCTAAAATTGCAAAGAAGAATGAGACAGAATCCAATCCTGAAGTTATTCTCAGACTCCTGAGAGGGCTAGACAGATTCAAATACATTATAATAAATCTATGGACTAGGAAAAACAGAACAATTTTGTATAGGGTGATTTAAGAAAATGTGGTTGAAATGGCATTTTATCTGGAGTTTAAAGAAGGAATGCATTTTCTGGTAAACATGTTGTAGTTACATAAATATTCCAATTTATATAATAATCAATGATTATTCTTTTCAAAATTTAGGGCAGTTACTACTTTTCTAGACAACTGAGTTCTGAAGCTTCCAATATGAAATCCTAATAAAAAATAATAGGAATCAACATTTTGTCGTATAAATCCAAATCTCAGAAAACAAAGAGAACACTAGATATACTATAAATAGTGATCAAAGAAGAAAATTACATAGATCTTTGTTTTCCATCAAATTATTTTCTTTATGCATTCATTTCAGCAAACATTTACTAAACACTTAGTCATGCATGGCAATGGTATTTGATATGCAGAAAAATCGTTATGTGTATAGAATCTGAATTTTAGAACCTCAGATTATATAACCTTAGGCAATGAAAATGGTAAAATTTTAAAAAGGATTTTATATCTATAGTATTTCTTGCTGTATTGTTCATATTCTCCTTCACCAAAAACTTTTCCTGTAGTTAAAATTAAAATGTAATAGTTCTGACCACATACAGGTAGCTCAAAGATGGAAGGAATGAACATTAGTGAATAGAAGGAGAACCCCCACCTCAAGGGTGTCTGCCGCCTGAGCAGTTCCAGACTATGGAAGATGGATTAGGCATTGCTGACAAGCATGAAATTGATGTAGCTAGAAAATGATTCAAGCATAAGAGTCACAGTCATAGTCATGGGATTTGGAGATAGAAGGAAATCCACTCATCAGAAACAGAAGGCTGTTTGTCAAAAACCCATCTAATTTAAATAGCTCTTCCTGTACTAATACCATGGTCAGGATTAATGTACTGGGGAAAAATTGGCATGACAACCCAGAAGTATAAGACAGTCAAGAGTAGGCCACCCATTTGAGCTGCAGTGATTTCGGGACTCCCAATCCTTAACACTCCCCCTCTCTCTACTGTACTACAAATCTCAAAAGCAAAGCCTGAAATCTTAGACTTACAAAATCATTACAGTTTAAATGGTGAATTCATTCCTGGGACCAATTAGAGTTAAAAATTGCTCTGAAAAACAAAAAGGCCAAGTTACTCTATGATCAACAGTCCCACTCCTAGAGAATGAAATACATTTCCACAAAGACCTGTGCAGAAGCTATACTCACAATTGCTCAAATCTGAAAGTGACCCAAATGTTCTTTAAATACTCCATGGTTATGGATAGTGTGGAATTCTACCCAGGAAGGAAAGGTATGAAACATTTTATAAACATATAAACAATATTGATGGGTTTCAACAGTGTGAATGAATGTCCAAAGGGGAAAAAGAATTTCACCATGCTAAGTGAAAGAAGCTGCTCTCAAAGGTCACATTCTGGATAATTCCATTTACATGACCTCCTGGGAAAAGTCAAAACTGGAGAGGTGGAGAACAGATTGGATGGTAGCTAGCATTCAAGAGTTGGGAATTTTATAAAGAGGCATCCTGATAGGGTGCCTTTGAAGTGACAGAATGTTATGAATCTTGATTGTGATGGTGGTTACACTAACCTATGTGAAAACTCATATAGCTGGGTACCAAAAGGGGTAATTTTTTTAAATATTAAAATACAATACATTCTAGTCTCATAAAATAGCTGTTCATTAAGCTACAATGTGGAGAGGTAATCAGATCCTGCACAGAGAGAAAAAAATCTAATTTATTTTTAAAAAGTGAGAGGGAAGAAATATTGAAAAGGCATTTGAAGCACCTGGAGGTGGATTTGCAGAGGTGGTAACATGTCTTGAAGGAAACGCATAGGTAAGGGGAGGGTAAAGTGCAAAGAAAATGAGGTCTGAGAAACCATGTAATCTTCTAACATCACAGTTTGTTCAAGGACCAATTCAGACTCAGAACCATAACAACACCAATTCCAAAAGATGGAGAAGTGGGATGAAACTTTTTAAAGCAAAAAGCATAGCTCTCAGGTTTTTTCAAGACTTAAAGTCTGGGTAGGGAAAAGCTGAATCGAAAAGGGAGGTAGGTGAGCAAACTATGACAAGAGGACTTGTTTCCCTAAGCACGTCTGTGGTGACTCCTGCTACCAATGTAGAGCACAGGTGAGTTTATGCACTTTCCAAGGCAGTATCTAGATCATCTGCCTGCCAGATATACACCTGTGAATTCAGTACTGGGAGTTACAGTCAAGGCAATCAGGAGTTTAAGGCCAACCTGGTCTACGTAAGACCCTATCCCCCATTCCCCACACCAAAAAAAGATGGCCAGCAAGATGGGCAAAAGCACTTGCTTCTAAGCCCAATGATAAAGGAGAGAACTGATTCCTACAAGTTGTTTTTTGACCTACACACACACACACACACACACACACACACACACACACACATGTGTGTAGCATGTGCATACCCACATTCATACAGCCACAGAACTAAGTAAATAAATTTAAAACCAAGGAAAAAACATCTGCCTAAACAAATGAAGTTTTTGCTTTGCTGAATGAACCTAAACAGCCTTATGTCAATTCTTAGTTCTTCAAATTATATATAGATACAGATATAGATATAGATATATAGTGAGATACCTATATATTGGAATTTGGCAAAATACTTATTACAGAAAAGACAATGATAATCATTAATTAAACAAGTCTTTTTAAGGCCCTTAGATGTGCCCTTGACTTTTGGAGGCTGTATTTCTTCCATGGGTAATCCTAAATCAAGAATTCTTAACCAGGGTCAGGTATGCTCCCCAAGACATATTATCTTTAAATCCTAGAGAAATCTTTTGTTTCACAACTGGGGAAGTGGATATGCTATTGGAATCTAGTGGGTAGAAACCAAAGGCACTGCTACACATCTTCCCATGTACAGGATAGCCCCATGACAAAGAATGATCGTGTCCTAAATGTCAGTAGTGTTGAGGTTGACAAGCCTTGTTATAAGTATTCTAATAACACATGTCATTTTTCCATTACCTCATTAACATACCAACTTCTCCTAAAATAACTTTTAATCATTGATTAATTGTGATTCGTCTAGGGCTCTACTTGGGTTTCCTGACTTCACAGATGAAGCCACTGATCAACCACAGGAAGCTGCAAGCTAAATGCGGTGGCTCTGACTCGTACACCAAGTCCCTGCAAGACTGCACGCTTATCCACATATGCTAAGTACATTTTCCACATTTGGTACTTTTTATGGGGCAAATAAAACCCACACTGCTTTCTCAGGATCACACAAAGATCAATCACTGTTCTCCATGGAAACATCACAAAGGAAATGTGCTTGCCCATTAAGGTCAGAGAATCTGTCTCTGGGAAGGGACTATTTCTGTTCAAAGGCCAATGACAGGTAAGATTGGCATGTTTTCATGGCTCTTGAAAGTTTAAAGAGCGTGGATTTTTTTCAATGTAATATCCGAAAGCAACTATTAATTTTCACTTCACTTTTGTGCTATATACCAAAATTCAAACAGCTCTGATAACATCACCCAGAATCTTCTGTGCCTTTGCTCCTGTCTTCAGAAGCTAACTCTCTCAAAGCTGATGTTGTCATCAATTGGGCAATGACAAATTCCTATTCACCTAAATGTGGATTAGCAACATTTCTGTGTAATCCAAGACCCAGAGGACAGAAGGCAAAAGTAAACCCAAGTTACACATCTTTTGGTGGAAGATTAACAGAAACATTGAATTTTCACTCATGTTCAGGTAGTCTTCTTATACATACTGAGCCTTCTTTATTGCATCACAGATGTTTCAGCTTTTCAAACACTTTACTCCCTCTCTCTTTTATCTCATGTCCCATCCAGGCTTAAAGCCTCAGCATGAAGGCACAGTATGCCACTATCTTTGTTCCTCATTCCGTTTCTTGAAAGAAAGCAATGAATAGTGTCAAGTCTAAATGGAAGCAAATGTGCCACATCTTGCCCTGCATCTGTGTCTGACATTTCAAAACACCTAACATAAAAATCTTACACTAACAGTTGCCATTGCTAAATGCCTAAAGCACTAGAGGGATGACTAATAGCTCTAGCCCATTTCTTCCATCTATGTGTTATTATGGAGGCAATGCATTGGTTGGGGATGACAAGTACATTTATTCAAAGAACACGTATCCCCAAAGGCCTAATCTTCCACACAGAGATTTTTCCTGTTAAAGGAATAACATTTCATCCTGTGCTTAAGAGCCACCTGATGTGATGAGCTTTGCAAGCTTCTGGCATTCATGCTAAAGTGAAGTTCTATCAGAAAGGGATGATGGTGTAAAACACAGTTCTAGCTGGAAATTATCACCACCAAAGATTTGAGGGAGTAGGGTTAGTACTGAAGACTACATGTGTTAAATCAGCAAACAGAAAATCTCCTATTGTAGGTTGTGTAGCAGGTCCAAATGTTGAAATTATAATTGAAAACATAAGACAAATATCCCCAAAAGCCTAAAACTAAATAACTTAGGGACATCACACATGTAAATATTCTACTTATTACAAATTCTATATGATGGTGGTTAACCCTCAAATTTAAAATAAAAGACAAATTTCCTTTTGGTAAATTCAAAGAATACGATATCATCTGATACCCAGATGACATCAAACACAAATTAAGTGTGGGTTTTCTCAAGACATCCACGTTTGGCAGCCATATGTGGACAATTTCTACAATGGTCCCACTTTCAAATATTTTATCATCTTGCCAGATCCAGTGCTGAATTTCAGTTTAGAAAATATGGTCACACTATGCTTAGTGAAGACCTAGATTCCAACAGGAAGCTGTCTCTGACTTGTTGGGGTCCTTTCCTAGGAGAAGATCTCTTGAAATAAAGTCTGGTACCTTGATGGCTGTTTGTCTTCAGGGGAGAAGGGAGACTTTGCTGTGTCTGCTTACATGGGGAGATGTGCTTCCCATCAATTACCATACCTATCATTATTCTGAGGTCTCTGAAAGCAGGAGAGGCAGTGTTCCTGCTTCTTGCAAACCATGTCCTTAATCAAATAGCAACAGCCCTGAAACAAAACAAACACAGTAATTTTTTAAAGAAAAAAGGATGGCTTATTTTTGTCCTGGTCAGTCTCTGACATTTGTACTGGAATGCATAAAATGAATTTATTTTTCTTCTTTAATTAATAGCCCAGCACTTGGCTCCATATACTCCCAGGTTACATTAATGCAGGAAGCAAAGAGGATAGGAATTTAGAAAGAGAACTAGATACCTCTGCCCAGGAAATTCACCAAAAACCTCCTGGTATGAAAGAACTTCTATGTTGCCTCCCCCAAATGATTCATATTTTACATATCCTGTTTTCTCTTGTTGTGTGAGCAATTTTCAAAGGCATCATTGGGTCAATGACAATTTGACAGAAACCAATTTAAGTCCTCTGTTCTGTTGGCATATTTAAATTTCTTTAATTCTCAAATGACCATCTTCTGTAACGTCCCTGTTGTGAGTTAAGAGTATCAATGTGTGATGAGCAAATTGCATTCATTGGTTGTCAGGAACAGAGATTTAAATTACATGTTGTAACTGGTATTCCTTTCTTGAACCTATTGCTAAATGAAGCATGAGTGATACAACTGTGGAAGTCCTTCCTGACGAGAGCAGAGTAAAATTTTAAAATAGTCTGGAGCACTGCTGTCTTATAAGGTAAGAAGAAAAATTCCCAACAATCAGCAATCCTTGGACTCCTGGAGAACCTGTTCCCATGGGGGTCATGTCACTTCCCTTCCTCTCAGTCACATGACAGCTAATATTTCGATGTAAAATCAAAGTTGAAATGATTAAATGTCATTCAAGAAGAAGAATACAAGAGGAACCAACTCCTGAACGAAGCTAGAAATTGATGACCAAAGCATATGCAAGATGCAAGCAGGGCATCATTTAAGATACTCAAGATGATGATGAAAGAAATCCCATCCCAGCCTGTCACTGCCTCTCATGATTCCTTGCTCTTATTTTCATGCCTTTAAAAGAAAACAGAAAAAGAATACCAACAAGTTCCAAAGTCATAGTCATATTGATGAGCATTTAGGGCACTCTATAAACCACCTGTTTAAATTGTATAATGCACTTAAAATAGGAAATGAAATTTTAATGGAAACAGGCTTAGGGATTTCAGCAAGATACTGAATACTCTCCCAAATAAAACTGACTTTAAACACAACACTTGATAGATCCTTGATAACATACCCTATGTTCCCAGCACACATTTGCTCTGGTATACTGAATATTTAGGAACCTTTCTTTCCTTAAAAAATTATTCATTCAAGAAACATTAGCAGAATTTCTAGTGTCTAAATCAGCACTCATTTCTCATAGTACAGGGATGAAGGTAGATTTTTATTCAGATGAAAGAATCACAAAAAAAATTACATCATTGGGTATACAACACTGTTGTTATACACATTAATGGCATTCTTCTTTTTAGTATAAGAGAAAACAAGTAGTTTTTCAGATGTAAAAGTTTCAGAGTAAGAGAAAAGATAATTATAAACCCAAAAAAATTAGAAACAGCAATGTTGGTGTGAATTTGATACTTCAGTATGAAGTCTTCTGTAAATATATGTGCATAGACATGTTTTCTGACTCTGTATTAAAATGCCCTAAAAGCAATATTGTCTCAATCACATATAACTTGAAATCTTTTTTTACCTCTTAAAAAAAAAAAAAAAAAAACAGGGCTCTTTGAAAAAAAGAAAGAAAGGCTGATTCATACAATTAGAGTCTGAGACACATTGTGATCCAGAATTATGTAAAAGGAATGCTAAATTTGTACAATCATCATTTTATAAACCCCCCAAAAGTAATTGACTTAGACACAGATTATCAATTAGAATTTTAAAAGAATAATTAAAAAAGGTTAAAGGAACAGTTGGTAGGGAACAAAGCTTTCTTACAGAGTTGAAGAATAACCAAGCAGCTCACCTTCCGATTTCAAAGAGCAAAGTATAAGTGCAAGACAGGGGGATCAAGCTGTAATCGCCCTAAGCCAGGGCTCAGCCTTTGTATCAGTAATGGCAGAATAAGCAACTATTATGTGTCAGTGATTTGATGCATTAGAATGTACCCATCATTCTATCCACAAATATTTAAGCTGAGCTGTTACAGTCAAATCCCTGATTACCAGAAATGCAGCTAAATACAGCAAAGGACACCACAAGGAAATAACCACATAAATACAGAAGGTGATGTATTTATATGAGCAACTTGTCCACCACTGGGTCACAATCATGACAAAGAGACTGAGAATAAAAGAAATGGATAAGATACAGTCACCTGCAATAAGAGGTCCTGGAGTAGATTCTCTTTAATTAAAGAACAGTTTGAAAACAATAGATTAAATTTGCATATTGAGTTCATATTAGGTCATATAAGTCAGTATAAATTTAACTCTAATTGTGGTCATGTTATTTTGCAAACAATACATTTTGTTTTTGAAACAGGATCTTACTATGTAGCAGCCTAGCTGGGAATTCATTTTGCAACCCAAGCTGACCTTGAACTCTCAGTCCTCTTCCATACACACAATGCAGGGCTAGGATTACATGAATGTGCCACCTTGCCCAGATCCCAAGAAATTCTTAAAACATAGAACCTTGGTAACTTAAAGTGATGTGCAGCACAAGCCAAGCCTAGAAGTTAGTGTGGTCCATGAACCAGAAATATCAGCATTGGCTTGTTAGAAATGCAATTCCCACCCTAGGTCCCCTGAATCTCGACGTGCATTTCAACCTTTTCCCCTAATGACTTCTTTACATAGTCTGAAGTGTGCTATTGTAGTACATGTTATCACTCTACATCAAAAACCACTAAAGGATATGTGGCATATGTGGCAGAGATGTGTTTTCTTCTAGCTCCAGCCTCTGGTACAACAATATGCCCCCATTCTACCTGCAAGTAGATGGAGAACTAGCCTCTCTGAATATACAAGTCTAAATCCTCAATTTGCCCACCTCCCTCCATCCAATCATTCCTATCTTGTAACTGTTCCTAGGTGCTTGCAAATTTCACCTTTAGAGTTGAGCCTTGGATTCCAGTGAATAGAGATGGTATTATAATTCAGCAGGGCATAGCACTCACCCACTAAAGGTGCATGATTCTCCTGGAGATGGGGGGTATGAGTGATTTCTATTGCATTACTTTTCTTCCCACCCAGGTTATGCTTAGCTCAGAGTAGGCTATGAAAATCCACTCCCTCTACTAGGTGTGCTGCTTTACATGCTGTTCCTAAAATTCACATCAACACAGAACCTCAGAGTGTGACCTTGTTTGGAAACAGGATCATTACAGACATAATCAAAGTTTAAAGATAAGGTCCTACTGCACAAGTGGGACCCAATCCAATGACTAGGGTCCTTACAAAAAGAGGAAAGTTTGAACAGAAGACACATACACACAGAAAATGGCATGTATTAGGGAGGTAGAAGGAACACTAAGGATTTCCAGCAACTAGCAGCAGCTAAGCAAAAACAAGGAAGGTTCCTCTTGTACAGTCCCTGGATCCCTAACAGCATCCTGATCTCCAGATCTATGAAAATAAAGTCAACAAGTCTATCATTCTGTTATAGTGGCCCTAGGAAGCTAACACACCAGATAATCCTTCAATACTAAATGTAGATTGATATTATGATTATGATTATGATTAGAGGTATTGGCTCCCAAGTGCTTACTTTATGCAAGGAACTGGGCTAAGTATTTTACAGCAATTGTCTAACTTAGTCTCAAAATGCTCCTATTAATTATATAACTATTCTTTGTTCTTTGTTCAATGGGTTAGAAAACTGAAGCTTAGAAAAACTTGTTACCTTTCATAAATGCATAAAGTTAGTAAGTGGCAGGCTGGATTTAATGTATCTGTCTGATTCCACAGCTCATGTATTTAATCACAATGCTATAAAGGTCAGGATGAAAATAATATCATATTTTTACCAAGATTTTTAATGGTGTTTGTTCCAGGGTCATCCCTCATATGAATTTGTATTATTTCCAAGCCAAAGGGGAAAGAATGTCAAGGCCCTGAAAAACTGGTGACCTGGAGATATCCAGAGGCTGCCACAACTCTTGATCTTTTTACAGTAACTCTATCAATCAAAGAACTGTCAGTGTCAGTTATACCACTTACTGGCATTTCTCCATTGTTTCTGGGTACAGGCTCACATCAGAAGTAAACCTAAAATAGCCTCTAGTCAGGCCTATCCCATTTAAACTCAAAATACTTTGTTGTCGTTGTTGTTGTTGTTGTTGTTGTTGTTTAATACTCATTAGGGCAGAGATAACAAACAACAGCAACAAAAAAAGTCCAAAACATTTATGACTCTTGCCTAGGTGAAAAACATCTTCATTAAATGGTCATTAGCTGCCTACACTAAACTAGAAGCCAGAAAGCTCAGCCGAAAATGCATCCATATTTTGACTCAACAGCCTCTTTAGCTGCAAAATCTACAGATAAGTCTTCGTCGTTATCATGCACTGCTTCTAAGAAAGGAGCCTACTAAGAAACGTTATCTTTAAGTAATTAACAACTCAAATACGTATTTGGTGTCTTAATGATCTGACTACAGGAATTCAGGGTTTTTAACTTGCTAAAATTCAAATTTTACTACTATTACCAGTAAAGTTATTTTTATAAGAATCCTAAGTGATAAAAATGATTTTGCTTTGATTTAGTTTAATTTGGAGAAGTTTTGTTTTGCTTTCAATACTAGAGCCCAGGAAATTAGAGGAGATTAGAAACAGCCTGAGACTAGAAACATTTGGGGTTTCTTAATTTTTTCTTTCCTAAATTATAAATAAATATCTTCCTTACCTACCAGTTCCCAGAGCAGTTCTATTCTGTTTTTAATTTCTGTTTTGTGTTCACATAACCTGGTAAAGTAATCCCCAGTTGGTACTGACTGTGGAGCACTGGAAAGAAGAGAAAAATTTGAATGATATTAGAGTCAGTCCCATCTATCTTACAATGTTATTTCTCACCTCTTATACAAGCTTCAAGTCTAATTGCCACATTTGGTTTTTCACAATGCTTACAGAAGGTAGACAAAAAAAGGCACCACTGTCCCAGCAAGGAAGGACTGGGATTCTGATAGCCTCCACCAAAGAAAAGAAGGACTCTGCTCAACACATAGTATTTTGGAGGGACTGCCATAAGGAAGAAAGGGACACCCACTTAGCCAGTCAGATCAGTGAAGATAATTCTGGCAACCAGTTCAGTGACAGATGCTCTGGCCAGATGGCCCTTTCATTCATTTTGCACATGAGGAAACTGAGGCTCATTCACTGAGCAAATTCACTAGAAAAATATTTATTGAATATTGTGCTTAGGATAGAGATCTAGATTCTCAGTTTAACGAGAAAAGTGGAAACAGCCAAATAGATAATTGCTCGAAAGAAAAAGCAGAGGCCTTATCAAACAACACAATATACAGAGGTATGTGCATATATTATATAGCAAAGGAAATTATGCCACTGGGGCAGATAAGTCTCCTCACGAGAACCATAGACTAACAAAAATCCCAGTAGCATGCATGAGAAATATCCTTTAGAACAGTTGGTCAGGGTATGCCAAGTAAGCCCCTATTGCTAAAACACCACACACTTAGAACATAGGACTCGAATTACTCAAGCTGGATCTAACCTGAAAGCCTCCTTCCTGTGGCCTAGCTTCCATGGTACCAAAAAATACTATGGAAACTGCAATTAATAACTCTACCCAGCTATGACACCTATGAACCATAACAATGACCAGCATGACAAAAATCCATAAATATGCAGGAAGTATGTCATATGGCAGTCAAAAGCTGTCTAGTTGGACTTAAGGCCCCTCAACAGGAAGGAAACCATGCCTGGTACTAGATGCCTAGCCAATCTTCTGAGACTAGTGATGTCATGATAGCACAGCATAATTCCTAACTATATTCTAAATCTTATCCTTATATCCATAGTTAAGTGTAGCTACTACCCCTCATCAAAGAAGCTTCTCTTTACAGGAAATAGAGACTGTCACACCAAACTACAACTAGACATAATGTAGAGATCAACCAATTGTGGGAAACTCAGCCCCAGTGGATACACCTACATCACAGTTCCCTCATCCATAGCTCAGGAAACATCAGAGAAAAGGGAGTTGAAAGATTGCATGAGCTAGAATTCCAGGAAGTCTGCTATGGGACAGTGTCTCATAGAAATAGCTGCATAAATGAGATCTGAACAATAGCAGTATCAATAGACATGCTAACAGGGAAGGGAGCAAATTTCATAGAATCACACCCCCCCCCCCCGGACAAGGAACTACAGACAACTGCTGAGAGAAAGAGAGGTAGACTTTCCCAGGGATGAGCTCTTACCTGGTGGTCCAATATAAAATGCCATATAAACATGAACAACAAAAAAGGACTCAGCAGGTGTATTTATATATTTATGCATACATATACATATACGTGTGGGTGAAACAATAAAAATCAGGGAAGAAGAGGCTATCAATTTGAGAGTGAGGATGACATGGAAGGAGTTGGAAGGAGGGGACTTGAGAGAGGCTGGAGGGAGGAAAAGGAAGTGGGGAATTGGTATAATTAGACTTTAGTTAAAATGTATATTTTAAAGGCAGAGTAAGCAGGATGGTGGGACTTTGGAATCAATGGAGTCTTCTCTGAGACGCCAATCAAGTATGTGTCTGAAGCTGCGAGGTGGTCAATCTGTGAATATCCTGGGTGAGTACATTCCAAGTAGAGGGACTAGAGGATACAAAGGCTCGTTTACAGAGACTGAGACTATTTATCCTTTCTTGAATCAGTCTGTGAATATCCAGGTACATTCCAAGTAGAGGGAATGGAGGATACAAAGGTTCATTTACAGCAAGAACATACCTTAAGGGTTAAGAAGCAGGGAGGCCAATGTGGCTGAGATTAAAAGAGGAGAACAGAAGTCTGTGAGGTCAGACTTGTAGGGGACATGGGCTGGGGGAAATATGTAGGACCTCAGAGGCCACAATATGAGTTCTGCATTTCATTCACAACATGATGGGGGGACCATTATAGGTTTGGAACAAGACATAATCTAACAGACATGTTTGTTTCATTTTTGTTTATTTATTAATTTTTAAATTAAACTATAATTACATCACTTCCTCCCTCCCTTATCCATTGAGACAGAGTATCATATAGCCTAGGCTGATATTGAACTCACTATGTAGCCAAGGATGAACTCCTGATCTTCTTTAACTCCCAAGTGCTAAAAATACAAGTGTGTACCTCAACATCTTTTCTAACTGAAATTATAAAAACATCACCTGCCTGTTGTGTTGAGAAAAGAGGAAAGTAGAAACAATGGTTATATCCAGGACAGAGATAAATGCAAAGTGGGTCTCTGCTGCTGCTGCTGCTGCTGCTGCTGCTTTTGATGATGATGATGATGATGATGATGATGATGATGAAGAGGAGGATCTAGAGGAAGAGGAGGAGGAGGGTGGTGGTGGTGATGATGATGATGATGAGAAGAAATCAGAATCAAATTATTTTTCTGAGAGAATTGAGTGGATTCTGGAATAATTGGATACAAATGTATGACAGAAAGAAAGGTACCAGAAGTAACTAGTTTGGAACCTGAATAGCCGGGTCGATTACAGTCCCCTTAATGTAAACTATGCATCAGCATATTTTTCTGTAAAGGATCAAATAATAAATAACTTCAGCTTCATAATATCTGTTGTAATAGCCTCCAGACTATAAGTAAATGAATGTGCATGGGTCTGTTCCAATAAAACTTTTAGTTTTCCTGGCTTAAATAATAAAGACTTCAAGGATGAAAAAGAATACAAAGATAATTCAGGATGAGATGTAGATGGCCTGTAGCAGATTTTGTTTCCAAAGATGGCCACACCAGCATACTTCTTGTTCTTTTGAGGTGATACTTACTGCTTCCTCAAGAGACTGAGACTATTTACCCTTTCTTGAATCTAGGCTGGCCATTGTTTGACCAGTGAGATGTTCATTTTGCTTGATTTGCTTTATCAGTGACACAAAGCAGAAGCAATGTTATGTGCCTCCCAAGATTAGGCCAGAAGAAGCCTTGAAGCTTCTGCTTTTATCTCTGGAATGTTCACAGTTGAAAACCCAGCTGCTATGATGTAAGGCAACCTAAGATGCCATGGACTATAAGAAGAATAGTTGAGATAGCTAGGATTCCAGCCAATGGCCTGCATCAAATGGCAGCGTAACAACATGCCATTTTGGAAGTGGTGCTTCCAGCTCCATTTCACAGACTGGGTGGTACCATATATGGTAGAGATAGACTGTCTTCATGAAACAGAGCCTGATTTTAAATATAATGAGCAAATAAATAATAATTACTTGTTAAGCCACTATGATTTGGGGTGGATTTTTCCTCAGCAATGGAGCTGAGGGCAAAACTTACATCAGTAAGCTTTCACTGAATTATGCTACAGTGAAAAGTGACTCAAAGTCTTAGTAGCTTGCAACAACAAACCCTTATTTCTTGCTGATTATATGTTGGCTGCAAAATATTAGTCCTATCCCATGACTTCTGTATTCTGGGACCCGGCTGAAGGCACAGTGCCTGTCCTCAGTATAGTATTAGAAGGGAAAGGGCAATAGCAGAACTACACAAAATGTTTTAAACATCTGCTCAGATGTGTGTGTGTGTGTGTGTGTGTGTGTGTGTGTGTGTGTGTTACCATCACTCCCATTTCCTTAGCCAAAGCCATTCAAGCAAATTTCCTAACAGTGGATACTTGGCAACAATACTATTGTTATGGCCTGTGTGTGAAATGTTTCCAACAGACCCAT
Source organism: Onychomys torridus (assembly GCF_903995425.1). Taxonomy (NCBI): domain Eukaryota; kingdom Metazoa; phylum Chordata; class Mammalia; order Rodentia; family Cricetidae; genus Onychomys; species Onychomys torridus. The sequence goes on along the minus strand of NC_050466.1, from coordinate 64,642,069 downwards.
GTGTTGAAAGTTTGGGATCCAGATGTGGTGCTATTTGGTAAGATGTTTGAAACTTTAGGAGATGAAGCATGGTGGGTATAAGTAGGTTCTTTGGGGAAGGGTGCCTTTGAAGGGTATCTTTTCTCTTGTCCTTTTCTCTTGCTCCATTTATATTCTAGCCACCATTAGGTGAACATCTATCTCCTCCATATGTTCTCACCACTATAATGGTCTATATTGCATCAGACTCAGGATATTGAAGTCAGCCTACTATAGAATACAACCTCTAAATCCATAAGTCCAAGTAAATCTTTCCTCTTTTTAACTTCCCTATGGTATTTGACACAACTATGAGAAATGTGAATGCCACTATATATGACTGAGGAAAAATCAGGAGTTCATTCTATATATTGGATTTGAGATACCTGTTTGACATACAAATGGAAATGAGTGGTAAGAGGTTGGCTGTACAAATCCAGAGTTCAAGACAGAGGCTAAGACAGACATTCATTTGACAATAAAACATAGTCTAAGGCCATACCATCCTGAACATGCCCGATCTCGTCTGAAGCTAAGCAGGGTCGGGCCTGGTTAGTACTTGGATGGAAGACAATAAAACATAGCTAAGTCATAAGACTGAGATCATCCAGAGGGGATGATTTCTGATGAGTAAGCACTGTGGCATGCCAAGGTTTAATGGTTTTGAAGAGGAAGCCACTCCAGCAATAAAGACTGAGAAAGTACCACAAGGAGGGAGTGGTGTTACACAAAGCAGGCAAAAAGAGTCAATAGTTCAGTGTATGGTGCTGAGTAGGTGAGGCATACTAAACAGTGGACTTGGCAGTGTCAAAGCCATGGGTGAGCTCTGCAAGGGCCAGGACAGGCCAAGAGGGTTAGGGAACAACTGTCAAGTGAGGAAGTGAAGACAAACACATGGAACACTCTTTGAAGGTATTACTGCCAAGGTGAGCAGAGAAATGGGCAAGTAGCTAGAATGGGATGTAGAATCAAAAGAAGAGTCTTAAAACAAAATAGAAGGGGTTATGTGCCATTTCTCTCAGCACAAAGAATGGAGTCATCAATGAGTGTGTAGTGAATGGCTCAGAGAGGTTCACTTTCCATCATCACACATCTGGTACATAATGAGGATGAGAATTTAGGTCTCTTCAAACCTAATCTGATATTCTTCAAGCAGTTCAGTCTCTCCTAGTAAAATTGTTCATGTTGTTGACACTGTGTAATCATCAGAAAGCACAAGGCTAGCACTATTTTCAACACCATCAGGCATCCAATGAACACTATCTACCAGGCATCTAAAACCCATAAAGGAGAGGTTCAGCAATGTACATACCCAAGAGAGGGACAAATCTCCTCTAACACTCATATGTGCATATGGAGGGTAGAAGACAATTTCATATGTCATTCCTTAATATACATCTTTTGTTTGAAATTGTTCTCATTCTCTCTCTCTCTCTCTCTCTCTCTCTCTCTCTCTCTCTCTCTCTCTCTCTCTCTCTGGATTTCTGAGACAAGATTTCTCTGTATAACAATTCTGACTGTCCTAGAAATTGCTCTGTAGACCAGGCTGGCCTCGAACTCACAGAGATCTACCTGCCTCTGCCTCCCGAGTGCTAGTATTAAAGGTGTGCACCACCACTGCCCAGCAAAACTGGGTCTCTTAATGGCCTGGATCACACTAAATAGGCTAAGCTGGCTAGCCAAGGTTCCATCTGTCCCTACCTCCCCAGTACTGGGATTATAAGCATGTGCCACCATGCCCAAGTAGTTTATGTAGCTATGTGGATCCAACTCAGGTCACTAAGCTTACAAGTCCAGCACTTTATCAGCTAAACTATTTACCCAGACTTGCACATGCATTTTAAGTTGTACCTCCTTGTCCTATTTACATCAGCCTTTGAAAACGTTGTCTCAATGAACTTGGGGCATAGTGTTCTTTATCAGAATTATAAAATATTGCCAATTAGTATTCCCAGAAGCAAAAAGGAAAAAATAGTCTGCATCACTTCCATAGTTCTAACAATATGAGCTTAAAAATCAGGTTTTGTTTTCCTTTTGGTTTTCTACCAAGAAATAAGAGTGGGGTAGACTCTGGCTGCACTACCTGTAACAACTTCTAATTATGGCAATAATTAACATCTGCCACCTTTTCTGTTTCATCAAGCCTTTCTGTTCTTTCTCTAAAGATCACAGAAGTTCGTAGCATCAAGAGAAGGCATCTGATTGTCCACTGTTTCTAGTTTTTGTGCTGGCTGCCTCACTCCAATATTTGCATCTATGGCTGGTTTCTGTTCCATTCTCTGTGTCTTCTTCTAACCACAGAGCTCCTTGAACCATCCCATGATATGCTCAGACATTGCTGTAATACTTCTGGAGGTACAAGAAAATCTCAGTCTTTCCTGATACTAGGAATCAATGAGAAACTTGAGAGGTGGCCTCACACCCTTCCTACCTAGAATGTGACCTCAACTCCAGTCTCTAGATGACATATTATGATGAAACCCAAGGCTCTTCCAGCCATTTCTTAGTTTGTTCCTGGAAACAAGTACAAAACTCTGCCCTCAGATGCCCAAACTTAGAAAAGTGGCTCACTGTGCTTGAAATACATGCTGGAGGCAGCTCATACAGGCTCGATATAGCCATTATGTTCACCTCTCTCCAATTTCCCAACCAATTATGTCATATTAGTAACTTGATACTGGAAATGGTCGAGTGTTTACACCTCAGAAATGGTAAAAGCATAACAAATATGAGACTTTCACAAGGTATTTAACCTCTCTAAGTCTTTTTCCTCTTCCACTAGCCAGAGATAATGCTTTTTGTAGAGGAGTATTGTGAGGATTATGGTTACTGGGGATTTTCAATGATTATTTCAGGTCTATGATTAGCCATATGGCCATATCAAATAGTACATTCATGTGTTTTTGTCACAGAGAAAAAATAATGTGTTTTGTTTCCTCCCTTTTATTTTAGCATATCAGGGAACACCAACCTCTACTTAGCAAGTGTATACTAAAGGTTGTAATAAAGAAACTGAATCACAATACCTCAAGTAACAATTTCTATTTCAATTCCTCAAATCATCAGTAAGAACCAATATTGGCATGGGAGCCTGGAAAGGTGGCTCAATGGTTAAGAATACTTGCTGCTCTTATAGAGGACCTGGGTTTGATTCCCAGGACCCAAATGGTGGCTCATAATTATCTGCAACTCGAGTCCCAGAGGATCAGACCTCTTCTCCTGGACTCTGAGGTCATCAGGTATGCACAGAGTGCACATATGTAGACGAATATTTGTATACATTTTTTTTATTTTTCAAAGAATCAACATGAAATATGAAAAGTAATTTGGATGTCTCTCACTCTTACTTTAAGAATTTGTCATTTCCCAGTGCCTTTCTCATTCTCTGGATGACACCAGAGCTTTTCCTGGGTATTACAGTTCAGTTCTTCTCACCTGTTCATTTCCTGTTGCACGTTGGCCCTATTTTCACAGGGCACCTGTCACTATTTAATCTAAAAGTTTCCTTCCTAGATTGTGTATTTCCCCTTCCATGGGTTTTCTCATTCTTAGCTATACTTTAGAATCAGTTAGGGAGCTTTAAAAATATTGAATCTGGGTTTTTGTTTCTTTGCTTGCTTACTTACATGCTCTGAGGGTACAGCTTGACTCAAGAACTTTTTATTTATTTTTTGAGAGAGGGTCTCATTTCACTGTCCATACTGGACTAGAACTCACAGTGTAGCCCAAGCTAACTTCAAACTCATGCTCCCACCTCTCTTAGGCTTTGGAATGCTGGGATTGCACCTGATTAAGCAGGAAGATGTTTAAGATGACTATAACATATCACTAAGATCACGATCACTTCTTGCCCAACATACTCCATGATAGTGTCACACACACTCTCACGCCTGATGCAGTAGCAACTACTGGTCCAAAAGTGTGGGAATGCATTGAAGCACTTGTCCTTTTTCAAAATTATTTCTCTCACAAAGAAGAAGGTAATAGTGATCCACCCAACATTCTGATCCTAGGTGATTAGACCTTATGGCCACTAGTTGACTCAGGAAGTGGTTATTCTTACACCAATGATGCATTCTAATCCTTTTTTCACATACTAAGTAGATAAAAACAAGTCTATGTCTTTTGGAAGCCCAAGGGAAACATTATCTGTCATATTCGTGAAGAAGTAGGTCTTCCCACCCAGGAAATGCTTGATGGAAACAAACAGAAGACTGCAGCAAAACTTCTGCAGTTGAGACATCCTGGTCCGTGGATAAATGTGGCAACATGAAGCATTTATCCATAGCCTCCACTGAAATTCCTCATGCCTAATCATTTACACCATTTGGAATGCACTGAGTAGATATTTTATGTAAGAGTCCAAATTATATACTATGAGAAATATAAGGAAGATTTGGTTTAACGAAAGTGAAAATTGCATATGTTATCACATACAGTGCATTTTCAACTCATTTCTTCAAGAGTCTTGTTCAATTTGTTCATATGTCCATATATTTACAAAGGTATCCAATCCATCTTCCCTCTCTTTGTCATGGTTACAGCAAATGTTAACCATGGTCTCTACATCTAAAGCCATCCTTTCAAGAACATAGCTTAATTACTTGCCTGGGAATAATAAGAAATTCTACAATGATCTCACAACCAAAAAAAAAAAAAAAAACTATCTCCCTCTCTCTCTCCACATATGAGATTCTTCCCTTCCTAATAATCCAGCTGGGAGGAGTAGTAGAAAATTCCCATGACTTAATGAATTTATCAGCTGCATCCTTATCCCTAGAAGGATGAGAAAAGAGCAGGATCAGTGAACTAGCAACCATGTGAACAAGAAGGAAGAAACACATGCTGAGAATCCTGGAAAACTAATTTCCCCACCTCCATATCCCACTTAAGGCTAACACTCCATTTCTACTTTGGGTAAAATCGCCATGAAATCCACTGTACCAAACTGGGCTTAATTCTGCTTCTGTCACAATAAGCTTCTTAAGTCTGATGGTTTCTACTTGCTTGACTTGCTTTGTGTATATAACTAAATCCTGAATATTAATTGCCTATAAATATCTCTAGATCTTCTGGTGGGTGTGTGGGGGGAACATTTCTCATCAGGGGTCCTACTGGCATTTTAGATGAGAAAATTCTCCCTCATTCTGGACATTTTCCTTCCCTCCTCCACCTCAGCAAATGGAATCAGCACATACCCCCCAGTCATTGTGACAATCAAAAATGCTCCCACACATTTCCAAATGCTCAGTGGAAGAGTGGTGCTGATGTGGGTTGTGAATCTCTCATTTTACACCCTGAGCAAGCAAGAAACAAAAGGATCACTGCTGTCTTGTACAGGCATTTTACCCAAAGAACTTTGCAGATGAAATTGTCATTTTATCCTACCACCTTCGTTAACAAAGCAGATATTATAAATTATCAAAATACATGAAACAAAAATGATTCACCCTCCCCTCTTATGAGGGCTTAAACATCACATATCCCTCTTAATCTTTCCTTAATTTGAGTTGTCCCTCATAAAACCATTTATTTTGAAATCTTTTGAGAGAGTTCCTGAAATAATAATGCCTGAGAAGTTACTCTGCAACTTAAACTGGACCTCTGGAGGAACACGTTAGTGTCCCCCAGGGGGCGCTATAATCCCTCCACAAGTCTACCAGCCCTTCCTTCTGTGTGTGGTTAGGCCACTCTGCAGTCCATTTCCATTATTCAGAGGGTTGTTGGAGTAAATCTCCAATGTTGTCTTCTGGGAACCAACTATGTAGCTCTGGGAGCCCATGATGCTTTGGTTGCACTGAACCATCAGTCCCCTTTCTCCAACTTTATCCTTGACCATAAGTAATTTCAAGGTGAACCTACACAGGGGAGCTCTCAAATTAACTCATTTCTCCAGGTTGCAAGCATTCCTTTGCAAAGATTCTTAAATTCTTTTATGCATTCAAGCACATGATGTCTACATTCATCTCACCAAGAAAGAACCTGACTTCTACTTTCCCAATTCCCCATGGATAGGGAACAACTTGAGGTATTCCAGATCAACAATACTTATAATAGATTTACTCACAGTAAGCAGAAGCTGGAGGAAATTCATCAACTAGAAACCAGATTTAAAAAAAAAAAAAAACTGTGGTGTAGCCATATAGTGTAGAGTACCCAAAGAATTATCAATAAATGATTGATATATTTGATATTTATCCATGCTATGGTATGCATTAGGGTAAGTAAAAATAGCCACCCCAAAGAATGGAGTACATTCATTTACAATAAGGCAAGTGCAAGAGAAACTAATGCATCATAAAATTTTGAATAGTAGAGGCCAGAGAGATGGCTCAGTTGGTAAAGGCACTTGACCCATGCAAGTCTAGTGGCCTGGGTTTGTTCCCCAGAACCCACATAAAGATGGAGGAAGAGAACTGGTTCCACAAAGTTGTCCTCTGACCTCCATACACACCATGGCACATGCACCTACACGTATACATCATACACATACATAGATTACTTTAAAAATTTTTAATTAAGGTATTTTTTAAAAATTAGAATATTTATTATCTCTGGGAGAAGATTGTATTTGGGGGAAAGCATAAAGGAAATTTCTGAGGGAAATGAAATTACTTTATATTTTTATTTGTACAGTAATTGTGTGACTGTATAACTTAAAATTAAGCTATACACTTAAATGTTATGTGTTTCAGCCTGGGTAAATTATTGCTCATTTTTTAAAATCCTGAGCAAACATAAAGTCATGAATACAGTTAGAAGCTCCAGTGAAGCGTTTGCCTTATGATGCCTAATGTTCTTAGCAATGTTCTTCTCGTATCATATTTCATACTTTCCTCTGAGTTTTACATACTTTAACAGAAGTTACCAGAAATTCTTTCATCCCCAGAGCAGCTTGGCCTAGGGTAGTATCAAGAAGTGTAAATGACCCTGAACATACACCAGCAGTCAGTGGGCCCAGTTTTAAACTTCAGATTCACTTTGCCAGAACTTCTTCCTTACCCTCAAATCCTTGCTGGGAATCTTTGAGACAGGCCTCAACCTCTACAATGGCTGTTGGAGCAATAATTACCCTATGTGCCAAGTCTCTTTCCTTCTCAAATTCAGTCTTTGCCCATGTGAATAATTTATGACATTTTGTGTAGAAAACACATAGTCCACCTGATTGACTGCCCCTTTCAGCCTTTCAAAATGCAATAAAACAATTTATCAATCTAAAATTGTTTTCTCAAGCAAGCATTTAATTATTGCACAATTACTCAGACCATGCCTCTGAACTGGCACTTGCTAACTCTAGAGCAATAATAATTTGAAAATGGAGGAAACTATTCAGAGAATCACATTCCACTTATACACAACAGTACAGTGGGCTTCTTGACTACTTACTACACTTTTTATCACAGTAAAACAAATTAGAATTTCAAAGGAAGTTATTGCAGCATTGCTTATGGGGTTTTTGTTTCTCAATAGTCCAAGAAAAACTTGATGAAAGCTTGATTTATTATTGCATGTCAGAGTTCAAGGCCACTAGCTGATCTCAGCAGAGCCAAACCTACCAAGAAGCCAGGCTGAGCAAAAGATGTTCCGGTAATCTTTTAGATTTATCAAAATATGCATGCATTAAGCAATGACAGAGTTGCAACTACAAAACCAAAAGAGATTGTAATTTATGCCTCTTGACAGTGTTACAGCAATTCAATCAAACGCAAAATTTGAAAGCAATGGATTGTAAAACTTTCATTTTATTATATGAGTATATGTGATGGGTGGGGCATGAATGTGCCACATGCGCATGTAGAAGTTAGATGACACCTTTGTAGAGTTGGTTCTCTCCTTCCACCTTTACGTGGGTTCTAGCAATAAGCCATTAGGTTTGCTCTGCAACTGCTTTCCCCACTCAGCCATCTTGCCAGCCCAGCAATAGCTTCTGGGTTTGGTTTTGGTTGGTTTTCGTTTTTTGAGACAGGGTTCTCCATGTAACAGCCCTGGAACTCACTCTGTAGACCAGGATGGCCTCGAACTCACAGATATCCGCCTGCCTCTGCCTCCTGAGTGCTGGGATCAAACGTGTGTGCTGCCACCACCACCTGGCAGCAATAGCTTTTTAAGGAGGAACTGAAAGAGGAAAAACACTGTACTCCCTTTAGCAGCACATACACTAGAACCAGAATTTCTTTCTTTCTTTATGATCAATGTGTGATGCATATACGCCAGCTGCTGACCCTATGGTTTTCTTCCCAGATTTGCTGGAGTACCCTTTCAGATGGGTTTCTTCAAGAGCAGACACTGAAACTCGGGTTTGTGTGAAAGAGATTTATGAAGAAAGTGCTTCAAGGGGAAGCATGACGGGAAGGGGAGGAAACAAAATGAGCACATTCTCCAGCTTCTGGGCCTCCCAGTTCACTTGGTCCCATGGAGAGTATAAATCCCACCTGGATGCATGTGAGCGCACTGAGTCAGTATCAGTCAGTGGACCAGACGGGGGAGTAGGAGAGCTCATACTGAAAGTTGGCTTCACTAGCCTCATCAGTAGACCTCTGAAAACAAAGTTGAAGACAGTCATATACTGGTAAATGTTTAAAGGATAAGTGGAGACTGGAAATAAAGAGCCTTGGTTTTAGCATTTACTAATTTCCATGGAGTAAATATTTCTACCTTGGCCAATGTCAAGCTGCCAACTTGGCATCATTAAATGTCGAAAGGAAGACATTCACATAACACCTTTATTATATAATATGCCTACTATATGAATACAATAGACTTATATAACAGAGTGCAGAGATAATAGCATGTAGCAAAATACAAGAAGCTGGGGATTTGGGGAAATTCATTAACTTTTGTTTTATGTAATTTATTTTATTGTATATGTATAGAGTCAGTTCTTCTTATCCATAGTTGTTGCCTTCTAGAAAGTTGCTATAATAGTAAATTACAATGTTTCTAGAAGAAATACAAAATTAGGTTCCTACGGGATTCTGATCAAAACATCTGATATTTATCAAGTGATATTCTATATAAACTTGTTTTATTTGTATTTCAATTTAAAGACACTTTCTATAATATGTATTGTTGATTCATTAGCATTGAATACACAGCCTAATATACTATAACCTAGGCATGAATGAAGCTAATCTAATATGTGTATTTTTTTCCAAAAGCACACTATAGCCTTTTTTGTGCCCTGTAACACTAAAAAGTATTTCAGCACTACGTTCAGGGTTATTTTAAACAGAAAAATCACCCACAAAAATGTGAAGAACCTGGCACTCAATATACGACAAAAAGAATATTTGTTGAAAACATAGGAGCTGAACTGAAAAGGCCTTGTTCAACCTCAGCTGGGAACACGCACATGGGGCAATTCAAATTTCTCAGTTTCCCACATGCACATATTCACACATGGCTACAGTATTGACTTACAGTTACAAATAAACTTTATTGAGTAGGCAAATTCACAGATATGGAATCTCTGAGTAACAAGAGCCATCTATTTAGCTTTATTTTTAATAATAGATATGGTTAGCAGCCCTCCTCAGAATTCTGGAAAATTGACGTCAGTTCTTGTGAAGCTACACAAACCAGCTTCAGCACAGCATGGACTAGACTAGGCCATTCTGATCACTATCTCTACTGCTGGGTAAACCTCCAAAGCAGAAACCAGTTCTTTGTTGATGTCACTATTCTAGCCATTAGTACAAGTGCCTGACTCACAGCAGGTAATCAGAAACTAGTAATGGGTGAATGAATACAAACAATTTCCCTCTTTTTATTGTGGAAAAAATAATAAGCTAGTGAGCATGTTTTACTTATAATATACCTTATTTGAAGGGTTTTGGTTCCCATCCAAAGTTTATGCCTATAAAAACTTGGTGCCCAGCATTTCTAGTTTTACAGATAAGAAAATAAGGCACTGAGCTGGGGAGACTGTTCAGTCAATGAAGTACTTGCTACAACAACATGAGGACTTGAGTTCAATCCCCAGAACCTACATTTAAAAAATTATAAAAGCTCTAGGCATTGTAATGTGTACTTATAATCCTAGCACTGGGGAGGCAGAGCTCAGAGGACCCTGGAACTCTTGGCAAGATAGTCTAGCTTACTTGGTGAGTTCCAAGTCAGTGAGGAACAGTGTCTCTAAAAGCAAGGTAGACAGCACCTTGAGGAATGACCCTTAAGGAATGACCCTTCACACATACACTCACACATGTCCACAGGCACCTGCATGCATAAACACACAGTCATGCATACACATTTAAAAAAGAAAAGAAGGCCCTGAGATCATGTGGATTCCCAAAGATGACGTCAATTAGAAAGAGAGCTGTAGCTCCAAACAAAAATCCTCAGACGTCAAATCATGTGGCTGTGACAAACTAGGATTAAGTATGTCCCTCCAATTATTGACAGGGTAGACAGCAAATATGTCTGTGTTCTGCATGTACAGGGTACCCACATTTGCTTCAAAGAGTTTAACTGAACAAACCACTAGTCTACTCAAGGGGAAAAACAGCATTAAAAACCACCTCCAATAATAACTTCTTAGTCACTTAGGGTAAGAATATGAATATATATATGTATATATATACATATATATTCTAGATTTTAAACACAAATCATTTAGCTGCAGGTATATCTGTCTCATCAATGTTTAATGGAATGTTTCTAAAACATATCATGTACTGCAGACTGCTGAGGTATAATCTGAGACTTCTGCAAATTTCTAGAGTATGAAATGACAAAAATGTTTGTGCAAGCTCCTGGCTATCTCCTAAATCATATTTCCTTTTAAGAGCAACCTATTTCCTGTTCATGTCCACACACCACAACTTATCTGCTTTTCAACTTTTACCAATGTTTTCTCTTTCACTTACAGCCACGTCTAACAAAGAAAACTCTTTTAACTGCTTTGTACCTGATATAAGTGGAGAACACAAAAACCACACCAGGGTTGACTGGCTAGGCTGCCTGAGAAACCTAGTGATTAAATGATACAATTGCACTGACATAACACAGCCCGAGAAAGTAGAATTAAAACTGCTAAAGCAAGAATCTGGAAGGGCAGATGTCCTCAAATGTAACTACCAGATTCAGAAACTGACTCATCGTTAGAGATTCCAAATCATAACAAAATAATGCCTGGACCCCAAGAGATACTCAAATAGCTCAGTAACTAACCAGACTCTGAGTTCTTCAGGGTAAAAAGTGTATAGTCATTGAATAAAAGATGTTCTTTGCTCTTATCATGGCTGATTGAGCCACCTATTAGCTAACCTATGCTCAGGAAAAAAGGTTGCTACTTATTTGCACATAGTAACTAAGCAGTTTGATATTTTTATGTAGATAATTTGTAACTGCCAAGAAATGAAACTCAGATCATCAGTGAGGTAGAATGACTCTCTACCAAGTGTACAATCTGAAGAAAGATTTGAAAAGATCCCCCTGAAACTCATTTAATAAATGTCCCTTCATGGATTAACCCATCAACTCCACAATTGCACATCTGAAAATTTCACCTTATAAATAACAAAGGATGAATATTTATGAATTCACAAATATTTATCCAAAATATAAAGAACATATGTTTTGCTTTACAAATGATATTAGAAGATAGTAAAAGAAAAAGTAACAGGCAAGAAATGCAATGGTAAGATATTTCCTCCTATCAATTAACCTGGCAGAATTAAAAACTTCGGTGATACCCACCATTGTCTAGGATGAGAGCACCTGGTATAATTGGTACACCAGGTTTTGAGGATCACTTGCCTGAATGTATTGAAATTACAAATGCCCATACTCTGTAACATAGCTATTACACCTCCAGGCATCTATCATATAGAAATACCTATACATGTGCAAAATCTCCAGATGTGGATATAAGAATACTCATTGTAATTGTCATTTATTGTTTTTAAAAATTACAAACAGAAGGTCTGTAAATATTAACAGGAAAGTCTATATTATGTCATGTCAGTATAGTAGAATAACTTGTATCCACTAAAAAAAAAAGCAGTGTGTTGGGACTAGAGAAATGACTTGGTGGTTAACAGTACCTACTGCTCTCACAGATAGCCTGGGTCTGGTTCCCAGTACAAACATTTATCTTTAGCTACAAGGGTTCCAATACCCTCTTCTCATTTCTACAGGCACTTCACTCATGTGTATGAACTCACACTCATGCACATACCTAGGTAACTAAAACTAAAATCTTTCTTAAAAGAAAATAGTGTATAGATATATTAGTATGGATCAATCACCATGGCATACTAAAAAACAGGAAAGGCAAGATGCATCATAATGTATGGTCTAATTTAAAACTACTATGAACATCAATATATAGGCTCAAATGTATATGTGCAGAAAGGGGTTTAAAGGGAGACAAGATTAAATGTTTGTGGTTATTTCTTTGAAGATTCAAAGCAAGGAAACACTTTTACATTTTATTATATGTACTAAAAATCATCAAAATTTTGCTAGTATAATAGCACCCAGATAACCACTTAAGTGATTTGTATAAAACAACAAAAGCATGACGATTTTTTTCTTGAAAAAAAATCATTCACTTGGATAAGACTACCTATGGAAAGCAGAAAAGCAAAGAAATATTGGTTTAAATATTAAGGCAACTCCACATAGTTAAAAGGGAGGTTTATTTTGTGGGGTAACTTACAAGTAAAGGGATAGGTTACAGGGTCTGGGAAAGGTGTAGCACAGTCCAGTGGTGTTTTCTGGAGAACTCTGCTCGGTCTACCTCCAGCGTCCAGGGTCCTGGAACCAAGAGAGCCAGCACATCTGGATCTCGGGTCTTAAGGGCTCCTGTCTCGGCCCTGCCTTGTAGGTGTAACAGTTACAGAAGCCTCAGTGTGGGTAGTACTTCCAGGTCAAAGCTGGAACAGCTACCCACTACAGAGAAGTTTTGAAAACTAACAATGAAAAGTCTAAGAGAGTAGTTGTAGCTGAAGGTTCAAAGACCAGGTGCTGACTCTCCACTGTACAAGTTAAAAATTGGCCACTAGATGATGATCTAAGGAATCACAGGGTACTCTGTTAACAGAGGCCTTGACTTGGTCTGATCAGGACCTGAAAGGAAGGTGGAAAAATGTTGCTCTATCAGCAGTAACTTAAAGGTGTCCATGTCATCCTTCCCTTCCAGAGGCAAGATTTCATTACCCCTTGGCTTAAATCTAGGCATGCTCTGTTATTTGCTTTGACCAGTAGAAGATGGCAGAAATGATAGTGTGCTGGCTCCGAGCCATAACACTGAGCATCAAGTCTTTGGGTGACCTGCAGGCTTCCATTCTCTGATTCTAACACATGCAAATTATCCTGAAATCACCACCAAAGTCAGAGCCATATGGAGAAGCCAGGTAGCAAAGAACTGAGGTCCCACATGACACCTATATAAGCGTGTCAACCTGTGTTCACACTTTCAAGCTACCAAGCCAGCAGCTCAGATATTCCAGGCCAGAGACAAGGCATCCCAACTGTGCCTCTCAACTTACTGATCTATATAGTCATTATAGCTTTTGCTTTAAATCACTGGGTTTTGGGTAGTTTGATATGCAATGATAGTTAACAAAATGTGGTTCTTTTTCCTCCGCATCTTCTCAACTATTTTAAGTTGCTGCAGGGTTTTGTAGTTTGATATAGTTGGGTTTTACCAAAAACCTTATAGACATAGTGCTCACCATAAAAACAAATTAACATTCTGACCCAAAAGATGTAATTGCCAAACAGACAACTATCTTCCTAGAACTTCCAACTAAGATTGTTAGTGAGCCAATAATACATGGGTGTTTTTGAGCTGGAAATAATTAAGGCATGTTTGAATTTGGAAAACCAAATTGCCAGCCTCCACTATTATAGACTTATCACACATCTCTGGAGCCTATTCTGCAGAGGTTCATCCAGAGGCAGGGCCCTCTAAGGATGGGCATACCCTGGTTTTCTCACCTGGTCTAGCATGGATGGGGACTGTCCGTGAGTCGTTGAGGGCCTGAGTGAGGCAGTAAGTGAAGAGGATTCTGAGTGTGGGCGTGAGCAATGCTGCAAGTGTAGTCTTTGGGGATCGTCTGGGTAGGTCCTGGAATAGAGCTTCTAATATGATTTGGACCCAAAGAAATCTGAATCCTTGACTTCTTGAAGCAAGAAGTGGGCAGTATCTGTCAGGTTTCTCCAAATGAACTTATTTTCTGAAAAAGAAGCTGCTTGGTTGTCCTAAACCTTGAAGTTATCTCTTCCTAAGAGCCGCAGCTTCAGACACGTACCTCTCAACTAGTCACCAAAGAAAAGCAACACTGTCTTTATCCAGATGAATGCACACAGATGCTTCAGACTTCACTCTTGGCATGAAAATAAAACAATTGAATTGTCCTTTCCCATTTTTGGATTTTTTTTTTTATGAGAAATAGTTTACTGGGACTTTTTCTGGCTAATACACAGCTAAGATTGTGAAACCTCCCAAGAATAATCATAAATTGTTGTGAATAAACAGATGTTAGCACCATCTATCCTAGCTCTAGAGTCTGCTACTCTGTAGCCCAGCAGTGTCAGCTTGTTAGAAAAGTCAAATCTCAGGCCCCATCCAGATCTACTTTATTGAAGACTGGATTTCTAAGAAGGTTCTCAGGGGATTTCCATGTACAACACTGTTTGAGAAGCAGTGGTCTAGAGTACCACATTCTTTGTCTGCTATTCTAGGAACAACCAGCTTCTCCCACTTATGGCAAACAGAATCCATTTTCAACACATAAAAAGTGACAGTGGCCGGGTGGTGGTAGCACATGCCTTTAATCCCAGCACTCGGGAGGCAGAGGCAGGTGGATCTCTGTGAGTTCAAGGCCAGCCTGGGCTACCAAGTGAGTTCCAGGAAAGGTGCAAAGCTACACAGAGAAACCCTGTCTCGAAACCACCACTACCAACCCCCAAAAAAAGTGACAGTGAAGAGAAAAGGTACAGGTATAGCAACTCATGCCTGTAATCCAAAAAAGAAACAAACAAAAACTCTTGAGAGGCAGAGGCAGGGGGATTGTGTGACTGAGGCCAGCCTAGGCTATATAGCAAGACCCCGTCTCAAAAATAGGGAAGGAAAGAAGTAAAGAAAGGAAGGAGATAGGGGAAGTCGAAGGAAGGTATAGTGGGTAGCCATGCCAGCCTTGGCCTGGAAGTTCCAACCCCCATTGAGGCTTCGGTAATGGTCACGCCCACAAGGCGGGGCAAAGGGAGGAAGCTGAAGACCCAGGATTGAGAGGAGAGGTCTCTCTTGGTTCTGGGACCCTGGACACTGGAGGTAGACCGAGCAGAGTTCTCCAGAGAACACCGCCGGACTGTGCCATACCTTTGCCAGACCCTACAACCTATCCCTTCATTTGTAAGCTACCCCACAAGATAAACCTCCCTTTTAACTACGTGGAGTGGCCTTAATAATTTCACCAATAGGAGGGAGGGGACAAGAAAAGTAAAAGAAAACAATCCCTTCACTGCTTCTTATAGTAAGAACTCAATTAGGTGTGAGTAAGACTTTGTCTAGATGGGTGGTGTTAGGCACTGAATTGGATTCCCCCAAAGTTGTTATCAAATTCCTAAACCACAATCCCTCAGAGTGTATGTAACCTTATGTAGAAATAAAGTCACAGCAGATGCAATTAGTTAAGATGAGGTCATTATGGAGTAGAGTGGATACTTAATCCAATATGACTGGTGTCTTTCTAAGAAGAAACAGGCAAGGAGAAGACAGTCCCATGATGATGGAAGTGAGACAGCCCATGATGCAAGCCAAGGAATATTCAGGATTTCCAACAAACTACCAGAAGCTAGAAGAAGTGAAAAAATACAGGTTTCATAGGGAGTGTGAGCTGATAGTAACTTGTTTTTTAAGTCTAGTCTGCAAAATTGTGGAGCAACATATTTCTGTTGTTTTAAGCCACCCAGTTCATGAACTTTGTGACACAGCCCTATAAAACTAAGGTAGGGGCTAGAGAGATGGCATAGTGGTTAAGAACACTAGCTGCTCTTTCAGAAGACCAAGGTTCAATTCCCAGCACCCACATGGTAGGGCACGACTGTCTGTTACCCCAGTTCCAGGGAATCTGGCACCCTCACACAGATATACATGCAGGAAAAATACCAATGCACATAAAAATAAATAAATCTCTAAAAAAAAATCCTGACATAGGCGGGTAAAGAACTTAAGGACTCATACTACCTCTAACAGGCCTGGCTCCTGCTAGGCTTTACAGAAATGCCTCCTGCAAGGGTTGCCTCCTGGTGATTCAGGGTTGAAGATTCTCTGTACACCACTGCTGTCTCTTATGATGATATCACAGAAACACGTTTTCTGGAAATATCTACTATATGTTACAAAATAGCTGGAAGAATTTGAATGTTCTCACCACAGGGGGAAAAAGATAAATGTTTAAGGTAATGAATAAGTTGATTGTGTTGATTTCATCATTGCACAATGTATACATGTTCTAAAATATCACATGACATCCGCTAGCATTTCCAATTGTTACTTGGCAATCCAAAATCAAGTTCAGAAATAGAAACAAATGAACCAAAGGTGTGGGGGGGAATGTAGCTCACCTTTAAAGACACCTCATATGACACGCACACCTACTGCCACCCCACGTTGGTAATGCTTCGATCACTGTGGAAATGGAAACCATGAAAGGTAGCACAAATGATTTCAGAATTTCACTCCCAGTTCAGACACTGAGCAATCAAGCTGGTTGCTTTGCTGAAGAGGAACCTGTTGAAAATACTTCTCACTGGTCCCTCTCTAGCTCTATTATTCTTGCTGTGGCAAGGAATCTGGTTTGGGCTTATTCCTTGGACTGCCACATGGAACCTTCTGTTGTTCTTTGGGTTCCTAAATCTTGGACTCAAAGGACAAATCCTGCCTGGTGCCCTGTCTTAAGATACTAAACGTATGTTATTTGTTTTCTCTTACCCCTCCCTGTGGTTTACCAAGCATTTCCAAAGATCTTAGAGCCAAAAAGAACCTCAGTAAACATCTGGTCCAACTGTCTTACACATGATGAAATGGAGGTCAAGAAAGGTCAGATGCTGGGCAGCAAAGTCAAAATAAAAAAATAAAAGAAAGAAGAAGAAAACCAGGCCAGCCAGCTCTCAGGTTCCTCTTTTTGTTCATTCGTCATCTGAATTAAGGTTTGGACACCCACAACAACTTAAGCACAGCCTTTGAAGTTGAACAGACTTCAGTTTGAGTTTGAAATGTTCCACCTACGTGTGATGTGACCCTGAGCAGTTTAACCTCTTGGTTTACTCATCCTGCCCATTAGGGATAACATATCCTACCTCAAACACTGTTGGAATGATTGATGAGATAACACATGGGAAGCTCACTGTCCTTTGGGTAGTTTCAGCCTACAAAATCTTTAACCTGACCTGTTTTCCACCCTTTAGTATCTTTCCACTCTGATTTCATCAGCCCTGAACAAGCAACAAGATGACTGCAGCTGTTTCAGGCATGTGCTCAAGGCGAGTAAAAGAGACTGTCTCTATTTGTAGCTCTCTTAAGAGTGAAGAAATTTCCTAGAAGCCTTTGAACAAGCTGTCCCAAGTCTCATCTGCCAGAGTTGGGTCATGCGTCTATTTAAGGAGACTGGGAATAACCTTCAGCCAAGTAGGCTATCCCAGAATATGTAGATAGAATTGGTTTTCCTCAGAACACATGGCTGGGCAAAACAACTAACTCTGTTAGAAGAGAAGGCAGAAGGCATGCTAGGTAGGCAAGAAACAGACAATTACAATAAATGCCTTCCATTCATTGCTGTTTTTTGTTTTGGGTTTTTTTTGGGGGGAGGGGGTCAAGGGGGAGGTCGAGACAGGGTTTCTCTGTGTAGCTTTGTGCCTTTCCTGGAACTCGCTTTGTAGATGAGGCTGGCCTCCAACTCATAGAGATCCGCCTGCCTCTGCCTCCTGAGTGCTGGGATTAAAAGCGTGTGCTGCTGCCGCCACCACCACCACCCAGCTTCCATTGCTGTTTTTATGAGTCAGGAATATGACTGTGAAGTGTGTTTGATAACTCTTCAGGAGAGGTGTTAGTAGTAGGGACTGAGGGCTCTCCCCAGATATATATTCCATTCAAGGGGAGTTTCCTAACATTCTTGCTATAGTATTTTGCCACCCCTCTAGGAAATATGTCAACTTTTAGCTATTTATTCTGGGTGACTCACCCAATATGTAGGCTCCCACCACCACTAGTTGAACTAGAAGTGGATCTCTAAGGATAAACTGTCTGAGTACGGCTGTCATGTTTATATAGCTCTTGGACATATCTGACTCTCTGAGTAAGTCTGTCATGCTTATACAGCTCTTGGACATATCTCATGTGAGCCTTGATATTTAAGAAAAAAAGAACATAGATAGGTGAAACAATTTGCCCCAAACCTTCAGCTAATAAACAGCAATGTTGGGTCTAAAATAAGCCCAAAATACAATGTGCTAACAACTGCTACTCACTCTGCCACTTGGAATCCTAGGTAGAAATTTGGCACATATGGCAGTCGTGAGCAAAACAAGTAATTGGTACCAACTGAGTGGGAGTTCTGCAGTCCAAACCCCAGGGCACTCAGTCCATCAAGATCCATCCATTTTCTGACCCAAAATCTTTCTAGGCACACAGACGAGGCCTTCAGTTCAAAGCAGAACTTCTCAAGCATTTAGTAAACATTTGCAGAGCAGTTTCCATGTGGTAGGCATTGTGTAATGTGCTTTTACAAATATTAACTCACGTAATTCCATTTGGTTCTAGAGAAGTCTCAATGTCCTGCAGTCATATGTGTTTTACCAAAGCCCTGGATGATTTGTTCCCTTGGCAATCCACCAAACATGATCCAGAATTCAGGGACAGATCAAACTTCCAAGCAGAAATCTGTTCCAGAGCTTAGCAATCTACTGTCCTGTTCTTTTATTAGAAACAACCTATGCCCAAATTATCAAGCCATGCCTATGCAACCAAATCATACTACAGCCTGCAATTGCTTGAGGAAAATTCTGGACTGTTCAAAACTTATTATAGAACATAATCCTTTTGTAACTTCTTTTTTTCTATTGTGGCCGATTATAATCTTCCTTAAAAGGCAGGGGAGCTTTCTGCACTGAGTTTAAGAAGGCCATAGGGCATTGGCTGGCATTGCTTTGTGTCAACATCCTTAATCTTCCTGTTGGTATTTTAAAATAACAGGTCAGCCATGCAAATTATAAACTGTACAGTGTAAAAGTCCCTGTGAAGTGCTGCCATTTGCAAAAAGATGGGCTTTCTGACAGCTAAGAAGTCATAATATGTCTCCTTGCTTTTCATGTGACAGTAATTAGCATCTAAGCTCTGAAGTGTTTATTCCCACAGCCCAGAGGATGACATTTCTAACAGGTTCCAACAGAGAACTATTACAGTTTGCAATGTACAGTTCCTATTTTCAATATGGAAGCAGAAAGCCTTCAAAGTGCAAAAGTACAGCCTGGAAGATATTTCCCTTCACTTAACAGCTTGGGTTAGGACTTTTAAGGAGGATATACAGTCAACAGCCTCATACTCTTGCAAAAACAATTCATGCTTTTATTGACATGATTAGCAAAGTACCTATGGGTGCCTTTTCCCCTTTCCTGTTTTTTTTTTTTTTGCCTTTTTTAAACTTAAAATGTTCGATACTTATATTGCTATACCAATAAAAATGACTATTCCTTGCATTTTGGGAGACTCCAGAAAATTCTGTTAAATTATGAGGAATGTTGCTTACTTGGAAACATATGGTTTGTCAGCAATAAATTGCCTTTTCATTAAACAAACCATTACAAATAAGCATTCCTCTATAAAATGTCAAATGAAGAAAATTAAAATTTCCTTCCTTCAAACTGTCTGTCTATACCAATGCTTCTGAGATGTCTATGTGCATAAGACTTGCTCCAACAGAGTCCTATCCAGCAATGTGAATTTGATTCAGTAGGTTTGGGGTGAAGCCCAAGTTTCTTCAGCTCTAACAATTCCCCAGTTGCAATTCAGTTGGAAACCACCTTTGGCATAGCTCTGGTCTGGGCTGGTAATCTAGTCAGTAAAGGCAGAACCCTCACTATGAGGGATTCCTGTGCCATGGTAAAGAAAGACACAAATAAAAATACCAGAGGTGGCTCCACCAGTAAAGTGCTTGTCACACAAGCATGAGAACCTGAGTTCAGATCCAGACATAGTGGTCTGCATCTGTAATCCCAGGGTTGGGGTAGGCACTAGAGACAGGTGGACCCTAGAACTCTCAGGCCAGGTATCCAAGCCTAAAAGGGGAGTTCCAGGCTAGTAAGATACCCTTTCTGAGAAGTAGGAGGAGGTGGGGAGTGATAGAGGTAGACACTCAACACCAATCTCTTGCCTACACACAGACATGCATATACACACAGATTATCCACACTGAAGTTGTACTATGAATTTCCATCCCATCTCAGTCCAGCAAGCTTACTGTGCTGCCTTGTACTTCAATAGCTGGAGACATCACTTGTACCCTTTAAAAGCATCCCATCCAAACTTGGTATGGAGGTGCATACCTGTAACCCCAGTGTCAGGAGGCTGAGGTAGAGGGATTGTCATGAGTTCAGGCCCAGCCTGGACTACAGAGTAAGACCCCATCTCCACAGAGAGGAAGAAGCATCCAACCTAGATATAGATATAAATTACAAGACCAATTATAACAAGACTGTGTTATGACAAATGCCAAGAATGGCACACAAAGTATATATTCAGGGACTAGCAAAGTGGTGATGAGTAGCCAGGGGGTAACCAAAGAAATCTCCTAGAGCAGGTATGCACCATACTCTCTAGTTCATGAAAGAGCATATAATTTTGTGTATTCCAAAGAACAGTTCAATGAAATACTATAGCTATGGCTTTCTGCATTCTGCAGAAACAAAGGCTGAGAAGTCAAAAATCATTTGCCAAATCATTTGACAAATGAATGTGATTTTAAATGGCAGGTCTAAGATGGACTCCCCTGATGAAGAAACAACACATGGAAAAGGAAATAATAGTTTCTAATGCTGATGCAATATCCATAGTGAATGACCTTTCTTGAACACTTAATTATGCAGGGCCCTGTATTAAGAACTTCATATACATCACTTCATGTGATTCTAAAAGCAATCCCATAAAATATGTGTTATCATCATCATCTCCTTTCACAAAGGAAAAAAAACAGGCATTGAAAAGTAACAGGTCCCACGTCACATTGCTAATGAGAGTCCTTTCTAGAACTTGAGTCTGAATTTCTTAGAAATTTAGCAGAGAACTAGGGGTAGACCATGTAGCAGGAACTTTAATATTGGAAGTAAGAAGAAGCATGTGAGGTTGGGAAAGGGTCTTGATTATCATCTACCAAGAAAAGGTGGACTTGTCTATAGCAAGCAAAGAGTTTCTGTTTTAAGTATGAGAAAGAAAATATCAGAGATGTGTTAGTGTGTATCTGGCAACAGTGCCTAGGATGGCTTAGAAAGAGACAACATGAGCTAAGTAAATAGGTTGCAACTAGCAGGAGTCACCTGAGAGCTGAAGTCAGAAGAGCATAGGAGGCCTGTAAATACTGAATCACAGGAAGGTAAAGAAATGCTTCTAGAATTAACCATTCTGTACAAAAGGACCCACAGTGGAGAGGCAGCATAAATCCCTGGTGAGCTGGGAGATCTCAAATAGACATTTAAAATCCAGGAAGCTTTACATTTGTGGGTGTGGTGCTACATATATCATATAGCTTTCAAATTACTTCATTATGTCTTTGGATTTGTCTGGCAAGGCAATTATTATCCGCTCCATTTTGTAGATAGAGAAATAAAGGCTCAGAAAGTGAAAAATGATTTGCCAAAGGCAAAAAAGCCAGGAAACCTAGAAGCAAAGGGTATGTTTCTGAGTATACACTTCACTGAGAGAAAACAACAGGTAACAGAACAATGCCAGCTGTTTGTGAAGAGGTTTCTGGACCCAAAAAAATTAGATTAGATTTGGTTGTCACCTGAAGACAAAGTCTGCTAATATGTATGTACGTAGCAAAACTACACAGAGAAAGCTGTGATACACACCTTAGGCCAAAAGGAAAATACTGGAACATGCAAACTTTGGGTTTTTGCACCATACATAATAACCAAATGGCATGGGGGTAGGTATGACCTCTTCCTCAAGAAAGTGACTCTCAATAGAGTCATTACATAAATGCTTACTAGATTGAGGAGTTACCCCATGGATGATGGATGTTTTTGCACTTACATCATCCTCTGTATGAGAGTTGTCACTAGAGTATAGAATAAGAGCTGATCTCTCTCTCTCTCTCTCTCTCTCTCTCTCTCTCTCTCTCTCTCTCTGACACACACATCAAATATCATTCACTATCTGATCTTGTTATGAAATCTATCTGAACTCAAAAACCAGATAGATATGTGGACACAAAGACCACTTATATAGACTTCAATGAAATGAAATAGAATTCCTTAACTCCGTTGTGGGCAAAATATAAGGTAAACCTTCATTCATATCAGTTGGTCATATTACCAACCACATAGTAGACTATGGCTGGTCAATCACCAGATTCCACCATTCCTACTCTTTTTTTTTCACTTACTCCTTTATTACAAAAATGCAAATTAAAATTCTCAGCCCCTACCCCCTTTGCCTGTTGATCTGTGGTTAGATGCTACCACTAGGAGAGAATGATAGCAGATTGAAAGAGGGAAGAAAAGGGTAAGACATTTGGTTCTAGTGGAATCTCTGACTCAACAGATGGCTTTCTGCTTTTCTAGCAGCTGTAATGATGGGCAAATGCTGGTAGCTGCCAGCAACTGAATGCTGTAGTAATATTAGCAGATCCGACAGTATGGACAGCTACAGGGACCAAGTTTGAGGGGAGACAGAATTCCCAAATCAGTAGCTATGAATGACTTTGGTGAAGAGCATGCTACTAGGATCTGGTAACAGGGTAACATCAACACCTTCTTTTTTGTTCCTTGAGTCCTCTGGTCCCTGGGGGGCACTTCATTTAGTGACTACTCCTCATTTCCTTATTATTCCTGTTTTTGCTCCTTGTATCTTGACAACATGTTATAAACAATGCCTGGTATTCCAACTCTCTCTGAAATACCTAGAGTGGATTCAGTTCTTGACTAATCCCTAATTGCTACAATATGGTAGTTTTCCATACCACTGAAATAGTTTTTGGATGTTTGACAAAGGTACCTTCTAAACATAAAGAAAGATGAATGTGAGTTCTTATCTTCTCCAGTCCTGGCATCTGATTAGTCAAAAGCAGTTTCAAAAAGGCAAAAAAAAATGGTTTCAATTCCTTATTTCACCTTAATTTTTATTTTCATAAAAATATGCCTCATGATTTGACATGAAATATGTGTCACTGATTACATAATTTGACTTACCCTAACAGAGGTACAAGCATCTCCATTTTAATAGAGAGAAATGTAAGTACTACCTGATAATATCTCAGCTATAAGTCAACAAAAGACTAGCTCTGATCCTTAGAGAAAACTTGAGCAAGCAGCTTGGCAAAGTGGAATTATATAGGCTTTGGAGTCAAGGTAGGTTCCAATTCTAAGAGATATTTATTAGCTCTGTGACTTTGAGCCAATTTTTTAACCTCTCTGAGCCCTGGTTTTACTGTCTATAAATTGAAGCAGGGAGTTTTTAGACCCTAACAGGTTGATGTAAAGATTTGCCATGATATAGACAAAGTGCTCAGGTCCTTCCAGATGTGTAAGTGGTAAGTTGCTGTTGCAGTTATCCACTAATGGGAATTACAGTCTTTCCTGGTTGGTTTCCAAGAGCCTTCCTTCCACAAAGCTCCAGCTTTGGGAAAGAAAACAAAGGTAGCAGCTTACTCCCATATCCATCAGCTAAAAGAAAACTCTACAGAAATCAATACTATCTTCTTACCAGAAAAAAAAATCTAGGACCCTTGATCCAGTGAAGAACTGTTAGCTTTAATGTCACCTGACAGGGATCTGTTCTCTGAAAGTGCACAATGGTGATATATTGACATCCAGAATGATTTGTTTTGTCTCTCTTGCTAGTTTCTTAAATTCCACAGTGGCAAATAAGGTCTACAGACATAGGCACAACTTCTGCCTAGAAGGTTATGGTAAAGTCTACTTTTCTTTAATTATACCATGTATATATCTGATACAGAAATCACTGTGGCTGTACTACATTTGACTGAAGGCAAAAAAAATTCAATAAAGTGAGTGGCCTATGTTTCAAGCATTTAGGAGGAGAGTGCACTGTGGGTTTATTAAGATTTGTTTCTCCTTTCCATGAGTGAAGTTTCTGTTATTATCAATGGCTGCAACAGTCATAATTAATAACACTGCCAAGAAACATATCATATTTGAAGAGCATATGCTATAGTGTCCAGATATTCCACAATTTAAAATGGAGTTATATTCTGATAAGTGACTCATATTTTGAAAATATCCTAAGTCTAAAATGTATTTACTCCACCAGACCCACTGATAATCTAATTTGGAAACACAGGACACTATCAGTAGCCTGGAGATGTAACAGTGCTAGGGTGCTTGTCCAGTGTGGCCAAAGCCCTGAGTTCCATTTCATTCCAATACAGATAGGGGAGTTGAGGGATCCTGGGTTTGCTACATGCATTGTCAGGAGAGAGGTACATGTGCATAGCATGAGTAGGTGAATGAACTAAGCTATCAAGTATATTATTATAAAAAGGGGGTGTTCATAAGCCAAAACCAAATGGGGTCCCAAACCAGACAATCCCCTATGTTTGCCAACATCAGACATCTCCAGGAAGATAAAAGAATGAAATGAGAGGTAAAAGGGAAGCAGTGGGTACTTTGGGATGAGTAAACAGCTCATCAAAAATCCCAGTGAAGGAAGACTTCATGGCTAGCACAATGGATTAAAGGAAGCTCATGGACTGAGGAAACAATATTCAAGACAAATTTGAGGTTTCATTGTGAGGTTAGGTCAAATCACCCAGACTAGACTTCACCAGCCATTGTAAGCATTTGTGACTGCAAGACAAAGAGGAAGGAATTCAAATATACTAAGTTTAAGGTGTGATATTGTATATAATCCATGCACATAATTAAGCTGTTGCATTGAAAAGCACCATAAAATGAACATCATTAAAAATGACACATGCAGGTGCAGGAGCGGGGAGAACAGGGGAACCCATGGCTGATGTATAAAATTTAAAACACATAATAATAAAGAAAAAAATTATTTATTAAAAAAAGACACATGCATACCTTTACCATTATTATTCACAATGTGCAGTTGGTCACCAGTATCCCCATGCAGAACCAAGACTTTGTCTTACGTGTTGGTAAGAGAAATGTCCTGCCTTGCCCCTCTCTGGTCCATAAATTGTTACTTCTGATTTTCCATTTCACTCTGTTTAAGAATTAAAGTATATTTGCAAACGTTAAGAGTACAAAGTCCTCCTCAAGCTTTGCTTTCTGAGATCTTTTGCAGATTTCCCATGCCTAATTGAATGGCAATTTTCTTTATAGCAACCTGTCTTTATTGAGTCTTCCTAAAGCCTTCAACTCAATTTTCACAGGAGAAAAATAACTCTTTGAATTATGAATGTGTTCATGTTTCGTCAGCTTACATAATACTTCATTAAATTATGTAATTATTTCAAAAACTGACAAAACAGGTTAAAGACCCTTCATAAACACACAGCTTCACAGGAGAATCTTAAGAAATAATCCACAAACAATGAATAGTCAGTGCCCCGTGGGCATGGGCTCTGTATTTTACAGAAGACTAAAAGAAAGCAGTAGGTATATCCAGCATGTTAAATTGGTGTCAGTTAAGAAAGTGAAACTGAATGTGGGTTTTAAAGAGAAGGGATTTTTCACTGGAAACTGGTCTCTTTAAAAACTATTTATTTTGTGTGCATGTGTGTATTTGTATGGGTACTTGCATGCTACAGTACAGATAGGAAGTCAGAGGACAATTTTCTTGGCTTGGTTCTCTCCTTCCACCAGGAAGGGCCAACAAATCAAACTCAAGTCATTTGGTTTGTGCACTAGGCCTCTTTACCCACTGAGCCATCTTTCTGGCCAAGGAGAATTAATTTAATGGTGGCAAAGAAGGAGTAGTTGTAGGCCAAGGAGATGTCTAATCTGTCAGATATTGGTATCTTAGATAACATTGATTATGTATCATGAGAATAAAAAGGTACACCCAAGTTTAGAAGATATTTATTGGTATCTTAGTCCACTTGAGCTATTAGAACAAGTTGTTGATTGGCTAGCTTATAAATATATTTCTTGCTCACCATCCTAGGTGCTGGGAGATTGAAGCACCAACTTATTCCATGTCTAATGATGTCCAGCTCTGTCATGTGGTACCTTCTCATTGAACTCTCATGTAGTTGCTAGTTGTTTTGTTTTGTTTTGTTTTACTCTTTTGGCTCTTTGGGAGCCTTGCCACCCAGATCCCAAATAAATCACAAGAAGGTTTATTCTTACTTATGAATGTCCAGCCTTAGCTTGTCTTGTTTCTAGCAAGCTTTTCTTAACTTAAATTATCTTGTCTCTCTTTTGCCTCTGGGCTTTTACCTTTTTCTATTTCTATATACCTTTCTTTACTTCTTACTCCGTGGCTTGCTGCGTGGCTGAGTGGCTGCCACCACCACCATGTCCTCTCTCCTCCTTCTTTTCTCCTTCTTTGATCTCTCTTCCCAGATTTCTCCTCCTATTTATTCTCTCTGCCTGTCAGCCCCGCCTATCCTTTCTGCCTAGCTATTGACTGTTCATGTATTTTAGACAGGCACAGTAACACAGCTTCATAGAGTTAAGCAAATGCAACATAAAAGAACGCAATACATCTTTGCATCATTAAACAAATGTTCCACAACATAAAAAATATAACATATCTTCTACTAATATTCCACAACACCCTCATATAGTTAAAAAATGGAGGGAAGGCAGCTATAAAGTTCACTTGAGTCTCTTTTCTAAGGGTATTAGTTCCACTCATGAGGGATTTGCCTTCATGATTTAATCATTTCCAAAGCTCCCCAACTTCTCATTTTATCATGATAAAGAGTGACTTTCTACCAGGAAATTCAGAGAGGGGGACACAAGCATTCATATCATGGCAGAGAAGAAACTTGCCAAGTTAATGAGTTGGATGTGATAAGAGACAGAGAAGATTCAGAGAACATTCCAATTCCATGCCATTTGCCAGCCCCCAGGTTCCATGTTTGGGAGAAAAATATATTCCCTAAAGTGGTAGTGCAAATTCTCTCTTCCACTCTTTTTCCTCTTTGTGCTGCTGACTCAGCAAAGCAACAACACTGATTTGGAATCTATGGAGAAGAAGACTCCTTTAAAGAAACCTAAAATTATGCAGAAGGGGTCATGATTGCCAAACCATCAATACTGTCTCCAGAGTTTTCTGAAAGCTTTGGCAAAAGGACTAAGCACTTGATCTCTCTCTCTCTCTCTCTCTCTCTCTCTCTCTCTCTCTCTCTCTCTCTCCTTAATCTCTGAGATGGTGATGACATCATAGGCTCCAGTATCTGTGTTAATAAAAAAAGATTTGTTTTGCTATCTGGCCACTGAAACATCATTCTTTCCTAGGAAATATTTTCTAGATTCCATCATCCCTGGTCATAAATTATGTAGTTCTAAATTGTTGGTACTCAGCTGAAAGAGTCAGTTGGACAATTACTTTGACAGAGGAATAACTTGACAGTGATTTCATAGCACAAACTTCATTGTGCCTGCTCTGATTAAGTTTGCCATTAGAAAATAAAATGGCTTGAGAAATGTCAATTAATCATGTATAGAAAAAATATAAGACTTCATTGACTTGCATACAGCATGGAGTAAATTTCAACACTCAATTTTCTTTGGTTTCAAAAATAAAGTTGTATTAATTAACTCATTTCCTCTTTTTTTAAATTTTCATTTAATCTGTGGGAAGTTAGCCCACTTAGCTCCTACCCCCACTTTCCACCCAACTCTTTCATTCCCACCTGCCACCTTCTTTTCCAGCCCAGACTCTTTACCCTTCCTGGCTCTGGTCATAATTAGATCAGGAATGTGTATCCTGTTTTTAGCCTTTGTCATGAATATAAAGTGGGAATCGGCCTGCCATGGTGTGCTGGCCATAATCAGCCTCCTGCTTGTATCTATAAATAACATTTGATTGGAACACAGCCAAATTTGTTTGTTTGTGTATTGTCTATAACTACTTTCACGGAACAACCACCGAGTTGCATAGCATCAATTGAGAGCAGGTGGCCCTCAAAGACAAAAACATTATCTATCTGGCCTTTTATGGAAAAAAAAAAGCATGCAATGCCAGACATGGTAGCCCACACCTGTAACTCTACCATGTGGGAGGCTGAGATAGGAAGATTGCTATGAATTTGAGGGCAAGTTAGGTTACATCATAGTGAAACTCTATCTAAAAAATAAAAAGAAAAATGACAAAGTGAAGAAGGAGAGAAGGAAGGGAGGGAGGGAGATGTATCAATCCAAATATGGGCCTGAGAACTATGCAGCCATGGTCTCGAGGTCTCTGGAGGAGCCAACACCACAGTTTTGTCTCTTTGAGCTCCTGGGATGTTACTCACCCTCTCTTTGCTGCTCTATCCTTCACAAAATCACTCCTCCCCAAAGTCATTCTCTTCCATACTTCAGAAGACTGTAGTGATCACCTATAACATTAAAAACAAGAAGTGTGGGAGAAACACACTGAAGCGCTGTCACTTCAGATGTCAGGAGGCAGGTGTTCCTATGGATACCTTTATAAAAACCACCTCAGCAGGAAATGTGTCTTCCATTTGCAACTTGCAGTGTCTGGATTGCAGTATTTATTTTTATCTGTCCACTCACCTTTGTACCATCTCTCTCCAGATGGAAGAGCTCACTTGGGGAAAAGGAGGCATACAGCCAGCTTTAAATCCCCCAGCAGAAGGAATTCAATGGCTAAGTCCACTTATGGAGCTCCTGGGCGCAGCACCAATATGAGATACCACAGCTAGCTGCCAAAGGCTGACGGTGGCCAGGGCCGCTTTCAGTTTATTCTTTGGCTGCTGTTGTCCCAAGATCTTCCCAGATTTCTACTTTTTGGCTTTGGCTTCTACCCTGTTTGTCATACCTTCAATTTATGAAGCATAGTTTGTCATCCAAGAAGTTTGAGGACAATAAAATTTCTTCTTACTCTGAACTGGCAAAATAATCCCCAAGGGAAAACACAGATATCATCCCAAAAGCCTGTGGATGGACAGAAGAGGGAGAGGGGGGGAGAGGAGGAGTGAGAGAGGAGAGCCTGATTCTTCAGTTCTTAAGCAGAAAATTGAACAATAAACACACTCTTGTTATCACAAAATGGTGGTCATCAATAAAGTATCCTCTTGGAGTCCATTAGAGGACTGAATATTTGCCCAATGTGGAGCTCTTTCTTATGTTCTCATCTGACTTGTAGGGTGAGAAGTTTCCGTTTAAAATGGTAATAGCACTTAGAAGAGGCCAGGCTTTCACTTATGGCTATGCATAATCACATCAGCTAGGCAAACCCTGGAAAACGTGATATGGAGAAAGTACATGATAAAGTCTCAGCATACAAAGCTGAAGAGAAGGGAATAGACCACAGTTACCCTAGTAAGGAGGCCTGCAGTGGTGTGTACTCCATACCCAACTGGAAAGCCTAAGCACACATCTTGCCACTGGTGGCATGTGTACCACCTGGACTCCTTCCAGCTGAAACTCTGACACCACTCCAGATCTGCTACCTTGTAACAAGATTTCTACGTGATTCATATACACATTTAAGTTAAGAAGCATCATCCCAGGAAATGGCCACCAGTATTTTTTTAAAGACTTTTTCTGATTATTAAGTTCTGATTCAGTTATTAATTGATTCTCAGTGCCAAGCCCACCCTTCCACACTCTGCTCTACAATCTGACAGTGAGGCTCTACAAAGAACCTGTATCCTTTTCAGCCTTGCTATCTGGATAACCCTTCTCCCAGGGTTCTGTAGTCAAACCCACCATCCTCACCTCTCAGCTTAGAACCAAAGAACTGCATATCCTCAGAGGTCCAAGTGTCAGAAAGATGGAGCCCTCTCTCTCCATTTCTAGGTCTGGGTATTTCCAACCTTTTTCTTTATTCTCTCAGCCTCAGAGGTTGGAGTTGCCCATGAATTTGCAACATCCATGACACCTTAGATTCTCTTTTTACCCACTTGGCTACCTAGTGAGCAACTTTATACCTCATTGACAATGTTTCACATAGAAATATCACTGTTCAAATAACTGGTAGGACTTCTGTGCCCTAACTGGATCCTAGAGTAACGCACTATAACTGTGGGCTGGGGGCATAGTTCAGCAGTTAAAGTGAGGAATGGAATTCAGATCTCCCAGAAACCCATGCAAATGTTCAGTGGGTGTCTCTACTCCTCAGTATTCCAACTTGGGAAAGAGGAACAAGGGATCCCCAGAACAAGCTACATGTTTAGCAACATGAACCGTATCAGCAAGCTCTAGGTTTGATTGACAGATGCTGCCTTGATGAATGAAGTAGAAATTGAGGGTAATTCTAGACACCAACCTCAGATCTCCACATACAAACACCTGCTTTACATACATACACACACACACACACACACACACACACACACACACACACACACACACACACACTGGAAAAACAAGGAAAGGCATAAAGTAATACAGCATAACTAGCTCAAGGACAGTTCCCATGGAGCAACCTAGTAACTTTCAATTCCACCCTCCTCACCATAAGGAAAATATAAAAAGAACAATATACTGCATCCTACTCAGGAAAGGGCCTTTCTCCCTCAGAGGATATGTCAACTCTACTTAGGCTAGAACTAAAGCTAGAGGAAGCACTCCAGTTCCTATCCCCACTTGCCTCCAGCCCACCCGTAACGTCTACTCTACTTCCCTTTCACAGTGAAATTCATGCATCCCCCCTTGAGCCTTCCTTATTACTTAACCTCTCTGGAGCTATGAATTGTAGCACTGCTGTCATTTACTTTACAGCTAATATCCACTTATAAGTGAACACATACCATATTTGTCTCTCTGGGACTGAGCAACCTCACTCAGTGTGGAAGCCCACAAAGATTTCCTAGTGAGATCTGAGCTTGCTTTACCAGCAGAGCTTCATTAGAGGACTGCTCAACCATGTGTTTGATTTCTAGGTGATTGGAAGGGTCTATACTTGTTTGACCTAGGGGGAGGTCTTTTGCTCCACCCTTTGGCATTCCTATAAATAACCATTTAGAAGAGACAGGAGGAGCCAGTGGATAATGATCCAGGCCCTCCTGAGGCTGTCTTGTGTTTCTGTTTCTCTCCCCTCAATCCTTCTATCTAAATCTCTTATCCCTCTCTCCTCAAGAGTACCTTGGGGTAAAATATGGGAGCCAGTCTCCCAGCTGGCCTCCCACACCTCAGGATTTTTTTTTTACTATTTCCATTCATTTGCCTTTAAATTTCATGATCTCATTGTTTTTAACTGCTTAGTAATACTCCATTGTGTAAATGTACCACATTTTTTTAATCCATTCTTCAGCTGAGGGACATCTAGGTTGTTTCCAGTTTCTTGCTATTATGAATAGAGTAGCAGTGAACATGGTTTAGCAAGTGTCCTTGTGGTAGGATGGAGCATCCTTTGGGTATATATGCTCAAGAGTGGTATATCTGGGTGTAGTGGGTAGCTTTTCCAGCTTTGACCTGGAAGTACTACCCCTAGTGACGTTCCAGTAACTGTCACACCTACCTATGACCTGCCCCTGAGGCAAGGCCGAGACAGAAGCCCTTAAGACCCGAGATCCAGATGTGCTGGATCTCTTGGTTCCTGGTGATCCTGAATGCTGAATGGTAGACCAAGCAGAGTTCTCCAGAGAACACTGCTGGACTGCACTTCACCTCTCCTAGATCCTGTAACCAATCCCTTTACTTTCTCTGAGTGATCCCAAAATAAACCTCCCTTTAACTATGTGGAGTTGCCTTAATAAATCCCCCAATAGCTGGGTCTTGTGGTAGATTGATTCCCAATTTTCTGAGGAACCATTATATTTACTTCCATGGGTGGTTATACAAGTTTCCACTCCCATTAGCAATGCAGGAGTGTTCCCCTGCTCCACATCCTCTCCAGCATGAGGTGTCACTTATTTTATTGATCTTAGTCATTCTGATGTGTGTAAAATGGAATCTCAAAGTAGTTTTGATTTGCATTTTCTTGATGGCTAAGGATGTGAGGGAGGGTTGAAGGGAGGGAGTACAGGGAGAGACAACTAGAAGAGGTGGGCATTTAGGGGGCAGTGATGGAGAAAGCTAGTACAGCAAAAACTTCCTGGAAGCTGTGAGGCTGACCCTAGCAAGATCTCCTAGTCATGGAGGATATGGATCCTGAACCAGCCATCTTCTGTAACCAGTCAAGGCATCCAGTGGTGGGACTAGGACACCAACCCAGCCACAAAACCTTTGATCTGCAACCTGTCCTGCCTGCAAGATGTGCTGGGGCAATGGTGGCTCTGAGCTTGTGGCAGTGGACTAACTTAAGGCGCATGCCTCATAATGATATTCTGCTATAGTCGTAGACAGGTGCCTAGTCCAGTCAAAACTGTCATCAGAAAGGTTTCTTCCAGAAGCTGATGGGAGCAGATGCAGAGACCCACAGCCACACATTAGGCAGAGCTCTGGGGACTCCACAGAAGAAGGGGAGGAAGGATTGTAGGAGCCAGAGGGATGGAAGACACCAGAAGAACACAGCCTACAGGATCAACTAAACAGGGCTCATAGGGGCTCACATAGACTGAAGTGACAATCACAGAGTCTCCATGGGTCTGCACTAGGCTCTCTGCATCTGTTAGGGTTGTGTAGCTTGGCATTCTTGTGGGACTCCTAACAGTAGAGGTGGGTGGTGTCTCTGATTCTTTTGCCTGCTCTTGGGTCCCTTTTCCTCCTACTGGTTTGCCTCACCTAGCTTTAATATGAGAGTTTGTGCGAAGCCTTATTGCATCTTGTTACACTGTGTTCAGCTGAAGTCACTGGGAGGCCTGTTTTATTTTTGTTTTTGTTTTTGTTTTTTCTGAAGGGGAACGGAGGAAGAGTAGATCTTGGGGAGAGAGGAGGTGGGGGATGACTGGAAGGAGTAGATGGAGGTGAGGCTGCAGCCCAGATGTGTTGTATAAGAGATGAATAAAGAAAAGAAAAAAAGAGAGGAGGCAAGGCAGAGACGAGAGCCCCAAAAGAAATTTCTGGTTTGCAGACCCAGGTGGGACCAAGAGAGTTCAGAAGACCTACAAGTTTTCAGTGTTAACTTCTACTCACAGCAACTGTACCACCATATAGTCCCATTCTGAGAGGAGGAGTCAGCACCTGCCAAAAGGATTAGCTTTCCTGGGGGATCTGGGGAGCTTCTCCCTATAGCAGTGGTCCTCTCCCATAAGCACTGAAAGGGTGTTATTCAATAGCAGATGTAAGTAGGAGAGCAGGCCAAAATTCAAGCAGAGAACCCCTATCCATACCACGGAGACACACAGACATGCAGATGGAGAACACCACAGCTGTGTGTTACCTTGGAGTGAGTCATAGTTCCCATCTATGGCACCAGAAGTGGTAGATTCTGGCTGCTCAATCATCTTTGGATCTTCAGAAGCACAAAGTTATTAGAAATAATTAAATTAAAGAGAAAGTCAAACAGCTAACCAACACACAAAGAGCCAGAGTGTTTAAATTTGAAAATCCATCTGCAAAAAGGGGGGCATAACAACAATAGAGTGAAAACATAAAGATTGGCAATAAATCCCAAATGGAACATTCCAAAAATTATGTAACTTGATATAAACTGGCATAATGAAGAGAAATGGCATAAAACAAAAGGAAAGGCAGATTTTTCAAGGAAATCAGAACCAAATTTAGAATACTCTATGTGCTTAGAAGTTGTGAAACCACTTAAAAGTATCGTCGCTACAAATCATCTCTACACATTACTTGGACAAAGGGAAAGAAGAGAGAGCATGTCACAGTGTGTTGGCTCCTACTATGTGTCAAGGATTAAGGTCAAGTGACATAGATGGCATCAGTACATTTTCTCTCTTCAGTCAAATAAACCTGTGGTTCTGACCATCCCTAGCTGAGTAGGGAAATAAATCTCACATGTCTTGAATCTTATTGAAATTCGGGCATGTGGGGAACTGAAATAGGGCTACAGATGCTATAATCTGTCTCCCATGCCATCCAGCTGCCTCCAAACAGTCTATATGTACATTAGTGAAGCTCCAACTTTTAACATCCTGCCTTCATTTATCATTTCCTGAGTTTTGATTAAAACCAGTTTTGCTGGATTCAATTATGTAAGTGGTGCATTACATAAGCTTCCTCTGGTTCTACTATTTCAGTATGGAACTTCCAGACACTACAAATCTATAGTTTAGCTCATCAGAAAGGAAAACTCGATTATTATCTCCTTTGTCAAGTATATCCTCAGGCTTTATCCACACAGTGGCATTTATCACCTGATAAAACACCCAGTGAAGTCTTGGGCTGTCAACAAAGTGAACTGTAACTAATTCACTGGTGTTCTGCGCCTCACTTGTAATAGCTATTCCATTCATCATGGTACTAACTAAAGAGAACATCAGGGTGCTGCTTCTATCTTATGTGCTTTATTTGAAGAGGGTCAATTGAACCTGTCCTCTCTAAGGGGTGGCTCTCTCACTTGAGTGTGAATCAGAACATTCTGAAGGGGTGCTTAAAAATAGAGCACCAGCCCCACTCACCCCCTCCATGTATCTGAGTCGGTGAGTGAGTCTGGGTGAAATTTCAAATATTTACCTTTCCTGACCAGGTCCCAGATGATGCTGACACTGCTGGCCCTGAACACTTTGAGAACCACCATAAAGGCAGAAAAAAGGAACTCGGGGCTAGAGGCTTGGCTCTTAGTAAAAAGTGATGACCATGAAAATCATGAGAACCCTGTTGAAAATCCTGGTGCAAAGGTAGCACGTGCTTGCAATTACAATGCTGAGAGCAGGGAACAGAGATGGGCAGATTTCTAGAACTCACTGGCCAATCGATCTGACATACTCAGTGAACTCCAGGTTCAGTGAGAGAACCTGTCTCAAAAAATAAAGTGGAGACTGAGAAAGACACCCAGTGTTGACCTTTGGCCTCCACAAGCTCTCTCCCTATCTCTCTCTCTCTCTCTCTCTCTCTCTCTCTCTCTCTCTCTCTCTCTCAACAAGATATCCTACTCCTTTCTTCTATAGAATGAAAGCTTTGTTTTTTCATTTAGGATAGAAATGCATCTAGCTGAAGGATTATATTTTTCAATATCTCTTGCAACTCTGTGTGGGCACATAACTAAGTCCTGGCCTTTTAGCTCTGAGCAAAACAACATATGAGAATTGCAGAAAGCCTGCTTAAAGAGCAGGACCCCTAGAAAGGAACCCGTGCTATCCAGCCTTTCTGCATTCCCTTGCCCTTAAGTGTTTTCTGGATTATAATATGTGGAGCAGCTGCCATGTCATGAGGCACTCTGTGGGGAGACCAACAGGAGGGAGTTTGAAAGGGGGCTGTCCAAGGTGTGCCAAAAATTACAGTAACCTTCCCCAGTTGAGCCTCCATGCTGACATCCTGACTGCAGCCTGGGAGATCCTGGGCCACAACCACTCAGCTAAGCAGCTCATGTTGCACATGAACGACGAGATGAGAACAAGCCGTTCCAGTCCTCAGGAGCAGAGCTCAGAGCTAAACAGCAACCCCTGGACCTGCCTCCGCATCTTCACCCTGCTGGCCTGATACACAGGAATGGGGACCAGAGCTTCAGCAACTATCCTGTGCTGTGAGGATGGAATCCACCTGATGAGCATGGCAATGTAGAGAGGCATCTGGGTTCCAGCAGTACCAGAAACCAACACAGGCTTCATGTTTCCTGACTTTGCTTATGAAGCTTGAACGAGTTTATGGATGCCTGGCTCTTCTTCTTTCATCAAGTCTATAAAATCAACAATGGTATAATTTTTAACAGACACTTAGTTCTTACTGTGTACCAGAAATTCAAACACTTTGCAAATATTAACCCATGAAATTCACATCATAATCTTACTGGTTTTTTTGTTTGTTTGTTTTTCCATTCAGTAAGGATGGAAGCTGGGACACAAAGAAGTTAAGTAACTTCTTGAAGGCCACATAGTGGTAAAGGCAGGATTATAAACTCAGGCCATCTCAGCCATAGAATCTGTTTTTGACTCTAAGCCTTGTTGTGCTAACATTTACTAAACACTTCCTGAGTGCCAGACATCACACTAAGTGCTTTACACATGAAGAAACTAAAACTCAGAGTGAGTTAAGTACCTTTCTCAAAACCCCAAGTCGGGAAGTGACAAGTTGAGATTCAGGTCCACATTTCTTGGCCTCTAGGGTCCATATTCTTAAGGCTTGTAAAAATGGGACGTCTAGTCTAGGCTTCATTTATCTTCAAGTGTTCTCAGGGTTGTATCATGTAGCCCAGTGTTCCCTAAAGTTGTCTGTGTGCTTCATCCAGAGGTCCTGATACATTCAGGTTTTATTTGGGTGTTTTTCAAGACAGGGTTTCTCTGTGTAGTTTTGGTGTCTATCCTGGATCTGTAGACCAGGCTGGCATTGAACTCACAGAGATCCACCTGGCTCTGCCTCCGGAGTGCTGGGATTAAGGGCGTGTGCCCCCACCGCCCAGCTAAATTCAGGTTTTAGCTCAACACATGTAGGCCTGGGCCCAAAATTCTGCACTTCTCACAGGCACCCAGGTGACCATGGCTGCCCACACAAGGAGCACTGTTTGTGTAGGGAGGGTGCAGAGAGCAAGAGAAGGGAAGGGCATTATTCTTAGCAAGGCTTGGATTTTAGTGGCTATAAAACTAGAGAGAACTAGAAATGTTCAATAAAGTTCCTGCTGGCCCTTGAAGTTCGTGATGTGGTACCGAATGTGATCCTCACACCTTTGGAGCTCTGACAAAGCAACTAAGTAATGTAAATGAGCACAAGCATCATTAAACACATCTGATTCCACAGAAGACCCACATGTCCAAGTCTCTTGCTTTAAACCAATGAGGAAGTAGAGCCAGGAAGTGACTTGCCAGGTTACAGGGCTGGGATACATGAGTGCCATTGACACAAGCTGATGCTTCTCAGACCTGGTTATGCCTGTGGCTGTCCTGTTCAAATGTAGAGGCTGATTGTGGGTGTCTGAGATAGCTCCATTTCTGACCCGCTTTCTCCTACTGCTCCCAGGCAAGGGATAGGCTCTGAGGAGCAAACACCCAGACTGCTTTATGAATGATGCCTCAGGGTCAGCAATGCAGCCCCCATAGTCTGAACAGACAGAAAGCAAACACGAGACAGGAAGGAATAAGCCAAGTGGCCTGAATTTAGGAGGATTGCTACCACAAGGGAGGTGAGGTTCCCACATGGCCTGAGGTGCAGAGGAAGTGGTTAGAGTCCTTGTGCGAGCTGACGACTTGAGAGCAAAGAAGCACCACAGACAGCCTCGTTTCTGGCTCCACAGCAGGCGTTTGCTGATATTTCTGTGACAGGAAAGCCTGCCCGCCCTGGAGCTGACCCAAGCTCTATAAATAGGCACAAGCCCAGGTAACAGAGTATAAAGACCACACCTTGGCAGTAGAACCTGAGAGCCAACCTCAGCTGAAGCCTTGGTTTCCTAAATGTCTAGAGCAGTGGTTCTTAACCTTCCTAACACTGTTCCTCATGTTGTGGTGATCCCCCAACCATATAATTATTTTTGTTGCTACTTTATAAATGTAATTTTGCTACTTTTATGAATTGTAATGTAAATATTTTTGGAGACAGAGGTTTGCCAAAGAAGGCTGCAACCCACAGGTTGAGAACCAATGTTCTAGAACATTCTTACTTCAATTAGTAAGTCTTTAATAAATAGCCACTGCCTACTGGGTTGCTTGAAATGCGTCAGGTGCTGTGGGAGATGTGATGGAAGGAAAAAACAATATGGACTCTAGCCTCATGGAATTCACTGTTGATTGCAAGAGTTCCTGAACCCAGCAGGAAGAAGTGGCTGTTCATAGAGGACTTCAGGAGGGACAGCAGGTATGGGTTTAAGGAAATCAGAAAAGGTTTCATGGGAAAGTTGCTATCTGAGTTAGGAGGTCCTAGGCAGGTGTGAGTGAACACTAGAATGCCCTTAATTCTCAATCTGTCCCTGTATCCTCTGTCTTTAGCCTATAACTTCATAGTGTTTCCCATCCCTGCCCTGAAGGATCAGGCCTTGTTGCTTGCTTTAGCTATTGAGATGTTACACTAGACAAAAGAGGGGTCTGAGAAATTACCTAATGGACCCACTTGCCTTTTATATTTCAGCCATCACTAAGGATATAGGTTTAGATTACTCTATCAGAAGCAGAGACAAGCAGGCCACAGCCAATTCACTCCAGTTATTCCTATGAAAAGCTTGTCAGACCAATAGCAAGCTCAGCCAAAGGCAACAGAGACACCTAGTCAACTGTTTCCAACACGAAGTGTTTATTGTTGTATGCCATGAAGGCTTTGTGACTGTTTCAGGCATCATTATTATGAAAATAAGTAACTGATATAATAAGCAAAGAGGTTGTGAGAATGGAACACTTGAGTATTGCCTGCAGAGATTCCTTTGGAAAACTAGCTTCATGTGATTTTAATAACTACTACTTCAAATAAGGCTCTGCTGTTTAAATACATTGGAGAAATGCCGAGTAAATGAAAATAACAGGTTTCTTGATGGAGGGCTTCCCAGGGACATGTCTGCAAAATTGTACATTGTGAATCTCAGAGAGAGAGAGAGAGAGAGAGAGAGAGAGAGAGAGAGAGAGAGAGAGAGAGACTGTTTGGAATGCAACATTTCCCAAACATTATTTGAAGGGTCTCATGGAACTAGAGTGAAAGTTCAGGAATACATTATGAGGCATGCCAATCACAGAAAATCATGTGCCATTTTACTGGTAGCAAATAAGTTGCCTGGGGCAGGCATAATGTCTTTTATATCTGGTTACATGTCTCAGGACCTACAACACTGTTGGCCATATTATAGGTGCTCAGAAAATAGTTGCGCAGAGGAAACTGGGGGTGGAAGGGTGAATGTGGTGCTCCTTATCCCAGTTCTGGCATTTGTGCTGCTGCCTATGCTGACAATAAACATGTCCACTTTGTTACCCTGTGTTGAGCCCCAACTATTCTTCAAAGTCATTGTTTCTCTGAAGACATCTCGGACCTTCTCTAACAAAGTTAGGCAATGCAGCCACAGTACTGGGAGATACGCTGTTGATGTAGTTTTTTTCATCCACCGCCCCCAGGCACAGACTCCTTCACATTGTAGGAGTTTGATAAGTATGCCCTGGAAGAAATAGGGAGGAAGAGGCTAGGAACAAAGAAGAAAGGGAAAACAAGCACAGAAGGATAAAGGGAGAGATAGAAGGTAAGGAAGGGGAAAGAGAGATGGAACAGGAGAAAGAAGGGAAGGAGGAAGGCAAAAGGAATAAGCAATGAATGAAATGTACTGGTGGTTCACTTCATAGTAACAAGTGGCTGGTGCCTGGTAATATTGAAGAGATGGTGCTAGGAGCATGTGATGGAGACAGATGAATGCTGGCAAATGAGTTCACTCTTCATTCCACAAGGAGCTACAGATTAATATTTCAAGCAATAAAGTAGTATCAGATAAGCTTTCCTCAGGAAATTGTTTCCTTTTTGTCAACAGGTAAAATGCTGTCACACTATGGATTCCACAGCAAATTGAATATAATGTGTCACTTACTAAAGAAGATAGTATATAGCAAAAAGACAATCCACCCAATCTCCTCGACCACCTTTAAAGACACAAGTATCTGCACAGTGGAGATACTCTACTCAGCTTAGGTCTGGTGACCAGACATGGTCACCCATGCAAGTAAACTATTCATTTGCACACTCAAATTGACTCAAATCTGCCCTGCGGTCATCAGGAGAGGCATAAATCCTAAGAAGAATAATCTACCATCAGATTAGAATTAATATTTTCTTCTGAAAGCCAATAATACAAGAGTAAGTGTTTAATCAAGATCTGTGCTTCACCAGCCCATAAGCATGGAACATGAAGAGCTTGTCAACATTATAAGCTGCAATCTCTGCCCTTTATGGTTTCAAGCAGATGCTGACAGCTTCCTTGCAGTTTTTGTGCCTGCCAAAGTGGAAGGAGTGGTTTGTGTTTTGCCAAAGGCTGCCTAGCATTATGGGTACCTGAAATGTTCTCTGCTAAGTAAGAGAAAAACAGAACATAACAAGTGTGCCTGTTGCAAACACTTGTAGTCCTGAGTAATTCAAAGCTGGCTGAGAGCACTAAGCTAGCTAAATGTTATTTGTATTGACATTTAATAAGAGGTGAAAATTCAATTCTGCCCAAATCTAAACAAGCCAAGAAAAATTACAGAACTGAAATGGCTATCTAGAAACTTCTAGTAATGCAAAACTCTCCCTCTACCCTGTGTGTGTGTGTGTGTGTGTGTGTGTGTGTGTGTGTGTACATACACATTGGAGGGGGAAGCAGGTTCAAGTAGAATGTATGGGAAAATTTTTGTTTTGTGGATATTCAAGTCTCTGTTGCCATCAGTAAATGCAGAGGAACAAATGTGATATCTAGGTACTTCCTGGGAGGGATGACTTTAAGTAACAGGTAAGCATTACCCCCAAAATAATCCATACAGTTTTTGTAAATGTGTGGCTGGAAATACTTGAGAATACCCACATCCAAACGAAAATATTTTGAGAATGGTCCCAGGGACACAGCTTTGGTATATTAATGGACCTAAAAATCACACTGGTTTGATTATATGCAAGACGTAAATAACAGAAAAATGCTTATACTGGAGAGACCATACAAGAAGGCTCAGAGGCTAAGGAGATGGCTTAGTAGGGAAGAGCAATTACACTGAAAGTATGAGGACCTGAGTTCAAATCCCTAGCACCCACATAAAAAGCCAAGCATGGCTATGCATACCTGTAACCTCAGAACTAGGGGTCTGAGATGAGCCGATCCTAAGAACTTACTGGCCAGTCAGCCTGCATGAAAGCATGAATTTCCAGTTCAATGCAAAACCCTCTCTCAAGGCTATAAGGTGGAGAGAAATAGAAAAAGATGCTTGTCACCCTGCTCTGGCCTCCACATGGCTGCACTATGTTCTCTTTCACATTCACAGGTGTGTACCACATGTACATATATGACACATACACAAAGAAAAGAAAAATAATCATCCCAAAACAATAATTGTCAGTGTGTTTAGAACTATTTAGTGTGGTGATATTGTGTTCCCCAAAATATTGTGCACCCTAATAAACTTATCTGGGGTCAGAGAACAGAACAGCCACTAGATACAGAGGCCAGAAAATGGTGGCACACATGCTTTTAATCCTATCACTTGGGAGGCAGATATCCATTTGGATCTCTGTGAGTTTAAAGCCACACTGGAAACAGTCACCAGGCATGGTGACTCACGCCTTTAATCCCAGGAAGTGAGTTTTAATCCCAGGAAGTGGTGGTGGGAAGCAGAAAGGTATATAAAGTGTGAGGACCAGGAACTAGAGCTGGTTAAGCTTTTAGGCTTTTAGCAGCAGTTCAACTGAGATCCATTTGGATGAGGACTCAGAAGCTTCCAGTCTGAGGAAACAGGATCAGCTGAGGAATTGGCAAGGTGAGGTAGCTGTGGCTTGTTCTACTTCTCTGATCTTCCAGCATTCACCCCAATAACTGGCCTTAGGTTTGATTTTATTAATAAGACCTGTTAAGATTCATGCTACAGTTCAGAAAATGAAGGGGTGCTTCACAGCCAAAGTGAGGATCCCACCTTACCTAAACTGATCCTTCACAGCAAAATGCCCTCCAAGCAGACAGTCACACACTATTTCCCAAATCCTGTGGGTATCACCTTAGATGCCCAAATTGGCTTTACATGTGTGATGAATTTTGAGATGGAAAGAACATCCCATCTTATCCAGGCAGGCCCCAGATG
Source organism: Onychomys torridus (assembly GCF_903995425.1). Classification (NCBI taxonomy): domain Eukaryota; kingdom Metazoa; phylum Chordata; class Mammalia; order Rodentia; family Cricetidae; genus Onychomys; species Onychomys torridus. Next base: position 64,600,004 of record NC_050466.1, on the reverse strand, counting down.
ACATGATATGTATCCTTAGAAGAGGGTAGCAGACAACTCCAGGGAGACTACCTAGAAAACGGGACCCTAGGAAAGACCCAAGGATCACCCAATGACAGAGAAATGGATGAGATCTACATGAACAACCTGGATGACAGTGGGAGTAATGAAGGGCAAGATTTGAGGGAAAGAAAGCTTAGGGGAGCAGGATATCCCAGCTGGATCAAGAATAGAAAGGGAGAACAAGGAATAACAGACCATGATAAATGAAGACCACATGAGAACAGGAATAGGCAGAGTGCTGGAGAGGTCCCCAAAAATCCACAATGATACATCCTCTATAGACTGCTGGCAATGGTCGAGAGAAAGCCTGATCTGACCTAGTCTGGTGATCAGATTGCTAACCACTCTAACTGTCGTGCTGGAACTCTCATCCAATAACTGATGAAAGTGGATGCAGAGATCCTCAGCCAGGCCCCAGGTGGAGCTCCAGGTGTCCAACTGTCGAGAAAGAGGAGGGTCTGCAAGAGCGTGAATTGTTGAATCCAAGATTGCAAAAAGCACAGGGACAAATAGCTAAACGAATGGAAGCACATGAATTATGAACCAAAGGCTGTGGAACCCCCAGCTGGATCAGGCCCTCTGGATAAGTGAGACAATTGAATAGCTTGATCTGCTTGGGAGGCACCCAGTCTGTGGGACCAGGGTCGGTTCTTAGTGCATGAGCTGGCTGTTTGGAACCTTGGGCTTACACAGGGACACTTTGCTCAGTCTGGAAGGAGGTGACAGGACCTGCCTGTACTGAATCCACCAGGTTTAAATGAATTCCCAGGGGTACCTTGATCCTGGAGGACATGGGAATGGAGGGGAGGGGCTGCGGGGGAAGGTGGGGGTGGAGGCGGGAGGGGGGAGGACAGGGGAACCCATGGCTGATGTATGAAATTTAAAACACATAATAATAATAATAATAATAATAATAATAATAATAATAATAATAAAGAGGGTAGCAGAAGGTAATCTCACACACACAGAGAAGGCCATGTGGAAACAGAAGCCAAGTCTGGAGTGACTGAGATTCAAGTCAAGCAATGCCTGACTGTCACTAGGAGCTACAAAATGCAAGAAACAGGATAATCACCTAGTATCTCCAGATGGGTCACAGACCTGTCTATACCTTGATTCTACCCTAGTGATACTGACTGGATTTCTGGCCTCCAGTGCAATGAAAGAATCTCTGTCTCTCTCTGTTTCTGTCTCTGTCTCTCTGTCTCTGTCTTTCTCTCTCTTCTCCCATGTATCTCAGAATGGCCTAAAAACCACTATGTAGCTGAGAATGACCTTAAACTTGATTTTTTTTTTTTTGCCTCATCTCAAGTGCTGGCATTACAGCCATGCACCACTACATCTGGTTTATGTGCTTCTGGGAATCAAACCCAGGTCTCTGTGCACACTAGGCAAGCACTCTACCAACTGAGCCAAATCCCCAGCTCCATGTGGCTTTTCTTATAAGATAACCATTTTGTTGCCACTGGCTACTCTAGGATGAGTGCCACAGGCAATGGAACATGGGAACACTAGCCATTACATCCACACAGTTGACTCTGTCTGCCCTACTTGTTGGCCTTTCATGACCTGCTGTCCTCACTTTTTTTTATTTCTGGCACTACAATGAAACTTATGGATAATAATTTGGCCGTTTTTGTAGATGAGAGATAGATGATAGATAGATAGATAGATAGATAGATAGATAGCCAAATGTAAGTTATAAACTCTTTGTTCTACTCAGTGGGTTTTCCGTTGTGATTCAGTTTATATTTATATAGCAGTCACTGTTTTACTAGACTTACTAGCAAAAGCCAACCCACAGACTACAATAGCCTCAGTGTAACAGTCAGTAGTCTGGGCCTACAACATTTAAGTGTCAATATGCAAATTCTTAATGATCTCACCAGTCTAGTGAACCCCAGCCAGCTACTCTTTCATGAAAACATCTCTACCTCTTCTGTCAAAATATAGGAGTTCTCAAATTGGCAAGATTCATCCTCATGTAGGTGCAGCTTTGGTCCCTAAATATATAAGAACATTATAAACATAGACATTTGGTCTATTTGCCAAGACTCATTCAGTTCCATGAGAAATAAACCCCAACTGAAATTAGCCTAGACACACAAACAAAACAGAAAGATGTTCCTTTTTGTCCTTGAAGAATCAAAGAAAAAGCACTTCAACTTCAGACCTAGATAGACACAGGCATTTGTTAATGCAACCATGATGTGTTCGGTTTTATCCGTCTCTCACTTCAGTCTTCCTTTCCATGACTTTTAGTATCTAAGCTTTCCTCTAGATGATTGAAATAGCCACAAGAATTTCAGATGCTTTCCTACCCTAATATGTAGTAATCACAGCAAAAAGCTTACCTCTTTAATACTTACCCAAGGAAAAATTCCCAATAAAGCTCCAGTTGGTCCATTTGGGGTAACAGAACAACCCTTAAGCCAATCACAATTACCAGGAAGGTTGTTATATTATCTCTATGACATTCTACTTTTAAAACGTTTCCATGCTGGGCGGTGGTGGCACATGCCTTTAGTCCCAGCACTCAGGGGGCAGAGCCAGGCAGATCTCTGTGAGCTAAAGGCCAACCAGAGCTACAGAGTGAGTTCCAGGAAAGGTTCAAAGCTACACAGAGAAACCCTGTCTCAAAAAAATTTAAAAAATGTTTCCATATGACCTATATAAAATATGTGATTCAACAAAAGCTGATCTTAACCCTAGGATTAGCTATATTTGAAACCCTCAATTGTACAAGCAACAGCTCCCCAAAGTCTCTGCAGAAACAAAAGTAGCCTACTCAAAGTAGGATGAGTCAAGAAGTAATGTGAATAGGACGGAAAGAACTCTCAAAGAATATGCAAGCATTACACTCATGTTCTCTCCTCAGCCTTCTTTTTGGGTTCATTTTGGGTTATGGAAAATCTAGTCCAGATGATCTGATTGGAGATGATTCCTATTCTCTGCTGCAGGGTTGTTTGGACAAATAGTCCAAGCTGTCCACTCAGCATATATTGCCCTCTCTTGGTAAATTTCAGTTGCCTCTTTTGGCTGATAGCTTATGGAAATAACAATAGACTATATAGACAATAACTTGGGTTCTCTGGAAGAGCAGCCAGTGTTTTTAACTGCCTAGCCCAGAGTCACTTTAAGCACCCATGACATTCATAATTTATAGCTTTGCTAAGGCATGAAATCACATTGCTCATGCTACAGAAAGCCATGAAAAGCACTTCATTAATGAATGAGCCAAGCTGACCACAGGTCAACCATATCTCAGAGTGGCTTTGATCTTTTCCCCTGCATCTACAGAAAGATGAGAACAAGGGGTAAACTTAGTTCCTGAGAAAGAGCAAATTATCAGTATTGCTGCTGGAAGTGAACTGTCAGAGTCTTTTACACATAGACTACTAACTAATAGACTATATTAAAAAATTATAAACCAAGTGTGAAGGCACACACCTATAATCTCAGTACTAGAGGGTGCTAAAGCAGAAGGATTTCAAGTTCAAGTCCAGCCTGATTAGCTTACAAAGATTCTGTCTCACAAGAAGAAAATAAGAGAAGAGGAAAGGATTGGAGGGGGGAGGATAATGAAGGAGGAGGGCAGGGTGATGTTGGGTTAAGAAGAGAGAAGGTCATCATAAGTCTAAGTAAGACTATTATGGCTAATATGAATTGTCCCTCAGAAAGGCTCATATCTCAGGGGCTTGGTGTCCATCTGATGTTGCTGTTTTGAGAGGTTCTGGCAACTTCACAATGTGAGACCTGAGCGAAAGAAGTGGGTCACTGGGCGTGGGTACTTGAGGTTCCCTTGTCAATGACCCCATCCTATATTCTTTCTCTGTTTCTTTCCCAATGTGAAATGAAAAAGCCCCTCCATCATATAATGCTACTATAATATTCCACTTGACAATAGACCCAAATATAGCCAGATGTTTTACCAGTCCTGCCTAGCCCCAAGGTCCAGATGAATCTCTCCCACCCACAGTCCCACAGTCGCTATAAAATAATCACTCAGAGGCTTATATTAATTGTAAATTGTATGAACTCTGGCTTCAGCTTCTTGCTTGCTAGCAATTTCATCTTAAATTAGCCCATTCCTATTATATATGTTGCTACATGGCCATGGCATTACCAGTCTGCTGGCATTTTATTGCTCCTTTGGCAGTGGCTGGCATCTCTCTCAACTCTGCCCTTCTCTCTGTATCTCTGCTTAGATTTCCTGCCTGGCTGTAAGCTTTCTTGCCATAGGCCAAAACAGCATTATTTATTATCCAATGGGAGCCACACATATTTACAGCATACAGAAAGATATCCCACAGCGTCCAGACGCACCATTAGTATGTTAGTTATGTTAATATAAATGTTATGCTAGTATGGATGTTACATTAGTATGTTAGTTATGTTAGTATGGCTGTTATGCTAGTATGTATGTTATGTTAGAATGGATTTATGTTAGTATGTTAGTATGTTATTATGTTAGTATGGCTGTTATGTTAGTATGTATGTTATGTTAGAATGGATTTATGTTAGTGTGTTAGTTATGTTAGTATGTTAGTTATGTTAGTATGGCTGTTATGCTAATATGTATGTTATGTTAGAATGGATTTATGTTAGTATGTTAGTTATGTTAGTTTTATGTTAGTATGGATGTTATGTTAACATGGATGTTACATTAGTACAGATGGAACAGTCTGAAACAGTGTGCCAAAATAAATGTTTAATCCATTAAGGTGACCCTATCAGTAGTTTGTCACAGAAACACAAAAGTAACTAACACAGATCCCAAACCTTTCAGCCTTGCCTGAATATATGCTGTAATTTTAAAGGCCATAATGTATTCAAGAAGGACCTAGAAAACAAACTTAATGTAGGAAGTGGGGGGCAGCTTGGTTCTACTATATACATAGTATATTTACAACTTTCCAGATCCCTATTTCACTTGTCAATTTTTGCAGAAGAAAATACCCCAAATCTTAGTGTGTCAAAGGAATAAAATTGTATTTGCTCACAAAGGCATACTCTAGGCTGGATTGGCTACACAATTCTGCTGGTCTTGCCAGGAATCACTCATGTGCTTGAATTCAGTTTAGTTGGGGCCTAGGCTCTGTTAGGATGCCAGGATTCCCAGGGTGCTCTTTCTCTCTGCCTCTTTCTCTGTCTGTCTGTCTCTCTGTCTCTCTGTTGTCTGTCCTTATCTCTGTCTCTCTTTCTGTATGTATGTGTGTGTGGTATGTGTGGTGTGTATATGTGCATGTGTGCGTGAGTGCTCACATGTGTGTGTTTGTGATCTCAAGGCCTCTATCTTTCTCCCCCTCCACAAATTATCTTCTGCAGAATAGCTGAACATCTTACAAAGTGGTTCGGAGCTACCAAAACCACAAAGGCAGTTCTTAGGCTTAATCCTTGAGGACACTTTCTCAATTAAAGTGGATCATAATGTCAACTTGATTAAAGGTAGTTACTACACAAGGACAAAAAATGTTAAAGGACATAATTTCTGGGAACTATAGATAAAAAAGACTACACAATTTTTCTGTACTATATAGTACTAGATGCTTTAGTGTATTCCTTCAGTAAATAAATCCAGATTTATCCCCATTTTATAGATGATTAAAGTGAGGCTTACAGAGGATAAAGAAACTGTTCTAAAGTCATCCAGTTAGATTTGGATCCAAAGACAGTGTTCAATCCACTAACCACAGGAAGTCATTTTAGCCTCTGAACATGCAATTCAGTTCAGTTCCTGGGAATGTATTCATTAGGTGTTCCCATTGGGTGTTCCCGGGTAGAAGAGCAAAACAAAGACATCCTTTCATCTTCCTTTCTTTCCCCTTCAGCTTCTGCTACAAAATTAACATCCTCTACTTCAGGACTTCCAGTAAATCAGATTTCAAAGGCAATCTCAACTGATTTTCTCCAGGCTCAAAATTACTGACACTCACTTCTGTGCAAAATGGTACCCGATTACCAGTAAAGGCTGGGCCTAAACACACATCCCCTTGTGCTTCCTTTGACTCCAATTCCCGTAACTGTCTATAGCCTAAGATTAAGGCTTTCAATATCCCTCAAAAGGGGAACTATGTTGCCTGCCACTTCTCATCTTGAGATCCTTAAATCCACTTTCAGGCCAGTGAGGGTCGTCAGAGAGCCATTGAGCTAAAGATGCCACATCTACATTATTAGTCTCAGAAGGAGGAGTGGGTACTTTGGAAAACAGAGTTGGAGAATCCATGAGTCCAAAGGGAGTCCCCAAGGAAGGGTTTTTAAAAATTAATGGAAATTTAAAGAAATTGTCCAGAGACTTAATCTACCCACAAATAACTATTAATATATATTGACATAAAAATGTGACTTTGACAGCTTTTCAGGGCAATCTGGTGCCAAGTCATTGCACTGAATGTTCAATTTCATTTCCTGTTTCCCTGCCCTGGGCTCTGAAATGATTTGAGAAGAAACAAAACAAAAAGTGAGAAGTATAAGAGAGTGCCCGCCTGAGTCACAGTTGAGCACATGTTTCTCACATGCCAAATATTTCCTTCTTTGTATAAGTTATACCCTCTGTTTCCCAGGGATGCGTTCTATTCCTAACAACATCATCACAGTCTGTTATCTAGGGTTCTCTTGACTTTAAAGCATTCTTAATGCTACAACGTGGCTAAAGCTATCCAAGGATTTTAAAGTGTAGCAGCCCTATATGAGCCATTGGGGGAGTATTTGACAACCTCTACCCTGGATCCTGGAATGAGTGGTAAATAAAGAGACAGTGTGAGACTGCATGCTGCTGTGCTTGAGCACAGCCCTGCTTTAAGCAGCTGCTATTTTGTGCACAAATGATGATGAGAAATTGTCAGTCAATTCTCCAAAAGAGTGTGAGGCAAAAATCAGTAAAATGTTTAAACTCTGTAAATATAATATTAATTATATCATTTAAGTGATTTTTTTACCATTTAAGATAAGCTGCTCATCAGCACAGTAGCAACTGTGGATTTATCACCAAAATGTGCCCTGTTGATAGGCTTCTGTAATATTTGATTATGGCAGGTACCCATAAGATGTACTCATAAGCAGTATGTGAAAATCTATCTTCTAGTTTTAAATCATGAATTTGTAGCCCAAAATTTGCTGCTTGTCAATTATAGCCACAGCTTAAGGAATTAAAGAAAATGTTAGCTCTTACTCAAACTAAAATATTTCTTTTTTTTTCTCATTTAATTGTTTGTCAAAAAAATGATCTATGATTTTCCATTTAGATAAGTCTAGGATCCTTTGCTGTGATATCATAAACTATCAGGATGTTTTATTCCTGCCAGACACACGTTTTAGCATACAATGTTTTTGTTTTCAATTGTGCTTATATGTATTCAACATTTTATGTTCCCTAGGGTAAAGGCAATTAAAGAAAATTGTGCTAAAACATTCCAATTTTAACTTTCATTTATGTATAATTTTAAATTTTTACTGAGTAAACTTTACTGTTGGACATTGGAAATGCAGTGTTTGAGAGCAAGTGGATCCTAGTTGCAGGGTATTGGGTACCCAGCTTTATCGGAATGATTTTTTTCCAAGTTCTTTTGGACAGGGGTTGTGTGTTACAACATGCTAAGGGCCAAAGGATGGCAGGATGACTGTGTCAGCTCTCTTCTACAATCAAGAAAACATCTCCAATTTGGGATAAATACTTCATTTTCAATTTCAGTTTTCCCTTTTATGTGCTTCAAATATGGTATGTGCTGCAACCCAACCTAAGCAAATTGGTGATTCAGTTATTTTAGGATTTTTTAATGGATGGGTATCACCTTAAGAAGAGATGAGGGCAATGGGTCTCTTCAACAATCGCACTGCCAGGCAGGAAGCTAGCAAATTCTGACACTCACATAGTCATATAAGGAGAGCCCTAGATGGCCACCCACTCTGACCTGGAAATTCAAGGAAATTGTCTCCTTGACCTATTAGCTCCTCCTACTGTACCTTGCATGAAAGGTTCTGTATCTGTTACTTCTCTATCACTGTGGCCCAAATTCCTGAAAGGGACAACTTAAAAGGCTGACTTTGCATCACCACTTTGGAAAGATTTCTTTTTTTAAGATTTATTTTTATTAATTTTTAATTATATGTATTATGGAGGGTATGTGCATATCAGTCCAGTGTTCACAGAGATCAGAGGCATTAGATGCCCCTGAAGCTGGAGTTACAGGCAGTTATGAACTTCCTGATGTGAGTACTAGGAACCAGACTCAAGTCCTCTCCAAGACAAGCATACTCTCTGATCAGCTGAGTCATCTCTTCAGCCCCCATTTTGGAGTAATTTCAATTCATCTTTCATCTGATCATCGAAAGCATGGCAGTGCAACTGTCTGTGGTGGAGGGAAGATGTAGCCACAAGTATTACCTGATAGAAGACCAGGAAGCAGAGAGTGGGACCATGATCAGAACTGGGCTATAACTTTTTTTTAATTAAAAAAAATTATTCATTTTACATACCAATCAAATATCCCCCCCTCCCCTCCTCCTGCCCCTCCAACCTCCCCATCCCAACCCACCCCCACATTCCCTCCTACAAGAAGATAAGGCCTCCCATGGGGAGGTACATTCAGTAGAGGCAGGTCCAAGCCCCTCCCCCCTGCCTCAAGGCTATGAGAAGTGTCCCACCATAGGTAGTGGGCTCCCAAAAGCCTGCTCATGCATCAGCGATGGATTCTGATCCTACTGCCAGGGGGCCCCTTAAGCAGATCAAGCTATACAACTGTCTCGCTATACAGAGGGTCTATTATAACTTTCAAAGGCTCTCCTGTAGTAAGCTATTTCTCCAGCCAGGCCCCGCCATATAAAGGCTCCATAGACTGAAAATAATGCAGAAGAACAAGAACCAAAACGTGATCCTGTGAACAAAATTTCAGTTTCAAACTACAACAAGTCCATGTGAGCTACATGTGGGTATTTGAAATTATGAATTTTCTAAAACTTCTAGTCAGAATCAGGTAAACAAGTCCTCCAATAAATGGCTAAGCAGAACAGTCTGTAATCCTGACTCTAGAGCAACATTCTAAAAGGCTATATGTAGGCTATTGGCCTCCCTGAATTCTTATACCCCTAGTGTACAAGGGCAGTACTTACTAAACAATATTTCTAGTTAATGCACTCTACTTGGATGTCATTCATATAGCAATGAAAACTCATTTCTACATTTCTAACATCCATGCGACCAATTAACAAAGCCTGTAATATTGATTTGAGATTAAGATATTTGAAGAATTATAGCAATTGCTTTGGAAATGTTGGTTTCTGATTAGAGACTATGGAGAGTTAATAGTTTCTGGAATGAACATGTTCAATTAGAGAATCTCAAATGTACAGTAGCCACCCCTATAGTATAGGTTAAAACTAACATGCACAAAAATATCAGATTATCTTTGCTAGATTACTTTATATTACATCAGTGCAACCACATGTTATGAGATGTGATGCCATTATGGATAATGATTATAATAGAAGATAGGTTTTAAGAATTTGTTTTACATGTATCACCTTTTATCATTCTGAATGTCTTTGAGGTAAATGACACATGGCATTTACTATAATTACTATATAATCCAACAATTCTACTTCTGAGTATATATTCAAAAATTTTAAAGCAGGGTCTCAAAGAAAGCTTGGCATATATATGTTCATAGTGGCATTATCAACAAGAGCTAAAATCTGGAAACAACATGTGTCCATGAACGGAATAAATAAATAATATGCAGTATGCACGTGAAACAGAATGACTACGCTTTAAAACTGAAGAAAGTTCTGACACACAATACAACATAACAAATAAAGTTTCTGGAGATTATTTCAAATGGAATGTTAAGCACAAGACAATGACCATCTAGTCCTACTTTTATGAGGTGTCTACATGTTGTGGTTTGAATGTGGAATGTCTTCTGGAGACTCTTGTGCTAGTGGTACTGTCTAGTTGTCAAGGGATGAGGGAAGGGAGAATAGGGAATCATTTGATGGATAAGAATTTTAACTTTTCAAAATGAAAAGAATTCTGAAAATAGATGGCAATGGTGGTTACACAACAATATAATCATACTTACCACCAGTGATAAATATAGTTAAAATGATTACTATAGTAAATTTAGCTTTATTTGTTCCCTCTTACAGTAAAATGATTGAAAGATCACTCACATCTGCTGTTCTCCTGTTGTTTGTGACTTGAGGACAGCATTATCTGAGTTTCTGTCCCTCTGTCATTATCCTGAAGCTCCAAGAAGAGTCCACTAGTAAGACAGGCATTGTGATAAGACTTTAAAGGACTGCAAAGCAGTCCACTGTTACAAATGAGGACTCAGATGGAGGAGGAACCATAGAGGAAGCCAGACAGAACACCAGAGGCCAATACAAAGGTGTTGCCACCAGAGTAGGCAAGCAAGCCACCTACAGAGTAACATTTGAAGTGACATTCACTCTCAAGTGCCAGCCATGAATTTGAACCACCCTGAGAATTGTTCCTTCTTAAAATTTGGGCCCCAAGGCTTGTCTTACACAACTTCCAGTCCTCAGGCTCACTATAAGGAGCTTTGATTCTAGCCCAGTGTCCATGGGGGAAGCTTTGAGAGAAACTGAAAGAAAAATACAGGATTTTGAATGAAAAATATTACTCCTTTTTTTCTAATTTTTTTTAAATTTAGAGACTTAATTGGAAAGAGGTGAGAGTGGAAGAAGGGAGATTAATTTATGCAAGAAGTAATAAAGGCATGAGCTCAGGCAGTTGTGTGCTGGAGAGTGATGGATGCTTAAAGAACTGAAGAGGAAGCAGGACTGAAAATGTGGTGACAAATTTAGGGTGGTGTTGACAAGAGAGAGGAATGGCCATAATGACTTCTTTCCTCACTTGGGCTATGTTGACCATAGGCCAAAGCCACCATGCCTCTAATAGAAGAACATTGCCCCATGCTACTTTTCCTCCTGCCTTCTCCATAGATTGAATAGGGGTGGGGACAGAGTTTGCTTCTGCTCCTAAGTGGTAAGGCCACCCAATAGCAATTGCCATTATTCTTTCCCTCTGCTTAGTTGGGAGTCAATTGCATTGGCCCTGTTGATATTGCTCACTTTTTGTTTTTTGTTTTTGGGATTTTTTTTCTTTCTTTCTTTTTCTTTTTCTTTTTTTCAAGACAGGGTTTCTCTGTATAGCTTTGCGCCTTTCCTGGGACTCACTTGGTAGCCCAGGCTGGCCTCAAACTCACAGAGATCCACCTTGCTCTGCCTCCCGAGTGCTGGGATTAAAGGCGTGCGCCACCACTGCCCAGCGATATTGCTCACTTTTTAATTCTCTTTCTTTGAGCAAAAGGAAGTTCCAACAAGGTACTTCCAGGGTGAGATAACTCTACTAACTACTACTCTGTGTCAAACCTCTGCAATCCTAGGACATCAGGAATGAGGGAGAAGAGAAGCAAAGAAGAAAGGATAGCAAAGTAAAACCTAGATGAGCTGGCACTGACACCCAAAGAGATATAGCCAACAACTTAATCATGTGAAATACCTCCAGACAGACAATATGCAAATTGGTGTGTCAGAATAACACCACAAAATGGAGGGAAAATGGGGTGGGGGGCTTTAACAGCTGGTCATCTTCTGCTTCTTGTTTCCATAGGTCAAAGTTCACACCATGTGACTTTAACTCATATGCATTTACCTGATTCCTGAATCACTGAGAAAACAAGATCCATAGCCTGGGATAAGGGTGGGAAAAGGGAAGAGGAACTAAGAGTCTGGGCCTCAGTCTTAAAGAAAAGGATCACTTGGGCCAAACAGAGGCTGAAGCAACACCAATGGCAGAGGGGCACTGAGACAAAGAGGTTGAGTGAGTTTAGAAAGTGTTGTTTGTTTTTGCTCTTTTGCTCTTTGCTCTTTGGTTCTTTTGGGGGTCTACCACCCAGCTCCAAAATAAATCACACACAGAGGTTTATTATTATTTATGAATGCCCAGCCTTGGCTTGACTTGTTTCTTGCCAGCTTTTCTTAACTTTAAATTACCTCATCTACCTTTCGCCTCTGGGCTTTTTCCTTTTCTTCTGTAATCTTACTTTCACTCTTACTCCATTTATGGCTGTGTGGCTGGGTGGCTGGACCCTGAAGTCCTCCTCTCCTTCTTCTCTTGCTATTTCTTTTCTTCCCAGAGTTCTCTTTCTATTCCTTATCTCTGCCTGCCAGTCCCACCTATCCTTTCTCCTGCCTCACTATTAGCTGTTCAGCTCTTTATTAGACCATCAGGTGTTTTAGACAGGCACAGTAACACAGCTTCACAGAGTTAAACAAATGCAACATGAAAGAATGCAACACAGCTTTGCATGATTAAAGCAAATGTTCCAGAGTATAAACAAATGTAACACACCTTAAAATAATATTCTTCAACAGGCAGGAAGAGAAAATTCTCTGTATACACCATTGACTAAAACCCAGAATGGAGAGTAAACTATCATTCATTCCACTCCTAAGACCATAGCATTTCTGCCATGATTTCATGAAGACCTGTATTGTATTCTACTGATAAAATACATCTGGAGCAGACACTTGTAGTTGCCTGCTCCAAAACTGTCTGCCTTTCTTTGTCATAAAACTGATTCTCAGATAAACACACAGCCACTCATAAGACTACATTTTCCAGCATAGATACTATTCTATATGTTTAATATATGTTTAAACCAGTGATCTATAAATATAGCTGTATGGAAGCCTCTAAAACACCTTCTTAAAAGATAAAATAATAGCCTCTTTCCACTTGTCCATTTTTATTTCATTCCATGAATCTAGAAGTGGTGATTGGAACTCTAGCCACCATTTGAGACCTTAAAGACAAAGGATGATGGAGTGAGAAACACAAAAGTATATGGAACTCCAATAATTTAACAAGTTTTTATACCAGTCTTTTTCTGCCTATTCTTAGATTTTACTTCCATAGAGAAAAAAAAAATCATCTATTTTTTTCAATGTTGAATCATTGATTTGTTACTCTTAAAGGCTTTTATTTTTTATTGGACTCAGACTTATAAGTAGAAACTCTCAGCAAGTATGGCTTACATCTCTTGGCAATCTGTCCCTGGCATTTTTCTTTGTCTTCCTTCATTCTCTTGGCTAAAAATTTAGCATTTTCTACACTTTTCTTGTTTTTTCTTAGTGCATTATTTCTTCTGAGAAATACATGGGCATTTATGTTGCAGGACAAGTGGAGTAACAAGATGCTGAATCTTGGGTGGGCTTCTGACCTCTTTGTTCAAGGGCTTTCTGACAACATCATCTCCTTTGGTGAAATTGAAACTTTTCAGATTCTGCTAGCTCTTTTGGGTCCTAACCACTGAAACACAACAGTGCCTGTCAGTTCAGGAATATCCCTCTCTCCTCTTTTACAATAACAAATTTGAGAACACTCAGATTGGCATCCATAATGCATCCATGAACAAACTTGTACTTCCTCTCCCCAGTTCTCCTTGATCTATAACAAGAATGTGCCTTACTTAAGAGAAGATGCACTCTGCCCTGGGTCAAGACACCTTGACTCATGGAAAACCATTTGTTATTCCTACCACAGATTTAGAAAACATAACCCATCCACTCTTCACCCAGAGCATCAGCAGCTACTTCTGTGACCATGCACTTCTCACAGAAAGTTCAAAGCTTGCCTTCATTGTCCACTTCAATGAGTTTCTGACAGATGGTGACTAGGAAAGAGATATTCAGCTTCATTTTGGCATGGCTACCTAGTGGGCACCATAAAAAGAATCATCTTCCCTATTTTTATACTTCCATATTTTTATACTTCCTTTATGTGGTGGTTTAGAAGAAAATGTCCCCAGTAGAGTAGGAAGTGGCACTATTAGAAGGTGTGGCTTTGTTGGAGTAGGTATGGTATCATTGGAGGAAGTATGTCTCTGTGGGGATGGGCTTTGAGGTTTCCTACACTCAAGCTATGCCCAGTGTAGCACACAGTTGCTTCTGCTGCCTGTGGATCAAGATGTAGAACTCTCAGCTCCTTCTCCAGCACAATGTCTGCCTGCATACCACCAAGAAGATAATAAACAAAACCTCTGAAATTGTAAGTCAGTCCCAATTAAATGTTTCCTTTATAAAAGTTGCTGTGGTCATGGTGTCTCTTCACAGCAATAGAAATCCTAAGTAAGACACCTTATTTTGATCTTATAACACATACAGCTGAACCTGATCACTCTAAAAATAACATCTTTTAGCATCTTACTTGGGATCCAAATCAAATTTGTCAGTGATCTCTCTTTCTTCCAATTTTTAAATGTAGCAGCCACACTTATGTGTCTCAAAGCCTCCAGGACATCCCTAGTTTTTATAATTTCTGCTAATTCCAATTAGTGTTGCTCCTATGTATTATTTAGGGCTGGCCACTTGGGACTGGATAACCTGTCAGGGGGCTCATCCCTGGAGAAGACTGATTCTTCCTCTCTTAGTAGTCATTAATTACCTGTACTTCTTTATCTTTTTGTAGCAAATGGAGACCACCACAGAAATACATAACTGGTCCAAATGCAGAGAAATGCTGAGTATGGAGTATCTATCCCCAGTTGATATATCTACAACACAATCCCTACACCTATGGCTCAAGGAATATCACAGAAGAGAAAGTAGAAAGATTGTAAGGCCAAAGGACCAGGATATCTGCTACAACATAGTGTTTCCTGTGTATGACATGGAGTTGTACCCATCAAATCTTAGCAATATGGTCACCTAAATAACACCCACACAATGACAACATCAATTGACATCTCAACATGGATGGAGTTTTTAATGACAAAATTGTCATTGATCAGGCTTTATCACTGTCCTCTCCTACTCTCCCAGTCTCTGGTAGTGATTATTCTATTCTAGAAGTCTTTTAATTATATTTTTCTTTTTAGACTTCTCATACATATGTAATAACATGGTATTTGTTTTCTGTGCCTGGATTATATCATTAAAAATAATAATCTCAAATATTACCAATATTGTCACAAATGACAGAATTTTTATTCTTTTAATGGCTGAATAATGTTCTATGCTGTGTGGGTAATACACTTTCTGTATCCAGTCATCAAATGATATGTATTTAGTTTATTTCTATTTCTTGCTATTGTGAATAGTACTGCATTAAACAGTTTTCACTGCTAAGAAATGATAAATGCTACTGCCCATGACCCAGAGCAGCTTCTGAAAGCATGACCAAAATGTATATTGTAACATTTCTGATGATTTTAGCTTTCTCCTTCCAATACTACCTGGTTTATTTAAGGGCACATACCCATATATCTCCCATCCTACAACACTCTGCCATCCCAGCATTAGCAGTCAGAAATCATCTCAGTGATGACTTCAGGTCACATCTGTGGAGACTCAGTCAATTTTGTAGTTATATAGAAATGGAAAGGGGAAGAAGCATTGCAGAAACTTCTAAGAGGACTATGTAAAGAAGTTCTGCCAGAACAATCCAGCTGGGTAACATCTTGCCTTTCTTTCCCATGTGGAAACTCTGCTCAAAGTGCACATGGCCATACACACACACACACACACACACACACACACACACACACACACACAAACTGCAGACAACAAATACACAAGCCCTAAGCAGAATTTGCCCATTTCCCTAGCCAGAGTTAGTTTTGCAATCAGTGATAAGCCCCAGCAAAACAAGCTTCTTCTGTACTACATTGGAGTAACTCAGGGCAACCAGACCAAATGGTCCAAATACTTGTCAGAAGGCAAACATGTGTGTCTGCTACTGAGCCAAGCAGAATCTTAGGAAATGTGGTTTAAATGAGGGGGAAAATTTGGAAGTTTTTCAATAGTAAAAATGTAGCCATTTCTTTTATGGTTTGACTACAAATAATTCTTGAGCACAGTTTGACAACAGTACTATGTTAGAGATGCCAAGAAGCACTAACCTGGCCCTTTCACCCTAGAGGAGGCAAAGCCTTTCTCTCTTTGGTCCTGACAAATTTCTCCACCCCTCAGGGATGCTTTCTGCCTTCTCTCTCCTCTCCATAAGACACTGAACAAATCCAACTCAAAGTCTGATCTCCACTGTTATTTTGTCAGGTGGTGTGTGCATCACTGAACCGAACAGAAATGGCCCTCCTCTTGCTCTTGACCTTTCTAATGTAACCTGCCTATGGGAGCACCTGCTTGGCTCTGCTGTCACCTCCCCATTATCAGAAAACCAGAGTGGAGCTTCCTGATCTGAAAAAAAAAAAAAAAAAAAGCTGCACAGTTGTAATGTTCATTTTGTTGTTTGTTTTTAATTGAGACAGTAGCTGTGTAGCTCAGCTTGGAACTTACTATGCAGGCTTAGTTGACCTCCAACTTGCAATTCTCCTACATTAGCCACCCAAGTGCTAGAATTAGGTACAGTCCACCACACCTGGCTAAACCTTCACTTTTCTTTTCTTTTTTGGTTTTTCGAGACAGCGTTTCCCTGTGTAGCTTTGTGCCTTTCCTGGAACTCACTTGGTAGCCCAGGCTGGCCTCAAACTCACAGAGATCCGCCTGGCTCTGCCTCCAGAGTGCTGGGATTAAAGGCGTGCGCCACCACCGCCTGACTCACTTTTCTACTTTTTATTTGAATAATTAAAGTGGAAAATAATAGACAGATTGATGTGGGCCTTAGTTTCACCAGAGCTGTCTTTCTTGTCTCTATTACTACCATGAGGAGAATAGGCCATGGCTAATCCTGTCATTCAAGGAGAATAAGAAATACATGAAATAAATCTGAACTTGGCCTACAATTAGAGCTGCTCCATTGAGCCTAGCAAAGCCATTCTGTCCAGATTGCAGACATATGCATACTAAATGATCATTGTCACTGAGGTCTTGTGGTTGTTTGCACCAAATGGTAATAGATACAAACTATTTATTACAAATAACTCAAAAGTACAACTCTGGATTCCATTTGCTTGGGTTCAATGGCAAACTCTCTGAATCAAAATCGGATGAGCTCAGACAAATTATTCACACTTTGTGCTTTTGTTTGCATATCCATAAACTGAAGGTAACATGCTAAGAGGATTAGATTTATCAAAACATTCAAAGTACATGAAGCAATACCTGGCACACACTAAACGTCCAATAAATGTTTTTCAACATTCTTTTATCTAATAATAAAGCTGGTATTATATTTTTGCATAGAAATACAAGTTTGGATTCAACTTGCAAACCCAAACTTCTGGCAGGGATTTTGATTGAAATTGTATTAAATCTGTAGATTAAGTTAGAGAGCATTATTATCATAATATTTCTCCATTTATTTAGATGTTTCATTTGATCTTTCAGCAATGTCTTCTACTTTAAGCATTAAAATCTTACAGCTATTTGGTCAGATATTTTTCTCCTTTTTATTTATTCTTTGTGAATTTCATATAATGCATCTCCATCTCATTCATTTCTCCATCCCTTTATATCTACCCTTTGCCCTTGCAACCTCCCACCCAAAATAAAATAAAATAAAATTTAAGAGAAAAAAAGAAAAAAGAGAGAAGGAAAAAAATCAGCCTGGTCATAGACGCTGTAGTGTGACACAGTGAGTCCTGCAGTAAACCCTTCATTCCTATGTCTTTACTTGTAAGTGTTCATTGCAGAGAGTTATTGGTCTGGCTTGAGGCCTCTGGTTCTGCTACACTGTCAATGCTGGGCCCTCACTGGAACTCCACTTGGTTATCCTGCTGTTGCCCTGTGTTTTGGAGATCCTGCAACTTTGGGTCTATAGGGCCAGTTCCTTCATATGCTTTACCCTGTCACAGATGGGGTGGATGTTGGGGTGGGCCAACTCATAACCCTGGTTCTGGGCCTGTGTAGCCCACCAGGTCTCCCCTGTCCTCACCAGCAGGGTGAGCTCTCCTGCACTGTCGTGGAGAGTTCACCCCCTGCAGCAATGAGCAAGGGGTGGGGCCAGTTCTCCTGCTTTCATGCCCTTAGGGTTGGCTCTACCACACCTGCACCTGCAGGATCAGTTCTACTGTATTGCCCAGGCATGGTGTACCTGCTTTTTATGACCTCAGGAACAGCTCTCCCACCTACCTCAGCTGTTGACTGGGGGTGGGGGGCATCTCTCACCCACCCATGCTGCCACATGACAGATGAGTAATGGGGACAGCTCTTCCATGCTAACTTCAGGGATGCCTCACCCACACCTCCGCCAACAGAATAAAAGAAATAAAAGAGCAAGAATATAAGATTCAAAAAGAGGAACTGTCATTTAAAGTTTAAAATATTCTCTGCAATGGATACCTACTGGCAAAGGGGAAATCAGTTTTCTCCAACGGAGATTAAGTAACAGGGTATATCAGTCACACAACAGGGAGGGTCCATGCCCAGGAGTAGTTGGTCAGAACAAAATGAACACCATACTATTTTGTGGATTTTTTTCAATTCATTTTGCTTTGTTCTGGCTTTTGTTTGTTGGTTGCCTTCTTTTGCATGGTTGTTTTGATTTTCATTGTTGTGTTTTTGTGAGATTTTTTCTGTTTCTTGTTTTTTTTGGGTTTTGTTTCTGGTTTGTCTTGAAAGAGATAAAAATAACATAAAGTTGTATGGGCAGGGAGGTGGGGGAGACCTGTGAAGAGTTCGGGAGGGGAAAAACATGACTGAAATATGGTTTTGTGAAAAAAATATTTTAATAAAAAAATAGAAATTAAGTTGATTTTTAAAAAGGAATATGTTATATTTTAACAAAACTAAAAGTGCAGGGTCAGGGAGAGACATAGATGAAAGCTTGAGTAACTCAAATGAAGCATCTTGTCTTAGTTAACATTCAGAGGTTTAGTCCATTTCAGCATGCTGTATACTATGGAGGAATGCAGGCAGACACGGTGCTGGAGAAGGAGCTGAGTCCTACATCCAGATCCACAGGTGGTAGGAATAGAGAGAGTTACTGGGCCTGGCTTGGGCTTCTAAAACCCCAAAGCCAATCCCCACTGACACACTTCCTCCCATAAGGTCACACCCACTCCAACAAAGCCACAGGTCCTAATCCTTTCAAATGGTGCCATGCCCTATGAGCCTATAGGGGACATTTTCTTTCAAACCACCACACATACCTACAAAAAGATCAAGGGAATCTGTCTTTCTCCTTGTCTGTCTGGAGAAATAGAAGAATGAAAGACTTACCATCACCTTGAGGTCAAAGTCTAGAGCATCAGTCCTCAACCTGTGGGCTATGACCCCTTTGAGGGTCAAAGGACCCTTTCACAGAGGTCACCTTATACCATCAGAAAACATAAATTTTTATGTTACTATTCATAACAGTAGCAAAATTACAGTTATGAAGTAGCAATGAAAATAATTTTGTGGTTGGGAGTCATCACAATATGAGGAACTATATATTATGTTGTCTCAGCATTAGGAAGGTTGAGAACCACTGGCTAAAAGGAAAAAATTATTTGCCATTAATTTTCCCAATAAAAGTGCCAAAAATGACCCTATGGTTTTTGAGATGCCCCTGAGATTTCTTTCCTTTAATCAAAACATTGAACTGTTCTGAGGCTAAAGAAAACAAAATAAAATAAAAGCTGACTATCTTCCACCAAATTTTCTGTAAATAGTTGAAGGAGTCCCCATAGATTGAGAGGAAGATAGAAATTGTCTCTCAGTGGGGTTCTCTCATTTCAAGTGTCCCTAAGGGGGAAAGTAACCATTCCATTCTGTACCTCCTTCTTCCTTATGTCCACCAGAGTGCTGTAGGGCCTGAAAGATGGCTCAGTGGATGTCTTAGATACTGTTCTATTGCTGTCAAGAGGCACCATGACAAAGGCAACTCTTATGAAGGAAAGCATTTAATTGGGGTTTGCTTAAAATTTGAGAGGTTAGTACATTTTCATCACAGTGGGGAGCATGGCAGCAGACAGGCATAGTGCTGAAGAAATAGATAAGAACTTTGTTCTGGACATTAGAAAAAGAAAGAAATGGGCTTAGCATGGACTTTTGAGACCTCAAAGCCCACCCCCAGTGACACACTTCCTCCAACAAGGCCACACCTACTTCAACAAGAATACACTTCCTAATCTTTCTAATCCTTTCAAACAGTTCCACTCCATATTGACCAGGTATTCAAATATATGAGCCTTTTACATACATACATACATACATACATACATACATACATACCTTAGTAAAAAAAATGTATCACAGGAAAGGGCTTGAAAGGCAGAGATGCACTTCTGTAGATTAAAAGTCAGCATTTACAAGCAGATGTGGTAGTGGACACCTTTAATCCCAGCACTTGGCAGGCAGATCTCTGAGTTCAAGGCCATCTTAGTCTACAGAGCAAGGTCCAGGACAGTCAGGGTTAGAGAAAGCCTGTCTTGAAAAAAGGAAGGAAGGAAGAAAAAGTCAGCATTTGCAACACAGCTGCCTGTGCTTCAGACCCCTCTATCTCCAACACCACTGACTGCACTGGCCCAGGCCCTAGGCAGTTACCTCTTGGAGGCAGTCCTATAAGATCAAAGATTTGGGCTGGGCGTGTTGGTGCATGCTTTTCATCCCAGAATTCAAGTTCAAGGCCAGCCTCATCTACATAATGTGTTCCAGGACATCCATTGCTATAGAGAAATATTCTGTGTCAAAAGAAAAACATTTCTGCAACCTGAGTGGGGGTGCCTTGTCTACATGTGTCCTTAGGTCTTTGTCTATATGTTCAGGATCACCGTAGTCTCTTGGTCAGATCAGGAATGGAATAGACATCCATCACAAAGACAACATACACATGCTCAAATGTTCCCAGCCTCCTCAGTAGGACCTCAAAACCTCATGCTGATGGGAAGGCCCACTCAACCTCCTCTTTCATTGAGGACTCTTAAGGACTATAAAAAGGCCACTCTGTAGATCATGGACCTTATACAATATCCCTTAAGCACAGGTGCCAATTTTAACCACTAACTTGTATAGAGGTAATATTCATCAGATGAGAGGGATATCCTGATGATGAGCCAAGAGGGGCATAGCTATTTATTAGAGCCTAGGAACTGGTTCCTGTGGTACCATATTCCAAGGGTCAGTCCCATGCAGCTGGATGTCATGGGCAAGACCACAGACACAGGCTGCAGACTCCCTCCCGTCCATTTCACAGGTTTTTAATGATGTTATTTATACATGATATTATTTCAGTTTACATTTGTTAATCACTACAATGTTCTATTTTGACCTTGTATTGTGAAATTGTTGTAATCTAACTTTATTGTTTTAGCAGCTTTTTGATAGTTTTTTTTTATTTTCTACATAGATGATCATTTCATTTGTTCTTAAAGACAATTTTATTTCTTCCTTTTCCCATTTTGTCTTTTTATTCCTTTTCATTGCTTTTACCTCTAATACAATGTCAAAATAAAAATGATCAGAACAAATATGTTTTAATTTTTATTGTTTGACAGTTTCATACATATTTAAAATGAATTTTAGTCCTTTTACCCCAATCCCCTCTCTTACCACCTCCCATACACACACATAATATCCAGCTGGAACCCTTCTCAAGTAGTCCTCCTTCTATTTTACTTTTTTCTTTTTGCATATGAACCATCAAATTTAATTACTTTCTTGCCCAAGCATGGGTGGGAGTTTACTGGAACACTGAAAAAAAATGACACACTGTCCTACTCTCTTGAGGGTTGGGGATGATGTGAATTTCCAGCTTTATACCACTGTCCAACTTGAATGAACCAAGTGTTTACCCTGAACAGCCTTGGTGATAACATTCAAGTCAGAGACTGTCTGAGGCCTTCCTGGTCTGGACTAATGCAGTGCTCCCCCTCAAGATGCCTGAGATGTGGACCACCAGAAGAAGGTGGAGACTTTTGCCTTTTAGGCAGAACTTGGTCAACCTAAGCCCCTCATCATGACTACTTTCTGTTATAACAAGGAAATGTTCTCTAATGCTTCAGATGTCTTGGACAAGAGTTGCTATGATAGCCTGACAGATCTGTCCAAGTTGGACAGGGGTAAAAAGCAGAAAACTGACATCATCTGCAACTCTCAGAAATGCATCCTGACTTTAGTGGAGTCAAGCATTGGCATGACGAAGTCTGACCTCATAGATAATTTGGAAACCATTGCTCAGTCTGGAACAAAACTTTCATGGAGGCTCTCCAGGCTGGTGCAGACATCCCTAGGAGTCAGCAGTTTCGCGTTTGTTTTAGTTAGGGTTTCTATTGCTGTGATAAAACCTCATGACCAAAAGCAACTTGGAGAGTAAATGGTTTATTTCATCTTACAGCTTGTCATCCACCATTCAGGAAACTCATATCAGGAACTTAAGGTAGGAACCTAGAGATAAGAACTGATGCAGAGGCCATGGAGAAATGCTGCTAACTGGCTAGCTCCTCATGACTTGCTCAGCCTGCTTTGTTGTACATACCAGGACTGCCTGCCCAGGATAGCACCACCTGCAATGGGCTGGCCCCTCCCATGTCAATTTTTTAAAAATTCCCCACAGGAGTGAAGCATGGTGGTGCACATCTTTAACTCCAGCACTCAGGAGGCAGAGGCAGGTGGATCTCTGTGAGTTTGAGGCCACCCTGGTTTACATAATGAGTTCCAGGACAGCCAGGACTACTTAGAAAGACTCTTATCTCAAAAAAGAAAGAAAGAAAGAAAGAAAGAAAGAAAGAAAGAAAGAAAGAAAGAAAGAAAGAAAGAAAGGAAGGAAGGAAGGAAGGAAGGAAGGAAGGAAGGAAGAAAGAAAGAAAGAAAGAAAGAAAGAAAGGGAGAAAGAAGAAAGAAAAGATAGACAGGCATGCCTTCTGGCCATTTGTTTGTTTGTTTGTTTGAGACAGGGTTTCTTTGTGTAGCCTTGGCTGTTCTAGAACTCACTCTGTAGACCAGGCTGGCCTCCAATTCACAGAGATCTGCCTGCCTCTGCCTTCCGAGTGCTGGGACTAAAGGCATGCACCACTAACACTTGGCTGTTTCCAGACCAGTCTTATAGAGTGATTTTTTTTCAGTTGTGGTTCCTTCTTTTCAGATAAACCTAGCTTGTTTCAAGTTGACAAAAAAGACAGCATTGGATTCCATTCTGCCTCTCTGGTGGCAGAGAAATTTGTGATCACAAAACACAATGATGATGAACACTATGCCTGTGAGTCTTCTGCTGATGGATCCTTCACTGTACAGGATATAAAACAGATCCTTCACCCCAAAGACCAGACAGAATACTTAGGAGAGGAGGGTCAATGAGGTGGCAAAGAAGCACTCACAGTACATGGGCTATCCTATGACTCTTCATTTGGATAAGGAAAGACAGAAGCAGATCAGTGATAATGATGCAAAGGAAGAGAAAGAAGAGGACAATAAGAATGATAAGGAGAAGCCTAAGATTAAAGATGTATGATTAGATAAGGAGAATGATACCAGCAAAAAAATTTTTAAAAAGTAAACCAAGAAAATTAAGGAGAAATACACTGCTCAGAAATAATTGAGCCAGACCAACAGCATATGGACCAGAACCCCTGATGATATCACTAAAAATGAATATAGTAAATTATATAAGACCTTCACCAGTGATTGGGAAGACCACTTGGCAGTTAAACACTTCTTTGTAGAAGGTCAATTGGAATCCAGGGCACTGTTCGTCATCTCTTGGTAAGTTCTGTTGTCCTCTTTGAGAATTTCAAGAACATCAAGCTCTGCGTCCATCATATGTTCATGATGGACAACTATGATGAGTTAATACCAAACTATCTCCACTTTATCTGTGATTTGGTTGGCTCCAAGGATGAACATCCCCCATGAAATGCTCCAGCAGAGTAAAACCTTGAAAGCAATCTACAAAAACATTGTGAAGAAAGGCTTTGAGCTCATCCCTAAGCTGGCAGAAGACAAAGAGAACTACAAGACATTCTATATCCTCTAAGAACATAAAGCTTGGAATTCATGGAGATTCTACTAGCTGACAATGATGCCTCTCTGAGCTACTGGGTTACCAAACCTCTCAGTCTGGATATGAGATGACTTTTATATCAAAGTATGTATCTCCTATGAAGGAGACACAGAAATCCATTTACTATATCACTACTGAAAGCAAAGACTGGGTAGCCCAATCTACTCTGGTGACCAGCCTAGCAAATAACCTAGCTGTCATCATAGAGCCTTTGTCCAGTGACTGATAGAGGCAGATACAGAGATCCACAGCCAGACATCAGGCTGAGCTCCAGGAGAGAGAGGAGAGATACTGCAGGTGAGGGACGTCGAGATCATAATGGCAGGATGTGCAGAGATGACCAGCCACGTTAGTGGAAGCCCATAAACTGTGGACTGGTGGCTGTGAAGCCCCATGGGACTGGACTAAGCCCTCTGGATATGGAAGATGGTTGTTTGGCTCCAACTGTTGGGGGGGCACCCAGGCAGGGGGTTCAGGATATTTCCCTGGTCTATGGGCAGGCTTCTGGAATCTGGTGCCTGTGGTGTGACACCTTGCACAGCCTTGGTGCAATGGGAAGGGGCTTGGACCTGCCTAGGCTCAGTGTGCTGGGCTCTGCTGACTCCCCATGGGAGACCTCATTTGGGGGATGTGGGGATGTGGGGTGGCTTGGGAAAGAGGACTAGGGTGGGAGGAGGGAGAAGGGGAGATCTGTGGATAGTATGTGGAGTGAGTAGAAAATTTCTTAATAAAGAAAAATTTTTAAAATTAATTTAAAAACTGGGTAGCCAACTCTGCCTTCATGGAGCGTATGAAGAAGTGGAGCATTGAGGTGGTATATAAAACTAAGGCTATTTACAGGTGCTGCGTGCAACAAGTCAAGGAGTTGTATGGGGAAAAGGCTAGTATCTTTGATCAAGGAGGGCATGGAGCTTCCAGAGGATGAGAAGGAGAAGAAAATGAAGTAGAACAAGGGAAATTTTGAGAACCTTTGAAAGCTCATGAAGGTCTTGGATAAGAAAAAAACTGAAAAGGTGACAATTTCCAATAAGCTTGTCTCTTCACTGTGCTGCATTATGAAAAGCACTTATGGATGGACAGCCATCATGAAGGCCCAAGCACTCTATAACTACTCTACAATTGGCTACACAATGGCCAAAAAGCACATAAAGATCCATCCTGGCCATCCCCTTATGGAAAGCCTGCAGCAAAAGACCAAGACAGACAAAATGGCAGAGCTGTCAGAACCTAGTAGTTCTACTGTTTACTACTGTTTAAAACCACTTCACTCTCCCCTGGCTTCTCCCTTGAGGATCCTGGGACCCACTCCAACTACATCTACTGCAAGATCATACTAGGCCTGAGCCCACCGCTTTTGCATGATGAAGATATTATCATTTCACATGGAAATAAGAGTTCCCACTGGGAAGCCTGTGCCCTTTGTCTATGTTTCCCTTTGGCTCCCCGGCAGCCTTAACTAAGCCTGACCCACCTGGCTCTCTGCTGATGCCTACAGGCTATCTTCTTCTCTCCTGTCCTTAGTGTCTTAAGACAGAAAAGTCTCCCCTCCTTCACCAAATAGCAGGGCTGGGTGTTGTGCATTATGTTTTGTTCATTTGTTTATTTTGTCCTGAAATGAAAAGTATGCAAAATAAAGAGGCTGTAGTTTTTTAAAAATAATGTCCCCATCTCCCAACAACAATTAACTACCAATAGTCTCTCCAGGAGGGATGGGGCTTCATGGGTCTCTCTCTGATCCATGATGAAATGCTGAGAAACTTAATCTGGTACAAGTTTTATTTGGATAACCACAGCTACAGTAAATTCATGAATGCATCAGCTATGTTATTTCCAGAAGATGTCTTTTTATTACATATCTTCCTATTCTCTGGCTCTAACATTCTTTCTGTTTCCTCTTCCATGATGTTCTGTGAGCCTTGGAAGGGAAGATATAGCTGTCCCATTTAAGGCCAAGCATGCTACCATCACTTGTTCTTCATACATTAATGAGCACTCACTATTTACATTGTTCTTGATCTAAATGGACAAGTTTAGCCTTAGACTATTCAATTGTGTGTGTGGGGGGGGTAGTAGGTGTATGGATATGGGTGCACATATGTGTACATGCATGTGGAAATCAGAGGCAACCTTGGGTGATGTTTGTCAAATACCACCCACCATTTTTTAAGATATGGTCTCACTGGCCTGGAACTCATGAACTAGGCTATGCTGGTTGACCAGAAAACCCAAGAAATCTGCATATTTCTATCTCCTCAGCACTGGAATAACAAGTTCTACACCATGCCTGGCTTTTTATATGGATGCTGAAGATAGAATTCAGGTCCTTGTGCCTACCAGGCAAGCACTTTACCAAGTGAGCTAGACCTCTAATCCTATTTTTTCACTTCCTGGATAACATCTTTTGATGTACAAAAGTTTTTTGTTTGGTTTTTGTTTTTGTTTTTGTTTGTTTTTTTTTTTTTCAGGCCAAGGATTGCTCAGCAGGTAAAGGGGCCTGCCTCCAAGACAGAACCTGAATTTGATTCCCAGAACCCACATGGTGAAAGGAGAGAACTGTTCCTCAGGTGTTGTCCTGTGTCCTGTAGACATGTGCCATGGCATGTGCATACCTGTACTTACACACACACACACACACACACACACACACACACACACACACACACACACACTATATATATATATATATATATATATATATATATATATATATATATTTTAAAGTTTTCAGTTTTTACTGTCTAATTTACTGATTTCATTCTTTAGTTACTTGTGTTTTTGATAGCATATCTAAGTACTCATTCTCAATTCAAGGTCATGTATGTTTTCACCTATGTTTCTTTGTAAGAGTTTATAGTTCTAGCTCTTAGACTTGCATCTTCAATTCATTTTGAGTTACTTTTTGTTTATATTGTGATGTACTGAAGCTAAATTCATAGTTTTGTGCCAGGATATCTAGTTTTCCCTGCACTATTTTTTAAGGAGGCAGTTCTATGCTTCTCCAAACAATATTAGCACCTTGTTGAATAACAACTAACCAGAGATGTATAGGAAAGGCACATTTTAATTGATAAAAACTTACGTTTAGCTGATGTGCTACAAATTCTATACCTAGAGGATATTTCAAGTTATCTTTTGTTGAAATTATAGATATACGAGCCCAAATAGTTTCTCAAGTAGTGGCTTTTTACATATATTAGTAGTATCTTTCTTTAACAAACACTTAAATGTGACAACATTTTTAAAATAGGTTGTCTCTGCATTTGATCCTTCCTAATGATTTGTATAAATTTAATGCTGTAAAATTGTAAGTCCTCTCAAAAATCTTTCTATTTTGGTACAAACTATAAATTTATCTAATTACAAATAGGAACTTCATCAAAAGATGCTTCAAAGTCAAGATATTCCAACATTCAATTATAGAATTGCAAAATTAAATCTTAGAAATCATTTGAACTCTCATCATTTAATTTCAGCTACCCTGAAATAAACTCAATGCCTTCCTGTTTGCAATTATTTCACTTTTCTAAATTTTTCAAATGAACTGTCAATGAATACTATGATTTAAAATGTCCAAATGCTTTGGAGAAATCAAAAAAATTGAAGTTGGAAAGACTTAAAAAAATTGGTTAGTTTTATGTCAACTTGACACAAACTAGAGTCATCAGAGAGGAAGGAACTTCACTTGAGAAAATGCCTCCATAAGATCCAGCTGTAGCCGGGTGATGGTGGCACATGCCTTTAATCCCAGCACTTGAGAGGCAGAGGCAGGCAGATCTCTGTGAATTCAAGGCCAGCCTAGTCTACAGAGCTAATTCCAGGACAGCCAGGGATATTACACAGAGAAACCCTGTCCCTCCAACCCCCCCCCAAAAAAAAAGATCCAGCTGTGAGGCATTTTCTTAATTAATGATTGGTAGGGGAGGGCCCATCCCATTGTGGGTGATGCCATCCCTGAGCTGGTGGTCCTGGGTTCTATAAAAAAGCAGGCTGAGAAAGCCAGGAGAAGCAAGCCAGTAAGCAGCACCCCTCCATGACCTCTGCATCAGCTCCTGCCTCCAGGATCCTGCCCTGTTTGAGTTCCTGTCCTGACTTCTTTCAATGATGGACTATGTATGATATGAAAGTATAAGCCAAATAAACCCTTTCTTCCTCAACTTGCTTTTTGGTCATGGTGTTTCATTGCAGCAACACCCTAAGACAGCAGTGCCAATGTAGGACACATAGAGTGATTAACAAAGCAGTTCTTTAAGGCTCAAACATTTGATGATACATGCACTGACATGCTAAGTGTTGTTTTTATTATTTGAAACACTTTTGCATACAATGTATTTTGATCATGTTTTCTCCTCCTCCAACTCCTCCCAGATCTTCCCCTCCTCTCTACCCACCCAACTTTTCTCTCTCTCTCTCTCTCTCTCTCTCTCTCTCTCTCTCTCTCTCTCTCTCTCAAAATTGCAAAAAGAAAATCAAACTAAACCAAATGAGATCTTTATTTAGCACTGGTTTTCAGTTTTGCTTTGTTTGTGGAAGCACATCTTACCACCTCATACAAGCTGGCCTGGAACTTGCAATCCTTCTGTCTCAGCTGGAAATCACATGGGATGAATGACTACAGCAGGTTTCAACATCAGTTTTGTCATACAATTTGCATTTAAGTTACTCTAACACTGTATAATTAAAGACATTTGTAATTGTTGACAACTACAACTTCTGTATTGGTTGGTATATTATTATAGCTTGTCTTTTCACAGTTAACCACGAATTATGCATGTACCTCGACTAATACTAAATATAGCTCAGTTCCATAGACTTCTCAATTTTACTAAGAATATTGTCCTGGATCTGATGTTTTGCTACACCAAAACTTAGATTTTTAACACTATTCTATCCCTGATAAGTCATTTTATTTCCAAGTACTAAAGTTTTAAAAATGGTTTTACTATAGCATGACAGATGTTACACCTTTGACAGAATGAAACTCTAAAAGCTTTATTTAGATCACGAACCAGATAGAAATATCAAACTATATTTGAAATGAACTGATATTCAAAGCATATGATAACACTAATAGAAAACTGCTGTCAGGTAACTCTTCATGAACTTCCTCACCTTGTGCAGAAGCCAACCAACAACAGCTATTGTTTCACTTTTTATACAAGGATAAGAAAACCCTGGAATAAACTTTAGTTAGAAGAGCAAAGTGAAAAGAAATGTGTAAAGTCATATGTAGATATCCTTAAGACATGGGCAATGAGTACCCAGTCTGAGATCATTGTAGATCACAGACATACATAAAGGGTAAAAGCATTTTAAAATCCATAGGCAGCTCTGCTACTCAAAATCCAGTGATGACAGACTGTGAGCCAACACTCTAAATGTTTACACTCAAGATTAATACCTTGGCTGGAAATGTAGCTCTATTGGTAGAGTGCTCGACTACTGTGTATAAAACTCAATATCCATTCCTAGCATCGCATAAATCAAGCATAGTGGCATGTGCCTTAATTTCAGGACATGGAAGGTAGAGGAAAGAAGATTAAGGACAGTGAGTTTGAGTCCAATCTTGAGTATGTGAGGCCCTGTCTCAAAAAAAGATTAATATTTTTTGAACTTTTCCCTGCTGCCCTAGAAAGAAAAAGCAACCACACTCAAAACACTAACAGCAAAATCAGAAACAGAAGCAATTTTAGAGGACAGGAAATATGAAATGGAGAGATTTATTAAAAAAAACAAAACAAAAAGAAAGTTAATTTATGAGATACTGGCCTTCAGAGAGAGAGAGAGAGAGAGAGAGAGAGAGAGAGAGAGAGAAAGAGAGAATGCAATAGATCTGTACATAAGCAAATATCATTCCCCACTACTATTGAACACACCTCTTTTCTTCTTA
Organism: Onychomys torridus; assembly: GCF_903995425.1. Lineage (NCBI taxonomy): Eukaryota > Metazoa > Chordata > Mammalia > Rodentia > Cricetidae > Onychomys > Onychomys torridus. The sequence goes on along the minus strand of NC_050466.1, from coordinate 64,570,176 downwards.
TCCAACTCCTGAGTCCTAGAGGAACAAATTTGTTTTCATATGCAGTTACAAAATTTAACATAATAAGGAATTCAAATTACTCTTAAATCCATGTATTTATGCATAGATATACTTATTTTTATATGTTTGTGCCTACAGATATATGCCGATTTGGCTATAAAACAGGTGAATTAGAAACTAGGTAGTTGCTGGGCACTAGTGGTGCACCCCTTTCATCCCAAAACTCAGGAGGCAAATGCAAGTGGGTCTCCATAAGTTCAAGGCCAGCCTGGTCTACAGAGTGAGTTCTAGGACAACCAAGGCTACACCCTGAAACCCTGTCTTGAAAAACCAAAAAGGAAAAAAAGAAAAAGAGAGAAGAAAGAAACTAGGTAAGCATTGCATCCTAGTATTGTGACTAGGTCTCCTATAATTTGTTTTTGTTTTGTCTGATTTTTCTTTCTTTCTTTTATCCTCACGCAGCCCAACGGTTGGTCCTGAATTCACACTCCAGCTGCCAATCTTGAATGCTAGGATCACAGGCATGTGCCACCATGTTCAACAGTTTTCTTTCTTTCTTTCCTTCTTTCCTCCTTTCCTTCCTTCCTCCACCCCCTGCCCCATTTCTCTTTTGAGACAGGGTCTCATGTAGTACAGTCTGGTCTCATACTCAATATGAAGTTGAGAATGGCACTGAACTGTTAATCCTCCTGCCTCACATTCCCTAGTCTCTTAAATACTGGAATTAAGGGCACCTGGATTATAAAATTCTTTTAACACAATTTTCATTTCATTTTGACTATAAAATTTCATGATATTCATTAACTGTAAATTTTACCTTTTGATTTCAATTGATACTTTTCTTCTAAAATATTTAAAAATATCACTTATGAAATCATAAAACTTATAACTTAAAATTTAAATTTAATTTACATATGTGTATGAACATATATTCAAATTTTACACGTTTTGAATATAAATGGATTTTACTGTTATAATCCTCTAGACCTTTAACATAAATAAAAGGCAAATTACATAAAAAATCTTTGTAAAGTGGTACTGGAGGTTGAAGCCCCTGCCTCACATGTGTTGCACTAGGCAAGTGCTCCATTACTGAACTACAACCCCACACCTTTTGGTTTTATTTATGAGACAGAGTCTTACTAAGTTACCTAGGACGATCTCAAACTACAGATCTTCTTGCCTTCGGCTCTTCTTTTTAATATTATTGAGAATTCCATACATGAGTACTATATATGTCATTTCACCCTCTCTCCCCTCTTTTGTTGTTGTTGTTGTTTGTTTGTTTTCAAGACAAGGTTTCTCTGTGTAGCTTTTGTGCCTTTCCTGGAACTCACTCTGTAGCCCAGGATGGCCTGGAACTCACAGAGATCCCCCTGCCTCTGCTGGGATTAAAGGCGTGTGCCACCACTGCCCCACCCCTATCTACCTCTTAACCACTTGGTATTGTATAACCTATCACATTGCTTGTCCCTGGAGAAAACTGAATTACAAGATTATAAAATTCTTTAACAAAATTTTCATTTCATTTTGACTCTAAAATTTCATGATACTCATTAACTATAATTTATATTTTACTTTTAATTTCAGTTGATATAACAGCCACTGATTACCTGTAGCTCTTCATCTAAGAGTAGGGTAGGGCTTCCTGGTCCTCTGTATCTTAAAATCCTTCTGGACCCTCTTCTGTCACTAGTTTGTCCTGAGCCTTAGGTGTAGGGTTGCATTGTAGGTGTATCAATTAGAGTTTGTCATCCCATGATCACTTGTTCTCTGCATTTTGACTACTTGTGGATCTCTGTAATAGTCTTTATCTGTTCCATTTTATCAAAGATGATGAGTGATGGTTACATTTATCTGTGGGTGTAAGGAGAGGATTTAGAATATAGTTAGAAATTGTACTAGTTTAGGGAAATGGCAGTAATAGCTTCTCCTCTGGATCAATGACTTCTTCAACCACAAGTAGTTACTGACTAAGCCTTATGTCTAATTAGACAGCTGTTGCTTACCCCCACGATCAAAGTGCCACTATTGCACTACAGGGGATATGTTGTCTGGGAGGTCATTGTTGTGGTAGTGTTTAGAGCAGGGTAAGACTATTGATTGCTTTTTCTCCCTTGGCAGCTTGCATAGTACCTTCTAATACCATGAGAGCTAGTCCTCAGGGAGGAAGCTATCAGGTCAGTTCCAGCTCAGTTCCTCCAAGTTCTGTGTCTGAAGTGTATATTGTCTTCAGCAATAAGGTCTTGCCCTCCCTCCCCATTTTAAAAACCCCAGTTTTTCCCATGTCCGCCTACATAACATCTGTGTCCTAACATTTCCCTCTCTAGAATCCTCCTCCCCACATAGTCCCTATCTATATATTTCTTGTGCACATATTGCATACAACTAACCTATGATGTTCTACTTTCCCACTGATATACCAAGAGATAGCCTACACAGCTTTGCATATGACTCTGGCTGTGACAAGAGCCACAAGAGAGGTAGCAAGGGCAATGGCGATAGCCTGTACTGTTTGGGGAGTCTCATCAACAACTCAAAAAGCAGTTTCATGCCTAGTGCTGAGGTATTTGTTAGATAGCCTGTGGCTCCTGGCAGAGTGCATCACCAGTATGGCATGACTCTATTTAAATACATCTATAGTCTATTTTAAGTAAATATTAAATCATACGTTTCCCTATGGCTTTTTCAAACAGCCTTAGTGTTATTTATCTCTCCTCCTTCCCTCTCCCTCTCCCTCTCTACTGCCCTTCCTCCCCAGTTAAAGGCCTGAATTGTTTCCCTTTTCTCTCTTCATAGCACCTGGGTCCTACTACTACCCTCTAGAATTCCTTCTCCCTCCCCACATAGTGATTTTCTAATTTTCTTGTTTCTGAAGTTACTCCAGGTTAATATATTCATATCTAAAGACCCAGAACTAGAATCTACAAAAAATAGAGAACATGCAAACAACGCTGGGTCTAGGTAACTTCATTCAGTATGATAGCTGCTAGATTCATCAATCTACCTGTAAATGTCACTATTTAATTCTTTTTTACAGCTTAAAAGAATTCCATTGTGTATATGTACCACTTTTCATTATCCATTCATCAGTTGAAGGACATTTAGGTTTTTTTCCATTTCCTAGTTATTGTGAATACATTAGCAACGAACTTGCCCTAGCCTCTTAAGCAGCTTGGGATCACAGGCAGTACCAACACACAATTCATAACGATCTTGAGTACAAAAATAAAATTAATGCTTTTAATGAAACAAAGAAAAAAATTTGTCTGCCTTTTTCTTGATATGGAGATTGAATGCAAGGCCCCAATTCATTCTGAGCACATTGCTCTATCACTGAGCTACATATTCAACAACACAAATTTTATGGAATAAATACATAGTAATTCATGAGTCACATGTTAATTTACTTGCATTACATGTCTTGACTTTGCCAACCCATCCAGACACTCAGACATATTTAAGTTCAGTCATCTTTGAGTTTTTGCCAATTCCAAATTAAAACCATAGCAACATACATTTTTGTCATAATGAAGGTATTTTTGTTCAGGTAGGAGCACAGACATATTTTATTTAACAGCCTGCTATCTTGATTCATAACTTGTAAATATTTAAACCTAATGGAATATGGGCTTTCATTTGTCCTCTTGCCCCAGGCCCACAAATGTCAGGGGTGGCCAGAACACACCATCTGCAGATATATATGGCAAATCACCATCTCCAATAGGCCTCATACAGTAACGAGTGCTTTTAGAAATAGACAGCAGCATTTGTTCCAGCATCTTCATGTCTTCTGTTTTCCATGTGGCTATTGATACCTGTATTGCCTTGTGGCAGGTAATAAATGCCCATAAATGCTTTCTGCAAGTCAGACACCTGACATCAGTGGTCTTTGGAGGCAAAAATCTGTTTAATTTTTTAGCGAATATTCCCTTGGGCTCATTGCTGCCCAAAGAGTTTATTGCAGAAACAAAAATAATAAGCATTAGCTAACAATATAATAAATAATAGATGTAGGCTTATGCTGTAGATAAATGACAAAACCTTTGCAAGCTAAAGCATTGAGAATCCCTTTCTACCTTCTGCAATGGCACAGCTCAGCTTTTATTTCCTGCACACACTTATATACATCTACCCTACGATGTCCCACATTCCCCACTGACACACCAAGAGGCAGCTAACATAGCTTTGTATATGACTCTGACTGAGATAAAAGCCACAGTAACTGAGTAGAACACAAAGATGCTCTTGAGGACAATAACTTCAAGTATATCTTGCATCATTGCCCGAGATCAGATCACAGCTCCTACAGCTGTTAATGTTGGAAGCACGTAGTTTTATCAGGGAGTAGTCTGAATGCTCTCCTTCATCATGAGGTAGGTCTAACTATCATGCAACTAGAAAATCAGGTAAACAAAAGCAGGGGTACTGTCTTTACTCCAGATTTAGTTGCACAATGAAATAAGGTCTCTGTTTGATGACTCTTTATCTTGCTCACTACTAGGCAACTCTGACTGAATCTGGAAGCACCAAATGGAAGTCTACCACTCGCTCCAACTTTTCTGATGCTCATTGATAATAATACTGAATTTAAAAATTGAAAACCTGGGTTGTGGATAACACTCAGTTAATAGAATGATTGCCTAGCATGCACAAAGCTTGGGATTTGAGCTGCAGCACCACATAAACCAGGCAGTGACACATACTTCATAATCACAACACTTGGAAGGTAGAGCCAGGAGAATCAGGAGTTCAAGTTCATCCTCAATTACATAATGAGTTTGAGAACAGCTTGGGATACATAAGACCAGATAGAGAGAGATGGGGCGGGGGAGATAGACAGAATAAGCTTATGACAAATACTAAACTAGGCAGAATAGTAGAGCAACAAGGATAAATCAAAACTGTGTCAGGCCCACTGTGGTGTTACTTTATTTGTGCTGAAATGTGATATTTCATTTGTAGGTTAATAAATAAAGTTTCCTGGATATCAGAGGTCAAAATGAGCTGTGGTGATATTTTATTTGTGCTGAAATGTGATATTTTATTTGTATGTTAATAAATAAAGTTGCCTGGAGATCAGAGGTCACATAGCCATAAAGAGAAGTCAGGGGGTGGTAGCCCACACCCTTAATCCGGGTTCATGGCAGGCAGATTCTCTGTATGGTCAAGGATACAGCCAAGCGTGATGACACAAGCTTTAATCCCAGTACCAACCATAGAGACCTGGAGGTCTGTATAGACAAGGAAGTCATGTGGCTGGGCTTAGAGTCAATGAGAAGGCAGAACAGGTAGGCAATAAAAGCACAGGTCAGACAGGAAGAAGCTCTCTGTGTGGAAGCTACTGCTGGTGGGTAAGGCTAGTCATGGCTATTCACTCTGATCTCTTCGGCTTATTACCTCTGTATTTGGCTCTGTGTTTCTTATTTAATAAGACTGTTTAGAAATTTGTCTATAGCCCACAAGGATTTAAGGTCACTCTAAATGCTCCCTGCTTCTGATTCATTCTGCAGGGTGCAGTCAAGATGGTTTTTCTAAAGTTTTGCTCTGATAAGATCAGTCCTTGTTAATGCATGCTTCAATTACTCCCCACTCCTCTATTTTTTAATTAATTAATTTGGGGGTTGGTTGAGATAGGGTTTCTCTGTGTGGTCCTGGCTGGCCTGCTTCCTGAGTGCTGAGATTAAAGGAGTATGTGCCACCATGCCTAGCCTCCGGTATTCTAAAGTTAATACCTAAGCTCCCTGATGCAATTGGCTATCTGGACCCTGAATAGCTCATCTTGGACCGCTTCTCTCACATACTTCCCCTAGACCTAAAGTAAGTTTACCTGATCTTCCATCTTCTTAAAATAGTACTCCTCCATGACTTGTCTTTGATAGACAACTGTGCTGTCAAGATGCATTGTAGCTATCCTCTTTTCTTGTAAGAAAGAGGTATTTCCTGAAACTCTATTCTAACCAGGCCATCTGTCCCTATTCCCCAGGGATGCTCATTGGATGCCCCTTGGATGTCTCTAGTAAGAAGATAATACCACTAGTTTCACTCCAGATTTGATTGCATGATAAAGTAAGGCTTTTGATTTATCCATAGTCCAGATTTTCCTTCATCTCTGGAAAACTTGGAAGATAGAGACTTTATTATCTCAATAATCTCAACACTTAACACACTAGACTAGTATAAATGAAGCTTAATTAGGTTGAGGTGAGCTGAGCTTATTTTCAGAATTTATTTTTCTTATATTTATCTATTTATTCACTCTGTATGCATATGTACATGTGAAGGTCAGAGGACAACATTCTAGAAGTGGTTCTCCCTGTCTACTATCTAAGTCCCCAAGATCAAACTCAGGTCATCGGGCTTGCCAGCAAGTGCCTGTACGTACCCACTGATCCACATCACTGGCCCCAGTGGTCCCATTTTGAAAACAATACTGGGAACCCAGATATTAAGGAATCTAAATGCCTAGCTGATGAAATTGCACTGGGTGGATGGCTGGTAATGATAATTGGAAAGATTTTGAGCAGAAAGAAAGCATGTAGACAGAATTATTTTAAGAAAAAGAGTCTGGGATTGTATAGAGGACAAACTCCCTACCAATAATGTTTCCAGTAAACCTTCTCACATTCTCTTTCCACCCACTCCATGCAAGACTATGAAAGCAGCAAGCACATGAGAATACAGAAGGCATTTCCAAGTCAACAGTTCTCATTTTTTAATGAACGGAATCCCAATTATCCATAATATCCTGAAAAAACTCACACCAACTGGACAACAAGAAAAGAACATAAGTAGAAAATTCACAATAGAAAAAAAGATTGACAAATAAATTATTAATGTGATGCCAATTTTGCCTATCAAATTGTCAGAGATTATAAAATTAATAATAGTTGGAGTTTTCAAGGGTTTAGGAAAATAGCACTCTAATATATTAGGTGTGAGAGTGGAAATTAGTACAAGGCTTCCAGACAAGAAAATTCTCAGAGATGAAGTCAAAGACATGTTGTACAAAACATTCAGCACATTTACAATCACTTAGAAATCTGGAAAACAACTGAGTGACCAATAAAAGAGGAATTTAAACCTAATGTGGTACATTGATTAATGATCCATAAATATATCCAAATACTAATACCCTGTCTTAGTCATTGTTCCGTTGCAGTGAACAGACACCATGACCACAGAAACTCTTATAAAGGAAAACATTTCTTTGGGTGGCTTGCAGTTTCAGAGGTTCAGTCTATTATCATCATGGCAGGGAGCATGGCAACATGCAAGCACACATGGTGCCAGAGAAGGAGCTGAGAGTTAATACATCTTGATCTACAGGCAACAGGAAGTTGTCTGAGATACTGGGTGTGGCTTGAGCATATATGAAACATCAAAGCCCACACCCACAGTGACACACTTCCTCCTACAAGATCACACCTACTCCAACAAAGCCACACTTCCTAATAGTGCCACTCCCTATGGGACCCATTTTCTTTCAAACTACCACATATCCCTGCAAGTGTTACCTTATTTAGCCAAAAGAACTTTGCAGCTATAATTGATGATTCCATGGGTTTAATTATTTAATTTCATGTAATTAACATAAAAATCACAATATAAAAAATTCTAAGGACTTGGGCTACTTCATGTTAATATTATAACTTTGGGTTTATAAAATATGTGTAAATATATACACAATGCATGTTTTAGATGAATATTAAATATCTATTACCATTGATACTTGTCTAAAACTGAATGGACTGGGATACAATGATAATCCAGGAGTTCAGTCTAACTTTAACTATATTCACAGCTTTTTAAAAAAAATGTGACAGTCAAGTTTGTTTTGGTTTTGTTTTGTGTGTGTGTGTGTGTGTGTGTGTGTGTGTGTGTGTGTGTGTGTGTGTGTTCTTTCCTTTTACCATGTAGGTGGAACAGAACTTAGGCTTGGCAGCAAGCACCCTCACCTGCTGAGCCACCTAGCCAGCCCAGTAGTCAAAACTTTAAAGTTACCATTATAGTATAGAATAATTAATTTAGGATTGCCCATCACTGCTGACTTTCAGCTGAGGCTGGTAGAAGGAGTTATTTTCATGTAATTCATTTTTCTCCTAAAACAATATTAACCTAACTTCACACTCTTTGTACTTTTCATGACATAAAGGTTGAAGATACTGCAACATGATGCTGTTAAACAAGAGCCTTGAGTTTTGCCTTACATACTTATTCATAGTTTTTAATATTTGTAGGTTTTAAAAAGAAGAAAATCACTCAGGATTCACTAAGGCTATTGAGTTAACACTCTCTTAATATTTTTATTATTTATGTATCTATTTCTTCATCTATTTTAGATTTCTTAGTAATTATTGTATTTTAAAGTAACAGATTTCACAATATTATGATAAAAGGCACATACCTACATTTCCTCTAATCAGTAAAATTTAATATAAATCATAAAGTGTAATATGTTCAATTCAAGTTATATGTAGAATGTATAAACACAGTAAAAGAAAGTGATAGAATAACAATAAAAAATTCAAATGTAACTGATGTGCCATCTTCAGATTTCTGAAATTGTTGAGTTTTACTTTTTTAACTAATCTAACAATGTGTCTTTCAATTAACATATATAGATTTGCATTTATCCTTACCTCCAATAGAATTGTATTTAAGTCTATCAACTTGCTCCTTCTTTTGTGTATCTATCTGAGCCATTTTCCTTATTGTTGTCTTCTTGTGGGCTAAGTTTTATCTTTCTTATTCAGCTAAAACTGTTTTGTAATTCTAATAATTGCTTTAGGGAATCACAGTCTGCCTCTAACTCATAGTCTGCCTTCAATAACGTAACACTTTGTATATAAGAATCTCATAACACAGAGGGAGAGGTGAAATTATGTAAATACAGTGTGCTCATGCATGAAATTCTCAAAAAGAAATAATAAAAGAGTCTTATAATATCATATCTCTATTACCTCCCCAGACCATCACTAGGGACTCAGAATCTCTATAAATCCTTATATATTTTCTGGCAGCCTTTCTCTTATTTCCTCCTTTTTTCACATTCAACATCACCCACACTATTAATATATCTTTTGTCCCATTATACTTGAACCTTGCTAGACTAAAATTTAAAAAGTTCACTGTGATATGTATGCAAACTAACCTAATGACCCCTAAAGATGTCCACATCCTACTCCTTAGAACCTTTAAATGTGACTTAATATAGCAAAAAGACTCTTACAGATGTAATTATGCTAAAGATCTCAAAGAGGTAAGATTATTTTTAATTGTCTGAGTGAGCCATAAATGTAATATCACAGGATCTTTATGAGAAGAGATACAGCCAGGCAGTGGTGGCACACTCCTTTTAATCCCAGTACTCACTCGGGAGACAGAGGTAGGTGGATCTCTGTGAGTTCGAGGTCAGACTGGTCTACAGAGTGAGTTACTGGACAGCCAAGGCTACACAGAGAAACTCATCTCAAAAAGACAGATGAAAGAAGAAAGAGGAGGAGGAAGGTGAAAAAGAAATCGTCAAGAAGGTAGGAGCAGAAACAAGGAGGTTAGGTGAAGGGCAGAGATTAGGATGATGCAAGGAAGGGACCTTGAGGCAGGAACTACAGATGACCTTTGGAATTTGAAAGAAGTAAGGACACAGACTCTCTAAAGCCTCTGGAAAGAATGCAATTTGATGACTTTTTTACTTTATCCCAATGAGATTAGCTCTGCAGGTCTGACCTACAGAACTGTAAAAATTAAATTGTTATTTGATTACACTAATTTTATAGTGATCTGTTAGAGAAAAGTTAAGACACTTATGCAGTCATTAAGTTACAATTTTGGAATATGCATGTATTCCATGAAGACTTATACATAAAGCCCATTTCTATCAGATGACTAAAAAACCCTGATCGCAAGGAAATGTCCTGATAGATATTGTTTTCAGTAGTGACAGTCAGGATGCAACAGACTCTCAAGAGAAAACAGCCTTCAGGGACCACAAAGAAACAGAAAGTAGCATGTTGGGAAAAGACAATATTTTAGAGGCCTTCACAAGCACAAAAGATATCTTAGCAAGTCTGAGTGAGTCTCCATTTTCTCTCAGGTACCATTTTTTTTTATTCTTCTCTTATACATTACATTCTGACCATAGTCTCCCCTCCTTCTACTCCTCCCAGCCCCTCCCTCTACCTTTCCTCTACCCCAGATTCACTCCTCCTCCTCCACTTCCCTTCAGAAAAGAGTAGGCCTTCCAGTGATAGCAAATGAACACAGCATAACAAGTTACAGTAAGACTAAGCACATAAACTCATATCATGGCTAGAAGAGGCAACCCAGTAGAATGAAAGGGGCCCAATAGCAGGCAAGAGAGTCAGGGACACCCCTACTCCCATTGTTAGGAGTCCTACAAAAACCCCAAGCTAAAGAACAACAGTATGAATGCAGAGAGTCTGGTGTAGACCCATGCAGGCTCCCTGATTGCCACTTCAGTGTCTGTGAGCCCTGCTTCCTTGATTCTGTGGGTTTTCTTAAAACATTTTTCAATACCATATTCTGTAGGTCTCTGAAGTGTTTAAAGATGACCTATCTATCTAAAATGTATCTCTGTATGACCTTAAAAACACACATAACATGACTATAAGTTTGACTGTTACAGATGACTATTAACTTGTATTTCTTTATTATCTTAAATAGCTTTCAAAGACTAAAAATTCATTACATTTTTAATGCATTACATAGGTACAATACCTTAAAAAAGAATAGAAACATATACAGTATAACAAAAAATAACCTTAAATTTGTATCAACACACAAAAATCCATACCAATGTAAAATATTTGAGACTAGTGGTTGTTCAAAAGTAGACTCAACAATCTACCCTTTTATCTCATCATTTCTATATTATATTCCCCTTTTTCCTTCAGAAAGATATCCTTAATCTAACTCCTTTGTTTAGCTTTTTTTCTGACCATGACCAATAACAACTTGTAACCAACTCCCCTAAACGATGACAAACATCTATAACCCATTGAAGGACCAAAACCCATCAACCTCACCTCTTGGGAATGCTGGTGTCATGCTCTCTAGACTGCTTCCTGTTGTCTGAGGGCACTGGTATCTTTAGAAGACCCTGAGAAAATTAGGATAATGGTCAAGTCCTGGGCCTGCTGGTCGTAACATTTGTTGTCCAGTTTCTGTGCAATGGGACAGTGCAAAGCTTATCTCAACTCTTGGATGGAGTAGTCTGTGACACTGGACTATCTCATCCAGCAGCCTTGAAGCTGTTCTGGATGTAGAACTCTGAGGAAACTGCAGCAGAGGCATTCTGAGAGGCTGGATCACCTGGGCCACTCATTTTCATTGGTGTCTGGTCTCCTTGCTCTGAAAACATACAAACTTTTAAAGGTAACATGCATATGGACACATGACACAGTCACTGCACAGCTATGGTTCCTACTACCTAGCCTGACAAACGTTGGCCCTGTCTATAGTTAGGCACAGATGAGAAGGGGCTTGCATGCCCTCTGCCTTACTGATGAACTATTGGCTACAGAGGATTAAGTAGTCAGCTGTATATCTCCAATTGTTCCAAACCTAGGGTCACACAGACAGTTCTGGTTAAACTTAGAGGGTCACAAAACAAAACAAAAAGCTGTGAATGTGGGAACGAGATCTGAAGGAGACTAACAAGAATGGGGAAAAAGTGAAAGAGGTTGGGCAAGAATAATTAGAATTACATGTATGAAATTTGAGTGGTGGTGGCACACGCCTTTAACCCCAGCACTTGGGAGGCAGAGCCAGGCGGATCTCTACGAGTTCGAGGCCAGCCTGGTCTATAAAGCAAGTTCCAGGAAAGGTGTAAAGCTATACAGAGAAACTCTGTCTCAAAAAACAACAAAAAAAATGTATGGAATTGTTTAAGAATGAAAATTTATAAACCTGACTAAATTTTTTTCTCATTTTATCCATATTGTTATCTTTTTAAATTAAATTACACACTACTTTGAATTTTCTTTTTGTTGCTTGGATTTTTATTTTTCTGTGTTTTTGTGGGGTTGGGGGCATGGTCTCATTTATCCTAGGTTGACCTTTAACTCCTGATCCTTTTGCCTCTACTTACCCCATTGTGGAATTACAGGTATGTGTTAAGATCAACCACATGAGTCTATTTAATGGGTAATAGGGATTTATTAAGATATAAATTGAGGAAATACATTCACAAATAGAGAACCGAGTAGACAGCTGAAGTCGTCCTCTGTTCTGTCCGGGAGCAAATCCACGTCTGATCACACCAGGAAGCAGGAAAAAGGGACCTCATGGCCCCTCTCCCTTTCCTTTTTAAGAGGTCACCTATGATGGCAAGAAGCAATGCCTCCTTCGGGCCATATAGCCCAAGGTCATGGGCAGAGCAAATACCACTAGAGTTGAAGTTTCTACATCTAAACATCACCTTAGCTTTACTGACCTGGAATTTGAAAACAATATAAATTCTAACAATTATGCTTTTCTGCACAGAACAAACACTTTTGCTCTCCTGCAAAATGGTACCAGGTTACTAGGCTTTTTTATGTTTTTGTGTCTGTTTTATTATGTTTCTTTCTTTTACCATCCTATAAACTCTCAGCAGTAATTCCCTCTGTGCATGTACTTGGCTGAAAGAAAGTAGGTATTTCTAATCTGTGGGAACCATTGGGGATAAGAGTGGGAGCAGTTAATCATGTTGGTAAGAATTGTGTGTTAAGTGCAAATGAGTCAGTCTAGAAAGCTTTTCTATAATAAAGTGCATCCAGTTTTGTTCAAGGGTTGAGTGATGCCTAGTTTAACTAATACCGCAAAGTTCGGTACTCAAAGTGACCATGTAAGTATAACATCATACACACAGACAGACAGACACACAGACACACAGACACACAGACAGACAGACAGACACACACACACACACACACACACACACACACACACACACACACTCCCTTCTTGGACTAGCCTAGAAAGATTTGGTTTGCTGCCTGCATGATAAGGTCACATTTGACTCAAAGCAACTGATAATGCCAGGAAAACATTTTAAAGAAGCACAAACAATAAGGACCGCTTTCTCTCTCTTTATCAAACATGGCATTTGATTAACCTTCTTTGTAAGATAAGAGAATCAATTACATGAATAGCCTGCTGTGTGTCTATCTGCTCACAACATTACCACTTACGATCTTTATTTAAAAAATGATTTCTACACTCCTGCATCTAGATAAAATTTTGTTAATTCATTCTCCAAGACCATAGTAATTAGCAAAATATTTAAACTGATAGGAAATAGTAACATAGCTTCTAAACTCCAGCGTAAAACAGTATCATCATTAGAATATGGAATTTTGAATCTTGGTTCTCTGCTAAATACCTGCATGGTTGAGTTTGTAGATGACATTAGTCACATTCTCCAGCTATGATAGTTTGAATATAATTGCCCCCATAAGCTCACAGGGAGTGACACTATTAGGAGGTGTGGCCTTGTTGGAGGAAGTGTGTCTCTGTGGAGGCAGACTTTGAGGTCTCATATATGCTCAAACCATGCCCACTGTGACAGTTCATTTCCTGTTGCCTGCAGGTCAAGGTGTAGAACTCTCAGCTCCTTCTCCAGCATCATGTCTGCCTGCACACTGCCATGCTTCCCACCATGACTATAATGGACTAAACCTTGGAAACTGTGAGCCAATCCAATTAAATGTTTTCCTTCATAAGAGTTGCCTTAGGCATGGTGACTCTCCACACCAATAAAAACCCTAACTAAGACACCAAGTATCCTTATTTTGCATCTCTTTGTGCCAGGTAATTGCTATCCTTTTCCGAAAGATTTATGAAGGAGAAGGCATCTATTTTAGATGTGTTTGTCTTCTACTTTTTGAACTTCTCTTTTACAGCAGGCATTGTGCAGGCACTTTTATCCCCCCAAAAGGATAGGTATACTAATATTTTCTCCATTTTAAAACTGTGAAAACTAATGTTCAAGGGGCTTCAGGTGGTTTCCTATGGACAAAGCTGGGCAATTGTGAGCTAGTGGCTCTGAAGCAGGGGCTCCACACTAATATGCTTTATTGAACTTGTTGACATTATTTGTACTCAATAAAAATTAAAGGCTTCAATTTCCTTTCAATTACTATAGGAGAATACCCGAGTCTTTATCCCTGTATATGTGTTTAAAATTACTTCTATCTCTTATACCCCTACTTAACTGAATTGTCATTCTTTCATCAGTTTATTTGAACCAAAAATAATCTTTTTAGTAAACATGATACTCAAACTGCTATGTCCAGCAATTTATAATTGCTCTATGTTTCAAGTTTTCCAGCATCTTCCTCTCATTGTGAAAATGTCACCTTTACCTCTTCCAAGAACAAAGGTGGCTGCCTGAAAACTTTCAACTTTCTTATTTTTTAAGATTTATTTATTTTGTGTGCATTAGTGTTTTGCCTGTGTATATGTCTGTGTGAGGGTGTCGGGTCTGCTGGAACTGGAGTTATAGACAGTTGTGAGCTTCCATGTGGGTGCTGGGAATTGAACCCAGGTCCTCTGGAAGAGCAGCCAGTGTTCTTAACAGCTGAGCCATCTCTCCAGCCTAAAACTTTCAATTTTCTAAGACTTAACAGAAGAAAATTAATAAGGAGTTTCTCAGCCTGCCCTGATCAGTTGAAAGTATTATCAGATTTTGAAGTACTAGAGATCAAACCTAGGGAATGGTACATGATACACTATACCACTGAGCTATATCCTTAACCGTTGGGTGGTTTGTTTGTTAGTTTTTGAGATAGGATTTCACTCTATAACCCAGACTGCCCCCAAACCCTCTGCAATTCTCCTTCCTCAGCCTCCCAATTGCTGGGATAGTATGAGCCATCTCACTCTACTACCAATCCTTGGTTTCTTGAGACTGGATCTTCCTATGTAGCTCAACCAGTTTGGTCTTGAATTTTCTGTGTAGCTCAGGCTAGCCTCAAACTCTCAATTCTCCTGCCTCAATTCCTGAGAGCTAGAATATATACATATATATATATATATATATATTTTATGTTATATATACACATATTTACCACCAGCCCTGGTTCTATCAAATCTCAACATGAACCAAATGTATATCTCTGTCTTATTTGATTAAAAGAACCAAAAACCTAGACAACAGAATCACCCTTTTATGTTTTTAACTATAATATATATATAGATATAGATATATTTCAAGTTTTGGTTATGCCTCTCATTCTATGTGATCATAAAAAGATGAAGCATGGGTTGGGGATTTAGCTCAGTGGTAGAGCGCTTGCCTAGCAAGCACAAGGCCCTGGGTTCAATCCTCAGCTCAAAAAAAAAAAAAAAAAAAAAACCACCCATATTGCCAGGCGGTGGTCATGCATGCCTTTAATCCCAGCACTCAGGAGGCAGAGCCAGGCGGATCTCTGTGAGTTCGAGGTCAGCCTGGTCTCCTAAGTGAGTTCCAGGAAAGGCGCAAAGCTACACAGAGAAAACCTGTCTCAAAAAAAAAAAAAAAAATGAAGCATTGAGGAACTTTTACAAAGAAAGAGCTCATCTCAGCTTTGTAAATGGATGTGAGAGCTAGCCCTAAATTTTTCACTGCAATCCTCTTTATCCCACCGGGCATGCTGCCTTGGAATATTGTCATTTCAACTTACTTTTTCCTCATTCCAGAGTTCCTCAGACTTTCTAACTGCTCAGTGAGAAAACTGTGACTACCAGTTCCCTAGCAGAACCATCTTCCAAAGTTCTAATGGACTCCTATTTGCTTCTCCTAATGATACTTAAATACCACTCTGCTAGTGTTGATTTTTCCAGATCATCAGATAACAAATTGAGTCACTTCTGTGTTCCATGTGGCTGGGACATTCAGTTGCTGACTAATGGGACATTCTATGGAAGAACGGAAGCAATTATAGCACAAATTAGAAGAGCAGACAGTGATTCTTTTCATACAACCCTGTCTATACCTATCATATCAGTATAAACAACCCATGAGAATTCTCCATGTCTCTGACTGCTATTCAACTACACATATTTTTTTTTACAAATTCGTTTATTTGTGTGTATGTGCATGGTACATGCATGCCATGGCATATGTCTGGAGGTCAGAGAACAATCTGCATGTGTCAGTTATCTCCTTCCAACCTGTGGGGCCTGGGTGTCAAACTCGGGTCATCAGGCTTGGCAGCAAGTGCCTTTATCTGCTGAACCATCTTGCTGATGCATCAGTTACACATCTATTTTTTTTTAATTACACATGAGTGTTAGTGAGATAACTAATGAGGTGAAGTGCTTGCCTTGCCACACAAGCTTAAGGAACTGAGTTCAGATTCTTAGCACCCACATAAAAGCCAAGTGCAGCTAACCCCAGCAATAGGAAGGCTCATCTCTGAACTTTGCTAGTCAGCCAGGCTAACCAAATCATGGAGCTCCAGGTTCAGCAGATAAGGTAGAGAACAGCTGAGGAAGACACTGGAAAATAGACATTGACCTCTGACCTGCACATGCATACACACACTATATAAAAATGAAAAAAGGACATGTAACCATGATTACCTTAAGGCACACAAGGAAATTAAAAGCAGTATATCCGGTCCCAATTTTTGACACTCCCTGATACAGAGCTGGCTTTCTTCCTACTCCAAGTAGTTGGCCACGTGTGAGATATTGCCCCATGCTGGGTTTTTATCAGGAAAAACAAACACAAGCCAAATTTCCTCATGTGTAAGGAGCAAAACACAATATATCCCTCCAAGTGCTGTGAGAACTGTGTGGAAAAGCGATGGGAACAAGCCCAGCACAGGTCTAATGAATAGAACATGTTTCTGAATACCAAGGCATGTAATGGACATAGAGCTCAATGTCAGGGTCACTATCATCACTACCTAGAGTCTGGTGCCAGGCAGCCTCCAGCTGTGGAGGGAGACACTCCTGTGCTCTACAGCACATCCCTCCCTGGGTAGCCCACAAAATGAAAATGCAGATGCATAAAATTATGACCACTTAGGTTCAACAATTGACAGATTTGATGGGTTACCTTAGTCACACAGCTCCCTGTAGTCTAAGCTGTCACTGTCCCCTACTTCTCCCACCTCTGACTATTTCTGTTGTTGTCTCCTCCTTTCCACAGGTGCTAGCCCCAAAGGCACACATCACCACCACCACCACCACCACCACCACCACCACCACCACCACCACCACCACCATCAACTTTCAGAACCTGCTTCCTGGGGTAAGCCCACCTGCCATACAAAGACACTGGAGTAAAGAAACAGTTGGAATTTGAGGTGTAAAATTATTTGTAGTTCTAGATAGAAGTTTTATATCTCATCTAAACCTGTTATTATTAAAATATGTATAAGGCACCAGAAATTCAGAACAACTTTCAAAAGTGAACTTTTAAAAATGAATACTACTGGTAAGTGGGACTAGGAAATTTAGATGCGGAGAAAAGTGGTTATTTGGAATAAAAGAAGTGGATGTAAGCTTTAGTTCCTATATCTACTGATAATTTTATTAAAAATTTGAGTTACATGTATCTTTTATAGTATAAGAATAAGGAAATATGGATAGTTACCTAATTTCTACATAATGAGGTCTTAAAAGTAATTTCATCTGAGTTTTAAATAAAAACTTCTCATAGTTTTGAGAAAAAATAAATTATGAAAATATAAAAAAATACAAAAGCATCTATCCAGAATTAGCAACTTTATTATTTGCAAAATGAACCTTTCACAAAGTGGCCCATTCTTGAAGAATGGCACCTGAGGTTGACCTTACATCTGCATCTGCATGTATGTGCCCACACATGCAGTCACACATACCATACACACAAAAAGAGAAGACAAAACACAAATGTTTAATAACATCCTCTGTCAGCCATTTGTTAACATTCCCATGAATTAGGTGTAGTGGGGGCTCCCAAAGCCAAGGAGCTACTAAGGGAAGGAAAACCACTTTTCTTGGGGGACAGTCACCGGGACGTGGCACTTGCTCCCGTGGATATCCACCCATACATAGATGGGCAACACAAGTAGACTTAGTGGGTTGTCAAAAAAGGGCATGGAGTTAGAAAGGGAACATGGAACAGGGAGTTAGATATGATTAAAGATCATTGTACACACCTATGAAATTCTCAAATACTAAATAAAGACAGTATACTTTAAAACTTCACAAGCATGATATTTTAAGCTTCAGTGTTTGAATTCAAGTAACCAGAAGTGTTTGTGAGTTATTGAATCCTTAATATTTAAAAGAGAAGTCTGAAGGTGGGCTTATAAGCTAGACAAGTGTAAGGGAAGCCAGTCAATAGGAAGCATGGCCAAGTTATAAAAGGGAAACAGAGTTAAGGTGTCACTACTAGTCCACACTTCCCTGCACATTGGGTACTTCTGATTCTGGCCTCTCAAGCATGGCTATTTTATTCACAAATACTTACTCAGCTCTTCCTGAATTTTGATATATTTTCTCAAGATTCAAAATCCATTTTAATGGCCCAAGTCACACTCTACATATCTCTTGAATAAATAAGGCACTATCTCCCCCCAAATAATAAAACATATGAATATCAGTTATGAAGCTACTTTCCCATAACATCAAGCTCAGTCTTGTTTTCACACTTTGTGATGCTGTGGGTGAGCCCCTATAAACCAGACTTCTCTTCCACTACCTTCTTCCTATATTGACCCTGCCAATGGAAAACTCTAGAAGCAAACTGGAAGTTTAGAAGTCTGGAAAAGAAATCAAGGTCAACTCTTCTTTGTATTTACTTCCTCTGGCTGGAAGAATTAGTTTGGCAACACTTCACTCCAGTGGTGGTGATTCAGGCCAGTAGTAGCAGTAGATTCAAGATTTTGATCTTCCCAACACTCGCAAAACGAGCTTGTCATGCCTCCTTTCAGCTCAAAGACACTAGTGCCAGCCAATCAGCCCTCACTCTGCTCAGAGATTCAAGTGCATGACTCACTAGGGCCTTTCCCTTCAAGCCTTTATGTTTTAAAAATTCCAAACTCTTCCCTTTGATTTTCCGTTGCTATGGGTGGTGTCCTTTTGAGTGTTTGGGGTAAAACCCAGGACATTGCTTATGCCAGGCAAGTACTCTACCACCAAGTTACATGCCCAACCATGGGTGTTTTGCCTGCATGTTTATCTGTGCACCATGTAGTGGCCTAGTACCCTCTGAGGCCAGGAGAAGGCACTCGGTCCCCCAAACTGGATTTAAGGATGGTTATAAGCCATATTGGTGCTGGAAACTAAACCTGGGTCCTCTACAAAATCAGTAAGTGCTGTTAACTGCAAACCCATATCTCTAGTCCTGTAATTTTGGATTTTTTTGGACAGGGTTTTGCTATGTATACTCCACACTGACCTCAAATTCCTGATCATCTTGTATCCACCTTCCAAGTGCTGGAATTACAGTGTGTGCTACCATGCAAGGCTTTAGTATCTCTTTTCTGCTTTCAAGTCTCTAGTGCCTAGTTAGCAATGTTGCTCTCAATGATGGGGCTCATACTCATCTCTAATTCTGGCCTCTGTGCACCAGGCATCTACATGATGCACAGACATATATTCCAACAAAATACCCATATACATACAAATAAATTTATACTTATAATATTATAAAATATGAAACCCTTAGGTATAAATTTGATGAACTTGTGCAGTGGATATACACTGAGAACTACACATTGATGAGCAAAATTAAAGATGACAGAAGTGGATGGGAAAACATACCACACACATGGATCATAAAACTCAATATTGTTAACATGAATTCTTCCCCCACATAGATGTGTGTGTGTGTGTGTATGTGTGTGTGTGTGTGTGTGTGTGTGTGTGTGTGTGTGTGTGAGAGAGAGAGAGAGAGAGAGAGAGAGAGAGAGAGAGATTAACAATCAAAATCCAAGCAACCTTTATTTTAGAAACTGGTGAGCTGATTCCAAAACTTATATGGAAATTGAAAGGACTTAGTAAGAAAACAAAGTCCGAATAATTACACTATGATTTCTAGAGTTCCTATGAAAGCCACTGTCCTGGCTCATTTTATGTCAACTTGACCCAAGCTAAAGTTATCAGAGAGGAGGGAACCTCAATTGAGAAAATACTTCCATAAGATTGGGCAGTGGGCAATAATATGGAGATATTTTCTTAATTAGTGATATAAGAAAGCAGGCTGAGCAAACCATGAGGAGCAAGCCAGTAAAGCAGTACCCCTCCATAGTCTCTTTGTCTGCTCTTGCTTCCAGGATCCTGCCCTGTTTGAGTTCCTGTTCTGGCTTCCTTTTATGATGAACAGTGCTGTGGAAGAGTATGCCCAACAAACCCTTTCCTTCCCAACTTGCTTTGGTCATCAAGGTTCATCACAGCAATAGAAACGCTAAGACAGTCACAAAAAATTCAAAACCAATTGAATGATATTGACAAAAGAATTAATATATAGGGCAACAGAGCAGAATAAAGTTTCCATAAATAAACCCACACAAATTTTAACAAGTGATTTGTTGTTG
Organism: Onychomys torridus; assembly: GCF_903995425.1. Taxonomy (NCBI): domain Eukaryota; kingdom Metazoa; phylum Chordata; class Mammalia; order Rodentia; family Cricetidae; genus Onychomys; species Onychomys torridus. The sequence goes on along the minus strand of NC_050466.1, from coordinate 64,549,657 downwards.
TTTGAGACTGAGTCTTGCTATGTAGCGCATGCTAGCCATAAATACTGGGATTGCCTTGTGGAAAGGCTCTATGAGGCACCACAACAGCAAGTTGAACAATTGATAAGCTAATCTCATGGGGATCTTTTCAATAATGGTGTTGCAACAAATACCCAATCATTTGGGGAAACATTAATCACCAGTTTTATTTCACATCTCACATGAAATTTAATTCAAAATAGATCATAGACCTAAATAGAGATTAAATATATACAATTAATTTCTAGGGCCAGTAAGACAGCTCAGTGGGTAAAGGCACTTGATGCCAAGCCTGACAAATTGAGTTCAATCCTCAGAACCCACATAGTCAAGGCACAAATCTGACTCCAGAAGCTTGTCCTCTAGCCTCTGCATGTGCAACATCTGGCACATCCCCACTAACTAAATAAATAAGAAAAAAAGCAGAATTTCTAAGAGACAGGGAGAAAGTGAGGGAATGATCCATGAGCCTATCAGAAGCAAGAGCATTGTAGCTAAAAGGAAAAAATGGGGAAAGGGGCTCTGAGCTGGCCAACATACCTGAAGTGTTTAAGGAATAAACATCAAGGAGGCCTGTAAAGGTGGAATTCTGTGAGCAGGGGCAAGTGGTAGAAAGCAAAAGGAAAGAGACAGGGGACATCTGTAGGCAAAGAAAAACAGAAAAGAATATAGTTATTGTTGTCTTACAATTTAGAAGACTCGCTATTTTCTGAAGGGTGTAAGAAAACACCAAAGTTCATTGGAAACTGTCCAGGCAAAAAATAATAATAACTTCATGTAGTAGGTCATCATTCTGTGTTTTCTTCTCTTTTACACAATTTGCAGCTGTCTTTGGTACTGTTGCTGTTTTAGCTTTTGTGGCTCTAGCAGAATTTATTTGGTAATATGATATGAGGATCTAATTTTAACCTTTTTTTTCATACCAGAGAATCAACTGTCATAGCATCACTTTTTGAGCCTAAGTCTTTCCCTTATCAGTTTGGGATACCAGCTAAATCATATATCTTTCGTAAAATGGTACATTCTCTGCTCTCTGTCTCTGTCACACATTTGTTAGTCTGTCCATGTCAATACCATTCTTTGCAAATTACAATAATTTTGTAATGTGTCTTGATTTCAGCTGGACTGGGTCTCTCCCTTCCCACTGACCTTTGTTTTTATTTTCTGCATTTAAAAGAGGGGCATGTTGTTTTTCATGTTAATTTTAGGATCAGTTTACTCTTGAGTTCTCCTAAAATTCCTGTGTATGTTCTTGGTTTTTACTAAATTTAATTTATAAGGTACTCAAGGGAGAATTACATCTATTGTCTTAAGTTCTTCCAAGAGTAAGTAAATGGAGCAAGCTTCCTGTTATCAGGTTCCTCAGTAAAGTTAAAATCAGTCTCCATATACTCACTCCTTCCAGGAACATCGGTTCACATTGCTATTATAAAATATTTCTTGTTGAGCTTTATAATAATTACTAATAGCAAAAAAGGATGATGTTTTTGTGTCCAACAAACAAAAACGAAGCCCATTTTTAAGCCATAAAATTGGGCAAACAAATATAAAAAAGTGGGCAAAAGACATTAACAGGAATTTTCAGGAGAAATCCAAACAACTGATTAACATAGTCAAGATTTAGTCAAATTAGCAACCAAGGAAACACAAACAGTCATTTACATCTGCCAAAGAATAAACACTTTTTTCTGATTATTTCTATTTTTTTCCTAAATGCTGTGCTTACTTCACTTTTATAAAGATATACCAGCAAGATATTTGATGCTATTCAATTTAATTGACACAACTTTTTAGGGAAGAGAATATAGCAAAATTTTCTGAGAACTGTTCCCACTTGATCTTGGGGATTCCAATCTAAAGAAAAAAATCAAAATTATTGTAAAAGAATGCTCAACAAAGAGTCATTTCTGATAACAAAACCTTCTAAAAATCTCAGTATCTAACACCACAAAAGAAATTAAATAACAGCATGGTATGCCCACATGCTGAAACAATATAAGCATCACATGAACATGTCTGAAGTCTTACATGTGCATGAAGAAATATTAAATTAAAAAAGAAAATTCAAAATATTACATCTCATTCATATACCATTAACTGTGTGTGTGTGTGTATGTGTGTGTGTGTGAGTGTGTGTGTTTGTGTGTGTGTGTGTGTGTGTGTGTGTGTGTGTAAAAATATAACTAATGACTTCTGGGTTATGGATTACCAGTGCTTGTTTTTTCTAGTTGTCTATATTTCATAAATTTTCCACAGTAAGCATGTATTCTCACGGCATGAAAATGTTAAATAAATAATAAATGACAACACTCTATAGGCAACAAGAAATATGAAAGGAGTTTTTTGAACTCTTAGTTCACTTTTAACCGTGTATTCTGTTACATGCAGTGATGGGTAGCTAAACACTACCTATAGACTGACTATTCCATGCTTGAATAGTAAAATGTGTTGGCCATGACCATTTAGATCCTAATGAAAGAGTCAACACTCTATAGTTTTGTATAGTGTTTCCTAATCTACTTGGTGAATATTTATGAGTGTGACTGGAACTAGATTTTACATAACATTGGCATTTTAAGAAAGATGAGTTTGCCATGATGTTGGCAAAAAACAAATGCACTATTTCTAAGGCTTATGTTGTCACTTGGTCCAGCTTCCAAGCCCAGCATGCCCATGCACACCCACAGCCTTGCCGAGTACTGTAATTCACTCCTTTCACCCTTGTAGCCAGGAAAGATTCCAGAGTATCCTTTTACACTTACGTGTAACTGCCTACCAAGATATTTTTATCGTATCCTCAAAACCACTCATCTCCTTTCCATTTGCCTTCTTCCACCTTCAATAATTTCAACTCTTTCCTCTTTCTGCAAACAAGGAAGTTCTCTTGACATTATGTATTTATTTTGCTAGGAAACAAATTGGAATTAAGCCCATATTTCTAGTCAGTGTCAACAGATCTCATCAAGAGACCCACACTCCCACCTCCGTTTAGGCCTCTTGGTCAAATTTACTCAGCTTTGCAGCCTGCAATCGTCCCACTCACAAGCCCAGGGTTTCTCCGGAGAATGAATAACCTGGGCCTGGAGCTCTGTGACTAATCACGTTTGCTCAGCCCTCCCTTTCCTTCATTAAACAGCTTTTAGAATTCAGCCTCCTCTGTCTATCAGTGAGGAAGTGAAATGCAGAGACACTCTATCCCAAACTCAAGTATAATATAGCAGCTTCCTCTTCACTGGTTCCCTGGCAGCATGCTCGTGGGTGGAGAGCCAAGTATCTGGCCCCATCAGTGCCGTGTACATCCACATACATGTCCTTAGCCAGGAAACAGATACCAAGTAGGAATATGGAGAACTTTCATTCTCAAAACACCATGATGGGGCATGTAGTCAAACTCATAATGACAGGAGTTAGGATGTAGCTTGGTGGTACCAGGCCCTGGGTTCAAACTCTGCCATAAAAATACCGTAAGGACAGAAAATCTAAGAATGATTAGCAGGGGGCAGACATGGGAAGTTAGTGTATAATGGGTACACTTTTTCTGCGTAGAAAATGAAAAGTTCCGGAGATGGAAAGTGGTAATGGCCACACACTGATGTGGATATATTTAATGCCATTGAATGTGCAAATCTTGTGTCATGTATATTTTATGGCTTGAAAAGAAAGAAAAAGTCAGTAGAAGGGAAAAAAACAGGAGAAAAAAAAAAACCAGCCGTGTTTCTCTGTGTAATCCAAACCCGTCTTATCTAAATGCCGCCTCTTAACATTCCAGATGGGTGAGCTCTTAGATACCCAGAGTTCCACACCAGGTCAGCTGGTGAAAAGAGACTGGAGAGAAAGGAGACTTGAATGCACGAGTGTCCCCAGAGTCTGCAAAGAAGCTACACGGAAAGGCACTTGGGCTCTGGAATTGCTGGAGGCTCATTTTCCCTCCGGTAGCTTTTGAAATCCTCCTTTTCTAGCCTTCACCTTGCCTGGGGGTGGGGTGCCGTGAGCGCTCCAACCCCCACTGTACCTTGGTTATTTGCCCAGCAGCTTCAGTAGCTTCCCCACTCCCCCAACCTTGTTGGGTCCTTGAGACCCACCCTAGTTGTGCTTGCCTCTATTCAAATATCAGAGAAGAGTGATGGGACCAGTCAAAAGAAGCCCTAGGCAGCCAGCTCGGCATGGTTCTGAACTGTGCCCCCAGTTCCTCAGTAAAATTCCTAAGGCAGAAAACCCGGAATTTGTGCTGGAACCATTTTCAAGTTGAGCAAATCTGCGACATTCCTTAAACGACAGCGGCAGTAAGTGCAGCTACCGTGCTGTTGGGCAACAGTCGGCCAGTATTGGCACAATCGAGCACATGGATAAAATATGGCATGCTTTCTCTGTTTCCCATGTTTTACCACAAAATTCCCTTCAAAAAAGTCTGCGCGACTCTTCAATGTCTGTCATATCTCTGGGCTCATCTGGAAATCTGGAAAGTGCCCTTTTGGATAAAATCCTTCCCTGTATAATGGCAGACATTGTTCCCTCCCCCTTGAGAAGCACATGCCTTTCTAACCTGAACTAATGTTTATATGACGGGGCCCCAACTACTGTTTTTATTTAGCATTTGCAGGTGATGATCTGTGGGGCCCAGGGATTTTTACATCCCAATTTCCTGAGGTACTTGAAGACCCACTAACCTGTGGAGACAAAATTCTTCCCTTCAATTAACATTTTACAACTTCCTTGCTCTGTGGAAACAGTATTGGTAACACTTCTCTGAATGTACAATCTGTTTAGGTGGAACATCAGTGGCAATTAGCAGCAAAGTGTGACTTTAAGTGAGCTAAAACAACAAATTTTGAACCTGAAATTATAATGCATGCAGCCTAGGTCTGACACAGCAGAGAAAGACACGAAACTACTCATGGTGCCATAAAGTAGCTCTAATTTAATCTTTAAGAATAGGAAAAACACAAATCTCCACTTTTAGGAAATTGTTGTAAATATTTGGAATACCTCCTTCTGGAAGAAAATATTAACCTGTCTTTTATTTGAATGAACCTGATAAATTAAAGAGAAAGATTAAGAAGACAGTTGAAAATATTTTTCAGATTAAAAACAAAATGTCTATAACACCAAGCCAAAATATTTTCCAAAGGTGGATATGTCTAAGAAGTGAATTATATCTTTCAAGGCCCCAAAGATCTTTCCAGATTCAATTTCATAAAACAAGTACCTTTTCAACTAAAATGTTTACTCAACAATAGGATTGCCAAACTCCAACCAATGCACCCTTGGCTATAGCAAACTTTCAGCACAAGTTCAAATACGATATGATGTGATAAATACAAAACTAAATAGGAGCAGCCTGCTCTAGCACAGAAGACATGTTCTTCCAAAGGTGAGGGTAATTTAGATTTTTTTTTCTTTTCTTTTTTTTTTTTTTTTTGGTTTTTCGAGACAGGGTTTCTCTGTAGCCTTGGAGCCTGGGAGCCAGGCTGGCCTCGAACTCACAGAGATCTGCCTGCCTCTACCTCCCAAGTGCTGGGATTACAGGTGTGCGCCACCACCGCCTGGCAGTAATTTAGATTTTTATAGGATTAAATTGAAAATCTCCTAGGCCAGAGGAACACTTTGGTAAACCTACTAAATGATACTTTTATAAAGATGTTTCTTTTACTATTTATGGGTATGAATGTTTTGCCTGTGTGCATGTATGTGTACCCAGTGCCTGCAAAGGACAGTAGAAGGTGTTGGATCCCTTGGGACTGCAATTACAGACAATTGTGAGCTACCATGTGGTTGCTGGGAATCAATCCTAGTCCTCTGCAAGAGCAGCAAGAGCTCTTAACTCCTGAGCCATCTCTCCAACCCTAAATGATGCCTTTTTAAAACTAAATTGCTCCCTCTTGATTTCTGTGCTTTGGATTACTTGCCATTTCAGGCACCAGGATTTCCCAATAGATGTTCCCCATAATAAAATCCCCAGGCCTTTAACAGCCCTCCCCTCCCCATCCCCCGTGAAAGAAGCCATGTTCCTCCTTGAACACCTGACTACAAATAATGGAAGACATCCACATTGTGAAAGATCACACTGATAAAGGCAAGTATATGTTGTCCAGTTAATTATCAAAAGTCAGATTCTAACAAAACACTCAATAATAACCCAAATGGTCATGAATGGGGGACTCATTGTAAAAATCTATAATTTTTCCCTGTAATGAGAACTGTGAAGAAGAAGAGGAGGAGGAGGAAGAGGAAGAGGAGGAGGTAGGATTCTCTCTATACATATATAAAAATGTCACAAATATACATTAGACAGCACTCTAAGATACAGTAGTGTTGGGGAAAGCAAGGTCCATAACAGAGTACAGAAATCTATCATCTATTTGCATCTGGAGGAGAAGACAGATCCATTGGTAAATGCTTGCCACACAAGCAGAAGGACCTAAGTTTGATCCCTGGTACTCATGTAAAAAATTAAAAAATAAAATAACAGGAATGCCTATACACACCTATAATCACAATACTGGGGAAGTAGAGGCAGGAGAATCCCTAGGGCTTTCTTTCCAGCTAGTCTAGCCAAATCAATGAGCTCCAGGTTCAGTGAAAATCCCTGTCTCAAAAAATTAAGGTGGAGACCAGTTGAGAGAGACACCAGACATCAACCTCTGGCTGAGAGAGAGAGAGAGAGAGAGAGAGAGAGAGAGAGACAGAGAGAGAGAGAGAGGGGATATTGTTTGTGCAATGGGATGGGGAAGAAATATAAATTTGTTATATACTTGAACATGTACTTTTGAAATCCCTAAGTAATTAAAAACCTTACTGATCTATGAAGGGAAATGAACAGATTAACAGAAATGTGGATTAACACAGATTTTTTTTTACCACATATACTTTTTGATTTTGATTTTTGAAACATATGAAGGTATTACTCTTTGAGTATATATAAACTTCTAAAACTACAGGTTAGGACCAACAAAATGGCTCACTGGATGAAAGAGACATCAATCTTCTACTGTTGGAATTCCTGGTTCTCAAGGCTTTTGACCTAGATTAGAATCTCAGGCTCTTGAACTACACTAGTTTTCCTGTGTCTCTAGCATGCAGACAGCAGATAATCAGACTTCTCAGCCCTCAGCCTCCATAATTGTATAAGCCAATTCCTTATAATAAGCCTCAATTTACATACATAAATATCACACACACACACACACACACACACACACACACACACACACACACTTTCTCTGTAGAACCATAAATAATTCAACAGCTGGTACTCACAGCAGCTGGGAAATGGATGCACAACCTGGCAAGAAGAAAAGCCACAGGTAGAACTCCAAGGTCATCTTCTGCACCAGGGATTCTCAACCTTGAGAATAAAACAGAGCTATACGAAGAGAGTCTTAAGCTGCTTTGCTGGGCCATCACTCCAGAATTTTTGGATTAAGTTAAATATAGAGAAAGGAGAAGGCCTCAATAATTTGTATTTCTAGAAAGTTCCCAGGTGACATTAGGCTGCCAATCCCAGCACCAGACTCTAAGAACCACTGCCTTACGTCAATCATATTTACATCTTGCCTCTTCTTTTCCTCTCTAGACAACCTCAGTTCCATCTTAACTTCCTTCACATTCTATCCTCAATAGATGGCTTCTTCTCTGCTATCATCATACAGACTCCAATGTAGGACCTTATTCCATTAGACCTGTATTAGGAATAATTATTACATTGACCAAAAAAAAAAGAGTAAAGTCTTTTGTGCATTACCTTTATTGGTTCCATGGGTTAGCCAGGTGGTGGTGGCACACACTTTTAATTCCAGCACTTTGGAGGCAGAGCCAGGCGGATCTCTGTGAGTTTGAGGCCAGCCTGGTCTACAGAGTGAGATCCAGGACAGGCACCAAAGAAACTCTGTCTTTTAAAAAAAATGGGTTAGAAACTTGAGGTCTGGCCCAATGGTAAAGCACTTGTTTAGCATGTGTGAGTCGTAGGTTCAAACTTCAGTATCACAAAAAAAGGTTCATCTACAACTCACTTGAATTGTCTGAAACTGACATGGGAAGGGATCAAAGATTGGTAAAACAGTAGAAGGATCACAGGCTCACTCTATTCTTTGTGTAGAAGAATTTATACTAATCATCTAGTTCAGTATTCTTACGATGTAGTTTGAGTACAAAGGTAGAGCTCTTGTGACTGGGTGGGAATGGGACACTGATTGCTAAGCTTTTCATTTTCTACATAAGGAGACTGAGTACCTCATTCACAGAAGTATGCCACAAAATTATATTCCCTTCATTATCCTGGGAATATCCTGGTCTGAGATCCAAAATGAGAACCTCTAATTTGGGCCTATCATAGACCAAGAACATAATGGCAGTCAGTTTACCACTAAATAAACTCCAAATGTGTTCAAATCAATGTACCAAGGATAACATACATACTTCCTTATAGCATGAATCTTAAATGGTCTTATTTATAAGAACAAATCCAGAGCCAGGTATTGGGGTGAATGCTGGAAGATCAGAGAAGCAGAACAAGCCACAGCTTCCTCACCTTGCCAATTCCTCAGCTGATCCTGTTTCTTCAGACTGGAAGCCTCTGAGTCCTCATCCAGAATGAATCTCAGCTGAACTGTGCTGCTCAAAAGACTAAAAGCTTAACCAGCCAAATGCTTCTAATTTCTGGTCCTCACTCTTTATATACCTTTCTGCTTTCTGACATCACTTCCTGGGATTAAAGGCTCACTTCCTGGGATTAAAGGCGCGAGTCACCATGCCTGGCTGTTTCAAGTGTGGCTTTAAACCTATAGAGATCTGGATGGATCTCTACCTCCCAAAGTGATAGGATTAAAGGCATGTGCACCACCATTTTCTGGCCTCTATGTCTATCTAGTGACTGTTCTGTCCTCTGACTCCAGATAAGTTTATGAGGGTGCATAATATTTTGGGGAACACAATACCACCACACTACCTCTCAATCTCCCTTAAATATTTCATCAAGACCAATGTTGGTACTATAGTGTAGTAATGAAAATTCCTCATCCCAATCCAGACCAAGACCACCACCTTACAAGACCACCACCTTCTTGGGATTCCTTGATTCTGGTGTCCCTCACAGTCAATCCATCAAATATGGCATTCTGTGTGCAATTATGTAAGATGTATGTGCTTTGACAAATGACAAGTTGTGTAATAACAGTCAATGAAAAATTACTATTGGTTCTAACAGTCCCCAACTCCTTTGTCAAATAGAGACTGGTGCTACCGCCAACAAAAGCCATCTAGCTTCATTTTCATCTCTTCAATCCTTTTTTTTTTTTTTTGTGGAGCTGAGGATCGAACCCAGGGCCTTGCGCTTGCTAGGCAAGCACTCTACCACTGAGCTAAATCCCCAACCCCCTCCTCAATCCTATCTCTGACAGAGTGGTGTCTTCTTTCTACAAGACTTTTTGCTCTTTTGATAGAATGGCTTCCTTCAGGACACCCTACATCTACAGCAGTGATTCTCAACCTTCCTAATGCTTTGACCCTTTAATACAGTTCTTCATGTGGTGACCCCCAACCATAAAACTATTTTCTTTGCTAATTCATAACTATAATTTTGCTACTTTTATGAATCATAATGTAAATATTTTTGGAGATAGAGGTTTGCTTGGGGGTCACAACCCACAGGTTGAGAATGCTAGACTAGACCAGTATAATAGCCACTAGTCATATGTGTCTATTTCAGATTAAATTTAAATTAGCTTAACAATAAATATAAAATCTCTATTCTTGCTCCCACATTTCAAATTCTCCATAGCTACCTGCAAAACTAGCACAGATAGAGACATTTCTATTGGTACAGAAAGTTCTATTGGGCAGGACCAGTCTAAAAGCTTCTCCCTACACTTGATTTATTCAAATTCTTATTTCTCAGAAGCTCCTAGAAAAAAAAATAAAGTGGGTTTAGGGATGTAGCTCAATCTGTAGAGTGCTTGCCTAGCACACACAAAGCTGTGGGATAGATCCTGGCACCACATAAACTAGGTGTGGTGATGAATGTCTGTGATCCCAACACTTAGGAGGTGAAGGCAGAAGGATCAGAAATTCAAGGTCAATTTGTCTACATAGTGAGTTAAAGGCCAACCTGAGCTTAGTGAGACTCTATCATGAAAACACAAAAAAAGATTTCCTTCATATAATAATTTAGAATCTGCTTTTGTCTTTATCATTGTGTACTTCCTCTATGACTCTTAACTGTGCAAGCTCACTTTTCAAATAACCTAAAAATCATCTGTGTCTGTGATCCTCAAAGTAGAACCTAGAGATGACTGACTGTCCCCAAGACTCCTTTAGGGTATCTGTAAGATGAAAACCCCTCTTGTAGTTATATAAGCCACAAAACAGTAGCTTTCTGGGCCCTTTAATTTGTTTAAGAGTGTGGAGGGGTAGGGAGAAAAAAAATGTTTTCAGCAATTCTGAGTTATGCTCTTAATGTCAATGATGCCACTAGTTAACTTTGTTTTGATTCTTGTTTTTGACATGAACATATCACTAGCTAAGACTGCCCAGTCCCAGCCCATCCTCTGCACTGTCCCCAGCTGGTCTGCTGCAGCATTAAGGAGGCAGTCATCTGAAGTCCTTGTAGATTGGTACTGTCATGAAGGAGAGTACAAATAAGATCTCTGTTGTCCCAGTATAAATTAGCAAAATGAAATAGGGCAGCAGGCAATGAGAGTGAATGCCCAGCACCAGTGTCCTCCCCCTGTCCCCCAACAAAGCCTTGCCCTCTGGATCTAAGTCCATGTCTGAACAGAACAAAAGGAAAACCCAGGGAGTGTGACGTCAAGGGGAAACTAGGGTGAGAAAGAAGCATGTGCACATCAGTAACTGCTAATATGATTGATATTAAAGTAATCCATCATGAAACAAAAAAACATGAAGGACTTAGCAGATATATTCTCCTGTGTGTGGTGGGGGATCAGCTCTTATCTCACCAGAATAGCAGGTCTGAAGAAGTGTTTGTTCTTAGATGCTCACATTTACTGTTTTACTGAAGAGTCAGTGTTGCATAGGAAAGGGACTTGTGTAAACACATCTGAAACTGCTCAGTTCCTGTGAGCTTGGGAAATCAGGAGTGGAGATAAGGTGAGGCTTCCTTTAAAAAAAAAAACCAACTAATTGTTATTGAAACAGAGTCTAATGTCAAAGAGCATAACAAACTTATGAATATCAATAAAGAGAAACCTGGAATTAGGGTGCTGTTCTGAAGGAGATTATCAAAAGATTGGGTAGATTTATATTCCTTATTGTTCTTTGTATGTTGCCCAGGCTTGCCTTGAACTCCTGGTCTCAAGCAACCGTCCTGCCTCAGTCTCTCAAGTAGCTGGGTTTACAGCCTCTCCCACAAAAGATTTACTGAAGTCTTACTAGAGTTCTGCTTCTTCCTTTTCCTCACTTCACCCAGGCTTATCCTCTCGAATCAAAACAGCTGCAGCAGTAACAACATACCTGGCCTTCCTAGGAGCACAATGTTGCTCCAGGTACTTTTGACATGGTGACTCATATCATCACCTCAAGCCTGACTGACAGGAGGACACTCCTATCAGTTTATCAGGGAAGCAAGAGAGAAACACAAAGGTGAGATAATTGTTCACAGTCTTTGTGTTTTCGAGGTTAGCAGTTCTAAGGATTGGGGAGAAGCATAATGAAGGGAGAGTAGACAGAATTGACAGCTTGCTATCAGAAAATAAGCATTTGCTCCTAAGACTACTTTTCTTTAAAATTGTCATCTAGTGTTTTTTTTTTAAATAATTGTTGGAAAGTTTGTTTCATGTTTATGCAATTAAATATTTCAGTAGAAAAGACCAAAATAAAAGGAAAATAAGGGATATGTGTTTTTCTCTCTATGTTTTGATTTGTTTGTTTTTGAAAGTCTACCTGGTAGTACTCAGTTGCCTTTTTCTGTTTAATGGGACTGAAACGATCTACACTGTGGAAAGAGTGGAATACAAAAGTACAAGCAGTGCCTGAAGGCACCTGGCACAGGAGAGGTGATTAATAAGTGGTAGCTATAACAATAATTCTCCAACCTTGTTCTCTCTCGCTCAGCATAGATAGATATAAACGTCCCTCAAAAGAATCACATATTGAAGGTTTGGTCCTTAGTTGGTGACGCTATTTAGAGAGTGCTACTCTCATCAAGGGATTGAGTTCACACTTGAATGGACTATTAGAAAGAATGGATAAGTTAGAGGAAGGAGGTCACTAATAGAATGCCTGTGAAGGGTATATCTTACCTTGCTCCCCAAATTTTCCTGTTCTCTCTCTCTCTCTCTCTCTCTCTCTCTCTCTCTCTCTCTCTCTCTCTCTCTCTCTCAAAACCAAAACCGGGTTTCTCTGTGTAGCCCTAGCTGTCCTGGAACTTGCTCTAGAGACCAGGCTGGCCTTGAACTCAAAGGTCCACCTGCCTTTGCCTCCTGAGTGCTGGGATTAAAGGTATGTACCACCACCACCTAGCTATATTTATCTTACCATACTTTATTTTATTTTATTTGTGTCTCTGATTCTCAGTTGCCATAAGGTAAGCAGTTCTGCTCTATTTCACCTTTCCAACCAGGATGTTTTAACCTGCAGAGATGGCTCAGCTTGCTGCTCTCCTGAGGCCCAGAGTACAGTTCCCAGAACCCGTGTTGGACAGCTCACAACCACCTGCAACTCCAGCGACCAGACACCTTCTTCTAATCACTGTAGGCACCTTCACTCCTGTAGACATACCCCCACAAGACACACACACACACACGCACATATACATAATTTAAACTAAAACAAGTATTTGTGTAAAACTTAGTAACGTCAATGGACCCAGCTAGCTGTGGACTAAACCTTGTGAGACCATGATCCAAACTCAATCCATATTCCCTTGCGTTGTCTCAGGTATTTTGCCACAGTGACAAACAAAGAGTTAATGAAACTATTCTGTGCTTCATTTTTTTCCATGTTACTTTGATTCCATGGCTGACAAGCTCTTCTTATGGTGACAAGATGGCTAAAAACAGGCTCAGGTTTTTACTGTGTCTCCTCAGAAACTTTAGCAGAGTTTCAGCCCAAGTGTCAAGGACTGTGAAGGATTTGGGATTTTACATGTGTCACGGTTTCATGGGTGCTGGTAGAAGGTCAGAGATGAAGGATAGATTCCCTGTAACAGTATCAGTAGCTGGAGAGTCTGCTGATCAGGACTTTGCTAGTGAGCACCAAACTCAGTTCCAGTAAGGGAAAGAGGGCCAAGCGATACCTGTACCCATGGTGGATTATATTATGGAATGGAATGTGACCCGAATCTTTTACAATGGGTACAAAACATGCTGGCCCATTGGTCCAGAGGAAGACTATCTTTATTACACTGGGCAGTAAGCATGTCTGTCTTTGCTCTGAAGGGATACAGAGGTTACAAGGTTGCACTACATAAATCCCCTTGAAAAGATAATCCAGACTAAAAGCACTCAGTTCTTCATGCATAAGACATACAGAAATAATACAGAACCATGGGGAAATGTATCCTAACACATAATTCTAAAATCCACTTTCACTGGTTTATCTATGTCACATGATCACTTTATCATTGTGATCAAGATAGAAAGGTTGTATTGACTACTCAAGACCAAGCCATGTCCCAGAAGCAAGGAAAAGTTCAGTCAGTGTTCTCTAGAGGAATAGAACTTAAATAATGTACATATATACATGTATAGATACATGTATGTGTGTATGTATGTAAATGCACATACATATATAGAGATAGAGAGGGAGGAATTTATTAGAATAGCTTACAGACTGTGTGGTCCAGCTTGTCCAACAATGGCCGCTTATGAAAGGAAAGTCCAAGAATCCAGTAGTTGTTCAGTCTATGAGACTGGATGTCTCAGCTGGTCTTCAGTATATGCCAGAATCCTAAAGAAGCAGGCTCTAATGCCAGTGAAGGTATGGCCTTGCCAGTGAAGGTAAGAACAAGTAGGCAAAGAGAGCAAGCTTCCTTCTCCTTCTCCCTTGTCCTTTATATCGCCTGCCAGCAAAAGGTGTGGTCCAAACTGAAGGTGGATCTTCCCACCACAAAGATCTGGATTAGAAGTGGGTCTTCCAGGTTGGGGATTTAGCTCAGCAGTAGAGCACTTGCCTAGCAAGCATAAGGCCCTGGGTTCAGTCCTCAGCTCTGGTTAAAAAAAAGAAGAAGTGGGTCTTCACATTTCAAATAATTTACTTAAGAAAAACTCTGCTTCCCCCCACCCCTCTCCCCTTACCACCTGCAACAGAGGAAGAAGCTGACCCTTCCTCTTACCATCTGAAGCACTCAAGAAGGCAGGTCCTGTTCCTCCCCTGGGCAGCACAACACAGATGACTCTGTTGACAGAGGTAGGGGTGAGATAGCCCTGAGGATGAGAGGAGGATGTCTGGCCACACACCCTTTGTCTGCCATGTAGTGATGAGGGCGAGGGAAAAATGTCCTCCCCCCACTTGGCCCTGCCATCTGTGGTGGGTGAGAGAGCTGACCTTCCCCCATGCCAGCTGAAGCACTCAGGAGAGCAGGCCCTGCACCTCACCTGGGCAGCACAATAGAGCGGCCCCTGTTGGCAGATGTGTGGGCAAGACAGCCCCGAAGTTGTGAGCATGGGAGAGCTGTACCCATTACTCATCTGTCATGTGGCAGCCTAGGCGATGGAGAGATGCCCTCCCCCTACACACACACACACACACACACACACACACACACACACACACACACACACACCGCCGCTGCCCATCAATGACTGAGTCAGGTGGAAGAGCTGGCCCTGAGGTCCTAAGAACAGGAGAGCTGTTCTTGCCCCTCATCAGCTGCAGCACTTGGGAGAGTGGCCCTTATACCTCACCCAGACAGCACAGTAGAGCTGGCCCTGAAGGTGTAGGTGTGGGAGAACTGACCCTGAGGACATAAAAGCTGGAGAACTGACGCCACCCCTTGCTCATTGACGCAATGAAGTGAACTAGGGGTGAACTAGCTGGGGCAATGCTGGAGAGCTCATCCTGGTGGTGAAGACAGGGGGAGAGCTGGAGGGCTGACCAACCCTGCAACTACCCAGGCCCAGAGCCAGGGTTATGTTTTGGCACACCCCAACATCCACCCCATCTGTGATCTGCTGGAGCTTGGGATAATGGGGGGTTCAGTCCTATGGACCCAGGGCTGAAGGACCTCTATGACACAGGGCAGCAACAGGATGTCCAGGGAGAGTCCCAGTGAGGTCCCAGTGTCCAGGGAGAGTCCCAGTGAGGTCCCAGTGTTGATGGTGTAGCAGAGGCCAGGGCCTTGAACCAGACCAATGATTCTTTGTGATAAACACCTACATGTAAAAATGTATGGATAAAGGGGTTTACTGAGTGACTCACTGGGTCACACTGCAGCTTCCATGATGAGATCCTCCCTTTTTTTTCCTTTTTTCTCTTAAATTTTATTTTGTTTTATTCGGGGTAGGGGGGCACAGGAAATGGGTAGAATTGGGAGGCATGACTTGAAAGACACAAAGAGTAAATAAAAAGAAAGTTAAAAGAAGAAAGAAGAAAAAAACCCTCCCTTACAGGTGTGCCCAGCCATTTGGGTTTTAGTTTCAGATGCAGTCAAGTTGACAACCAAAACTAGTCATCACAAGAGGGGTCAGTGCCAAGGCAGAGGCAGGAAAATAGCCCCACACATTCCATTTCCAAATGTGATGAGTGATTTGAATGTCACTCTGAGTACAAAGCTGTGAAAGTCTCTCTCTATTCAAATGGCAAGTTTCCATTTAGGCACAGAAACATAAAAGTAGCACATGGTGGCTATGTAACAACCACAATGAAAGGCAGCACAATAGGAATACCAAGGGCAAATTAAAGCCAAAGAATATGTGAGGACACTTTGAGAACAGTTTTCAATAATTCCGAATTTCCTCCACAATCCACAAATAACGTTTGACTGTAAGAGTTTAAAGAATGCCACACTTTTAAAACACCACCTTTGTGTTATAACTCACCCATTATATCTTTGTGACTTAATAGTTTAAGTTAAATTAATCTTTGAAGGTCCTAATGGCATAATTGTAATCACTGTGTTACTCGTCCTGGAATTTTTTTTCTTCAGATTTTCAATTTTATCTTTTATCTTTTGTTACTTTTGAACAGTTT
This sequence comes from Onychomys torridus, assembly GCF_903995425.1. Lineage (NCBI taxonomy): Eukaryota > Metazoa > Chordata > Mammalia > Rodentia > Cricetidae > Onychomys > Onychomys torridus. Next base: position 64,533,496 of record NC_050466.1, on the reverse strand, counting down.
CATACACGTGCCCCATATATTTTCATACAGCCCAGCATCCTCTCTCCTACTCTTTCCATTCCTGATGCCTTCTTTCTCCTTCTCAATTAATCCTCCCCTTGCTTTCCTGGCATTTCTTGGTTTCACTTTTGTTCTCTGTGTGTACTATGTGTGTGTTTATACACTGTGTATATGTGCATGAATGAATCCATGCATGCCATGTCATGTCACCAAGGAGAGCCTCTGACGTAGGTCTTCCACTTTGTTGACTCAGGATCTGTTGTTTTGTCCCTGCCTGTCATCTGAGATCCTAGAAGCTCACCACACACGTCCAAATTGTACACGCATTCTGAGGATTTGAACTAAGGTCTTCACACTTGCACCATGAACACTTTTACCCATTGTGCCATCTCTCCAGTCCTACTGTCATATTTTTCCTGTCACCTTTGAATTTGTCAAGGTAACCATCAAACAAAGGCTGGACAACCTTGTGACTGGCAAAGGATATTTTTAATGGGTAAGAGTTTATGATGAATATGTTTTCCAAACCACACAGAAACCTTATCTCTCTATGTCCTATGTCAACAAATATTTGTAAAAAACTAATGATAAAAGGCAAGTTTCATGGTCAAATTTAAGAATCATTATATAAAATTAAGCATATTTCTTTACTGCAGGATTTCTAGCTGTCTTTAAAATATTAGCATATATTATGGATCCCTAGATTTTAAAGAATTCTTCAACTGATCATAAAAATTTTACTTCAGTTCCAAGTTCATCCACTGTAACAACGCATTCAGGGTTTCAAAATAATCTAATTAAGTGTGTCAAAATTAATTGTTATTATTTCAGACCAAGAGAAACAAAATCAAGTCAAAGCTATCTAAACACTGACATTTTCTTCAAGCTAAAATACACTTTTTATGGAGTGTGCAGCCACAAAGTTGGCATTTATGTCAAGCTAGGATTAGTATTATCATACTTCAGATTCACTGAGGCGTTTTTAGCAATTTTGAAAGGCAGTTTCATATTCCCAACTGTAATAGAATGCCTGATAGATCACACCCACTTTGCTAAAACCAGTATAATTATGGGCGCAAAAACAACTAAATATCTTTGACATAGCCCTTTGGCTGTCTTGAAATACTCAGGCACTAAGTTAACGCAGTCTGCTGCTCTGAAGAAATGTGGATTCTGCCCTTCCATTCTAGTCTGAGATAAAAATTGGTAGCATAAAATTGAGAAGTAAATGAGCCAAAAAATATGTCCTTTTTTTGTAATAGTCTTGCCCCAGAGAATAAATCCCCCACTGAAAAAGTAGTTATCTATAGAAAATTACCAAATCACAGACTCTCTGAAGGAAAGAGGGGCCTTAGAGATCATTTGGTATTATGTAGACAAAGTTATGTAATTTATTTTTTGAGAGTGAGAAGTTTGGCAATGGGGAAAAGATGCCCCAAGGTGGATAATGTCTTATTGTACTTACTAGTTCACATTCCTTGCCAGTCTGAGACTACTCCAACAGATGCATGCATTCTTCCTAGACTAGAATTAGGAAATAACAAAACAAAGAAGCACAGAGACTGGAGGATCCATCTTGGTGATCACAGTAGCAGCAACAGCAGTGGCAGCCACTGGGATACTATAACTGAGGTGTCAGTATCCACTGTCCAATTCCATTAATGTGGTGAGACAAGATGTGGCTTTCATTGTTCACTGGAAGCAGGAAGGTCACAACGGACAATAGTTTTTAGCAAGTTCCTGCTTTCCCAGAGACACATTGTGAGCTACCAAAAGCTTTTCATTAAGCCTTTCCCCACTTAGGTTATCCAGCATTCAGCTATTCTTGCAGAGAAAGGGAGTCTGGGAAATGGCCTTCTGAGTGGTCTCTTGGAGATTCAATGTCAGATTGATATCTGCATGTCAGTTTTTTTCCCTGACACCCATATATTGATCAAATTTCAGCAGTAGTGCTGCCCTTCTAGCTTGCTTTTGAAAGGTGATCAAATTCTAGGAGAATCAAGCTGTGCTTTAATACCCTAAACATTGAAGGGAACCCTAAAAAGGTTTGTGGAGCCAGGGCTTGAGGACTTTGAATGTCATATTGATGGGTAGTATGACTGTGGCTGCACTTTTATTAGCTAATGCAACATAGAATTAACAGAAAGAAGGAGGAATCCCCCTCTAGTTACATCGCAGATGCACTGACAAATACCATGCAAACTAAAACTTGTGTCCTATCATATGACCTTCCACATTCTTGCTTTTTCTAATGCTTTGTTTTGCTTTCTGCCTCAAGACTACTTCCAAGGCTTCTAGTATTGTTCCTTATGTAGAACAGTCTACAATTACAAAAAAAAAAAAAAAGAAAGAAAAAGACTAGGGCTTGGGGGCGCAGGGTTATAGTTACCATCTTAGAGAAATTTTTCAACAATAATGAGAGTTAAATACCGCTATGTCCCCCAAACTGGGGAGACATTCCTGAGGTACATTCTGGGTAGTCCTTCAAAGGGTACCTGAGGCTCTAAGACCCAAGTGATTTTGCCCCATAAGACACATTCAATTGCTTCCCCATAGTTTCCTCATGCTGCTTCTTGGGACTGTCTTCCAATTAAACTACCAGTTTCCTATTTTGGAGGCTGTTTTCAGGAGCACTCAAACTGGGGCACTTTTTTCTGCCCAGTAATTCTTGGTTAAGTTTCATAAATTTGGAGGATTCCCACATTAGTTTTTCATGTCCCAGAGAATAACACTCACATTGTTCCCTCTCACAGTATGAGCACAAGAGTTTGTCCAGTGCTTGGCCAACCAGATGTATCCACCCACAGGAGACTTGGACTCTGAACAGATCAAGGTGAGAAATCATGTGTTAAAAAGAATCATAGTGCTGCTTAATGTGGCAGGGCATAGCACAAAGGTATTATTGAACAGTGCTAGCTATATCACAACAGTATGAAGCTATGGTAAGTTACATAGGAAGCAGGAAGATGGAGGCCTCCACTGGAGGAGTCCAGTGACGTCACTTGGGTATTTTTCTTAACATAGAACCTCCAAACCAGCTCCTCTAGCCTATGAATGTTTTCCGAGCCACCAAACCTTCTTTGAAGTTCTTATTTATTCATTGATTTTATTTTCATGTATATTTTGACTACAAATGTGTTTGTACACTATGTGCATGCCTGGTATCTTTAGATGTCCTGGGGCTGGGCTTAGAGATGGCTGTGAGCCATCTCATGAGTGCTTGAAATTGAACTTGGGCCCTCTGAAAGAGCAGACAGCACTTTAAACCATTGAGCCATGCTGTGGATGATTGATTGATAAATAAAACGCTGATTGGTCAGCAGCCAGACAGGAAGTATAGGCGGGACAAAGAGAGAGGAGAGGTCTGGGAAGTGAAAGGCTGAGGCAGAGAGATGCTGCCAGCGCTGCCATAAGATGTTAAGACACCAGTAAGCCACGAGCCAAGTGGCAACTTATAGATTAATAGAAATGGGTTAATTTAAGATGTAAAAACAAAGAAAAAAGGCTAGCTAAAAGCCTGAGCCATTAGGCCAGACAGTTTAAATAATACAAGCGTCTGTGTGTTTATTTTATAAGTGGGCTGCGAGACTGCGGGGGCTTGGCGGGACCCGGATAGAAACTCTCCAGCTACAGAGCCATTTCTACAGCCCCTGCCACCAAACATTCTATAATAAATTACATGGGTCTAACTACCAGTTGTGACAAGCTAGCTAACCTCCCAACTTCTTCCCAGAGAAGAAGTCTCCTTATAGTTGGCCATTACACATATCTAAGTTTGGACAATGCATAACAATGGAAACAATGCACCATTCCCAAGTCCAGCACATAAAAGCTTCTCAGGCATCGTCCCATCACCTCTGTCACATCTGCCAGCTGAATGCATGTACAAAGCCTCAAGAGGAAACCAATCTGCAACCTGAACAACTATAGTGCAATGGAAAATTGGCTTGTCAACATAAAACTTGGGAGGGACATTCAGATTATACCACAGCCTTGAAATGGGTGTTTTCCATATTCATAGGTGACCTTCCACATGGCTGTGACAGAGCTTGTACAAGTGGATTGCTGACTTTCATTCTTTTGTCATGTGAAAACATTGTTTTGTTTCCCTTCTACCTTCTGACACAGAACGATACAGCAAGCAGGTTCTCACCTGATGCTTGCTAGTTGATCTTGGGCTTGCCAACTCCCAGAACTGTGAGAAAATAAATGTTGGGGTTTATTGTTGTTGTTGTTTTACAAATTACCTAGTTTCAAAAATTAAGAAATTACATAGTCTCAGGTTTTTCTGTTATAGCAACACACACAGACTTGGACAGGCTTTGTAGGTGTGATGTGTGAGTTTCTGTGAAACCTATGGAGACACTGGAGTTCATATCTAACAGTGGCTAACCTACCCTAAGTGAGTTCTACTATTTACAAAGGAACTGAAACAGATGCAAATTCAGGACACTGGAGATAATTCAGAAAGCTGAAGAATAGAGAGCTAAGGGGACTGAGGCACTAGACGAGACTGGGTAGGTCAGATGAAGGATAAAGCCTCACACAGTTTTAATAACTGAAAATTCCAACATCAAATCTCCAGAGAGTACAGCCAGCACATAATAGTCTCACTGTAGCCCCAGTAACTGTTTTCTCCTAAACTTCAGATTATATTGCTTAGCCAAATAAATGAAAGAGAGGGTCTCAAGGAATTTGACACATGTGCAGAGAGAACACTCAGAAAAAAAAGGAGGAGCAGATAGCAAAGATCTTTGGGGAAAGGATAAGTTCTTTAGCATGACGAAAAGGTGACCTCAGAGGAAACTTCTCTAGTGGTGTGAGGCAATGACTAAACTAAAAGATATGAAAGTATGCAATGGGGGTCCATTCTCATATTTATAGAAGGACCAGACATGAAGACTCTAAGTAGGCTTGCTTTGATCAGGCATTCTTATAGGTATACAGCTGGGAGAGCAGAGGAGGAAAAGGCTTAAAATAAGCTAGCATTGGTTGTTGGAAACCTGAGGAAATCAACATTTTTGTTTCTATGCTCTAGGAGGCATATAGGCAATGCTAAAGAACAGAAAGTTGGTTTTGAGCCAAGTAAAACCGTGTTGTTGGAAGCTCCTGTTTCTCATAAGTTCAGCGTAGATGCCCACAGTTCCGGCTTTTGATTACAATGGGTGGTGGTATCATCACTTGGCAAACTTTACTGTCTTCTTCTTATCTGTTCAAAAACAAGCAAAGTGTCAATGGGACTTTAACAACTAGGAGAAAACTAATAAATTGTAGAAAAACAACAGGCAAATAGAGAGGAAAGTATAAAGCACTTTTGCATCAGGTGAGGAAAGGGGCTGCCAAAGTAGAGGAAAATTCTATTTAAAGAGGTTATTTAGAAAATACAGAGGGTTGGGGATTTAGCTCAGTGGTAGAGTGCTTGCCTAGCAAGCCCAAGGCCCTGGGTTCGATCCTCAGAATTCGATCCTCAGCTAAAAAAAAAAAAGAAAAGAAAAGAAAATACAAGCTCTGCCCTTCCTGTTCCAAGAATTGTAGGCTTCCAAGATGGGTCCACAATGATATTTTTTATCTTATTTGACTCTAATAAAACTGTTACTGCCTTCTCTCTGTTATCACAGGCAACATCCTCCCTTATTAGTTCATTCACTGGCTTTCTTAATAGTACTATTGCACCACATTTGGAAAATCCCAGTGTATGGGCTGAACCAGCAAGTGAAGCCTTTATGTTTTGCGAAACTCTCACAAAAGGCCTTCCATTAAACAGTGTTCACTGGAAATTATACCATTCTTAAATAGCTCTTGAGGCGAAGGACATTAGAAGTCCTGGCGAAAGTGGCAGCCATCTCTAAGATGTCAAGGCAACCCTATCATTTTCCCTTCATGACAGTTTACTCCCACACCAGGAGAAGTTACATTTGGCAAGAGCCACTTCGAAGATTATTTTCTAGGGAAGTGTGACTGATTAGCTCAACCTGTATATCTCCTGTGGGGACCCAAAGCCTGGCCTATACTTAATGCCTCATAGTTGCCTTGTTTAAAAAATGGAATTGGTAGGTTGGGGAGAATTTTCAGTCAGTAAAGTGTTTATATCATGAGCATGAGGACCTGAATCCACATCCCCAGCACCCACAGTAAAATAATAATAATAATTTTAAAAGCTGGTCCAAGACTATAATCCAGCACTGGGAGTATGCATGTAGAATCAGGAGAATCCCTGGGACTTGCTAGTCAGCAAACCTAGCCACATGGGTATACTTTTGGTTGACATCTGGCCTTGACATGGACACATGTTCACATACATGAACACATACACATGTACACATGCATACATACGAAAAAGAAAAAAGTGTAATTAGGTGATGAATTTGGATAATTTACATGAAAGTTACTTATAGATGAATTTCATTCACTCCTTTTAAGGTTCCCATCTGTTTTGTTGTTGTTTGTTTGTTTGATTTTAGAATCTGAATACTTCATCTCTTATTCCACCTTAGCACTGTTCTCCTAGGCGACTAGTGTTACCTATCAAACAGTGCCATACACAATGGTTTTGCTGGTCTCAGTGACAATAGTAATAATTAGAACCCTGCTGCCAAAAGCAGCTTCTGGATTCTGTACATAAGTTCACTACCCCAGCCAGATGTTTGCAACTCAGTGTTCAAATTCAGTTACTCACCTGACACTGGTATTCACATTTGTAGATGCCAGCTGAAGCTTCTTAGCTGAACACATAAAAAATATTTCAAATTAAAAATTCATCCTAATTTTTCCCTCACCATCTCATTCCTTCTAACAATTCTTCAGTTTCCCAAAGGTTCTGGGAGCTTCCTATGGTTATTTCACTTTCTTTGCTCTATAGACAGATGTCATCTCTTCTTTAATGTGTGAGGAAACATATAGGGAGAGGTCTAGTAACTCCTATTAAAGTTATTACCACCTAACCCAGTACTCTGACAATTACCTCTCTGTTTGCTTGTCTATTGTCTTCTATACAGAAACTATATTCTGTGGTTCTTAATCATTTGTCTGAATTTACTGGGTCTTCTATCATGGAAATAGATATCTTCTTGGTTCTGCCTGTACCATCTCTGACCACCATGCATGTATACATGCAGAAGATGCTATCTATCCGAATTTTGCTTATATCCTCTTGGAATTTACTGTTCCTCAAGTAGCCCAGTTATTTTCAACTACAAGCACTGCTGTATGTCTACCTAGGACTTTCTCTAACACCTGGAGCCCCTTAGTCTTTAGATTTGTGCCTATTTCTAGACCCAGAAACAGCCCTCGATCAATAACAGGAACAAATTAAGGGATAACTCCTCAGGTCCCTGGACTTTGTGGTAGAATATAAAGCATATTCTATACTATCTTCTATTCTTCTGTAGATGATTTGAGCCTCAGTTGGTCATGGCAGTATCTTATTCTTGAATTCCCCTTCTAAAGGTTTTTTTTCTTTCTCATTCTGGCCTCCTATTTCATATCCATGCTTCCTGATCACCTTGCACATAAAATGATTGCACTCAGGTCTATGTCTCTGAGTCTGCTTCTACAGAAACCCAAACTAAGGCACCATGTGTGTTGTACCCTCCTTCCAATTTGACTTCAAGGTCAAGATTTGCAGTGTTTAATATGTTTTACTCAAAAACATTTTCCTGGCTTCAAACAAGTGCTTCCATTTTCACCACTTTAACTACTAACTTCTAGATCAATCCTAAAATTAACTGCCCCTAAGCCTTCCTACTCCATAGCCAGATGTTTCACATATCTCTTTTTTTTTTTCCCTGTACCTTTTTTGCTTATAAGGCTTCACATTTCCATTTGGTATTATGATCCCATAACTAATTGGAATTTATCTGTTAAATGAATTCTGTAGACAAAATGTTTCTAATTATTTTATGTCTACCATTTACAATAGTTATGAATGAATGCCTATATCTTCATCAGAACCCAGGATCATTTCAGATAAAAATAACAAATTATATGTTTAGTAGCTTCCTTCAGACTTTGTAAACTTTCACTTTGTAAACTTTTCACTTTGGAGAAATTTAATAATTTAGGCTGCCAATTTTCTAGCAATAACTGCATCTCAAAGAAGCATCTTCCTTCATGTTACATCATTTGCAAGTGGGACCCATTTTTATTAGCATGATTAGAAAAATATCAGCAAATGTTCCTAGATTTTAAGACTGCCCCTAAAACAAACCTCTTACTGTTTTTAAATTAATTTATTATGGACAATTTCATATATTTATACAATACATTTTGGTCACACTACCCCATCCCTCCATCACCTTCCCCACACCTACTACCAAGCCCCCCTCCCACTAATATAACTTTTTTTGGGTCTGGTTTTGATTTTGAAACCCAATGAGTTTAATCAGTGCCAAGTGGCATTCGTGTGCAGCTATGCACTGGAGCTGTGCCTATATTACTATAGACATTAACTCCCTGTTCCCCAGCAGCCATGTTCTGCCGATAGTTCTCCAGGGAGGTGCCAGACTCGGTGAATGCCTCCTCCAGCCATGCAGGCCCTGTGCAGACAACCACAGATGCAGTTATTTGATGAATGTACTGGCCATGGCATGCTTATTTCACAGCCCTCCTCTCCAACATCTGATTCTAGTAGCCTATCAATTATAATCTAGACCAGTGGTTCTCAACCTGTGGGTGATGACCTCTGTTGGCAAATGTCTGTCTCCAAAGATATTTACCTTATGATTCCTAACAGTAGCAAAATTACAATTATGGAGTGACCATGGAATAATTATATGGTTGAGGGTCACCACAACATGAGGAACTGTATTAAAGTTATGGTATTAGGAAGTTTGAGAACCATGGGTCTAGATACTTTCTTAAGAAAATAAATGTCGGGTTGGGGATTTAGCTCAGTGGTAGAGTGCTTGCTAGCAAGTGCAAGGCCCTGGGTTCGATCCTCAGCTCAAAAAAAAAAAGAAAAGAAAAGAAAAGAAATGTCTCTGCAGTCCCTAAGGCCAATTAGAGGAGAGCACATGGAGCTCTAACTGCATGAATCACCTCTTTCTGGAACACATGTATGATGGCTAACTTGGAATTAGCTAAAACCCAAGCAGCTGAGCACACCTGTGAGGGATCTTATTTTTGGATTATTGGAAGTGGAAGACCCACTCTAAATCTGGGTCATTTCAGGTCAGAAGACGCACCCTAATCTGGGTCATTCCTTCTGGTGGCAGCCCACATAAAAGGACATGGAAAAAGGAAGCGTGTGCTGCCTGCTTGCTCTCACTCTCACTGGCATTTTCATCTATCCTGAGCTGTTTCTTTGCTGCTGTTAGGACTTACTTCTTCAGAATTCCAGCATGGACTCAAAACTGAACACTGGAAGCTCTCTGGGACCTTCCTGGGACTTCAGCACTAGACTGGGACTACTGAGACATCCAGTCTCATGCATCCCGTCTCATGGACTGAATGACTACAGGTTCTTGGCCTCTTTCTGCAAGACTCAGCCATGTTGGACTACTCGGACCACAGCCTGTAAGCCTCTCTAATAAATCCTATATATACATTTCATTCTATCATTTCTTTTCCTTTAGAGAACTCTGACTAATATAAGAGCAGAGTTCAAATTTTTTTTATGTACTCACTCATAGGAGGATACTAGATGTAAAACAAAGGATGACTAGACTGCTACTCACAACTCCAGGGAGGCTACCTAGAAAACAGGACCCTAAGAAAGACACAGGGATCACCCAACGACAGAGAAATGGATGAGATCTACATGAGCAAACTGGACATGAGGGGGGTGGGCAAGGGGCAAGGGAAAGAGAGCTTAGGGGAGCGGGAGACGCCAGCTGGATCAAGAACAGAGAGGAAGAACAAGGAAAAAGAGACCATGATTAATGAAGACCCCATGGGAATAGGAAGAAGCAAAGTGCTAGAGAGGTCCCCAGAAATCCACAAAGATACCTCCACAATAGACTACTGGCAATGGTGGAGAGAAAGCCCAAACTGACCTAGTCTGGTGATCAGATAGCGAAACACCCTAACTGTCATGGTAGAACTCTCATCCAATGACTGATGGAAGCAGATGCAAAGAGCCACGGCCAGGCCCCAGGTGGAGCTCTGGGAGTCCAATAGGAGAGAAAGAGGTGGAATTGTGAGCAAGAATTGTTGAGACTATGATTGGAAAAAGCACAGAGACAAATAGCCAAACTAATGGAAGCACATGAAGTATGAACCAAAAGCTGTGGAGCCCCCAACTGGATCAGGCCCTCTGGATAAGTGAGACCATTGAATAGCTTGAACTGTTTGGGAGTCCCCCAGGCAATGGGACCCGGACCTGTCCTTAGTGCATGAGCTGGCTGTTTGGAACCTGGTTGCCTATGCAGGGACACTTTGCTCAGCCTGGGCGAAGGGAGGAGGGGACTGGACCTGCCTCTACCAGGCTGAGCTGAATCCCCAGGGGAGTCCTTGCCTTGGAGGAGATGGAAATGGGGGGGGGGGGTTTGAGGGGAGGGCAGGGGGAGTTGGAGGAGGGAGGACAGGGAATCCGTGGCTGATATGTAAAATTAAATTAAATTATAAAATAAATTTTAAAAAATAAATAAATAAAAATCAAATGTTTTTTTCCACCCCCAAGCTTAGACGCAATCCACACAGAGCTCCACAATATTGAGCAGAAAATAGAGTGGACTATAGTAGGGCAGTCTGGAATACAATGGAGTACAGTAGAATAGAGTAAACTGGAACATCATAGAATCAACCAAACTAAAGAAGAATAGTGTCAACTAGCCTAGAGTCCGCTAGAGCAGAGCAGAGGACTCAACATCTAGTAGAAAAGAAGTACTATTGACAACCCCTTTGGGCCTATCTAGAGTGCTCTAGCATTCATCTCAATAAACAGACGTTGATGAAAGGAATAGAAATAGACCCAAATTAGCTCAAGGAAATGGAGATCTCTCAGAACTCAATGGTAACAAGCACAAGAAATTAAACAACCTGTAGGTTGTTCTCAGAGGTCACAAGGGCCCTTACTCCATTTATTTGTATGTAAATGTCATGACCAATCCTACTTTTGAGACTAGCTGTCTCTGCCTTATGAGAAAGAGCCTTCCAGATACAGCTTACATGAGCTCCCAGTGTTCAACACTGGCCAGCGGGGGTCTCTATGTCCTGATTCAGATGTCCCAAGAGGCAATCAGATTGGCCAGTCCCTGGTCCTATGGCCCAGAAGCTAGTCCCATAGCACTAACATGAAAGCTAGGCACACCCATCAGCAGGCATTGAGGTTGAAGATAATGGGTGACTCTCAGATGGGTGACTTGCCTGAGCTGCTTCTAGCCACAATGTTGGAGAATCACTCCAAACAGTCAAGCCTTTGCTATCAATCACATGGCCAATGGAGGGGGGGTGGACCTTATTCTGTCTGTCAGTTTTCTTACTACTTCCAAGACGGTTGAATGAAATAAGCACTGTGCCACCAGTTAGAAAAACATGAGTTCTCAAAATAGGGTGTCCTCTACACACTTTTGGGAGTGTCTGTGAGGTACCCAATAATCAAGAACACCAATGTTGCCATCTTTTACATCTTGTGTTTATTTGTATGCGCATGTACCTGTGTATGTATGCATGTCTATGTATGTTAATAAGGCATCTGTGTGCCACAGCATGTCTGTGGAGGTTAGAGAATAACCTGGGGTGTTGCCTCTTACCATCCACCTCATTTGAGACAGGGTCTCTCTCTTTGCTGTTTGCTACCATGTAAGTAAGCCAGGCTAGCTGGCCTGCAGGCTTCTGGAGATTCTCCTGTCTCCACCTCTCATCTCCTCTCAGGAGTGCTAGGATTATAGTCATGAGCTACAGCATCTTAGCATTATGTGGTTCCAAGGATTAAAACTTAGATCTTCATATTTGTATGGCCAATAAGACATTACCCCAGTGATACATCCATGTTTCTATCACAAACATGATAGCTACACAATGTAAGCTTAAAAAAGGAACACCATAATAACCCAGAATAGGTTCTGCCACTAAATGATTTTTGAAACAAACTTCAGGAAAAAATGTTTTTCAGAATATTTCAGTTTTAGAATTATGGATAAAACATCAGAGGCCTGTAGCTGCTTTGACCTACTTATATCTTAAGGTTTCTTTCTATAAGGAAACAAAAGGATGCACCCCAGTAGTATGTGTTGTCTTGTACTCTATGCCATATATTAGGCTGAGCTCTGGTGAATAAGATATTAGTAAAATATAGCCCCTGCTACAGAGCATACTATGGTCTAGATTATATAGTAGGAAAAATTACTAAGTAGAGATGGTAACAAATACTATAATATAAATCTGCATGGGATGTTATGTTAGTAAACAAGGGAAGAACCCAAAGGAAGGGAACTTCAACTGGATGTACACTTCAACCAGTGTACACTGTCCCCTCAGAATTCACCATTCTCCCATATACCTTACATCTCAACTCTCTCGTGCAATGGCAGCTTCCTACTGTGAGTACCTCTATCTCAGCTTGTATATGAACCAGAAAACCCAGAAAAGTCACAGCAACAATCAGTAGGTATATAACCCATCTTCTTCATCCCATGGGCCAGACAACTCTGAGGTTAGTTGTACATAGTGCTGAAAGGTTTCAGCACACCTTAATCCAAGTTGTCCAAAGTGACAGCTTGCTTATCAATATACCCTCTATTGTCTCATTTTCTGATACCTCAACTAATACTTTCTGGGATCCCTTCCCTAAAAAACTAGTTATTTTAGGCCGTCAGGGTGGGGGGGGACTAGTTATATTCAAATCTTTGCATCAAAATACTATGATTATACACTACTGTGAAACAAATCACTCCACATCTAGAAGCTCAAAGCAACAGCCATTTAAATTCTTATGAGGGGCTGGCAAGATTGCTCAGTGGGTAAAGTCACCTGCCACTAACCCCGAGGATCTGAGTTCCATCCCCTGGCCCCACATGGTAAAAGAAGAAAACCAATTCTTGAAAGCTGTCCTCTAACTCTGGTAGCAGTCCACCCACAGAAACCACAGTTTCTGAAGGAATCTAGCCTATAAGGGCAACAAATGCTTTCATGAGCAAGAATAACTTTGAGCTAATGCCTGAGGATGAACGGTAATCATAAAGTAGGTAAAGAAGGCATATTTGAGGTAGAGATCACAGCATTAACCGAGAGCAGTCAAGAATCTACAGCGGTGAACCTCTTAGTCCTAGGGGAGAACTTACCATAATTATTTTGTTAAGTAAACATTACTTTCCTAAATAAACATAAAATTTCACCCAAAAGTGCTTCTTTTTACAGTGGACAACTGTTTGTAGAGAGTCACAACTACTCAATGTGCAAAAAATAAGTGAGTATGGAGTGCTCAGTCTTAAGTGAGACATCTATATCATGTACTCCCTCCTAAGACTCAGGAACATTGCAGAGGAGGTGGCAGAAAAAATTTAAAGGCCAGGGATTTGGAGAGAATGTTGTGAAACTGTGTCTTCTGGACATGACAGGGCCATTGCTCTGACAAACTCAAAGAAGCTGTGGTTGCCTCCACAAGATCAAGACAGTCAATATTCCATTTTGGATAGGGGGTTGGTTCACAAAGCCCCAGCCCTAGCTGAAGAGCTCGATGAAAATGGATAATTGCTAGGGAAAAGGGAGGAGATTTTCTTCAGGTCTGTAGACTCTGGTAGCTTCCTCATGCTCCAATGGATGTGTTTATACCCATGCACATATGGGTAGTACTAACTGGACTCTGTGAGTTACAAAGCGGGGGGTGAGGGGACTGGAGGCATGGTTTAGCAGTTAAGAGAACAGTTAAGGCTACACTTATAAAGGCCCTGGGTTCAATTCCCAGCACCCACATCATGGCTTCCAACCATCTATAACTGAAGTTCCAGGGAATCCAACACCCTTTTTTAGCCTTCATGGGTGCCAGGCATACACAGGGTACAGACATACATACATGTAGGCAAAACATTCACAAACAAAGAGGACAAAAAATTGGAAGGATAACATGGGAGATGTTTCTGGAGGAGTTGGAGGGGGTGGAAAAATGGACGTACTCAAAATAAATTGTATACATGAATGAAATTCTAAAAACACATTTAAATTTTATATTTACAATAAACAGAGAACAGAAATGCATGTCTGAATGTCATAAAAAGAGACAGAAGATGATGACAAAGAAGAGAGGGTCAAAGGAGCACTGAGAATATTTCATTCTGAAGTTAGTTGGTCATCCCTAAAAAATAGAGCCAGGCTTATATTCATATTAAGAAAATTACTACAAGGCTCTGCTGAGGGAAAATTGGAGCAAAATCTTGTCTGAAATTAAACAGTAAATACAAAAGCACATTTAAACTTTGAAGATAATTCACAATGAAATATTTTGAATCCTGGGGGTGTGGTAGTTTATAAAAATGTAACCCCTTGGCCTTGTTAGGGTAGGTGTGGTCTTATTGGAGGAAGTGTGTTACTGGGGGTGGGCTTTGAGGTTTCCAAGTACTCAAACCAGGCCCACTGGCATACCCTCTCTTCCTACTGCCTGTCTATCATTATGTAGAACTCTTGGCTGCTTCTCTAACACCATGTACCTCCTGTCATGATGATAATGGACTAAACCTCTGGACTGTAAGCCATCCCCAATTAAATATTTCCTTTATAAGAGTTGCTGTGGTTTGGAGTAGATGCAGACCCACAGCCAAACATTAGTTGTAGCTCAGAGAACCCCCAAGGAAGAGGGGGAGTGTAGCTAGAAGTTTCTCTGGTCCCACAGCTGCCTATAAAATAATCACTCAGAGGCTTAATATTAATTGCACATTATATGACCTATGACTCAGGCTTCCTGCTAGCTAGCTCTTACAACTTAACTCAACCCATAACTATTGATCTATCTATCACCATATGATCCATGGCTTTACTTGTGTCCCCATTACATGTTGCTCCTTGGGTGGTGGTTTGGTGTCTCTCCTTACTCTCCTTTCTCCTTTCACTCTCCCTCTTGGATTTTCCCACCTAACTCCATCCTGCCCTGCCATAGGCCAATGCAGCTTTATTTATCAACCAATCAGAGCAACATATATTCACAGCATACAGAAAGATGTCCCACAGCAGGGGAGGAAGGATTGTAGAAGCCAGAGGGGTCAGGACACCAGGAGAACATGGTCCATAGAATCAACTAAGAATGTTTCACAGGGACTCACAGATTGAAGCTGCAATCACAGAGTGTGCATGAGTCTGTGGTAGGCAATGAAGATAGTAACATTGCACATGGACAATAAAAATGAGCTGTTTCGGGGCTGGGCAGTGGTGGCGCATGCCTTTAATCCCAGCATTCGGAGGCAGAAGCAGGCAGATCTTTGTGAGTTCGAGATCAGCCTGGTCTGTGGAGCGAGATCCAGGAAAGGCACCAAAAACTACACAGAGAAACCCTGTCTCAAAAAACAAAAAATATAAATAAATAAATAAATAAATAAATAAATAAATAAATAAATAAATTTTAAAAAATGAACTGTTTCAGAACATAAGGCCCAAAATTGAAAAGCTTATAGGAGGAGAAAAGTGTCAATCTCTTGATAATCCTTGAGGTACTGAGTAGAAAACTGGATTATCCAGATAATGTGAGATGGACTCTTACTTAAACTTAAAAAACATGATCTTAGGGCATTTTATGACCCATTAAGAGTGCAGACATTTGAGTCACATGCTAATTTAAGCTTGCTGTGTGTACGTTTGAAATATATATTTTAAACACTTTTATATTATATATATTGCTTGCTCATGCTTTTACCTTATTTTTAATTGCTGAATATTCAACTACACTGATAGCCACAATCTATTTAATTGGTTCCTGTTTATTGGATATTTAGATTATCTTCATTTTCACTGAAATAAACCATACTGTGAATAACAGATAGATAGTGAAAGATAGATACATAGATAGATACATAGACAGATAGATAGATAGATAGATAGATAGATAGATAGATAGATAGATAGACAGATAAAAGTGGTGCTGTGGTCATGGTGTCTCTTTAAAGCAATAAAAATCCTAAAACATGAGATAAATTATCCCAAAAGTATGTATTTACACTATTGAAATTTCTTCACTCATCTCTCCTCTAGCTCATCCAGGAACCCCAGTGGCAGAAGGTAGTTCATTTATTCCATCAACATTTTACTCCATTCCTGCTATATGTCAGATATTGGGGTCATATTTGGGATGAACTGTGCATAGTGCCTTCCTTGGCAGAACTCATTATCTAGTTTCTGAAATTTGCAGCTTCTGGCACTACTCACAGTGTCCACCAAAAGCCTAATTACAGGATTTTTGTGACAGCCATTTCAAGGTTCTGATTACACTTCACCCACTGATGGAAACTCTGGGTAAAAGATGGCAAGAGTATACTTGACTCTGCTGAGTAGGACAAAATGGAGGTAGGGTTGAATGTAAGTCTATTGCACACCTACAAACACTTATTTGATTTGCACACTCACCCTGATAATGAAGTGCTATTATGCCAGGTATAAAGCACATACCTAGGAAGTAGCTAAGCTGAAGTAAAACCCAGTAGCATCTACTACCAAAGCGGGTTCTGGTAACTACTATAACTATTTTGAGATTCAGGCAAGGCTCTGGATCTCCATGGGGAAAGGCCAGACATGACTCTATAAAGGAAGAATAAATGACTAGAAAAACAGAAGTAAGAAAAATCTTGGAGCAATTAGCCCTAAGGAGGAGGCCTAGGGTCATGCATTGTCATAAACTACCTTTTACATAATGATAACAACAAAATCAAGTATGTACTATCACCTGTCATCCCACAAAATACCAAAATTCTTAAGATGACACATAACTTTGATGCCTATTACTTCTTCCTATAATTATCATTGTCCCTTGAATGTTAATTGCATACTAGATTATTAATCATTTCATAATAACTTATTACAAAATAGACATACACAAACAATTAACATTACAAACCAAACTTGTATTGCCCCATTTATCTTTTCTTCTAAAATAAAAGATGACACAGCTGAATATAAATGAGATATATTTTAAAATTCAATGGTAGTTTAACCAACAGTATGAACAATTGTTAAAATAAATGCATTGCCTTGAATGAAACAGGGGCTTTTTCAAACATAAATAATATAGAAAGTTCTTCCATGGATGATACTAATTCTCTAAATAGAACACATTGTTTTCGCATTGTAATATTCCATATTACAGCTCACATTAATTCTCTAAATATGACTCAACACACAATAGTCTCACATTTCAATATTCTGGGTAATGGTTGGTTATGTCAGAGAGTAAAGGTTATTACTTGATGTAATCTCTGCATTATCTTTTTACATACGATTTTTTATTAAATGTTCCCTTCCAGTATCAGAACTGACCTTTTACAGAAATCTCTACACCAGAGAAGAAATCAGTTTCATAAGGCAAAGGGGATATTAAAAAATAACAGAGCTTGTCGGGGTAACTATTGCATCTAGGTCTTGGATTTTGCTGTTTTTATATGTTGTTAATTTCCTGCATCTATAATTGATATTCAGATGTGAACTCATTAGGACAATGATAGGAAGCCCAAATCAACTAGATTAATGAAGCCTCAGACATATGTCAATACACTTGCACACTAATTATGAATTTAAAAATAAATAAGATCAAACTCAAGAAGAGAGTACTTCAAACACTATGGCTCTATACTCCAAATTCACCTCCTGCCCTCACCCTAAAATGGACTAGCTAGGGGCTTACAGCAGTTCTTAACCAATGGATCACAACCTCTATGGGGGTCACATATAAGATAGCATGCACATCAGACATTTATATTACAATTCATAGCAGTAGCCAAATTACTGTTATGAAGTAGTGATGAATAATTTTATGGTTATGGCAGGGGAGGTGGGTCACTACAATGTAAGGAACTGTTTAGTATTAGGAAGGTTGAGAACCACCAGGCTAAAGGTACATAGTTCATTGGTAGAGCGCTTGCCTAGTACATGAAAGGCTATGAACTTGATCTCCACTACTGCAAAGAAATAATGATAACAAATAGATGAAATGGGTTTGGTTAAAAAAAATCTAGAAATGGAGAATAAAAAGACTTGTGCTTTGTGTTGATGCTATGTCCTTCCCTCCTCCATCAATCTTCATGGGACTTCATTTCAGCTGCATTTCTGCTGGATTTAAAATGCTTAAAAGTCCTATTCAATTTTCCTTTTTCTTGGGAAGTAATGAAGTTCACTGACTCATTTTAGATGAGATAAAGAGATAGTTCTGCAAAATTTGGAAAAACATTTACAACTTTTCTGATAAAAAAATATGAAAAACTAAACTTAGATCCTTCATTATAAATATTTATAGGTGAAAACAAGGAATAACAGAGAAGCCAAAGGAATAGACTATGTTGATTAAAGCTAAACAAAGCAAAACCCCATCCCAAGCCGCACATGATGACAACGGTATTGGTGATAAAGGAGCATGTCATCAATATACATTGACAACAGTTGTAGGTTTTCCTCAACAGTGAGTCATCATGTAAGTAGTGGTTTCTGCCATGGTTGTTTTTCCATCTTTATCATAAAAATGAAGTTCTATATTGACCATCAATTCAATAGCAATGTTTTGATTCTTCAACTGTTTCTTGTTTTCTTTGAACTGTCAGACAACTAAAGTCAGAAAGTCAACCAAATCTTTCTTTGAGTTACTAATAAAATACCCTTTCTCCCAAGCCCACCTGAGCATACCTTGCACTTTATGCTTTCTATATCTATACTTATAAGGTACATCTATTCTTAAAGAGGAGACATTCCAAGATCAAATTAGGTGCTGCTAAGCATTTGTGAGTTAACAGTGGTTTCAGCAGCTCTGAAGTGGATCCATGGACCACAGATATCAGCATCCTCTGAGAGCTTGTTAAAAATGTGAACTCTCTGGCTCCTTCTCAGACCTACAAGATCAGAATCTGCATTTTAACAAGATCCTGAGATGTTCAATGAATATTAAAATCTGAAGTGTTCTGATTTTAAAAGAAGAAATGCTGAAAAGATGTTTCAGCAGGTAAAACATTTACTGTGCAAGCATTTGGGCTTGAAATTAACTATCCGGAGCCCACATAAAAGCTGAGTGGATATGCTAACCAGCCTGTGCAATACACACACACACACACACACACACACACACACACACACACACACACACACACCACGCACATGAATACACACATGCACACACATACAAAGGGGGAGGGTAAGGAGGCAGCAGAGAAAAAGTAGTCTCCACATAGCATACCCAAGTACTAGTGCAATGGGGCCTTTCTAGGTGAAATTCAGGAACTCAAAGACCCTAAAATATTCCCAACTGCAGGCCAATACTTCATATCCTTCAAACAGGACTCACAACATTTCGCTCCACAGGTTGAGATACATTTTAAGAAAAGAGAACTCTTTGAGAGCCTAAATCCGTATGTACCTACTTGTTCTGATTCCACAATTCCAGTTTTCCCAGCACCTCAGCATATCTTCCCATGGAAGGCAAGAATTTCCTAGGCTGGAGAAAGAGGAACAAACTGCAAAGCTGAGCCTCAAGAGCTGCATCCTCCATCAGCCCCCTCACACTCCAGTCCTTACAGAAGCACAAAACCAAGAGATGACCCCCTGAGAAAAAAGAAAAGACAGTTTCTTCAAGCCTGTGTTTCTCCAGTCAGACCTCAGAGCTCTTCTCTAGCATATGAATGACTGTATTGTCTTGTTAAGAGAGGAAGTTCTGAGTTCAAGTGCCAGCTTTTTCATTTGCTGTATAGCCTTAGACCAATAATATAATTGCTCACTTTCTACATATGGAGACTGGCCATAACAATATTTTCCACCTTGTAGAGGAACTGTATGGATTAAATAGATCAGCATGAGTGGGGGAGGGAGGTTTGTGGGTATGTGTGGGGTGTAATGGATTTCTAGCAATATCTGGCACCTAGGAAGAACTCAACAGCACCCACTGGTGTTATGACCATCACTATAATTATCATCATTACCATTATTGCTACATATCTCCAGGTTTAACCCTAAATTAGCACTCTCTGAATAGGATTGTTCAGCCATACACACATCCTCCACTGTTTCTCATCAGTCAATAATTCTCCATCTTTTCAAGAAGCCGATCTTTGTTCACAAGAAAAAAGAAGTGTATAAAGTACCATTTTAGGGCCCTTCAGGAAGTAGATTGTGATAAGCATGACTAAAAAGTTGTAGAGTCTTGGTGCCAGAAAAGGTCTCTAACATGCCAGGATGGCACTCTGTTCATGTAGAAATTAGTTAGCGACTCCACACTGAACCATCAAACCCTCTTCCCTTTCCAAAGGCCTATAAGCTCCCTCCATTTAATAATTAATTCTAGAATTTTGAGAGAATTCAATTTCCAGCTTGAGGTTAGAGCTTTGGGGAAATGAGGACATTTTCCAGTCTTTGTCTAAATTCTCTCCGATTGTCATTTTTCGGTGTCAAAAGACATAAATCCATTTATAGCAATTTGTGGCTCTCTTACGATCACCCCACTTATCTCTAGCTTCAAGTCCTCTTAGCCAAATGCATTCTGACCTTTCTGTACTGCTTCAACTGCCACTGGTAGTACATTGTTAGGACCAAACAGTCAGGCTAATCTCATCCTTGTTGATAGGTAGCAAAAATAAAATGAAAAACTTAGCTTTATTTTTTTTCATCAAACCTTGATTCTTTTGTGGTTAAAGTCATTCTGATCACCATTTTACAGGTTTCTACTTGTTCTTTGATAAATTAGAAAATGTAGAGTGAGACGTTGCACCTAAAACTGAGAACAGAGAAGCCCCATGTAGCTCTGCACTCTAAAAAGAGCCTTGAGGGGAATGAGGAGATGGCTCAGTGCGTACACTACAAATAATCCTAGGACTGGGAAGAAAGAAACAAGAGGATCTTTGGGGATTTCTGGCCAGCTAGCTTAACCAAATTGCTGAATTTCAGCTTCATTGAGAGGCCCTGTCTCAAAAAACATGGTGGAGACTTGTTAGGGAGTCATCTAACACCAACCTCTGACCTCTACATACACCAGCATGCAACTGGCAAGTGGTTTAAGCAGGAAACTCCACCTCCCTATAGTCAAAAGTTTTCTCTGCTCCCACCCGGCCTCATGGTCCCACAGCTGCTTATAAAATAATCACTCAGATTATTTTATTTACAGACTGTATGGCCTATGGCAGCCCTCTTGCTAGCTAGCTCTTATATCTTAATCCATTTCTATTTATCTATGTTTTGCCACGTTTTGTTGCTTTATCGGTCTGCTGGCATGTTGCTCCTTGGACAGCAGGCTGACGTCTCTCCCCCGACTCCGCCTTTCTCTTTCCTGTCTCTCTTCTTGGATTTCACATCTACCTCTAAGGTGCCTTACCAAAGGCCAAAATAGTTTTATTTATCAACCAATCAGAGCAACTCAAATTCACAACATATAGAAAGACATCCCACAGCACTTCCCCTTTTCTGTCTAATCAAAAAGGAAGGTTTTTAACTTTGACATAGTAAAATTACATATACTAGAACAGTTATCAAGCAGGAATTAGTTATAATATCTAGTCTATTTGTATTTGGCAAAATTAAAGAAAATATTCTATCTATCCTATATTTGTGAGTCAACATTTCATATCTAATTTATCTTTTATCATAACCAAGGAAATGTATAATTATTATTTAGTGTTCAACAATATCAAAGACTCCAGAAGGATATAATATTACTTAAGTAAACAGAAAGTGCTTTGTAAGCAACTTCCAAAATTCAGGAAATGACATAGACAACTGACTTGCAGAGAACACCCTCAAATCACAAAGCTATGAGGTCCTCCCTGCATCCTAGTGGGCAGAGCCCTGAGAAGCTTGCCTTTGAGTGGAAGGCAGGAAAATGGCAGACTTCTTGAGCTTGAGCAGGGCATGTAGAAGTCCCTGGTCACTGATGCCCAGAAGAAAAAAGGAAGGAGAATACAAGGTAAACGCTTTAAGGAAAGTTTTGTTTTGTCTTCATTAACAGTTTTTTGTTTGTTTGTTTGTTTGTTTGTTTGTTTGTTTGTTTGTTTAGTGGGTTCTACCACTGAGCTAAATCCCCAAACCCCAGTTTTTGTTTAATTTTTATTATGTTTATTTATCTCCTTGGAAGGGAGTGTATGATGATATATTGTGTACTCCAATGAAGCTTGCCTGAGGATCAGAGGACAAAGCCAACTACTATATTAAACATAGAAGTCAGGCAGTGGTAGCACATGCTTTCAATCCTATCATTTGAGAGGAAGAGATCCACCTGGATCTCTGTGAGTTCAAGGCCATACCGGGAACAGAGCCAGGCATGGTGGCACACACCTTTAATCCCAGCACTAGGAAGGAAGGAAGGTGGCAGGGCACAGAAAGGTTTATAAGGCGTGAGTAAACAGGAAGTCTCTCTCTTGAGGCTGAGGATTTCGTAGAGGTAAGAACTTGTGGCTGGCTGCTCTGTTTCTCTGATCTTTCAGCTTTCACCTCAATATCTGGCTCTGGGTTTTCTATTAATAAAACCTTTTAAGATTCATGTTATATCCCCCGCCTCATGAAAAAGAATTTGGAGTGCCTCCCTTTCTATACCTTTGAGAAGATCTGCCATAAGGGCAGACTGCAAGGGCCAATACCATGAGCTATCACTCCACAAAGTATTGCTACAATCAGAAAAACAAGCAATCACAAATGGTAGAGCCTAAAATGGAGCAGCTGCTTCAGAAAACAGTCTGACAGTTCCTCAAAAGGTCAAAGACTTACTATAGGATGCAGCAATTCCATCCCTGGGTACATACCTAAGATAACTGAAACCATATGTTCACATAAAAATATGTGTGTGAATATTCACAGCAGCTTTTTATTCATAACAGCAAAAATGTAGAAGCCAAGGACTGAGAATGTAGTTCAGTCATAGAACACTTCACTGGAATGAGTAAGGCCTTGGATTCTATCCCCAGCACCACAACAAAAGTAGAAACAACTCAAATGTCCACCAACAGACAAATGAATGAATAAAATATAATCTGCACAGTGGAATAAGATCCAGCCACAAGAATGAAAAGTCGATACATGCTACAACATGGATGAACTTTGAAAGCACTGTACTGTGTCTCACGGTGTGCTGTTTTACTATCTACATGTCCTAGTTGATAACCATCTTGACCAAAATCAATTTAGGGAGAAAGAGGTTTATTTGACTTATGCTTCCAAGCCATAATACATCACTAAAGGAAGTCAGGACAGGGACTCAAGCAGGAGCAGAGGCAGGAACCATAAAGGAATGCTACTGACTGGCTTGCTCTGGCTCCTGATCAGCCAGCATTCTTCTATAACCCAGGACCTTTTGTCCAGGTGTAGCACTGCCCACTGTAGCTGGACGGCCTACATCAATTAGCAATCAAGAAAATGACCCACAGACACACTCATGGACCAATATGACCTAGGCAGTCCCTCAATTGAGACTCCCACGGATACTCTGGACTGTGCCAACTAGACAGCTGAAGCTAGGAGACCTAGGATTGGTTGCAAGAGAAGGTGGTAGATGATAGGTGAGCAGCACAGGGTTCTTTCTTATTGTCATCATTGTTATATTGTTTTGTGGTTTGATTTGGGAGGGTTTAAGACAGAGTCTCAATATGTAGTATAAGTTGGCCTCAAACTCAATTCTCCTGCCTCTGTCTTCCAAGTGCTGTGGTTACTGGAGTGATCCTCAACACCTTGTCATGGTTTCTTCTGAAACAGATGAAAATGTACCAGAAGTAATTCTGGAGAGAGTTGCACAACTTCATGACTGTAGTAAAAGCTACTGAATTGCATACTTGAAGTGGGAAATCTCCTGATATGATAATAACATCTTAATAAGGCTGTTGCAAAACAAGAAAAAAAACAAAGTAGGGTGAGTAGAAAAGAAAGAAAATAAGAGAAAGAAGATGCAGTATTGGTGAAATTATTAAGGCCACTCTACATAGTTAAAAGGGAGGTTTATTTTGTGGGGTAACTTACAAATGGAGGGATAGGTAGGTTGTAGGGTCTGGCAAAGGTATGGCGCAGTCCAGTGTTCTCTGGAGAACTCTGCTCAGTCTACCTCCAGCGTCCAGAGTCCAGGAACCAAGAGAGCTCCCACATCCAGAACTCCAGTCTTCAGCATCCTCTCTCAGCCCTGCCTTGTAGGCATGACCATTACCGAAGCCTTAATGGGGGTTGGAACTTTGAGGCCAAGGCTGGAATGGCTACCCACTACAATGAGAGACAGAATCCTCACATGCTCCTTCATGAAAATATCAGAGATCCTCAGCTAAATTAAATAAATCAAAATAAATAAATAAAAATAAAAAATAATTAAATAAAATATCAGAGAATGATGAGTGAGCGCTGGGGGATTTGTAATATTTTGTGACCATAAAAGATAACATCTGCTTTTGCCTAGAGGTATATAACAGAGGAGGGCAAGACAGATGCTGAAACAACCCAACTTCACATGACAGTAAAGGGATGTAGCAGTGGCCAGGCCTGCTTACCAGTTTGGTAAGGTTAAGAGTGAAGATGTCCTCAGGCCAAAGAGGCATTAATAAGGAAGAAGGTCCTTGGGCTTGGACAATTATGACCACTAGAACAAAGCCGAGGCTTCAAGTACACATAGAATAGTGGTAACTGAGGGAGAGGGAAGAAAAGGCAATGCAAGCCTGATCTCCCCCATCAGGACCTATAGGGTGGACAGGGGGGTACAGTGTTTCCCAACCTTTATTCTTCCTCTGAATTGCCTGAGGAGCTTATTAAAGTGCATGTCTGAAATCGTGGGACTAGAGTAGCGTCTACATTTCTAATAAGATCCCAGATGACTCAGGTTTTACTGGTGTAAACCACCACAACAGCACATCTCTGAGTCATTAATTATAATTTGTATCCTTACATTTGTGTGGGTGATAGCAAACACCTTTTGCTTATGTGGATTACAGCTGTTGATATTTACTGTTTTTGAAATTAAATTAAATTTGATGTTTATGTACTGATGAATTCAGTTAAAATAACAATGAAACCAAATATGTTATGCAAGTAAAATTTTATGAAAAATAATTGTTTTCCAAACCAAAAGAATCAGTGAGTGGCCTTGTAATAGTTTTGGCAAATTTCTAACTTAGAAGATAGTGGGATTCTTACTTCTGCTTCTGCATTCAATCCTTTCCAATCTGTTGGTTTTATTGAAGATTTAACCTCTTGCAGGTATATAGTTACAAAAAGGAATATGGGCTGGATCAATTATTCAGTGGGTAAAGTGAAGTGGCTGGGTTCAGATCCCCAGCAACGATTTAAAAGTCAGGCATTGTGGGTGTCTGCAGCCACACTGATGAAGGGCAGAGACAGGCAGTTCTTAGGGCCTCACTGGCTAGCGCTAGCTGAAATAGAGAGTTTCAGGTTCAGTGAGGGGTTCTGTCTCAAAGAAAAATGGGGAAAGTGATAGTCACAGAGGGAGACATCCCCATATCTTCCACTAGCCTCCACATGTGGGTGCACACACATACAGAGAGAGAGAGAGAGAGAGAGAGAGAGAGAGAGAGAGAGAGAGAGAGAGAGAGAGAGGGAGGGAGGGAGAGAGAGAGAGAGAGAGAGAGAGAGAGAGAGAGAGAGAGAGATTTTTAACAACCTTTTAGTGATATAAATATTCGGTTACACTGAGAACCCCATTTGTTAAAAGTTTGTTGCTTTGTGGAATCTGAAACCATAGTGGTGCACTTTCCACACCCTGTGATATAAAAAAAATCAACTGGCCAATTATGCACCATGAATGGACTTTTCACATGATTTTGTAACATTAGTAACTTTTAAAAATGGATTTTATGCAGATGTTCCAAATGTTGACAGATTTCATTATACAATTTTAAAATGTGGCGTTTGTTAATGCCATTGTTAATCTTACCACTCAGCTCCCTGGGAAAGTTTGTCAGTACTGGAATGCTTTTAAATGCATAGTAGTGGAGATGAGTCTTTTGAATTTTTTATTTTTTTTTCTGGAAAGCTCAAATTTTATCACTGACAACAAATGCTGTCCATTGTTTTCCTTGAAGTGGTAAGCCTTATTCCACTCATTTGCAAGAAAGTAGCTGCCAAGTCTAAATAACCAGAGTTTATTAGTCAGGGATATTTTGTAAGTGAAAGTGATGTTTCATGAAAATAAGTAGCATTTCAGCTTGCAACTCAAACACCCAAATAGATATTTGGAGACAACAATTATATTCCAATATACAAAGAAGGTACCTCATGTATTCATCTCATTTTGTTTACACAAAATTGTCAAAGGTCAATATTTAGTATATTTAGTCATTTTTGCTGTTTCACTAAGGGCACTCTTCATCAGAATTGGAGTCTACTCCGGTTTGATTTGTTGCAACGAGACTACCGGGACAAGTAGAACTACTGTTTGGGGCCACTTCTGAGGTTCTGGCGGTTTGACCCATCACTACTTTTGCACCATCACTGAAAATACCAGCATACTGGAAATGGTAAGTGACATCTTAGTATTAACCTGAAGACAGTTTTGATCTTGCAGAACAATGAAAGGAACTTATCACAAGCCCTAAGGAATTTATCACATACCTCACAAGAAAGCTAACATGTGGAGGGGCTGCCACCAGAGAGCACAGAGGACTGGCAGTGTGTACCAAAGCTGCAACAATTAAGTGAAAAAGTGACAGCAGCCCATTAAATATAGAGACCTCTGTCCCCTTTCTTCCCTCATCACTCCACAACAAAGTCTGCTTGAACACACCTACTCTATCAGACACTCTTCAAAGCGTTTGGGAAACACCAATGAAGAATGGGTGAATCTGTTGGTGAGCCTGATGAGCTAAGGCCTGAAAAAGGCACTGGATGTACTTCAGAACTAGACCAGGCCACTCCGACTCAACTAAGCCTTGGGCTTGGGCATGAGAGGAAATGAGAGCGAGATCAAAGTTAAGATTGAAAACTTTTTTAACTGAACTGGACTCCTAATAATCAAAAATGACCAGAAAGTTATGGAATCTGCTCCAAAAAGTTATTAAGAAAACATGAATGGCAATAAGACAGCTGGGAACAGGGATAGAAGCTAAATAAAAGACTTGTGTGTTTCTCTCCCACTGAGCTGAGACTTTCCATTCATAATGCATACATATCTCAACTAATTGAAAAGCTCTCTATGAGACATGCCATATTTCTTTTCTTCCTTGTCAACATCATATAATCTTTCTATTCAACAAAGTTTGATTAAATGTCTACTGTGCTCGGCACTCTTAAAGGGGTTTGGAAAAAATGGAAAAATATACCGAGATCCTTTGGTGGAGCTTACTTTTGTGAATGTTACTTGTTAAAGCTTTTTTTTTTTCAATCACACATGCTCAACTGCAAAGTACTCTAAAATCTTGAAGCAACATGGTAGGGCTCAGTGTGACTCAGCTAAATACTATGAGTGATCCATAGATTAATCTTAAAACACATAACTATTGACCTATAACTTAACGTCCCAGGCCCTGTCCAGCTGGCTTTAATAGTCAACATTACCTGATAATCTATTAGGCATAAGTCCCAGAGCAGAAAGCTCAGGGAAAGACAAAAATGGCAGCATCTTGGGTTAGGAAGATGGTGTAGTGGATAAACTCTTGTTGCACAAGTATTAAGTTAGAAATTTGGATACAAAAAATCCATGGAAAAGCTAGCAAAGCCAGGCAGGCATAGTAGACAGCTGTAATCTTGGCACTCGGGAAGCAGGGTCAGAAAGTTCCAGGGCAAACTGGCTAGCTAGACTATCCAGAATTGGCAAATCCAGAGTTCAGGGAGAAACTATCTCAATAAATAGAGTGATCTAGGAAGATAATTGACATCGACTTCAGGCACACACACACATACACACACAAAAACCATGCAAAACTATTAAGTTTAAAAAAATAATGTCTTTGGAGCCTCTTGGACAATCCAGACCAACAACTCAAAAGAAGGCCTCTCAAGCCTAGTGCTCTGTTTTTGTTAGAATAATCTATGGTTCTTATGAGGTGGGGGAGTGTTGTCAGCCCAGATAAGAAATTTTCATTTAAACTACATAGGCAATGCAGATGTGCATGTATTGTAGGTATTTCAGGTAGTTAGTTAATAGTATGACTCTATGGATTTTCAGCTATCCTTACTATTGTTTTACCCAACTTCTTTATCTTCATTCCCTTCCCTAATTAGAGCCCCCTATTTTTCCATTTCCACCTTCATTTGTACCCTGCTAGTCCCCTCTCTATCATCCCACCCACCCATCCCTGCTGCAAAACGGTCCCTTTTTATCTTCCTGTTTCCACACTTACTCCAGGCTATACTCCTATCTGCAGATTTGGAACTAGGAAACTCACTCAGATAAGAGAGAACATGTCTTTCTGGGTCTGAGGTACCTCATTAAATAAGCTCTTTTTTGCCCTTGGTTGCCTCCCTGTTGCTGAAGAAGACATCATGCAGTTCAGACAGGGAGCCCAGAGAACTCGAGCTGGATCTGACCTGAAAGCCTCATCCTGGAGGACTAGATTTCATGGTACCTGAAGGTGCCTTGCAAGCTTCCAAGAAAGGGAAGCAACTAACAGTACTACCCAACTATGATACCTATGAACCACATCAATGACCAGAATGGCACAATAACTGTAAAGGTACAGTAATGGCATGTGTACTTTGGTGATAACCAACAGCTCTCTAATTGGCCTTTCCCACTAAATGGAAAATCATGCCTGGAACTGGAAACTTAGCCAATTACCTGGGGCTAGTAAAGTCATGGACCTTGGAGGAGAAACTACAACCACTGATACTTTACTGAATCAGCATAATCCCTAACTACATTCTAAATATTCATCCTTATATCTGCAGTAAAGTGTAGCTCTCACTCCCATCAAGAAACCTTTTCTTTGCAACAGATAAATACCATTATATAAAACTACAACCAATCACAGTACAGACTTGTGGAGCCCTGTCTGAACAGATACAAATATAATACAATTCCTATACCCAAGACTCAAGGATCATTGCATAAGGGGGAGAGGGGGTAAAACGATTGTTAAAACCAGGGGAACAGGAAGTTGGCTATGAGATCGTGTCTCATAGAAATGTCAGAAGATAAACTCATAAAGTCTCACCAACATGGCTGCCTAAAATGACCTAAACAAGGATGACACCAATAAATGTGTTAACATTGGACATGGGAAAGCCCAGGAGGTCTCAGAACCTACACAAAGAACTACAGGCAACTATAAAAAGCTGAGAGCAAGAGAAATAGTCTTCTTTAGGGAAGAGCACGCCAATTGGCTCTCCAATGCCAAATGGTCAGCCCTGAAAACATACACATATAAGTAATATTGTACAGACGGAGCATTTTGTATTCATATATTTAGGAATATATGTGTCTGTGCAACAACAATTAAAGAATATGAGACCCTGAATTTGAATACAGAGAAAGGGGAGGCAACTGAGGGTTAGCAGAGAGGAAAGGGAAGGGAGAAATAATGTAATTATATTATAATCTCAAAATTTGTTTAAATATTTAAAAAAGAAAAATCAGTTTCCAAATCGAGATGACACTTCAGAATAGACTCAAGACAAATGACAGTTAAGTAGATCAATTTCTTCTGCCTCCTGGACATTTTGAGGGTATGTTTAAGGGTCATTTCAAGATCATTAAAGACTGAATCTAGAAAGGCAATTGGTATGTAATAAAAATAGAATCAACTCCCTCCGAAAAGGTTTGTCCACCATTGTTCTTTGTTCCCTATGACTTTCTCAAAGTTGTCTCTTAATAGCCAAAACCTTCAATTTGGAGCACAAGCACAGCAATGTGTGGGACCCATAATCTCCTTTAGTCTGTTTTAAGGAGTAGTATATACCCCTAGCCCGCAAAAGGCCATCAAGTACTGACAGATGAGCCTGGACAGACCTCATTATACCAAATATTATACAAAATCCTCTCCAAGTTTATTTTAGCTCAACACTTCCAGCCACTCTGCTAACTGAACACATGACAGTCCTATTTCATTCCTATCCTTTTCTCTCCCCACACACGAAACTCACTTGGAACAGATCAGTCAAGGTTAGGGTTAGTTAACTTCTCTTTGTCTCCTAGTTCCCTTGGCACACTCTGATTTCCCAAAGAGATCTAACTTGGAAACCCAATCTGGCTTTCTACCCCACCTCAGCTTGAACCCTGGAAGAATTAGCCAGAAGATTTAAGGGAAATACAAAGTCCCTGGAAAATGTTGGTCCAATAAATAAAATTACTAATAGCATTACATTTAATAATCGTAAAAATTTCAGAGCAAATGTTCTAAACAATGTCATAGTATTACATCATTTACATTGAATTGTCCTAGGATGTTGGTTAAAAGTGCAGAGTACCGAGTTCACCCCAGAGCAGATGTCTAAGCAAACAAGGATTTGATTACAGAAAGTCTGAGAGAGGATCCCAGAAAACACTAAGGAAATGAGAGAGAGGAGAGAAGACAGACAAAAAGGGTGCATGTGCAAGTCAGATACTACTGTGGTCAGCTGGAGCTCAATCCCACCAGGAACTTTAGGAAAGATAGAGTGCACATATGTCAGAACTATGCCGCTGAATAGGAAAGGCCAACATATCTGAACAGGGCTGCCATCTATATTATGAGAAAGTTGGTCATAGAGCACAAAGAAAATGTAATATAATTTCATTGGATTTCTGACTTCCTAAGGGCTCCATGACTAAGAAAATCACCTCTATCTTATTATCCCAACCCACACCAAAAAAAATTCTAATTTTAATAAACCCTCTCTTTTCTTACAATAAAAATATAAGACTTGAACCTACTCTTCACCATTATAATCTCTGAGCTGAATTTCTATTTTGTACCAAGGGAGATATTTTAGAAAAACCCTGTGAACTTAAATAGGAAAAGTGATTCATTGGCATGTAAGGTCCGTTACATGTTTATGTCAAGATGGAGAAATCAGATGGTGCTAAATGTTCTGTCAGGTCAATACTTGATGACTTCATAGCTTTCACCAGCATTTTTAGTGGTTCAACATTTAGCACTCAAGTCTAGGAGCTTTTTGTCAGCTCTTTGTGAAGGGGAAAGCCAAGGAGATGCTATTGAAAGGTTTGGTTTTTTTTTTTTTTCTTCAAAAGATTAGTTAATGCACTAGGGCATGGATTTCATTACATGATCACATAACACTGAGCAGCAGAACATATAGTGAGTGATCTAAAAATAATTACTGCTCAGATGTCAATTAGCCAAAAGTTGGCCATGAGCTGGGCTTGGAAATGTGACACTGGGGGCTAAGAATGCACTTTCCTAGGACCCTTAGCTTTGGAATGACTGCAGGTTAGACAGGAATAAGCTCAAACTCTTCCTACTTCAGTTCTCACTCCCATTCCCTCCTACTTTCCATAGTCATCCCTCCCATTGTACCTAGCAGGAGCTGCAAATGGTCACTACATGGCTGTCGTCATCCTTTCCTAGACTTGGAAGGCGTCTTAGTCCACTAAATACCAAAACAGAGTTGACTTAATGTCTAGTTGTGTTAGACACTGTGCTCTTCCTAGAATACTGCCTGGCTTAGAAAAGTGCAAGGAATAAACAGAGACCAAAGGAGGGAATGAGAATTTGGAAATGGTACATGTAGTCTTGATATGGTATGATAGAAAGACCTTTTGTTTCTGTGGTCTTCCACTCCAAAACATAGCTTCAGTCCAATCATATGAAAAACATCAGACAAATTTCAATAAAAGGGTATCTTACAAAATACCACAGGCATGCTTTCAATGACCTGGTTACCAAAACCAAGAAAAATATAAGAAACTGTCATAGCTAAGCCTAAAGAGACATGACAACCAAATGTAACCATGGTGTCCTGGAGAGGATCTTTAAAAAGGAAAGTAACATTGGAAAAACCAAGGAAATCTGAACAAACCATGGGTTTGGTGAAGACAAATGTTTCCAAATATGTTAACAAATATGCCACGCTAACATAGGAGGATACTAATAGAGAAATTGTATGCTGAGGAGGAGGGAAGGAATGAGGCATAGAAGGATTATTATCTTACTTTTGGCTTCATTTTTCCATAGATACAAAATGTTCTAAAACAGTCTATTTAAAAATTCAAGAGAGGAAGGAAGAAGAAAAATAAAGGAAGGGAAGGGAGAGAAAAAAGGGAGGGATGGAGAAAGAGAGGGAGTGGAGAAGGACAATAACAGAGGGAAGAAAGGAAATGTAGCACTAACTGTTCTATAGGTAAGGGCCAAACCTTTGGCATGAACACAAATGGGAAATTCTACTATTGTTTTTGTATTTATCATTGTGCATGTGTGTATATGGTCTGAGAAGGAGGGGACATATGTAGAGGTAGAAGAGAGCCTTCAGGAGTGTATGTTCTCCTTCCACAGTGGATTCTGGGGATGAAATTCAGGTCACCAGGCTTGTTCAATAAGTGTTTTTACCCACTGAGCCATCTCAACCGGCCCCATAAATAGGAAATTCTTGCAACACACAGTGTAGGTACAGATAACAGGCAATTGCCCCACAGTGTTGCTAGCAAGAATTTAAGATCAAATCTGTGCTTTAACCCTGAGTGACAAGATGTTATGTACCAGATCACTGCCTTATTTGATTGGTTATGGAATTTAAAATAGACCCACTATTCCAGGCTCATTTGTCTTAGGAGACATCCTGTTGTTTTCAGACTGCCAATACTGCTAAGAAAAGTCAGAGAAGTCATGGGTCCTGTGTCTGTCTAGGTCTCTGTACCATTATTTATAGGGTTTGCATGACTTTTTAGCTAATTTGAGAGAAAATAGAAGTAAAAGCTGACTTGTCATCTTCCTCATACTTGTCTTCAGACTAGAATCTTTTCTAGTCCCTCACTCAGTAAGAACTAGCTTGAGCCAGCCATTGCCTTATCTGATAAATTCTGCTGTCTTCTTCCGTTCTAAATGTCTGACCTACCCAGTGAAGCAATGAGCATTGAGGGCCCTCTCCAGGATGGTAACCTTGGGAGATACAGACATGAATTCTGGGAGTTGAGATCACACCATCAATGGCAGAGTTACTTTCAGACTTCCCTATTGCAAGGTTAGCAGAGAAGATAAGCAGTGATCAAAAGACCAAGGCCCTGGTGGTTTCACAACTTCTTCAACACACAGTTCTGTTTCCTTTTCTCCACCTACTTTTACCAATGGCTGGGTCTCTGGTCTGTTGGAAGGTAAATACTAGGTCAATAGGAGCCTCAGTGATTAACGTAAGTGTGGTTCAGACTCCAAGACCCTCCATTTTATTTCAGTCCTGTCTCCAACCAATTAGAACACTCTTTTGCATTCATACTGACAGATACTTCAGAGTGGTGACAGCCCCAAAAAACGCTGATGAATTGTTCATGCCTTTTATTCCATTCATATCAACAATAACTAGCAACTTAGAACTAACTAATATGGCAAGAAAGGCAGTGGGAACTTAACAAATGGCTCTCCCTGGTATTTCCCAGGGTGCTTTTCTTGCTTGTCTTAGAGCTTCCATCGGTTGGATTTTTTTACATTTCAAATTCACAAGTTCACAAGTTGGAGTCAACATGGAGGGAGGGGGGCAGATTGGAAATTATTTAGCTAATACCATACAGCTAGCAAAAGTTCATCAAATAAGAATCAAGATCTAATAGCAAGTAAACTCGTGTTCTTCCTTCTTGGCCACAATCCTTTCTAAAGTTTCACTCTCCCCAGGTACCACTGCTAACACCTTTAACCACTAAATATGTCTCTATCCTATGTTTCTTTCTTGAGTTTCAAGTCAATTTGTACAATGTCCCACATATACTTCAAGGCCAACATAGACTAGAATGAACTCATTATGCCTCCTCTAATCCAGCCCCTCCTGAGGGACTTCCGCTTGCAATAAATAGCACCACAGTACAGTCAACTAGCAAATCAGAAGTGTGGAATTCTTGTGCCCTTTTTCTACATGCTGCCACAATCAACTAACTTTCTCGGGGCTTCAGCCTAAATAAGTCTCCAATCTCTCTGCTGCTTCCTCTCCCCATCCTCTCAGTCCTTTAACTACAGTCCTACCTTTTATCTACATTGATCCATAAGTCTAATTCCATCCTTCATTCTCAGCCTCAAATTCTTCTCTACTTGGCCAAATCATCCTCTTACAGCGCCACAACTCCAGCTTTCTCGTCTCACAACTGGGACTTTATCTCTGGTACATTGTATCCAGCAGATTGAAAGTACATTGCTTTTGCAAACATCCATGCAGCACTTGCCTGACTGCCCTCTACCCACTTCAAGCTTCAATTCAACAACCACTGTCACTTCCTCTATGAATGTGCAATGGCACATCCCCCCAACCCCAGCACTCACATACATAGTTGTTTACGATCTTGTTTGCCTTTGTACTTGAACTTGATTCTTATCACCTTGAATTTAAATTCTTTGGTCAAATGCCTGCTCCCTACCAATATTCTGGAAGATCCCTGAGAACAAAGACTAGGCTCTACTCATCAGTGCATCTGCAGCAGCTAGCCCAGTGGTCATAAATACACATCTGAGTTATGCTGGACTATGTTACCAGTGAACTGTAGACCCACTGAAGGACAGAGTAAAATGAATCCACTCCAAACCCTGATACCAAGGCTTGAGGGTGAGATGACTTGTTTAATTGCAGAATAATTTGGCAACAAGAGTAACACATAGACTCAAATATCCTGAGTAGAGCCACTCCTTTATCAATTCAACTTCTATTATTCCTCATTGTGTCTCAGATTGAAAGCATGAGAGTCATTGAGCCTGTCAGTGTCTGTTTCCACTCATAGTCAACGGAAATTACTAATGCCTTCCTTTCCTATAGCATGGGGATTGTATTTAACTATGGTCGAGTGCTATCTGTAAAAATGCTTTGACTTCAGAGCCATACCACAGCCGAGACTCAGCAGCCCGCCACTTTGATTTCAAGTTCTCAGTTTACTCTCTCACTTCCTCTATTGACTTTCTTCCCCTGCAGCCTGCAAGCCAGCAGAAGCGAGAGGAGAGATTTGTGATTTCCTCTTCCACTCCAGCTCCACTTAACTAAGGAATAAAATAGAACAGAGGTCCCTGTACCACAGCATTAAAATACTGTCATTAATGACTAAGCCTTCAGAACAGGAGTAAAAGGGGGTTCAAGTTTAGAGTCTTGCACTGGAAATGATTATGACACTACTTAGAAACTCCATTTTTATCCATATGTAAGTAAATACCTCATATAAAACAGCCTACCAAACCCAGGAGATTTTTTTTAAAGTTCTAATCTCTTTAAAAAAATGAGAGAGAGAGAGAGAGACAGAGAGACAGAGAGACAGACAGAGAGAAACAGACAGAGAGAGACAGAGACAGAGACAGAGAGAGCTTGGAGCTTGGGGGCTAGAAAGATGGCTCAGCAGTTAAGGGCACTGACTGCTCTCCCAAAGGACCCCAGTTCAAATCCCAGCACCCCTGGACCAGTCTACTCTGGTGACCAGCCTAGTAAATAATCTAGCTGTCATCATAGAGCCTTTGTCCAGTGACAGATGGAGGCAGATGCAGAGATCCATGGCCAGGCACCAGGCTGAGCTCCGGGAATCCAATTGATGAGAGAGAGGAGAGATACTGCAGGCAAAGGACGGCGAGATCATGATGGGAGGACGTGCAGAGATGACTGGCCACACTAGTGGAAGCCCATGAACTGTGGACTGGTGGCTGTCGAGCCCCCATGGGACTGGACTAGACCTCTGGATACAGAAGACAGTTGTTTGGCTCAACTGTTTGGGGGGCACCCAGGCAGGGGTATGAGGATCTGTCCCCTGGTCTATGGGCAGGCTTCTGGAATCCAGTGCCTGTGGTGTGACACCTTGCACAGCCTTGGTGCAGTGGGAAGGGGCTTGGACCTGCCTAGGCTCAGTGTGCTGGGCTTGGGTAACTCCCCATAGGAGACGTCAGTTTTGGGGATGTGGGGATGAGAGGTGGCTTGAGAAAAGAGGGCTGGGGGTGGAAGGAGAGAGGATGGGGGGGTCTGTGGATAGCATGTGGAGTGAGTAGAAAATTTCTTAATAAAGAAAAATGAAAAAAAAAATCCCAGCACCAATATGGTAGCTAAAAACTGTAACTGCAAGATCTGACACCCTCACATAGACACACATGCAAGCAAAACACTAATACATATAAAATAAAAGTAAGCAAATTTAAAAGAGAGAGATTGGAATTTAATGTGAAAAAGAACAATGTTGCAAAAGACAAAGAAAGGCGGTTGAAGTGTTTCAGATTTAAGGAGACTGAAAAGACATGATAATCAAGTGTGATAAATGACCTACCACTCAATTCTATGTTGGAGAAAAATGCTGTCATAAAGGACATTATCAGATCCACTGACAAAAGTGATATAAGGACCATATAAATGTGTTTATATCAATATTAAGCTGATTTGGGTTGATAATTCTAGTAAAAACTCATGCTAAAATATTTAAGAGTAAAGAATCATAGTATAAGTAACTTACTCTTATATGATTTGGGAAGATACTGGGAGAGAAATGGTAAATAGGTAGGTAAATTGATGGATGAATTATCTAGAAATAAAATTAGATAAAATATTTACAGTCAGTGAATGTAGCTAAAACCTAGTAAACTATGCAGATGCCCTTTCTACTATTTTTCCTGCTTTCTGAAACAGAGGCTCCATATCCTAGACTGGCCTGGAACTCACTAGGAAACCCAGACTAATCTCAAGCCTACAATTCTCCTGCCTCAGCTTCCCAACTGTTGAAATTATATGTGTTGCTTTTTTTAATTCTTGCAGCTCTTCTACAAGTCTGAAAGTAAGTCCAAATGAAAGTTTTTTTTTAAATATGCTTGAGCAAGACATTACATTTGTGATATTTGAGTTCAATACTCATGTGTCTACTTATCATATATATAGATATAGATATAGATACATGTATACACACACACACATATGTGTGTGTGTATATATATGTATATATATATACATATATATATATATATCTTCAGTAACCATGTTCTTTGTGCGATACTAAAAGGTACAAGGGCTAAAGAGACAAATAAGCCTAATTTTTGTCTAAATAGCTTCTTTCTAGTTCAGAAGAGAAGACCTGAACACATAAAGTCCTGATCATCAAGAGGGTAGTAGCCACAAAAGGAAGGGGGCAAAATGTTAATTCTGAGAGTTACAGGGGAGGCAGAATATGAGAGAGCCCTTTCATCTAGAAAGGCACAGAAAAAGAAAAGTCACCAACAGCAAAGTGGACAGAAAAGGCTGAGTGGTAAGGAGGGAAAACACAAACAGCATAATTCCAAAGCTTTTGCAGGGAGTGGTGTCAAAGATCAGGGTAAGAAATGTTGCTTGGGGTCAATTGAAGACACCTGGAAATGCCAGATTAAGGAGTTTGGACTTCGGAAAGGCCAGAGGTCAGCAATCTCTTAGAAGTTCTGAGCCCTTTTTCTTCTGTTTCTAGACAACACAGATAAAAGGCTGGTTGCTAATGATTGTGCAAGAACACTAAGAAGACTCCAGTATTTGGACACCTCTCCCTCATGCTACATTTGAAAACAGAACTATCTTATTGCTCACAATTTTGTACATTTGGTTATTTTATTTCACTTTGTGTGTGTGTGTGTGTGTGTGTGTGTGTGTGCATGTGTGTGTGTGTGTGTGTGTATGTGTGTGTATATGTGTAGGTGAGCATGTACCACAGCATGGTGTGCATGTGTAGCTTGTAGATACAACTTGGAGGAGCTGGTTCCCTCTTTCAATCATGTGGGTCCCAGGGACAGAACTCAGGTTGTTGCCAGGCTTAGTGGCAAGTACCTTTACCTGCTGAGCCATCTCACCAGTTTAGTTTAATGAATTTTAATTAGTTATCATAAGCCTTGCCTTAACATATAGATGTTTTCAGTTATGTTGTCACCCTGTGGAGGATTGACTTGATCCTAATTAATTGGGGTAAGAAGATGTGCCTACTGTGGGGGGCACCATTCCCTAACTGATATCCTGGACAATATAAAAGGAAAATGAAAAGTGAGCAGCATACATCCCTTCCCCACTCTCTGCTTCCTGGGTGTGGATACAATATAACCAGCCAGCCTCTTCAGGCCTCTCTCCTCCATCAAAAGATGACACTGATAAAAATTCTCCTTAGAACACCAGATTACAGCCTAAAGGAATAACGTTGGGTTGTGTCCCAGAACTACAAGAGCTCCCCAGAAGAGCTCAAGGCAGCCTATAGCAGGGCATTGGGAACACCTCCCCTTCTCACTTCCAGAGAAACCTTTTCTCAGAAGATAATCAATAGTCTCCCCGTTCAAATTTTATTGGCTCTCTGTGACCTCGCCTTAGCCATTAGCCAGATGTTAGTATTTCTGTCTTTTCGAAATATGCTTCTCCCTGAGTACTTTCCCTACCTTGTTGTGTGTTCATTCTGCACCTAATCACCAAGCAGCTTACTCCCTTGGAAGTCCACAATTGCTCCTGATCACCACACCTAGTCTTTGAAAAAAATCCAGAAATGGTAAGTGGAGTTATTGGTAATAATTGCCTAAAGTCACATATTGACAAGAATTCTAAGACTCCCTTGACAATCTCATCCATTTGTAAGGTGACAAGTATTATTTCTACATAAATACCACTAAAATATACATTTCTATTCAGGATTTCCCTCATTTGTTCCAAACAGACTTTTCAACTCTTTCTAATTAAGTCTCTTTCACCTACATCTTTCAAGCTACACAAGCTTAACATCTTACCAGTATATTCAGTTCCTTACTATTGTCTTACCTTGTCCCCATTATTTGCTGGGATGCTCAGCAAACTCTCTAAGTTGTTTCCTCTCTGTATGCTCTTCAAATAAGAGTGAGAGCTGAGCTAGGGAGATGGTTCAGTGGGTAAGAGTGTTTGCTATGCAAGCAGGAGGACTTGAATTCAAGTCCTCAGAAGCCATGTAAAATGACAGGTATTGTCACAAATGTTTATAACCCTAGAGCTATGGGGGACAAAGATTGGAGGATCACTGGGGCTTGATGACTGCCACCCTAGCTCCAGGTTCAGTGAGAGATCCTATCTTGAGGGAATAAGCTAGAGAACAATAGGACAGAACACCCTATATTCTCCTCTGGCCTCACACTCAGATGCACACACATGCATGCACGCATATAGGCAGATATAATTCATCTTGCATGCTCGATTCATCTCAGCTGCTAGAATGGTTTCTGGCACAAAGTAGACACTGAGTAAGTGCCTGAAGATGTATTGACATATATTATCTGTAAATTATGTAACACACATATAAATTGTACATGTTTTGTTCCTTCTTTTTACCTCAGCTATTCTTTTCACTCCATATTTCTAATCAATTACTAAGTTCTCCCCACTCACTCAGTCTCTCTGTCTCTCTCTCTTCCATATTCATATGTAGTATATATGTGTGTATGTTTGTACAGTAAGATAGCTCTAGGAAAACCCATAGAGATACAAAGTACACTGGTGGTTTGGGGGACAAATAATGGAGAATGACTGGTAATAAGCACTTTGCTTCTTTAGGAGGTGATAAAAATGTATTAGAATTGGTGGTGGTAATTGTACAAACTCATGAGTTTACTGAATTGTAAAGTACAAAATTGATGTATGTGGATTAGTATCTCAGAGTTCACATATAAAATCAATAGTGCTAATTTTATTAGGTCTGTATCCTTTGTAGACACTAACTTTCATATATTTCTACAAGTAAACATTTTTATTCTAATTAAGGGATGATAAAAATTGCTTCTTTAAATTATTCTTCTTAGCCATGCATGATAGTACGTGCCTATAATCCCAGCTACTTGGGGAGAAGAGGCAGGAAGAACTCATGTCTGAGGCTTTCCTGGCTATAGAATGAGTTCCAGGCCAGCCCAAGCAACTTAGTGAGACCTTGACTCAAAATAAAAAGTAGTAAGAGGTTCATAGAGGTAATCCAGTTGTAGAATACTTCCTAGCATATGCAAAGCTCTAAATTCAATCCTGAGTCAGATAGATAGATAGATAGATAGATAGATAGATAGATAGATAGATAGATATGAATAAAAGTACATTTCTTTTATACTTCATCTCTAAAGACCAAATTTCTTGCTAAGATGTCCAGACGCTGTCTGAGCATGCCTTAACTTGTTTTGGCAGAACTCTTTCTCTCTTCCTTTATCCTCCCCCACTGACTTCAACCACCTCCCATTTTCCCATGGCTTCTATGTACCCTGGACTTCCTGTTTCTGAGGCTTTGTTCCCTGACATTCATGCTCATCTTGTTCTTTGTGTTTCTCCTACCCAGCCATACCTGCAGAAATATTCCCTGGGCCAGATCAAATCTCACTTCCTCAAAGTGCAGTCGTCTCTCTTTTTAGCTCCGCTAGCACTTTGCTCAGCATTTGTTTTTATAGCATTAATACCATATTTTATATAATCTGCTGTGTATGTCTTGATAGGCAGATTTTCCTTCCATTCTTCTAAAGTACACAGCACATGGAATAGATAGCCCAAATATTT
Organism: Onychomys torridus; assembly: GCF_903995425.1. NCBI lineage: Eukaryota > Metazoa > Chordata > Mammalia > Rodentia > Cricetidae > Onychomys > Onychomys torridus. The sequence goes on along the minus strand of NC_050466.1, from coordinate 64,492,903 downwards.
TTAGTTTTGAGCACTCTGAGCCTGCTCCTCCCAGCTTGTTCCTCCTCTGCAGCCCCTCCGCTGTCGCCGCCGCCATGAGGGAGATCCTGCACCTGCAGGCTGAGCAGTGCAGCAACCAGATTGGCGCCAAGTTCTGGGAGGTGATCAGTGGCGAGTATGGCATTGATCCTGCACATACCACAGATCATATCAATGTGTACTACAACGAGGTCATCAGTGGCAAATATGTTCCCCGTGCTGTGCTCGTGACTTGGAGCCAGGCACCATGAACTCGGTGCGCTCAGGGCCCTTCAGGCAGATCTCCAGACCTGATTTCTTGGTCTTTGGTCAGAGTGGGGCTGGGAACAGCTGGGCCAAGGGGCACTACATAGAAGGCGCAGAGCTGGTTGACTCGGTGTTGGAAGTTGTGAGGAAAGAAGCTGAGAGCTGTGACTGCCTGCAGGGCTCACAGCTGACCCACTCCCTGGGTGGGGGGACTGGGTCTGGGACGGGTACCCTCCTTATCAGCAAGATCCAGGAGGAGTACCCTGACAGAATCATGAACACCTTCAGTGTGGTACCTTCCCCTAAGGTGTCGGACACAGTGGTTGAGCCCTACAATGCCACCCTTTCAGTACACCAGCTTGTTGAAAACACAGATGAGATCTATTGCGTTGATAATGAAGCACTCTATGATGACATCTGTTTCAGAACCCTAAAGCTGACCACACCCACTTATGGTGACCTGAACCATCTAGTGTCCACCACTATGAGTGGGGTAACCACTTGCCTGTGATTCCCTGGCCAGCTAAATGCTGACCTGCGGAAGCTGCCTGTAAATATGGGAAGCTGCCCTTCCCTCGCCTGCACTTCTTCATGCCTGGCTTTGCCCCCTTGACCAGGCGAGGTAGCCAGCAGTATCATGCCCAGACAGTTCCTGAGTTCACCCAGCAGATGTTTGATACCAAGAACATGATGGCTGCCTGTGATCCCCGCCATGGGCGCTATTTGACAGTGGCTGCCGTGTTCAGGGACCGCATGTCTATGAAGGAGGTGGACGAACAGATGCTTAACATCAAAACCAAGAACAGCAGCTACTTTGTTGAGTGGATCCCTAACAATGTGAAAACTACTGTTTGTGACATTCCTCCTCGGGGCCAAAAAAGTCTGCCACCTTCATTGGCAACAGCACCGCCATTCCGGAGCTGTTCAAACGCATCTCAGAGCAGTTCACAGCCATGTTCCGACCCAAGGCCTTCCTGCACTGGTACACAGGCGAGGGCATGGATGAGATGGAGTTCACCGAGGCCGAGAGCAACATGAATGACCTGGTGTCTGAGTACCAGCAGTACCAGGATGCCACAGCTGAGGAGGAGGGAGAGTTTGTGGAGGAGGCTGACTGAGGAGGAGGTGGCCTAGAGCTGTCTTAAGCAGCTAAAGCATGGGAGCAGTGTGAACATTCTTCATTCACAGCTTGTCTGCTAGCCATGTCCACTGTGCATTTGCTATCCTGTCCTGACATCACTTGTACAAATACAATTCAAGCAATTCATAGTGAAAACAAATTTTTATTTTTGGTTTAAATTTTTGAAGAAAATACAAATACACATTTATGCTTTGGTTCAGTCAACAAGTACTGGTGGTGATATACTCTAAACCAGAAATTTTCCTTGGCTCTCACAAATTTATATCTTTTTCAAAATTATCATTAGTTTGTTTCTTGTTTTTGAGACAGGCCCTTACTATGTAGTCCTGGCTGGTCTGGAATTTGCTTTGTAGACCAGGCTGACCTTGAACTCAAAAAGATCTACTTGCCTTTGCTGGGACTAAAGCATGTGCCACCAAGTCCGAGTAATTATTACTGTTATTTGAGACAGGATTTTGTGTATCTGAGGCTAGCCTTAAACTCATATTAGGATGACCTTGGTCTTCTGATACTACTGGTTTCACTTCCCAGGTGCTCAGATTGCAGGCGTGCCCCACAACACCCAGCATCTGCCATGCTGAGAATTGAATCCAGTGTATTATACAGGGAGGGAAATGTGGGGTTTTTTTTTACTCTTTTGGGGGTGCCTGCCACCCAGCTCCCAAATAAATCACATACAGAAGCTTATTCTTACTTATGAATGTCCAGCCTTAGCTTGACTTAGTTTCTAGCCAGCTTTTCTAAACTTATCCCGACTATCTTTTGCCCCTGGGCTTTTCCTGTTCTCTTCTATCAATCTTACTCTTACTCTGTGTCTTGCTGTGTAGCTGGGTGGCTGGCCCATGAAGTTCTCCTACTTTTCTGGCTGCTAGATCCTCTCCTCCCAGATTTCTCCTTCTATATATTCTCTCTGCCTGCCAGCTCCACCTATCCTTCCTCCTGCCTTGCTATTGACCAGTTTTTTGTTAGATCATCAGGTGTTTTAGACAGGCACAGTAACACAGCTTCACAGAGTTAAGCAAATGCAAAATAAACAAAAGTAGCACACCTTAAAATATTCTACTACAGGGAAAGGACTGTACCAACTAAGATACATACCCAGCCTACTCTACATTTTATTTTTTTTTAATTCATGTAACACAGATATAGAGTGTGCACAAATCTCAAACGTACACCCTAATGACTTTCTACATATGTATCTATTCATGTCATCACTACCCACATCAAGACAGAGGATTTCCAGCACTGCAGACCCCTACCCAGTAAATATCCTTTTGCCCAGAAGCAACCACTATTCCAACTTCTATCACCATATATGAGTTTTACCTGTTTGAATTTTACCAAAATGGAATTATATGATATGTTATATTCTTTTGTGCCTGGTTTCTTTTATTCATCATTTCTATGATATGCACCCATATAGTTGTATTTTGTTTGTAGTTTGTACTTTTTACTGTTGTATGGAGTTACATTATGGGATATTCTATTGACTATTTCACCATTTATTAATCTATTCTCTTACTGATGGATATTTGGTTTGGTTCCAGGTTTTAGCTATTACAAATAAAGCTGCAGTAAACATTCTTGCAGATTGGTCTTAATGTACACAGCACTCATACCTCTTGAATATATACCTTGGTATGGAATTGCTGAGTCATAAGTGGCTTTACTAGGCACTGTCCAACAACTTTCCCTGGGGGTGGGGGCAGTGCCAACACATTCTCACCAGCAATGTATGAAAATAAGCAAATACGACAAATATCTGATAGTGAAAATGAGACCTAATAAGGCTACTTTAGATGTAGTGATCAGGAAAACCATAAAAGGTGAAATTTTCTGTCTTGTCCTCCTGAATTCTAAGATTATTACAAGTTCAGGCAAGCCTAGGGTACATAGAAACTGAGGCAAGCCTGAGCTACATTGTAAGATCCTCTCAAAAACAGCAAAATTTAAAATTTAAGGTGAAATTTAAGAATTAAATGACAAGAAGAATCTGGCCTTGCTTGTGTGAAGGGAAGATCATTTCAGGTAATGGCTAAAATCATAGAGACCCTTGGACAATAAGTAACAGCTCATTTAAGACACAGAAAGGAAGAGTCTAAACACCTTGGAGTACATGAGAAAGTGAAGATAACAAATAGAAGGAGTGTTACAGAACCAGCTGCCACAACAGGTGCCTGGAAACTAACTCTGTAGGGAAATAATGGGAAAGGTATAAAACACATGTCTCAGAACTTTCCTATCCAAGAACCAAGAAAGATCAGGTATTTATGTAACAAGGCTCAATGTCATTGGTTGAGGATTTCTTCTGGCAGATTGATGATGGAGGTCTTCATTTCCCAGAATTGATGAATCTAATATAGTCTCATGACTGAGATTCAGTGTCTTCCTCTTCACACAGACTTCCACATTATTCTATTTTCATTGTCATCTTTTGGATGCTGAGCTCTACAACGATCTCACTGAACTCACCCATCTCCACTCACCTTCGTTCCCATGGCCAGTCTTTCAGGATCAGGTCCATCATTGGCTCTGGTTTTTCTTAAGCTCCATCTCACTGGGCATTTAGCTTAGCATAGTGTTTTATCACTAAGATTCACTCCATCCATGCCTACAGAATAACTACTAGTATAACTATGCTGATTTGGAAAGACTTCAAAATGCTTTTAAACCACCATTTGATTCTTGCTACTTCCTACAATCCTCTCAATTCCTTTTACTTCCTGTATGTTGTTCATAGAGTTTAAGACTAAGCCCCATGTATTCCAGGCTGACTTCGAACTTGCTATGTAGCCAAGGATGACCTTGTACTTCTGATCCCCCTACCTACACCATCCCAGTACTAAGATTACAGGTGTGTGTAAACATACCTGGCCTTTGAAGTACTAGGGATCAAACCCTTGGCTCCATTTTTGGATGACTTTTTGACAACTAAACTCTTAGTGTCCACACCAGTTACCAGTTGTCACATAACTCAATGTAAGAAAACATTCTAAAATTCAATGTCTTTAAACAATAAGCATTTACTTAAAAGTCTGTGGGATAGAAATTTATCCTGAACTCAAATGGGCCATGCTTCTGATTCCAACTGAATTCATATACCTTATAGTCAGCTTCAGCTCAACTGCATCTAGGGAAATCAGCCCTGATCTTGTTGCATCTTCTAGTAGGTTCTCAGGCAAAGACAGAAAAAGAACAAGGGAATGCAAGGACTTATGAAGCTTAAGATCAAAACTGGACCAACCAACATTTCTACCTCCATCCTATTACCAAAAATAAATCATAACACCAGCCTACATTAAAGGAAACAGAATCTTCCAGTTTAGTGCCTGAAATGTCAAGGTCACATGACATAGGATGTGACTACAGGAAAAGATGAAGGACTAAAGTCATTAGTAAAATCTACCGTACTTTAACATTTGCCTTTTGAGAAGATGCTAAATATATTTTTGTACATCAATCATACCTCAAAAGAGTAGTTTTAAGTTTTAGTATATTGTCTCTTACCTTTTCATCTCCAAGTTTCTATACTATAAAACATCAAAATACAATATGTAATATAAGCGACATTGATTCTGCTTTGCATTATTAGAAATATCTAAGAATTTTAGTTCTCATGTCTATGTAGACAACAAAGGTTCTTTTGTTCTCAACACATAGCATGCACAGTGTCCTGGGTTCAGTTCCCAGTACTGTAAAGAAAAGAGAAGAGATGAAAAGAAAGATTATGCCAAATATGCTTTCCCTCATAAATGTCTCCTTCAGACTTTAGAAACAGGTTATCAGTCACACATCTGACAAGGCATCTCAAACACGAGTTAGATGGAGGTCACTCATCCCCTTAGGATGTGTACTTTGGTTCATGTTGTAGAGGAGAATGTTCTCCCTCTATCTGCAAGTGTGGCGGTACATCATTTATGAAAGGGAACAAAGGAGCCAACACTATCACCACTGTTGCCGTGGCCATATCATATTAAAATCAGGATACAAGAGGTTACTGAAATGGCTCTTCAAACAGGGTGTCTCCTCATAAGACATCTCTGCCACTGACATCAGCAGGAACATTGGGTACAGAGTGTCCAGTAGAGAGAATGTACAAACTATTCAAGCTGATGAAGAGCCTATGAATCAAATGGCCCCGCTGCGCTCTGCTCAACACTATTTCTGTCTTGCGTGAGGTATGTGTCCTGAATTTGATTTACTAGCTTTAACGCCATTCACTGACAGTGTGGTGTATGGACACAGCAAGGGACTCCAATTAGGAACTGAAAAAACCACTGCAGGGCTATTGAAGCACAAAAGATTTCAAACAGATAGAAAGCTGTAGTGAAAGGGCTGGGAAGGAAATGTATTTGTAATTTCTTGCTAAGGGAGAATGGGCAGTGCAAAAGGTAGTTAAGAATCCAGGTAACCCAGACAGCCTCAAGCTTGAGTCTGAGGCTATGACTTAGGCAGATAGATCTCTTATCTTCCCTTAGCCTCAGTTTTTATGATCTGAAAAATAGGGCTAGTACAGAAACAATCCAAAATGTTTGGATTTGTTTGTTTGTTTGTTTCTTGTTTTAATGTGATGAAATTAAGCAGTCAATAAATGCAGACGGGGACTTTAAAAAAAAAACTGGAAGTGTTCTTGGAAGTCATTCAACCCAGCCCTCCACCACCCCCACTTCAGAAGATGGAACACAGAGCCACGAGAAGCCTGAAAAAGTCCCCTGGTTACCACAGCTAGTAGCACAGTCAGGGCTGCAAACCTAAGCACTGTCTGCTCCTGTGCTTCTTTGCATTGTTCCTCCAGCAACACACCCTGCTGCCTACCCTCTTCCCCAGAGCAGAACTCCAGGAAATAGCTGGGACCTCTTCCCCTTCCCCTGGAGAGCCAGGTCTTAGGCACAGGGAACTGAAAGGTATAGAATTTCTAATGAAGCTCTTGCCACTTGCTCATTTTAATCCACTGCAAGTGTCTCTGGGAAATAAAAAATATTGGCAGGTTTGTCCAACAGCTGCTCAGCCTAGAGACCACAGCTTATTTTGGTCCATTTATGTTAACTCATCTGTCTTAAGCTCTTTGTTAGTGACTCACCGCATACTGCTACCAAAAATATACACCAAAATCCAAGAATCATTCATATGAAGGGCAAACCTCTTCCTTAAAATAACACATTTCTGTCTTGGTTTGATGAAGTTTTTCCTTCCTCCAGCCTCCATATCACATTTTCCTCTCTCCTTTCTTTCTTCTCCATCTTTGATCACCATCAGTGGCATGGAAGCTGCATGGTGTGATCAAGAGAATTTTAGAAGATCTGATTTTGGTACTGGCCTGAAATTCATCAGCTGAAAAAAAAAAAACCTAGCAAGTCACAACTAGTCTGTAGCTCAATTTCTTTCCCCACAATATGAGAGGTTTGTGTTAGCATTATAGTTTCCGCCAGCACAATTCCAAGATCTTTCTCATGACTCCAATCTTTGAAGGAAGGGTTTTTTTTTTCTTTCATTAACCTCTCCAGGAGTGTGTGTGTGTGTGTGTGTGTGTGTGTGTGTGTGTCTGTGTGTCTGTGTGTGTGTGTGTGTGTGTGTGTGTGTGTGTATGTGCCACAGCACACCTGTGGAGGTAAGAGGACAATTTTGTGGAGTTGATTCTCTCTCCATGTGAGTCAATAGAATTGGGTTGTCAGGCTTGGTGGCAATCACCACTACCCACTGAGCCATTTTGCCAACCCTGTTGGGCAGGTTTTCATTTGCTACATAAACTGCCTTTTAAAATAAAAAAAATAATATTCCCCATTTTCTATTAATTGCATATCTAAACAATCTAATTAAAATACATTAAAATAATCAGGAATAATTATTAAGTAGGAAAGTGTGTGAAGGATTAAGTTAATTTATTTACCAAGATGTACCCAGACTTTCACAGGAAACTATGTCATTGCTGTAAGACTGAGTGAAATATTGAAGAAGGTTTATATGCTGTGCTGTAGATTTAAAAATAGACAGATGTGGGAAGAATACAAACCAACTTCAGGATGATGCTGACTTCCAGGGAAGAATAAAAGGAAGGAGATGGGGGAACTAATCCCCAAGTATATGTGAAGTGTATATGTAATATTTTACTCAAGATCTGACACAAACACAGAAAACTATTAACATGCAAAATGTGAGTAGGTGATATATGACTATCAGTTATTAACACCAGCCTTTCTTCATAATTTTAAACTATTTCAAATTTTAAATAATTTTACTAATTAAATTAATTTAAAATAAGCATAGCAACTGAAACTAGGTTGCTTGTGGGAGTACAAACTGATATAAAACACTTTGAGAAATTTTGGTAGCTTATTAAAAAGTTAAACCAACACCAACCACACCTTCTGAGGCATAGACCTAATAGAAACAAATACATACATTTACAAATAATACATGTGCAAGAATGTTAGGGGTAGGGATGTTATTAACTGATAGAGTACTTGCCTAGCAAGCACAGGCATTAGGTTCAATCCTCAGTACAAAAAAGAAATGTTTATACAAGCTTTATTCATAGTAATCACAAATAAGAGCTCAAATGCCCATCAATTGGTGAAGGAATAAACAAATTGTAAATTATTTATATAATTGAGTACTATCTAGCTATAAAATAAAAGAGAGATGTATTATTTTATATAACAGTATGGATAAATCTCAAAAAAAAAAACATGCTGAGCCAAAGAATCCAGATACAAAAGTGCAGTTCTATTTACATTAAATTCTAAACCATGCAAAACAAACCCAGAGTGATACAAACCAGAACAGTGGTTGCCTGTTACAGAAAGAGGTTGCCTGTTAAGGGAAAGAGATTGCCTGAGAATGAGGTACAGAGAAATTTCTGGAGTGAGGAGCCTATCTTGATTGAGAAATGTCTTGATTAGTGGGGTGGTTAAACAGGTGTTTGCATTTACAAAACAAAACTCTTCAAACTGTCCATTTCATAGTATATAAACGTTATCTCTATAACGTTGTTGTTGTTGTTGTTATTGTTGTTGTTGTTGAGACAGGTTCTTACTATGCAGCCCTGGTTGTCCTGGAACTCACTATGTAGACCAGGCTGGCCTTAGACTCAATCTGCCTACCTCTGCTTCCTGAGTGTTGGATTAAAGGCATGTGCCAGCATGCCAGGCTTATTTCAATTCTTAAAGCTTCCTAACACCCATAAACTCATGAAGTATCTTCATGGGCTCACAAGAGCTTGGGGAAGCCTCCTGAATCTCTGCACTAAGGACTCCTGCAATTACTTCCCTCTCTTGAATAGTGTAAGGGCTTATTTTCTGTAGTGTTCTTCATGCTCATTAAAAACAAAGTTTTTCTTTGAGACTCTTTTAAAGGCGCTGTGCTATAATAGGGAGAATATGGGTTTTAGAAATAGCCTAAGTTCTGGATTTGAGCTTCTGCTCCTTAGATCACTGGCTATGTGACTCCGGGCAAGGAAGTGACCCCCTGGAGTTTATTTTCTTAACCTTACACAGGAAAGTGCAAAAGCCTACTTCCTAGGGTTATTTGGAAGATTAAATTAGCTCACACAAGCAAGAGTGGATTTCACACAGCCTGGCTTAGCACAGATGCTCCATACATTCTGGTTTCCTTTTCTTCCTTCCTTTACTTTTTATAGACTCTCCATGGATTGGAAACACTATATCTCCTCCATTGTCACAGTTCAAATCCTGAGGTCACAGTTCAAATCCTGAGGGTATCAGAATAGCTTCCCTGTTCTTCTCAAACATGACAACAAAAGTGGACCACTTACATTCTAGCTAATGGGCTGCTGTTCTAAGTTACATGATTTCAAGGGACTTGTTCTGTTGCCTCCTGCTAGCCCTACAGAAATTGGTACCTCATTGGTTGTACCTATCCAGGACCCCAGAATATACTGTCCAAATGACCAATGGCTTCCTTCCAGGGCCAACCTGGTCACCTTGTTCTGCTCCATCTTTCCAAGAGCAGACTGTCACAAATGTGTACAGTGTACATCCCAACACCAAGAAATTATCAGGGAAAAAAAATGTTTGGGTCTATGTGGACAGAACTTGGACATTCAGATCAGGTGGTCAGCCATATTGTGTAAGACCCCTCTAGGAGTTGTGACAGAGGGGAAAAAAAAGAAAACTGATCTTGAAATAGGACTAGGATCTAGGGGTCCAAGTTGTGGTGCAGTCATGACCCTAAGGAGGCCAAGAACTCTAAATCAGGTGTAGTTTTCCAAAACTGGAAGTACTTTAATCAAAGTAAGATATGCAATTGTTATAAATTCAAACATGTAAATGTAGGCAATATGGATGTCTACTTGTACTCTGGCACCGTACTTCTCAAATGTTAGGGTTGCTCAGGCCAGGCTGTTTCCCTCTCAGGGATTTTGGACCTGCTATTCTACTGTTTACAATGTCCTCTCCTCACTTCACTTCTCTAACCATAGCCCTCATGCCTCTAGGACTTTGCTGTCATTTTTTAGATTTTTATTATTGTTATTATTCTCTATGTAGGCCTTGGCTGGCCTTGAACTCTTTATGTAGACCAGGCTGGCCTCAGCCTCCTAGAGATTCACCTGCCTCTGCATCCTGAGTACTGTGACTAAAGACCTGTGCCACCAAGCCTGGTTCATTTCTATCTTATTACAACTTGTTGCTTAATTTATTAAGAGCCTGACTCCCCCATTAGAAAAATTTCTGCTTCCATTACTGCTGCCTTTGCAACCTCCAAAACAGTGCCTGGCACATAGGAGGGGCAAAGTAAGATATTTACTGAACTAATGCATGAGTGATTTGATGAATAGAATTTCATTTAATGAATAGAATTTCATTTGAATTAGTACCTCACAGCATGAAAACTGGAAAAATTATTAATACCTGAACTGAGGCTATAGCTTAGTTGGCAGAGTGCTCACTTAGCATACATGAAACCCTGAGAGTTTGATCCCCTGCCCTGAATAAACTGGGTATAGTGGTGCACCCCCATAATGGAACAAAGAAACAAGAAACTCAGAAAATCAAGCTCATCTTCAGTCACTTACAAAGTTCGAGTACAGCCTGGAAAGAATGAAACCCTATCCAAAAAAAAAAAAAAAAAAACAACTCTCTCAAAACCAAAATTTATTTCCAAAAATAAAACTTTTTAAATAGGCCAAGTGACTTGCATTTTGGATTTTCACTTTCAATAAAACTGATGAACACAGCCTCCATTCTTTCAGCTCTCTTGCTCTACTTTTCCTCTATCATATCTGTTCTTATGACATGGAGCTCCAACCCCTTGACATCCCCAACTTCATCTATGTCAGTCAGCATTCAACTGCTTCCATCTCCTTCCCTCTTCTGCTGAGAACCACAAGGCATGCCACATGCACCATTCTTCTGGCACCTGCAAGCACCATCCCCTTTCGCCTGGCACCATCTCAGCTCAGGAGCAAATCAAGGAATGTCTCCATATCTACACTAGAACTATATCACAGGATAATTGAGAGAGGGAGCAAAAATGAGCTAAAAATACACTCTTTTTCTTCCTGGCTAAACCTCTTGCCTACCAACTATTGCACATTCTTTACATGGCTAAAATTAAATATGAAAGTCTTCCATGGCATTTAACTAGCAATCTGGCAGAAATAAAGTGCTGCTCTACTTCCATTCACAAATTTTAGTTTAATTACATTTCATATCCTTTCCCAAGCCAACATGGTTGGGTTCAAATCTCTGGTTAAGAAAATGCAGTGTAAGGGCTGGTAATATGGCTCATTGGATAAAGCTGCTTGCCAACTAACCCAATTACCTGAGTTTGTTCCCTGGGACCCACATAGGAAAGGAGAGAACAGATTCCTTCAGGTTGTATGCTGGCTTCCACTGGTATACAGAAACACACACATATGCACGCACACACACACACACACACACACACACACACACACACAGAGAGAGAGAGAGAGAGAGAGAGAGAGAGAGAGAGAGAGAGTGAGTCAGGGGGGGGCAAATAAATAAATAAATATAAAAAGACTCCTTTAAAAAAAAAAAGAAAATGCAAGGTAAATGTTACACCACTTTTGAAATGCCTAAAATTCACACAATCCTTTCCCTTCCCCCCTTCTTTCTTCAGCTAGAGGGACACAGTTGTCTATTTTGCACTTTCCTTATAGAAATTTCAGATAACTTCTCAGCATAGAGTTTACAATAGAAAGCAAAATACAAATTTCACTTAGGCAAGACATGTAGGTTCAAAAGATGGATTATAGAGAATGGTGAATATAGTCAGCAATATATTGCATTCTTGAAAAATGCTGAGAGAATAGATTGTGTATTATCACCACAAAAATGATAAATCTATGTGGTACTACATTTGGCAAGTAGCTCAATGTATCCATTCATGTGTGTGTGTGTGTGTGTGTGTGTGTGTGTGTGTGTGTGTGTGTGTGAAAACCATGGTGTACATGAAAAATGCAGGTAATTTTTATTTTTATTTTACTTGCAATTTATACATATGAATATTTTCCCTGTATGTGTGTATGCACACTCCACATGTGCAGTGAACACAGAGATCAGAGAAGAGTTACAGGCAGCTGTGAGCCACCATATGGGTTGGGTGCTGGGAACCAAACCCAGGTCATCTGCAAAAGTAGTAAGTGTTCTTAACCACTGATCCATTTCCCCAACCCTTTATTTGTAGTTTAAAAATAAAACCAAACATTAAAAATGTGCCCCAATGGCTAGGAAGTTATAGTTAGATAGAATCATAACCAAGAAAAGGTGGTGCTATTTCACAGTAGGATTAACTATAGATAATTATAGCACATTTTGGACATTTCTAAAACCTAGAAGAAAAGATTTTTAAATATTTTCACTGAAAAGAAATAACAAATGTTTGAGATGATAAACATGTTCACCTTTATTTAAGCATCATGCAACATATCTCTATATCACAATATCGTATAGTACCCTATAGATACAAACATTTTTTATGTTTCACATGGCAATTAAAATTAAACAAAAATGAATACAGTATTTTTATATATTATGATGTCTAATACATTTAGAAATATAAATGTGTGTGGGCAAAGAAGAGTTAATAAACAGAAATGATAGTAGCGGTATTAGGAATTTGATTTCCTTTCTAAACTAAACATGTAGATACTACAGTATTGTTTTTCCAGTCCAAAGTGAGGACAGGTTAAAGGAGGTGGAGAAGATGCAGAGAGGATGTGTTATCCTTTTGAATTTCAAATTGGCATTCATTCCACTGACGTCTAGAAGCAGCATCTCCCTGACCTTTAATAAATGTCCTCAATAAGTCAAAGTGGTCACAGTAGATGCACTCTACTTATTACAAATGTCTTACCGGCCCTTTAAAAACATTCTCAGGCTACAGAGAATTCAAGCTAGTTTGCATGAATCTTAAGAGTCTGGATAAAGTTATAAGAGAAAAATCACTATAAACTCTCATGAAAATATAATATTTTAAAAATTATAAATAATAAATTGTTTGCTAAAATTACTTTGTAATATAAACATACTGCTTTTACAGGGGTAAAAAATGGAAGCGTGGAGCCCAGAGGCTCATTTCTTGCAGGAAGATAAGATCTTTTTAAAACTGGCACTAAATCGCTACACTTAGAAAAAATACTACCCTATAGGTCCAGGTCCGTAATGAACTCAGAGTTTCTGTAAACAAGTTAGGTAAATAATCCATTTGTGACAGTATTAATTTCATGCAGTTACTTCCTAATAATAAGACAAAAATAAACTCTAGACATAAATGCATCTTACTAATGGCTTCTCCATAAATAAAACTGCAAATCAATAATTATGCTCATTTCCTTAGCGATGCCTTAATTATTACCCTACATTCTTGTATAGAAATATCAGCAAAATATAAACAAACAAAATTAAATTAAGAACAACCCAGCATCCCAGTAGATAAGCTTTGGATATAGCTTTATTGTGAAGTCTACTACTGTTATTTAAACTTTATCTTGTTTTGTACTGGTGAGGGGGGTTGAAACCAGGGCCTTACTAAGCATGCGCACTACCGTAGCACTACCATTGTGCTACTCTTCCTCCTGACCCCACATCTGCTACTGTTATCTAAATTTTTCTCAAACCTATGTGTCTCTTTATCTTAAGGAATTGGGGAGGGGAACAAAGAGGCCTGAACTAATACAGTCAAATGTCAGAGAGCTTTGTAATAATGGATGTTGGCGAGTTATAAGCACAAATACCTGGATTATCAACAGTAACATGTTTCCATTATCATGCAATTTTCTCAAAGATAAAGTTGTTAATAATTTCACTTCTGTGTGCATTCCTTTATTTACTACCCAAATTTGTTTACAAAAATAACAAAAGGGGATTGAAATAAAAATTAAGTGCAAATATACAGAGAAGGTGAAAATGCCCACTTTCTAGTCTGATACTCTAATCATTCCTTGGATGGCTTGCCTACTCTTTATGTAAGGCTGGATTATTGAGTAATAAAGCATGATCAGGGTGAAAGATGATGTAATCACTCACACTTACTGCTCACTCTGTGTTGTTCAAGTTCAAGTCAAGGGACTTCTATACCAGTAAAATGTATTGTATTAGGCAGTGATAAAAAATAAAGAGTCCTGGGAGATTCATTTCTAATTTATGTTTTTAAATAAAAGCCAAAGCATAACCACAAATATTGTCTATCAGTGTAGGACTCCATTGATGTGTGCATATCACATGTACACACACACACATATACACACACAAACATAGCATTCAAATAAAAGGTAAATCACCCTTGAGAGAATGGGGCTAGCTAGTTCTGGAAGAGCAGTGCTTGGAAATCTTGATCCTTTAGGCTTCTGTGTTGGGGTGGGAAATGAAAATTCTTTTATACAATTCACCTGAATTGTTGAAGACTGTGAAGAACCTCACAGATGACAGACATGTAAAGGAAGAACAAAAATCTGAGTGATGGCCTATGCCATATTATACCACAGAATGTTTTCCTTCATACAGTATTGGCCATCACAGAATACTGGCTTTCTGTAATTTTTAGAGATGCTTCTGTATCCAGGGATTTTACATATCTAAATAATGATATGTATATCTTCACTAATTTTAAATTTCTTCCATCTCTCCTTTATTTTTTTAAAGTCTCTGTCATATCTTTTAATTGTTGATGTGAGTTGACCAAATAGGTCCAAATCAATGTTTCTCTTAATTTAAGTTAACATTCTAGTTAGCAATAACTGTCACCAAAATATTTGTATTTTCCCCTCGTCACGAGAGTGAGAAAGAGTAAAGGAGGGATGAATTCTAAGTTGTGTTCTTCTGAGCTTCCATGTGACACTACAAGAAAAAGGATGCAGATGAATCTTTAAACGATTTCAGCTACAAAATGAGATGCTGACAGTGTATTAAGTATCCATTTTTACTGCTTCTTCCTAAAACCCTGCATTGTTATTATCCACTGATAGGTCCCCTAACAATATTATAGATATACTTTCAACTTGGTATTCACTGAACATAGGGTTTATTGTCCCTTAGTAGCCTTCTGAAATTGTTTCTTTGAAACAGTCTTGCTATGTAGCCGAGGCTGGCCTCAAACTCAAGATTCTCCTGCCTCAGTTTCTCTGCTGCTAGGATTATAGGTATATACCACCTTGACTGGAACTAGCCTGCTAAATTCTAATATCAGGTGGTTTAAGGGAAGGATTGTTTGTACCTTACAAATTCAAAGCTAGCCTGGGCAACACTTCAAAACCAAGCATCCAAATAGATTTCTGATCGGGCAAAATAATAGCCTCAAACAATGTAGAACTGATGGAAAGGTTGGAAAGCATTAGATTTATCTTTTAGTTATGCATGAGATGAAACAAGTCCAGAGGGAAATGACTTACCAGACACAAAACTAGTAGCGGAGAAAGAGGACCCAGGTAATTATAAGTCCTGCACATGTGACCTTGACCTGCATGTGCAGTCAATATATTTGAACATACAAACTTTAGTGGATTTATATTGTGAACATCATCTTTTCCTCCATTAGCTGTTTTTGCCCCTTGGGAAAACAAAAGATTTCCTTTCTTTATTTTCTTTCTCAAGTCCTATTAGAGTTCATTCAATGTATGTCCCAAATTTGAGACATTCTCTCCTATGTGTTGGGTGGCATCTATCCAATTTCATTAAGTCACATGATAGTGGGTATTATATAGCTTCACACTAAGCTTTTTCCAATTTTGGGTGAATTTTCCCAAGCATAAGGTCAAGTTCTGTGGTTAATTTAAGCCATAGACTAAATGTTATGCTCCATTCACATCAACTATAAAATTTTCCGAAGAAATTGGTTATTCCCTTCTTCCCCCTTCTCTCTTCCCTCCACGTGGTCCCTCCACGCGGTCTCTCTCTCTCTCTCCCTTTCTCCCCCCTCTCCCAAGAAAGCTCTAGAAAGGTAAAAAAAATAATAGTAAAATAAAATTTTCTGAAGAAATTGGTTATTAAAGAGTGGTGGCATCTTTGCCTCTACAAATCCACTCTTCACCTCTATCCCCAGTCTGGGCTCCTGCTGACCTGGATGGATGGTCTCTGGCTTCTGGCTAGGTTCCAAGAACAAGAGGCATCAGCAGATAAAGAGAGCAGTAGGAACAGGAGGCTGGGGTAATGATTCCGTTGGCTCTGTCTCCACAGGATTACTTCAAACTTGCTGCATCCCTCTGTTGAAGGCCACAGCTACTGCCATACAGAACTCTAAGCTATTGTGTCCCCGTAATACTCTCTCCCTCTGTTCCCCCAGACCTAGGGATGATGGCAACCCTTCTATTACTATCCCAGGACAGTGCACTGTGCCTTGCCAGTTTCCTTTCTCCCTGCTACTGCTTTTGTAGGCAGTCCTTCTGTCAAACCCTCCCAGCTACACAGTTTGAGTACATCGTCTGTTTCCAGGCAAGACCATACCTGAGAGTAAATAGGACATTAAATAAGTTAATTATTAATTAATTTAAGTATTTATTTTATCACAAAGATGGGTATGTTAAAAATGGAAATATGAATTTGTTGTCTCTGCTAAAGGGCATCTCTGTGGAAAATTGCAGAGCACACTGGAAAATGTAATTCTCTTTCCTTAGGGAAGATTTATGATCACCATAACTTCATCAGAACTTCCACATTCCCACTTTTTTCTGGTCTTTGGCTTATAGTAAAAGAGAAAAGGGCAAGAAAAAATGAAAGGAATTTCATAGTAGGAATTTGCCTTAAAAAGAATATTTTCAAATTATGCCCTGAGCTTAAAAAGACTTGGACTCCTTTTCTAAAAAAAAATCTGATATTCTCATCTATTATTTCTTCTTTTATACATTTCTACCCACAAATACGTTTTGATAAATGTGATTGTGTCCTTATGCATTCGGGGTTTTGGTGCAGTCGTCTTTTCCTGCTCAGCCTGGCTTTACTCCCCCGATTCTTTCCATCCCTCTCCTATATCTCTCCTCTTGCCAATAAATCATGATAGCAATTCAGTTTCTACCCATACTTATTTGCTCCAAGCTCATATAAATTTATACACACACACACACACACACACACACACACACACACACACACAGAGGCATCTCTACATATACACATAAAAGGAGTTATTTTGGTCACTGTTTAGGAAAGGTAAGATTATATTATACATCCTTTCTGCATCTTGCCTTTCTTATTCCAAAACACCATCTGGAAGTTTCAGGTACACTAGTATACCTATCATTCACTTTTTTAGCTGACTAACCAATATTCTAATTGGGGGTATGTGTCATAATTTATTCAACCATCCCCTATTAATGGGTATTTCCTTTGGTAACCATGTTCTACCAATACAAGTGTGTTCTCTCTCTCTCTCTCTCTCTCTCTCTCTCTCTCTCTCTCTCTCTCTCTCTGTGTGTGTGTGTGTGTTGTGTGTGTGTTTGTGTGTGTGTGTCAGTGTGTGTGTTTTCACATACACATTCGCAGTTGTTAATTAAAAAAGATGACTGGGTCAAGTGGCATAGATATTTTTAGTTTTAATAGATGCTGCCAAATTGTCTTGCAAAGGCTATGGTAGATCAAATTTCCTACAGCAATGAATGAGAGTGCCCTTTTCTCTGTATCTGATCAGCAATAACTGTAATAGGGTCTTTTGAATTTTAAACCTATTTCGTGGACAATATCTTATTCTATTTTCTATTTCCCTTTGCTAAGAGTATGTTTTCCTATGTTGTTGAACATCTGGATTTTGTTTGCAAAAAAATTACATGTATAAAATAGAAATATAGAAAGCTTAGGACATGTGATTGCACTGTTTTTATATTTATTTTCCAACTACCTATTCCACAAAGAGCACCTTTGAAACACACAAAGTATGAGCTGATCTAGATTTTAAAATATTTTCCATCTGTCCAATAAAAGCATTTGTCCCTTCAAATTTTAGGCTAGTAAACTTTTTTCAAGAGTGAGTTTTGAAATAATTGACTCTTTAAATCTTTTGTCCATTTTTAGATTGAGTTATAGAGGTTTTTCAAGGTATTTTATTTATCTACTGTTGCTAATGTTTTCCAAATATACTGTTTGTCTATTAACTTTATAGACTTTTATGTTTTTATAAATCAAATTATATCAGCCCAGTTTTGGTTAAGAAGATCTAATCTACCCAGGCTTCTAGCATTTGTTTTGTTGTGTTTATTATATTTAAGCATTTAATCCATCTTAAAGTTATTTTTATCTACAATAAACAAGGCATGATTGTAACTTTTTTATTTTCCTTGAGGTAGGAGCTTTGGAGATTTTTTTTAAATTGCATTTAATTGATTATTCTTTGACAATTTCACAAACGTATTCAGTGCATTTTCTGTTTTACTTCCCCCACAACACTCTTTCATCTCTATACTTGTCATTGTCCAGTCTTCCCCACACATCCCCTTTCCACCTTCATGCTGTTTGTTTTGCTTTGCTTTGCTTTGCTTTGCTTTGCTTTGCTTTGCTTTGCTTTGCTTTGCTTTGCTTTGCTTTGTGACCCATGGGTTTTAACCAGGACTGTCTGTGTGGCCATGAGTTTAGAACTATCCACTAAAGTCTTTTGATCAACTCACAGTTTAGTATACAAATGACTTTCCCTCCCTCAAATTGACTGCCTGCCTATGGTTCACCAGGGAGGGCAAGTGTGCCATGAGCTCCTCCCGATGCATGATTGGCTGTTGACAGGTCCAGTCTTGTGCAGGCCTAATGCAAGCAACTGCAGTTGCTGTGAGATCATGTTTGCAATGTTGTGTCATGTCCTGAATATAGCATTTCCCAGCCCTCTCCCTGTCTTCTGGCTCTTACATTCTTTCCATTCCCTCTTCCACAGTGTCCCCGGAGCCTTAGAGGATATTATGTAAATGTCCTGTTCAGGATGTTCATTCTTACCTTCTTGAGTAGCCATGAATTTCTACATTCACTGCCATTCACTGCAAAGGGAAACATCTCTGATCAAGGATGAGAGTTGTATCCTTAATGGGTAGAAACACTAGTATTCAAAGTGCAGTTTGTGGCTGAGTCAGTTTAGCTAAACAACAATATTGAATTCCTCCTATGGCCTTATGCTCTTTCCCAGCCATGGGTTTTTAACTGAGTTTACAATTCCAAGCATGTATTCCTCCTGTGGAGTCCTCAGGTCCAGTCAGAGAGCAGTTAGTAATCCCTGTAACAGTTGTACCACTACTGCACCAATAGGCACATCTCGCCTGGAAATTTCAAACTATAGTTCACAGGATTCATAGCTGGGAAACACCACTGGTGCCTTATCTCCCCCAAGTAATCTGCACAGCACTTTTAACATCATGAAAGGTATCCACTTAAGGAGAAAGCTTCCAACTGAATTCCAGCTTGCTTCCTCTATATCTGGCAATCAAGATGTGTATTGTCTTTGGCAACATGGCCTTACCATCTAGTTCTGGTGAGCAACCGAGAGGAATAACAATAGCCTCTATTATATTGGGGGCCTCTGAGGATCCCTTACCAACAACTCATAACAAGATAGCCTACTCCAGGCACTAGAATATTTATTTTATAAACAATGGCTTCTAGGAACAGCATTTTTCCAGCTATACAATATGTCTCCCAACTGTTTTTAGCATATATATTTTTCCATATGGTGTTCCCAAAGGTCCTTCACTTTGGTTAATATCCCTTCCCCAACCCCTCCCCTCCCCATCCCAGTTGAACCTTTCCATCCCATTATTCTTCCTCTCTATCTTCATATCATCTCTGTATTCTCCATCTCTATCTTCATAACACATATGTTCTACTAGTCTCCTTCCCTTGAAACATTCTCCCACTAATCCCTTTCTAGTTTCTTGGCTCCTGTAGGGGCTGCACGTTAAACACTTAACATTAAAGATTTGAAGCTGGGGACGGGAGGGGGGAGGACAGGGGAACCCATGGCTGATGTGTAAAATTAAAACACAAATATAATAAATAACAAAAAAGAAACATAAAAAAAGAAAAAGAAAAAAGATTTGAATCTAAGATCCATGTGTGAGATGGATTTTTACATGTTAAATGTCTATATTAATGGGATTCCATGCAATATTTCCACATAATGCATACTGAGTACACTGATCATATCCCACCTTTATTCTACACTCATCCACCCCTTGTACACTTTCCATTGCCTGGTAATCACTATTATACTTTCCAAATCAATTGTTTTTCTTGTTTCCACATTTAAGAACCAAATGATACAACTTTCTGTCTGATTTTTCTTAACATGATGTCCATTTCCACCCATTTTCCTGTAAATGACATGGTTTCATTCTACTTTATGGCTGAGTAATGTTCCATTATAACTATAAAACACATTTATTTTCTTTATCTATTCTTCTTCTGGCAAATACCTAGACTGATCTTGGCTATTGTGAATAGCATTGAAACAAACAGGAATCTTCAGGGATCTTTTTTTAATGCTAACTTTATCTCCTTTAGACACACACATACACATGCAAATATGTACATACATACACACTAAGAGAAACACACACTAGTTGTATAGCTAGATTATGTGTTAGTTTTACTTTTAGATTTGTGAGCACTGGCCATACTGTTTTCCATAGATATTGTACTAGTTTGTATGCCTACAAACAATATACAATTTCACCAAATGCTCACAGGCTTTTGTTTTTGCTGTGGGGTAATAGCTACTCTAACTCGGGTGAGATAGCATCTCCTTACAGTTTGGATTTGTATTTCCCTAATAGCTAACATTATTGAGCACTTTTTCAAATTTTTATATGGCAGTTATATTTCTGCTTTTGAAGAATATCTATTCAGGTCATTTGACATATTTAATTGGATTACTTGTTTTCTTTATTTTGCTAAATTCCCTTGGTTCTTTGTAGTTTCTGGACATTAACCCTCTGTCATATGTATCTTACTCAGTTGATTGTTTCCTTTGATATGCAGGTGATTCTTATCTAACTTCAAATTCACAGGCCACTGAGGTCTGCCCCATATATTTAATAGTCAGTCTTTCTTCCATACATCTCTCTTTTCTTTTATTTTCTTATATTGTTCTCAAAGATCACGTCCCTTCCAGGATTCTTTGTCATGTATTAAATTCTTAAATACATTTTAGTCTTCTTCCAGACTCTGTTCTGTTCTGTTGAACTATTAGCCTAGTTTTGTTTAATCATTGTATGATTGGGCTTTATATTTTGTTCAGTAATATGAGAAAACGCATTGTCCTTCTGATCTGGGTGTGGCAGAACAGGCCTATAATCCCAGCACTTGGAAGACTAAGGTTGAAGAATTGTCACAAGTCAAGGCCAGTCTGGGTTACATAGGGAGTTCTAGACTTAAAAAAAATTAATATCACAGACATCATCCCTTCTATTTCTTTTTTTTTATTTGACTTTTCTTGAACATTCTACCACTCAAGGAAAAGTAGAACTTTCATTCAGTTTATTAAAAAAGATATGTTGACTACTGGCATTACAAATAGAATTAATTGAATGAATATATATTAATATATTAATTTAGAAAGAATCACATCTTTAGAATTGTCCTCTTCCCCAAGATTTAGAGTGTCTTTCTATTGGTCAGATCTCATTTTTTAAACCTACCCCCTTCCTTTCTTACTGCCCTCCAAGTCATATAAATGCTTGTGTTTCCTCCTCTTGTATAACTAGGTGAGTCCCCAAAGACAACATTGCAGAGTTGTTCATGGTCTGTGATATTTGTAGCCATGGTTTGACATTTATATAGGCTCATATTCGAAACCTGTCTTTCAAAATTAAGATAACATTGAAGGAAATATAGTCAAAGTGGCTTCTGAACATACTTCAAGGTTTTCCTGCAAACATTAAGTGGACACCAGCATCAGACATGTGAAATCACACATATCCATGGCAGTCTTCTTAAGAGCAAACCATCCTAGAAGTGGGTCCTTCAGCCAAGTCCTCAGATGGCCACTGCTCTGGCTGACATCTTGACACCAACCTCACATCAAGAGGCAGATCTTCCTAAAGGACTGAAAACTGCTGATCCACAGACAAAGATAATAGGCATTTTTGTTACTACAAAGTGCTAATTTTGAGGTAATTTGTTACGCAGCAAGAGATAACTAATGAATATGGAACTATATATAATCTTATCCATTCTACTTCTCTGGCTACATATGTTATTTTGTTTCTCAGAAGATCATGCTGCTTTCTACCACTGTTCCTATTGCCTGCTAATTCCTGCCACAGTGGTAGTTTTTAATTTAAAGTAAAGGTTAATAAAAATCCAAGACTTCTGAACCCAAGAAACAGAAAAGGCAGCCTGGAAATAGATGTCAACCCAATGAGAAGAATATCTAGAATTTTCCCACTGACATTTTTGTCTTCCGGATGAGTAGTAGATTGGATTCTTTCAAAGCTCAATACTGTATTGCTTAACAAAAGCCAATTTCTGCTCTGTGTAATTCCATCCTCATCAGCATGATCTCCTGATAAACAAAATAGTTTCTAGGTATACCGGGAAGGGAATGCCTTGGAGAGAAGACTTTCCAGTTCAAGTCACTAGAAAAGTCTATACCCCTCTATAAATAAATAAAAGTTTCATTCTGCTTCACAAGCAGGACACCTATAAATTTTGTTTTATGGTTTTCTGAGACTTGATTGCTTCCCAGAGCAGGAGGAAATAAACTAATTTGCTGTTGTTTCTTTTCTCTCTCATGGCATATTCAAAAGGAAAATCAATACACTAATGTTAAAAGCACTTAAAACTTTTTAAATATCTTGACAAATATTACAGGGAAGTCTGAATTGTAGAACACTGGTAATAAAACAGTTTGTTTAATAAATATATATACAAGAATCCAACCTAATAGCAGACTTTTCATAAATAGGAGACAAGTTGAACTTGCTTCAGTTAAAAGACAATATATACTGAATCAGCTAAACCCATTTGATCAGGAGAACTTTTTTCTTTTAGTGCTGGGTACTGAACCCAGTGCTTCTCACATAATAGACATATACTTCTATCATTGAACTACATCCTGTCCTGATCATGAGTCTCTACACTAATGCAAAGAGAAGTTCTTAGTCCCTGATAAACCAATTTATAGTCCAAGGGCATCTCACATATGTCCTATTATGTCAACAGTATTCTATTTCTTTCAAGAAAAACTGAGATCTAACTTGATCAGGATTCTAAGATAAGGATTTCAACAACAGTAACAACAAAACCCTCATATATATGACTGGCTTAGTCGTAAAAACTACTATGGCAGCAAACTGACATGCATGAATGCATTCCCATCTACTCAGAAGGCTGAAGCATGAGGCTCACTTGATATCATAAGTTCAAGACCAGCCTGGGTTACATAAATATACCTTATCTCAAAAAAAAAAAAAAAAAAAAAAAAAAAAAAAAAAAAAAAAAAAAACAAGCTACTAGAATAGGAGATAGAATAGGAGGTTGACACTCTCTCCTCCTTGGCTTTTTTCTTTCTACTGCAACTGGCTTCCTCCATGTGACAGAAAATATAAATAATGATAGGGTTCAGGACACAACTGCTCCAAAATAAGGCACCTTGGCATTCAAGCAAACCACAGAAGCAGGAAGGACGCTTTCTGACCTTGCTATGACTCTCTCTTCTTAAGCAGGTCATAAAATCTCGGAAGTATTCAGTTACCTTACTCTGAAGTAAGTCATAAACCCTCATTAAAGAGGTGCCCTCGGCCAGATGTGGTGGCAAATGCCTTTAATCTGGTTTTGGAGGCAGAGGCAGGCATATCTCTGTGCGTTCAAGGCCAGCCTGGTCTACAGTGAGTTCTAAGATAGCCAAGACTGTTACACACAGAAATCCTGGTTGAAAAACAAGACAAAAACAAGAAGAGGTACCCTCCATGTACCTATAAGGAGCACTTATCCCTAAAAGACAAGTACAGAAGCAGGGAGCATGTAATCCCATACCTGGGCCACCCTGGGCTACACTGCTGAGTTCCATGCCAGCCTGGATTACATAGAAAGACCCTGTCCCCACCCCACCCCCCAAAAAGCACAAGGACAAGACTCTTGGAAAACAGGTCTTGTTCAGCCTCTCCTTCGAGATTATTATTATTAGATCAAAATTCTTGATCCAATCATCTTCATGAAAACCCACTTGTAGCCATTTCTTTGGGTGTCACATCCTTACGGAGGTTCCTGGATATTGGTGAAATTATTAAGGCCACTCCACGTAGTTAAAAGGGAGGTTTATTTTGTGGGGTAACTTACAAATGAAGGGGTAGGTTGCAGGCAAAGGTATAGGGTAGTCCGGCGGTGTTCTCTGGAGAACTCTGCTCGGTCCACCTCTAGTGTCCCGCGTCCCGGAACCAAGAGACCACCTCCTCCTGCTCCTCGGTCTTCCGCTCCTTCCTCTGCCCCGCCTTGTGGGCGTGATCATTACTGAAGCCTCAATGGGGGTTGGAACTTCCAGGCCAATGCTGGGATGGCTACCCACTACACCTGGATCACATAAAACTTACATTAAATCAATGTGCATGCTTTTCTCTAGTCCCTTTGTCCTTTGTCACAGGGTGTTCAGCCATGAACCCAGCAATGGGGAAAGAAAGGAGAGCTTTCTTTCTCTACCCTAACAGCTGCTTCTGGCTCTTATGCTCTACTTTTTGAGCCTCTGGGGAGAAAATGGCCCTACCTTTTCTTTCCATCTCTAAAATATCTTAGGTCCAGACTCTGAATGGCTTGACTTGGGCCAAGTGACAATGTATCTGCTACCTGACCTGAAACATCAGGAATGGCTGGACAAACACTGTCATCCTCATGATTACCGAGTGGCTGAAAAGGCAGTTATCAGATAGAAAACAGTAAGCAGATAGCCCAGTCTTTGTGCTGTCTTTTGTATAGTTAGCTTCTTAGGATGTCAATAAATTCCATCTGCAAAATAAAGTAACCTCATATTTATAAACTTCTGCCTTACTGTAGCTTATATTCTTAAACACTTTCCCAACCCACATGAGAGAACCTATACTCTCTTCAGTGTTTCCTGGGTTTTTTTTTTCTTTCTTTCTTCCTTTCTTTCTTTCTTTCTTTCTTTCTTTCTTTCTTTCTTCCTTTCTTTCTTTCTTCCTTCCTTTCTTTCTTTCTTTTTTTTTGCATCAGGATATCGCTATGGAGCACAAACTAGCTTTAAATTGACAATCCTATTTCAGCCTTTCAAGTGCTAGGATTACAAGCATGTGTCACTATGCCTCACTTCGTCTCATATCTTACTTTTCCTAAAGATTTTATGAGATAAATACAAATAAGATTCCCACTAATTATAAGATAATTGTCATACCAGAGATTTCATAGTTAATCTCCCTACAGGGTATAAATATTTTCCTAGTTTTATATTACCATCTGTTTACTATCATGAGATGCATCAATTCATGCCTTTGCTTAGAAAAGCATCATTACCTGTATGATGGTTCTGGACTCAGGAACTGATGCAGAGGTCATGGAGGGGTGCTGCTTACTGGCTTGTTCTTTATGGCTTGCTCAGTCTGCTTTCTTATAGATCCCCAGGACCACCAGCCCAGGGATGGCACCACCCACAAGGGGCTAGGCCATCCCCCATCAATCACTAATTAAGAAAATGCCCTACAGGAAGCATTTTCTTAATTGAGGCTCCCTCCTTTCAGATGACTTTAGCTTGTGTCAAGTTGTCATAAAACTAGCTAGCACATTACCTGCGTGATGATTAATTAATGTCTGACCTGGATAGTTTGGGCAGCATGAAGAAGAAGCTAGAAAGACCCCTCAACCTACCAAAACTGTGCACTGCTGTATCTCTGTATTTGGGGCCTACCACTCCTTTGCCATGCTACCACTATGCCCAAAAGAAAGGCTGAAGGGTATGCTAAAGGAGGTAAGGTCAAAGCAAAGGACAAGCCACAGAGAAGATCTCCAAGGGGGTCAGCTGAACCAGATCCTCAAAGCCCAAGCCTAAGCCGAACAATGCCCCTGCAAACAAGGGAGAGAAGATGCCCAGAGAACAAAAGGAAGAAGCTGATGTTAGCAAGCATGGGAAAAATCTTGAAGAAAGTAGAGATGCCCAAACTGACCAAACACAGAGAGCTGTCAAGTGCATGCGTTTTTAAAATAACTGTGTACTTCTATTGACTGTACAGTTTAAAATACTATTTTTATCAAGTTTTAGAAATGCAGAATTTGTTTTACTTTTTAAAACGGTTATGTTGTTAGCACACAGAACATTTCACTGTTGGGGGTATAGGGGTATGTGTCACTAACAAAATGTCTCTCGAGCTGAATTAATGGGAAAATACCTTCCCTGCTAATCTTGAATGGCTTATCTTGGCTTCAGGAGGAATTTCCTGGTATTATATATATATATATATATATATATATATATATATATATATATATATACCTAGAGACATGAGAAAACTTTAAGTTCATTTTTCTCCCTCTCCATCATCAATATAGATTTAACTATCTTAAAGCCAGAGTCCCACTTGGATCTAATCCCCTAAAATTGGTTTGACCAGTATGTTGATGATCTGTACCTTCCAATGACATCATTGAGTTGGTGTTCCTCAAAAGAGAAGTAGATCCTTTTCTGAAAGGCTTTTGCTCACTGGGCAGTGTTGGTATGTACCTTTAATCCAAGCACTTGGGAGGCAGAAGCAGGCAGACCTCTGTGAGTTCAAGGCCAGCCTGGGCTACAGAACTAGTTCCAGGATGACTTTGGCTCTTCGGGCTGATAATTCTACCATTTTCATTTCATTTCCTAAAAGCCAGAGTTGGCTTGTGGAATGTTGTTAAACAACATCCTTATATGAGAGGTCAACTCCCACTCCAAAATTGGATTTTATAATGGCTTTCTGATCTTGGTAGCCTATATAAGAAGAGAATTTGGAAACTCTTGCATACCTTTAATGATCATTACCCCATGTCCTTCCTTAAACACCCTGATGGTTTATAAAAAGTATCATTAATAGAGCTGGATAAGTTCAGCTTGAAAAAAGAAATGAAACACAGTGTAGCAACTTTGAGGCAACCTAGGCTACATAAAAATGGCCTATCTCAAAATAAAATACATTTTAAAATAATGAAAGAAATGAAATGTAAACTATTGGAATGTTGTGTAATATTTTGATTGTGTTCTGACAAATAAAGCTTGCTTGGAGTCAGAGGGCAGAGCTAGCCACTAGCTGACCAAAATTAACCACAGAGGTTTTGGGGGACTGTAGACAGATAGGACAGGAAGTAGTAAGATGGGGTGGAGAAGGATCTCGGCCATTTTGGAGGAAGGAACGGAGAAGGTAGGAGACTAGTGGCTTCTCTGTTTCTCTGATCCTTCAGGTTCTTACCCAGATATCTGACTCCTGAATTTTTATTAATAAAGCATAATTAGAATAACACTACATTGGAGACTAAGAAAGCTCATAAGAGAAGCTCCTTCCCTTGCCTCATGATTACTATTAATATATTTAATAGTTGATGTTTTTCCTAATATCCTCTTCTGAGCTTCTTTATGAGGTAATAACTTGCAAAAACTGCAGTTATGGCCATCCTATTTATCCAGTATTATGCAGATCACATGAGTGATTAATAAGCTTGGTACATAAGAAATAGCTACTTTTGTTCTTATCAACCTATATCTATGCCTAGAGAATTTTCAAGTTATATTAGATCATAATGTATATGCCTATATCAATTGATGAAGAATTATCTTATAATCCAGATATATTGGTTCAATTTAATGTTCTATTTTCATTGCAAAAATGGAGGAGCAGATTTAAGTATGCATTTAAAGAATCAAGAGATATTAAAAAACAAAAACTCTCAACAAATATTTGAGTCTACTCACTAAAAGATTATCTACTTTTAACTCCTATAATATTGTAAACAAAGTAAATGTGAAAACAGGAATCAAGTTCCAAACTGTTTTTGAAATAAACACACGGGTTGGGGATTTAGCTCAGTGGTAGTGCACTAGTCCCTGAGTTTGATCCTCAGCTCAAAAAAAAAAAGAAAGAAAGAAAGAAAGAAATACACACACACACACACACACACACACACACACACACACACGTATATACATACATAATTCATACATACATACATAGATGAGTATAGAGTAGGAAAAAGAGATATTAAGCAAATTATATTTTGGATATGAC
The DNA here is from genome assembly GCF_903995425.1 of Onychomys torridus. NCBI lineage: Eukaryota > Metazoa > Chordata > Mammalia > Rodentia > Cricetidae > Onychomys > Onychomys torridus. Next base: position 64,464,866 of record NC_050466.1, on the reverse strand, counting down.
TTTACCCACATTTTATTGTTGTGCCCTTGGTTTATGACCTATGCACATGACCTGAGCCACCCTCCAACTGTAACTTTCTAAAATCTTATTTCTGTCTATCAGTTAGAATTAGATTTATTTGGTAGCAAATAAAATGGACCCAAATACTTGTATCCTAACAAGATAAAAACTTACTTCTTTTTTTCACATTAAAAAAAAATGAGCACTGGGCAGTGGTGGCACACACCTTTAATCCCAGCACTCAGGAGGCACAGCCAGGCAGATCTCTGTGTGTTCGAGGCCAGCCTGGTCTACAGAGTGAGATCCAGGACAGGCACTAAAGATACGCAAAGAAACCCTGTCTAGAAAAAAAAAATGAGAAGTGGGGTTGGAGAGATGACTCAGCAGTTAAGAGCACCAACTGCTCTTCCAGAGGACCCCAGTTCAATTCCCAGCACTCACATGGCAGCTCACAACTGTCTGTTAACTCCAAGATCTGACTCCTTCACACAGACATACATGCAAGCAAGACACCAATGTGCATAAAAAAATATTGAAAATGAGAAGTAATCAATGTAACCTTTATCTTCTAAAATAGTGGTTAGAGAGCCACTTATCACTTCCATGCTTTAGACAAGAAATGCACAAACCAAATAACTTAAGAAGTAAAATACACACACCAATTGTCTTATAGCAAAATCCTAAAAACTGATAGCCATGATTTCTGTCAATACCCTCTTTACCACATAGTTTCAATTGAAAATAGAAAGTATAGTCTTAATTTGGGATGGCCATTTTTCCAACTGAAGATGGAACAAATGGTTATTGGGAACACCTTGAAGTGTAGAGGGAGGCCAGTGAAATGGCTCAGTTGGTAAAGGCTCTTGCTGCCAATTCTAACAAATTGAGTTTAATTCCCAGAACTGTAGTGATATATTGTGTACCCTAATAAACTTGCCTGCGGATTAGAGGGCAGAGCTAACTACTAGATTAGACATAAAGGTCAGGCAGTGGTGGCACACACCTTTAATCCAAGCACTTGGGAGACAGAGATCCATTTGGATCTCTATGAGTTCAAGGCCACACTGGAAACAGAGCCAGGCAGTGACAGCTCATATCTTTAATCCCAATACTGGGAAGCACTCATGCCTTTAATCCCAGGAAGTGATGTCTGGGCAGATAAAGGTATGTAAAGCGTGAGGAAACAGGAGCTCACTCTCTTTAGGCTGAGGATTTCCTAGAGATTTCTAGATTTCCTAGAACTAGTGGCTGGCTGCTCTGCTTCTCTGATCTTTCAGCTGGCTCTGTTGTTTTTTGTTTTGTTTTGTTTTGTTTATTAAAAGGCCATCTAAGATTCAAACAACACAGAACCCACATGATGGAAAAGAGAGAACCAACTGCTGCAAGTTGTCTTCAAGTCTATAGTGGCACATGTACACACACACACACACACACACACACACACACACACACTGGTGTTAAGTGCTGTAAAAATTAAAGCAAGGGAGGGGATAAAGAATAATGTATGATGTCAGGTATGGTAGTAAATGCCTATAATCCCAGCACTCTGGGTGAGGGATGAGAAAGGAGGATCATAAGTTCAAGGCCAGCCTAGAATACATAATGAGTTCCTATATCAAAAAAGAAATCAAAGTGACAACAGTGATAGTTGTGATTCTTAGCAAAGTGGCCTTTGGTCACTTGTAGGAAATGGAGTCTATCATATCTGAAGGACAAACTGCCAAGCACTGCAAATAGTGTATGCAAAGACCCTAAAAACAATGAATACATCTATGAGGAGAAAGGTCCATATTCCTACTCGAGCCACTATTTTGTCTACATATGAAAGCTGACATTTTGTGAACATCTCACAACTATAACAGATAAGCCAGAAGCCCAAACCAATTCTCTGGGAGTTGTGGGTCAAAACTCTGGGACCTGAGTTCAGTCCTCCCTTGAACCCATGTGGTGGAAGGGCCATGCTGACTCCCACAGGATGTCCTCTGACCTCCATGTGCGTGTGCGTGTGTGGGTGCACCTGCACCGCAAACAAACACATGCAAATAAATACACAGATGTAAAGGAGGATCTCAATGACAATGTCATCAACTAATTAATCTTTCGAACTCCCAATTCCCTTGTGCTCTTGTTGTATTAAAAAAAAAATAATGAATGCCCTTAATTCTTAAGCTACTTCTAGATGGGTATTCAGCTCTCTGCAGTTCAAAAAAAAAAAAAAAAAAAGAACCGTTGAGAAGCCTTACCTAGTATAATACAAAAGAGTGATACTTTTGCTTGATTTTACATTAGCTTTTGTGCACTTCTCTAAAAGCTTAACCTCTGAGATAAAATGATGAATAGAATTGAGGTTTTGTATGAAATGGAGACAATCTTTTCTACAAAATAACAGAGAGAGAAAAGGTTATTCCTCTTCAGTCAAATGTATTTGGGCAGATAACAATGACATCAATGGTCTTGAATTATTTAATACGTTCTTCCACAATGTCATTTATGAGTAATGTCTTTTTCAGGTCAAGATAATAAGAAACTTTTCTTTGCACTTAGTTTACCCTGATCACATAGGGGTTTTTTTCATAATATATTTTGCCTTGGTAATGTGCTTTTCAATTAATTGAATTCCAAACACGATAAGATACATACAAAATACAAAAGCAGAGACTATCTAATAAGCAATCACCCCACATAAATAAGCCTCACTCTAAATTACTAAGCTAGCTATACAGAGTTAATAAAGTTCAAAGAACCAAAAATGACCAGCAAAGCATAGCATTAAAATGTAGAAAAGTTCTATTACGTGAAAAAAAAATCTTTAAAGCGTATTTCTCTGTAAGGTAAAGCTGTTGTGACTTTAATGGATCTGGGCAGTAAGTTTAGATTCTGAGTTGAAACAAGCTTTAAAAAAGTATCAGGAAAGAGCATAGTTTAGTAGCAAGAGCTGAAAAAATAGGAAGAAGAAATAAAATGAAGGCAAGGAAGAAGATGAGATTATAAGTTCTAAGTTTTGTGTAATTAAAATGAAAACTTTCCATAATGTTTACATAGATTTTTATATAAGTCAGAATTCAAAACTTATAAATATGTCCCCCAAATTGCTACCTACCCATTATCTAGAAGATACCCAAGGAACTCTGCTATTGAATTCGGGATAATTCATTGGCATGTTTGTTCTATGATATTATATATGTATATATTATATTATATATCATATGTATATATGAGTTGCATGAACGTTTTAGGCAGTGTTATTGAAATTCACCTCAGTTGGAATATCCAACATTTCTAATTAAGCACTAAAACTTTAATAACCACTTAAAGAACAGTTCATAATATAGACTTAAGTGAATGAATTATGTTGCATTACTTCCAAAGGAATTTAGCAATGACCTAACTAAGACCATTCAGACCATTCATTGTTGGCACTGTCTTAATGTTAGTATTAATTCTCTTAAATGGAAATAAATATTGACTTGGTTACTAATTCATTCACTCAATATCTATCAGTATGGTTTTGAGTGAAGCCCTGTAATAGGTCATGTACAGAATATTCAAGTGAATTAGGCAGCTACTCTATCCCTTCTGATTCCATAGTTAGTTTGAGAAAATAAAATATACACACAAGACTATAACATGAAGTCAGGAGTGGTAAATGATAAAAGAGATATTGTAGACGTTACTTTCATGTAGCTGTGACCAAATACATGACATAAACAACTTGAAGAGTGGAAATCTTTGTTTTAGTTCAGTTTCAAAGAGTTCAGTCCACCATGATGACAGGACCTCAGGAGAATGATAGAGCAGAGCAATTGGTGTCACAACAGTCAGAAAGCAAAGTAAAAGTGACTACACTCGAGGCCAACCTCCTGTTTTTTCCATAATCTCCCAATAATGCCACTGCACTATGAATCCATTGTTGGATTAATACATTGATTAGGTCAGAGCTGTCAGGACCCAATCACTTTCTCCAAAGCCAATATCCAGTCAACCAAGCTCCCAATTTATATGAGACTACGGAAGACATTTTATATTTAAACCATGACAAACATGGACACACAGTTTAAAAAGAGTAAGATTGCCCGGCAGTGGTGGCATACACCTTTAATCCCAGCACTCAGGAGGCAGAGCCAGGCAGATCTCTGTGAGTTTGAGGCCAGCCTGGTCTACAGAGTGAGATCCAGGACAGACACCAAAACAACACAGAGAAACACTGTCTCAAAAGAAAAAAAACCATACATACATACATACATACATACATACATACATACATACATAAATAAAAGTGAGATTGTATTTGTAGGAGCGAGCTACAATAAAGGTTTGGTGGAAAGTGAATACTGGTGTTAGATGTGTGTGTGTGTGTGTGTGTGTGTGTGTGTGTGTGTGTGTGTGTGTGTTTTCTAGCAAGGAATGCTTACTGAGAGGAGCTTTGGGAGTTTAGAGCTTTGTCTCACTTCCAGTTCACTCTGCTCTGTATTGTGATTGAAGATGTGATCTTTCAGTTTCCTGATCTCCTGCTGCCATGCCTCCTTCCACTCTTATAGACTCTTCCCTTAGAATTATAAGTCAAGCCGGGCGGTGGTGGCGCACGCCTTTAATCCCAGCACTCGGGAGGCAGAGGCAGGCGGATCTCTGTGAGTTCGAGGCCAGACTGGTCTACAGAGCAAGATCCAGGAAAGGCACAAAGCTACACAGAGAAACCCTGCCTCAAAAAAACAAACAAACAAACAAAAAAAAGAATTATAAGTCAAAACAAACACTTTCTTTCATAAGTTGCTTTTGGTTATGATATTTAATCACAGAAACAAAAAGTAACTAATAAAGTATATGTGTACATTGAAATCTATATTCTGCATGTGAGAAAGTAAGTAATATTTTTGTTTTGTGAGCCTGGATTATTTCTTTTAATAGGATGATCCATCCATTTTCTTGAAAGTTATGTAATTTCATTTTCTTTACATATGAATAAAGTACCATTGTATATGTATCCCACATTTTCTTTATTTATTCACCCATTGATGTGCACCAAGGATGGCTATATTGACTATTGTAAATAGCACAACAATAAACATAGATGTGCAGGTATGTGCTGTTGAGTTAGAGTCCTTTGTGTATATTCCAGGAGTTGTACACCTGGGTCATATGGAAGTAGAATTTTTTTATATATAAAGAGCTTTATTAGAAACAAGATGGGACAGGAGGAAGGAGCCAGGCCTGGCGGGGAGGGAAGCGGAGAGTGGAGCAGAGTAGAGAGGAAACAGAAAGAAGGGACGGAGAATTTTTATTTATTTGAGTAACCTCCATACAGTGTTTCTCTTTTCCTACATCCTCACCAACATTTGCTGTCACTTGTTTTTTGATGATGGCCATTCTGAATAGTGAGTTTGAGTTTCAAGGAAATTTTAATTTGCATTTCTCTTATAGCTAAGGATGGTGAACATTTTTCATATATACTATTTTTGCTACTTCTTTTGAGAACTGTCAGTTCAACACATTTAGCCATTTATTGAATGTATGATTCAGTTTTTGGTGTTTAATTTTTATCTCTCTGTACATTCTAGATATTAATTCCCTATTAGATACATAGCTGTCAAAGATTTTCCCTCACTCTGTAATCTCTTCACTCTAATGTTTCTGTTACTATGCAGATTTTAAAATTGCATGCAATCCCATGTGTCAATTCTTGCTAATATTTTCTGAGCCATTAGAGTTATTTTTAGAACAGCTTTGCTCATGCCTATATCTTTAAATGTTTTTCCCCAACAATTTTTCAGTTTCAGGTCTTACTTGCAGGGCAAGAGATAAGGATCTAGTATCACTTGTATATACATGGATACCCAGTTTTCTTAGCACTATTTGTTGAAGAGGCTGATTTTTCTCGAGTGTATTTTTTTTTTGAGCTGAGGATTGAACCCAGGGCCGCTCTACTACTGAGCTAAATCCCCAATCCCATCTAGTGTAGTTTTTTGACACCTGTTGTGTGACATTATTCCTAGAGAGATGTTGTTGGGGAATATTATTTTAAGGTGTGTTACTTTTGTTTATGTTGCATTTGTTTAACTCTGTGAAGCTGTGTTACTGTGCCTGTCTAAAACACCTGATGGTCTAATAAAGAGCTGAATGGCCAATAGCAAGGCAGGAAAGAGAAAAATAGGCAGGGCTGGCAGGCAGAGAGGATATATAGAAGAAGAAATCTGGGGGGAGAAGAGATATAGAAGAAGCCAGAGAAGGAGAAGGACATCAGGGGCCAGGTACCCACCAACACAGCAAGCCACAGAGTAAGAGCAAGATTTACAGAAGTAAGATAACAGGAAAAGTCCAGAGGCAAAAGATAGGCAGGATAATTTAAGTTGAGGAAAGCTGGCAAAAAAAAAAAAAAACAAGCCAAGCTAAGGGCAGGGATTTATAAGTAAGAATAAGCCTCCATGTGTGATTTATTTGGGAGCGGGGTGGCAGGCCCCCAAAAAGATTAAAGAGCAAAACAATCAACAAGATGTGAACAAACATAATTACCCTAGATAGGAAACAAATAACAGACCTAAGTAACAATACCCAAGTCCAACTTGGTGAAACAATGAGGTTTTCTGGATTACTTAAAGTTGTATTTACAAAGAGGTCAGAAAAACAAATGCTACATGTTCTCTCTCATATGCAGATGCTAGCTATGAACCTTTGGGTATGTGTGCTTAAATTGGGGTACCCATAAAAATCAGGAAACTAGTAAGGAGCTATGGGATGTATTTTAAAGGAAGAGAGATAAAGCAGAGCTAGTATGGAGCGGGAGAAGAAATAATGGACCAGGGATGAGAGATGGGAGGGCAAGGTTGAAAAGGGAATATGGGAAGGAAATAACTATATGGAAGACATTTGAAGATGTCATGTGGAAACTTACTACTATAAAATCTTCCTAAAATATACATATACATAAAAGAATTTACATGTGTTTACCCTACAATGGGGTGACAATGCCACTACTAGACACCAAACGTTTAAAAAAGAAAAGAATAAAAATAAAAAAAGCCTAATACCAGGAGGCTACCTCTTTCAGAGATTTTAGAAAGTGGGGCCGTGTAGACCCCCCCAACATTGTAGACTATTGCTATTGTTCTTCATTATGCTACACAATTTGAGGATAACTTGAAAATACCACATGCTTAAGTTATAAATTTTTCCCTATAGGCTAGCTTTCATGGTGCTGGAAAGTGTTTTGCATGCTACTGGGAGAGAAAAGTAAGCAATAGTCTTACATAGCTGTGAACCCTGCATACTACAATAACAAGTAGCCTGGAAAGATATGCCTATGTACAATAGTGGCACAAATGTTATGGGAGGAACCAACCACTGTCTGCATAAAATTAAGACCTATTTCACAAGACAGAATTCATGCCTGGCACCATTAAAGTGTCAAAGAACCCATGGATGGGTAAGTAACAGGTCCTAGGTGAGAATTTACTATTATTACTCTGCTAAGTGGATGCAGTATTAAACTGTGCTGTAAGTACCTACATTTATACCCATAGGTTAATGCATCTCTTAATTCTCATCAGAGAAACTTTTTTTTTCAGTAGATGGCAATTAACAAAGAGACCCGTAAGTGGTCAATTTGCAGAGAATAAAGAGACTATGGAGTGCTAGAACTAATGGGGCACTTAGTTCTATATCACATTTCTTCCTCCCAAGGTTCAGGAATTGTCAGGGAAGAGAGGGCAGAATGATTGCAAGAGCCAGAAGTAGTGGATGACTGCAGTGAACCAATGTTTTACAGACATGACAGAGCTATGACTGCATGTATAAGACCTATGCAAGATGGAAGTAGACAAAATCCAGCATAGATTGGGAAGGGGACAAAGTCCCATCCCTAGTTAAGGAGCTAATAGCAACTAATGGTTGCTAGGAAAGGAAGGGTCAATTTTCTTCAGGAATGCTGCCCCTGAGAGACTACCAATGCTCTAGTAGATGGCCCTACACTCATGCACATGCTAGCAGCTCTAAGTGAACTAAGTGGACTGGAAAAAAAAGAGCACCTGAAATTGGAAATGAATAGTGGTAGAAGAAATAGAGGGAGAGTTGGAGAGGTATGGATGTGGGGTGGATTTAATCCAAATGCATTATATGTATGTATGAAATTTTCAAACAATAAAAAGGTATATAGGCAAGGGATTACTTACAGGAGTATAGACAACTCAAATGCAACTACATCACCAAAAGCTCACCTCAGCATAGGATGAAAACTAGAACCCTGAAGGTCTCCACACTATTTAAACTTGGGGAGAGAGGTTTCATGTGCTTCTGCTAAGTTTTAGGAAATTCTTGAAACTTGTGAGTTGTTTATTTCTTAAATCTTAGTGAGTCTCCTTTTAGAATTTTCTGAGTCTTATAGAGCCTGTTCAAATGGAATGTTTCAACTTCTAGGAAATCACTGCATGACAACACCTTTGTCAAAACATTGATGACTGTGACAATGTGGATTTATTTTACTTTTTATTTATATTTCACTGATCTATGTGTTTGTCCTTGTACCAGTTGACTGCTGGTTTTGTTACTATAGCTCTGCAATATAATTTGAGATCAAGTGTTGTGATACTTCCAGCATTGTTCCTTGTGCCTAGAATTGTTATGGCTGCTCAGGATTGTTTTGCTGCCATACAAATATCAGGGTTGTGTTTTCTAGGTCTGTGAAGAATTCTGAATCAGATTTTACTGAATCTGTAAAACGTTTTTAAGGATACCAATTTGTGAATCACTGTCATATAATAAATAATATTTAAATCCATGGACTTGTATAAGAATAATAGGGAGAAAACATTGCTACAGTGCGACAAGAGAGCTTGGACCAAGTCTTGGTTATTTGAAAGATGGATAATATTTTGATAGACAGAGATATAAACAGCATCTAACTGTAAAGAAGAACATAGTTAACAAAGACTAAGTTAAAAATGAGCTTAGTATAAGTAGGAGAGCCTAGGCATGAGGAGATAATGGAAGGTTTTTCATTTGCAGAGGGCTTCTACTTCTGATGATATCTGTCTAGTGCACACATATGACCACCATTCTCTTTATAATAAGTATAAATATAAACCAATTTTTCCAACATAACATTTTTATTGTTTGGGAATTTCACATCATGCACCCTGATCACACTCTTTTCCCAGTACTTCTATGTCTTTCCCCTCCCTTGTGACCTCCCCCCCAAAAAAATAAAAATTAAGAAAAAAACAAGTACAATTTGTCCATACATTCACTGAAGCATGGTAAATCTCTCAGTGGCCTGCCCCTTATAAAGAACTGAGTCTAAAACCAATTTTTAATCTTACTAAAGGCATTGGAGAAAAAATAAAAACTGTCAAGTGCTGAATGGGTAAATGCTTGAAGAAGAATACAGCTCTCTTTGAGTTTCCAATATTCATTAGCTTTTTGCTTAGAGAGACATTCTGGCCTTCACCAAACAAGGTAGATATAACTAACATTATTTACTGAAGAACCAGAAAGCGGTTTAGAGAGAAAAGTAGAATTCTCGTAAAGAAAATATTCAGATTCTAGGTGTTTTAAATTCTGTGTTTTAACTTTGCCTAAATCTCTGTTTGACCCTGAAAACACATGTACATGGCAGATTACAAGAAAACCAGCTCAAGCTTAAAGATTTGGGCTAAAACTTTCAGCTGCTGCCCCATTTGGAATCTGAGTTCAGCTCAGTTCCTTGCCTATAAAAACAAACAAAAAAGATCAAAACTTAATTCATACTCCCTAGGTATGTCATTTACAACATGTAGGATATAATTAATAATCATTAGACACATGGATAGTAAAACATGACTCATGCTCAAGAGAAATAATAACCAATGGAGAAAATGTTGCAATAAACATCCAAAAGGAAATGCACTTATAGTGTATAGAGCTGAGTAGTCAACACTTTAGGGGAATGAATCATTTAAGTCAGTAGATGAGATGAATTTAAGTAAACAAAGGCCAGAGGTAGGAGAACAGTAGGGAAATTATTAATTATCAAAAAGATACTTTGTGGAAGACATAACTTGGATGTAGGATGAGAAATTCAGGTTGGGAAATATTTGATTTCAAATGTTAACATGATATTCAGCTGGAGTATCCAATGTAGAGTCCTAAATACAAGATGGAGTTGTGCTAAAGGTCAGAAGTGAAGCCTGAGGAAAATAATTTGGAGTCTGTCAATAAAGAAGAGATTGCTGAAGTCCTTTGGAAGCTAGATTTGCAAAGTAGAATATGGGTAATTAAATGATAAGTTATGTGCATTAGTCGTCAAGTACTATGATGCTTTGTGTTGTCAACCTGACAAGATCTAGAATGTCTAGGCATGCCTCTGGGGATTATCTTGATTATGTTACTTAATGTGGGAAGACCCATTTAACCACCTGGGAGACCATTCCTTGGGCAGGGAGTTCTATGTTGTATAAATGGAGAAAAGGAACCAAGCAGTGGTCTGTGCTTATTGCTCTCTGTTTCTGCTTATAAATACAATGTGACCAGGTTTTTCAAACTCCTGCTGCCTTGCTTACCTGTCTTGATGGACCATACCCTTGAATTGTGAGCAAGGATAAACGATTTCTCTCTTAAAGTGCTTTTGTCAGAGTAGTCAGGAAAAGAAAGGAATATACTTACCATGTGCTTAAAGCAACAACCAGCCAGAAGAGGTGGTGCATGCTTATAATCCTAGCAGAGACTGGAAGATTGTGAGTTTGAGGCTAACTTGGACTACAGAGTGAGAGCCTATCTAAAAAAAAATTATTTGGTCTAAAATTTCATATGATGGGAATTTGTGCTGAATTCAACTGGATATTCATTCAGCTCTCTTGTAGATCCACCATGCCTCTGCAGTTAGCTATCTGGACCTTGGCCGGATGCTCTCACTATTTTTGAGCAAAATCTAACATGTCTTATCTCTACTTCATGTGCTCTTTCTTCCCTGAGTACTTCTGACCTACATGTGTTCATGTGGATTCTGAAAAAGGAAGCAAAGAAAGGTGCAATATTAATGTAGCTCAAACTTGAAACCAGTAGCACATTGCATACATCACATTCTATTGGCTAAAAGTAGTCATCAGGTTGTCCCAGGTTCAAATAGCAGAAAATTATCTCCACCTTGATGGGACAAACTGAAAAGTCATGCTGCAAAGTGGCATGGTGTCGTGTGACAAACTTTTCCCAGGGATATGCAACACACATGTCTACTCACCCCAGTTAGCTAACAAACAACCTAACAAGGACTGATACTACCAAAGTCCAATTTGGTAAAACAATGAGTTTTATTGGGGTGACTTACAAGAATATAGGTGAGGGGTCATTTGGAGGAGCAGAAGTGACTCAAAGAGAGCTATATCACCAAAGTCCACCCTAGCATAGGCGACGTTTCACAAAGCTGGGAACCTGGAGCAAACTGCACAGCCTGCAGGCAGCTAACAGGATGGAGAGTGTCCTTAGCAGGTGCCTGAGTTGGTCTAAACCGCTTCCAGGCAGCTCAGCTTGTCTCTGCTTCTTCCAGGCAGCTAGTCAAGTCTCAGAATCTTCTTTGCAGCTTTTCTCCTCTGAGAGTCTTCTTTGAAGCTCAGCTTTTTATTGTTCATTCTGGCAGGGAGGGGACTAGTGAATGGGAGTTCTTGAAACTATTTTTTAGTTGTTTACCTCTCTGCTTAAGGAGCTCCCCTGCAGAATGGAATGTTTTAATATCTGAGGAGACTGCTACACAACACATGGATTCAAGCTTAGTTTGTGATTTGCAATCTACCATATAATCATGGATTTGCATATCATTATTCATGATAACCAAAAGAAGCAACCCATTTTCCCATTGATTAAGGAATAAATAAAATAAAATCTGTTTATTATAAATAATATTACCAAACACAACTGGTCAAAGTGCATCGAATGATCATCTGTAGAATGCTCAGGTGCAAATGGGACATTTCTATTACATCTCTTCCTCCTAAGTGGGGACTATAGACAAGTTGATGGCTTCTGAGGGAAGGAGAGTCCATTTTTTTTAAGGGTGTGGCCCCTGATAGTCAACAATGTTCCAGTGGATGGTCCCAGACCCATGAGTACATGAGCAGCACAAATTGGAATCAGTAGAGTGTAGCACACACACACACACACACACACACACACACACACACAGTCAGGAGGGGATTGGGGTTAGATATTGGAGGAGTCAGGGGAAGGAGTAGGGGTAAATATTTTTAAAGTGCATTGCATGCATGAATGAAATTTCAAAAGTTAGTAGGATAGTATATCTTTTTTTTTTGGATAGTATATCTTAAAAGAATGTTACAAGGATGTGGATAAACATCCAAATTAAGAAGTCCTTAGGAAAAGATTCTGAGGGGCCTTGACTGCAGGAGCTTCTATCCATGTGAAATTGGGATACACTAGCCTCCTGGCATGGAGATGTGTTCATCAACCTGGAAACTCTCCAAACCCCACAGCTTAGGAAATTTTAATGTCTGCTTCATCATATAGGCATGATTAGTTATTAACTCAATCTCCCATCCCTTTCTTCTCCCTGGAGCATGACAGGGATGAAAGCTCCAAGCTTGTAATCATATTCAGAGCCCACTCAAAGTCGCCTTATTACCACTGACAAAATTACAAGAGTTTTAGGAACTCTGTGTAAGGAATTAAGGGCAGAATCTCTCTCTCTCTCTCTCTCTCTCTCTCTCTCTCTCTCTCTCTCTCTCTCTCTCTCTCTCTGTGTGTGTGTGTGTGTGTGTGTGTGTGTGTGTGTGTGTGTGTGTGATGTTATAACATGCAATGGAATATTATTCAACCTTAAAAGAAGGAAATTCTGTCACATGCTGCAACGTGAATGAACCTCGAGGGCATGGTGCTAAGTGAAATAAACCAATCTCAAAAGAAAAGGCAAATAATGTATTTGTTACATAAAGTATCTAAAGTAGACAAATTTCCAGAGACAGAAAGCAGCCTGATAGCAACCAGGGTCCGAGGTAAGGGGAAAATGGGGAGCTGTTGTCTACTGGGTATAGAGTTTCAAGCTTTGCAAGATTAAAAAAATGTTCTAGAGATTATTTGTGCAGCAGTGTGAATGACTTAAGACTACTGAACTGTGCACTGAAAATGAATAAGGTGGTAAATTTTGTATGAGATATTTTTGTTACAAAAATGAAATATTAAAAAGACAGACTTTGTACATGACCTATATTTGGGGAAAAGGAAAAGAAATGAAAAATCAGAGGAAACAAACATTTTTGCTATGTCTGAAACTAATGGAAACCATCACTGTGAGATAAAGGGCTCCAAAATTTATCTTTTGCTTACAGGAGTTAAATGGAGGCCAGCTCATCTGGCCTTAATCTCTCCAGGCTAGGGTTTACACCATCTATCCCATTTTCCAGATTTATAATATCTGGTGGAAACTCCAAACCCAGACGCACATTCTTTTCTCCTTTCTCTAAAATCTGTCTATGCGGAAAATACTAGATTTTTTTTAAAAATCTTGATTTATGGAAAAGCATTGTGGATTTTAAGGAATTAGATGAGATTTTCACCAAGAATGCATCCTTTGGCCATAGGTCAGAGCCAGTGAAAAATGCTTTGAAAGGCAGACTAGAGATAGTAAAGGCCTAATCTTCAGGAACTGTGGCAGAGAGAGAGAGGGAAAAGGGGAGAGAAGGAGGGAGACAGGGAGACAGAGAGAGAGAGAGAGAGAGAGAGAGAGAGAGAGAGAGAGAGAGAGAGAGAGAGAGAGAGTCTGTACTATAACCTGAGAAGAGGACATGTGGATTAGAAGGCAGAACTATAATCTAGTTGTGTGGAAGAGAAGGACAAGGGATGGATGGTGTGATGAACACCACCTCCCACACACCTCCCTTGCTGCCTTTCTTTCCTTACACAGCCTAAACACACATACTCACCCTGACCTCTCCATTTCTAACTTGTTAAACTAAGTCAATGCTGATACAACAAACCTCTAGAAATTGAGGAAGAGAGGGAAAAAAATTTAAATGAAAGACTTAACCTATCCAAAGATGGACCTCCCGTATAGAAGGAAAGATTGAATTTTAAATTGCTGTAGTCATAGTGGTATACCATATGAGGGAGAAATGTTTCTTATAACATTTTCCAGATTCCAGAGACCTATAAAGAAGAGTCAGGATTGTGTGGTTGATATTAAGTCTTTAACCTGAAAAAATCGAATTGAGGCTATATTCCTAATCCATTTTAAAATGTATTGCAAATTCCTCTCTATTGTTATTTTTCCCTGTTGCTTGCAGAGTTAAACATGCTATTTGAGACAATCTTAAATTGTAGATGTAATAGTTCAGAAGTAAAGATATTTTGCAAGTATATAAACAAAAATATCTCCATGCTTGTATTAATCAGCTAGGGCTGCTATAATAAAGTACCACAACCTGGATAGCTTTAATAGTCAAACCTGAAAACATACCAAAAAGTAACATTATACAGATAGAACATTATATTTAATAATATAAATGTGTGTATAACAACATTTAATGAAAAGAAAAGCCATGAATTTGAAAGAGAGCAAGGAGGGATACATGAGAGGGTTTAAAGGGAAGGAAGAAATGATGTAATTACATTATAATCTCAAAAAGAAAAGAAAAAAGAATTCCATCCCCTGCCCACCCTCCATTCAGGAGACTGAGGCAGAAGGATAATGAGCCTAAGGCCAGTGAAGGCTAGGCTAGCCTAGCCTTGGCTAAGCACAAACGAAAAGGAAAGGAGGATAGAGGCAGAGAGAGACAGAGACACAGAGAGACAGAGACAGAGGAGGGAAGAAGAGGGGGAGGGGAGGAGGGATTGTCTTACAGTTGTAGAAACTAGAAGTGTGAGATTAGGGTAGTCCACAGATCCTAACTGCCTCTGAAACCTGTAGAAAACCCTTCTTAGCCCCTTCTTAGCTTCTGCTGCTTTGTTAACCATTCCTTGACTGGCAGGTGCACCATTTCACCCTTCCTTTGTGACAAAGCACTCCCCCATGTCTCTGTTCACAGAGCAACCTTCTTAAAATAACACCAGTTATATTGGATTAGGGGCCTACCCTATTAAAGTATGACCTCGTTTTGATTCATTATACCTGTAAAGACAGTATTACCAAATAAGGTCATATTCTAAAGTAGGAGGGATTAGGAACTGAGTATCTTTCTGTAGGGTAGCGTAATTCAACCCTTAACAGTGTCTAAAGACCTATAGAAAAAAATTTCATTTTTATGCTTTCAAAATACCTGGGTTCATTTGTATGTTCTCTCTCTCTCTCTCTCTCTCTCTCTCTCTCTCTCTCTCTCTCTCTCTCTCTCGTACGGAACCCAGGGCCTTTCACATGCCAGGAAAACATTCTACCATTGATCTATATCACTAGCCAGCAAAAAATTTATTTATTGCTCTTGGGAAATAGTAAAATATTTTCTGTTTCTATAAATAGCATTTCACAATAATTCTTGCACAAACATAAACAATTTAAATATACATAGTTTTATTAAGTGGTATTAATTACATTTTCAAATAAAGCTATTTAACCTATAGTTTCATCCCTTACTTAATAAACCATTTTAAGTTATATTCAGGCTTTTAAATAATATTTTTGGCCGGGCGGTGGTGGCGCACGCCTTTAATCCCAGCACTCGGGAGGCAGAGCCAGGCGGATCTCTGTGAGTTTGAGGCCAGCCTGGGCTACCAAGTGAGTTCCAGGAAAGGCGCAAAGCTACACAGAGAAACCCTGTCTCAAAAAAAAAAAAAAAAAGAAGAAGAAGAATATTTTGGGGGTATCCATACCCTCAATGTATTTTTCTTACCCCTATCTATTTAAATAAGTTACTGAAATCATAATCAATGTGTTATGTGATGAAATGTACTTCATTCATTAAATGGCATAATTAAATAAATCATTAGTTTTCCAGCAACAGACCTCATTTAAGACTGCCTCACTTACACAGTTTTGTGACTAAAGTTGCATATTTCCCAAGCATAGAGATTTAGAATTTGGTAAGTAGCCACAGAGTAGAGTTCCATTTAATTCCATGGTGTCACTTCCAGATGAGCGCTGGTTATGGGATGAGTTTAAATCCAAATTTTAAAAAAAAAAAATCCCAAAGTTTTTCTTAAAGTTATCTTCCTAACTGCAAACTCAATTCTACATTCCAGAGAACAAACACAAACTTTAAAATAACCACAATAGCAGCCACATTCTAAAACAATAGTTTCATAATGTTTAAGTGTTTCTTTTCCTTTTCATTTTCAAAAATTTCCTTTTTTTTTCTTTTCATGATGATGAACAGGAACCGGTGGTCCTTGGGGTTTTGCTTCAAAATGGTTTGTGAACTGAAAAAAAAAGAGAACCACTGTTCTAACCAAGCACACTAAATTGATAGTTATAAAGCAGAAATGCTGGCCTCTGAAGGAACGCATTATACTATGATTTTTGCTTAATGTTAACACAGCCATTTTTAATATTGGTTTGAAAATGAAATTTGAATGTATTATCTCCCTCTTATGAATTAATGTTTATAGAAAAGAACATTTTGAGGGTCTTTTTTGCTCTAGTCAAAAAACTGAAAGAGAACAGTAGCTTATTAATGCTCCAAGAATGGCTTCTCCGTTCCTTGTCAAGTCTCAAAGCCTCATAATTCTTTCCCTTCAAACGACTCTAAAACAGAATGACACCTCCAAGGATTAAACATTTTGGAAACCAATAAAAGAAAACATTAAAGAATGCCTGACACAGACTCCATATTTCCCTGTTCCTCCTGTGTTCCCTCCAGAAGTATGAGTCAGGTACTGTTAACTTTGAATCAGACATTTGTTAGTTTCTTTTGAGCATTCTATAAACAGGTTTTGATCATAGCCCATGAGGCAACTGACCTGTAATCATTTGCATTTCAACACATGTAGCTTGAAACACAAAACAGCCAGTTACCCTACATCCTCTTTTATTTGAATTCCACAGGAAGTTACTCACAGTACGTGTGTGTGTGTGTGTGTGTGTGTGTGTGTGTGTGTGTGTGTGTGTGTTTGTGTGTTTACTCACAGTACCTTTGTGTGTGTGTGTGTGTTATGAATGCCCTAAAGAAATAGATAGTACTACAATAAAATGCTCTCTCAACAAATGGAAAGCAATAACTTTCAAGAGTCACATTATTTAATCGGGAATACTCCCTTTCTGAAATGTGTAAGAGAAGCTCCATTTATTGAAGGCTTTCTAATGACGATGTACTTAATGCTTTCTAGACATGATTCCCATTTAATCTTCCCAATCATCCAATGACATGGGTACTATTATTCTTATTTCAGACAAGGAAATCAAAGCTTATTTTGCAAATACCCACTGAGCAACTCTTATATGCCAATCCCTGTTCTAAACAAAATTCAAGCTTAGAGAGATAAACAAATATGAAATTTGGATATACTCTTATTGTGACCCCATCCTACCTTCATGGAAATAATGCTGAAGAAAATGTTCCATGGGCTGGAAAGATGGCTCAGTGGGTACAACACTTGCTGTACAAGCATGAGGACATGAGTTTGAATTCCAAGAACTTATGGAAGCTCACAGACCAGCTAGACTGGCACACACAAGTTGTGAAGAACAAAGAAGAGACTCTTCCTCAAACAAGGTGAAAGGTGAGGACCTACAAACCCCTGAGGTTGTCTTCTGACATCCACACATGTATACCTGCGTGAACACACACAAATAAATACATTTTTCAAAAGGAAGCATTTCATGTATCTGTATTGTAGAATGCCTTTACCTTTGTTCCTTTTAGATTTTATTAATGTCTTCTTTCATCATGTCATTGAGCTTTCTATCTGGAAAGGAACCTAAAGAAAATTTTTATATTTCCAAATATTTGAATTTTCTCAAATAAAACATTCAAATATATCTTTATTGCTCTTTCTTAAAGGTTTGTATCGTGATAGTTTTTCATTTGACACAGAGTCTCACTATGTATCCCTGGCTGGCCTAAGCTCACTATGTAGACCAGGCTGGCCTCAAAATCACAGAGATTCACCTGCCTCTGCTTCTGGAGTGCTGGGACTAAAGGTGTGTATCACCATACCCAAACTTGATAATTTATTTTTTTAATCTCAGAAGTTTCGAGGAAAATCACATATATGAAAGATATGCTACCATGCATTTTGTTAAACTCTTGTGTTATGTGATGTAAGATATGAGCCTCAATCATATCATTCCTTCTGTAAGGAAGAACATGTCTACTGTTTGTTTGCCATTTCTTTTTGTGAAAACAGATATACTTCATATACTAGAAAAGGAAAAGCCTTTCCTGGAGGGGACAGTGATTGTGCTTTGTGAGTTTTCTATGTTAGTGTCAGGTCTATATGTATAGAACTGTGAATTTTGAAAGTATGTGATTAGGAGAGCTCAACATGAGCCACAGTTAATCATGCCGTAACTTTTCCAGACTGAGGGAACTCCATTTTTTTTTTGACAAATGTTATTTTGTCAAATGAGTGCCCATTTAAACTTGTACACAAAGGTTATAATTATAGCAGGAAATGGTTGGGGGCAGAGGAGGTTGAAGCTGGCTGTCCTGTCATACATTAGGAATCATTTCTTGAAACCCTAGTTCAGATTTTCTATTGAGGTTTGCCATTTCCTCAGCTGCTGTTTCAAGTAATAACTTTCCAGTGTTTTGGTTTTGGAGACATAGGGTAGGGAGATTAGGAGACAAATGAATTAGCCCTTTCTGCTGATTTTGCACAGGGTGGTGTGTGTGTGGGGGGAGGACAAGCAGCCTGGAGCTATGACTTTAAGGTTAGGACCTGTAGGCATTCATAATAGGCTCAATGTTTAAAGATAATTCTAGAGCAGTGCTGCCCTATAGAACCATAGTGTGAAGCTTAACAAGAAATGAAATAGTTTACAGGTTTCAAAAGGTAAAATCAAATGCCAGGTGTTGGGGTGGTGCACACCTGTAATCCCAGTACTCAGGAAACAAAAGCAGGAGAGTCACAAGTTTGAGACCAGCTGGGAGAGGCAGTGAGATTCTGTCACAAGGCAAACCAAAAGTGAACTTAATATAATGACATTTTATTTAACACAAGAGAGTCATAGTATCATTTCAATACTCATACAGTCAATACCAAAATATTGATGAGATACTTTATATTCTTTTCTTAAGATACAGCCAGCACATCAGAGCATCTTTTTTTTTTTTTTTAAGACAGGGTTTCTCTGTGTAGTCCTGGCTGCCCCCGAACTCACTTTGTAGACCAGGCTAGTGTGGAACTCTGGAACTCAGAGATTTGCCTGCTTCTGCCTCCCAAGTGCTGGTGCTGCATTGACTTATTATACAGATGTGTGCCCATGTGCGCACCAGTTTGGGAGATCACAGGAGGCAGTTCCTTCCTTCCACCATTTTTGTCTTGGGGGTTAAACTCAGGTCATCAGGCTTAGCCGCCAAGTGTCTTTACACACTAAAGCCTCATGTTGGCTCAAAATGCTTTTTTTAAATATGGTTTTTATGGGGGGTAATTAATGCCAGACAGTGTTTGGGCTCATAATTTAGGCATTCTGCGTATAAGTGCAAAATAATTCATAATTCCCTATCTTCAAATTCCTGTGAGCATGTTTTTACATCAAGAAGGTGCTGCCAACTGACCTGAGTTAGGGCCCTGGTTGGATTTGCAGCACCCGAATCAAATATGGTGACAAGCGTCTCCACGTGTCCCTCTCCTCCAGATTACTCAGAGCCTGCCTAGTTGTTTGTTGTTCAACGTGAGCTGTCTCAGAGTCCAAGGCTGAGGGAGAGGGCTCTCAGCAAGAATTTCCGGCTGCCTTCCCTAAACAGTTGGAGCTTTCATCAGATGAGGTTCCCAGGCCTGGGGGACAGCAAAAAGAGCCCAACACCTGTCTCTGGCGGGCCAGGCAAGAATCCTCGCTCACACATCACAGACCTGGCCAGCTGGGCGTGGATCTCTAAGGTCATTCTCACACCTGCCAAGGGAGGGAGGCGAGAACTCTCCAGGTGTCTGGATCCCTAGGATGATTAAAGGAAACTGTTAAAAGGCGTGCAGGGAGAGCGCAGCGGGGGACGCGCTGTTGTAGCCAAGCGTGGGAGGTTAGGGATGCCTCCCTCCAGGCCTAGGGGATTGAAGAAATAAGCTGTCCGGAGATTTCCCTGGGCTCTTTCCCCCTTCCCGATGCAGGGCGATTAGCCAGGGGCTGCAGTAGCTTTCCACTCAACCCAGCGACTTTCACACTTTTCTACCAAGGCATACAGCGCGCCTAAGCAGCAGGCGCGACAAGCCCAGTATTGAACCTTCCTAGAACCCACTCTGAGCGTCCAGGCCTTAATTCTCAAACTCTTAGAATTCTGAGGCTCCGATGCCTACTGGGGATTGGGTTCCCTTAACCCAGGGCTTCCTCTTCTTGGGCAGGAGGAGGAGTCACAACCTCCCCCTCCCTTTCTCCTCCGCCTACGACCAGCTTGATTTAAAAAAAAAAAAAAAAGCTAATCTTTTATTTAAAGTCAACGGAGGAGCAGGAGCCCCGCGCTCCTGCCTACAAGATATTTTTACTAACTCCTTAATCTCTGCCAAGGAGGGCAACCTTAAGGAACCTCTGTTTTCTCTTCTTTGAAGATTTAGGTAGCAAAGGAGGGGTGTGACAGTTTGGGCTGAAATTCGAGGGCTCTACGCACTCGGGAAGGGTTATTGGGGAGGAAGTAGGATGGGACGAAAAAACCCCCAAATACTAACAATTTGACGCAAGAATCAACTTTAAAAGATTTGAATCAAACTGGGAGTTGAACCTACGTGCAACCGACTCCCAGGCACCAAGCCTCTCTAAGTCCCTGTACAAGCCAGAGGAACGGGGTCAGGTGAATACTCAGCATGTGACCCCGAAGAGGGACTCTTGGGCCAGGAGGGGATGTGCCCATAGCCTAGGCGCGCCCACGCGCACCCCTGGAGGAGAAAGGCCGAAAAGACATCTCCGCCTCCGCCCCCGGCTGCCAGCACGGGACTGCGCCCCCAGCGCCCTGCCTAGCTTCTCCAGCTGAGCGCGAACCACTCTGCTCTCGCAGTCTCAACGAGCCTCCGACCTGCTTGGACTCGTGGCAGTTAAAGTCACCCAGCCTCTCGTCCTTCCTGCATTGCCCATTTCTCCCTCACCCCACCCCCCAACTCCCGCCAACGCCCCCAAATCTCTTGGGCTCGCCCTTCCTGAAAGTAGGCGAGGCCCAGAAGCCGAGGCTGGGGAGAAGGAGGAGGAGGGGAGGGGGTGGGAAAGGGGAGGGGCCGAGCGTAGCGGTCCGAGGGCGTGTCCTGCACTAGCCACGCCTCTGGGTGCGCGCGGTGGTGGTGGTGGCCGCCCAGCCTCGCTCTGAGAGACAGGTATCGCTTAGACGCCATGTTGTGAGCGGAAGTGGGGGAGCGCGCGGCGGTCGCTGTTCTGCTGGGAGCGGGCGCGGGAACCGGCGGGGAGGGGAGGTGGGGGGCGGAGCCGTAGTCCGGGCGGCGGAAGGAGGAGAGGAAGAAAGGGGCGAGCCCTGGTGCCTGGCGGCGGCGCGAGGCTCTCACTCCCGAGTGCGGGCAGCTGTGGCCAGGCGCTGGGCGTTCGGGCGGTCAGTGTCGGCGTCGAGCTTGTTCTCGGGAGCCGCCGCTGTTCTGCTGCTGCTTCCCGGCTCTGCCTTGCGCTCGAGCGGCGAAGGAGCCGGGCCGGCCGTGGGGCGGGTGGGGAGGGAGGAGGTGGTGAAGGCGGCGGGCCGGGGAGGGGGGGAAGATGCCGCTGGCGCAGCTGGCGGACCCGTGGCAGAAGATGGCTGTGGAGAGCCCTTCCGACAGCGCTGAGGTGAGTGCAGCCGGACGGCGTGGCAGGCGCGCCCCTTCCCCACGCCCCCGCCAGTTAGCTCTCTTCCCTGGGGTTGCCCTTCGTCCATCTTCTCCGGCTCACATCTTGTCCCGGGTGCGGGTTCTGCTTTGGGTCATTGGGGTTTGCCCATCTGTCTATTCCTCCCTCCCTCCCTCACCTCTCCTTGGCTTTTTTTTTTTTTTTTTTTGGGAGGGGGCTGCCGGTGTGGCGGCGCGTGGGGTTTGGAGTGGGCGCTGAGGCTTTGCAAGAAGCCGGTTTTAATCAACTTTGCGTGGGGGAAGCAGGAGGCAGAGCGGGAGCCGGCGGGGAGTTGGGAAGTTTGGCCCTGCGGGCTCCGGGGGCTTCTCTGGATTCTTAGTGACTTTGGGGTAATGGCTTCAGTTCACCCTGGATCCAAGTCTTGAGTCTGGCCGAGGGAGGGGATTACTGCAGAGAGACGGGCGCACACAGGGCAGGGTGGTGAGCCATGAGGGTTTTGAGTAAGGGGTACAGGACTGAGGGGTACCCCCCTATTTGCCGCAGCGCTTTGTGCTGCTGCGAAAGAAAAACGGGACGCCTCTGATCCCCTACTCCCGGGTTTTTGAGGTCACTGAGTTGTAAGACCCGGAGTATAACTTTGTTTCCTGTCCGTGGAGGTGAGCGGGTGAAATTCAAGATCAGCGGTGGTTGTAAAGGGCTATCTGGTTTTCCTCGCCCGGGATCTGGTGACCATCCCTGAGATACCCACCCCAGTGTGTCAAAAAGCCCAAACAATATACCCAAACAAGGCAAAACAGAATTTCTGCGGACACATCCCAGCACTGAGCATTTCGCAGCCGCCTCTGTCCCAGAATCAACTCGAGATCTGAGAAAATAATACAGACAAGATCCATTCCAGGGTATCAGCGCTCCTCACCAGAGTGGAAAATCAGTTCCTGATGGTGGCGCGTCTGTGATTCTTCTTTCTTGACTTTTCGCTGCCTTCTGTCCTCGCAGCGGACTTAGGGGATTACAGGATGATAGGCTGGGTGTGTGTAATAGTTACTGAGCGAGTGACCCCATTTCTGGAAAGCATGACTGAAACGCGGGGGTGGAATCGGGCAGGCTCTGATGAGTGGTGTACTTGGCGGCAGCCGCTGCCCTGCCGGCCTCCGCAGTATGAGAGGTGGATAGGGTTACTGGTTACGTCAGTAAAACTCAGGCTCAGTTTGGTGTGAGATTCGGGACACTTATATTCTCCGGGAGGGGGAAGGGGAGGAGGACAGGAATCCTTTCAAATCGTTTTTTCAGGTTTTTCTCCCTAGTCACACTCCATTGCCATATAAAAATATTTACTTGATCTTCCTAAATGCAGGAAGAGTTGTAATAAGGCATACGAGTCTGTACTTAATATATTTTGCTACTAGATAATGCCTTTAATATCTAAATGCTTCTCGAAAGTATGAAAGACATAGATATATATTGCCATAATTTTTAAAGGAAAGGCTGGTGGGGAAAAAAAGAAATCGTGTTTTTAAGACTGGCAGAATTACGAGAATTTTATTTAAACTTGAGAGCCAATATGGTTCTGTAAATTTTTAATAACAGTTAAATTTAGAATATTTAATCGTCATTTGAATGGATACTGTGAAAAAACATATGGCTAAGGAACCTCTTCATTTTTTTCCTTCAGAAAAAAAAATGGCATTTAAAAATACAGCTATCAAGGTGGTTAAAATGTTCCCAAAGTACTACATCTGTGGAAGACATTATATATGCTTAGACTCTGCTTTTTAATTTAGGGGTTTTTTTTCTTAGTATTTTGGAGACAGCCCAGGCTAGCCTGAAACTCACTATGTAGACCAGGCTGGCCTTGGTCTTACAGAGATCTGCTTGCCTCTGCCTCCCAAGTACTGTGGCTAAGGCATATGCCTCCATGCCCAGATATGAGTCTGCTTTTTAAATACACAAAATAACAATTACAATGAATACACTGATGCATTAAAAATTATTTGTTAAAGATATACCTCAACAAATTGCCTTTAGGTAGTTTGTTTCCTTTGGTTGTTAATTTGTTAATCCAACTTTTTTTCCTTGGCATGTGTCAATATGCAGGTAGAAATCATTTAAAATTCTACTTTATCCTTTTTCTGTATAGTATGCATTAGATAAAGAAAATACAAGCCTACTTATTTAGCATCTACTATATGCAAAGATATTGTGATATATCTACTCTTTCATTTTATCCTTCTGTAACCCAGGAGAGAGGATTATGGTATCCATTGTTACAGATTAGGAAACTAAATTCAGTAGTTAAGAGCACAAAGGTTATAAATAGTAAATGGCAGAGCCATAATTTGAAGCCAGGTAGATACAATTTGTGTGCTTTGCTTTATGTTAGAATAGATACTTCAAATCATTTGTAGAAAGAGTCAAGGCATAAACATGCTAATAATTAGAGTTCATGTATTCTTCTTCATAAGCATAAGATCTGATTTGGAAAAGCAGCAATATATGTAATATGTATTAATTATATACATATATATAGTGTGGGTGTGGGGGTGTGCTTGCATGTGCACGCATGCATGTATCAGTGTCATGTTTTCCAAAGCCTGGTGGATAAGATTCCACAAATTGTAATTTCTAATTTTTTTTTCTCTTCTAGCATAAAATATATCAGAGTTAGGTGTTGCCTAGATTTATTAAAAGTAGCCTTCCACACATTGCCTTTAGATACTCTGTTTCCTTTGCTTGTTAAGCTATTGCAAGTAAAATAGTTCTGAAACCAGTGGGAGAAGAGTTGAGAGTTTTCATAAAGAGCTAATATTGATACCCATTATTATGCCATCTCCTTCCCAGTAGACTCACATCCTGGAATAATTGTATTTTACCAGAGAAATATAAGGGTTTCTAACGAAATATTTGCTTGAGCAAATGCATCAGAAATTTCCTCTCCATGCTAAAAGATTTTAAGGTTGGTCTGTATAGGATTACATTCATGGTGTCACCACTAGATAGACTGAGCTCTTGAAAACAAACTCTTTTTTTTATTTCTCTGAATCCTCAGCAATTAACACAATGCCTGGCACATACATATTTGAACTCAATAAATGTCTGCTAAGTGAATTATGAAAGTCGGGAATAGGGTGCTTATGATTCTTAATCTATGTTCTTATCATTTTAATTCCTCATTGAACTATGAACAATTTTAAAAGACCTGTACGCCTCTAAAAACAGTTTCTTCATTCCTTCATACCAGCCTTCCTGCTTTAAGACCTCACACAAGTGTCATGGTGTCCAAAACAAAAAACCCTTGTGGTTGAACTCAAACATGGGTCATAACATGATAGGATAGAAGTAGGCCAAATGTTTAAAGCAAATTTAGGATAATGAAGTACTATGTAAGCAAAGTCGGGTTATTAGACGATTTAAAAAAATCAAAATCACTTCCTTAGTAGATATTCAGAAGTTCTTAATGGATTACTTTAAGTTACAAGTGCTTTTTTATTTGATATCTGACTGTTTAGGGGGTGGATATCAAGGAATTGTGGTTCTTCTACAAACCCATTGCCACTGCTATCAGAGACAAATGTCACTAGATGACCAGCCTAACTTAAAGTATATGATCTTCCTTTGTTGCACTGGAATTGGGATAAATGCTAATCTAAATAGAAAACAATGTAAAAGTAGTAAAATGAAGGTTATTTTTGCTTTTTAAAATACTCACAATGCAATGTATTGTATATAATAAGAACAATGTTTTTATACAATGTGTTGCATAAAAATAGCCACCTTGACTTCCTTTAAGTAACAAGTACATGACAGGCATTGAAAAATACTATATTTGATTAAAAAAAAAAGAACTTTGTATTGTAGATTTAGTGAACATGCAGCCATTTTTAACCTCAAAAATTATACAGTAACCCTTATTATAATACAGCATAGGTAGCTGGGCGGTGGTGGCACACAGCTTTAATCCCAGCATGTAGTAGGCAATTGCAGGTGGATCTCTGTGAGTTCCAAGCCAGCCTGTGCTACAAAATGAGTTCTAGGGCAACCAAAGCTACACAGAGAAACCCTGTCTCAAAAAAACAAAAATAACAACAAAATAAAACAAAAACAGCATAGGGTGTCTACAGTGTTTCTAATATGTATTATATAGAGTTCTTAAGTTTAATCTGTTCAGAAAGTGTTTTATTCATCTATGATGATTGACTTTGAACAAATTAAGTTCTTTTCTGTTTCCTGTTTCATTTTTACCACTTTCCAGTTTTTTGGGTTTTTTTTTTTTTATTTCCCTCAAGTGAAGATCTGATGTGAGGATAGATACTGCTTTTGTCAACTGTCAACTGTGACGCATTACTGAATATTTCATTGTTTTCAGTGATTCTGATACAGGACAATGTTTTGTTTTGTTTTTTTTAAACTTGAGAACCCTGCTTTATTTTGGAAGCTGTATCCTGTGTTGAGTGTATCCAAAATGTGAAACTTCTCATGTTCCTTTGAACTTTAAGATAAAGAGAGAAAAGTGTTTATTCAAAGAAGCAAGTATAGGCACACTTGGCCTTTTCTTTACTACAATTTTGGAAATCACTATAAATATATCCTAATTTTACATAAGAAAATGACATAATTTAGATGTGCACTCCTGAAACAAGGATGTGACTTGGTAAGTTGTAAAATAAATAGAAGTGTAGTAAATTATTTATCTAGAAGTCTGAATTGAAGAATTATTCTTAAAGTTTTCCTTTATTATCATCCACTAAAAAATTTTTAACATTGCCACAGTTAACAAGATTTATTCTATCCTTCTGTGCTCAAGAACAAGTATAGTGCCAGGCTATAAATGATGAGTGAAGTCAGAGTGGCCTAATTCACTCATTACACAATGGATACTTTAGGCCCAGTGGCTCAGATTGTAATGAAGGATAATAACATTTGCTTGTCTCTCTAATGATGCATAAGTATAATAGTGTTCAATTTTTAAGGTATTTTGGTGAAAAATGCATTTTAAGCCTTGAAAGTGTGTGTGTGTGTACGTGTGTATATGTATTTACATCCTATTCTCTGAATTAATATACAAAAATTAAGTGATTAAGTTTTAATACATAGTATTAACACATCCTCATACCCACCAGTGTGTTGTTTAGATTTAATACAGTGACTACTTGTATTATGAATTTGGAACAAGCTTCAGCTACTCAGATAGTCTGATTTATCAGTTTAATAGCAAAAATCATAAACACAAAGGAAAATAAACAATAAATTTTACTTGCTAAGTAAAATGTGTCTAGATTCAACTAAATAAGTACATTCCACAGATACACTATGTACATATTATAAAACAAGTACAGAAGAAAATATGCTCATATAGCACATAATAATCGTTTAGTACATTTGATTAATTATTATTTATAGTTAAGAGTTTCAGCTTTATCACCTTGAAATTAATAAGGAACTTTGTGAGATCATTTGCTTCCTGCCAAAGTGTTTTTTGTTGTTTTTTTTTAATTTGGAGCTATAAAGGCCTGTGTTTTGAGTCTTGGCCTTGCTTCTGAATAACTTTCTAACCATATCAAGGTTTTTTGCTGTGTCTATTCTTGAATCTTCAAAAATAAATATAAAAATATTGACTTCAGAGTTGTCATTTAATGAGAATTAAATGAATTGATGTGTAAAATAATTGTATACTCTATGATTTTTGTTTATTAAATAAAACTTATAAATGACTTGCTCAAAGAACTATCTTCTTGGATATTTTTTTCCAGAATTAAGTAAAGCAGGTGAAATTGTTTATTTGATTGATCATTTTAAACAGAATCATTGTAATATCTGAATATACCTACAAAGGGAAGATAAACAGAAATCTCTTCAGTCTTGTCCTTTTTGTGTTGTTCTTTGCAAATATTATCTTTAAATACAAACCATTAAAGAGCATCATGAAGGACATGTAAGGAAAAGGACAGAAAAGAGTATTTCCATTTTAAAACTGTTGAAACCAGGTGTGTTATAAACTGGCATGCCATTTTTTTCTTAGAGATAAATAAAACAACAGTAAACCTTATGCATGATGCTGTTTTATGATCAGTGAAATACAGGATGGCCTGTACATCAATCTCTTGAAGATAATGTATTTGTAAAGAAATGATTAGTCAATATATAGCATCAATACATAGAATTTTGATTTTTTAAAGTATATCAAAACAGGGTATACACATATTCATTATTTAGGCTTAATCAGTTCTTGTTTATTTTATTAGGGAAATTAATATAGCATGTCTCCCCATTATTGTAAGTATATTTATTTTGGTTATTGAACAGCCATGGATAAATAGGATTTCCTGTCAAGAAATGTAAGCCTTTGGATTTTGTCTGTTGTGAGGTGCTGGTATGTTAAAAACTTTAAATACTATAGAGTATTTTACAGAGAAAACTCTAGAGACACTCTTAAAGTCTCCAGACTCTGGAGTTGTTATTAAAGGATATATGTGACCCAGCAATCAACTTACCCCTCTAAAAAATAAGAGCACATGATATCAGTAAGTTTAAAAAATGTGGAGTTAAGTATCTTTACTGTATAATTTCTGAGACCGTTTAATATGTTGTACATAGTGAAACTGCAAAACAATATTTGAGCCAGAGTTATATAGTGAAATCCTGTGTTTATAAAACATATAAGCAAAACAACAAAAATTGTATTTGAGACTTGATGTCAGGGTCCTATTTTCATGAACTACCTATTGGAATCTTAAACAACACAAGTGTCTTACAGAACAGTTTCAGAAAGTTCAGTACCTTCATTATTGCCTGTAGAAGAGCTCCTATTTTTAATTGACTATACTGAAGCTTTTGACTTTGTCAAGAAGAATTTCATTTCACTTTTAATTAAAATCTTTCTAAGTTGTACAATAAATTTCCAACTCAGTAGTGAACTAAAATTTAAATATAAGATGTCTCAGTGGGTGAAGATGCTTACTCACCAAGCCTGATGACCTGAATTCAATACTGGGGCCCACATAGCAGAAGGATGGAGATATATATATATATCTCCATCCATATATCCAAATCACATAATGTCCTCTGATCTCCACACATGGGTATGCCATGGCACATGTGCACTATAACATGATTATGCCCCACTCCCAGCAAATAAATGTTAAAAACACAATTTTTTAAATAAACCTTTTTAAAAGTAAAGGTTTTTATTTGATTTTTGATAATCCTTAGTTATATAGTTCTTTAATATCAAGCCTTTACTAAATTACCCCTATGTTAACTTTCTCTAACTTTTGTCAGGTATTCACAGTTTTTAATTTTTTTCTTTTTGTTTTCAGATAAGATCTCAGTGTAGTCCAGGCTGGCCTAAAACTGCTGATCCTCTAGCCTCAGCTTTCCAAGTGCTGGGATTATATGTGTGCACTACCATGCTCAACTTTTTTTTTTTTTTAAAGAAAATAGGTGGGGTTTTTTGTTTGTTTATTTGTTTTTTACTATGTGCCACTTTATTCTGTCAGTCTTTCTGCCACCTCACATTCTCCTTTTTTTAAATTAACTACTTCTAACTTACAGTTAGTAGAGGGTAGAAAACTAGAGTTAATATGATGGAGCCATTTTTATGTGGGAAGATTTTTATTTCATTTTTTAAATTCACCAAATATTGTAAAAGGACGTCCTTAACCTTCTGTTAGACTCTGTCCATAATGTAGAGCAAGGGTGTCCAACTTTTGATATTGCAACTTGACTTCATTTATAGATAGCACATAGTTATCTAGGGACTTATGTAAATGTAGACATACCTAGAGGATCAGGTATTTACTGGACATACTACCTAATAGTAAATGGTAGTTTTATGTTTTGGCATACCAAAACAAATGGCTCATTGCCTTCTCTTAACAATGTCAGCTACAAAGTAGACTGTGAATGAAGTAACAACTAGGCAGCTATAAAGTGGAAAGCTAGCCTCCCTATGTGTAATCAGGTTTTCATACTATGGGTCCAATTTTGTTCTTGGGAGATTTTGCTGGTTTCCCAAATATTAGAAATTCTACACTTAGGTATCAGTCCAAAAGCACTTTTAGATTTCTTCGTTCATCTCCAATAATAGAAGTAGTGTAACAGGCAAAGTAAGTTAAAGAGAATTTCTTCATCTTAGCTAATACAGTATCTTACACACGTTAGGTGTTGACTGTTTTGTTGACCATATAAATTAATTTTTATATCATCATCTTACATAGGATGATCTTTAAATCTGACCTGGTCATCTAGTTTTCTGTGTGCTTAACTCTAATCCTTTGGTTCACAAAGCTTGTTGTAGGAAACTTTGTTCAGTCATATGATATGTGTTAGAAGCAGGTATCACATGATAGCCTGAAACAAAAGACCATTTTATCACTAATAAATTGAACTACATCTTACATGTAGTGGTTGGAACAAAAATCTTTGTTCTAAAGATCTTCTTATAAAACCTACAGTAAAATCCTCAACATTAGAATGTTATTTATTTCTTCACATTTGGGAACAGAGGTGGCTGTTTTTATTTTTTATTCTGAAAACAGTATAAAATAAGGAAGATTTACTTTTAAAAGAACTGTTAGACATAGTGATACATATATGTAATATTACTAGTGCATGGGAGGTGAAGACTTGAGGACGAGGTTTAAGGTCATCCTGGACTACATATTATCAAGTTTGAGACCAGTCTGAGCTATGTGAGACTTCATTTCAACTGGAGAAAAAATGGATCCTGGAATATGGTTTGGTGGATAAAAACAGTTACCATATAAACATAAAGAGCTGAGTTTGAATTTGCAGAACTCATGCAAAAGCCAGATTTATAGCATGAGCATTTGTATGTATTTCCATCACTCCTACTGGGAAGTAGAAGGCAGAGAGAGAAACAATCCCCTAAAACTCAAGGGCCAGATGGCCTGGCTTGTGCAGAGGAGAAACAACAGAGACCCAGTCTCAAATAAGGTAGATGGGGAGGACCTTTAGAGATTGTCCTCTGATCTCCACATGTGCACTTTGGCTTATACATACCCACACTCTTCTCACATGCACATGCATATATGCACATTGTATGCACACAAACATAAATTAATTTTTTACAACTGAGAGGGGTCTGGGGAGATGGCTGAGCAGTTAAGAATGCCTGCTACTGTTCTTCGGGGGACTGGACTTCAGTGTCTAGCACCCATGTCCTTCATTGGACTAAACCACCTGTAACTCTAACTCCAGGGGATCTGTCGCCCTCTTCTGGCTTCTGTGGGCATCTATTTGCACTTGCAACCTCCCATGCTCATATAAATAAAAACCAAATTATTTTATAAAATTAAAACTTGTAGCTCAGTACCATTCAATATAGTATTAATGGTGGGT
This sequence comes from Onychomys torridus, assembly GCF_903995425.1. NCBI lineage: Eukaryota > Metazoa > Chordata > Mammalia > Rodentia > Cricetidae > Onychomys > Onychomys torridus. The sequence continues at coordinate 64,433,698 of NC_050466.1, read as the reverse complement.
TATTAAGCACTTGAAATACAGTTGGTGTGGCTGAAAAACAATTCTAGGGATGGAACACAGGACTTCACACGTGCTAGGGAATTGCCCTGTCACTAAGCTACCTCCAAGCCCTGAGTTTTCAGTGTAGTTTAAATAGTCCCCTGTGTTTATTGTTTACTATATAGACCAGTGCAGTCATAGGTTATAAGGATTTGTATGAATAGAACTCCCCTTTTCCTTCTAGTTCAGTGCTCCGTTTCCTATTCTTCTACTTTTTGTGTTTTGAAATGAAAAGACTAAGGCATTTTTCTAAATAAGAATATATTTGATGCACATTTTTCACAGTTATTCCTTCCCTATCCTGATGATTTTTTATAAGCCTCCTTAAGTGATGTATGTTCACAATTCACCATTCTCTTTAGCAGTTTTGCTTATGGCATTTCCTGTTGAAGCCGTGAGAATATTTAGCTATCAAAATGTAAAAATCATAAGCTTCCTCTTGTGGACTGAGATATGGACAGAAGTAGTAAATAAAATAGGGCAGAAAATAACAAGTATATTCTGCTATTGAATGAAAAAATGCTGCATGGTAACTTATATTCTGTGCATTCTACTGTGCTACTTAAAACTAAAAGTAGGCTTAAGTGTCTTGGAGCTTGAAACTTTTATTTTAATTTAGGGTACAATTTTGGAACTAAGAACAATTTAGCCCTATTCTATGTAATAAAACTGAGACCTAGCCAGATGTTGTGGCACACCTTTAATCCCAGCCCTAAGAAAGGCAGGCAGATCTCTGTGAGTTTGAGGCCAGCCTGATGGACATAGTGAGTTCTAGGACAGCCAGGGCTATGTACAGAGACTCTGTCTCTCACATACACAGACACTCACACAAACACATAAAACTGAAACCCGTTCAGAACATCCCATTTCACTAGAATTCATTTTTCTACCCACTACATACATAATTTAAAAGTAATTATTTTAAAACTGTCTAAAATAGAATAACTTAAAGAGCCACTATGTAAAAGTTCAAACATTTTTCTCTTTTATTTGTTAATTTTAACTTTGCTTGATTTGTCAGAATACTAAAATCAATTTTCCTTAACTTTATTTTGTAAATTTGGAAAATTCAACCAGTCCTTAGGGTAAAGAAACAACTTGGTAACACCCTACCTGCAGTCAAATAGTGTGGAGTGTTTCAAGGTCACTACTCTCTTTCTCCTAGATGAATGGACATTCACATCTACCAAGTGCCCTTTGGATTGGGTACTTGGTGTGTTTGAACTGGAGTGAGGGATATTGTTATTCTTATCTGGTGAAATTGAAGCCCAGAGGGAAAGAAACTGCTCATAAGATTGCATAGCTAGTTAACAGGAGCAAAGAGTCAAACCTAAGTTTCACAGATTGCAAATTGCATTGACTTTCAACTGAGTTGGCATGCTTGAATTGAAAACATCCATATGAGTAATGCCATCTAGATGAAATCATCTATAATGCAGAAAGTAGCCAAATGGTTTGCACAAGTGCCTGTATTTGTGAGAATGTAAGGAGGTTAATGACTTAGAAAGATAGGTACCTTCTCATGTATGTGAAGTCCTCTCAATGAGGTCGATGGAGGATGTGATCCTGGCATAAATTAGGAATGCTGTTCATAATAGAAACAATGTCTGTGTAGTCAGGAAAGTCAATAAAAATTAATACTGCCTTGCAATACAGCCTTTTTAAACTAGCCTGAGTAAAAACATTTCATATTATATGGGAAAATATATTCAGATTTATAAAGAGCTATGTTACCATTGAAACAAAGTATCTTGTATTTGATGTGGGGGGAAAAAGGCTGTCTAAGCATTATTTACCAACTGTCTTTATAGAAGCCCCTTGGTAGGAATTTGAGTAAATGTGGCTTGTTACTTGCAGTTTTTAAATAAATCATTACCTATTGATATTTGACTCCTCCTCTCAGAAAAAAAAAAAAAGGCCTATAAGATACTCCTTTAAAGTGCCAGGAAGTAGGATCTGCTTCAACTAAAAAGCAACAACAACAACAACAAAAAACTTAACACTTGAAAGAATAAAATTATGTTGCTGTAGCATAAGAAAAGGAAAAAATTAAAGTTATACAATCAATGAATTCTTTTATTAGACTTTTAAACAAGTCAAGTGGCCTTAATTTTTGAGGTACAAATTATAGATTTACTACAAGATTTAAAGTACGTATCATAAAACATTGACTGAAACCAACTTGGGGAAGAACCAGTTTATTTGGCTTACACATCCTGATAATTGAGGGAAATCTGGATCATTGAGGGAAGTTGAGGCAGGAACTCAGTCAAGAGCTGAAGCAGATAGAGGAACACTGCTTACTGACTTGCTCTCCATGGCTTCTCAGCTTGTTTGCTTATACAACCCAGGGCCATCTACCCAGGGGTGGCCCAGACCATACTGGGCTGGACCCTCCCACATCAGTCATGAATCAAGAAAATACCCTCATATACATGCCCACAGGCGAATCTGATAGAAACAATTCCTCAATTCAGGTCCCCTCTTCCCAGTTAACTCTGGTTTGTATCTAGTTGACAAAAAACTAACCAACACAGTGACTCGCTCTTACTATAGTCACAGAATTGTGCATCCATTACCTGTCTGATTCTAGAACATTGCCATAACTCCAAGAAGAAATGCCCTACTCATTAACAGTCACATTTCCCCCCACTTGCTGGCAACCACTGTTCTATTTTCTGTCTTTATAGTTACCTATTAGATCCTACAATATATGGCCTTTGTATATGTTGTTTTATCACGATGTTTTCAAGCATCATCCATGTTATGTAGAGTGTATCAGTGCTTCCATTTTTTTCCCCACATTGTATGAGTATGCCACATTTTGTTTACTCATCAGCTGATGGAATTTGACTTATTTCAAACTTCTACTTTTTGATTATTATGAATAATGGTATTAATGTTTGAGTAAATGTTTTGTGTGAATATAGATTTTCAATTATTTTATGTGTTAACATTTTTGAGGAATTATCAAACTCTTTTACAACTCATTTTCACCATTTTCCATTGCCCTTAATAGTATTTCTCTACATTTTCCCCAACATGTGTTACATTTCTTTACTGAAAACTGTCTGTAGTCAGTATAAAGTATCTCCTTGTTTTGATTTGTATTTTCCTAGTAACTAATGATATTAAGGATCATTCCATTTGCTTTTTGTCCTAATTTCTGTGCTTGTTACTGATTTAGACATTTAAATGGTTTTTTTCTCTAGAGAAAAAGAAAGTGCCCTATATGTCTATATTCTCCAAAACTTTCCCTAAAACAGTGGGTTTTCAATTGGATTCATAAAGGCCTAGGTTCTATGAACATGCTTTAGGTTACCTCAATCACCTAGTACATTTTATCTAAGCAGGAGCAGAGTTCCTTGAAAAACATAACATCGAGCTATAGACTGGTTATAGAAAGCTATGGATACTTCAGAAAGTACTCTTGAGGGTGAAGGCAGGGAATAGTCCCCTAGGTCTTGGAAACAGTAAATTTTTTAAAGCAAAAATATAGAAATATGTTAATAATCAGAAATAGTCTAAAAAAATCTCCAAAGTTAAGTGTATTAAATGAATTCTTTTTAAGAATCCTTCTCAGACAGGCAGAGCTGTGGCACTACCTTTAATCCCAGCACTTGAGAGGCAGAGGCAGATCTCTGGTGAGTTCAAGGCCAGCCTGGTCTACAGTGCAAGTTCTGAGACAGCCAGAGCTGTTACACAGAGAAACCTTATCTTAGGAAACAACAAAAAGAACCACAACAAAAAGAATCCATCTTAGTTACCTCTGTCCTTACTTACCTTCTTTCCTTCAAGTTCCTGCTAGCAATTGGTATAATTCAAGAGAATAACTGTAACAGTGGATGTTGGTATCAGTAAAGGGGGAGTTTGCTTACAGAGAGAAATAGTATAGGCAAGTTAAAAATAAGATATGCCTTGGATCAATAAAAAGAACGTGCAAATTAGTTTTAAAATGTCCTTTTCCTCTTGGCTCCCTTTAGTGTGTGTACTAGGTGATAACGAAGTAAGTAGAATTCTTTCCTTTGGTTTATATATATAGTCTAAAAACACCCGATTTGTCTGGACAGACAACCAAAATAGTATGAAACAAGCTAAATTGATCAGGAATACAAACAGATGCAATTGGATTTTTAGAGGAAAATTATAATCTTACAGTGTAACAGCTTTCCATAGTAGAGTTTTAATGATGATGTGAAAACTAGAAAACAAATGTCATTTTTAATATAAATATCACTTGGAAGAAATTTCTGGTTATGCCAAGATACGGAGGAACCCTATAGCTCCCAGGACTTTCCTTCCAACTGAAACTCAACAAATAGGACCACAAACAGTGGAGCAATTGAAAAGAAGGCAAATTGCATGAGGACCTTGGATCCTAAAAGTAACACAAGTAATGTGGTCTCTGGGTTTTCTTACTGATTCCCCATATATCACAGACAAGATACTAAAGGCACAAAAAGCTCAAAGAAAGCTCGATCCTCTTTAGCCAAACAGTTGGAGAAAGACTAGTTCATAAACTTGGCAGTTCTCATTCTAATCTACCCTAATACTGACGGTAATGGGGAACAAGTGGCAGTGTTCCAGGAAAAAAAAAAAAAAAAAAGTGGACAGTGCTTTGGTTCCCTCTGCTGGGTGACTTGCAGATTGTTCAGGAGGCTTCCTTGTAAAAGGAAGTTGATTCTTCTCAGTGTACTGTAGGCAGTAAGTTGAGCCTCTACCACAAACCCCAAATAGTAAGACTTAAAATAGTTAAAGGCTGGGATAGTTCACACTAAGCTTCTACCTTTCTCCCAGAATCAGCCAGGCAGAAGAAGGTAGCTGGAGGCAAGAGTACTCAACTGTTTCTCATCCCTGCTAATGTCAGTGGGGCTTAGCAGACAGCTGAGCCTCCACTGTATCTGGCAGAGGGTGAGACTGATTAGCCATCCACTTCCTCTTATGTGCCTCCCTTTTGTTAACTCTCCTTGAGGAACTCTTTGAGAAGATATGCTTTTGGTTCTTACCTTGCTTCTCAAGAGCCCAGAAGAAAGGTGTTTAGAGGTTGGTAGTTCACTCTTGGGAACCAAGCACATAGCTGAATATATCCACAAGAGCATTTGAGACATTGTTCCACTATTGCTTGGGTAGTCTTGTGAAGAATATATATATATATATATATTCATGCTGCCCTCACACTATGCCTCAACGTGGGATTGCCTGCCAGAGTATATTAAATAGGATTGGTTAAAATGCTTGGCATATAGGCAAAAAAGTTAGGTGGTGGTGGTGGTGGTGGTGGTGGTGGTGGTGGTGGTGGTGGTGGTGGTGCATGCCTTTAATCCCACCACTCCAGAGGCAGAGGCAGGCAGATCTCTGTGAGTTCAAGGCCACCCTGGTCTATAGAGTGAGTTCCAGGACAGCCAAGGCTACACAAAGAATCCCTCTCTCCAAAAAAAGTCAAAAGCAAATACAGAACAAATCAAATACTGGGGAAGAACTCTGGCCTTAAACATCTCAACTGAAATCCAAGCAGGAAAAGATGTCACCTTTTTTTTTTTTAAAAAAAAAAAAAGCAATGTTAATTCATTTTTAAATGAATTTTGAAAAAATATGAATTTGTTTGAAAAATGAATTATAGATTAGTTCAGTTGTGGGGGGGCAATTTTGGGGTAAGACTACAAAATAAAGTGATTTTTATGAAAATGTTTTTTAAAAATCTAATGATCATATAGTAAATGTAAAAATAGAGGTCCGGGTGATTTTTTTTTCCATAATCACACCAAAATAAATGTCTGGCCTTTGAAGCCAGCATGATGATATTTCTCATTTGAGCCTCTGGAAATAGACTAAATAAATCTGAATGAACTCACCCCAAACAATACATAGGCTATCTAATTTTGTTTTTTATTTTTAGCTCTGAAAACGGGAGGGAATGCTTAAGACAGGGAACTCCTCTAAAGCTCCTCATACGATATTTACCCTAAAAAGTAAACACAGGGAAAGAGAAGTTGAAATTTACTGAATATCCCATAAGGTTGGCTAGACTGAATTTATCACAGCTTCTGGTGGATTGAGTAACTCTGGATTGGAAAACTGAGGTAAATTTACTTGTCCAAAGATACCTGTAATAAAGGGCAAGCAAGGTTTTGAAACTTGATGTGGCAAACATCACAACTCAATCTTTTTTATTTACTACACTGGTTTCCCAGAGTTGTATAAACACAGGAGTCATCCAAGATGCCCATTTAAAAAAAATACTAAGCCATGGAGCTTCTTAAAAGTCTGATTTTGGGAGTTGGGGATTTAGCTCAGTGGTAGAGCAAGGGCAAGGCCTTGGGTTCGATCCTCAGCTCGGGGGAAAAATCTGATTTTGTTTCTATGTGGAGGAAGTCCAAATATTTTATTTTATTTTGTATTGTGTTTGTGTTACTAGAAACTGAATGCAGGGCCTCACAGATACTAGGCAAACAATCTACTTACTACTGTAAGTTAACATAAAACTTAACTAATTCTGGTCATTGTGCAGGGATTGGAAACATGCCGTCTATTAAAAAGAAGTAGAGCTTGGAAGACAAAAATAGAATTAGGAATCTACATAGACATTATTTAAAAAGTTGGCACTACACCAGTTTCTCTGCTAGTAAAATACTATAAGATTGGATTGTGGAAATTATAAGATTGCATTAGAGTCCTTAATCTGTAAAGAAAACCCATATTTTATTTTTCTTTTAGGTGACAACAGCTGTTCTATCCATTCTTTGGCATTATCTTCTTTACACTAGGAGCAAATGCACTACTGACAGATACAGATAAAACTGTTCTGGATACAGATGAAAGAATTACACTTAGAAAGAAAATATAGGCGAGATGGCTCAGAGGTTAAGAGCACTGACTGCTCTTCCAGAGGTCCTGAGTTCAATCCCAGCATCCATATGGTGGCTCACAACCATCCGTAATGAGATCTGGCGTCCTCTTCTGTATACATAATAAATAAATAAATCTTAAAAAAGAAAAAGAAAGAAAGAAAATAAAAAATAGCTATAGCACAGATTGGTAACTTCCTCAAGTGCGATACAAAACAAAAAAAAATCTTAAATAATCTTAATCTAAAGCTTATATTTTTAAATTTTTATTCATTTATTTATTTATTTATTATTATTTATTTATTTTTGGTTTTTCGAGAGGGTTTCTCTGTAGCTTTGTGCCTGTCCTAGAACTCACTCTGTAGACCAGGCTGGCCTTGAACTCACAGAGATCTGACTGCCTCTGCCTCCCAACTGCTAGGATTAAAGGCATGCACTACCACCGCCTGGCCTAAAGCTTAATTTTTAAAATCAAAGGATTATAACATTTTCAAGCTGAGGGAGCTCTCAGGTAGAGGCTTTCCCACAGTGGCAGACTCTCAAATCTAAACTGACCAAAGTTCCATAGAACTCTGAGGAGTGTAGCTAAGTACCTTTTCCAAGATCACGCTGGTTTTTAGAAATGGACAGCAAATCATGTTTTCTTTTGATTACTTACTTTATCTAGTTTTATGTTACTTTTTGGATTTTTGAGACAGGGTTTCTCTGTGTAGCTTTACGCCTTTCCTGGAACTCACTTGGTAGACCAGGCTGTCCTCGAACTCACAGAGATCCACTTGCCTCTGCCTCCCGAGTGCTGGGATTAAAGGCGTGCGCCACCACCGCCTGGCGTTACTTTCCATTTTTTTATGGCCCTATTGAGAATAGACTCTTCCTAGGAGATAATATGATTTGAAATGTATTCAGCCAATGAACTGTTAAAAAAATGAACCATGCCCATATTAGAATAATGTGTTTACAAAGTGATTATTTTCAAAACATGTTGTATAAAAGAACTCTGGTTTTCCCCACTTTTGATATAAAATTTTGTATTATGCAAAAAAATAAGCATGCCTGGATGTCAATTCTAACAGTGTTATAGCAGTATTTCTGTCTAAGTGCACTTAATGGGTACTTTGCATTTTGACTATGCTTCACTTATTTTACTTACAAAATGTAGCTGTGATCTTGAACAAAGTACTCTCAACCTCCCTTCATCTCTACTATACGTAACATCATACCTCATAATTTATTAATAATTGCAAATAAATTATAGAATATGTAATATATGGAAGGAGAAATTGAGTTCCTACAGTTGTCCTTTGACCTCCATGCATATGCTTGGCTTGTGCATGCACACAGACACACACACACACACACACACACAGGCACACACACACGCACACACACATACAAAATAAAAAGGAATTTTAGAGGCTAGATACAGCTCAGAGGACCCCAGTTCAGTCCCCAGCACACATGGTTAGTATGCTCACAATCTCCTGTAACCCCAGCTTATATAGAAAATAATTATAAAATAAAAATATTAAATATTTTAAAATATATTTTATGGCTTTGAACACAGTTTTTAATAGGTACTTGAATCCTTAATATTTTTTATACTTTATTCTAAAATACAGTATTTACCCATCCTAGTATAAATTGTAACAATTTGTCCTTATTCTATTTTTATGTTAGTTGATAGTCATGTGTTAAAGTTTTCGTATCTCCCTTGTTTCCATTTATTTCATGTTATAGTCCTAATACATGTGCTTTTGTGTTATGGTTTGGTTAGTCTGTGGCTAAATGTTCAGTACTTTTACACACTTACTATTTGATTATTTTTGTATCTAAAAAAATAGCACATGCTAATTATATAAAACCTGGAAAATAAATATACACAAAAGGAATTATATATCTGTACTCTTGCTATAATGGAGCATTATTAAATATTATTTGTGATTAAAGAACAGGGTTATATTTAGATTTGACTCTAAATGTGGTCCCTACTTTTATCCTTGGACAGGTTATTGTACTTTTTCATGTGTTCACCAAGTATTTATTGAGCATGTACTATGTGCCAGGCATTTTGCTGAGACTATACCAAAAAATATTGACAAATCCATCTTGGCTTAATTTTCTCATTTGTAAAATTGGTGAGTGCCTCTTGAAATTGGTAGAAGTATCAGAGATAATAACACTTAGTATTTGCCTAGTGGTCAAGAACTCAGTAATTGATAGTAACCATTATTACTATGCATTCAGTACTGGTATCTTTAGTCCAAATGACCTTTGTGATCACCTTAAAGGTTCTTTGTCTTAGATTTTATGTTTAGTATTAATATTACAAACACTTGCTTCCAGGTTTTTTTTTAATTGTACATTAATTATACAATGAAGAGCTTGGAGATCTCATACTTAAGTGTTAAAACACTTGCTTAACATGAATGAAGGCCTGGGTTCAATTCCCAGAACTGCAAAAGTTAGTTGCGTGCTTTCTTCTTCTATATGGTTTTCTATACTTGCCTCTTTTGTCAGTAAATAATGGGTTTTTTTTTCCTTCTTAAAAAATATAATCCTACTGAAAGTTTTTTTTAGTTTTTCAAGACAGGGTTTCTCTGTGTAGCTTTGTGCCTTTCCTGGAACTCACTTGGTAGCCCAGGCTGGCCTCGAACTCACAGAGATCCGCCAGGCTCTGCCTCCTGAGTGCTGGGATTAAAGGCGTGCACCACCACTGCCTGGCTCTGAAAGTTTTTAGTGTGAAGCATTTTACACACAGAACAGTGAAAGTAGCATGAAGAAGCACCATTTTCTAAGATTAAAGTCTCAAAAATTACCATATTCATGACCCACTGTTTTATCCCTACTGCTTCCCCTCCCACACACTACCCTACACATACTTCCTTGCCCCATCTCCAGTGAATTTTTCTGAAGCTAATCCTAGATAAATCAATTCCAGTGTAAATAAGGAGGATTGCAACAAGTACAAAGCTTGCCCAAGCTGTAGAATGGGTTCAAGTCTAGGCCTGGAAACTAAGTGAGACCCTGTCTCCAAACAGAAGAGAACTACAGATACAGCCTAGTGGTAGAATATTTGTCTAGTTTGTGTGAGGTCCTGGATACTGCCTCTAGCAGTTCAAACAAAAGGCTACAAGGGCATCAAATACTAGTCATTTTGTTTTAATTAGACACTTGACACTTCTTATATCACCTGCAAAATGGTTGTTTGTTATTCCCTTGAGAATTTTTTCTTCTGCCATATGGAATGCTTTCTTTGAGACACTTGTGAAAGATAGAAGAAAGACTTACTGAGCTGAAAAGACCTGGCTTTGAGTCCTGTTTCTGCCGTTCACCTATTTATTTGCCAAACTTTGGTTTCCTCAGCTGTGAAACACAAGTAATTAATATTTAGCTCATATTCTTAGGGTTGAATATGATGTCTGCATAAAGGACTATCAGATCGGATATATCAGCCACATACCACACTCTTTAGTAGTTCAGACTATAATATCTATTTTTATTATTGTGTGGTTTTCCAAAATATCTGAAACTTAACAGATACAAACTGAAAATAATGGTTGTTAAATATGCTTTTAGGAAGGATGGAGAATTAATTTTTTCTTCTCCTTCTACCTCTTTTGAGTAGATATTAATTTAGTCCAAGGTTATAACTCTCAACTCTATAAAATATTTTTTCTTTTACATTGTTTATATACTTCTAGGAATAATTATTCATTTTTTTCTACATTATCCTTTAGTAGGGTTAAATTAGTCAATTATTCCTGGATATTAACTTGGTGTCTATAGATGTTACTTCTCATATTCTTGAGCTCTTTATTCTCCTGATGGTTTTCTAGAGTGTGCCTTTGAACAGTTTATTTTTAAAAGACGCTACTAAGATGGTGACATTTTATAAGACTTTGCAGATGTAAGAATAATTTTCTATGACCTTTGAACTTGAAAAACTAGTTGTGAGTTATGAAATCCTTAGATCTTAACTGTTTCCTTTTAACTCTCTGTAGGTCATTACTTCATCGTCTTCTGGCATTTTGTTGTGAGGAAAAATCTGAGGTCAATTTGATTTTAGTACCTTTGAAATAACCTATTTTTTCTGCTTGTATGCTTATAGGATTATATCTTTATCCTTGAAATTTAAAAACATTTGCCAGGACATGTCTTGGTGTTGATGATCTCTGTTGAACCTTCTCAGTCTGCAGTCTCAGGTATTTTTTCAGAACTGGAAAGTTTTCTTATACTTTTGATTGATTAATCTGCTCTGTTTTTTCTTAGGAACATTTGTTATTCATAGATTATTTCTGTCTGTCTTCCATAGTTTTTAAATCCTTTCTTTCTTTTTTTTTTCATTTACTCAAGTTTGTCCTTTGTGGCATGGATTCTGTTTTCTGCAGTGTGTGTTCTGATATTTGCTACTCACAATACAGACTTAATTTTCGCTACTGTGTTTTCATTTCTTTATTCCCAACATAACTTGTTTCATAAACAGAATTTCCCTTAAGGGTACACTTCAAAAAACATGAGGTGGATCTAGGCCTAAACCTTATTTTCTGAGGCCACAACTACAGGACCAAGGGAAAAAAAGGAAATAAAAACTTCAGAAAGGATCCTCATAAACTTAAAAATAGAGATACAAGCCAGAGGTCATACCTACCTAGTCTAGAAAATAGAGCAGTCCTGGGTACCAGCAAATTTTTGGTAGCAAGAGAGCCAATAAAGCAGGCATAACAGCACTGTAACAAGAAGATAAACCAATTTTTCTAATGACATTTATTGCCTTTTCTCTTTAAAAATACATAATAAATGCATATAATTTTGAAAAGACAGTACCATGAAGAAAATCCTATGGCCCAGGTAACCGCTGATAAGATTTTATGTTTTGCAAGTTACATGCTCCCATGTTGGGAGGGAGGGTACAGAATTGGGATCATATTTACAGCTTTATATCCTCTTAAATGTAATATATTGCAGGCATATTTTGCATCATTAATTTTTCATTAGGCCCTGATTTTAACCATTGCATAGTGTTCCTACATATGAATAGATGTATTGTGATTTATTTAATCAGTCCCCTGTTGGTCATTTAGATTTGTTTTCTATTTTAAAGTATAATGAATATCATTGTACATAAGTCTTTATGCACATCTCTGATATTTCCTTAGGATAAATGAGGAGCTGATTCTTAATCCTGTCACATTGGTAAGGATTATATACATTCCTTATTAAGACTATAAAATGCTTGTTTCTTATTGTTTCAATGTGATTGCCTAGAAGCTTCTTTGGATTCTGAACAATACAATGGTATCTTGACCAAAGTTAGAAAGAGGTTTCTGCTGCCTCACGTACAGCACCTTTATAATGAAACTTCTGCTACATACACTTTCAACAGGAAAACCACTGCTAGGATCAGGGAGTTTGGAAGGCAGATATACTTGTGGAAATGTGAGGGTGTTTTGTTTTGGGGTGGTGGTTTTCTTAAGTGTGGTCCTTGCTCCTTCTTGCAACTTGGGTCTCTATATTAATATGCTGTGGCTTCAGACCCTTTTCTTCTTCCTTTCCTATTACTTTAGACTGTTATTCTCTATGAGTAATCCTTTTCTCCCAGTGTTCTTAGGTACATTTCACTTCTAGGTAAGAGAGTGTAAGTAGTTGGTATGTCCCACAAAGGTAAAGGTCAAATTTCCACAAAGGTAAAGGTCAAATTTCACCCATCACAGATCACTTCTTAGTCCTCATACACTTCTTCCAGATGATCTCTTGTTAGAAAGTCAAAGAATTTTTTTAAACTTACCTTATTTTTTTTCCAAAGACAAGGCAACACCCCTGGGAATATATGGTATAACAGGTATTCCAACACAATAATCTCCATAATAGGGTTGCTGAGAGTAAAACATTCTTAAGAAAGTAGTCTTATTTGTAACATATCAGCATTTCCCTTAAAATACTTTGGAATACTTTAGAGATAATGAAACCAGTTTAGAATTACTGATTGAATTGCCCATCACACCCCAAAGATAGTCTTTAGTGATCCCTGTATATAGCATTGCAAGTTGTTTTGAAAACTCCTGCTGAAACTGAAGCGAGCAGTCTCCTTTATCTGATTTGTTCTGATTGTAGGTTAATCAAATTTGTGACTTTTTACACATTTCAAAGTAACAAAGTAAAGCATGATTAGCATTTCCTAACCTTTGCCAATATTTCACATCGTATATGTGCAATCTGCCAAGCTCTATGGGTTTTTTGTTTGTTTGTTTTTTGTTTTGTTTTTGGCTGGCAGGCATTTTGGTAGGATGAGAGAGGAAAAATACATATGCCTCACTTTAAAACTATTTTTCATACTTATTCTTCAGCCACATTGTACAGAAAAATAGCATACGTATAATTTCTTCTATCCTGCTTGGCAGGAAATTGACTGCCGTGAGTGGTGAGAAAGACATCTCTCCTATTCTTTATGGCATAACATCTTTAGAAATTATCATTTGAGGCAAAAGAGAAAACATAGTATTTACTGTCCTGTGATGGACCCTTCTAATTCAATATCCTGCAAGATCAGCTTCATTTTATATTATACATATTATGTATATTATATTACACATTTTATGAGCAGATAAACTGCAGCTTAATTTTTAATTAGCTTACCCAAAGTTTAGGTAACTGAACCAGTATGGGACATGGCCAGGATTTAAAAGTGGTACTGACCAACTTCAGTGCACACGCTTGTATTTGTCTTAAAATTATAGAAATCTGTTTTCTTGTTTAGTAGATCCTACTCCTCTAGCTTTAGAAACTGTATTAAGTACTGCATTGAGTCAGACTGGTTATCTGTTTATCCTAGTCTCTAGTGATAACCAACGGTCAGTTTTCAAAGGGGAAATAAACTTCTTAACTGCAAACATAATATTACATTCATTTCTAATCATGCTTCGATCCTTATTTTGATGAATGTTAACAGATTCATTGAAACAGATTTTTTTAGTAGAGAAAAAGCTTTGTAAAGTTGGTATATAGGATAATATTGGCTTTCCTACTTCCCTACTTTAATAATGAAGTTCAAAGTTGAATCTTCCCTAAATTTAGCAAGAAGTGGATTATTTGCCTACACTAGAGAATGGGATACCTTTGGGATCATGTTTCACTTCAGTTGTTTCTTAGAATGTTTATTTTCAATGGTTATTAGCTAAATATTTCGGAAAAGATATTGTATTGTCAAAATTTGTGAGTGACATGAAGCTGAAAATAAGTGAAGTAGTTTATGGGGTTTTTTATTCCAACAAATAGAAACTGTAGCAGTAAGATTATAGTTGGGAAAAGTTGAATCAAAATTTTTCAAGTAAGGCTTTTTCTGTGGGAATAAGTAAAAACAGGTTCAAGATGAAAGATGCATTATCTTGGGTATGTCCCAACATATTCCTAGTGCTAAATAAGTTGTACTGTAAGTAAAAAAGTGGGAATGGGCTCTAGATGGTTCTTGGAAGCTTGATGACCTTAGTTCAGTCCTAGGACCCACATAGTAGAAGGAGTGAATCCATTTCCTCAGGTTGCCTCTGACCCTCATACACACACTATGGCACATATAACCACCACCACTACCACCACCTCCAAAAGCAAGCTAAATAAATGTTGGGACTAGAGAACTAGATCAAGTTCGGTTCCCACTACCCATGTTAGGTGACTCACAACTGTCTGTAATTCCAGGGGATGCAACACCTCTGGCCTCCATTGGCACCTGCATGTACCTACACATACACACACACAGAGATACAGATACATATAACTAATAAAATAACTATTTTAAAAAATACAGGGACTGAATCAACAGAGAACTTAGTATATTGAGGCATATCCAAAATTTTGCAAATGTGAACAGCATCAATGAAAATTTATTTAGGAAAGGGAGGTATATCACCCACATTTCTGCATTTTTAAAACCAGAGTTGGAATGTTGATTGCATGTGTTTTAATATACCACTCTTTAAGATGCATCAAGAATATGCTCAGCAAATAGGATCACAAGTCTCAGCTGTCTTAAATATTTGGAGAAACTTGAGTTATCTATAAAAGATAAGACATGGGCACATTATAAGCATGGATGTAGATTTATTTCCTATGGCTTTGCAGGTAATCTAGAGGCAAATTAGTTTTCGTTTATTAGTATCTTCTTAAAGTGGAATTTGTGAGTTAGGAAAATTACTGTACAATAAGTAATTGTGTTTAGCAGACAGTATTTTTTCAGAGGCAGTCTTGTAGTGGGCTACCTGATAAGCCTACGTGCCTCCGCCCCCCCCCACCCCCCCATCCCCCCACCCCCGTGCCTGTCCTGGATCTCACGCTGTAGACCAGGCTGGCCTCGAACTCACAGAGATCCACCTGCCTCTGCCTCCTGAGTGCTGGGATTAAAGGTGTACAACACTGCTGCCCGGCAAGCCTACATTCTTATCCTGATAGCATTTGAACATAGGTAAAAACTGGGTAGAAAGAATTTAAATAGATTATGTGCAATATGCAGTTGAAACAGAAGACTTTTGAGATGTCTTACTGATTATCAACAGGATTTTATGGTCTCATTTTATCCTTATGAAGCTATTTCATCTTAATAGTACTTTACATCAGTGCAGTTAACAAAGTGCTTTCTTATGAATCCTCTCAATTTTGAGCTGAATGATAACTTTTTGAGTAGACAGGGCAAATAATCCCTATTTGAACAGAGAAAATGATAAGTTCAGAGAAAGTCCAATTTCCCCAAGTCATAAGACTTCTGAGTACCAGGTCTCTATGTCAGTACCGCTGGTCTACCATTGCCAAGTTCAGTGCCGTTCCTGTTGTACCAGCTGGCTTTAAAAGTAAAAATCAAATTGTGATGGTTGTTTTGCATGCATTGAAACTTACAAGGAACTGGTGGTTCTGAAATTCTTTTCACAAGGAAAATATAAATGTACCTCCAGTTAGACTAAGAGTTGTAAAATCCAAATAATAGGGAAAGGTGAATACAATTAGATAGTAGCATTCACTAAGAGAGCAGTTACAGGGAAGATAACAGGTTGGCCAGCCATAGATGAGATGATTGCATCTGGACATAGTAAAAAATAACTAATCTAATTATTTACTAAATGCCAAATACTCAGATTAGGTTTTCATGTATTTATCTTTCATCTTCGTAATCCTCTGAATAATACTCTCTAAATTGTTACTTTCTGTGTACAGAAACTAAATCTTATGTGGTTTAAATAACTTGCCCAAGGCTTCATCATTGCTAGTGTGAGAACAAGATTTCAAATCTACACACTTGCCTTCAACTCAGTATTCTTAAGAACTAATTTAAGGTTTCCTTAGGGTCCCTAGATTGGATCAAAAAAATCAGAAGTCTGTCAAATAAAAGGTTACACCTTTCAGAAGAAAGACATGTCTTGAAGATAGTTTGGATGCTGTTACCACAGAAATGGGGGGATTGTAGCCTCTGAAAGTGTGTCAGGAAATTAAGATTTTATTTTACATATGCTCCCCACCCCCACTTTCCTGCATCTCGGCACCAATTTTGTCCTTTGTGTTATTGTATAGACAGCCTCTAACCTAAGCGTGTAGGTGCCCCTTGTTTAAGTCAGTAGACATTTTAGGATGAAAGACATGTTTGCATTTATCTCCAGGTCAGCACGTAGAACATAGCATGACAAATGAAGAACGAATGAATGAATGATAAATAGACCTGGGGAGAGCAGAGAGACAGGGATTTAAATTCAGAGAATCTGCCTTATGTGGTATTGTGGGCTGCCTTTTATTATTTCCCCATTTATAATGCTCTAAAAATGGTTAATTTAGATCCTGGTACATTTGTTGAATCAGCAAGGAGCTTTAGAGGGCTTTTGTCCACTGAGGGAATAACAGATGAATTAGTATGAATAATAATATTCCTAAGATCCATTGTTTTAAGTTTTATTTTTGTTTCTTTGAGATGTGGGTTTGCTATATCTCAGGCTGGCCTCAAATTTACAGACCTGCCTCAAGATCCCAGGTTCTGGGACTATAGACATGGGTTACCACTCCCTACTGTTTTATTTTTCTATTACACAAATAAAAAATATTATAGATTGTAGATATTTTAGATACATTACAAAATTCAAATAAGCAAAACAAAAATTTAAGTCATCTGAAATTCTGCCATTTGGAGATAGCCACTGTAAACATTTTGATGTATATCCTTCCAGAGTGTTTCCCCATACAAATATATACATGTCTTAATGTATATATTTGTTTAAAATGGGTTTGTTATAATCCATATCGTTTTGTAAACTGCTTTTTCACTTATTATATGTGACTGTCTTTCCATGTCAATAAATTTACATCTTTATCATTTTAATGACCACATAGTATTCCGTTATATGGATGTTTCATACTATATTTAACTAGTTTTCTATTGTTAGGAATTTAGGTTTCCAATTTGGAGTTCTTTTTGGAAAAAATAATTATGGTGAGCATCTTGTATATACATCTTTGTACACTTGTCTATTTTAAAAGAAGTAGAATGGATGGAACTAAAATTTTATGTGTGGTATTTGTTTGTTTTTAATAGACTCGAATTGTCTTCCTGAAAGAGTGCTGATTTACACTTTCTCTACCAGTAAACCTAAAATTTTCCCCATGCCAATTGAGTGTTAGTTTCAGGTTTTTGTAAGCTATTACTGATTTGGAAAGCAAAAGGTATCTTTGGGTTAAATGCATTTTTATGACTGGCTCTAAGGCTGAATTCTTTTTTCCCTTATTGCTCATTTCTGTTGAGGTTCATCGTTTTTTCTTACAGGTTTGTAAAACAAAGATCTTTATGTATCAAGGATACCAACTATTTGTCATGTTGCTTTAGTTTTTTGTAATCAGTTTGTCATTTGTAATCCTTTGTCTGGTAGAATAACTTTTATGGATGGAAATGTCACTTTTCTCCTTATGATTTGTATTCTTGTAACTATTACTCACCCATATTCTAATACTTACCTAGTTTTATTTTTGGCATTTAAATGTTTAGTCTATCTGGAACTTACTTTGATGTGGAGATTGAGCTTAGTTTTCTCCACAATAATTAATCAGTTTTCTCCACAATAATTAATCAGTTTCTCTGATCAATTATTAATGGCATTGGAGTTTAGAATATGTTTTGCTGTACAAAGTATTATAAATGATGTTAGGTGAGGCTTGACTAAGACCATTTATAATGCATTTACTTATGAAGCATAAGAGCTCACCTGGAAAGGTAGTCATCATTGTATTAGTTCCATGGAAAAATGCTCAGATAGTTTAAAATAATTAAATTACCTATGAACTTCTAAAACACAACTTGTTGCAAAAGTTGTCGCTGCATTTTTAGATGGTGGTTCTGTTTCACTGAAGCCCGTTAGGGATGGAAATATTTTAGATGATGGGTTGGTAGTTTTGTTGGCTTATTTTATTTTTGTCTGTCTTCATACGATTTTGATGTGAAATCTTTTTTGATAACTTTCTACTTGCTGTGCTTTTCACAGAATGGACAGCAAATTATGGATGAACCTATGGGAGAGGAGGAGATTAATCCACAAACTGTAAGTAAAATATGTGTCACAGAGGACAGAAACAAACCAGATGTCGTAAAATTATTCTTAATTTTAAACTAAGCAAAGCAATCATTTTATAATATAAGGCACTCATTGATGCTTTCACATTAGTTTTACTAAAATATGTTGATATGTTTATTTTTTTATCAATAAAACTTTGGGAGTCAGATATTGGGATAAGAACTTGAATTATCAGAAAAGGGGCAGAGAAGCAACCAGTGACCTTCTATCTCTTTTGTTCCTCCATCCCAAAGGGCCAAGACTCTCTCAGCTCTGCCTTACTACTTTCTGTGTCTATCTGTCCTCAGTCCTCCAAATCCTCTATAGTTAATTTTGGTCATCTAGTAGCTAGCTCTGCCCTCTGATTCAAAACAAACTTTATTATCAGTCTCAGGAGTGTCAGAATGCAATCAAAATATCACACAACCATATGCCAATGAACTTTCTAACTACTGTTTAAGATTTGTGCTGGGTGGTGGTGGTGCACGCCTTTAATCCCAGCACTCGGGAGGCAGAGGCAGGCGGATCTCTGTGAGTTCAAGGACAGCCTGGTCTCCAAAGTGAGTTCCAGGACAGGCACCAAAACTACAGAGAAACCCTGTCTTGGAAAAAGAAAAAAAGGTTTGTTTTAAAAGAATGACAAAACTGGGTCTGGTGGCAAAGGCCTGTAATAGGCCCTCAGGAAATTGAGGCAATAGAATCACATGTTTGATACCAGCTAGGTTAGTAATAAGACTATTTATGTGTGTGTGTGTGTGTGTGTGTGTGTGTGTGTGTGTGTGTGTGTGTGTTCATTTATATGTACATACACATTAAGGTCATACTTTAAAGAAATACTTAACATAGAAAGTGAATTATTTACCATTTTCTCCCTTTTTTAATTGTTATTCAATATTGAATCCCCAGCACCTAGAACAAGGCACACATGAAGTACTCATTAAGTATGTATAAATAAATCAGTAAGCTGTTCCGGTCTCCCTGGGACAGCTCAGCTATAATTTTGTTATTCTATACATCTGACAGTTATTTTGCAACGCACTCTCTTCACAGACATGTCTTGAACATCTTTTCATAACATACACAGATGTTACCTCTTTTTTAAATGGTTACACCTTTTTACAATGGTTACATGCTATTCTATTCTGTGTGTATCTTTTATTTAATGTAATTTTTCCACTATTTTTATAAACTTATATTTCAGTAGACTACAGAAAAGGTTACATTGAGCCACAAGGTATGAACATTTAAATTTCAATAGACATTACCAAATAATCTTCCAAAACTGCTGATAAAGTTTCAGCATATGAGAGTATCTGTTTGACTATTTCCTATCCCACAGTGGAGTGTTATCGGAAAACAGTCTTTATGAGCCACTTTAAATATTTAATGCTTTCTCATTTTAGTTTGCATCTCATTTGATTATTAGATTAAGTATCTGCATATTGTTGGTCTTCATTTTTTTATGTTTAGCATGAACTTCTTTTGGATAATTCATTTCCTTTTTGATTTGTATGTCTCTGAATATATTCTGGACATTAACCCCATGTCTATTATCAATCTTCCAAATATTTTATACAGTTTTTTTAAACATTGATTTTTTTTTTATGCCTTGCATTAGATGTACACATATGTTTTTATTTTAAATTAGCACACCTGGCTTCCTGATTTCATGTTCTGGCTAGAATACCTATCCCTGTTTGTTTTGTTTTGTTTTGTTTTATTTTGTTTTTTCCAGAGCTGAGGATCGAACCAAGCGCTCTCTATCACTGAGCTAAATCCCTTTTTTTTTTTTTTTTTTTTTTTTTTGAGCTGAGGATCGAACCCAGGGCCTTGTGCTTGCTAGGCGAGCGCTCTACCACTGAGCTAAATCCCTAACCCCCATCCCTGTTATCAAAACAAACTCTTATATTTTGACCTAGTAATCTTTGGATTTTTGTTGTATTGCTGGTTTGTTTTATATTTTTCTGTTATTGCATTTAAATCTATCATCCACTTGGTATCTTAATTTGTGGTATGTTGTTTATATTTTACTTTACTTACCAAATAGATAGCCTGTTGTCCTAATCCCTATTTATTCGATAAATAAAATCCATTCTTTACACATTCATTTAAGATATCTCTTTTATCTTATTTAATTTGTCTTTTACAAACTATATAAGTTTGTGAGGGTTGACATAGCAAATTAGCATAAACTGCGAGGCTTAAAATAATTGAAATTTATTCTCTCAGTTTGAGAAGTCAAAAGTCTGATGTCAAAGTTTCCACAATACTACCTATCCCTGGAAGCTCCATAGTAGGATCCTTCCTTGGCTATTCCAGCTTCTGGTGTGCCAGCAGCCTAAACATTGTTTTGTAGACATACCATTTCAATATCAATCTCAGCCTTTACATGGTGTTATTGCTGTCTGTCTCTGTCCAAAATTCCTTCCTCATAAAAATGCTCACCATAGGATTTGGGGCTGTCTTATATAGTATAACCTGATTTATATTACTTTTACAAAGATACTACTTTAAAATACAGACATATTCATAGGTAACAAAGCTTGAACTTGAACATGTTTATTTGAAGGATACAATTTAACTACAAGTATTTTGGTCTTACATACTTTTCCAACCATTGTGTTTTTTACCATATTTCTAAGTATGTGCAAGTCAAGACATTTTATCTTTAAAAATTAAAGTCTTACACATTTAATTTTCCAGTAATAATACATTTAGTTTGTCAGTTAATTAGAATTGTGTCAAGTTTATAGACTAACATGATAAATATTATTTTAAAAAATTTAGTCTTCACATCTCAGCATATTCACTTATTTCAATATCCTTGTATATCTTTTCTCAAATTTTATGGCTTCTTTTTGTTTGTTTTGTTTTGTTTTTTGAGGAAGGGTTTTTTATATAGTCTTGGCTGTCCTGGAACTAGCTCTGTAAACCAGGTTGTCCTCAAACTCACAGAGATCTGTCTGCCTCTGCCTCCTGAGTGCTGGGATTAAAGGTGTGTGCCACCACTACCCGATAATTTTATGGCTTTTTGCATACAATTTTTTTTAAAGATTTATTTATTTATTATGTATACAGAAGAGGACGCGAGATCTCATTACAGATGGTTATGAGCCATCATGTGGTTGCTGGGAATTGAACTCAGGACCTCTGGAAGAGCAGTCAGTGCTCTTAACCTCTGAGCCATCTCTCCAGCCCACATACAGTTTTTATATACTTACTACTAAGTGTATAAGTAAGATAATTTATAGGGGTTGTTTGTTTGTTTGTTTTTCAAGGCAGAGTTTCTATTTGTAGCCCTGGCTGTCCTAGAATTCTTTGTAGAGCATGCTACCCTTAAATTCATAGAGCTCTGCCTACCTCTGCTTCCCAAGTGCTAGAATTAAAGGCATGTGCCACCACCACCCAGCAATTTATGGGTATTTTCTAATTCTTTTTATCGTTTTGTTTTTTCCCCTCTGAAGCTAGTCTGGAACTTACTTTGTAGCCTAGAATGGTCTCAAACTGGTAATTCTCTTGCCTCAGCTTCAAGTGTAGTTAGAGTTTTCCTGCCTGGCCCAGTCAGGACAAATCTCTCTTACCCGCCAGTCCCACAGTTGCTCAGACCCAACCAAGAAAGCACATAGAAACTTACATTGTTTACAAACTGTGTGACTGTGGCAGGCTTCTTGTTATCTACTTTTTCTATCTTAAATTAACCCATTTCTGCTTATCTATACTTTGCCACATGGCTTGTGGCTTACCAGTGTCTTTACATGTTGCTTCTCATGGCGGCGGCTGTCGGTGTCTCTCCAGCCTTCTACTTCCCAGGATTCTCTTCTCTCTTGTCCCGCCTATACTTCCTGCCTGGCCACTGGCCAATCAGAACTTTATTTACACAGAGTGATATCCACAGCATTCAAGTACTAATATTAGAAGGCTACCACACCTCGTTTCAATTTTTGTTATTGTAAATGGGATTTTTTTTGTTAAGTCTTCCATAGAGTTACTGCTAATATGTGTATATGTGTTTCTCTTCTTTGATAGAGGAGTGGCTTTGAGACAGGGTTAAATGTAGCTCAGGCTGGTGTCAATCTCTCTGGGCAGCTAAGAATGTCCTTGAATTCCTGATCCTCTTGCCTTCACCTCCCAAGTTATGGAATTATAGACAAGCACCATCATGCCTGTCTAGTTACATGTTTCTATTTGTTTTTTTTAGCATGTTGCAAAAGTTAATTTTTCAGAAGTCAAACAAATAGTTACACTATATGAGTTATAGAGGAATAAGTTTTGTGCTTCCTTTAAATAAGAGCTAAACTCGGCAGTATGACCTATAGTATCCTGTATAATAATAAACAAGATCTTTCCCCCACTTGTCTTCACATCCTCTCTGGCCACACTACTCCTGTCTTCTACTCAAGAGTCCACTCACTCAAATATGTCAACTTCTCTTTTGCTTCTTCACTTCCACAGGTATTTCTTCTGCCATGGTTCTTAATTGCCCATCCTCTTCCATTTAACCTAATCATCTCTGAGGTTCAGGATTAGGTATCATTTTAGCTGAGGCATTTTCCTAACACAACTAGCACATTGACTTCATTTTTAGTTAAGCATTTTCTTTTGTCCAGCCATAGTAGTCTGCATATCTTAATGCACATACCACACCAGATCCCATTATTTATTTACTTGTCCATATTCCCTATTAAAGTGTAAATTTCATGACGTAGTGGCCAAATATGGCTTAGTCACTGTTTTATAGTACCCAATTGGTGTCAGTAAGTGTTTGTTAGTTCTCTATATGCATGGATTAAATTTTATCTGTGCAGAAACCCATGCTGGAACTACCTTTAGATTTTGTCTAGATTCCCACCTCTCTCATTTGAGGTATTTCACATCATGGTCTATAATGTATATTGACATGTAAACAGATAGACAAATCAATATTAACATTGTTTTGCTTTGTGTAGCAATTCTTTTAGAAGGAAAACCTCTACATTTTCTACTTTCTGTAGTCTAAAATGAAGGCATATAATGTCATATGGCTTGTACTTTTGCTTATGGTACTCCTAATACTTCATCTAGGAGCTGCATTGTAGAGACAGGTTGGAAAAGTGTGAAAGTACGGTATTGCCAGCAGTGTGGATGATCAGTCTAGTGAATATGGAATTAGGTTGAGTTATCAGGTACAAACAATATTTCTCTAATGTAATCAAATCCAAAAGACTGTCCAGCTGATGAGATGGCTCAGTGGGTAAAATGTTTGCTGTGCTAGCGTGAAGGCCCGAGTTTGGATCCCTGGGATCCACATAAAGCCCAGGTGTATGGCAACATGAGCCAGTAACTCTAGGGATGCAGAGCCAGGTGAATTCTTGGTTAGGAGCTTGCTGGCCTGGCAGTCTAGCTGAAGCAGTGAGCTTCTGGTTCAGTGAGAGAGACAGTCTCAAAGACAAAGATGGCAAACAAGAAAAGAAGGCATGTACTGTCAGTCCTTGGTTTTCAGATGCACATCCATGTGCAAGCACACTTACTAACATGTATGCATTCACATACATACACCTCACACATACACACAATAAATAAGTTTAAAAAGATTACCAAAATTTATATTAGCCTTATATTTGAAAAATTGTACTTACCTTTAAAATACAATTAAGAGTTTGCTTTTTGTCAGTTACTAATAATTTACATGGTCAAGGTTAAATGCTGTATTAAATCAGTTACAGTTTCTGTAGGCCAACATTCTGGATACATCTTAGCCTAACCTTTGAGCTTCAGAGACTCTCGTAGACTGCAGTCAGGAAGCTGGCCCCAGATAAGAGTCTCATCTGAAATTTGACTAGGCAAGGATCTACTTCTAAGCTCATGTGGCAGCTGGCTCAGATTCCCAGCCCACAGGAGATAATTTATGTATGAAGATTGTTAACTGGTAGGCATTTTTGTAGGTTGATTAACCACTTCACCATGGTCTGGAATAAAAAGTTGTGATAAGCCAGTTTTCACCAGGACAATATAAAGGATGAATAAATAACGAGAAAGAAGAAACCTGGACCTACTTAATGACCTGGTGTTCTAATGACAGCTCTTCACCCTACACTACCTTCTCACCTGTGAACTGCTCTTTGATAAATGAAATAGGCACTTACCTTATTGGAGTGAGTCCTTGCATTTGGGGGTCTTCTACTTACAGCGCTTAGTCTGTATCTAAACCACTCATCATTGATGAGCTGAATTCTTCATGTCTGTTAGATGCTAAGTACTCTGCTGTGTTGTTAGAGATATAAAAGAGTCTAAGAGAAACTCGTCGTTTTAAAGGCTTAACAAAGCTGCCTTGGTCATCTTCTCCTAGGGGAAATTAATCACCCAAAAGTATTAGGAAAATAAGAACCAGAAACTTGGGTTGGTTTTTTTTTCTCTCCTTTTTTAGAATTTATTATATTTGTGTTTTAATTTTACACTTCAGCCATGGGTTCCCCTGTCCTCCCCCCTCCCGCCTCGCCCCCACCTTCCCTCCATCCCCTCCCCTCCATTCCCATGTCCTCCAGGGCCAAGACTCCCCTGGGGATTCATTTAAACCTGGTGGATTCAATACAGGCAGGTCCAGTCCCCTCCTTCCAGGCTGAGCAAAGTATCCCTGTGTAAGCCCAAGGTTCCAAACAGCCAGCTCATGCACTAAGGATAGATCCTGGTCCCACAGAGTGGGTGCCTCCCAAACAGTTCAAGCTATTCAATTGTCTCACTTATCCAGAGGGCCTGATCCAGCTGGGGGCTCCACAGCCTTTGGTTCATAATTCATGTGCTTCCATTCATTTGGCTATTTGTCCCTGTGCTCTTCCAATCTTGGTTTCAACAGTTCATGCTTTTACAGTCCCTCCTCAACAATTGGACTCCTGGAGCTCCACCTGGGGCCTGGCTGAGGATCTCTGCATCCTCTTCCATCAGTTATTGGATGAGAGATCCAGCACGACTGTTAGGGTGTTTGGCCATCTGATCACCAGACTAGGTGAGATCAGGCTTTCTCTTGACCATTGCCAGCAATCTATAGAGGATGTATCATTGTGGATTTCTGGGGACCTCTCCAGCACTCTGCCCATACCCGTTCTCATGTGGTCATCATTTATCATAGTCTGTTATTCCTTGTTCTCCCTTTCTGTTCTTGATCCAGCTGGGATCTCCTGCTCCCCTAAGCTTTCTTTCCCTCAAATATTGCCCTTCATTACTCCCACTGTCATCCAGGTTGTTCATGTAGATTTCATCCATTTCTCTGTCATTGGGTGATCCCTGTGTCTTTCCTAGGGTCCCGTTTTCTAGGTAGCCTCCCTGGAGTTGTGTAGCAGTCTAGTCATCTTTGTTTTACATCTAGTAACCTACTATGAGTGAGTACATACCATGTTTGTCCTTCTGAGTCTAGGTTACCTCACTCAGGATGATTTTTTCTAGATCTATCCATTTGCCTGCAAACCTCATGATGTCATTGTTTTTCTCTGCTGAGTAGTACTCCATTGTGTATATGTACCATATTTTCTTTATCCATTCTTCAGTTGAAGGGCATCTAGGTTGTTTCCAGGTTCTGGCTATTACAAACAATGCTGATATGAACATAGCTGAGCAAATGCCCTTGTGGTATGATTAAGCATTCCTTGGGTATATGCCCAAGAGTGCTACAGCTGGGTCTTGGGGGAGATGGATTCCCAATTTTCTAAGGAAGCACCATATCAGTTTCCAAAGTGGCTGTACAAGCTTCCTAAAGAGTCAAGCATTAACTGTCTTTACTCACCTAAAGTTCTTTATTTCCTCTGTTAATCTCATAACATATTAAGAAATTTGCCCAATTTAAAATAAATTGCTCATCACCAGAAGATCAAATGATAGCATCTCCTTCTCCGGATATGTTGGTTTATCAAATTCATATTTATGCATAATTCATTTATCTCACAACTTAACTCCAGCCAGTATCTTTTATTTTGTCTCCTCTGGTGATAAGAATGGGTTATTTTATCTTTCATTCCTGTGGGACTTAGACAAGAAACTGCCTTCATAGCAGAGATAGAACTCTCTGGTATTCATGATCTGTGCTGAAGAATTGGCAAGTCTTGACTGCCAAGATGGTCATCAAAGAATAATATAAAGCAACTTTCTGTTTAGTAGGGTATTGATTCTCTTTGGGGGGTGGGGAGCTGAGGATCGAACCCAAAGCCTTGTGCTTGCTAGGCAAGCGCTCTACCACTGAAGTAAAGCCCCAACCGCTGGGAATTGATTCTCTTAATAGTTCTTGTAATAGTATTCAAATGTCCTTCTAAGGATTGAGACTCAAAGGAGAGAAGTAATGCCTAGCACAAAATAAGAGCCTAGTAAGTATTAATTTTCCTATCTTACTCCTTCTAAAGGCTGCTCCTGTTTTCTTACATTGTTTGCCAGAGGTGAAGTATGTTCCTAAGGAGTAGGGTTGTAGCCAGTGTTTGTTTGTTTGTTTGTTTGTTTTTGCTGAAAGTAGGCCTGGCCTCAGGCAAATTATGAAATGAGTTCACTTTCCCTTAATTTAGTCCTTTGACCCTTCCATCCCATCTGCCATTCATTCATTCATTCATTTATAAATAAAGACACAGAATTATATTCTCTGCCAACCAGCTT
Organism: Onychomys torridus; assembly: GCF_903995425.1. Taxonomy (NCBI): domain Eukaryota; kingdom Metazoa; phylum Chordata; class Mammalia; order Rodentia; family Cricetidae; genus Onychomys; species Onychomys torridus. The sequence continues at coordinate 64,406,640 of NC_050466.1, read as the reverse complement.
CAGACTCCTGGGCTCGAGCTTTTCTCCTGATTCAGCCTCCCAAATGAGTAGCTAGGACCAAAGTTGTGCACCACTGCACCAACTTCCCTCTGTATTTTCAATGACCATACATACATGAATTGCTTATAATGTCTTTGTAACTGACATATTGCTACAAAACATTTATTAATCCAGTCTCCATAGCTCTTATAGTTATCATATAATTGTTAGGCAAAATAAGCTGGTTAAAACCTATATATCCAAAGTACTCCAAAATCCAGAACTTTTTAAAGTACGGGCATGATGGTGTAAGTCAAAAATTCCACACCTGTGCAGATATGACAGACTGTAGTAAAGATGCAGACTCATGAAAAATACTGGATAAAATTAGCTTCTGGCTGTATATATAAAGTGAATATGAAATGTACATGATCTCTCTGTTTAGACTTTGGCCCCATCCCCAAAATACCCAATTTATTAGGCATTTGAAAATATTCTGAAGCTTTTTTTTCCATGCTTAGGATTGAACCCTGGACCTTGCATATTTCAGGTTCCTTTATGAAGGACACAGGCAGTAGGACACAGGCAATAAATAACATGTTCTTTTCAGATTTCCAGAAGTCACATTGTGGCATTAGCAGTTAGCAGTAGTTTCTATCTTCTACTTTCACCATTATTTTAGATACTACTCATTCTGTAACCATGAGACTGCAATGGTGTGCATAATTCCCTTCAGGGTATTTTATTTGCTCAGTTAGGCTCCCTCAATCTGTCTTAAAACTTGAATTTGAACATCCCAAATAACACTCAAAGCCATGAGTTCAGCACACTGTTAGCAGCACTGGTTAAAACACAAAATAAGCTACAGAAAGATACTTAAACAAAGTAGACAATAGGCAACCTGCTACTCAAAACAGGGAAGTACAGTTAAGTACTCATTGGCAGGAAAATGCATGGTATGGTACAATAACACTTATTGACTAATTTCATCAATTATTATCTGTCATTCTAACTCATTGACTGAGAAGTATAGTTCAGCACTCAGAGCTTGGGATAAAAATCCCCTAGTTGATCTAAATAAATGCCTCTTAGGGAAAATACTTCTGAGATAAAGAGGATTATAATTAGCACGGTGTGGTAGCATTAAATAGGATATATGTATCCAAACTTATAAGGCTTCTTTCTCTTTGCTGGTTTTTGGCATTCTTTCAGGGTGTTTTTGTTTTGTTTTTACTTCTAGAGACCCTTTTTTTCTATCCCTTAAAACGCCTCTTCACCAGAATTTAAATAAAACTACTTTTACTTTTAACACAGCTTACCACTGGTATGGCTTGCCTATGGTACAATGCTTCTTCTGATTTAAAGTTACTTCTCTGCTCTGATTCATCACAAAACAGTATCCATTCTTTCAGGCTAAGTGATGCTGTCCACATTTGGAAGGAAAGCAAGTGACTTAACTGAGCGATCGATATTCAAGTATGAATGGTTGACTGAGTCAAACTGAAATACTAACATATGAAAAGCTATGGCCCCTTCATCTGAGTATTTTAAGTTAACTGTTTCATACAAGCATGACTAAGACCTTGAGAGTAAACAGAAAAAAAATATGTAGACAAAGAGAGAGGTGATAGGTTCCTAGCTGGGACACTGATACTGCTTCCCCTCTCTTTTCTGGCCCATGGGGAGGACAAGTAGAACATATAGCATCCTTACTTTCCATCTAGACAAGGCCTTAGAAGTAAGTCCTCACAGTGAACCAGGAGTCCACTACCATTTAGTTCAAGTCAATCTTCTTTATAAACCTTAGCAATTATAGATGAATGTACACTAAATCTCTTGTACTTTGAAGAAAATCATTAGATACCAAACCCTTAAATATCTGAAAAACTTGTATTACTATACAAAAAATATATTCTAAAGAAATCAGTTAAAAACCTGATGATTTTATGTGGTTAGCATCCAAATTTAGTTGGTTTTTATGTGGAGGGTGTTTGGTTGGTTGGTTGGTTGGTTGGTTGGGTGTGTGTGTGTGTGTGTGTATTTTAAGACAGCTGCAAATATTCCACGCTGGCCTCAAATTTCCTTTGTTGTAGAAGGTAATTAACATCTTACCCTCTTGCCTCCACCCCCAAAAGTACTATGATTACAGGTGTGTGCTCCAATGCCTAGTTTTTGCCAGGCTGATGATCAACCCCAGGGCTTCATGCATACTAAGCAAACACTCCACCAACTGAGCTGCATCCCCAGTTACAGGATCATGAAGATGGTTGATAATTGGGCTTAACTGTGTTTATAGTTCTGCCTTGGACCTTCTTTTTTCTTTTAAGATTTATTTATTTATTATGTATACAGCATGTATGACTGCAGGCCAGAAGAAGGCATCAGATCTCGTTACAGATGGTTGTGAGCCACCATGTGGTTGCTGGGAATTGAACTCAGGACCTCTGGAAGAACCATCAGTGCTCTTAACCTCTGAGCCATTTCTCCAGCCCCCTGCCTTGGACCTTCTCTTGGGCTATCTTCCTTCAGAGTCTTATCAGAAAGTTTAGCAACTTCCTGATTTTGTTTGTTTTTACCTAAGTCAGCTGCTGGTTTGGTGGTTCTCAACCTGTGGGTCTTGACCCCTTTGAACAACCCTTTCACAGGGTCGAATATCAGGTATGCTGTATATTGGATATTTACATTATGATTCACAACAGTAGCAAAATTGCAGTTATGAAGTAACAATGAAATAATTTTATGGTTGGGGGTCACCACAACATGAGGAACTGTATTAAAGGTGCTAGTTAGTTAACATACATTCTCCACTGAATTGCTTTATTATGCTGACACCGACATCCTATCACTTCCATATTCAAACTGTATAGACTTGAGCAGCGGGTTATTGAATGTTCCCTCTAAGCCTCAGCCCCTTTGTCTGTTGTGAACAGGTTTCTCTCCCACCTCTCCCACCTGCAAGTTCCCAAATAACCATTCAGAGGCTTAATATTACTTATAAATGTTTGGCAGATGGCTCAAGCCTATTAGTAGCTAGTTCTTACATCTAAATTAACCCATTTCTATTAATCTAACTATTGCCACGTGGCCATGGCATTACCAGTCTGCTGGCATGTTGTTCTAGGGCAGCTGTCTGGCGTCTCCCAGACTCTCCCCTTCTCTTTTATCTCTGCTTGGATTTCCTGCCTGTCTCTATCCTACCTTGCCTTAGGCCAAAGCATCTGTATTTATCAACCAGTGAAAGCACCACATAGTCACAACATACAGAAAGACCATCCCACAGCAATCTGTAGTGCAGATAATCGAACTTAAAAATGAGTTAAGTGGTAACAGTTATCTGAGATAATTCCATGTAAATGATAGTGGCTAGGATCTTAAATATTATTGTTACAGCTATACCTGCAAGAGGGCATCAGCAAATGGGATAATTGAAATAAAAGTAGCTCTATATTCACTTAACAGAGAAAAAAAGTAAACCAGTAAAAACCAAGAGGAGGGATTTCACTATAAATTCAGTCAGTGAAATAGAAAGTGAGCGGATGCAAATGTACAACACTAGGAAAGAAAAACAGTATATAACCACAGATAGGAAGGATATTTGGGGTTATTTAAAAATAATTACATGAAAGGGGGAGTGAATATATGAACAAGGTTATGAGTTGAGAGTTATTAAAGCTGGCCTGAAGCTGTAGTTCAGTTTATAGAACACTTGCCTAGCATAGAGGAAACTCTAGGTTCTATCACACACACCACATAAAACAGATGTGATGGTGCAGACCTGTAATCCCAGCACTCTGCAAGTGAAGGAAAGAGGATCAGAAGTTCAAGGTCATCCATCCTCTGCTACATCCTGAACTTGAGGGCCAGCCTGACTACATGAAACTCCTGTTTAAAAAACAAAACAAGAGGGATTGGGAGAATGGCATAGCAGTAAAGAGCACTGGAGGCCCTGAGTTCAATTCTCAGCCACATGGTGGCTCACAACCATCTATAATGGAATCTGAATAATGGAATCTGATGCCCTCTTCTGGCATGCAGGTATACATGCAGATAGAACACTCATGTACAAAAAATAAATAAATCATTAAAAAGAAAAAGAAAAATACAAAAGAGATGGAAATTGTTAAAGCTCAGTAACAGGATTTATTACTATACTAGTCTTTCTTTGCATTTCTGGGTATGCAAAAAAATAATACTAAATATAACACTATATTAATTTGTTCTGAACTATATTATTCAAAAATGAATAGTAAAAAGAATTTAAGTCATCAGTAAATGAGCATAATGCATGTGTACGTACACCACATGCACATACGCTCACATTCACAGTGCAGATCATAAAAATTTCTTATTAGCATCTATTTTGTTTTACAAAATTATGGCCATGAAAATGAAAAGTGGTACAGAAAAAAATAGCATGATAATTTAACATGAACACAAGTGCAAATATCCTAGTAAAATATCTGTACATTAAGTTCAAAATTACATTAAGATAATTTCCCCCAAAATACAAGTAGAGGTCAATATTAAGAAACCTGTTTAGATAAGTTATCAAATTAGTAAATCAAAGAAGAAACTCTGCATTTTTTATATTAATAGAAAATCAAGATTTCTTAAGACATTGACGATTTAAAGAAAAAAAATGTTACCATGGGTTTAAAACTAAATGTTTATGTCTACGTATTTTAGTAGCTATAGTCACAAAGTCAAGATCAAAGTAGCGTTTGTATAGCTTACTTTAAGCTCCATTGATGGAGAAATTCAGTTTTGTTCTATAATTGGAAGCCAGTGAAGAATTTTGGGTAGGGCCATAATCTATTTCAATTTGTTTGGTTTGTGTTTCTGGGTTTTTTTTTCCCATAGCTAGGATATAGTAGGAAACTGTGAATAAATAAATAAAGTCCTTATTTGTGTGTCAGGCTGGCCTCAAACTCCAGATCCTCTAGCCTCTGCCTCCTTGGTGTTGGAATTATAAGCCTGTGCCACCTCACCTAGCTATGATAATGTGCTTTAGGATTATTCTGCCTACTGTAAAGACAAAGGACTTTGAAGGAAAAAATGCAAACAGGAAAACAATACTCCTGATAATATATACTACTACTTTAAAGAATTAGTTCTAGGCTGGGCAGTGGTGGCGCATGCCTTTAATCCCAGCACTAGGGAGGCAGAGCTAGGTGGATATCTGTGGGTTCGAGGCCAGTCTGGTCTACAGAGCAAGATCCAGGATAGGCACCAAAACTACATGGAGAAACCCTGTCTCCAAAAACAAAACAAAACAAAATTTGTTCTAGGTAACTGTGAATGGATAGTCTGATGAAGTACCTCATGTTCAGACTACAGTAGTGCATTAGGTGGCTGTCCTAACTTTGCTGCACTGTTGGAGTTTCTTAAGACTTAAGTGATTCATGAGAGAGGGAGAATTTTATGAAAAGCTTATAAGTGCTTTCCTTACTGAAAAACAGAGTCATCTGTTTTTAACTAAGACAAGTGTGCAGTCATCTGAGTATATAAGTCAAAGATCTATGGTAGACATTTAGTTTAGTTGATTTCTCATGTATTTGGTGGTGTGGCATTTTTTTTTAAAAATTACTCTCCATTTACACAATGCCCTTGCCATGAAAATTTGATGTAGCAAGAAGAACCCTGGCTTTTTATTTAGCATATAATGGGCACTATATTATAGCTCAGTTCGATAAGTGCTCAGCTGAGCCCCAACTATAGATAACTCTGTCGCCAAAAATGTGCCTAACTCTGCCAGTCTCTTCATCAGAAAGTTAGCTTATTCTTACTCCCCCTCCTCCTCCTCCTCCTCCCCCTCCCCCCCCCCCTCCCCCTCCTCCCACTTTCCATGTACTGAGGATTGAAGCCTCGGGTTTTACCCATGCTACACAACATGATCACTGAGCTACACCCTAAGGTCCATATTCTGCGTGTTTTCAGAGTCTCTTTGGGTTTGAACTTTCAGTGATTTTATTAGCACTTGAGGTTTTTCTTGGATCCACATATATTAAATTTACATTGCTGGGGACAGGGGCGAGAAGGGGGTAGGACAGGGGAACCCATGGCTGATGTGTAAAATTAAAACACAAATATAATAAATTTTAAAAAAGGAAAAAAAATAAGAATTAAAAAAATTTACATTAGATCACATCATGTATCTGCTGATCCTTTGGTTATTTTAAGTGCCACTTACGATGATTCTGAGTATTGGCATAATTTAAAAGTATTTTCCAAAGCAAAAATGTCAGTGAAATGAGGAAGGGCTGATATAGAAGCTAGGCTCCGCCTTCCTTTCCAGCTTAGTTTCTTAGAAATTTGTTTTTGCTCACTAATAAACCCAGAGGTTGGACTTTTTAATTTATATTTTATCAGCTGGGAATTGAATTTTAGTTACTGGAGCCTTGCCTTTAACATGTAAGTTCCGTTTATATTCATGTATGATGGAAAGAATTCATCCTTTAGTCTAAAAGGTGATTGTCTTTTGTTTTGTTTTGTTCTGCATGTAGCCTTTGTTTTCTAACCACAGTTATGAAACTCTTCCTTACTGACAGGGAACACCCATGGCATGGCTATATATATCTTTAAAGTCATCTTGAGGCCATGTCTTGTATATGGGTATAAACATCACAAAGGGTAAATTCCCACTTGTGCATTAGCAACTTTTATTATTTTAATAGCAGTGACTAGTTTCACTTGCTTTTAAGAGTCATAGTTAAGAAATACTGCCATTTCTCAGGATTCTAAAATGGTATTTGTTTCACTGGTTGTAAAAAATTGTTAGGACTGCTGGGAATCAGGAGGAAAAAGAACACTTCAACAGGATTTGGTTATCAGCAAATCTGTTGCAGTTTCCTGTTCTGGCCTCCCTACCTATCAGCTACAAGAGAGCCTCTGTAGGCAGGTTTCTCCTTTCTTTTACCACAGGAAAACTGTCCAGCCTCTTTTTCTAGCATTGTCAGGACCCGCCTGACAGGAAATTTTCTAATTGCCGGAATAGCTGGTAGGAGAAAACTTTGCAGGGGCTTGGCCTCCTCTTTCTAACTTAAGTCTTACCGTCAGGAATTCTTTATCATCAGCATGGTTTCGTAGCCATGTTTAAATTTTTGTCTTTTCGTGTTCGCTCTATACAGGTAAGCTTTGTTCAGCTTCTTTTAAAAATAAGATGTTTTATTCAGAATGAACTATAATTATGCTCGTCATTCACTTTTTAAGGAACTTTTAAAAGTTCAGAATAAGTTTTGAATGAAACATTTTTACTTACTAAACATAAACTAGTTGGTTGAATTAGACATTTTGACTCTTCATTTTGTTAACTTATTTTTATATTGGATTATTTGTGCTAGAGTAATTTTATGCTTGTATTTATAATTTTACATAATAAAACAAATGACTGACTCTCAGAATTAAACTAGTTATGAACAGAATTGCAAACTTAACTAAAATTAGGAGCTTATTGTTATGTAAGTAATATTTTGGCATATAAGAGAGTATTATTTTAAGTAGTCAAACACTTAGTCAGGGTTTTGTTAAAACTGGTTCCTATAAAAACTTGAGCTTCAAGCAGCTGTGTATTTAAGTAACTGTAAGCAAGTGATTTCACCTGACTCTGTATAGGCACAGTTTTCAAAGAATTATTTTTGTCACAGTGGGTTTACTGGATGATAATTTGCATTATATTTAATATAAAATCCTGCCAAAATTAACTTGGTATGTTACCATGAGAATTGTTCTATATTGCTCTCTTTAAAGAGAGTTAAATTTTCTGATTGGGATTCTGGGCAGGGGGTTGGGAGTGAGTGAAGTGTTGAAAATTTTGGTCTGGAGAACTAGCAATACTCTTAAACATAGAAGTTGTCTCATGATATTCTCTTAAATAATTTTGTTAAGTAAATATGTTATACTCATTTATTTCATTAGCAAGTGAAATAAATTGAATCTAATCAAATTGTCTTCTAAAATAAATTAAAATATTGTTTCTTACCATGGCTTGGATAACCATCCTGATTATTTGCCACACCAAATAACTTACAGAAGTCTAAATCATATTAAAAACAAAAGTTAAAGAAGCCCTTTCAAATAAAAGATTATAGTGTTATAGGAATGTCTGTAGGAAGTGATTGTCCAATAACTTTAGTCTATAGTACCTTTAAGGGATAAGCTATGTATATTTCATTTGTAAGGTATTTTGTATATTACAAAGAAATAGGTTCGTAGTTAAGAAATACTTTTTATTGTCTTGTACCAAGGAGCATTTCAGTATTTTTATTTGAGTTTTAAAAATGTTTTCTGGCATTCAAAACAATTTGGAAAATATAAATGCCTCAAGAACAGATTTCCTGACTCTAGGGAGGGGAGGAAAAAGGAAATTATTTATACAAGGTTAGGGCATAATGCCAAACATTGAATCATTCTTTAAAATCAGTTAATATCACCCAGTTTGTGTTCTTAGTGTTAGCATGATACAATATTAGGTTTTTAATAACTCAAAAAGACAGCATTAATGTAAGTACCTTTTCTTTAGTTCTTTTTACATTTTAGGGTCAAGGTTACATTTTCCTCTCATGGCTTGAAAAGGAATTTTTTTGAGACAGGGTTTCCCTGTATAGCCCTGCCTATCCTGGAACTTGCTTTGTAGACCAGGCTTTGTATACTTGCTTTGTAGATCTATCTGCCTCTGCCTCCTACTGCTGAGATTAAAGGCGTTGACCACCATGCCTGGCTTAGAAAGGAAATATTAAGTTAACCTTTTTTCCCACTTTAAGGGTGAGCTTTAAAAACTAAGAATGAACCTGGTGGCCTTTAATACTAGTATGAGGTCTTCAGTACCCTTAAGGTGACAAATGTCAGGGAAGTTTAAAAGAATGACATAGAATTGTGTTGTAGATTTCATTGCTAGCCCATTTTGCCTATCATAAAACATTTGCTTAACAAATAATGGGGGATGGGGAACAAAAAAACCAAATAAACAGACTTGGGGTTGGGGATTTAGCTCAGTGGTAGAGAGTGTAAGGCCCTGGGTTTGGTCCTCAGCTCTGAAAAAAAAAAAAAAAACCAGACATTGTGGGGAAAAAATGGCACAAAAGAATTTATAACAGTTTTAGGTGCACAACATAAGAATATTTTGTGGTAACAAAAGTACTCATGTATTACTTAAAACAACAAACACTAGGGTAGGCCTACCACATCAAGCTAGATGTGATGGTGCACAGCTGTAATCCCAGCACTGGGAGGCTCATGTAGGAGGGTTGGTTCAAGATCAAGGTCCACTTGGGCTACAAAATGAAAATTTTCTCAGGAAAAAAATTCAAACCAGGCAGTGGTGGTGTACACCTTTAATCCCAGCAGAGGCAGGCAGATCTCTGTGAGTTTGAGGATAGCCCGGTCTACAGGGTAAATTCTAGGACAGCCAGAGTTACGTAGTGAGACTCTTTCTCAAAAAAATATATTAATATAAAAATGGGAAGAGAGGGGTTGGGGATTTAGCTCAGTGGTAGAGCACACAAGTGCAAGGCCCTGGGTTCAATCCTCAGCTCCAAAAAAAAAAATTTTTTTTTGCTAGGTGGTGGTGGCACATGCCTTTAATCCCAGCACTGGGGAGGCAGAGCCAGGCAGATCTCTGTGAGTTCTAGGCCAGCCTGGTCTACAGAGTGAGTTCCAGGAAAGGCGCAAAGCTACACAGAGAAACCCTGTCTCAAAAAACCAAAAAAAAAAAAAAAAGAATCCTAACTTTCGGGGCTGGAGAGATGGCTCAGAGGTTAAGAGCACTGACAGTTCTTCCAGAGGTCCGGAGTTCAATTCCCAGCAACCACATGGTGGCTCACAACCATCTATAATGAAATCTGGTACCTCCTTCTGGCCTGCAGTCATACGTGCTGTATACATAATAAATAAATAAATCTTTTTAAAAAATGGGAATAGGGGTTGGAGATTTAGCTCAGTGGTAGAACACAAGGCCCTGGGTTCGATCCTCAGCCCCCCAAAAAAGGGAAGATAATCAAGAAAATTTCTTAGAAAGAAAAGACATAAGAGATTAAATATATATAATTCCAAATCTAACCCAAAGGGAAGTTGCAAAACTAGAAGCTCTGAAAAAGGATTGGAAGGAAATTACTAAATATTAGAGTTCCCTATAGAGATAAAGAATTCATAGATTATAAAATTATCTAAGCACTTAGTACTCTCAGAGAAAGCAGACTCTGATTTACTTCATTAGTGTGGAGTTTCAAAAAAATAAAGTCAGCCAAGGTTATATAATGAGACCCTGTCTTAAAAAAATATAAGTAGTAAATAATAAAGGCCAACAAGAGGCCTCAGTGGGTAAGGACATTTGCTGCCAATCCTGGCTACCTGAGTTCAGTCCCAAGAGCCACATAGTAGAAGGAGATAACTCACTTTATAAAGTTGTCCTCTGCTCCGCACTTTGTCGCGCATGAGACACACACACACACACACACACACACACACACACACACACACCATGAAAAAAATTTGTTAAATATGTTTTTAAAAGAACATTTAAGGCTGGAGAGATGACTCGGTAGTTATGAGTGCTATGGATATCGCTCTGTATAAATAAAATGCTGTTTGGCCAATGGCCAGGCAGGAAGTATAGGCGGGACAAGAGAGAAGAGAATTCTGGGAGGTGGAAGGCTGGGGCAGAGAGATACTGCCAACCACCGCCATGACAAGGAAGATATAAGGTACTGATAGATTAATAGAAATGGGTTAATTTAAGATAAAAGAAGTAGCCGGGCGGTGGTGACGCAAGCCTGTAATCCCAGCACTTGGGAGGCAGAGCCAGGCAGATCTCTGTGAGTTCGAGGCCAGCCTGGTCGACAAAGCAAGTTCCAGGACAGGCTCCAAAGCTACAGAGAAACCCTGTCTCGAAAAACCAAAAAAAAAAAAAAAGATAAAAGAAGTAGATAACAAGAAGCCTGCCACGGCCATACAGTTTATAAGTAATATAAGCATCTGAGTGATTATTTATACGTGGGTTGTGGGACCACGGGGGTTTGGTGGCACCTGGAGAGAAGCTCTCCAACTAGTTATGAGTACTGGCAGTGCTTCCAGAGGATTCAGGTTCAATTCCTAGTACCCATGTGGCATCTCACAGACATCTGTATCTTCAGTTCTGTGGGATCCCACACCCTCTTCTAGCCTCTTTGGCACCAGGCCTTCACATGGTGCACAGACACACATGCAAAGAAAATGCTTATACACATAAATAAAAACAAACAGCACAGAGAAGAGGAAGTAGACACAACTCCAATCCCTAACCAAGAAGCTATTCATAGTAGACACCTGCTGGGATAGGTAAAATCAATTTTCTCCAATGGACTGTCACTGGGTACATCAACCATACTCCAGGGCAAGCCTCATGCCCAGTAATAGTTGGCCAACACAAAATAAACTCCATGCTTTTTGTATGTATGCTTTTGTGTCATTTTGGGGTTTTTTGTTTTGTTTTGTTTTTGTCGTGTTGGTGTTTGTTTGTTCGTGGCCTTTGCTTTTTATGTTGTTTTGGTTTGGTTTGGTTTTTTTTGTTGTTGTTGTTTGTTTTGTTTTGTTTTGTTTTTAGAGAAAGAACATGAAGTTTGGCAGATGGGTGGTGGGGAAGACCCACCTGGAAGAAATTGGAGGGGGGAATATGTGACCAAAATATATTGTATATAAAAAAAATGATTTTAAAAGGTGATCTGCTAAATTTGTCTAGGTTAGTGTCACCCATCTTGTAAGCAACACAGTTGCTAGAAAGCAGTGGACAAATGACACCAAATTCTGAGACAAAATTGTTTTCAGCCTGAAATTTGATATCAAGCCAAACTTTACAAATATGAAGACAAAGTAAAGACATTTACAGGTTTATGCAGTTCAGAAAGTTTTCTTTCAGCAGGGTATAGCAATATACTTGTAAGCACTCTGAAGACTGTGGTAGAAGAATTGTAAATTTGAGAGCAGCCTGTGCTAGTAGCAATACCTGTCTTAGGAAGCTGAAGAAATCATTTTCTTCCATGTAATCTTTTAGCTCTAGGAGACTCCATGGACACCTACCCACTTACTCATTCACATGCACGAAGTCACACATATACATACTAAATTCTTAAAAATTGAAAAATACTTCAGGCTGACAAAAGACTATTATATAATAAAGAAGTAGGTTGAAGCCATATTGCAAAGGGCCTCAAATGCCAGCATGAAGCACTACATTGAATTTGGGAGAGCTTAGAGAGGTGTTTGAGTAATCTGGTCACATAACTGGAGCTGAATACTTTTCAGAAAATGTATCAAGAATGATGAGGTAGACAAAGACAGGATGAGATATTGTGCATACCATTCCCACTTAAGTTTTCTACATGTAAGATTAAAGGATTTTATCTGCATGATGCCATTGGAATGGAAAGGTCTTCTAAACACTGTATTTGATATCTAGCTGGTGTTTCAGTATATATTTATTGAGTGAAAAGATCAAAGAGAGCCTGCATTTTTAGTGGCTTAATTGACATGAAAGGAAAGGAAAGGTAGTCATCAAACACAAGAATAGAAACTGGTATTTATTTTGAGATCCATTCCCCGATTGTAGCCTATACTTGTAACAGTAAGCCTTGATCCCCTTTGCTTGCTACAGTCTACTGAATGCTTGATACAAGAGCTGTTCCTCCTTGCTTATGTTCCATCCTTGTGAAAGGCATCTCAGCAGGTATTTGCCGTAGATTATAAAATGCAGAAATACTGTAGCTGAGTTGAATTGCATCCCACTTACCCAAGAAAAGGAAATGATAAAATGTAGACTATTGCAGAGTGTATGGTCATATGATTTAAGGACATAAATTGTACATGCTAGAATCCAGCCAGTGAACTTGGCTCCACGAGTCAAGTTTGCAGTCCGTTAGTCTCTAAACTACAATGTGGTGATACTTTGTGTGTGGAGAAGAAAGAGAACTTCTTTTATGTGTATATAATTTACAAACCACTAAGCATACAAATATTGGTTCTATAATAATCATTTTATTGCTAAGGATGTGCTACTGAGGTGACTGAAGCGAGAGATAGAGGACTAATTACAGCCAAGCATAGTGGCTCATACCTGTAATTGCAGAAATTAGGAGGCTGAGGCAAAGAGGTTTACCAGAAGTTCAAGGCCAGCTTAAACTAATAGTGATACTCTGTGTCAAAAACAAAGACCACAAAGCCTAGGGGCATAAAATCTGTAGATTCCTGTCATTGTTCTTGTGTGGGAAACCACCGAGAACATCCACCAGCTTTAGAGTAGTGTAACTATATGGGCCTTGTTTGGAAGTTAGAATTGAGTCTTGAGTCTGGAACATACTGGCTGTGCTCTTAAGCCCTCATTTAGACTGAAGATTACTCAAAAGAATTTTGCCTTGAAAAAATCTGTTAAATTTCTCATGGTGAATGGAGTTGGGGGAACACATTAGAATTCTGAAATGCTTGTGTCTGATCTGGGAATTTATTCTGTATTATCCTCAGCCCTCAAAAACATTAATAAAAAATTAAAGGTTTGTCACCAAATGTAAATATAAGATATCAGGTGAAAAAGCACCTAATGCATGTTTAATACAAGATAGATAATAAGTATTTGCTGAATTTTCATCTAAATCTTATTTCTCACTCTTCCATATGCATTATTCTTTGGAAAGATTGTTTAACTTGGTAGTTTGCTTCCCGATTTTCTTACTGTAACTGCTCAGTCTCATTCAGAGAGAAATGTGTTCAGGAAGAGGTAGCTCCTTAGACTCAGCTGCTGCTTGGTTCTACTCTAATATATCACATAAAGGGTTGTCAAGAGAATTAAGGGAATGATGCTTGTGAAATTACAAAATACATGACAATATTGGGGAAATTTTTTTTGTTATTGTTAAAATTCTAAAAGAGTCCAAACTGAGTAAGTTGCTGAAGTAGTAGGCTAGCCTATGAACAACACATCACATCTGCTTTGGAAACTAAAATAGTATATATTCCTTTATGTCTTCTACCTGGAGATTCTTTTTCTTTTTACTGCCCATTTCCAGAAACTACATTAGGGTATATTGTATGTTTTTTGAGAAATCTCTGTACACTCTAATTTTTGTTTGGTAGTTTGTTGGTTGGTTAGTTTTATAGTACCAACCTGGGGCCTCTCACATGTTAAACAAGTGTTCTACCACTGAGCTTATTTCCAGCCTTGTAAGGGTATATGAGAAACTGCTAACCAGGTATGGTGGCACAAGCTTATAATCTTAATGCTCTGGAGTCTTGAGGATCAGGAGGATCATGGAGGATCATGGCCAGCCTGGATTACACAGTGAAACCTAGTTCCAAAAACAAAAGTATTTGTATAACACGTTTAGATCCTTTTACCAGTACTTATGCATCTAGAAAAATTAGCATTCATAGTTAACAAAGTAGAAATGACAGTGTTTATTTAACAGGCTTGTACCTCTGGTTTTACTAAATTTTGTTTTATTGTTGCTGTTTTTGTCTATAACATACAATATTGTCTTGATTAATCTGCTCATCTCAATACAAATAGGAAATTGAAATCCTATGTACACATTATATATTTTCTAGTATCTACTTTGGGCTTTGAAGATCCTTCCTTAAGATGAATGTGGTGTTGCATGCCTATAATCCCAGCACTTGGGAAAAGTTGGAGGCCAGCCTCATCTACATAATAAGACACTAACTCAAAACATCCTTTCTTGGCCCGAAGATTTTTCATTGTATTTATTGTGTAAAACAGCCTTTTCCTCCTATGTTTAATCCCTCTATCCAAATGTTAAATCTTTTCTGACATTGGTTTTTAGCATTAATAGCCCTTCATCTCCTTTGAGAAAGAGAAGTAACTTACGTATTTCAAACATAAAACTTCACTCTGCTTTTTCCTGCTCCTCTTCGGTATACTTTCTTAGACAGCTGTGTTAAGGATGGAACCATGTGTTTACCATAGAACAGTTTGCAGTCCCTCTCCCCAACAAATAGTGCTTTAATATATAGCATTTGTTCCACTTGCTGTAGTCACATGCCAGACACAGTATAGTACTCTGATCTGCTATTTTCACACATTCTCACATGCTCCCCTTCAAAACTATCCGAATTATTTCCAATAGAAAGAATAAAGATTTGGAAATAATTAGTGCTAATATTACATAGAGGCTAATATGGCTTAACATTCTCTAACATTTAGCTAGAAAGTATAATTACTTGATGTGTGTTTTCTGTTTACTTGATGAGTCAGTCAAGAGTAGTTTTGTATATTAATTTGAACGTTTCTAATATTACCATGTTAAGATTATTTGATTATGGCTAACAATGTGTTTTGTCTCTTTATATTTATTTCAACAGGAAGAAGGCAGTATCAAAGAGATTGCAATCACACATCATGTGAAGGAAGGACATGAAAAGGCAGATCCTTCCCAGTTTGAGCTTTTGAAAGTATTAGGGCAGGGATCATTTGGAAAGGTAAGTCATAATTGTGTGCTCTAACCAAAGTTTATAGAAGTTCGGTAAACATAGAAAATAGAATACTAATCACACAAAGCTTGGAATAGAGGGAGGCTAGATAATGGATACCAAAATTAGATACATAGAAGGAATAGGATCTAGTGTTCTAGAGCACAGTACCATGACTGTAGCTAACAACAATTGATTACATCTTTTATTAAGAACTAGCAGAGAAGTCTAGAGCTTCTTAGCACAAGGAAAGTTAACATCTTTTGGGGCATTGGCTCTTACTATGAGCCCAGGCAGGTTACACAACCCTCCTGCCTCAGTCTTCTGAGTCCTAGGATTATAGGCATGTACCACCACACCTGGCTATACATGTTTAAAGATACATAAATACTAATTCCTCAGATATGGTTATTATTCATTGCATATATTTATCAAATTGTCATATTATGCCCCATAATTATGTATAATTATATCCATTAAAATATACATAGATGGGGCTGGAGAGATGATTCATTTTTTAAGAATGCCTGCTGCTCTTTCAGAAGAGTGTGGTTCCCAGCACCCACATTGGGCAGCTCATAACCAACTGTAATTCCCATAGTTGATAATAAGAGTTCTGGCACACTCTTATTGCCTTTGTGGGCACATTCACATCTATAGACAAACACAGATACATGTAAGTAAAAAAATAAAAATAGGTATTTTTATAAATGATAAAATGTATGTTTAGATTAAAAAGTTACAAGGAGGCTTGGCATAGTGCCACATGCCTTTAATCCTAGCACTTAGGAGGCAGAGGCAGGCAGATCTTTGTGAGTTCAAGGCCACCCAGGTCTACATAGTGAGTTCCAGAATAGACAGGACTACACAGAGAGAACTGTCTTTAAAAAAAAAAAAAACTTACAAGGAAAACAGTACCTGGTGACACAAGCCTCCAATCCCAGCACTCAAAATCAGAGAGAGTGTGAGGCCAGCCTAAGCTGCATGACACTTTATCTCAAAAAAAAAGATAAAGGGAACTGAATACAAGTTTAAAAGATCTTCAGATTTAAAAGGAGTTAATGTCTTAGGCTTGTAATCCCAGCAATTGTGAGGATAAAACAGGATGGTTGCCATGAGTTTGAAGCCAGCCTAGGCCAACCTAGACTAGAATGAGAACTCAAAAAAGAGCTGACTCTTATAATTCATGGACGTTTTATCACATTGAAAAAGAGGTATTTTATTAAATGCTACCAGTCTTTCTACCAGTAATATTTTCTCTTTTGATATTTTTGCTATTAGTATGTATGAAAAGAATAGAATTCCAGAACTACAGAAGAAACCTTAGTAAATTGACAATGTTCATACTCAGTTTTTTAAAAATCTTTAAGACTCTCATTTCTTGTCATGCTGCTAAGGTGGGTGTATGGATGGGTAGTTTGTTTTACTTTGTTTTGTGTCTGCAATGGGGGAGATTAGGCTTAGGGTGTCAGGGCTTGATGAACAAGCACACTATTGCTAAGCTGTATTCTCAGCTCTTGTGCTTCCTAAATGATTAAAAATCACAAGCTATCCCCTTCATACACTCTCTTCTTTTTGTTCTCTTATTGTTGTAGTTATTGTTATTTTAAGACAGGGTCCCCCTCTAACCCACACTAGCCTCAAACTCCCAACAGTCCTTCTGCTTTCCACTTACCAAGCTGCTACTACTTGATTTTTCTAGAGAGATTCTCAACAAGAACAATAGTCTGAGATTTCATGCAACTTTGACAGTGCAGTAATTCCTTACCACTTCCCTATAAGAAAACAGTGGAAGGTGTCATGCTCTGTAAGCATCAAAATGGCATCAGTGGATCTCTCTTGTGTATTTAGTAGGGCTGTTTAGCAACTATTTGCTAATACAGATAATACATTATGGTTGTTTAACAACTTTTAAACATAGAGCATACTTTTAATCCAAATATAGACTCAAGAGCATGATGGTTTTAAGTTTAACTCCCCAACCCCCCAAATAAAATTAGTTTCAACCCAAGGTCAACCAGGCTGAACTCATTTTTTTCTGCTTATCACTTTGTTATTTAATTTCTTAGAGCTCTGTTTCCCTATTCTAGCATGTTATTAAATATGGAAGTTCCTTGAGGTTTGATTGATTCTAAACAGCCATCTTGTACTCCTCACTAATTGATTTTCTTTATGTTCCTATATTAATTGTAATTTACATGCTGCCAACATCACAGATTTATATTTCCAATCTGTTTTTTCTCCGAACTCTGAACTCTTTCTGTGGCTACTCTTCACCCCTATTTGTCTCAAAGGCATTTTATTTTATGCTTGGTGTGTCTCAGACCAAACTCACAATCTTTAGCACCCCCAAATATATACTATTTCATTTTTCTCTGTCACTATGAATAGTTTCCAGTTAAATAAGCCAGAAACTGGGGAGGCATTCTTACGATCTTTTTCAGGTCTGCTCCCTCCTCTCTTCTTTTCCACCCTCTAACCCCTACCATGTCACATAGCGCCCCCAACCAGTATGACCCATCACCAAATCCTGTTGATTTAGTAAATAGTTTTGAAATCATAGAAATCCTATCCTGCATTGCCTGGTCTATTGAAAGTCTTATAAGAGTATCTTCCTAATTTCTTTTCTTAACTTCAGTTGTGTACATGAGAACCAGTATAAACTGGTGTTATATTAACTCCTCAACTGCCTCTCTTTGTTTTTATCATAAGGAAAAATTATTAAAATTGCAGAGGAGCCCCTGAATCTGTCTGACTCTTTAGCCACCTCTAAAACATCAGCTTAAATGTTATCCAACACTGTGTTATGACTACATTGGCCTTTTTTTGGTCCTAAGATGTCTACAGCTGGTTAACTCTTCTTTTGCCTGTGATCTCAGAGAAGACTTCCCTGCCACCCTACTTGTCACACTCCTTAGTTATATACCCTAGGAACAATATATACCTTTACTTTATGGCACTCACTACAGTTGCAGTTACTCATTTGTAAAATTACTTATTGGCTATCTCTCTCAGTAGACTAGAGGTTCCATGAGTAGCATGGTGCCTAGCATATAATTTTGAAAAATATGTGCTGATCTCATAGGATAGCAGTGAGAATTAAATGATACAAGGCCAAATACATCTGGCATTAACTGTATTACCTACTCTTCAACAAACCCAAATAGAGGAGTTTATTTTTATACATTAGATTTCAAGGAACACAATAGTTAAGTTTCAGGAAATTTGAATGCTTCTCCCTTTATTTCTTTAAAAGTGCTTTGAGTACTATAAATAGCAAACATTAAAATAGGGTGTCTTCTTTCTTACTCATCCTTAAAGGCCAGTGTAAACCAAGGAAACAGGGATGACCTGTCAGAGCCTAGAATAGCTGTGTGAGCAAGTGAGGACTCCTGCTGCTGTCACTAAGCTTAGCAACTCACTGGCTTAAGCAAACAGTTAAAGAATGCCCCAGAACTGAGTATATGATCCGAATCTTGTCCCACAATGACACCAGGCAAATTGTTTGATTTCTCTAAGCCCTGATTTGAGCAGCTATAAAACTGGCATTGTTTAGACTTGTCTTTTCACATTGTCATGATGCTGCATTGCAAATGTTTCTGAAGGCACTGTAAAAGTTAATAGGTGCTGAAAGTCATTAAGAGGGTGCTTTCAAAGAATTGAAGCAAGTTTAGAAGCCATACAAATTTCCCCTTTGCAATGGAATAAAGACATTGATAGGGCAATCTCTAATTGCCTTTAACATTTGAACAATAGTCCACCTTACATCCACACTTATTAAAATGCTTTTCTCCTTCTAGGTCAGCTCCCCATAATTGACTAAAAGAGCTACTGGGTGGGGCTTAATGCTGACAGTGAGGACACAATTATGGGAGAGCGCATCTCCTGCCTCTGGGAGCTGATGAGAGATGTGATGCTTTTCATTTGATTCTATTACCCATTGGCTTTGTACCATTTCTCAAAACAATAAAATTCTGCCTTGCCTGGGAATCAGTTGATGAATTATTTTTGTGTTAATCACACAATGTGTAAGTCAGATAATTGAAAGCTGACCCTAAACTTAAATCTTCTTCCCACCCATAGCAGCTCAAGAACACTGCTTTCCATCAAGACATGACATGGTAGCTTGCATCTCTAATTCTCAGCAGTTAGGAGCTGAGGCATGCAAATTATAGTTGAGTTCCAGGGCAGCCTGGGTTATACAGAGTATGACCCAGTCTCAAAAAACAAGAACAAAACAAAAAAGTGGGGGACACTACTTGATTGAAAAGAATAGGTAAGAGAAGTAGGTTAAAATACATGCTCAGAAGCTAGAGAGATGACTTGCCAAGTAAGAGCACCTAAGTTCAAATCCAAAGCACCTATGTAAAAAGACAAATGTGGCCCTGGGCACCTGTGACCTCAGCAGTATGAAAAGCAGAGACAGGAAAGTTGCTAGGGCTTGTTGGCTAGCAGAGTAGGTCCAAGTTCAGTGAGAAGGTATATCTCAAAGGAATGAAGTGGAGAATGATAGCGCAGGACACCCAGCACCCTTCTCTGTTATATGCCACACATGCTCACACCAAAAACAAAAAAAAATCAGGGCTGTTTAGCAGGTCTCTCTAAGTCTTGGTGGCAAAAGTCAAGAATGAAATAGTCAAAATTAATATGATGTATTGATAAGTATTTGTATCAGCCATATTACAGCACAATTATGAGTTATCTAAAGCACATCTTATTTATTTTACCTAAACCCCACACTCTTTTTAAAGTATCCCCCAAATATATGAAAATTGAAGATGCTAAATAATAATCCTGGGCCTTATGTTTTTTATATTTTGATATATATGCTGATTTGCTAGCAAAGAGGTGAAGAGGTACTGTCATGTTAAATATTGATGTCTAGAATTCTTCATTAGCAATTTTTTAAATTACTCTCCCTAGCAGTGAGATAGACTTATATACACTTTTCATACACAGAAAAGACCCTTGATCTGTAAGTAAATGTGTCAACAGAAGTTTGTCACAAGAAGCCCCAGTGTAAGAATTTTGATGGGGGCAACTCAAAAGGGTTCACCCCCCTCCCTGAGGATTCATAGACAGTTGATGGTTGCTCAGGAAGGGAGGGACATTTTCTTCAGTGGTATAGCCACTAGTTAGATGTCCGTGATCCTATAAGCAACACTAATTAAGCTCATTGGTCACCATAAAAAGAGACATGAAAATAAAAGGAAGACTAGTTAGGAAGAGGAAGATGACAAGAAAATAATGGAGAAGGTAAATCTGATTTTAAAAAAAAAACAATGAAAAAGGGGATTGTGATATGGGACTAGACCTATATAGCTTAATAGTAAAGTGTTTGCCTGGTGTGAATGAGAACCCAGGTTATACCCCCAACACCCAGAAAAATTGAGGGACTCAGAAGAATTTTGTTTCAATAAAGCACAGTCACCATCTCCTGTGGTATACGTTGAATGTGTGGGGCTGTTCTCTAGTTGCTATATTCATAGTTGAAAGACTTGTGTCTTATTCTATATATTATAAGCTCCTTTGGAACTGGCAAACAACGAAATGAAAAACAGTACCATTCACCTATATTGAAATGTCTCAACAATTCACGCTCTTACAGTCCCTCTTTCTCGACAATTGGACTCCTGGAGCTCCATCTGGGGCCTGGCTGAGGATCTCTGCATCCACTTCCATCAGTTATTGGATGAGAGTTCCAGCACGACTGTTAGGGTGTTTGGCCATCTGATCACCAGACTAGGTCAAATCAGGCTTTCTCTTGACCATTGCCAGCAGTCTACAGAGGATGTATCATTGTGGATTTCTGGGGACCTCTCCAGCACTCTGCCTACTCCTGTTCTCATGTGGTCTTCATTTATCATAGTCTGTTATCCCTTGTTCTCCCTTTCTGTTCTTGATCCAGCTGGGATCTCCTGCTCCCCTAAGCTTTCTTTCCCTCAAACCTTGCCCTTCATTACTCCCACTGTCATCCAGGTTGTTCATGTAGATTTCATCCATTTCTCTGTCATTTGGAGATCCCTATGTCTTTCCTAGGGTCCCTTTTTCTAGGCAGCCTCCCTGGAGTTGTGTAGCAGTCTAGTCATCCTTGTAACCTACTATGAGTGAGTACATACCATGTTTGTCCTTCTGAGTCTAGGTTACCTCACTCAGGATGATTTTTTTCTAGATCCATACATTTGCCTGCAAACCTCATGATGTCATTTTTTTTTCTCTGCTGAGTAGTAGTCCATTGTGTATATGTACCATATTTTCTTTATCCATTCTTCAGTTGAAGGGCATCTAGGTTGTTTCCAGGTTCTGGCTATTTTATAAACAAAGCTGATATGAACATAGCTGAGCAAATGCCCTTGTGGTATGATTAAGCATTCCTTGGGTATATGCCCAAGAGTGCTACAGCTGGGTCTTGGGGGAGATGGATTCCCAATTTTCTAAGGAAGCGCCATATTGATTTCCAAAGTGGCTGTACAAGCTTGCATTCCCACCAGTGGTGGAGGGGAGTTCCCCTTGCTCCACATCCTCTCCAGCATAAGCTGTCTTCTGTGTTTTTGATCTTAGCCATTCTGACAGGTGTAAGGTGGTATCTCAGAGTCGTTTTGATTTGCATTTCCCGGATAATTAGGGATGTTGAGCAATTCTTCTGTGGAGAATTCTGTTTAGTTCTATAGCCCATTTCTTAATTGGACTATTGGGCATTTTGATGTCTAATTTCTTGAGTTCTTTATATATTCTAGATATCAGCCTTCTGTCAGATGTGGGGTTTGTGAAGAGCTTTTCCCATTCTGTAGACTGTCGCTTTGTCTTGTTGACCGTGTCCTTTGCTCTACAAAAGCTTCTCAGTTTCAACAGGTCCCATTGATTGATTGGTTCTCTCAGTGTCTGTGCTACTGATGTTATATTTAGAAAGTGATCTCTGGTGCCAATGCATTCAAGAGTACTTCCTACTTTCTCTTTTATCAAGTTCAGAGTAACTGGATTTATGTTGAGATCTTTGATCCACTTGGACTTAAGTTTTGTGCATGGTGACAGATATGGATCTATTTGCAGCCATCTACACGTTGACATCCAGTTATGCCAGCACCATTTGTTGAAGATGCTTTCTTTTTTTCCATTGTACATTTTTGGCTTCTTTGTCAAAAATTATATATAACTATTTTTTATAACTTCTATTAACAACCAATAATATTTCGGACTAAATGCATTTGTAATATATTAGAATGTATTTGTATATATAATGGGGTATTGTTGTAATAAAGGAATATTGTTTGTGATTCTTTGTAACATTTATTTTCTGTCATTTCAACATAGGTTTTCTTAGTTAAAAAAATCTCAGGCTCTGATGCTAGACAGCTTTATGCCATGAAGGTATTAAAGAAGGCCACACTGAAAGGTGAGTGCTGCTGCTATTTGCCATAAAGCTCACGTGGCCCTGAGGCCACTTAGATTCTCAATTGGCTCCTGTTAACAGCTTTAAATTTAGACTTACTTCCAGTGACTTTCCTACTAGGCTAAGAGTGATATGACTTGAGAACAGGACTTACCATGTTAGAAAAGAAGGATTATCAATTTATCTTGTGCTTTAGGCAAGCAGAAATTGAGAAAATTAAAACTGGGTTTGACTCATCTTCAAATTATTTGAATATTTTGGAAAACGTACTAATTATATAGATGCAAAAGAGCTTTAATTCTTTAGGATTTCGTCATCTTGACTTACGGTTTCCAAACATGTTTCTGGGTCTGTGATTTAAAAAAATGTAATGTAGCCGGGCGGTGGTGGCTCACACCTATAATCCCAGCACTCGGGAGGCAGAGGCAGGTGGATCTCTGTGAGTTCGAGGCCAGCCTGGTCTACAGAGCTAGTCTAGGACAGGCTCTAAAGCTACAGAGAAACCCTGTCTCGAAAAACCAAAAGAAAAAAAAAAGTAATGTAGAATTTGAGTCTGATAGGTAAAAAGACATTTAGAATATCTATACATAGATTTTAAAATACTTAAATTTTCCTTTTATTTAATAATATTGTTTATTTTGCTACATCTTTAGATTCTAGATAGTTTAGGTAGTGATTCCCAGGTTTGTTTCTCTTAAGTTTACATGTAATTTGTAAAGCATTAAAATATCCAAGAGAACATTTGTATTGATCATTTATTATTTCCTGTGTTCCTAGTCATTCAGTGTGGATATTATCATCGTGCCAAGAAATTTCATCATGTTCTACAAAACATCCTCCTTTGCTTTCAATTTCTTGCTCCTTTTCCTGAATACATTTTCTATCCTATATAGTCTTTATTACTTCTGTGGCATTAACACTTACTTGATTCTTGGTAGAATCGGTGAGCTAAAGTTTTTCAGCACCTGTCTTTTTAAATTTTATACTCCTGAATCCCATGTTATGAAATCATATAGATGGAACTCTGACAGTTGGTTCTCAAAAGCAAGAGAATTTTCTTGTTCTCTTATACTTAACAAGATTTATGTTGTATATAATATCTTAAGGAAATTACAAAACTGGAAATTTAATATACTAAAAAAGGAAATAAATATCCAATTCTTATGAGATAAAGCTGTTGATCCTGTACTCCTTTATCTTTCAGATTCATTAGCTGAACATCCAGATTCCAGTTGAATTCTTAAAACTTACCAAAATGAAAAAAAATTTGCCTGAAAAACATACCTTAAAGAAAAATGAGCCGGGCGGTGGTGGCGCACGCCTGTAATCCTAGCACTCGGGGGGCAGAGGCAGGTGGATCTCTGTGAGTTCGAGGCCAGCCTGGTTTACAGAGCAATACAGAGCAAGTTCCAGGACAGGCTCCAAAGCTACAGAGAAACCCTGTCTCGACAAAAAAAAAAAAAAAAAAGAAAGAAAAAAGAGAAAATAACAGCTTTAATATTAAAGCTTGTTTAAAGCTGTGATAATTAGGCTACAGAGATGGCTCAGAGGTTAAGGGCACTGACTGTTCTTCCAGAGGTCCTGAGTTCAATTCCCAGCAACCACATGGTGGCTTGAGACCATCTATAATAAGATCTGTGCCCTCTTCTGGCGGGCAGGCACACATGCAGACAGAACACTGTATACATAATAAATAAACCTTAAAAAAAGATTCATTATAAAAACAACAACAAAAGCAGTGATAATTTGGAGAAAGCAATGCAAACATAAAACAGCACAACAAAATACTAAAATATTTATTAAATTTCATTATATCTGTCACAAGTATTGAGTACCTGCTGTTCTGCCTGCTAAAGCCACTAAATAGAACAATGGGAAATGAAATAATGGTTTCACAAGTTTAGCTACTTGAAAAACAACTAGTTTAGTCTTCTCTTTTAAATACTCCCCCCCCCCCGAGTCAGGGTCTCTTTGTGTAGCTTTGCGCCATTCCTGGAACTCACTTTGGAGACCAGGCTGGCCTCGAACTCACAGAGATCCGCCTGGCTCTGCCTCCTGAGTGTTGGGATTACAGGTGTGCGCCACCGCTGCCAGGTGAGTTTTCTCTTAAGTCTTAACACCATAACAAACTTCATCCTTTCTGAATTTCATAATTTTTTGAATGTCAAAAAACCTCAGAAGCGGGGAGTTAGGGGTTTATAGCTCAGTGGTAGAGAGCACTTGCCTACCACTTGCCTAGCAAGAGCAAAGCCCTGGGTTCAGTCCTCAGCTCCAAAAATAAAATTTAAAAAAAAAAACGTCAGAAGGAGATTTGCAAATTTCAACAAGCAAATTGACAATAAAAACTTTTAGGTGAGGCAGGGAGGACTCAATGATTAAGACCAGTGGCTACTCTTGAGAGGATCTGGATTCTATTCCCACCACCCGTATGGTGGCTCACAAGCAGCTGTAACTCTACTCCTAGGGAATCCAGTGCCCTTTTCTGGTCTCCTCAGCTATATCATGCACACATGGTACCAGACATACATGCAAAATTTTGCTGTACACATAAATATTTTTAAAGTTAACTTTTCATACAATGTAAAATAGTTTAAATAGGGAACAGAAAAATGTATGCCTCAAATAATCATATTTATGTAAGAAGTTGGGGGACTGAAGAAATGGGTTAATTTGTAAGCACTGCTTGGAAAGTGTACGGACCCAAGTTGGGATCCCAACACCCACACAAAAGCCCAGTGTATCCACATGTATGCCTGTAACCTCAGACTGTTTGAGGCAAAGACAAGGATATTTGGAGTTAGCTAGCTCTAGGTTTAGAGAGATTCTGTCTCAAGGTAATAAGGCAGGGAATGGTAGAGATTGATACCTGACATCCTCCTTTGGCCTACAGACATGCATAAGCGCGCACACGGATGCACACACACATATGCATACAACACATACACATGTATATACACACTCGCACAAGAAAAAGAAATAAACATCTGGATTTGTCTCTGGAGTGGTTTGTTTACTGCAGTAATTAGTAGTATTAGTTTATTAAATTGGTATTAAATAAGAATCCTTAGTTAATCCATAAATAATGAAGAAGAAAGGAAATCTCTTCTTTATGGTAGAATTCCAATTAATAAATGTAAAAAATAATGGTGTAGGTAGGAGTTGATAAGGCATATTATTACAACCTTATGTAAAGGACTTTGAATAAAGTTTACTTAGGGAGATAAATCTTTTGAGTGGGGACTAGAGAGATGATTCAGTGGTTAATTGCACTTGCTGCTCTTCAGAGGGCCCAGGTTCAATTCCTAGTATTACAGTGGTGGCTCACAACTTCAGTCCCAGAGGATCTACTGCCTCTTCTGTCCTTTGTGGGCACTTATCACACATAAGTGACACACAGATACACATGCAGACAAAAGGCCATACATATCTAAAACAATAAAATGGGAGTCCATTCCCTATGGAGGGATACCTTGCTCAGCCTTGATGCAGAGGGGAGGGGCTAGGCTCTGCCTCAACTTGATATGCCAGACTTTGTTGACTCCCCAAGGGAGGCCTTACCCTCTGTGAGGAGTGAATGAGGGTCAGGATGGTGGGAAGTGGGGTTGGTATGTAAAATGAAAAACAATAATAAAAAAAATCTTTTGAGGAAATGATGAATTCCTTAAAATAGAAATTTATATTAAATAATACATTTTAAACAAGAAATGTATACCGAATAATAATGTTATTTCATATGATGGCAGCATAGCAGTTTTGAATTAAGCACAATGTTGTCATTAATGCTGCTGAAGTAACCTGAGGAAATAGCCTTACAGAATGAGTTCCTACACTTGAAAATATTCACAAACACTTACAATAATATGATAAAAATTGCATAGATACTGAAAAAGGAATGTTTGGGAAATCAGGGTATCATACTTGATATAAAATAAGATTAAACAAAATGTTGTTGAGCACTTGCTGCTTTTCAGAGGATCCAGGTTCAATTCCCAGTATCCACAAGGCATTACTGTCTATAACTGTAGTTCCAGGGAATTTGACTGCCATCTTCTGGCCTCCACAGGAACTGCATAAGTAGGTATACATACAGGCAAACCACTCATACACATGAAATGAAAATTAATGTTTTAAATATGATTATAGGAATTAATGAGAGCTGGAGAGATGGCTCAGAGGTTAAGAGAACTGACTGCTCTTCCAGAGGTCCTGAGTTCAATTCCCAGCAACCACATGATGGCTCACAGCCATCTGTAATGAGATCTGGTGCCCTCTTCTGGCCTGTAGGTATACATGCAGGCAGAATACTGTATACATAATAAATAAATGTTTTTTTTGAGCTGAGGATTGAGCCCAGGGCCTTGTGCTTGCTAGGCAAGCGCTCTACCAGTTAGCTAAATCCCCAACCCAATAAATATTTCTTTAGAAAGGAAGTTAATGAAAACTATAACACATTGGGCTATTGCAAGTACATAAAATTATATAGCTATAAGCTATTGTAATGTGTGTGCAAACATTAGAGTTATAGAATTGTAGACTTTAGATAATTTTGGATGTGTTCTTAAATGCGGATTTATTTTATCAAAGTTTTGTCGTGTAAGGCAGCTGTACTTTTTTGTTTGTTTGTTTGGTTTTTTTTTTTTTTTTTTTGGTTTTTTTTTTTTTTTTTTTTTTTTTTGAGACGGTTTCTCTGTGTAGCTTGGCGCCTTTCCTGGATCTCAGCTGTACTTTGATCTCATCTGTCCTAATTCATGAGCCTTCCAGAGTCACTGACTTGCTGCTTCTCGCATTCACTTTCACATTCCACACTCATCTTTGCAATCCTTTGGTTGTTTTCATTTGGAGTCATAATCTGTTTATTTCCCAGTATGGAAGATTTTCAGATTTAGTTGCTTTATGCTGCCACCCACACAGTTTTCATGTCTATGTCTGCCTAGCAATGTTCTCATTATTTCTGCTTTATAAAAATTGATCATTGGGGCTAGACAGATGGCACCCACATGGCAGCTCACAACTGCCTGTAACTCCAGTTCTGGGGGAATCTAACACCTTCACACCAATGCACATAAAATAAAATTAAATTACTTTTAAAAAATTGATCACGACTGAGTGAAATAATACAGTGGAACAGGTGTCCTTCATATCTTTGCTGTATTTCCTTTTTCTGGATTTTTTTCCCTACATTTTACTCAGTGTGCCTTCTAGTTTGGGTTGTTTGTATCTCTTAGTAGCTACTGTAGAAAGGCAACTGCATGGTAAAATTTGTGTCATCTAGCATGTCTGAAAGTATATCTGCCCCCTTTCTGAATTTATGACTTGATCAAGTTTACAGTTCTAGGTCACAAATAAGTTTCCCTCAGATATTTGAAAGTACTGCTTTCATTGTCATCTTGTTTCCCGTGTTCCAGTGATGAAGGCCATTGCCATTCTATTTGCCAGTCCTTTATGTGTTAGCAACTTTTCCTCTCCAAAAGTGTGTGTGTGTGTGTGTGTGTGTTTGTGTGTATGTATATATAAAAATGTGTTGTGACGTTTATGAAGTGTAGTATCTTTGAGTGCATGGTGTAAAATTTCATCATTCTAAATATGGGTGGTCCCTTTGAATCTAGGGACTCATATTTTCAAGTCTTGTGAAGTTTTTTTTTTTTGTCATGTGTCATCTCCATTTTGTGACACCTAGTTTGGGGGTATGTTGTGCTTCCTGGATGATTCTCTGAGTTTTACTATTTTTATCCTTTATGTCTTATTGTTTTTTTCATTTTTGTCTCATGTTTTCCTGGAAATTTCAAGCAAAACTTATAGTAAAAACTTCTACGAAACACAAAATTAATGATGTTGGTAATTCAGACATGCCAACCAAAAGCCTTCTTTTAAGTGAAAAGCTGAAATTTCAGTAAGCTATTTTGGGAGAAGGAAAGAGACTGAGAATGAGAACACCTTCAAAGAACTTCTTCGTTTTTGTTGTTGTTTGTTTTGTTTTGTTTTTTGAGACAGTATTTCTCTATGTAGCCACCTTGGCTGTCCTGGAACTGAGTCTGTAGACCAGGCTGGCCTCAAACTCACAGAAATCCACCTGCCTCTGCCTTCCAAATGCTGGGATTAAAGGCGTGCACCACCACCACCTGGCCAAAGAACTTTTACTATTTGTTTTTATTTTATTTCTTACTGTGTATAGTGTGAAAATTATATTTTATCATAGGTATGTGTCTGCAGGGTTGGTATTTCAGTGGTTTTAGGTACCCATAAAGAGTCCTAAAACCATAGATAGCCCTTACAGATAAGAGCTTCCTACTATCGTTTTTTCTATTAATGTCATTTTAGTAGGGTTTTAGAAATAATTAACAGAACACCCATGTTTAGCCAGAAGTCTTTCCACTTCAAAGTTCCTACTAATTAATACACTGAGTGTGGTCAACTAGAAGTTAATGACATTTCATTAAATTCAATTTAATGGGGAATTTTGTCCTACTAGGGTGGTCTGTCAGCCTAAAAGTTTATACATCAATAGATAAAACAATTTTCTATATACATTCTTGGAAACACAAATAGCATTTCTTCTTACTCACTCTTATATTCAGAGGATGACTTACTAGTGTTTGTTCTCTTCCTCCACCATGGGTCTCAGTGATCAAAGTCAGGTCATCAGGCTTAGCAGTACCTTTTTGCCCAGTGAGCCATCTCTCAGTGGGGTTTATTTCCCAAAGGTCTTATTTCTATGTTTTAAATATCTGTGGTTCCCTTGAATTGAAAATAAAACCAACTCAAGATTCTCACACACACACTCCATCTTTCTTTTTGACCTAATCACTAACATAAACATTAAATGTCTTTGTTGTTATATTCAGAGTTATTCTTGTTTGGAGACATATGGGTGTGCATGTGAAATGTGTGTTTGCATTCATGTGGGTCTAGCCTATGTTTTTCACATTCACAGACAAGCAGAATAAAAAAAGAAAGAAAACATTAGGACAGGAGATCCTGAACATGGATGTTGTTTATTTGTGGCTGGAACAATTTGTGTATTTTGACAAGATTTTGTCTTCTTATCTATTTTACAGATTTTTCTACATTGCACATCTATCATTTTGCAATTAAATAGTTTTAACTTGGTCTGACCAACAAACTATAATAACGTCATGAGCTAAAAGAGCTATTTTTATCTGCCCGATTAAAGCAGAGCCTGTTATTCATAAATAACAAGACATTAGAGATCTGAAATTGTTCATATAAGATAATTGTTTGCAGTATTCCTTTCCTATATCACTACACACAAACACACACACACACACACACACACTGCAAAAAATAGCATTTTCTCACAATTTCATAGTTTCCTATACATTTTCTTAATTTAAAATATCATATCCCATTAAATATATAATTGAGTTCTGTACTCTCACATTTAGATAGAATATACCTTTGGAGTTAATGTCCAAAGTAACAGTAAAGTTTAGAATTTTAATTTATAAAATGATTCTTAAACTGAAAACATGAAAGTTACAATTTTTTTCTACAATCCAAGGAGACTCCAAACCATGCAGCTGTTATTTGTGTTCAAGAATAAAATGTAAATAAAATAAAATTCAAAGCACTGATATTCAAGAGGAAAACGAAACATACAGTATTATGTTTAGTTAAATATAATTGTGCATAACTTCTATTTTGCTAATGAAATTGTTATATTCCATCCTATACATTCTTTGTTAAAATTTTTGTGCAACTGTGGATACAATCACAGAAGCCATTAAACACAACTGACAATTTAAAAAAAAATGTTGTTGTTTTGGTTCAGTTTGGCTTTTTGAGACAGAGTCTGGTATAACCCAGGCTGGTCTCAAGCTCACCACATAGCTGAGAATAGCTTTGAACAGTGAATGCTCCTGCCTCCACCTCCAAAATGCTGTGATTGCAAACACATGCCACAACACCTGGCTTTCAGAATGTTTTCTGATCATTTACTTAGTTCTCATCCCTACTATATTCAAGCCTTTGGATGTACTTTTACCTCTAGTGCCTAGCACTATAGGCTTTGCTCAGAAAATGTTTTCTAGAAAAAGAAGTTTTACCACAAACCCAAATTCTTCCCAGCATTTCAACTTGTCATGAATCTGGATCCTCTATATATTTGCTATCTCCCCTATAGTGAACCTCTGTTTCCATATTGATATGGCTCCTTCCAAGTCATTATTTATGCTTCCATGTCTGTTCAGGTGTTGATACTCGATACTTGGTCTCTTTGAGAACACATCTTTTCCATCCTACTGCAAAATCCCACTGGAAGAGTCTTAGAGCTCATAACATAGACTTCTAGTCTTCCTATACAAGTAAAACTGATCTTGCCTTCCTTTGAACTCCAGTAGTACTTATCACTGGTAATAAAATGCCCATTAGGTATATGCCAGCACTTGGGAGGCAGAGCCAGGCGGATCTCTGTGAGTTCGAGGCCAGCCTGGGCTACCAAGTGAGTTCCAGGAAAGGTGCAAAGCTACATAGAGAAACCCTGTCTTGAAAAAACCAAAAAAAAAAAAAAATGTCCATTAGGCATAAGCACACTACTGCTTTTCAATATAACAATAGTCCATTACAAGCCTCTTTTACACACAGGCTTTATCCAAGTAACACAAATTCTTCAAAGGTATAGTACGATTGCCCAGTTTTATACCTGAAAGGTAACTGAGGTTCCACAGAGTTTAAATAAGTAACTTACTCATGACTATACAAATTAGAATCAATTCCTTTTTAATTAAAAAAAAACAAAGCAAAACAAACCTTTGGCTCTTTCATCTGTACAACATTTCCAATCTACTCCTCCTCTTTCTCCCTCCCTCAAAATAGACCAATTGGGATGTATCTGTCCTTTACCAAGTCTGCCACATTTTACAGATAATTTGTGAACATTTATTGACGTTATAGGGTTAGTAAAAGTACTGAAACCTATTTCAGGTTATTGTTTTAATGTTTCATGAAATGCCTTGTTTTTTTTTTTTTTAAAAACTGACATGCTTTTTGCCATTTTCCACAACTTCAACTAAAATGCTCCTAAACCCAATACCTAATATATTTTACATATTTTTAACTTAGAGCATAGATTTTATAAATACATAGTTGCCTTTGATTATATAATGTAGTAAAAGTTATTTTTATAGATTTAAAAAATTCAACACCACTAAAAATTCATGTTTTATGCACATAAGCAAAATCTAATTTAAAATGCAATGTAAAAAGAATTTGTTCTAATATTACCTTTGAAAATACTTGCATTGCATCATGTGTTCAATCCTTTATAGTTCGAGACCGTGTTCGGACAAAAATGGAGCGTGATATCTTGGTAGAAGTCAATCATCCTTTCATTGTCAAATTGCATTATGGTAAGTTTTGAACCACCTCTTACCTTATCCCTTTACCTCCGTTCCCTCACTCCAAGTATATTCAGGTACACTAAAATATATAGAGCTACATAACACTGTGGTACCATTTTATAGTCCTTATGTGTTAGCCCAAGCTGAATACAACAAAGAGGCCCAATATCAGCATCCTAAAACTTCTATCACCTTCCTTTCCTTTTCTCTGAAAGCCAAGTTCTATTTCTCAGTGTGTAAATAACATAGAATCCTTGCACTATGTTATTAAATCTAACGAATTCACCCCTGTGACATAGCTTTGTATAATAATTCATAGTTAAATCTTTCTGGTGTGAATTTTTACTGATCTCATTTAGAATGATAGCATTCTTGAGGGAACTCTTGCCTGTAGAAAATTTTGTTCCCTAATAATACACACTGTATTTGACATTTCTTCATGGAAACTAAGAGAATTGATGTTTTCTTTCTTCTATGTAGAAAAAAGTTTAGATTTCTGATATCACTTACTTGCTAAAAATAACATTTATAAATGAATTGACTTAATATAAGCCTAAAAAAAAATACAATGGTTTAAACAGAAATTTTGTTTCTTCATTCAGCTTTTCAAACTGAAGGGAAGTTGTATCTTATTTTGGATTTTCTCAGGGGAGGAGATTTGTTTACACGCTTATCCAAAGAGGTATATAATTAATGTCTATTTTTAATTTATTTCTACTCATCCTATTTTAATTAAAGCTTTGTTACTTCAATGTTGCATGTATCATACTCTCTTATAACACAGAATTCTTTCATTCAGGAAACTGAGTCAAAAAATATTATTTTTCTATCTTTTGAATTTATACTGAAAGCAGCGCTTTATTTGGAGAAGTTGGCTTAACCCTACTGCTTTCATAATTTTTTCAGAATTGATAATGTATCAATAAATGTCCTTAATAATTGATATTGTCAATTCAGCATTTATTCTCAAAATCATTTTCCACTTCAAACATGTTAATATGCTGAAAACCATTTCTGCAACAGGGCATAGTTAACATTTAGCAAGTGATTATACTTGACTGATTAGATCATTTTGCACATTTCTTTCATGAGTAAATTGTAACTAAATCTATATCTGATTAACATATTTACAAATTGAATATTTAAAGTCTTAGGTGGAATTTCACATAAAAATCATAGACATAAAAAGAAAATAAAGTTGGGGATATTATTTTGTTGTAGGTGATGTTCACAGAAGAGGATGTCAAATTCTACTTGGCTGAACTTGCACTTGCTTTAGACCATCTGCATAGCCTGGGAATAATCTATAGAGACTTAAAACCAGAAAAGTAAGGAGCCATTCTATTACATTGGATTCAGTGTGACACAGCTATACAGGGGGTCATAAATGTACTGACTTACATCTCCACAGCACTTCCTTATAGTTCTGTGCTTCACATTGTCTGCTAATACTAAAGGATCTTACACTTGTAAAATCTTTGCTAAACAACACTATTAACCTGTTTTCATTTATTTTGTGTGTGTGTGTTTGTTTTGAGATAGGTCTCCCTATTTTTTCCTGTCTGTCCTGGAACTCACTCTGTAGACCAAACTGGCCTGGAACTCACAAATCCATCTGCCTCTGTATCCCAAGTGCTGGGATTAAAGGCATGCACTACTACCCTTGGCTTTCTTGTTTTTCATTTACATTCTTTGATTTTTTTTGTTTTGATTTTTGTTTTTTGAGACAGGGTTTCTCTGTGTCATTTTGGTGCCTGTCCTGGAACTCATTCTGTAGCTCAGACTGGCCTCAAACTCACAGAGATCCTCTTGGCTCTGCCTCCCAAGTGCTGGGATTAAAGGCGTGCACCACCACTACCTGGCCATTCTTTGATTTTTTTTAATGAGGTTAAAATCTATTGGTTGGCAATTTGTATTGCGGGGTTTTCTACTCATGACCTTGATTCATTTTTCTTTTGGAATATCATTTTTCCCATTGATTTAAAAGAGAACTTACCAAAAAAAGAGAAAGAAAGAAAGAGAGAGAGAGAGAGAGAGAGAGAGAGAGAGAGAGAAAGAAAGAAAGAAAGAAAGAAAGAAAGAAAGAAAGAAAGAAAGAAAGAGAAAAAAAAGAGAAAAGAAAAAAGCCGGGCAGTGGTGGCGCACGCCTTTAATCCCAGCACTCGGGAGGCAGAGGCAGGTGGGTCTCTGTGAGTTCAAGGCCAGCCTGGGCTACCAAGTGAGTTCCAGAAAAGGCGCAAAGCTATACAGAGAAACCCTGTCTCGAAACCCCCCCCCCAAAAAAAAGAGAGCGAGAGAACTTTACAAATTAAAAATATTTTAAATTACCTTCAATTCTTTATCTTGTATGGGTGTGCACACACACCATGGTGTATATTGCAAATCAGAGGACAACCTGTAGCAGTCAGTGTTCCCCCTTCCACCATGCATGTCCTGCGGATTGAACTCAGGTTGCTGGCAAGTATCTTTACCCACTGAGCCCTGTTGCCAGCCCCAAACTAAGTATTCTAATGATTTATCCAGAAACAGTTGAACATTCATGTAGTCATATCTCTTGGGGAAACATAGGCAGAAGGATTACTTAAGCACAAATCTGAGGCCAGTCGAGGCAATGTATTGAGACTCCTATCACAAAAAGGGGAAAAAAGAGGACTTCAATCATTTCATATATATTACAAATCCTTTCCTTAAAAACCACACACATATTTTTTTGTCTCATTGGGCCAACTAATCTTTTGTAATTTCTCCAAAGACTTATTGGTAGAAGAATTTTTCCCAATGTCATGATGATATTTTCTTCTAATTGTACTGTTTTTTTTTTCTTTTACTTAGCTCTATGAAGAATGGTATAGAGCTAACCCTTTCTCCAAAATACTGTTTATTGAAAATTTCTTCTTAGCCAGTCTTGGTGATACACACCTTTATTCCCAGCACTTGGGAGACAGAGCTAGGTGGATCACTAAGGCCAGCTTGGTCTATATAGCAAGCTCTAGGACAGGCAAGACTACATAGACCCTG
This sequence comes from Onychomys torridus, assembly GCF_903995425.1. Lineage (NCBI taxonomy): Eukaryota > Metazoa > Chordata > Mammalia > Rodentia > Cricetidae > Onychomys > Onychomys torridus. The sequence goes on along the minus strand of NC_050466.1, from coordinate 64,371,450 downwards.
TCTCAAAAAAAAATAAAATTTATTCTTAAAATTTCAACTTTTAAATATAACTTGAGCAGATTTTCCACAGCTCTTACAGTGACATTTATCAAGAAGCTGATATTATTTTATATGATATGCACACGGGAGTTGTTTTTTCTTTTTCCAGGGATAGAGACAAAAGCCTTGGTTTATAGAGAATATTTTTAAACAGCTTTATTGAGATGAGATCCACATGTCTATAGTAGGTATACATGCCTATAGACCTACTATACAGAAAGCTAAGGTGAGAATATCACTTGACCTGCCTGAACTACACAGCCAAAACTCATCTCAAAAAATAAAGTATGATTGGCTGAAGAGTTAGCTCAATGGTTAAAAGCACTTGTTGCTCTTCTAGAGAACCTGGGTTTGATCCGCAGCACCCACATGGAGGCTCACAACCATCTGTAACTCCAGTCCCAGGGGGTCCAGTGGCCTCTTCTAGTTTCCATGGGCACCAGACATGGCAAAATATCCATATACATAAAATAATATAATAAATCAAAAAATTGAAAAAAATAAACCATACAATTCATTGCTTCTCAGTATATAAAGCAGTCACTATTACCAATTTTTTGTTACTGTTTGGCTTTTGGGATTTTGAGGTCTTTTTTTTTTTAAGCAGTCTTACATAGCTCAGGCTAGCCTTGAACTGACTAGGTAGCCAAAACTGGGCCTGAACTCTTTTTTTATTAGTTTTTTTTTCTTGTTTTAGGATTTATTTGTTTTATGTACATTGTGTTCTATCTGAATGTACACTTGCATGCCCAAAGAAGGCATCAGATCCCATTATAGATGGTTGTGAGCCACCATGTGGGCGCTGGGAATTGAACTCAGACTTCTGGAAGAGTTGCCAATGCTCTTAACTGCTGAGCCATCTCTCTAGCCCCTGGGCCTAGCCCCAGATCCAGGACAGGCACCAAAGCTACAGAGAAACCCTGTCTCAAAAAACAAACAAACAAACAAACAAAAAATACATTTGGTCTGGAAAATATAAGTAATACATTTTTTATCCAGATTTTCTTTTTTTAACTTTCTAAATTACTAGGAATAACTTGAGGATTGTGATTTGTTTTGTTTTCAGAGCTGTCTTCTGTTTATTAGATAGAAAGGGCCATATTTCCACCATCCAATTAGTGTCTTTAGTAATTCATTCTCTTTCTCTCTCTCTCTCTCTCTCTCTCTCTCTCTCTCTCTCTCTCTCTCTCTGTGTGTGTGTGTGTGTGTGTGTGTGTGTGTGTGTAAGTGTATACACATGCATGTTCTACACTTGTATAATGATAGGAAGACAACTGCATTTAGGACTCAGTTCTCTCCTACAGTTTTCCAGTGTAGGTTCCAGGCATGAAACTTGGACCATCAGGCTTGCATGGAAAGCACTTTTACCCACTGAGCTATCTCATGGCCTTTATTAGTGTCTTTTATGTTTCCTAAATATACTGGACTGCTTCATAAATAAGCATAATTAAAAGAATTTTTCTAATAAGTAGTGTGTTAGGAAAATGACTTGAAAAATATGTCCCTTCTAAATTATTCTCAGTGCTAAACTTCAGTGTAATTATGTTTGGAATGCTCCATTAAGAAAGTTGGTTACAAAACTGGACAGGAGAAAGCCCAAGAGACCTCAACCCTGCACAAAGAACTATAGGAAACTAAGGAATCCTGACAGTAGGAGAAATAGTCTTCTCCAGAGAAGAGCACACCAATTGGTTATCCAAAGCCTAAGGACCTGAAAATATGTATACGTGTAACATAGAGACTGAAGAGGTTATATTAGGAATGTATACATATATACATATATGCATGCAGTAACAATTAATGAAAAAAGATGCCATGAATTTGAAAGAGGGGTATATGGGTATTTGGGGTTAGGGGGCAAAGACAAGGAGGAAGTGATGTAATTATAATCTCAAAAATAAATAATTAAAAAGTGAATTTTGCCAGGCGGTGGTGGCGCACGCCTTTAATCCCAGCACTTGGGAGGCAGAACCAGGTGGATCTCTGTGAATTCGAGGACAGCCTGGGCTACCAAGTGAGTTCCAGGAAAAGACGCAAAGCTACACAGAGAAACCCTGTCTCAGAAAAAAAATTAATTTTTTGTCCAAGTAAAATTTTATTATAATAAAATTTGATTTGTTCTTAGTTCATATTAAAAGTAAGAAAATGCCTATATTATAGGATAGCTTATTATTTGACTTTTCAAGTTAGTATACTAGCATGCCTTTCCCAAAATACAAATATGAGTTTATAGCTTAGTATTTAGTCCTTCCTGTGACGCCATAATTTGGCATTAACCCCCACAAAAGTTATCTGCTCAAAGATGCAGAGACTACAGCCAAACATTAGGTATAGCATAAGAGGGCAAGTAAGGACTATAGGAGCCAGAGGGGTTAAGATACCACAAAAAAAAATGGCCCACAGAATCAACTAACCTAGGCTCATAGAGGCCCACAGAGACTGAACTGACAATCAGGGAGCCTGCATGGGACTGACCTATGTCCTCTGCATATATGTTATGGTTATGTAGCTTGATGTTCTTGGGGGGAGTCCTAACAGTGGAAGTAGGGGCTATCTCTGACCCTTTTTTCTGCTTTTGGGACCCTTTTCCTCCAACTAGGTTGCCTCATTCAGCCTTAATATGAGGAGATGTACCTAGTCTTACTGGAACTTGTTATTCTGTGTTCAGTTGATATCCCTGGGAGGCTTGCCCTTTTGTGAAGAAAGGAAGGAAGAGTGGAGTTGAGGGGAAGGATTAGAAGGAGAGGAGGGAGGGGAAACTGTGGTCAGGATATAATATATGAGAGAGAAAAGGAAGGAAAGACCAAAAAAATTATTTGTCCAAACTAGATACTTGAGTGTCCTTTTCAAGATGTTCTACATGATGACTCAGAGAACTCACTAAATACCCATATATTCTCCTCTGTGCCTTTTATACATCCCTTTTACTAAGAAGAAGCAAGGATTATTGGGAATGTCTTTTAAACCCCCTGTAGACTGATTTTATTCATTCAACAAATATTTTTTAGATTTATTTTTTTAATATTTCTTTTATTTTTGAGATTATAATTACCCAGAAGAGCCAGGTAGAGTGGTGCACACCTACAATCCCAGCACTTGGAAGGCTGAAGCAGGAAGAAGGCCTTGAGTCCAATTGTAATCCTGTCTCAAAAAAAAAAAAAGAGAATTTAGATTGAATATGTACTTCATCTGTCTAGTATGTAGGGACAAGATTTAGACAGGTCCCCTCAATAGAAGAGCAGTAGGGGAGAGCACTTCGGAAAAATAGAGCGTGTTTAATTGTTTTCTTCATCATTACTTGTGGCCTAAAGTAACTCTTTAGAGTAAGTGTGGTCAGCTGATGGCTGAGTAATTGCAGTTTCAGCTTCTGTATATCTCCATGTAGAATGGTTTAAAGACATTTTTCTGACTTTTTCTTTCAGCATACTTCTTGATGAAGAAGGTCACATCAAGTTAACTGGTAAAAGTCTTCATTTTATTAAAATATTCTCTCCTTTATTTCTTTTAAGGTTGATTGTGATAAAAAAAATTGAGTAGTTAATTGTTAAAATTTTAGGTTAATATTTCTTATTATAAATATGTATTGGAATTCAGAGTTTAAAATTTATGCAAAATATTTTGGATATTTATTAATTCAATATTTATTTTGTCAGATTTTGGCCTAAGTAAGGAATCTATTGACCATGAGAAGAAGGCTTATTCTTTTTGTGGAACTGTGGAATACATGGCTCCAGAAGTAGTCAATCGTAGAGGTCATACTCAGAGTGCTGACTGGTGGTCTTTCGGGGTGTTGATGGTAAGGCTTGACTTCTGATTTTTAGGTGTGGAAGTTCTTTTTGTTTTTCAAATGAGACTTGGCAGGGCATATCATGAGAGAACTTTGATTTTCAATATTTTCTATTATTAATACTAAGTAACCAAATAAAATGATTGCCTGAAGGGTAGGACTAGAACTAACCTATTGGTTGCTTCTATCTCACCCTAATTTGTAAAAGCCAAAATATATTTCCTTTCATTTTTCTATGTTGTGTTTGACTTGCAGTCCATAAGCTGCTTATACCCTAAAATATGTGTGAATACAGCCCAACCCAAAATCATAAACTTATCTAAAACATTAGGAGATTGGGAGTTTGGGGGTGTCACTTGTTAATTTTTTTCTGGGGTAGGGGGTTGAGACAGGGTTTCCCTGTGTAGCTTTGCGCCTTTCCTGGATCTTGCTCTGTAGACCAGGCTGGCCTCAACCTCACAGAGATCCGCCTGGCTCTGCCTCCCGAGTGCTGGGATTTAAGGTGTGCGCCACCACTGCCCGGCTGTCACTTGTTAATTTGATTTGGCAGTTCTCAAGCGTGAATTTATAAATGACAGCAATGTATTATGGTGTCATTGGGCTAGACAAGCCCAAAAGCATTAATAGTGTTTATTCTTTACAAAAGCCTCTTAGAGAATTCTCTTGGTAATAACCCTTTAAAAAGCTTAGTAGGAGAATGGCAATCTGTTAGACTAGTCACATATTTATACTTTAAAAATGCCATTTAAAATATGATTGATTTCTTCAGAATTGTATAGCTTGGTTATTTATGTCTTATGAATTATCAAGAAATTCAGTAGTAAATGTAATAGAAACATAAATGTTTATTTTAAAAACTAATATAGTACAGCTTGCATATTAAGTAACACTATAATAGAATGATTTGATGCAGTTTTAAACAAGAGAAAAGGAGAAAAGGACTTTCTATAGGTAGCAATTTTAGAAGATTTAGTTATAATTAAGATGATGATTTTTGCTTTTAACCTTCTGGCCTTGAAACTTAATACTTATTGGCTAATACCTCTGTTTTACCTTTCTGTAGTTTGAAATGCTCACTGGTACACTACCTTTCCAAGGAAAAGATCGTAAAGAAACAATGACTATGATTCTTAAGTAAGTATTCCCAAATGAACATGTTTTGGTGAGATGTCAAAATAAATGCTTCAAACTAAAGACAAATCATGTATGTATGCTTTTCTCTGTTTATCCCACTCCTTGGCATGCATTTATTGTTTATGTGTCAGAGTACGCAAGAAATGAGTGCAAAGTTGTTCAAAATGTTGTTGGTAATAGTGAAAATTGTATCAGTAACAATAGAATGGATTTATGATAATGGTATTTTCATACGGTTGAGTCTTCATTACATTGCTCTTTATTGTATTTCTTAATCCAACACTATACAAATATAAAACATGTCTTTTGTTTGTATTTTGAGATAAAAATCTCACTGTGTAACCCAGGCTGGTCATGAACTCATGATTCTTCAGCCTTATCCTCCTCAGTATTGAGATATAGTTATGTACCACTATGCCTGACTAAAACAAGTCTTGACTAAGTAGCCATACAAAAGCAGGTCCAGGCCTTTATATGAACATAATATTCTGTATAGCAAAGAAAATGGGCATATCACAATTCCATGCAAGCATTTATATGTCTTCCAAAGAAGTTAAATATATAAAGCTTAGATCCAAAAGAACTGATTGATTCTGTGAGTCTATTTATAAAGTTTACAAACTAGTAAAACTAAAGCATATTTTAGGGTCTATATTCAGATGGTAAAAGTGGAGACAAAATAAGAAAAAATTATTATGTTGGATGAAAGTTTCTGGCAATGCTATCATTCTTGGCCAGACAGCTATTAATTGAGCTGTGTACTTTGGATGAGTATTTGTTTGTTTGGATGGCTTTGGGGCATGTTATTCTGCACAATAAAAAGGTTAAAAAAATACATATTACATGAATGAATGTTCCTTGAACTCTCACTATCAAACTTTAATTGCCCATCGCCTGATTTCAACTAATGCTTTCTAATATTAAAAAAAAAAAAGCCCTTTCTTTGACCTGCCTTTCCTTTACAGTTACTGCATTATCTTCTTTCATCCTTTTGCAACACAAAGTCTCTTTAAGTGTAGTCTGTGCTTTTTGTTATGTTTTTCAACTTCTTTTACTCCACAGCCTATTTGTCCACTAAAACTGCTCTCCATTTGTCAATGGCCTTCTAGTTGCTAAATCATGACAGGTTGTCAGAAAGATAATCCTATTGTTCATTCATATGATTCATTCAAGAAGTAATAGAGTTCTTGCTACGGTCCTTGAATGCAATATGAAGAATACTGAAAAGACTTTCAGTGTCTCACAGTCCTTATATTCTAGTGGGGGAAGTATAGCATTAATGCTTAAATAAATATGATAATTTCAGATGTTGTGGGATAATATCTTAGTGTATACTTACTTTGTTAGTGACCAGTATAAAAGAAAGAGCAGGAGTTATTTTACAAGAGAGAAATAAGGAAATTTCTCCAAGGAGTGTTTGACACTGTTGGCTACTACACACACACACACACACACACACACACACACACACACACACACACACACATACACACACACCACTCTCCTCTCTCCCCACCCCCTGTGGTGTGTGTGTGTGTGTGTGTGTGTGTGTGTCTGTCTGTCTGTCTGTCTGTCTGTCTTCTTAGTGTCTTCTTAGTTATTTCCTACTCTCATATGCTTGTCTTACCTCTCTAACCATGTTCTTTTGGTATGATTTTGTATTGTTTTGGTTTGGGTGTGTTTGGGGGGTGGGTTGTTTGCTTGTTTGTTTTTGAAGACGGTTTCTCTGTATAGCCCTGGCTGTCCTGGAACTAGTTCTATAGAACAGTCTGGCCTTAAACTCAGAGATCCACCTGGTTGTGTGTGTTATTTTAAGATAGTATCTCACTATGTAGCTCAGACTGGATCACATTTTTTATTCTCTTTCTTTGGCCTCTTGAGTGCAGGGTGTAAAAGCATGTGGCACTGAACCCAGCTGTTCTTATATAGAGTTTTAGGGAGTGGTAGGATTCAAGTAGTAACAGGTTTATACATCCAGAAGTAGGTTGATACCACAAATGAGTATAATTACTTGGGTAAGACTGTCAATAAGTTGGCACTTCTGGTGTCTTTAGTTGAATGAGGCTGTTCCTGACCTGCTAATTTTCAGAGATAACACTTAATGGTCAGTTGGCATAGAAGTTGTCCAGGCAAATTGTCATTGATAATTGAATGGATTTAAAACCAGTTCTGTTATTCTTTTGGTACCTTGGTTACATAACAATTAGTCTACTCCTAGAACTGTGCTAATAACTTAGTAATTTATTCCACTATCTTGGTTGTTTTGCTTAAATTCTTGTTTTGTGATGGTATCTGATTTGGCTTTGTAATTTTATGAGAGGCTCACTGTGTAGTCAAGACTGATCTGAAACAATGTGCATATCCTAGACTTGCCTCAAACTTTCAATTCCCCTACCTCAGCCTCTAAATATATAGGACTAAGGGTGTGTGCTACCATATCAGTTGTTTAAACTTTTCGGTAGTATTATTTGATGGCTTATGCTGCATGTATTGAGTCAGATGGCTTAGAGTACATGATTGTCTCACTTTCATTCCAGCTGAGCCCATAACGTTTCCTGTCAAAGTTGTCTAAGGTTTAATCTGCTAATAATCATTACCTTAAAAAATGTTTTAGCCAGGTGGTGGTGGCAATCCTCCTGTCTTGGTCTCCTGAGTGCTGGTAAAAAGTGACTCTTAAGAGCAGTAGTTCTCAACCTTCCTAATGCTATGTGACCCTTTAATATAGTTCCTCATGTTGTGGTAACCTCAAACTGTAAAATTACTTTCATTGCTACTTCAATGAATTATTTTCATTGTTACTTCAAAATTTCGCAATTTTGCTACTGTTATGAATCATAATGTAAATATCTGATATGCAAGTCCAAAGGGGTCATGACCCACAGGTTGAGAACCACTGATTAAGAGGAAAGTAAGACCTCAAGGATAGGTAAGAGCTGGACTTGAAAAGGTATGGAGGAGGACGGTGGTGGTGTACGCCTTTAATCCCAGCACTCGGGAGGCAGAGGCAGGTGGATCGCTGTGAGTTCGAGGCCAGCCTGGGCTACAGAGTGAGTTCCAGGACAGTCTCCAAAGTTACACAGAGAAACCCTGTATCTAAAAAAACAAACAAAAAAAACCACAAAAATTTAAATATTCAAAAAGATGATTCTTCTATTGCTGTCTTTCTTTCCTCAATTTTTAACTGGTATTTTCTGGAACAATGAACTTTTCCTTCATCAAATAATCAGTGTGATTCAACCAGTTGTATTTTTCTTTGTTTTTTGTTGTTGTTTTGTTTTGTTTTTTTTCCTGATGCTAGAGTTGAACCTAGGGTATTATATATGTTAGCACATGCCCTACCACTGAACTGTCCTCCCAGCCTATTTTTATTATCTTTAGTGTTCAAAATACTTCTTTTGGGGGGGTGTTGTTTTTTTGAGCTGAGGATCGAACCCAGGGCCCTCCATTTGCTAGGCAAGCGCTCTACCACTGAGCTAAATCCCCAACCCCAAAATACTTCTTTTTTAACCACCTCTCAAGTGATCTTCTCTTTCCATCTCTGATGTATTTTCTCCCTCTCTTCCCTCTCTGTATTCAGTTATTCGACTGACTTCAGTCTTTCTTATCACTAATCTCAACATTTTTTTTTACCTTCAAAGTCTTCTTAACATCGGTATACTAGGCACAAGACCTATACTCAAACTAACTCACCCATGTGATTTTATAGTAAACATGACTTCACATCTTTAAAATAAGTTCCTACTTGCTGTTCTTTTCTTATCTGTATACCCCCAATAAACATTTCCATATATCCTATTTTCCAAGTCAGAAACATGTCTTCCTCCTTCTTTCATATCCAGGTATTCTGATTTTATTTTAGAACTATTTAATTGTTCTAGCCCTTCCTCTGCAATGCATTGCTCACAGTGTTCAAACAATGAGATGATCTCTCTGACACTGTTGAGCCACACTTCTAGAATAGTGCCTACCATCTCTTTCCATTCTAGATTGTTCTCTGCTACCACTGGAGTTATCATCTTGAAAATAAATCTGGTCATGCTAGACTACTGTTTCAAGACTTCTGCTATACCCCAGTTACTGAATTACAACTGCTTTTCCAGTTTTCTCAAAAGAGGCCTAATTCTATAACAAATAGTTATCTTCTCAAAAGGGGATGCTAGAGATAAATATTTAGAAAATAATTATTTATTTACTCTAGATTTCTTAGCCTTTTATATATAGTATACTTTATTTTATGTCTTCAACATGAACGCTGCAATAAATCCCAGTCCACAAGCTCACTGGATCATAGAACTGTCTTTATTGTTGTCTCCAAGTATGGGGGGGGGGGGGGTAATGTTATTGAGTAACATTTTGGGCAGTACTAACCCAATGAGTAACTTTAATCTAAATTCAACTTTTGAATTCATTTGAAGGGGTCAGGCGGTGGTGGCACACGCCTTTAATCCCAGCACTGGGGAGGCAGAGCCAGGCAGATCTCTGTGAGTTTGAGGCCAGCCTGGGCTACAGAGTGAGATCCAGGAAAGGCGCGAATCTACACAGAGAAACTCTGTCTTGAAAAAAAAAAAAAAAGATGCACTAACAGGCAAAAGAGTAGTAGCCATAACCGAGGCTCAGAAGGCCTTATTCTCATAGTACTGATTTTATAATACTTACTCAAAAACCTGTACATGTATGTTTGTAGCAGCTTTATTCATAATTATCCAAACTGAACACAATTCAGGTATCATTCAGAATGCAATGAATAAATGAACTAGTACATCCATATAGGAGATTACTCATGTCATGTACATGAAAACATTGCATAAAACTATACAAACACATAAGTGCAAATAGAGCTGGAGCCATCTGAATGATATCAGTAGATTATTTCAGTCAATACCCCAGTTTTCTATTGCATTATAGTTCTATAAGATACTGCCATTGTAAGAATTACAGAATGATCGCTATTATTTTTCATAACTTAGTATGAATCTAAACATATTTCAAAATAAAAAGTTTAATGTTTGAAGATGAAAAATGCCTCCAAAAGTTAAATGTTGTTACATGGATTTATATCTAGAGCCAAGCTTGGGATGCCACAGTTTCTGAGTCCTGAAGCCCAGAGTCTTTTACGAATGCTTTTCAAACGGAATCCTGCAAACAGATTAGGTAAAGACTTGAATTAATTAGTTTCCTTCATGAGTTTGTATTTTTTCCCCAGTGGAAGGTGAATGTTTATTTTTTGTAGTGGGGTTATTACATATTCATACAAATATTCAAAGCAAAATCTGTGAACGACTGTACATGTTTGTCCTCAAAATAAAACTGTTAACCAATCAATTTCCAATAGGTGCTGGACCAGATGGAGTTGAAGAAATTAAAAGACATTCATTTTTCTCAACAATAGACTGGAATGTAAGTACAGACTAAAGACACACTTGAGGGAATTAAGGGAGCATTTCCAAGACTCTGGGTACTCAACAACTTTAGAAAAAAGAGCAGTTGGGGATTTAGCTCAGTGGTAGAGCACTTGCCTAGCAAGCGCAAGGCCCGGGGTTCGATCCTCAGCTCCAAAAAAAAAGGAGAAAAGTTTGAACTGTTTTTAAAAATTAATCTGTGGGTGGTGTTGGTGCACACCTTTAATCTCAGAGGAGACAGAGGAAGATGGATCTCTGTGAGTTTGAGACACACCTGGTCTATAGGGTAAGATGTGTAGGACAGCCAGGACTACACAGTGAAACTGTGTCTGGAAAAAAAAATTAACCTAACACATGTGTCTTTCTTGTTTCCAACAGAAACTTTATAGAAGAGAAATTCACCCACCTTTTAAGCCTGCAACTGGCAGGCCTGAAGATACATTTTATTTTGATCCTGAGTTTACTGCAAAAACTCCCAAAGGTAATGAGAAAACATGAAAACTCATAAGACTATGGCTATCTCTTTCTGGTTCAATCAGAAAATCTTTTCCTTGAATCTCCTAAATTTGCTGTATATGACCCTTGCATCCCCCCCCAATAAAAATGAGGAGTGATATTGTTAGTAGATCATCATGTAGGACCATGATGTCTAGTATGATAATCACATGTGGCTGATGAATTTAATTACAGTTTAGACACATTATAAATACTCAGCAACTATATGTGGTTGCTTACCATATTGGACAGCACAGATCAAGAAAATTTCCCTTGTTCTTAGAAAATGAATAGGATGACACTAATTTCAAATACCATTAACCCAATAATTCATTGATTTATTATGTTCTTCAGACATTAACTATTTTCTAGGCTCTAAGAGTAGATTAGTGCCAGGCCGTGGCGGTGTACCCCTTTAATCCCAGCACTTGGGAGGTAGAGCCAGGTGGATCTCTGTGAGTTCGAGGCCAGCCTGGTCTACAGAACGAGATCTAGGACAGGCACCAAAACTACAAACCCTGTCTCAAACAGACAAAAAAACAAACAAGAGTAGATCAGAACAGTTCTAATACACTGCCTCACTGAGGTATCCTGGACAGTAAAATGTATGTAGGTGTGTGTATATAAATGTACACATACCAGGTAACTGAGAACTCCAGAATAAGAGAGAAAATTCAAAATGTCAACTGGTTTTCCCTTAAATACTTTCCAAAGACTCATTTTAGTAATTCCTCTTTCTTTTTAGATTCACCTGGCATTCCACCTAGTGCTAATGCACACCAGCTTTTTCGGGGGTTTAGTTTTGTTGCTATTACCTCAGATGATGAAAGCCAAGCTATGCAGACAGTTGGTGTGCATTCAATTGTTCAGGTAAGTAGTATCTCAATAATTTAGAATTTGAAATGTTGATATCTTTTAATATGTGAATAGTAAGGTTAAATTTTATGTGCTGGGTTGGGGATTTAGCTCAGTACCACCCCACCCCCCCAAAAAAAATTTATGTGCTGACTTTAAGTGAACATATAAAATATGTTAACATTTTAGATCATTTACACCAGAGAAATTTCTTTCATATATCATTGCAATGATTGCATGAACCAAAATCCTATATGTGACTTGAAAGTGTAATTCTGAGAGAACTGAGGTAAACATCACTCACTATTTTGTTGCCCCCCCCCTTCTATATCCAAAATATTTATTAGGCCTTTATTTTAGCCCTTGCTTCTATCAGGATTAGCAATAATAGATTCAGGTCTGCAAGTTCATAACTTTTTTATAAAAAGTAAGAAAACAAGTATCTGAAGCTTTGTTAACTAGTCTCATGGTTACTCAACACTGCTATTGTTGCAAAAAAGTAGCTGTGGTACCACTTGTACAACAACATTCAGGAGGCTGCAGCAGAAGGATCAATTTCAGTGTTAGTGAGGGCCTCAGAGTTAAATCAAGACAAACCTTGGCTGCTTAGCAAGATCAAGTAAAAAAATAATAAAAATAGCAAAAATACAGACATAGATAATTCATATACAAAGTACATTTTTGGGTTCCAGTAAAACTTTTATTATAAAAAACAAGCAGTAAATAAACTGGAGGCATGACTGAAGCAGAAGCTTGCTGACTTGCTGACTCTGCTTTTTTATACAACCAGGACCACCTACTCAGGAGTGGCATTGCTCACAATGGGCTGGACCCTCCCATGTCAACCATTAATCAGGAAAATGTCCCACAAACCAATCTAATGGAGGTATTTTCTCAGTTGAGGTTTCCTCTACTCTGATAACTCTAGTTTGTGTCAAGTTAACAAAAAAATTCTCTAGCACTGTACCTTTACCCCTTTATATGATCTGATTATCAGATTTGGGAGAAAAAGTAGGTAAAGGACTTTAGAAGCTGGTTTCTACATACATGTATGTGGGAACAGCAGTGTTAGCAACAGAAAACTAAACTGGTAAGTATTGTTAAAGGAGTAGAAACTATGAGATTCCTTTTTTGTCATAGTATTGTGGGAAGATAAATTAATTTACCCTGTGTGATCATTGTGTACATATATTGAGATATAATATACATCATAAACATGTGTGATTACTGTGTTGAAAACTAAAAATAATTTAAAATATTTAACCTTTTAAATCATAGGTTTCAATTAGCCTTTTGAAAAATTAAATTAATAGCTTTCTTTAGCCAAACATATGTAAGTTATAACTTGAAGGTGAAGAAAGGGGGTCATAGCTACTGAGAGATAAAAATGACAGAAACAATTCAGATTTCTGATTCTGAATCCTCCTAAATCTTTGCTTATGTTCCAGAGGTCTCAAACTTCTGTTCATTTTTAAAGGTACTTACTTCTAAAAGCCTGTAGGTGTTTGGGGGAATGAAAGAGCCTCAGGACTAGGGATATTAAATCAACTTTCCGTTCTTCCAGAGGACTTGAGTTTAAGTGTCATCGTCCACATTAGGCAATTCTCAATGATCTATCTGTAACTGCAGCTCCAAGGGACCCAACACACTCTTCTGGCTTCTGTGGGCAACCCACACGTGTAACATACAGATAACATATGTATAAATTACATATATATAATATATGTATTTATATTAAAAGTACAAGCTCAAGCCAAACAAAATCCTAGCATGTCGAAAAGGAAGTAGACACAAAGTGCCACCCCTAGGCAAGAACCTATTTGAAATTCATACCTGCTGAAAAAGGAAAGTTTGGGTTTTTTTCCAATGGAGTAACACTGAGTATATCAACTACACTCTAGGACAGACATTATGCTTAGGAGTAGTTGGCCAACACAAATCGGATTCCATGGAGGGGTGTGTGTGTGTGTGTGTGTGTGTGTGTGTGTGTGTGTGTGTGTGTTCATTCCTGATTATTTGTCTTGTTTTCTTTGGTTTTGGTTTATTTTTTTAAGAGAGAGAAAGAACATGAAGTTGGGTGGTGTGTCTGGTAGGAGTTTGTGGGGAGAAAAGAATATGATCAAAATATATATTGTATGATAGTCTCAAAAAATAAAAACAGAAGAGGATATATCAAAGATAAGGGTATAGGTGGACTACCAATTATATTCTGTTTTTATGTTCTATATATTTCTCTTGTTAAATATAAGCACATTCAAAGGGCCTATTTCACATGCTATGAATAATATTTTTACTCATTTTAATATTGATATTTGTATTAGTAAATAACATCAACAATATATGCTCAGTGAAATATTCCTTACATCAATTTATGATTTTGTTTGTAGCAATTACACAGGAACAGTATTCAATTTACTGATGGATATGAAGTAAAAGAGGATATTGGCGTTGGCTCATACTCCGTTTGTAAGAGATGTATACATAAAGCCACAAACATGGAGTTTGCGGTGAAGGTAAATATTTTTAGATTTAAAATGCAACTCTTAGCAGTTCTTAGTCATATATGTCAGTATGAGTTAAAAATTACACTCTTCAACCCAGGTGCATTTGTAGTAGCACTTCTACAATTCACTCAGGAGGCTGAGGCAGGAGAATCATGAGTTAGTTAACCTAGCCAGTATGGCAAGACTCTCCCTAAATAAACTACATTGGTGCTGAAGAGATGGCTCAGTGGTTAAGAGCATTGACTACTCTTCCAGAGGACCCGGGTTCAATTCCTAGCACCCACATGGCAGCTCACAACTGTCTATAATTCCAGTTCCAGGGGATCAGACACGCATTGCAAAACACCAGTGCACATAAAATAAAAAATAAATAGAAATTAAAAATAAATAAAAAAAATAAAGTACATTCTTCTCCCTAGCAAAAGTGCCTTTTGTTATAAAATACATTGAAGGTAAATTTAACTATCTGAGTTAGTGATCTTCAAAGATCTTAAGCTGGAATCATGGATTCCGATTCTGCTGAAATGAACAGTAAGATGGCTGTATAGCCAGTTAAGCCAGAAAAGTGCCAGTTTATACATCATGATTTTTAACAGGATTCCCTGTACTCCGAATAGTCCCTACTTTATGATCAGACTATCAGGGAATTCCTCAAAACTGAGTTCAAATTTTGCATTATATCTGCTGAAAATGTTCATACCTTTCTTTATATCTAAAACAAATCTTTGAACCATTAAAAGAATTAAAGAGCCATGATCATTTCTTATCATTAGTAACTTTAATTTAATATATATATCTTAAGACAGAATTATCTAAGCCAAAACGTAAGTATATAGTTTTGTGATAAAGTTTGAATATTAAACCTCTAGTTATCAATGAACAAACATTATATTCAAATTCTCTGCCTTTTCACTATAGTTTAAGTAATCTATTCTTTCCCACTTCAAGTAATTCAAGTAATGCCTAAAGCTTCCAACTGACCTTGAATCTTCATAGTAGTCGTTTATAAGTATAAATAGTTCATGTTTAGTTAGGAAAAGAGTAAGTAGCAAATATAATTGCTTTAAAGAAACATGAGTGGCCAGGCGGTGGTGGCGCACGCCTTTAATCCCAGCACTCAGGAGGCAGAGCCAGGCAGATCTCTGTGAGTTGGAGGCCAGCCTGGGCTACAGAGTAAGTTCCAGGACAGGCTCCAAAGCTACACAGAGAAACCCTGTCTCAAAAAACCAAAAAGAGAGAGAGTGACAGACAGACAGACAGACAGACAGACATGAGTGTCCTTGAGGTTTTCTATCAGATACAATGATGAACCAAAAAATGGATTTCACACGCAGTTCTGCTATATACTGTTCTTATATTGAAATCTAAAAGGAATAGAAGTTTTAGATTACTAACTTGCAAGGAGAAAAAGGGAATGGTATACTTGATAGGCAGTTTAGGAATGTGTCTTTCATGCATAACCACATCAAACATGTCCTAAGATCCCATTTTATAAAGATTGCTGCCATTGTGAGGCCAGCCTGAGATAGCTACATGGTAACTTTGAGACTGATATTGTCTACAAAATGAGAATCTGCCTTAAAAAATTTTAAAAACTAAAACTGATAAAAATAAAATTGCGGCCGGGCAGTGGTGGTGCACGCCTTTAACCCCAGCACTCGGGAGGCAGAGCCAGGCAGATCTCTGTGAGTTTGAGGACAGCCTGGTCTACAGAGTGAGTTCCAGGAAAAGTGCAAAGCTACACAGAGAAACCCTGTCTCAAAAAATAAAAAAATTAAATAAAAATTTAAAAAATAAAAAATAAAATTGGCCGGGCGGTGGTGGCACATGGTTTTAATCCTGGCACTCGGGAGGCAGATGCAGGCAGATCTCTTTGAGTTCAAGGACAGCCTGGTCTCCAAAGCGAGTTCCAGGAAAGGTGCAAAGCTACACAGAGAAACCCTTTCTCTAAAAATAAAAAAAATTAAAACAAAAGGATTGGGGCCTGGAGAGATGACTCAGCGGTTAAGAGCACTGACTGCTCTTCCAGAGGTCCTGAGTTCAATTCCCAGCAACCACATGGTGGCTCACAACCATCTGTAATGAGATCTGATGCCCTCTTCTGGCCTGTAGTCATACATGCTCTATACATAATAAATAAATAAATAAATCTTTTAAAAAATAAAATAAAATTGAACATGAAGACCACAAAATTTGTTGCAGACTACTCTTTGAAATGACTCAAAAGCCAGAATTGAGCCAAGTGTGATAACACATGCCTGTCATTGCAGCACTTGGGAATGGAGGCAGGAGAAATCAGGGGGATTTCATCCTCAGCTAAATAGTGAGTTTGAGGCCAGTCTGGAGTCTGTGAGATCCTTTCTCATAAAACAAAACTCAAATTGTCTTTACAAAATATAGTACTTAGAGCTGGAGGGATGTCTTAGGGGTTAAGTTACTCTGTTATTGCTGGTTTGTTTCCCAGCACCCACATGGTAACTTACAGTAGTATGTAACTCCAGTTCCAGGGGATCCAACACCCACTTCTGATCTCTGAGGACTCCTACACACATGTGATACACACACATAAAATAAAATAATTTTAAAAAGAAAGCATTTACTGCTCTTCCAGCAGACCTAGGTTTGAATCTTCCAGCAGACCCAGGTTTGAATCCTAGAACCCATGTGGAAGTACACAATCATCTGTAACTCCAATTCTGGAGATTCCAACACCATATGTGTATATAGTACTTGAGCATACTAAAACATTCAGAAAAAAATGTAAGCAACTAACATAAAAGAGTTAAAAGTCTATGTTAATATTTTAAAGAGCGTTATTATAGTCAGATGTAGTCAAGTAACATTCTAGGGGTGGTTTTATATAGACTTTTCTGCTTAGTTTCAAAAATAAGGTTGTTTATTTAATTTTTGTAAGTAGCTTACAGCTAATGTGATAGTCTATTAAAATAATTAAAAGAAGTAAATCAGCTGGGTGGTGGTAGCACATGCCTTTAATCCCAGCACTCTGTAGGCAGAGGCAGGTGGATCTCTTGAGTTCAAGGCCAGCCTGGTCTAGAGAGGTAGTTCCAGGACAGCCAAGGCTACACAGAGAACCCCTGTCTTGAAAAAAAAAAGGAAATTCCATTCAATAAGCAGGTGCTAATGGTGGTATTGCAGACGCATCTATCTTTTAGTTATCTGTATTGATAGGGGATTAGAAGTTGAATTCTCAAATTTTTGAGAAATTCGAGGGTGAAAAAAATGATGTGGTAACTTTTCTTGAGGCTTTTGAGTTTTTAGTGAGTCCCAACTTTACTACCAAGTTTCCTTGGCATGACCTAGTAGGAATGTATGGCATGATTAGCCTTATCTAGCCATCTATATGGAGACTAGCTTTCTAATGAAACAATCTGGCTAAGTAGTTAACTACAACTGCCTAGTATACAGTGAGGATACCTAAGGTCTATAACTATAAACATTTAAGGTTCATGTTCATAAAATTTTATGACAAATATCTCACCTTTTAGATTATTGATAAAAGCAAGAGAGATCCAACAGAAGAGATTGAAATTCTTCTTCGTTATGGACAGCATCCAAACATCATTACTCTAAAGGATGTAAGTAGATTCTTTAGCAAAGAAAACTTGAAGCAATTGTCAAACTCATATTTGGGATATTTTTCAATATTACATGGTACACAAAGACTACTTCAGAATAGTCAGTTTAGAAAGTAACATTGAATGGATGAAAGTGGAAATTATCTTAAGCAAAGTATCCCAGACTTTAAATGACAAAAACTGCATAGTTCTTCTTATATAAAAATCCTAGGTGCTGGAGAGATGGCTCAGAGGTTAAGAGCACTGACTGCTCTTCCAGAGGTCCTGAGTTCAATTCCGAGCAACCACATGGTGGCTCACAATCATCTGTAATGAGATATGGTGCCCTCTTCTGGTCTGCAGGCAGAACACTATATACATAATAAATAAATAAATCTTTTATAAAAAATCCTAGATTTTGTATGTGTGTGTACACAAGTAGGGGGTATAGGTTATGAAACAAGAAAGGTGACCATGAAAGGTGATAAAGATATCTTTCAGGACAGGGACAGAGTATTGGAAGGGAATATATTGGAGGAAGAGGATTGATTTTTAAGAAGTTAATAATAAAACTTTT
Source organism: Onychomys torridus (assembly GCF_903995425.1). NCBI lineage: Eukaryota > Metazoa > Chordata > Mammalia > Rodentia > Cricetidae > Onychomys > Onychomys torridus. The sequence goes on along the minus strand of NC_050466.1, from coordinate 64,353,085 downwards.
AAAATCTATAATTCATTTTCTGCTTTTGCTTTAAAAATTATTTTAACATTATTGCTTATATTATATGAATTTGAACATATTAATATTCAAGATTGCTTAGTCTTTCTGAAGACTCCCTAAACTGTGCTCTCACCTGCCTTCCTCTGTAGCAGTTTTCATACTTTTTTATACACCCTATGTTCTGGCCATGCTTTATTTGGGATGTAGACTTTTTAAAGCACATGTGCCTCATTTTCTCCACGTACTTTTGAATGTGTGGATCCTTAAGTGGGAATATCATTTCCCTTCTTTACCTGGTTGACTACCACAACTATAGGCTGCTTCCTCCAAGGAAGCCTTTTCTGACCATTGCCACTCCAGGACAAGTGAGTTACTCTTTACCTGAGATGTCATGATACCTCTGTCTCCTGTGGCTTTTATTATAACTGAATATTGATGAAAATATCCACTTCCCAAGTAAGTAGTCAGCTTTCTCTTGCTGTTGGTGCTCACATAGACTCAAAGGCTATCTCTTTAGATACTGTCAAAACTCTTATTTTCTCAGAATAATTTGTCTTAGATAAAGAGTGTTGACTAAGTCACATTAAATGTGAAGCTGTTCACTGTAAATGATTCATTTACACAATTTCCAAAAATCCTGTATTCGTTTTTCACAAGTAAATTTTTCTTGAATATGCAGTTTTATTTCTTTTAATATATTCACTTACCTTTAGTATGTTTGAGTAGTAATTTAGAGACATACATAAAGCTTCAAATAATTTTTATGTTATTATTTTAAATTTTACAGGTATATGATGATGGAAAATATGTCTATGTAGTAACAGAACTTATGAAAGGAGGCGAATTGCTGGATAAAATTCTTAGACAGAAGTTTTTCTCAGAGCGAGAGGCCAGTGCTGTCCTGTTTACTATAACCAAAACTGTTGAGTATCTTCATGCACAAGGGGTAAGTCTTTTGAACATAATTTATACATACACATACTTGTATACACATCCTTTTTTCTTAATACTCAAGCTAAAATTAAAAACATAAAAGTAGCAGAAAACTGTAATGAGCTTCATTATTCTATCACTTTTCCTTTACACAAACCTTTTTAATTAAGCCTGAAGTACTTTGAAATCTTAGCATGCTTATATTCAGTTGTTAGGCTTTCTAAGAAAAAGTTGATGAGATCTTTGGACCTGTAAAACATAGCACTCTGTATCCTTGAAAACCAGGCCCACTTAAAATTATAAGCAGAAAAAGAGAATGATAGTTTCTATCCATATACATGAGTAAAGTCAATTTGTCACCTAGTGAATGATCTCATTGTTTTCTCCTGCATACAAATTTTACTAAATGATTTTTTTAAAGGAAAGAAAAAAACTAACATTTTTAAAAGAATGAAGTCTATAGAAGAAAGGGGAAAGGAAAAAATAAAGAGAAGGAAGATAAAAGAGGAAAAAATATCACAGGGAGAAAGTTTTCTTATTTTTTAACACTTTTAATTAATAAAAATACATTTAAGGGGGTTGGAGATTTAGCTCAGTGGTAGAGCACTTGCCCAGCAAGCGCAAGGTCCTGGGTTTGATCCTCAGCTTAAAAAAAAATACATTTAAGGTATAGGTCAAAGATTTTTTTAAGTATTTGTACATGTGTTCTTGGTGTATGTGCGCACATGCATGTGGATCGTGGAGGACAACATTGCTGTCATCCTCAGGAACACCATCTATCTCTTTTGAATCAGGGTATCTCTCACTGGCCTGAAGTTTACCAATTAGGCTCAACTGACAGCTGATATACTCCATCCTGTCTTCCTTCCTAGCCCTGGGATTGCAAACACTTACTACCATGCCTGACACATTTATGTAGTTTCTGGGGATTGAGCTCGGGTCCTTGAGCTTTCAAGGCAAGCACTTTACCAGCTAAGCCAATCTCTAGCTCCTGTGTGTGTGTGTGTGTGTGTGTGTGTGTGTGTGTGTGTGTGTGTGTGTGAGAGAGAGAGAGAGAGAGAGAGAGAGAGAGAGAGAGAGAGAGAGAGAGAGAGAGAGAAATGACTTAAGGAATTCATTTCAGTGCAGTTGTCTCATCTTGGTTGTTTGTTCATTTGGTGGTTTTGTTTGTTTGTTTTACCCTTAAAAGCTAACAAGTGGAATGTGTTAGATCTACAGCTCTCTGGTTGTGGGGTAGTCAAGGTTTGCCTAGTACTGTACCTTGAAATTGGTAGAAGAAGCAAGTTAGGGGGCTGGAGAGATGGCTCAGAGGTTAAGAGCACCAACTGCTCTTCCAGAGGTCCTGAGTTCAATTCCCAGCAACCACATGGTGGCTCACAACCATCTGTAATGAGATCTGGCGCCCTCTTCTGTATACATAATAAATAAATAAATAAATCTTTAAAAAAAAAAAGAAATTGGTAGAAGACAATATTTACTGAACAACTGATAGCTTTACGGTTATCTAAGTCTTCTGTATTCTTTTCCCTGTGTCTTACCAGTTAATTAGGAACATACAATTAATGTCCTGGATGTTAGGAACTAAAACTAAGGTGATTAGAATATAGACTTGGATTTGATGATTGAAAAAGGAATCAAGGGTTGGGAATTTAACTCAGTGGTAGAACATTTGCCTAGCAAGCACAAGGCCCTGGGTTTGATCCTCAGCTCAAAAAAAGGAAAGAAAAAGGAATCAAATATAAACTTTTTAAAAAGAGAATGATTTTTTTATGTGACATTTTGTTTTGTACATCAAGTAAATGAATTTTTGGGAATTTGGATTTGAGTTTTTTAAATTAGTTGGTTTCTACTCTTAAATAGCATGCCTGTGTATGTATTTATTGTTTTCCTATCTTGATATATACCATTCCCTCACTTTAGAATAGCTTTATCTCTCAGTTTTCATGGCTTGTTTTAAGTGTCTACTTTAGGTCTTAGGTCACAATTTATTTCCTCTCAAAATGGTCCATACTTTAAAATACCTATTTGAACCTGTCCGTTGTATTCCTTTCCACTATGTTGCAAGTGCCTAGCATGAAACAGCCAAGACCTTATCTGCAGCTCTTTATTTAATACACTGGCACATGGTAGAGACTGGATAACTGTTATGAAGTAAATGAATTACCTGGAGATAGATATAGTTGCTATTTGCATTTCTCCTTTACCCAGTTACACAGTTGGACAAGAGGGAAAAGCTAACTAACATTGTTTCTTCCTCCTCCTTATTCCCAGGTCAGTCAGTGTTAGACCACTACTACACTTACATTAGCAGCATTATGCACTTATAAGCTTGTTAGGTGCATTGTTTGGCAGTATGAGAATAAAGAAATTTCAGTGGGGAAATGTATTGTGTTAACATAAATCTCTAATTTTTATTTTAACTAGGTGGTTCACAGAGACTTGAAGCCTAGCAACATTCTTTATGTGGATGAATCTGGTAATCCAGAATCTATTCGAATTTGTGATTTTGGCTTTGCAAAACAGCTGAGAGCGGAAAATGGTCTTCTCATGACTCCTTGTTATACTGCAAATTTTGTTGCACCAGAGGTAATTGTGAGAGAGTGTGCTTGCTGTATTTGGGTATATTTAAGAACTCATTTATATCTTTAATATAGATAGTTAATTATTGTTTAATTAATTGAAGAATCACTAAACTGATCATTGAAATAAAATGCCAGCCCTTTATTTCCCTGTTTAATGCTTCCATGACATCAGGTTGCCTACAGGAGAAAAATCTAAATTCTTCTGTTTCTCTAGTATCCTCTTCTTGAAGTTGTAGCTACTTTTTACTCCTTTGCCTATCATTAGCACTGTTCTGTCCTCTTGTTTTCTTCTGAGACAGGGTCTCCATTCTGTACCCAGCCTGGCCTTGAACTTGCAGTGATCCACCTCAGCCTCCCAAGTTCTGAGATTGCAGATGTGAGCCACCACACACAGCTTTGTCCTTTGCTTCTATTTTTGACTGTCCTCTGCCTCTTCTCTTTGCCTACAGCCATCTTACTTGAAGATCCAATACAAACTAGCCAACTCTGTCCCTATATCAAGAATTATTGGAGCTCAAATTATACCTCAGTGATAGAGTGCTTTCCTAACCTACAGGAAGCCCTGGATTTGATCCCCAGCTCCACAAAAATGAATAAACCATGCATTTATCTCAATATCAGAATCTTTATAAACATGGTTTTGTTCTAATACTTGTTGAATTGTTAATTATATGTTGATTTCCCCTGCTAGATTCTCTCTTTTTTTTTCTTTTTGTTTGTTTGGTTTTTTTTCTTTTGGTTTTTCGAGACAGGGTTTCTCTGTAGCTTTGGAGCCTGTCCTGGACTAGCTCTGTAGACCAGGCTGGCCTCGAACTCACAGAGATCCACCTGCCTCTGCCTCTGCCTCCTGAGTGCTGGGATTACAGGCGTGTGCCACTACTGCCTGGCTATAACTTTTTTTTTTTTTTTGAGACAGGGTTTCTCTGTGTAACCTTTCCTGGATCTAGCTCTGTAGACCAGGCTGGCCTCGAACTCACAAAGATCCACCTGCCTCTGCCTCCATAGTGCTGGGATTAAAGGCATGTGCCACCACCACCTGGCTTAGATTCTATTTGTTAAAGAAATCGATCTTTTTCAATATTTGTCATAGTGCATGCCTTGCCTAATAATAGTCAGTGATAATGATTAAATGTTTGAGTGAATAATATATGAATTAGTAGTTTTAGCACTATATCATTTGTATGAGGTTACATATGTTCTTAAAAGTATTGTTATTTGCCAGGCATGAAAGGCATGCCTGTAATCCTAGTACTAGGGAAGCTGAATATATGATCAAAAATATATACAATCTGCCCTGACTACGTAGGAAGCTTGAGGCTAGCCTGGGCTATAGAGTGAAACTCTGTCTAAAAAAGTACTATTTATAGTCATTTCTACAGCCCCATTCAAAATAGGAATTCATTAAGATAAGAAACTTGGGCCTGGAGAGATGGCTCAGAGGTTAAGAGCCCTGGCTGCTCTTCCAGAGGTCCTGAGTTCAATTCCCAGCAACCACATGGTGGATCACAACCATCTATAATGAAATCTGGTGTCCTCTTCTGGCATGCAGGCAGAACACTGTATACATAATAAATAAATCTTAAAAAAAAAAGAAAGAAACTTGTCAGCTGTGGTAGCATAGACACCTTGAATCACAGCACCAAGGCAGAGACAGGTGGAATTCTATGAGTTCTAGGCCAGCCTGGTCTACATAGTGAGTTCCAGGACAGCCAGAACTACATAGTGAGATTATGTCTCAAGAAAACAATATATAAAAGAAATTACCTTTGATATGTTCTGTATTCCTCTCTGTACCCACAGCGGTATATAATAAATATTCAAATACCAGTGTTTAATTCATAAATGTTTATATGAATTTAACATCATAATACACATAAATGTATATAAGCAGAATGTTCCAATTTGATTACTACATGGTCTTACTTGGTTTTTATTGTTTCCTTTTTGGTTTTTCAAGACAGGGTTTCTCTGTGTAGCTCTGACTGTCCTGGAATTCACTTGGTAGCCCAGGCTGGCCTCAAACCCACAGAGATCTGCCTGGGTCTGCCTCCTGAGTGCTGGGATTAAAGGCGTGCGCCACCACCACCCGGCTGTTGTTTCCTTTTTTAAAAATATTGTTATTCATTTTTACATACCAACTACAGTTCCCTCTCCCACCCCTCCTCCAGGTCATTCTCCTCCTCCACCACCCCACCCCTCGCTCCCCCTGTACCCACCCCCACATCCACTCCTCAGAAAGGGTAAGGCCTCCCTCCCATGGGAGGTCAACAAAGCCTGGTACATTCAGTTGAGGCAGCAGGACCAAGCCCCTCTCCGCTGCACCAAGGCTGAGCAAGGTATCTTTCCATAGGGAATGGGCTCCAAAATTCCAGCTCATGTACCAGGGATAGATCCTGGTCCCACTGCCAGGGGCCCCTCAAACAGACCAAACTACACAACTGTCTCCCACATGCAGAGGGCCTAATTTAGTCCCATGTAGGTTCCACAGCTGTCAGTCCAGAGTCTGTGAGCACCCACGAACTTGGTGTGTTGATTTGGAAAATACAATTCCATTCAATATCTAAATATATCTAAAAAACACTAGTGTGGAGAAGCTGGAAAGATGACTCCAGTTAAGAACATTTGCTGCTCTTACAAAGGATCAGCAGCTAACAATCATTTATAACTCCAGTTCCATGGGATCAGACCCCTCTCCTGGCCTTTGTGGTGCACATACAAACAAGCTGGCATATGCACAAATATAGAAATTTTTAAATCTATTAATGTGTTAATAATTATCTTTTACTTTTTCTAGGTTTTGAAACGACAAGGTTATGATGCTGCCTGTGATATATGGAGTCTTGGTGTCCTCCTTTATACAATGCTTACTGGGTAAGTGTGTGCCATAAGCATTTATTCATCAATATTTTATCTAAATTATATAAGCTTTTAAAATCCCTATATTGTATTATCTTTCCATGTTTCTCATACTAATATATATAATAGTATAATTATATCATATTTATAGCTGTATCATTTTCTGTTCGTTTGATTTTTGAGGCAGAGTTTTTCTGTGTAGCTTTGGAGCCTGTCCTGGAACTAGCTCTGTAGAGATCTGCCTGCCTCTGCCCCCCAAGTGCTGAGATAAAAGGCGTATACGTACACACACACACACACACACACACACACACACACACACACACAGGAAGCTATATCCTTTTTTAATTAGCTTTCCATTTTGTTTTTGGTCTTGAGGGTTTTTTTTTAAACTAGGTCCCACTATGTTGTCCTGGCTGGCCTGGGACTCCTTATGTATATTAGGCTGGCCTCAGACTCACAAGAGATGTGCTTCCTTCTGCCTTTCTAGTGCTGGGATTAAAGGGGTACCACAACACGTGGCTTTAGCTGTGTTTTTAATGTCTTATGGTGTTAAATTACTTTTTCATACTTTTTTTTTTTTGAGCTGAGGATCGAACCCAGGGCCTTGTGCTTGCTAGGCAAGTGCTCTACCACTGAGCTAAATCCCCAACCTGACTTTTTCATACTTTTATTCTGATTATGTAATAAACATACTGTTTTAATATATTATCTTAGACTGTGTCATAACTTAAAATACATATAATATGTATTAAGACTGTCTTACTTAGAGTTTCTATTGCTGTGAAGAGACACCATGACCACAGCAACTCTTATAATGGAAAGCATTTGATTGGGGCTGACTTACAGTTCAGAGGTTCAGTCCATTATTGTTGTGGTGGGAAACATGGTGGCATGCAGGTAGACATGGTGCTGAAGAAGGAGTTCTACATCTTGATCCATAGGCAGCAGGAAAAGAATGAAATCACACTAGGCCTTGTTTGAGCATCTGAGACCTCAAAGCCCACCCCCAGTGACTCACCTCCTCCAATAAGGCCACATCTACTCCAACAATGCCACACCTCCCAATAGTGCCAGTCCCTATGAGCCTGTGAAGCCGTTTTCATTCAAACCACCACAAAGTGTAATTAATATAACTTATTATTTGGCTTATGGAGCTTCATTTTACTGCCTTTTATTTACTTTGATAGACTCCAATAAAGTATTACATTAACTGAACTACTCAGAATACTTTTAGAAACTATAAGTAAATGTAAACATTATTAACTATAAGAGAAATTTTATGCATTGACATTTTGACTTTATTATAATCTAGTTACACTCCATTTGCAAATGGTCCTGATGATACTCCAGAGGAAATATTGGCACGGATAGGTAGCGGAAAATTCTCACTCAGTGGTGGTTACTGGAATTCTGTTTCAGATACAGCAAAGGTATGTGTGACTTTTATTGTGGGATATTTAATCACACTGTGAAACTCCAAGACTAAGTAAATAAAATTAACCTTGGATCAGGGGGCAGAGCCAGAGAATAGACAGGAATTAGCCATAGAGAAGACAGAGGAGCCAAGAAGACAGAGAGATGCACAGGAGAAGGTAGGGAAGGACTTAGAGATCCCTGGTCTTTTTGGTTTGGGACGAATGGAGTGATGCTTCTCTTGCTGGATCTCTGGCCAAAAAGGAAGGTCAGCTAGTTGTTTTTCTGTTTCTCTGATCTAGCAGGTTTTCACTGCAACATCTGACTCTCGAGTTTTTATTGGTAAATAGAATGATACTTAGTTAAAACTTACATTTGGCAGCTGAGGCTGAGCCAGTGCCAGCAGACCTGAAATCTTCCCCCCACACACAGGGGGAGGCCCCCAGGGGAACAGCGGGAGTAGGTGGTGTGGTAGGGGGGCAGAGGGTGCACAGAGCCCAGACAATAGTTAAAATATCAGTAGATTCAGGTATGGGCCCCTAAGCCGACAGAAAGAACATCAGACTTCCAATTACATGGCTATTTCACTTTGTTTTGTTATTGGGACTAGGAATTGAGCCCAGGACATCATATATGCTAAGTACACATTCTACCATTGAAATATTATAACCATATTATAGACTTTTTGACAGGGGAATAAGTGTTTGATATGTGTGCATGTTTTTCAGTGAGCAGATGGATATGTGCAAAAGGATGTGAAGTACAAAAGAAAATTTTGGGTGGCCATGCAACTTGAGTTGAGGGGTGTTGTTTGATTGCTTGCTTGCTTGAAGATGGGTTCTCTTAGGGCATCTAGGGTTCACCAATTAGGCTACACTGAGCTACCTGCCTCTGCCTCCCCAGCTCTGAGATTATAGTGTGTGCATCAATGCTCAGCTTTATCTTTGGGTACTGGGGGATCAAACTCAGGTCCTAATGCTTGTACAGTGTTCTAGTTTATTTTCTATTGCTGTGATAAACAGTATGACCAAATCAACTTGGAGAAGAAAGAGTATTTGACTTAATACTTTCTGACCATAGCCCATCACTGAGGGAAGCCATGAAAGGAAGTTGAGTCAAAAACTGAGGCAGGGGGCTGGGTGGTGGTGGCGCACGCCTTTAATCCCACCACTTGAGAAGCAGAGCCAGGTGGATCTCTGCAAGTTCGAGGCCAGCCTGGTCTACAGAGCAAGATCTAGGACAGGCACCAAAAACTACACAGAGAAACCCTGTCCGGGGAAAAAAAACTGAGGCAGAATCCATGGAGGAATGCTACTTACTGGCTTGCCCAACCTGCTTTCTTAGATTTTTTGTTTTGTTTTGTTTTTGGGGTTTTGTTTTGTTTTGTTTGAGACAGGGTTTCTCTGTGTAGCTTTGTGCCTTTCCTGGAACTCGCCTTGTAGCTCAGGCTGGCCTTGAACTCACAGAGATTCACCTGGCTCTGCCTCCCAAGTGCTGGGATTAAAGGTGTGTGCCACCACTGCCCGGCCTCTTTTCTTTTCTTTCCTTTCGCTCTACCACTGAGCTAAATCCCCAACCCATTTTTTTTTTGTTTGTTTGTTTTTCAAGACAGGGTTTCTCCTCCTTTCTTATATAGCCCAGGACCACCTGTCCAGGAATGGTACTACCTGCAATACGCTGGGCCCTCCCACACCAATCATTAATCAAGAAGTGTGGGGGCTAGAGAGATGGATCAGTGTTTGAAAACACTTTGTTGCTCTTGTAGAATACCTGGGTTCAGGTCTCAGCATCCATACGATGGCTCACAACCATCTATAACTCCAGTTACAAGAGACACAGTGCATTCTCCTGACCTCTAGAGGCCCAAGGTATTCATGTGGTACACATGCATACATGCAGGCAAAACACTCACACACATAAAATAAGTAAATCTGAAAAAAATATTGTTCCACAGGCCAATCTAATGGAGGCAAATCCTTAGTTAAGGTTCCCTCTTACAGCCAGATGGTGGTGGTACATGCCTTTAATCTTAACCAGCATTTAGGAGGCAGGGGCAAGCCAATCTCCGTGAGTTTGAGGCCAGCCCCATCTACAGAGCAAGTTCCAGGACAGCCAGGACTGTAACACAGACAAACTCTGTCTCAAAAAAACAAAAGAAAACAATCCCCTTTTCCCAGGTGACTCTGGTTTGTGTCAAGCACTGTACTGACTGAACTATTTCCCTAGCTCCTATTACAAGCTTTTGAGAAAAAAAGATTTGTCGTGATCCATGATGAGAAGAAACACTAACAGAAGTTTTTGTTTAGAAAGTAGTATGTTGAAGTGATATTACCAAACATCTTCAACTCCAAAAAGGACTATTTATCATGTTTCTTTCCTAAAGGACATTGGTTTGACCTTATTGTCTGTATACATTATAATCGTCTTTACAAGCATGATGAATAATAATGATAGAAATCTTTAAAACTTGTCCCTCTACTATATGCCTCACACTGCACATGACCTCATAAGAACCTAGTAAAATAGGTGGTAATAGCCCCATTTCACAGAACAAAAGCAAGGACTAGAGTTTTAGTACAAACTTGTGTATAGCTGCACACCAGGTACATGTGAGTACTTGAAACTCTCACTGCAGAGTACTTGTTCCCTAAAAGAACTGTGCTGTGTCCTCATTTTGATTTGTTAAGAACAGGGTCTCAGGTTGGGGATTTAGCTCAGTGGTAGAGCGCTTTCCTAGCAAGCGCAAGGCCCTGGGTTCGCTCCTCAGCTTAAAAAAAAAAATAAAGTACAGGATCTCATCCTTATCACGATTCATAATAAGCCTGGTTTACAGCCTGGTTGCTGGAGATCACTCAGAAACCCTTGGCTCTAGAGATGCCATTCTTAGACTAACGCTGCTTTCACTTAAATCACAGAAAGGTCTTTTTCTTTAAAGTAGTAAACTTTTCCAGGTCAAATGAGAGAAATACAGAAGAGACTGAAGAAACATTGGTAAAAATAAATGCTCACTGACTTTCCTTAGAAATGGAAGCTTGAGTTGAGGTTGAATGTAAATAGAGTACATCCAAAAAGTTCATAGGTTCTTTTAGATGTAGAGCAGGAAATTCAATTAGCCAGTTGAATTGATGTTTCAATATGTGGCTTTTAACTGTTTTTAAAATTAACATGTTAGACTAAGTATGTAGCTCAGCAGTGGAGCATGTGCTCAGCAGCCATGAGCCCCTGGGTGAGCCCCAGCACCAAAAATAAAAAATAACGTTAGCCTTTCTTTTTCTAACAGTAAAATTATCAAAGCTGATACTTTATTCTTCTGGGTACCTGTTTCCTTCCTAATTCTTCTTATTGAGCACCTAGATATGCCTAATAAATAGAAGGTCTAAAGAGAAAAGGTATGACAAAGATAGAATTCTTGATCTCAGGGAACTCACAGTCTGGCAAAGAGACAGCCCAAAATGTGCAGTACAAGATTGACTGGATTAGTGCAGTTTTGTGCTAGAGAAGATTACAGATGATACTGGACAAGAAAGCAGTGGGAGAACTTTCCAGGCAGCTGAGGAGGCTATAAAAAGTTGTATTCTATCTCATGCTGAGGGAGCTCAGTGTGTGCCAGTTGGGTGATGATGGAGCATGAGAACAGCAAGTGCCTCCAGACTGGCCATTTGATATGACTCTTACAGCATGCACAAGCAAAGCTGCTTGATAAACTGAATTGTAAATAGCTGTGTGCCTCATACTTGGGATTATTGGCTTACTCTGGGTGGAAAGTTTAAAAAAAGAAAACTACCAAGCTAGCCGAGTGTGGTAGTGCACATGCTTTTAATCCCAGCACTTGAGAGGCAGGCATATCTCTGAGTTTGAGGCCAGCCTTGTCTACAGAGAGAATTCCAGAACAGTCAGGGCTACACAGAGAAACCATCTCAGAAGAACAAAAAGAACAAAAGAAAACTACTAAGCTGTGTGCAGTGATAAGATTTTCCATTTTGTACTCCATGGCACAGTCATTTTCATCCATGGAGTCTGCCACAAACTGTCAAGATCACATGAGGTATAAGAAGAAATGTTACCCATAACCAGAGTACCAGAACTTACACACAACATGCTTTTTCTTATCAGTTAAAACTAGTTAACGTTATCTCTAGACCTTTGCATTCATTTGTACTCCAGAATGCTTTTTTAGTGAAAGATGAGGATAGAGACACTAATTATAGAGCAAAAAAATGTCTCTGTCTCAGTCTGTCTTATAAATTCCATTCAATTACAGTAACTTTTGCTCCTGTATATAGTTAAGACTCCCAATTTTAAACATCATGTAATACTATCATTACCTACAAAATGAAAAGATTATGTCAGTATAGACGTATCCCTTCAAGAACAAGTTGCCATGGGCTGGAGAGATGGCTCAGAGGTTAAGAGCACTGACTGTTCTTCTAGAAGTCCGGAGTTCGATTCCCAGCAACCACATGGTGGCTCACAACCATCTGTAATGAGATCTGGCGCCCTCTTCTTGCATGCAGAAATACATGCAAATAGAATACTGTAAACAATAAATAAATAAATAAATAAATAAATAAATAAATAAATAAAAACAAAAAACAAAAAAAAAGTTGCCTGTGTTGAACATGGGATTGGGGATTTAGCTCAGTGGCTGAGAGCACGAGGCCCTGGGTTCAGTCCTCAGCTCTGGCAGAGAGAGAGAGAGAGAGAGAGAGAGAGAGAGAGAGAGAGAGAGAGAGAGAAGGGGGGGGAGAAAAGAACAGGACCACAGCTGCCCTTTAGTGAGTTTACTCACAAAGGGTTCTGTTAACTGGCTTGCACTGTTTTACTCACTGCTCACTGACCTAAGATTAGGGATATTACTTGTAAGGTTTTATACATTTCAAATCATGAAAGGTGAAGACCAAAATTATAGCAGTTACAATGGAATCTGAGACAAAGGAAAGGAAAATTTAGAAGGCAGAGCAGACTTCATAGTTTATTGAACATAAATAAGTAAGAAGCAGCTATCCACAATGCTACCTCAGGCAAATGTAAGAGAGTGTCTTTCACCAAGTGTTTAGATATGTAAGGAGCTTTGAGATTGGCAGTAGTTGAAGATTTCGGCATAATGAATTTAAAATGCTTATATAATTATAAGGTGTTTGGCCATTAGGCAGCTGGCCATATGGCTATAGATCTTAGAAGTCTATGGTGGAGTTTGAAGGAGTTGACCATCTATAGTAGCTAAAGTAATGCTTAAGAATGAGATTATCAGGGGTTGGGGATTTAGCTCAGTGGTAGAGCTCTTGCCTAGCAAGCACAAGACCCTGGGTTCAATACTCAGCTCAAAAAAAAAAAAGAAAGAGATTATCAGAGCATAGTGATAGAACATATCAGAGCATAGAAGAACCAACGAAATGCTACCATTAAAAGAGAAAGCTAGGCCTGGGGCAGGGGGATATATAGCTCAGTGGTTGAGCTCTTGCCTAATATGTGTAAGGCCTTCCCCAGAACTTCGAGGGAGGGAGGGAGTGCAGGCAAAGTGAGTAGCCATTGAAGGGTTAGCAGTAAAAAAAAAAAAAGGTAAGTTTGAAATGACTTGGCCCAGTCAAACACAGAGATGCTATTAAAATTACAATTGAGTTTTGTTTTGTCTCTGGAAGTTTTGCAACATTTACTTTTAGCACTTTGGCTCATTTTCAGAATTTGATAGGAAAGGACATTTTTTCCATAGTTTGATTTTTTTAAACCTATCTTTTATTTATACTTTTTTTTTGTATAGAGTGTCACAAAGTATTGTCTAGGCTATCCCAAAACCCCTGCCTTTAATGACTCCTCTTTCAACCTCCCAAGTGGCTAGGACTACAGTTCCTGCCACCGTTCCCTGGCCCACTCTTTATTTCCAATTCTGTTCAGTATCTTAGTCCTATTCTTAGCTGTTAATAATAATCAAGAGAGACTGCAAGTGTCTAAAGCAGAAGAGTAGCTAGAATAGCAACTGCCTAGTTCCCAATATCTAGTCAGCCACCAGATTCTGTCAAGAAATTTTTTTTCTACCTGGGAGTGATGGTGCATTCCTAAAATCTTAGCACTTGAGAAGCTGAGGCAGGAAGATTATGTATTCAAGGTTATCTTTGTTTACTTAGTGAGTTTGAAGCCTGCCTGAGGTATGTGAGACATCTTCAAACAAACAAACAAAAAAAAAACCCTAAATCTCCAGGCTTTTGCCCCTTCATACTATTTTCCCCCAGACTTAAGGAGTATCATCTATCTAAATTTCAAACTTGACTACCTTATCATCTTGCTGTTGTGCTTTATTGTTCTAGAATAAGTCCATATTTGTTAATATGGCTTGCAAAGACCTTCCTCATCTGTCTATTCTCAATCTCTTCCACTTTACTGGCTGCCATGTTCTTCTTGACAGCAAATTTCTACCGTAGCCACTTGTATTCTTGTCAGTTCCTCGATTGTGACGTTGTATTAGTTACTTCCTATTGCAGTGATAAAGCCCCATGACCATGGCAATTTCGAAAGTGTTTAATTAAGCTTGCAGTTTCAGAGTGTTAGAATCCATGATAGAGCAAAGTCATGATGGCAGGAACAGCAGCTCACATCTCAATCTCCAAGCAGTGATACACTTCCTCCAACAAGAGCACACTACATAATCCTTAGCAAGCAGTTTCACCAACTGGGGTCCAAGTATTGAAGCATAGGAGCCTATGGGGGCCATTCTCTTTCAAACCACCAAAGACATGTTCTCTTGTACCTTTGGGATTTCCTCCGGATCCACTCCTTTTTGTCTGCCTGAGATGTTCTGCTTCCTCCATACCTTTTTGTTTATTTGTTTGTTTGTTTGTTTGTTTTATTTTTTGAGACAGGGTTTCTCTGTGTAGCTTTGGAGCCTATCCTGGAATTTACTCTGTAGCCCAGGCTGGCCTCGAACTCACAGAGATCCGCCTGGCTCTGCCTCCCAAGTGCTGGGATTAAAGGCGTGCACCACCACCGTCCTCCTCCATACCTTTTCAAGTCCAGCTCTTACCTATCCTTGAGGTCTTACTTTCCTCTTAATCAGTGGTTCTCAACCTGTGGGTCATGACCCCTTTGGACTTGCATATCAGATATTTACATTATGATTCATAACAGTAGCAAAATTATGAAATTTTGAAGTAACAATGAAAATAATTCATTGAAGTAGCAATGAAAATAATTTTACAGTTTGAGGTTACCACAACATGAGGAACTATATTAAAGGGTCACACAGCATTAGGAAGGTTGAGAACTACTGCTCTTAAGAGTTACTTTTTACCAGCACTCAGGAGACCAAGACAGGAGGATTGCCACAAGTTTGAGACTAGACTGAGCTACATAGAGAGTACCAGGCTAATTGGGGAGTACATGGAAAGACTCTACCTCAAAAGTGACATTTTTGAAGCTATCTCCCAGTTCAGGTCAGGTGTCTTATATTCTAGCTGCTCTTGGCACTTGTTCATCCCATCAGAGACTTTTCCTTGCTTTATAACTGATTCTTTGTCTCTTCCTCACTGAACTTGACAATATCAAGCATCATAGAAATAAGAGAAACAAAGAACTAACCTTGTCTTACTCTTCTCCTTCACCTGATGATAGGACCTGGTATCAAAGATGCTTCATGTAGATCCTCATCAGAGACTGACTGCTGCTCTTGTGCTCAGACATCCTTGGATTGTCCATTGGGACCAATTGCCACAATACCAACTAAACAGACAGGATGCACCACATCTCGTAAAGGTGAACAGCCCCATATCCAGTCATTGCTTTCTGTGTGGCCTCCAGGATAGACACAGCCAGCTGAGCCTCCAGGAAACCTGTCTCCATGCCCCAAGCATATTTCACTTTCATCTTGTTTACAAGTTCCTTGAGGGCATGGTGACACAAGGGCTATCAGAATGTCAGTAATTAAGTTAGCTTAAGGGAAACTTTTGCATTTCTGTCATTCTGTATACATAAGTGTTCACTATCAGTAGAGATAGAACCTATGGATTTTTCTAAATGAAAGATCATGGTTTACAGCCTGTCATATTGCAGGTTATAAAGACAAATGATCCTAAGAAAAATGAGGACTGCTCTATTTGAACCCCTCCCTGTCCTTTCTCAGACAAAATTTTAACCTCTCACATTGGCCTCCATTTTAGTTATAATTGGAAAAATGACCACAGGTTATTCTCATTATGAGGCTGAGATAAAGATCTATATAGTTTACATTATGAAAATCCTGGGGTGGGGGACATTTATTTCATATTTGTATACATGTCATTTTTGTTGTAACCTTTCTTTGCTTTTCTCAGGGTGCCATGGCAGCTACATACTCTGCTTTAAATCGCAATCAGTCACCAGTTTTGGAACCAGTAGGCCGCTCTACTCTTGCTCAGCGGAGGGGTATTAAAAAAATCACCTCAACAGCCCTGTGAAGTGACCTCAGTGAGATATGTGGTACCATGATGTAAGCTGATAGCACAAGTTCTGGCGACAGGTAGCACATACCTGAGAGACACCTGCAAGCACACACTGTCCCAGCTGGTACCCATAATGCTGCTGTTCCTGCTGTTCCTGCTTTCGTCTCTTCTCGCTTTAATTGATTCTTAACAAGTTAGATTTTCCTGGAGCTTTGAAATGAAAATGGAAACATGATGAAGATATAATCACTGAATCAACAAGAAAAATAATGAACACATGAATACCACCTAAAATACACTGAATAAAAGTACTCTACACCATATAGCATTATTTTTATAGGAAATATTTCATGTCCCCTAAATATTCTTTTGTTAGTTATAGGGATGGACAGTTTATGTTAAGCACTTAGCTTAAACAATCCGTTTATATTAGCACTGTATCCCTTGTGCCATCCAACATTTTGTATGTTTTTGTAAACAGTTCATATACAGTACATTTCTGTACTGATTTCTTTAATGTATACATGCCTTGTTTAACTTGGAGTCTATTAATCAATTGACTATTAAATCTGGATAAATAGTTCACCTGGATTAACAGTATTGTTAGGAAACCTTAAGATGGCCAGACTGATTGAACAGCTGTTGAATGTAATTCTTTCAAATTGTACATATCCTCCTCCATCTGTTTCACTGCTTTGTTCATTTGTTTCTTCAAGTCAGGTGCTCTGTTAGACTAACCTAAAGAGCTGTTAATGGTAGAGAAAGTTGTTGTGTGTGTGGCATGAAATCAAGAATACACCTATGAAGTTAATCCATATACTTTGTGATTTCTTAGGATTTCCTTTCCTTATTTAAGGAAGTAATCCTTGAAATTTTAACCTTACATAGTGCTCATACTTAGTATTTGGCATATCGTTTGAAATCTTGCCAACATACATCAAAGGCCTTTAAAAGAATCATATTAAAGAAATTGGAAAAGGAAAATTTAGCAATTGGTAATTAAAGCCTTACTGAATATTTCATGTTTAAATAGGTATTCTATATTAAACACTAATTTGAATGTAATAAAGGCCACAGGCCTCCATATGAAATTGGATTTAAACTTTCTTATTCTAGAGAATAAAATATTCTTGGCCAAACAATATCTGTTCTAACCTGAAGTCATAGCTGAGGCAGGCTCAATGACTGATCAGCACTGACTGTTTTCTGAATCTCTGCTGATGGTTTATAGCCATATGATGTTTCCTTTGACTTCAGTAGTGACCAGTTTTCATAATGGCCCCAGGCTCTGCTTCAAGTGCTTCAAGATCTACATCTAACTTGCTGGTTTCCAGTTTTATTTGACAACGAAACTTCTATACCCATCATTACCCATATCTTTGTCACATTACCCAGTGTACATTAATATGTGATGTAAAAGAACATGAGCAAAGGAAAAAAAGTGATTTAACTTACCTCATCAGGCATGTGCCCCAGTAGATGTAAGTCACTTACTGAGCCATGTACATCAGAAATCTTCTCACTTAGAGTACTAGCCCAAGAGTGTGTTTTCTGCAATTCATAAAAGACATTTGTCATTCCTTATATTCCCTGCTACAAAGAGAAAGAGAAAACCTGCAACACCACCTTTACCCAAGCAACATGAAATGATGATTGCATAGAAACCAAATGTAGGTTTATCTTCTAAATGAAAAGTACACATTAGGAGGATGCCAGAAGTTCTCCATACCAACTACTGAAGTTCTTGAGTCTATGGATGCTAACTATTCAAAGTTGCTTTCTGTTGCCTGGCAAGAAAGCCTTGCCCCTTCTTCTATTCGGTGTGTCACATTCTTCCTTTTATCCTGTCTCTCATTTAGTTTTCCCTCATAGCACCATGCTGCCTTTCTTTCATATTATCACCAAAAGGAGCTAAAGTCAAAATTAGGTATTTTTAGGGCAGTCCTGTACTATATTATCATGCCAAATTTATTTCCTTTAAGAATTGCCTTCCTTATCTAGTCAAACCGCTAGTTTTATTGGAGAAATGAAGGTTATAGATTCATAAAACTGAAGGCTTCCTACTGACAAAAGAGGTTAGGAACATAAATTACTTCATCTGTGCCTCTAGTGTTCACATTGTCTTAGGGCAAACATGGCCAACAATGTAGTGCTTGTGCTGGGTTAGCCTTTCCATTTATTCCACAAAGTCAATTTCTTACAGGCCACCATACTTATGGGATTAAGGCTCCTGAAGTCTTCTGCCTTTCATCCATTGCTGCCAGTTTGGGGGGCTTATCCCAGAGTTGTAAGCCCTGCTTTTATGTTTCACTGAACAAAGGGACTAGACTGACAGGACTCTTTTTACAGACATCCCAAACAATAGAAATGCATTTAACATAGCCAAGCATATACTGGAAACTATGAATTAAAATAGGATGTTTGGCATCTTCCCTTTCAAGTGATGATATTAAATTAAGGTAAGTTTTTTGTTATTTTTCTTTTGTTTTGCTTTGCTTTTTATGAATCATTTCAGCTCCTTCTGTTTAAAAAGGTATCTTCTAAGTGCATTAATGCCTTGAATTTAACAGATGTAATGTAAATTTAACAAGCAACTCCAAAACTCTAAAAATAATTTTGGCAAGCCCCAAAGTCAAGATGTTGTGAAGCTGGCATACAGAAGAGTAAGTTCTGAGTGTCTAGAGAGAAGATGTAGGGTATGTGTGGTAGTTTCCACATTTCACATACATTGCTCTCCAAAGAACAGGTTGGGCGGATCAAGCATTTTCCGTTCTTTAGACATGGCTTCTGTTGGGATCAGAAAACATCAAGAGAAGTGGGGGTGTCCTTAAAGCTGTGCCCATACCCTCAGTCCAAGAAGGATTGGAACAGAGAGTAGGTGCAGAGGCTTTAAGAGAAGACATGTACTTGATAGGAAAAGGACAGAGTAGACTCATCCCGGGATGATAGTTAGCCAAAGGCTTTCTAGACTTTGGGACTTTGATTGATATAGCTGTTCTTATTCACTGTGGAGGCCAGTATTACACATCCCAACATGACTTTGATAGTCTCCAATCCCTGGCTTTTATTAATTACCTACAATATTTCAGGTTTTTCTGTATTTTGTAAGTTCTTAATGTGGTGTTGAGAATTTGAGACTTGTGAAAGTACTCAGGGGGTTGGGGATTTAGCTCAGTGGTAGAGCGCTTGCCTAGCAAGCATAAGGCCCTGGGTTCGATCCTCAGCTCCAAAAAAAAAAAAAAAAAAAAGAAAGAAAGTACTCAGCTCTGGAACGTAAAGTATCAAAAAAGGTCTATATTCTGTGACTCACAAAACAATGGATTCCATCGCTGATCTTGGTGCTTAAACCAGGAGGGTCCAGTCTAACTCTGTATCTGTCCCTCTGCAAGATCCAACTCCATGTGTCTTAAAGTGGATATATACTTGGAGCCTTATTTAATTCACAGAGAAGTTGACTTAATTCAGTGTTTTTATTTCAATTAATGAAAATAGTCCTCTTTTCAACCCCAGGTTGCTTACATTTTGCTGATCTCCCCCAAGTGACCATTGGTGGAGACCAATTAATGAAGGAATGAATTCAGTTTCTTGAGACTGTGGTATTCTACAGAGCCACACTTAACCACTTTTTCCACTGAAGCATCTACACAGTGATAATGCCCAAATATGGATGGCCAAGAAGAATTTGTATCTACAGTGTGCTTTGTGTGTTTTTGACACTGCTATATTCTGTGTTGCCAAGTGACTTGTAACTGGTTCCAAAGTGACAGTTCTCAAAAAATTCTAGTAATTAAGTCAACTTAATTTTCTTAAACCTGGTGTCATTATAGGTCTCACATTTACCACTTTCATGTCACTCTTTTACCTGTTCATAATGGGCATAGCAAGGGTTGGGATGAGAGCCTACTTTCCTACCTCCTAAGGCACTTTCCTCATTGTTTTGCCATATACCTTGAACTGCATGATAAACTATTGAAATATCATGACTTTTCCCAGAGCAACTAGCAAGGTGTATGATGTTTTGACTAGATATTAGTGGAAAGGAAACTTAGAGATTTAAGTCCAGATATATGAACCTTAAGAAAATGTCTTCTAGCACATACCATTTAAATACAGTATATGGAAATGTATTTGAGAAGAGAGTCACTATAATAGTTCTCTCTAAGTAGATTAGTTCAATGTCCAATGAAAGTGAACATCTTTATTCCTATATTACTATTGTACTGGATGAACTGTATACTGAGTTTTTCAAACAAGTATTTAAAGTAGAACTTTTAAGTACAAAGCAAGGGCATGAGGATAAAGACTTGGGTTGTTTTTCTGTAAGTGTAGTTTACCATATAACGCTTTGTTTTTTTAATTTAAAAAGGTTTCAAAGTATTGCCATTCATTAGCATACTTAATGATTATGAGTGATGAGTGTATAACTCAAAATCATATACATGTATTAGTTTATCTTAACTCTTTCCCTAAATAAAAAGGGAAGGTATACACCTAAAAGATGTAATTATTTTGCATTTTTGGCCATGGGTGGGAATGGGGTGGGTATCTACTTAAGCAGTTTTTAAAAAAGAAAAAAATCACAAATATTTTTCTACTGTTATATATGATCTTACTTTATACTAGTTTATCTCTAGTAAGGCATGCCAGAAGCTCAAGCAAGGTACCATATCAAGGTTCTAATGTGTTGTACCTTTTATTGGTGGGTAAATCGCATAGATGCTTGGCACTGCTGCCATAGTTATGAACTGCTTGTAAGGATCAGATTTCACTGAGTATTTTAAGTCGTTTTACTTAAGAGTTCAATCTGGGAAGTTTGCAAATCATACTATTAATGTGTAATCTAAGCTCTTTCCAATGTATCCATGAATAATCCTGGAACAATATTGCTTGTATTCCTGTCAAAGAACAGGTTTTGTAATCTTTAAAAGAAATGGAAATTTATATAATAAAGTTTCAAGTAAACATGTATGTTCCTTTTATCAAATTATTTTAGTTATATAATTAGACCTTTATAATATAAATATTTCTCTCCAAATCATGAAATTGTATTGGTAGAATTTGAAACAGGACTATTTCTAATTTGTAAGTGCAAAATAATTTTTCTCTGCATCATCTTAGACTCATGTGAGCCAAACATCTTCCCAACTATCAGGCCAGGCACAAACGAAATAGTCTTTCATGGAGAAGTCCAAAACTACCAGACTTGGCTCCAAAACTGCCCTTCTTCGTTACCTTAGTTCTCCTTTGGATTTCCTTTGCTATCCAGAGTGAACCTTGTAACCTCAGAGTTGATCACCCAAACTTCTTTCTTGGAGGCATCCTGAATTTTCTTACATCCTTGCTTCTGTACTGTACCCACTGAGCAAAACTCCAGTATTTGCTGTTTGGTTAATTCTGTCTATACATTTCTGGATGTTGTATGAAACCATTCAGTTATGCAAATGACACTGCAAGTTTCTGTTTTCTAATTGCACTTAAATCCTTAAAGTATTTGTCCATCTTTTTTTTTTCTTATTGAAATCCATTCTCCCGTTTCTTTTTATTTTTAAATAAAAATGTTTGTTGGGGAGAGTTAGAGGTGTTTTAGTTTAGTTTGGATTTGGATTTTAGAAACAGGATTTCACTCTGTGACTTTGGTTGGTCTACAACTGAGTATGTAGACTATCCTGTCCCCAAACTTGTGGCAGACATCCTGCCACTGCTTCTGAAGTGCTGGGATTACAGGAATGTACCACTACACTCAGCTGCCATTTCTTTTCAAAATGTTTTTATTGAGATACAATTCATGTACCATAAACTTTACACATTTAAAATTTGCAATCCAGAGTTGCATGGCCATAATGATAGCTTAGTTTTAGAATATGTCATCATCCCCAAAGAAGGTATCCTACTTGAACCCACTACAGCTGTCTTGCTTGGACAATCGCAGTACCTCATGCATGGTTTCTATTTCTTCCTTTGTCCCATACAGCCATTCTTTTTTTTGGTGTGTGTGTGGGGGGGTGAGACAGGGTTTCTCTATGTAACAGCCCTTGCTGTCCTGGAACTCATCTTATCGACCAGCCTGGCCTTGAACTCACTGAGATCCACCTCCCTCTGCTTCCTAAGTGCTGGGATTAAAGGTGTGCGCCACCACCACCTGGTTCATACAGCCATTCTTAACACACAAGCCAAAATGATGTGTTTAAAACCTACCAAGGGTTCCAAATGATCTGGTCTCCTTACATCTCTGATCTTGGTCTCTCTCCCAAACTGCTCCCTGGCTTGCTTTGTCATACCATCTGTTCTAGTTTGTTATCTGTTGTGGTAAGTGCCATGACCAAAAGCAACTTGGGGAGGGAAGAGTTTATTTAGCTTAAATATCCTGATCATAGTCTTCATAGTGGGAAGTCAGGGCAGTAGCTGAAACCGAGACCATGGAAGAATGCTGCTTACTGGCTTGCTTTCTAAAGCTTGCTCAGCCTGCTTTCTTCTAAGTCCAAAACCACCTGCCCAGGTGGCACAACCCACAGTGAGCTGACTCGTCCTACATCAATTGTTAATCAAAATACCCCACAAACACGCCCACAGGCCAGTCTGATGAAGGTAATTCCTCAGTTAAGATTCTCCTTTCCCAGGTACCTCTAGTTTGTGCCAAGTTGACAAAAACTAAGCAGCGCACTGGCCTTGGTCCTTCTTGGACATTGCAAGCATAAGTGCTGCGATGAGGCTCTTTCCTTTTCTGTTTTCTCTGCCTATATATTTCAGGCCAGATGTCCACATGATTCACCTCTTCCTCAGTGATTCTGGTGATCAGGAACCTTGCTAAGGAATTAAAAAAATGTTTTTCTCCTATGAGGTTTTACATCAAGTACTTGACTTTTAAACATGTAGCTGTACACTTGGGATCTGATTACTCATGTATTAGGCATAATTGCTAAACTCCTAACATATTGCATTAATTTCTGTGATGAGAAAACTGAGGCTTACAAATATGATATAACTATCTAAGATCACAGAGTAAGTTTTGTAGAATCACATTTAAACTCTTCTCTATAAACTCCAGAGCCCAATCTTAGAATCATTTGGACTTTCAGCCAGGCATTATAGTTCATTACGTAATCTTAGCACCATAGAGATGAAGGAAGACTGGGCTACACAGCTCTGTCTCAAAACAGTGTAAGTTGCAAAAAACTACAAATTAAAAGAGAAAATCAGAATTTTCACTCACCTGTCATTTTTCATTTTTTGAGACCGAGTCTCACTGTATATGTAGGTATATGTAGATCAGGATGGCACACGCCTTTAATCCCAACACTCAGGAGACAGAGCTGTCAGATCTATGAGTTCAGGCCATATTATATACATATAATTTAATCGCTTTGTGCTGGGATTAAAGGTGTGCACTGGCATGCCCAGCTTCCCCTGTTTTGATTGTTTTAGAAAGGGTTTCTCTGTGTAACAGCTGTGGCTGTTCTGGAACTCACTCTGTAGACCAGGCTGATCTCAAATTCACAGAGATCCACCTGTCTCTGCTTCCTGAGTGCTGGGATCAAAAGCATGCACCACTACCTAGCACCCCTGTCACTTTTAATTACACTCTGAGAAATACATCTTTTTGTTTGTTTGGTTGGTTGGTTGGTTTGGTTTTTTGAGACAGGGTTTCCCTGTGTAGCTTTGCATCTTTCCTGGAACTCACTTGGTAGCCCAGGCTGACCTCAAACTCACAGAGATCCGCCCGACTCTGCCTCCCAAATGCTGAGATTAAAGGCGTGTGCCACCACTGCCTGGCTTGAAATATATCTCTTGATGAATTTCTCAGCCTCAGTTCTATTCTTGTTTTCTCATTGGTTAATCCTTTACTGAGGGCAGGAGCTATAGAATGTTTAACATTTCTGGACTCTACTCAGATATCAACATTGATTCCTTCCTCCACTTGTGATAACCAGAACTGTCTCCATACACTGCCAAATGTCTACAGTAGAGAAGTACTGTTAGATGATTATACCTTTATTTCTCTGTCATTTAGTCTCCCTCCCTATAGAGACAATGTTAAAACATTTATGTTTCCAGAAAGATTATTTAAAATAAGCCCATTTTTTTCTGGGCGGTGGTGGCTCATACCTTTAATCCCAGCACTCAGGAGGCAGAGCCAGGCGGATCTCTGTGAGTTTGAGGCCAGCCTGGTCTACAGAGCGAGATCCAGGACAGGCACCAAAACTACAGAGAAACACTGTCTCGGAAAAAAAGACACAAAAAAAATAAGCCTACTTTTAAATTTCTGCATATTATTACTGGAATGGGGGAGTATGTATGGTGGTCAGTGGACAATTTTGTGGCATTGGTTCTCTCTTACCACACTCACATGGGTTTCAGGAACTGAACTCAGGTTGCTGGGCTTTCTTGGTAAGTGCTTTTACCTACTGAGCCATCTTGCTGGCCTAAATAAGCCTGTTTTGAAGTGAAGCTATTTGCTATAAGTAGCCATGCAGTTATTCCTTGCTGGAACTGCCAAAACAAAGAACTAGAGAATAGGTAATGGGTTGTTTAAATGTTGTGTTGTTTTGTAATCAGGGTCTCACTACATACATAGCCCAGGCTAGTCTGTGTTATGCCCAGATTGAGGGGACCCCCCCAAAAAAAGACCACAACAGAGACCAAATCCCATATGTAAAAGCAAAGAGCCTTTATTTAACCTCGTGCTTGGTCTCTCTGTCTGTCTGTCTCAGCTCATCGGTGAGAGCAGAGAGCCACAAACCAGGGCAGGGTGGTTTTTGTTTTGATTTTTATCATAACAGAAGTTAGGGTGAGGGGATTTCCAGGGTTCAGGATCCTGATTGGCTGACATTTGTCTAGGGGTATCTTGGTAAAAAGAGGAAATAGGTCTGTGCTAGGCTCATGGACATCTATCGATCTTATCTAATCTTAATGGTTAGAATGTTTGGGATGTCAGGTTTTTCCCCTTAGATGCTGGTGAATCCCTGGGTGGTGTCAGCTTATGGCTTTTCCTGGATCGGGGTGTTGCCTGCCAGCAAACCTGTCATGGCAGCCATGTGGTCAAGCTGTTTTGCCCCCCACCCCAGTTTGGAACTATGTAGCCTAGCTTTTCCCCAGACTTGCAGCAATCCTTCCTCAGCCTCACATGTGCTAGAATTATAGGTGTGAATTACCAGGCCTGGTTACTACTTTTACTCAGTTTTGAAGGCTTCAACTCTAAGATCAAGGTAAAGATAAGACTGATTTCTTCTGAGGTCTCCATGGCTTACAAGTGATTAGTGGCTGGGAAGTGTTGTTCTCCTTTATGCCTAGGTCTAATTGCCTTTATTTTGTTTTTGTTTTTGAGACAGGGACTCACTATGTAAAGGCTGGCCTTTAACTGATATATTTACCCTCCTCTGTCTCCTCAGTCCTGGGATGTCATCATGCCCAGCTTAGTGCCATTTTCCAAGTCATGCTAATTTGGTGTCAAGTCTAAGGATCTCATTTCAATATAATCACTTCTTTAAAGACCTTACCTTCAAATACAGTCATATACATAGGTATTTGGAGTTAGAACTTTAGCGTGAATTGTGGGAGGTTCAGTCCCTAATATCGACTGAGCAACCTACTATGTGCAGACATTCTGTTAAGTGCTGGTAAGAAACAGCAGACCTGGCTACAGGAAGTTAGGGAGGACAGATTTTTTTTTTCTGTACCATCCAAATATTCAATTAAAGTTTGGAAAGGGAGGGCAGAAGGCCTTCTCCCTTTTCCCTCAGACTTTCCAGCGTGCTTGGGCCAGTAAAAGAGCCACATTAAAACTCAGCTAACTATGAGATTTATGAGTCAGCAGCCTGTCAAGCTGGGACTCACTTGGCTAGGAGTCAGGAGATGGTAGACAAGCCAGCATCCTGCACTGCCTCAATTTCCCCTCCACTCCTCCACTGTGACGCAGGGCCCCAGGCAGCCCCTTCTGGACTTCAGGGCCTCGCTCCACCCACTTTGTGCCGTCCCTTGGCAGTGAGCCCCTCCCCAGAAGGCATCTCCCTTGGCTCCCACCAGAAGACATCCTCTCGGCCACGCCTGCGCCGTAGGGCTGAGGGAGGGCAGGAGGCCGTCCCCGCAGATGGGGGAGGAGGAGGGCGGGGAGAAGCGCCGTCTGCAGCCGCGACGCCATTTGCCACTGCCAAGCGTGGGCACAGGCGGCTCTCGGGAGTCCCGGCGACCAACCTCTTCCGAGCACGCTTCTGGGCCTCCTGCATAGTCTTCATCCCGCGCGGTTCTCAGCGTCGTCCCTCGGAGTCACCGCCGTTCCTGCCGCCTTCCGGAGCACGGTCCCACACGCCGCCTGCCCGTTTTTGCCGCCATGCCCAAGAATAAAGGTAACGACGCCGGGACCATGGCTTTGCTCCCCGCGGGCGTCCCCGGTCCAGCTCGCGGCCTCGCGGTCATCTCAGGCCGCAGTGACCTTCCTGCCATCTTTCTTTGCCTCTCCTCTGGCTACGTTCTCTGTGCCCTACTTGGAGCTCGGCAGAGGCGCAAGGAAGTTACTCCGGGTTCCCAGTTTGGCTACATTGGGGTGGAGCCGACGCCATTTTTTTGTAGGGCCTCCTGTGTGAGAATGTAGGCTTGTGCCCCTGATTCGCGCCACACTGACCGCGGCGCCAAGGGGACCCGTGGAAACACCTGCCTCGGGCTTCTTGGGCATCCGGCACGTGGGGAGTTAAGCCCTGGGAGCGACTCTGAACTTTGAAAAAGGGTAGTGCCCTGCTTCCTTTCGTCCCCATCTGGCACCTCCTGCATAGGCTTCTTTATGGACACTTACTTGATACTGTTGATGCTCCGGAGGAGCCAGTGGTCAATACTTCCATGCATTTTTAAAGTTGTCTCGAGAGAATCACTTTACTTCATGGCTTTACAGGGCTTAACTCACCCCCACCCCAGAGCATTTGACCCTTTTTAGCCAAGTTTTCCACTTTTGCTTCAGGTCATGTATTTGTTTTGATGGAAAAATAAAAACCTTTGAAGTTCCCTCCATCCCGGGAACAAATGTTCTCAAACTATCAGTCATGAGGGTACTTTAATTTGGGATCTCCAAAATGAAGAGCCTAATCTAAGTAAAAGTTCAGCATTCCTAAGGTCATTCTCATTTTTATATACTAACAGTATTTTGTGATAGTAGACTTTTTGTAGGAACAAATCTATCCTTGTTAGCAGGACTCTACTCCTTTGCTCTGCCCCACGGCTGAACTGGAACTTAATAGCCAAGACTAACATTGAACTTGGGATTCTCCTGCTTAAACTTCCCAAGTAGCTGGAATTACAGGCTTGCTGTACTCATTGTCCGTATAATTTCTCAAAAATTGTGCAAGTAAAGATAGTGAAAAACTTGTATTTCCTACAAGAGAGGAAATTACCCACATTACCCAGCCCTGGGCCAGTCGGTGGTGGCTCATGCCTTTAATCCCAGCACTTGGGAGACAGAAGCCAGTAGGATGTCTGAGTTCCAGGACAGCCAGGACTACACAAAGAAGATAAAAATGAAGTTTTTCTTTGTGCAGAAGAGATATCTTCCTGGTTAAAAGAAACAAAATTAGGTTCCCATGCCCACATGGGGCAGCTTATGACTGCCTATAAGTAACCAGTTCTAGGGGATCCGGTGCCCTCTTCTGACCCACCTGGGCACTCCACCACACACACATTTTTTAAAATGAAGTCTTTGATAATTCATCCTTAGGACCACCTCCCTTGCCTCATGCCTGCTAGTGTTCTCTTTAATGCTTGAAAGTTGGCTCCAGGGAGTCTATTAATTACTCTTTATACCTGTCACTATTCACATTAGCCCTCTGAGTACTTGGTCACAGTTTTGTGAACAAGTTGATTTGAGATAGTCTTGCTGTGTGGTCCAGGCTGATCTTGAACTCACTGTTCCCCCACTCCACTTCAGGGCCTCAAAATATCAAGGTTGCCAGTCTTTTTGTGTAGCAAGGGTTTTTTTTCCTTTCTTTTCTCTCTTTTTCTGGTTTTTCGAGACATGGTTTCTCTGTGTAATTTTGGTGCCTGTCCTGGATCTCACTGTAGACCAGGCTGGCCTTGAACTCAGAGATTTGCCTGCCTCTGCCTCCCGAGTGCTGGGATTAAAGGCATACCACCACCAGGTGTAGCACGGATTTTTACTGATTATCCTGAGAAAAGTGTAATTATAGGAATAATATGTTCAAAGTTTCACAATTCCTATATGTAGACTTCCTTATTCTGATGGCAACTGTATCACTTCAACAGGTGAGGGGTCTTATTCTCACCTTAAAATTCTAGTGACAAGATTTCCAGTTCCCATACTAATTGTAAGCCCTAAAAAGATGAGAATGGTGTCTGTCATAATCACATTGGCTTGATAGCACTTAGCCTAAAAGATGCTCAATAAATACTTGTTGGACTTACTCATCTCCCTTCTGGTGACTCCACCCATAAGTGAATAGTAGGTTCCTCTTTGGTCCCACTGAGACAGAACTTCTACACTAAATCACATCTAGTCACTAGCCTAGTATATTTTAAGAAAAATCCTACCTGGGCTATTTCTCTGAAACACCTCTGTAAAAAACGAATTTGAGAATTGTGATTGAGCTTAAGAACTAGTTAGTCTTTTAGAGAGAAAGTGGGTTAAAAAGAAAAGACTGGTTATTCTATTTGTTACTGTTTTGTCATACACTCAGGCTTGATCTTGTTTCATTCTTGATTTTGTTGTTGTTGTTGGTGGTGGTGGTTGTTTGTTACAGGGTCTCACTGTGTAGCCCTGGCTGTCCTGGAACTTACTATGTAGACCAGGCTGACCTCAAATTTACAGAGATTGACCTGCTTCTGCCTACCAAGTGCCAGGGTTAAAGTTGTGCACCAACATATCTGGCCTTCATTCTTTCAAAAGAGATTTTGAAGAAGATTTGATCTTTGTGGCAATAAAATAGAAAGGCAAGAATGTATTGCTTGGGGTTACAGGCAAGCACCACTATACCTATATACCTATCTTGCTTTTTTCATTTGGACGGGTGTGTGTGTGTGTGTGTGTGTGTGTGTGTGTGTGTGTGTGTGTGTGTGAAGTGTTCAAGACAGGGTTTCTCTGTGTAGCCCTGGCTGTGCTGGAACTCACTCTGTAAACCAGGCTGGCTTCAAACTCACAGAGATCTGTCTGGGGTTAAGGGCATTTGCTGCCACCACATTTTTTTATTACTGTATAATATCCCATTGTATAGTGCCACTATTTATATGTTTACCCTTAAAGTGTATAGGGCTAACTGGGCAGTGGTGGTGCACACCTTTAATCCCAGCACTTGGGAGGCAGAGGCAGGCGGATCTCATCAGTGAGTTCGAGGCCAGCCTGGGCTACAGAGCAAGGAGTTCCAGGACACCTAGGACTGTTACACAGAGAAACCCTGTCTCGAAAGACCAAAAAGAAAAAAAGAGTAAGAGAGGCTTGGTGTGGTAAACCCTTTAAAATATGTAGGACTAGAGAGATGGCTCAGCAGTAAGGGTACTGGATGCTCTTCCAGAGGTCTTCAGTTCAACTCCCAGCACCCACATGGCAGCTTACAACTGTTTGTAACTCCATTTGTGGGGTATCCAATGCCCTTTTCCAGTGCCTGTTTCAGCACTGGGCATGCCCATGATGGACAGACATACATGAATACCAAACACCCATAAGCATTAAACAAATTTTAAAGGAGGCTCTAGAGGCAAATTAACACCTTGCTTTTAAACTTAAACTGTCTCAGGTATGGTACATTTTAAAGGATAAAGTTCAGAATCTTGTTTTGTTTTTGTTTTTCAAGACATTGGTTTCTCTGTGCAGCTTTGCGCCTTTCCTGGATCTCACTCTGTAGATCCGCCTGGCTCTGCCTCCTGAGTGCTGGGATTACAGGCGTGTGCCACCACCGCCCGGCAAGTTCAGAATCTTTAACTATTAGTGGTCTTCTGCCATCATGAAATCAATATGTTCCATTCCAGTGGCAATAACTTCATGTTTCTCCTATCGTCTTTTAACCAGCTCTTATTTCATAGGGGTCAGGTCTGAGTAAGTCAAGGTGGTATTGTAAAATTTATCAGGACTCACTGTGGTGGCTCACACTTGTAATCCCTAGCATTCAGGAGGCTGAGACAGAAGGACTGCCCAAATTTCAAAGCTAGCCTGGGCTAGAGTGTGAGACCCTGTCTCAAAAAAAAAAAAAAAGGAAAGGAAGGAAGAAAGCAACCAACCAAGCAAGCTGAGGCCCATGTAGGACAAGGAAGGATTAGGTCTGTATTTGGGGTCCCGAGCTCATTGATTAAAATTTTGAGTGAGTTATTTAATCTCTGAACTTTAGTGAACTTACTGATAAACTAGAAATCAATAACTGTTAATATTCAAGGTGATTGTGACAAAGGAAGTGAATGGAAGGCATTGTCACATAGTTAAGAGCACTGGCCACTGGTCATCTAGCCCCTCTGAAGAGCCAGTCCCATGCCCAGGAGTAGATGGCCAACACAAAAGGAACTCAATGGCATCTTTGGACATTCCTTTTTATTTTTATTTCTTAGATTCCTGTTCATTTTCTCATGAGAGACAGAAAGTAGGTGGATCTGGATGGGAAGGAGGTGGGGAGGAACTGGAAGATTGGGGGGGGGGGGTAAGAATATATTATATGAAAAACATTTTCAATAAAAAAATGAGCTTGTTATTTAAGATGTAAAATCCTCAAAATTCCATAAGGAGTGGAGAGGATAACATGGTAACATTGTAACATGATGTACCTGAATATAGTAAATTTAACATAATTGACCAGATTAATTTTTAAATTAGTTGACTTCTAACGATGCTTTTCTAGGTCTGTAGATAATCGACACCTTTTCTTTCTTTTAACAACCCACTAGGAAAAGGAGGTAAAAACAGACGCAGAGGAAAGAATGAGAATGAATCTGAAAAGCGAGAGCTGGTCTTCAAAGAGGATGGGCAAGGTAAGAGGCTGGACAAGTTGGGCTCTTGTTAGATTTTTTTCTATTTGTTTGTTTGCCTGGGTTGAGAATCGAACATTTTCTGACTTAAGACTAGAGTCCTGGCTTCCTGCCTCTGTTAGTGTTTGTTTATTTGTACAGACAGTTAGGTCTTTTTTTTTTCCTGGGTTTTTGTTTTTGTTTTGTTTTGAGACAGGGTTTCTCTGTGTAGTTTTGGTGCCTGTCCTGGAACTCACAGAGACCCTCCTGCCTCTGCCTCCCAAGTCCTGGGATTAAGGGTATTATATTTTTAAAAAGATTATGGTTAAGAATTTGGCATTTTAGGGCTGGAGAGATGGCTCAGAGGTTAAGAGCACTGACTACTCTTCCAGAGGTCCTGAGTTCGATTCCCAGCAACCACATGGTGGCTCACAACCATCTGTAATGAGATCTGGTGCCCCCTTCTGTATACATAATAAGTAAATAAATCTTTAAAAAAGAATTTGGCATTTTAGACCAGGCATGGTAATGTACACTTTTAATCCCAACACTCGGGAGGCAGAGACAGACATGTGAATCTCTTGAGTTCCAGGATAACCAAGGCTATGTGGTGATACCCCATCTTAGGAAAAAGAAGGCCAGCGATGTTGGCACATGCCTTTAACCCCAGCACTCGGGAGGCAGAGGCAGGGGGATCTTTGTGATTTCGAGGCCAGCCTGGACTACAGAGAGAGAGATCAAGGAAAGGTGCAAAGCTACACAGAGAAACCCTGTCTTGAAAAACCAAAAAAAAAAAAAAAAGGAAAAAGAAAATAATTTGGCATTTTACCCTAGTAAAAGTTAATTCTTGCTTTCTGAGAATAATTACTGTTATACTAATTCAGCAAGGGTATCACTAACATTTAAAGTACTTATACTGATTCCATGAGACTGCTCTGAAGATTCAAAGAGAGAAATAAGGAATACAAACCAGGTAAAGATATGAAGTATAGTGTGCATACTGGGACGTGGTCCTTTGATCTCTAGAAGTAAAGCATGGTAACAAGGGCAGCCAGTAGTCAGTCTGTCTCCTTACTGAAAATGAGGAGATAATTATAACATCTAATAACAGACCTGGGTTGTTATATTACAAAGTCTTGTTTCTGGTTCAACCATTAACTAGCCGAGTGTTTAACTCCCTTCTATTCATTTTATATTTTCCCTATGTATATTTATCCCTAACCAGTACAGCCACATGTTCTTTTCAAACTTCAATGGACATAAAAAGTTGCTTTCATCAAAAAAAGTGAGCAATATTTCGTACCTTTTTTCTCCCCTACCCCATCCATGTAGAATATGCTCAGGTAATCAAAATGTTGGGAAACGGACGATTAGAAGCAATGTGTTTCGATGGTGTAAAGAGACTATGCCACATCAGAGGGAAGTTGAGAAAAAAAGTAAGTGTGTAGAAAGAACATTTGTTTTATTCTAATATGAAGTGTTGAGGGTAGAGGAAATGCCTCTACAGGGTGTGGGTGTGTGGGTGTGTGTGGGTGTGGGTGTGTGTGTGTGTGCGCGCGCATTGTGGGGGAACCACCCCAGGGCCTCTTAACATTAAGCACAAGCACACTCTACCACTGAGCTACAAGTCAGCCTCCCACCTCTACTGATCTAATGGACCTAAGGATATTTGTGTAAATCCAGTACAAGACCATACTGGTAATTTTACAGATTACATCATTTAAAGAATCATTTGCCTCACCTCTGTTGTATTCCTGCCCCAAATGGTCTGAATCATTAGGAAATAGACAACAAATCTAATTTGAGGAACATTCTGAAAAACAAATAACACTGGTTTTAGAAAACCTTGAGATTATGGAAGGGAAAGGACTGGAGAAGTAGTCCAGTTTTAAGGAGAACTAGAAGAAGCCTGTTGGGAAATGGCCCTTTGGGTTCTGGGAAATCCCAGCTGTGAGTGAGAGTGTGTTTTACTTCACAAGGAAAATGATCATGAAAGCTGTATACATCTGGGTGGGTAATAGACAGTGATTTAGAAAACTACAGGATTTTCTGTTTTCATAGATAGCCAAGTGATTTGGGAACTCATCTGTTTCTAAGTAAATCATCTCTGAAATTTCTTGATTCTGCTTTATTTAAAATATATTATACAATGACTTTTCTTTTGTAGGTTTGGATAAATACCTCAGACATCATATTGGTGGGCCTCCGAGATTACCAGGTAAAAATTACTTTTCAATTTGTTGTTGATTTGCTTGAACTTGATAAGCCATTTCCTAACTGTCCATTGTATTTTAGGCATTATGCTCGGTGTCCCTGGCATTATGTATGGCCAAATGCCAGTCTAAGGAGCCTAACAGTTTTTATAGAGTAAAATGATCTCTTTTTCTTACCTTTACTATTAGAAGATTTCCCAGGGCTGGAGAGATGGCTCAGTGGTTAAGAGCACTGACTGCTCTTACAGAGGACCCAGGTTTAATTCCCAGTACCCACATGGTAGCTCACAACTGTCTATTACACCAATGCACATAATAAATTATACTAGATCATACCACTATGTGGTAGTTTTGTTCTTTTTTTAGTTCTCCATTTTTTTATTTTACTTTATAGATCTTTAAAAATCTAGTACCCATTATTGTAGGGTTTTACAGCGAATGAATCTAGTTATATCCCACAGGTGGCATATAGCCTGGTATATTTGCTTTCTAATCACTGACAAAAGCAAAAAGAGGAATTGTGTTTATTTGGGCTCAGTTTGGAGGGGAAGTCCATTATGGTGGTCATAGCAGTAGGAACCTGAGGCAGCTGGTCAGTTGCTCGTGCATGTGTGCTAGTGCTCTCTCTCTCTCGCGCTCTCTCTCTCTCTGTATTGAGGTTGGGTTTCTGAGGATGACATTGAGTTCTTGAGCCTCCTTCCCCTCTCCCAATCCCGGAATTACAGTGTGCACTACTATTGCTGGCCCCCTTTTATTACATTTGTTTGATTTGTTTGTATGGCTTTGATCATACTTAGGTTTTTACTTTTGTGTTTAAGATTAAAGTGTTGACATCTTTGTTTCAAACCATAGGGTTCTCTGTGGGTGATTTGACCCTTCAGAGGGTCAGAGGCAATGTTGGGAGACTTTGGTTACCATAACTAGAGTGATAGTACGTAGGTAGAGTACTGGTTATGTGGAATACCTTCTGATGCACAGCATCCCACAACAGAGATGATCTAGCTCAGAATTAGCATTAGTGCTTTTGTTGAGAAAAGTGCTCCAAATCCATAAGTCATTTGTTCTTTTTAGATCTTAACAGTAACCCTAGAAGAAGAAAGGCTTATTATTAGAAAGGACACCAAAATTCAGACAGGTTTAACACTGACTCTAATCTCCCATGATCCTTTTCTCTTTCT
Source organism: Onychomys torridus (assembly GCF_903995425.1). Classification (NCBI taxonomy): domain Eukaryota; kingdom Metazoa; phylum Chordata; class Mammalia; order Rodentia; family Cricetidae; genus Onychomys; species Onychomys torridus. The sequence continues at coordinate 64,318,580 of NC_050466.1, read as the reverse complement.
TTTGCCACTTTGAGAGTGGTCCACAGAGATTGAAGCATTACTGTCTTCTGGGAGCTGGAAAGAAATTCAGGTTCTTAGGATTAGAGAGATGGCGTAGCCACAAACAGCACTTACTCTTACAGAGGATCTATCTGGGTTTGATTTTCAGCATTAACATCACATCAATAGCTTCAGTTCCAAGGGATCTGATGCTTCCTGACCTGTGGGCACCAGGCACACATGTGGTGGACATACATATATCCAGGCAAAACATTCATACTCAAAAATAAATCTAAAAAACAACTAAGAAAAGAAAGTTCAAGTTCTTACTGTCCACCACCCTCTTTCTGTATACTTTTCACAATTTTAAAGTACTAGTCTAGATTACAGTGTCCTTGAAATTGAAGCAAACCATTTTTCACCCTCAGAGAAGTGAAATTCTTCTCAAATAAGGAAATGTAAACATTTCAAGGCACTGTGTCTTGTACACACAGAAGAAATAAGATTTAAAAAAGAAATTACAAAGACAAATTGGGTGCCAGTGAGGCAGCTACATTAGCCTGATGACCTGAGTTTGGAACTCAGAACCTACCTGAGGATGGAAGGAAAGGATGGATTCCACAAAGTTGCCCTAGGACCTCTACATGCATCCAATACCCCCCGCCCCACACACACACACACAGGCACACACATACACTACTAATACTTTTAAGAAATACATAGCAGGGTGGCGGTGTTGCTGCACACTTTTAATCCCAGCACTCAGGAGGTAGAGCCAGGTGGATCTCTGTGAGTTCAAGACCAGCCTGGTCTACAGAGCAAGATCCGCCTGACTCTGCCTCCTGAGCGCTGATATTAAAGGCGAGTGCCACTGCCGCCTAGTATTCTTTTTTTTGTTTTGTTTTTTTTTTCAAGACAGGGTTTCCCTGTGTAGCTTTGCGCCTTTTCTGGAACTCACTTGGTAGCCCAGGCTGGCCTCGAACTCACAGAGATCTGCCTGGATCTGCCTCCCGGGTGCGGGGATTAAAGGCGTGCGCCATCACCGCCCGGCTCAGCATAGTATTCTTTTTTTTTTTTTTTTGAGCTGAGGATCGAACCCAGGGCCTTGCGCTTGCTAGGCAAGCGCTCTACCACTGAGCTAAATCCCCAACCCCCTCAGCCTAGTATTCTTCTCTTACGGTTTTTTATTCGGTCTAGGACCCCAGCCCATGAAATGGCACTGCATTTAGGGTGACCCTTCCTACCTTAATAAACCTAATGTAGAAATTCACTTGCAGACACACCTTAAGATTTGTTTTTGTTGTGATTCTAAATCCTGTCAAATTGGCAAGATTAAGAATCCTTATACTTGGCCTTAACATGTATATGAAAAGGCATATTTATTTCCTTAGATCAGGGCTAGAAAGATGGCTCAGCAGTTAAGAATGCTTGCTGCTCTTACAAAGGACCCCAGTTTGGTTCCCAGCACCCACATGAGGTGGCTCCTATCCACCTGTAACTTCAGGTACCCACACATACATGTGTGTATGTACACACACATTTTTTAAATTCTGTAGGCTGTGTTTGATCAGTCTGTAAATTGTAGTTGGGGGGGGGCATTTGTGCCACTGATTAAAGGATAATTATAAATAATATAAAATTCTGCTGTTACAAATGTGAGCTATATCTTTTCTGAATTTTTAACCATTGCTCAGTTAAGTTCCTAAAACTTGCTTCTGATTTCAACCTAAGGAACGTGAGAAGGATTTTATAGCAAAACATTGAGATTAATTTTTTTAAAATTCAATTTGAAAGTGTGATATAATCAAAAAATTACTTGTCTTTGTTTCGAGGATAACAAAGCCGATGTCATTTTAAAATACAACGCAGATGAAGCTAGAAGTCTCAAGGCGTATGGCGAGCTTCCAGAGCATGGTAATGACTGAGTTATTATTAACTTGTCATAGTTTTTAGGTTATCTGCTAGTGTTTAGATAATGAAATTTTGTTGCTCCTATTTATTTTTGTGTTTAAATGATCAAAGTTAAGTACACCAGCTTATAATTCATACTAGATACCACAGGAAAGAAGTTACTAAAATTCTGTTCCTGATAAGAGTGTATTTAATGAGAAATTACAGTATCAGCCAAAGGAATTCTGGTATTTTAAAACACCTTCAAGAAAAGTTGGCCAAGCACTTTCAGCAGTGGCTACCTTAGCATGCACAAGACTAGCACTACTGAAAAACATCCTTCAAGAGTCCTTTATATGTGTAAATATAAAGGGCAGTGATTAAGTAGTATGGGTTGTTTTCCTCCTCAAAATACAAGCCTCCTATAACCTTATCAGAGGGAAATTGTAATTTATACACTGTTTTGTAAGTCTTCTATTTTACATAGCAGTTACTTTTTTTAAAAAAAGTATTTTCTCATGAAAACATGACTTTTTGTAACCGGTAAGACCCTACTGAGAAATATAAACTTGCCATTTTGATCTAGGAAACAGTAAGATATTTGGGGGTAGCGTAGTATGCCTGGTTCCTTTTCTTTCCCTGGGGAAAAGTATGGTTTGCCCAAATGTTCCTTCCTAATTAATGATGGGTAGAAATTAGTTGATCTTTTCTTCTTAGTGTTTGTTGTTTGTTTGATGGTTTCTGTATGGTTCATTTTGATCAGAAGAAGTTAAGTTTTCTGGACACTTGAAACTGTCCTAATCCCAAGTCCATTAATGACTCCACAAATCTTTCTCCCTCCTAAAGTAACCTATTTTTTTCCTTTTTTTTCTCTTTTTCTTTTCTTTTTTTGTACATATACAAACTTCTAAAGCATGCCGGGAGGGTATAATTGCTTCAGAGTTAATATAGTTAGAACTTGCCTTGCTAAATCACTCTTGTGAACAAAAGAAAGTTAAAATACTCTCAATTTTTTAATATTTTGCTCCATATAGCAAGATTAGTAGAAAGTTAGAAGTCGGTATTTTGATTATATTATCAGTATCTTTTGTATGGGCATTTTTTTTTTTAGCTAAAATCAATGAAACTGATACATTTGGTCCTGGAGATGATGATGAAATTCAGTTTGATGACATTGGGGATGATGATGAAGACATTGATGATGTAAGTAGATACATCCTGCTTTTTCTGGTTTCTGTTCATGAGTTACATACTGGCCCTTTCCCTTAAATTCCTATAATACTGGGAATATAAGACATTTGAGTGTTTATATTTGGGGGTCAGAGGAACAGAAGGAGGAAGAAGATGAAGGTGAAGAGATAAAAGGGTAGTAGGTGATATAGGGTAGAGGCAAAATGTTTGCATGTATGAAATGTCACGATGAAAACTATTACTTAGCCCAATTAATATATACAAATAAAGGAGTATTTTGAGACTTAGCTGTGGGTTAAATCATAAGAATTATTTAGAGGTCAAACTGTTAGCAAGGTGTGGTAGCACATACCTGTAATCCTAGTAATTGGGAGGCTGAAGCCAGCTGATTGTTGCAAGTTTGAGGCCAGCCTGGGTTTTGCAATACTAGCAAATACCAGGCCAACCAGAACTACATAGCAATACCTTGCACCACACCCAGCTTTCAATATAATACTACCATAACAAAAACATTTTAGGAGCTGGAGAAAATGTTTATCAGTTAAGAGTGCATACTATTCTTGTAGAGACCCAGCTGTAGTTCCCAGAACACACATCAGGTAGCTCATAACTGCCTGTAACTCCAATTCCAAAGGCTCTGAATCCCCTTTCTAGCGTCTGTTGACAAACACACATACATTTGTGAAATAGTAAAACTAAATACTTTGAAAAGATTCTTATTTTATTTAACAAATGGGCTTTTTCGTTTGTTTTTGAGACAGGGTTTCTCTGTGTAACAGTCCTGGCTGTCCTGGAACTTGCTCTGTAGACCAGGCTGGCCTCAACTCACTGAGATCTACCAGCCTCCTGAGTGCTGAGATTAAAGGCATGTGCCACCACTGTCCAGCTTAACAAATAGGTTTTTTTTCTTTTTGGTTTTTCGAGACAAGGTTTCTCTGTGTAGCTTTGGAGCCTGTCCTGGATCTCGCTCTATAGACCAGGCTGACCTCAAGTCACAGAGATCCACCAGGCTCTGCCTCCTAAGTGCTGGGATTAAAGGCCTGAGCCACCACCACCTGGCAACAGTGGGCTTTTAAAAAAATACATATAACTTCTTATTTTATGTGCATTGGTGTTTCACCCACTTGTATGTCTGTGTGATGGCATCAGGTTCCCTGGAACTGAAGTTACAGACAGCTGTGAACTGCCATGTAGGTGCTGGGAATTGAACCCTGGTCCTCTGGAAGACTAGCCAGTGTTCTTAACCGCTGAGCCATCTCTCCAAGCCCACTAAATACCTTTTTAAAAACACATGTTGGCTTATAACCATCTGTAACAACAGTGCCAGGGGACTTCATGCCTCCTTCTGGCACTAGGCACAAGTGTGATATGCACAAAAAGTAAATATCATTTTAAGGGATACGCCATAATAGAAAGTGATTTTTTTTAAAGAACATTTTTTGATGTAGTTTTCTTTGGGGATCTTGAGCCTAGCCACAAGCATTCTTTCCTCCCCTACCCTCTTTTTTTTTATGATGTAGCTCAGTAGTAAAGTACTTCCATAGAATGTACAAGGCCCTGAATAGTTACCTAGTAATTCAAAAAGAGGAGGAGGAGAGAGAAAGAAAAGAAAAATAGGAAGCAGTGGTCTGTTTTTTTACTCAAGTGTAGTATTTGTGGGTTGGGTGCGCATGGAAACCAGAAGAAGGAGTCAGATCCTCTGTTAAAGGCAGTTGTGATCCACCCAGTGTGGGTGCCAGTAACAAAACTACAGTAGCAGTGACAGTTTTAACCAGTGAGCCATCTCCACCCCAGAATTTACATTGTTAGGAACATTATTTTGAAACACTGCTTTATTTTGTGTGTTTGTATGGAAGGACAAACACACTCCTGCTAGGGCATGCATGTAGAGGTCAGTTCAGGTGGGTTCCAGAGAGCCTCAGGCCATTTCTTGGGGGTTTTGTTTGCTTGCTTTAAATAAGAGTAGAGTTTGTAGGTGGGCAGCAGTGGGGCACATCTTTTATTCCAGCACTCAGGTGGCAGAGCCAGGCCGATCTCTGTGAGTTCAAGGCCAGCCTGGTCTACAGAGCAAGTTCCTGAGAACTCTGCTTTTTCCCTTGGGGGACATTTCTCCTGCTGTTTTGTAAGTGTTAATAGGTGTTCTATCTGTACTCCTATAACCAAATCGAAAGAAAAGGACTGAAGACATACTTAAGTAGTTCTCAAAAGAGGTCATGTTCCCTCATGTCTATTACTCTTCCTAAAATAGAAAAATCTCAAATCAGGGCTGCAGAAATGGCTCAGTGGTTAAGAATGCTTATTGCTCATGCAGAGGACCCTGGTTTTGGTTCCCAGCACCCACATGAGGAAGCAGCTCACAACTGTCTGCAACTCCTGCTTCTGGAATCTGACACCATCTTCTGGCCTCCACTGGCACCAACACACATGCAAATAAAGAAAACTCAGAGCCAGGTGGTGGTGGTGGCGGTGGTGGTGCAGAGGCAGACAGATCTTTGTGAGTTCAAGACTACCCTGGGCTACAGAGCAAAAAGTTCCAGGACAGCCAGAACTGTTACACAGAGAAACCTTGGAGAGAGAGAGACAGAGAGAGAGAGAGAGAGGAGAGAAACTAGTGTTTTTAACTTAGTTTAAGAAGTGAAATATAAAATCTCAAATACGCAGTGCAAAGGGAAGGAGACAGCAAACCTCATTAAATATGTTCTCAGGTGCTGGGCAGTGGCGCACGCCTTTAATCCCAGTACCAGGGGATCTCTTGTGAGTTTGAGGCCAGCCAGGTCTACAGAGTGAGTTTCAGGATAGCCAGAGCTACACAAAGCAACCTTGGAATGTTCTCAGGGGCCAGGCATGGTGGCACAAGCCTTTAGGACTAGCGCAGAGGTGGGTGGATCTCTGAATCAGCCAGGGATATAGATAGAGTGAGACCCAGAGATGGCAGGGTGCTTGAGAGCGCTTACTGCTGCTGCAGAGGACCTCAGTTTGGTTCTCACAACTGCCTATAACTCCAGCTCCAGAGAATCCAGTACCATCTTGGTGGGTACCTGCACGGGTGCGCGCACATGCGCGCACACACACACACACACACACACACACTCTTTAGAAAAATAACATGTATCACATAAAATATTATGGAAGTCAGAATTTCTGAAAGTGAGCTGCAATCGAGAAAAGCTTACTTGGGGAATTTTCTCTTCAGACTGGATTGATTTCCTATATAGCCCGTGACAACATTTCCCTTATGCACAGAGTTTTAGGATGTAAGTTCTTTTCTTTTGAATTGGCTCAGGATAAAGTGCTTGCCAGGCATGCCTACAGTAACTTCTCTAAACCTAGTGCTTTTGTGGCGAGGTCAGAGGTGGAGACAGGAATTTCTGGAGCTCTTGGGCCAGCTAGTCTGACATCTACAATGGTGAACAAACAAGGTTGAAAGTGAGGACCAACACCTGAGGTCCTCTTCCTCCAGTCCTCCCAACACACAGCACCCACAGTGGCACACGTGAATTTGCACACACGGAAAGGATTTTTTCAGAATTATTTTTTCCCTTTGACTGAATGTTCTTTTTTTCTTTCAGATCTAAAATGAACTCAGCATTTTACATTCCAGTTCTCCTGAAGATTGCCTTGCAAGTTTGGAATTGATCATAGACGTTAAGGAAAAGTTTTCACAATCATTGTAATTTGTTGAGCCAGACTTGATTCAATACTAAGGTCGCTTCTTTCAAAACTGATATCGTAACTGTTAGGTTAAGCCCACTTTGTTCATTTGATGTAATGAAACTCAAGAAGATCATTGGAGAAAAAAAAATACATTACTGCCTTTCCTACTTTGACCCCTTCCAGTAAGTAAATGGATGTTTTGAATAAACCATTGCCTTGTACTCATTATAAATTATGATTAAGTCCTCCTTTTGCATAGCTGTTGACTGTACAGTCTTTGTGCATATTCCAGTTGCCCAGAGATTTTGATACAAACGGAGGCAGAAATCTGTTTTGTGTTTTGTTTTGTGATATTTTGAGACGGAGTCAAACTTTGTATCTGAAGCTAGCTTGGAGTTCACTGTAGTCCTAGTGGACCTCAAACTCACTATGATCCTCTTTTCTCAGCCTCATGGGTGCTGAGATTATATGTATGTAGCACCACACCTGGCAGAAATCTATTTAAAGGCAAAAATGATAGGTCTGCCTTTCATATTTGAGTCTGTGGCTATTTTTATACTAGTTTTGATAAGATGTAAGTTCTTTTCATGATTTTATTTTGCAGTCATCAACTTACTGGGGGAGGAAAGGCATTTCCAAAATGTTTTTAGAAACTGGTTTTTAATGCCAATTTTGAATTAAGGTCAGTAGTTACAGAAATTGAACACTAGGTGGTGCTCAGTTGTCTTAACATTGGAAATACTATTTTAATTATTGAGATGGTTTCCTTTCACAACTAGTGTGAATAGGAAATTCCCAAACAAGGAAAAGATTGTTTTACTCATGTGCGTGGAATATTTTTTAACGAAAAGAAAGATTGTGTTGGGGTATTGTTTTTTCAGGAGTCTTATTCACATAAGCTACAATTGAGTGCTTTATAAACACAAAATATATAGGCAAGTTCATAACAATATATTATATGACAAAAGTATAAATTAATGCTTTTTCAGGCTTTCCCTGAACTGGGGGAAAGTGAGGGAATAACAAACTTAAGCCTGATAGAATGGCATGACTGTAACCCTGCATTTATGAGGTCCAGGCAGGAGGATCAAGAGTTCAAAAACAAACTTAGTGGAAAGATGTTTTCTCATTTCTGAATCTAAGATCTGAAAAAAAAGAGCATGCTACAGAGGCTTGTATACTCTGACTTTACATTTGGGACAAGTTTACCGTGTAGACAGTCTGGGGAGGGCCCAGGGGTCCCATTTTCTTTCTGCTGGGGATTTAGGTTTGCTCTTATTTAGGAGTTACTACAGTTAGAGCTGGGCTAGTCAGAATTCACTGTACACATGGAAAGCATGCAAGTTTAAAACAGATCTGTCGTGGACCTTGTATTCTAGCATCCAGAAAACTTTTCATTAATGGAAAGTAATACACAAAGGAATGCACCTTTACATGGTTTCAAAAAACAAGATCGTCTCTAATCCCTTTTTTGAATTTTTGAGATAGGGTCTCTCTGTATGATAGTCCTAGCTGTCCTGGAACTCACTGTGTAGACCAGGCTGGCTTTGAACTCACAAAGATCCACCTGCCTCTGCCTCCCCAGTGCTGGGATTAAAGGTGTGCACCACCACCCTGCTCTAATCACTCTCTTAACTATGACTTCATCTCAGGTTTTCCTACTCAGCTTCAAAATCAGAGGTACCATAACAAACAACAGTAGGAAAGAAGAAGTGATGTAGTCTGTTTCTTATTCTGAGGAGTTTCTTAGTGATTCTCTAAGCAGAATGTATCTGAGAACAAGGGCTTAAACTAGCCCTTGTCTTCATCAGTAATTAGACCTCTGGACCTTAAAAGTGTTTCACCAGCTGGATGTGTCATACACCTGTGATCCCAGCACTGGAGGATTTTTGTTGAATAGCAACCAGGGCTACATAAGACGCTGTCTCAAAAGCAACAATAAAAATGAAAAACCATTTTTACTGAATTTGCAGTGTATATAGTTATGCATTAGTTTATGAGCAGTGTTTTAACTCTACATAGGTGATTTTCTACTTCCTATAACGACAGGATTTGAAGGGTTTTTAGAAATTACATATGAGCATGTTTCCTTTACCTTCTGGTGGTTTTCTCTCTTTTCTTGCCTAAATAGTAGCAGCATTAATGAGTGCTCTTGTATCCTAGAAGATGTGGAGTCATTGGTTAAAAATAGTTGCATACAGTTGTCACTGGTATGCAAACATTACCTGGAAGAGTTCTTTGCCGTATGTTTGCTATAGAAATTGAATAGTTTCACTGATTCAATTTTCTTTCAAATAAGGAATGGAAGTGGTCTTCAAGGAAATTGATGGGTTTTGTTTTGTTTTTTGGGTTTTTTTTTTTTTTTTTTACTTCTACAGTACAACTCTATAAGCAGTGCCCAGAAAGAAAAATAAAATGTTTGAAACCTAAGAATTATGCTATTTTGTTTTGTGGAGGGGGGTTGTTTTTGGTTTTTGGGACAGGATCTCCTGTACCTCACTCTGGCCTTGAAATGCCAACAGCTGAGGCCGGCCTCGAACTTCTGATCCTCTGCCTTTACCTCCCAAATGCTGGGGTTATAGGTGTGTACAAGCACACCCAACTAGAATAAAGCCTCTTCCTGCTAAGATGGTGTAACAAGTTAATGCTAATCAATTTGACAGTCTCATACCAAGCTCTTAATCTGATCCCCAACATCGCATAAATGAGCCAGTTTGATAGAGTTTGGTTTTCATGAAGTTTATTCCTGATAGAGCATGAGCTTGGTACGTTGCTAAAGTAAGTAGCCACACCAAGCGTCCGTGTGAAAAGACTTGCCAAGATTTAGTCGTTTGCCTGTTGAATCTTTCTTAACTATCTTAACTTTTAAGAGAACTACGTTTAGGAGACTACAAAATATTTGTGACAGGAATTTTTATATTTCATTTGGAAAATAGCCATTGATTTACTCATCCCATGTATGGAATCATAGCTATAAATTGTCACTTAAAAACTTGTGACTTGTAATGTTACTTAATTGTGATTGTCTTAGTAAACTTTACTGTGTTGAACAACATCTCTAATAGGTAGAAACTGTCAGTGTTGACTTCAAAGTGAGTCATCAAATAGATAAAAGCATGTTTTAAATAGCTAGATTTCTACTCACTTTGTATTCTGTACAGATTTAATGATGTCCATTATAAACTGGCTTTACAGTTAAAGTATCAGGATGAAGACAGTTCTGTTCACTAACCTGCCTTTCATAAAGATTAAAAAGACTCGTATTAGTGTGTAATATTCCTCCTGCTCTGTAAGGATAAGTTTCATTTATAGACTAGTAGGACTCCCATGGACTTTGACACACTATGTTGATTGTGGTTTACCTTAAACCATCATTTTCCATCCTTGTTCAGAAAAGAACAAAATCTGAATTAAGTTGTATTACAAGTGTAAGTAAACAGTAGACTGAGCAATTAAGAGACTATACTGGTCACCTCTATCAGTTTCTTGAGAGACAGTGTGCTAGAAATAGAAAAGGAAGAACATGGGTCCTGTATTAATTGTCCTGTATCCCAACCACCAGTCAGCTCTACCAAGTATCTACCACTACCTTTCCAGCTTGCCTCAGCTTCCCAAGCCTGCCCTGGGATACAGGGAGGATAACACCATCTACTATAGAATTAGTGGAGGATTAGTAACAGACATTTGGATATGTGACACACTTGGTGTTTGCTTTCCACATGGAAATCCAGGACCATGTAAGACAGAAGATGCATGTCTCCTGTGTTCACTGTGTACCATATCTTGCTTGCAGTCTTTAATTACTGTGCTAGAATGAATGTGTAGAATATATATTTGTATTGTGTGGACACCATCCTTATTTCATTCAGTAGGTGGGAGTCTCTAAGTTGCTTGCAGCTATTTATGGAGTTCAAATGCTCTCTATTTCTTCAGAGAAAGTTTATAGTTCCTAATAATGCTGGCTGTGGGGATGTGTCGTTCATGCTTTGATGAGTCCTTTTGCTATAGATTCCCGTCCGTGGAACAATGTAAAGACAGCAGATGCACACTACAGCGATAGAAAATAAAACATGAAAACAACACAAGAGTGTATAGAATTGCTTTCTTTCCTACTCACGGTTTTAACTACTTAGATGGTAAAGGTGATCTTTCTGAAATTGTGTGGGTTTTTTTTTTTTGAAACTCCAGTGTAATGGATTAGAAAAAGTACAAGTGTACACTTTATCCATTTCCTTTTTTAATCTGATTTTGATTGTTTGAACTGAATGGATGCATGGTGTCACACCTGTAGTGAAAACCTGTAGTGAAGAAGACATTTTCTAACAGTGAACCAATTGTCCAGAATGATCTCAGATTGCTAAAGTGATAGTTACCGGACCTTTTGTGCTATGCAAATATGTATACAAGAACCTAGATTTCTGGCCAGCATGTTGACTTTTACTCTGGTCTTGTGGGGAGTGGGTCAGGTAAGAGGTTCTCACTGTGTAACCCAAGTGGACCTTGAATTCCTGCCTCAGCCTCCCAGGCGGTAGGATTAGAGGCACACACCACTCACCATCCCCACGGAGAGGGCCCAGGCCAGAAAATTTCCAAATTTTAATGTAAAGTCAGTTTTTCCTTTACTGTGAATTGGCACAGATACTGATCAGGTATCTGGACTTGCTTCCCCCACACACCAAGCAAGCAGCTCTATAGTGTGCCAGCTGACCTCCGAGTCTGACACTGCCTGGAGATTGTCACATCCCGCAGGATGACTTTTTCCCCAAGGTTGTGCCCCCACCTCGCATGGATAAAGAGTATGCACCTCAAGTTTTTTTTTTTCTTTTCTTTTTTTCTTTCTCTCTTTTTTTTTTTTCTTCAAGACATGGAGCCTGTCCTGGAACTTGCTCTATAGACCAGGCTGGCCTCAAACTCAGATCCACCTGCCTCTTTCTCCCGGGTGTTGGGATTAAAGGTGTGCACCACCACCACTGCCAGGCACACCCCAAGTTTTTAACTATTTCTAAACAATAGGCCATATAATTCAGGGTTCTCAAACTCTTTTTTGGCTTTCAGGGGATTCTGGGAAAATTCTGCATGTTTATTATAGAAGTTACCACAAAGGATACTTAAGAATAAAGTTAGCCGGGCAGTGGCGGCACATGCCTTTAGACTCAGCACTCAGGAGGCAGAGGCAGGCAGATCTCTGTGAGTTTGAGGCCAGATTGGACTACATGATGAGTTCCAGGATAGCCAGGACTGCTACACAGAGAAACCCTGTCTTAAAAAATTAAAAAAGAAAAAGTTGATAAAGAGTTGAATGGTGTAGGGCCACAGAGCTACTACAATTATCTACAGGTGCTACGTCTGATGGGAGCTCTTGAACTCTAAACCTTCCTTGTCCTTTTGGATCATTATGGAGAGTTCAGTATATAACCCTGAGAAGTTATTGGCCATTGGTGAGGCGAAACTGAGATCTCTGATCTGCTAGTCCTGCTTTTGTATTTCCTGTGACTAGTCCCCATCCTGAAGTCAAATCAGTGTACAAAACTGCAATACTTTGCAGGGAGTTTATATCTTTAAATTGAGGTGTGTGTGTGTGTGTGTGTGTGTGTGTGTGTGTGTGTGTGTGTGTGTGAAGGACTTGAGGTGCAAGGAAATGGTGAAAACCAAGATAGATACAACTTCACCAAGGTATTTACCAAAGCAAAGGTTTTATTTAAGAATGATGCAGGCTGACCTGGAGAGGTGGCTCAGTTGTTAAGAGCATTGGCTACTTTTCCAGAGAACCAGGGTTCAGTTCCCAGAAACCACACGTGTAGCAGGAATCTCAACAGGTCTTATTAATAAAAACAAACCTGGGGCCAGTTATTGGGGTGAATGCTGGAAGATCAGAGAAATAGAACAAGCCACAGCTTCCTCACCTTGCCAGTTCCTCAGCTGATCCTGTTTCCTCAGACTGGAAGCCTCTGTGTCCTCATCCAAAATGGATCTCAGCTGAACTGTGTTGCTCAAAAGCCTAAAAGCCAAATGCTTAACTAACTCAGTTCCTGGTTTTCATGCCTTATATATCTTTGTTTTCTGCCATCACTCCCTGGGATTAAAGGCGTGTGTCACCATGCCTGGCTGTTTCCGGTGTGGCCTTGAACTTAGAGATCCAGAGGGATTTCTGTCTCTGGAATGCTAGGATTAAAGGTGTGAGTGTCACCATTTTCTAGACTCTGTATCTAGTGGCTGTCTGTTCTATGACCCCAGATAAATGTATTGGGTTGCACAATATTTTGGGGAACACAATACCACCACACACATGGCAGCTCAGCTCACAACTATTTGCAAGCACTGGTTCCAGAGGATGAATGTCCTCATCTGGCCTCAGGCCCCAGGCATTCTTGGGGTGCACATGGAGGCTTGCAGGCAAAATACTAAAACAAATCTTTAGAAGAAAATAAAATGACCTGAGGCAGGGAAGATGGACAGTTAAATTATTTGCTGTTGCAGTCATGCAGAGCAGAGTTTTGATCCCCATAACCCACAAGAAATGGTAGTGGCCATGGTGGTCCACCTAGAAGTCCACCTTCATAAGATAGCTAACCATATCAAGAGCTCTGGGTTTGAAAGACCCTGCCTCGATGAATAAAGTGGAAGAGGGATCCAGAATGATTACCAACTTTGATTTCAGACCTCTATATATCCCCTATGTAATCCCAAGTGTACACACACAAATGAAAAGGGCATGGCCCTGGCTGGGCATGGTGATGCGTTCCTATGAATATCCTAGCACATAGGAGGGTAAAGCAGAAGGGACAGAATTTGAGGCCAGCCAAGACTATGTAGCAAGACTGGGGGAAAAGGGAGCAGACATGTAGCTAAATTGTTACAATACTTGCCTAACATATATGAAAGCCCAGGTTCAATCCATAGCACTGCAAAAACGGCATGATTCCACGTATCTATAATCCCAGTACTGGGGGGGGGGGGGGAGAAGAGAATCAGGAGTTCAAGGCTGGCCCTGGCTACATAGTGAGTTCAAGGCCAATCTGGTCTATAGAAACTTTCAAAAACAAGAAAGAAAAGGAAAAGTAGAGACAGTCATAGTGGCTCATACCTATAATGCTTGCATTTGGGAAGCTGAAACAAGTGCAGTGAGGCCAACTTGGGCTAACAGTTTCATGCTAACCAGAGGTACTGTATTAGCTGGTTTTCTCACCAGTGTGACAAAAAGCAAGGGTTTTCTTTTTTGTTTGTTTTGTTTTTCGAGACTTGTTTCTCCGTGTAGTTTTGGTGCCTGTCCTGCATCTCGCACTGTAGATTAGGCTGGCCTTGAACTCACACAGATTTGCCTGGCTCTACTTCCTGACTGCTGAGATTAAAGGCATGTGTCATGGCCAGGATTTACTTTGTTCATGGTTTGAAGGGAGTCTGTCATGGCATAAAGAGACATGGGGAGCTATGGCAGTGGAAACTGGAGGTGAGTGATCACTTTGGGTCTGCAGATGGGGAACAAGTGAATGCTCATGCTGTTCACTTTCTCTCCTTTCCTTGAATTCAGTCAGAGATTATATATTGTTCATGGGCTAGTGTCACCCACATTCGGCTTAGGCCAAACATTTCTGGAAACTGCACCACAGCCATCCTCAAAAGTGTATGTCTTAGGTAACAACAAATCCAGTCAAACCTAAAATGAAGATCAACCATCACAGCTACATATCAAGATCCTGCCTCAGAAAAATTGCATCTATTGTACCACCACTTACCAAGGACAGGAAGATTTCAGAATGTTAACATAAAGGCATGCTGGCTACTTGAGACTGTTTTCAAACATGGGGGCTCTTTTGCCTGGGGAGACATGAACAAACGTCTGCACTGATGACAGCCAAATCTGTCAAGTTGATCAGGGTTACTTACAGGAAATGAGTGACCTAAAAGCCATTGCATCACAAGAAAAGGCCCCCAACCGCTGTCCCAGCACAGGTGATGACTCATCAAAGTTGCATAGAAGAGTCTTCTCTCTAACCAATTGTTTAGTGCTTACAGAACCTTGGGGCAGGGGGGGCCATATGAATCTTGTAACATTCTATTATTTACTGCGTGTGTGTATATTCTCATCTATGTAGGTTGTTGCATGAGTGTACATGTGTGCAGAGACTAAGACATCAACCTTGGACACCATTCCTCAGGTCTCTTCACTGAACCCTGGAGCTCACTGACTAGGCTGGACTGGCTGGCCTGGGGAACCTTCTGTGCCTGCCTCCCCAGACCTGGAATTATGAGTGTACTCCACCACATGCAAATGTTTATAGGGATGCTAGGGACCTAACTCAGCTCCCCCTGAGCAGTGAAGTTCCCTGACCCCAATCTTGTAACTGTCTGAGCTTCCCGAGCCTTGTAAATTTTCTTAGCTTTCTGGATCCTACAAGCCTCCAGGAGGGATTGTTTCAATCCTGAGGAAAGAGCTATATAACAGTGGTTTACTTGTAATCCTAGCACTTAAGGAGGCAGGAGGATTACCTCAAATGGAAGCCGGCCTTGGTTACACACTGAATACTAGCCAGCTGTGACCACCATGTGAGAACCTGTTAAAATAATAATAATAATAATAATAATAATAATAATAATAATAGTAGTAGTAGTAGTAGTAGCAGTAGTAGTAGTAGTAGTAATCATTCTTTTTTCCATTTTCTTTGTTAAAAAATTTTCTACTCCACATATCACCCACAGATCTCACCTCCTCCCTACTCCCACCCTCCAGCCCTCTTTCCCAAGCTACCCCACATTCCCACATCTCCCAAATCAAGGTCTCCCATGGGGAGTCAGCAGAGCCTGGCACACTGAGCCTAGGCAGGTCCAAGTCCCTCCCCATTGCACCAAGGCTGTGCACCGGATTCCCAGAAGCCTGCCCATGCACCAGGGACAGATACTGATCCCCCTGCCTGGGTGCTCCCCAAACAGTTCAAGCCAAACCACTGTCTTCCATATCCAGAAGGCCTAGTCCAGTCCCATGGGGGCTCCACAGCCACCAGTCCACAGTTCATGGGCTTCCACTAGTGTGGCCAGTCATCTCTGCACATCTTCCCATCATGATCTCAATGTCCCTCGCCTGCAGTATCTCTCCTCTCTCTCATCAATTGGATTCCCGAAGCTCAACCTGATACCTGACTCTGGATCTCTGATCTACCTCCATCTGTCACTGGACAAAGGCTCTATGATGACAACTAGGTTATTTGCTAGGCTGGTCACCAGAGTAGACCAGTCCAGGCACCCTCTGGACCACTGCCAGCAGACTAAGGTGGGGTCATTCTTGTGGATTCCTGAGAGCCTCCCCAGCACCCTGCCTCTTCCTGTTCCCATAATGTCCTCATCTATCATGGTATATCCCTCCCTGACCTCCCACTCTGACCCTGTTCCAGTTGACCCTCCCATTTCCCTATGTTCTCATCCCCCACTCCTCGCCCTCTGTCACCCCCCACACACCTAGTCCGCTCATGTAGATCTCATCTACTTCTCCTTTACAGGGTCATCCATGTGTCCCTCCTAGGGTCTTTCCCTGTTAGCTAGCCTCTCTGGAGCTGTGGGTTGCAGTTTGTGTTAGTAAACTGCAAAAACTCTGGGTTTGGTGTCCCGGGTTTCAGCACCAAAATGTTAGTAAATTGCACATTTTACAGCTCTGTGGGTTTGGTGTCCTGGGTTTCGGCACCAAAATGTTAGTAAATTGATGGCTGAAACTGCAAGGAGACAGTTCATCCCTGGAGGGCGAGGTATCCCTGACACCTCGAGCTGCTCAGAACAGGAGCTCTGCCTTGAAAGTGTCCCGGACACCTAGAGATGTTTAGCACAGCTCTGACAGCTGGGACTGCAAAGAAACAGCCCAACCCTGGAAGGAAATTTACCATAGTGGTCAAAACACAAGCTCTTCCAGCCCATACCACAAATCAGCAGGCTGAATTGATATTTCTAACCCATGCTTGTCAATTAGCAAAGGGACAACCCCCAAAACTATATACAGACCACCAGCCTGCCTCTGGTCTCAAAATAATGAGACCTCATCAGCCTATTAAGCAAGACTCATGCCCCACCATATCAGGTCATGGCCTACCTCTTCTACTTCTTCCCACTCACTCATCTTGCTATCAAACTCTACATTTGGAGATTTAGGATTCAGGAGACATATGCCCAGAAGTTCAACCACACCACTCATGTGGTAGGGTCTGGAGACTGCTGGAAACATAATGCATGTACAGGAAAACACTCTGCCTGTTATGAAGAATGGGGAATATTTTACATTATGATTAAGGACCCATGGCACTCCAGCTGGAAAATGGGAGTCATTGGGAAGCTTTACTATAGCATCTATCAAATCTGCCCACCAGATATGCTCAAAATATAAAGGGCACACATTCCACTCTCTCAGTGCCTAGGAATGGAGAGAGTAGAAGTGGTCCCAGCTCCTCAAAGGCTTTTCTATCCTTAATGTCACTTTTTAAAAATCCCATCTCCTTGTCACATCTCTTGTTTCAGACCCTAACTACTGCATATCAGCTATTGAATGATGCTTAGGATGACCATTTTGGAGAATGCTGGTTATGTGTCCCTCCAGGGTCAAAACACAAAACACAAAACAGCTCACCTGCTGTTTGTGACCTCACCCATTGTCCTTTTAGATTCTCTCACCTTACAGACTGCTTTAACTCCTTGGGAATACACTTTGTGGGTACTTTGGATTCTGCAGACTGCAATAATACCATTACCCTTGGTACTAACACTCAGCCCCTATGTTCAAGCATTCACAATGCCTCTATTCTCTGTGGTACTCAGGTTTATCACTGCTTACTTGCTATCTGGGACTTGTCCCCTGGTATTCCTGTTTTCCTAAATTAGGGGTGGTACCTGATGAAGAACCCTTGCTAATTCCCATCACCAAGTTCATAGCAGCAAGGCATGACAAACGCGCCATCCAAATAATACCCTTTCTAGAAGCTCCGGGTATAACTGCGGGTATCACCATGGGAATAGCAGGACTGACTACTTCCCTAGGTATTTACCATCAGCTTTCTTCACAATTCACCCAGGATTTTCAACAAGTATCTCTGACCGTCCTTACTCTTCAGGAACAAATAGACTCACTGGCCACTGTAGCATTACAAAATTGGAGAGGATTAGGTTTATTAACAGCAGAAAGAGGTGGTCTTTGTCTCTTTCTTGGGGAATAATGTTGCTTTTACGTCAATCAATCAGGGATAGTGAAAGATAAGATCTAACAACTCCAGATGGATCTTCAAACCCAGAAACAGTTTGATGCCCCCAGACAGTGGAACACATAAGATATGGAAATGGATGCTACCTTTCTTATCCTCTCTTTTCGTCCCTTTCCTAGCTCTTCTAATTGCACCCTGCCTCATGAACTTCTTTGCTAGTTTTCTTCAGCAACAGATCCAAAATATTTCTTTTTTTAATGATTTTTTAAAGATTTATTTATTTATTATGTATACAGAATTCTGCCTGCATGTATGTCTGCAGACCAGAAGAGGGCACCAGATCTCACTACAAGGGTTTTGAGCCACCATGCGGTTGCTGGGTATTGAATTTGGGACCTTTGGAAGAGCAGTCAGTACTCTTAACTGCTGAGCCATCTCTCCAGCTCAGTCCAAAATATTTGTAACCAAACTCTGAACCAGTTAATATTACAGGATTACCAGCCCCTATCAACAAAGCCAGAGATCTGCAGGACCTGGTTACATCCTGAGGAAGATCAAGATTGTCCCAAGAACCTCAACACTCTAATCCAACAGGAATTAGTCTAATGATAACTTTACCTCCTTTCCAACCCCCAGCTGCTCATTACCCTTCTCAAACCTCAGCTGCTTATTACCCTTTCCAACCCCCAGCTGCTTTTTACTAAACAAAAAAGGGGGAAATGTAGGGAAAGGAGGATGGCTAAAGAAATCCACCCTGACCCTGGAGCCCAGAAATGGCTATCCCTTCCCTCGCATCTAGTATCCACGTATGAGTGAGTATATACTGTGTTTGTCCTTCTGAGTCTGGGTTACCTCACTCAAAATGACATTTTCTAGATCCATCCATTTGCCTGCAAATTTCATGATATCATTGTTTTTTACTGCTGAGTAGTACTCCATTGTGTATATGTACCACATTTTCTTTATCCATTCTTCAGTTGAAGGGCATCTAGGTTGTTTCCAGGTTCTGGCTATTACAAATAATGCTGATATGAACATAGCTGAGCATGTGTCCTTGTGGTATGATTGAGCATTCCTTGGCTATATGCCCAGGAGTG
Source organism: Onychomys torridus (assembly GCF_903995425.1). Taxonomy (NCBI): domain Eukaryota; kingdom Metazoa; phylum Chordata; class Mammalia; order Rodentia; family Cricetidae; genus Onychomys; species Onychomys torridus. The sequence goes on along the minus strand of NC_050466.1, from coordinate 64,299,598 downwards.
GTATAGCTGGATCTTGAGGAAGACTTATAATAATAATAATAATAATAATAATAATAATAATAATAATAAAAAAAATGGTAGTAATCATGTTCTTTTAAAAAAATCATTTCAAAGGCTGGAGAAATGGCTTCTCATGTCATGAAAAGTTAACAGGCTGGTGAGATGTCTCATTGGGCAAAGTGCAAGCCCCATGACCCGAGTTCAATTCTCAGAACCCACATAAAGAAGAGAGGAATAGCTGGGCTGTGGTGGCACACGCCTTTAATCCCAGCACTCGGGAGGCAGAGCCAGGCAGATCTCTGTGAGTTCGAGGCCAGCCTGGTCTCCAAAGTGAGTTCCAGGAAAGGCATAAAGCTACACAGAGAAACCCTGTCTCGGGGGGAAAAAAAAAAGAGAGAGGACCAATCCACATTTTAGTTTGCTTTACACATGCACCGTAACACACTTGCCAAAACACATCACACATACACATACAACAATAAATAATTTAATTCATTTTTTTGAGACAGGATTTCTCTATGTAGGCTGGCTTTCCTGGAACTCTCTATATAGACCAGGCTGGTCTCAAACTCAAAGAGGTCTGTGGTGGTACTGTGTTCCCCACAATATTGTGCACCCTAATAAATTTATCTGGGGTCAGAGAACAGACAGCCACTAGAACAAAGCCAAAAATGGTGGCTAGAAAATGGGTCAGAGCAAGCCATAGCAGAAGTTGGGCAGTGGTGGTGGTGGTGGTGGTGGTGGTGGTGGTGGTGGTGGTGATGCACACCTTTAATCCCAGCACTTGGGAGGCAGAGCTAGCCGGATCTCTGAGTTCAAGGCCACTTTAGAAACAGTTAGGCATGGTGACACACGCCTTTAATCCCAGAAACCCAGCCTTTAATCCCAGGGAGTGACAGCAGAAAGGAGAAAGATATATAAGGCATGAAGACCAGGAGCTAGAAGCATTTGGCTGGTTAAGCATTCAGGCTTTGGAGCAGCACAGTTCAGCTGAGATTCATGTAGATGAGGACTCAGAAGCTTCCAGCCTGAGGAAACAAAACCAGCTGAGGACAGGATCACCTGAGTAACTAACTAGCAAGGTGAGGTAGCTGTGGCTTGTTCTGCTTCTCTGATCTTCCAGCTTTTACCCCAATAACTGGCCTCAGGTTTGTTCTTATTAATAGGTACCTTTAAGGTTCCTGCTATAGAGGTCTTCCTACCTCTGCCTCCTGAGTGCTGAGATTAAAGGCGTGTGCTAATATGCCCAGCTCAATAATAAATTTAAAAAGAAAAATTAACAGTATTTATTGCCAATAATATACTTATAAGTCTCTCTCTCTCTCTCTCTGTGTGTGTGTGTGTGTGCTCGCGCACAAGTGCGCGTGTATTTGACAAGTTCTCATTTAGTACAGATGGATTTTTAACTCTCTGTGTATGTCAGTAGCACTGAACTCTTGGTCCTCCTATTCCTGCCTCCCAAGACCTGGAGAACCACCACACTTGGCTTAATTTGCATTTTCAAGTAAATTTACAGTTTGAAAACTTATATCTACCACCATTGACAAAACCAAAAGCTTTTTTTATGAATTTGGTAGGAGTTTGTAGACCAGATGAATGACCTGTTAAGACTATTCACTTCTGTCACTGAAGCCCCAAAATACAACACAGGTTAGATGTGACTATAGGTTTAGAGAGATGGCTCAGCAGTTAAGAGCACTGGCTGCTCTTCCAGAGGACCAGGGTTCAATTCCCAGCATCCACATGGTAGCTCACAACTGTCTATAACTCCAGTTTCAGGTGATCTGACACCCTTTTCTGGTCTCCACAGGCACTACATACATGAGGTGCATAACTTAGTCAGTGTTCTATTGCAGTGAAGAAACACCATGACAACCCTTATAAAGGAAAGCATATAACTGGGGCTGGCTTACAGGGGTGGGGGTGGCACACAGGCAGACATGGTGCTGGAAAAGTAGCTGAGGGTTCTATATCCAGAACTGCAGGCAACAGGAAGAGTGTGAGACACTGAGCCTGGCTCAAGCATCTGAGACCTCAAAGCCCATCCCCAGTGACACACTTCCTTCAACAAGGGCCTACTCCAACTAGGCCACATTCTCCTAATCCTTCTAAGTAATGCCACTCCCTGATGAATAAGCATTCAAATATATAAGCCTATGGGGACCATAGTGCACAAACATACATGCAGGCAAATCTCCATACAGATAAAAACAAAAATAGTTGTTTAAAAATGTGGCCATATTCTAGGAAAATTGTACTAACAGAAATAGTAAGCTATATCTGATCTGTTGACCATCATTTGCTGACCACTGTTATAAAAGGATTCTGATACCAGAAGATTGGGTAACTGGTGTTAAATGGCATAATGAATTTTAAGAAACCAATCAACTATAAGTTAAATATTTTAGGAAATTGATATAACGAAACAAGCACAGGAAACTGTTGGTTGTAATTTCTTTTTATACAATATTTATTTTTATTTGTGTGTGTGTGTGTGTGTGTGTGTGTGTGTGTGTGTGTGTGTGTGCGCGCGCGCTCACCATTCAGGTCCTGGAGAGATGGCTCAGTAGTTAAGAGTACTTAATGTGAAATATGTATGCAGTGCCTGCAGAGGGTGGAGGATATCCTGAAATTAAGAGTTTCAGGCAGTTTTGAGTCAACAGATGTGGGTGCTGGGAACTGAACTGAAGTCCTCTAGAAGAGCTACAAGCACACTTAACAAATGAACCATCTCTCCATTGTATGGAGGCCATTTCGTGAAGCCTGCTTGCTTGCTTCCTTCCTCCCTCCCTTCCCTTACGTGTATGGATGTCTGTGTGTGAGGGTTTTCTGGTGTGAGTGTGATACCCACTTTGTTTTCCAAGCACTCTAGGATAAAGGGTGGTCCTTTATCCATCATTGCACAGCAAGAACTCTTAACTACTGAGCCATCTCTCCAGCACCGGAATGGCATTTTTCAAAATCCCTAATTCATGGGTGGTATTCTCAGGTGGTACTTATTGATGTTTTGCATAATGTTATAAAAATATCAATTTTAGTCTGGCATAGTGGTTATTGCCTTTAATCACAACACTCAGGTGGATCTCTGAGTTTGAGGCCAGCCTGGTCTATGTAATGAGTTCCAGTCCAGCCAAGGTCACATAGTGGGAACTTTTCTTTTTTTTTTTTTAAAGGCTATTCTAGGAGCTGAAGATATGACTTAGGGGTTAAGAATACTTGCTGCCCTTGCACAGGGCCTGAGTGCGTTCTCACCATCTGTATAATGGCTCAAAACCATCCGTAATTCCAGTTCCAGGGCTCTAAGGCCCTCTTTAGGCACCGATTTTAAATTAGTATTTAATTTAAATATAATTGTAATTAATATACAGTAGGATTTGAGGGTGAGAGATTTAAAAACATTGTAAAACGTTCTAATATGGAAGTACTAATTTATAAGACCACTCGAAAGAAATGTGCAGAACTGACAGGTAGCTCAGGGTTCAAACACATGCTTAGCACGTGTGAAGCCCTGAGTTCTGCCCGTACTCAGTGCCACAGAGAGAAAAGTATAAACGTACCGAGAGGGAGTCAACTCCAGATATTAAGCTGCAACAGAAGACACAGTACTAAAAATATGTGCTCAACTGGTAGAAAAGAGCTCAGAACTAAGTCCACAGCTCAGAATTTGATGTGGGAGTTTTTTAAAAATGGCTTCATATATCTTTGGGGAGCCTCTAATCTCAGCACTTGGGAGTTACAGACAGGATGATAAACATTTTGAGGCCAGTTTGAACTTTATGACACCCTATCTCAAGAAAACTACTACTACTAGTAGTAGTAGTAGTAATAATAATAATAGTAACAGAGGAAAATCCTATTGGTGAGAATATTCCATCACCAAAGATGAATTGGATCTGTATCTCACTTCATATACAGAGAACATGCTTAAGAGAAACTGGACATGGTGGTATAGTTAAGGTGGAACAAGAATGAGACATTCAAAGCTATCCTGAACTACATATGGAGCCTGATATTGAGCTTGAGCCTGGGATGTATGAATACATATATGTCTCAAAAGCAAAGAAAGTGAAGATAAATCTGTAAACACAAAGGAAAAGGAAAATACAGAGTACAGTGGGGGGTAGGGAATAAAATTTTGTTTCTCTTTTTATTTTTTTGGAGCTGAGGACCAAACTCAGGGCCTTGCTCTACCACTGAGCTAAATCCCCAACCCTGGTTTCTCTTTTTAGAAAGCAAGTTTTTATTTCTTGAGACTACAATGGCATCAGTTCCCCTTTCCCTTTTCTGGCTCCAAACCTCCCATGTGTCCCCCTAGTTGTTTTTTTTTACCAAACTTGTGGCCTTTTTTCTTTGCTGTTCTAAATACAGAAATACAACCTGCTCAGTCTGTATAATGTTACTCATATGTATGTGTCTATTTTCAGGGCTGACCGTGTGGTATTGGATAACCAGTTGGTGTGCTCTTCCCTTTAATCTCAATACCAACCATAGAAGACCTGGAGGTCTGTACAGACAGGCAGTGACGAGGAGGTCATGTGGCTGGGTTTACAACCAATGAGAAGGCAGAACAGAAAGTCTATATAAAAGACAGGACACAGGAATTAGGTCTCTTGCGGAGAGGAAAGACAGAGCAGCAGTGAAGGGTAAGGTTTTCCGCTCTTGCTCTGACCTCTTGGCTTTGAACTCTGCAATTTATTTATTTAACAAGACGGTTACATCTACATGAAAGAGAAATACAGAAGGCACGAGGGTAAAATAACAGTAAGAATGTCTATAAAAGTCATAAGGAATCACACTATTAACTATTTCCCAAAAAAACCCTGTAATACCCATAAATTTGTGTATAAGTATACATAGTTTAAATGAAACTCTCTCACCTTGGCTGACAATGCTTCCCAAAAGAACCACAGATCGTTTAACAAAAACCCTGACACCAGGTATAAGAAGCCCTCTTCTGAGTTGTTGACTAGGGCTGTCCAAGAGATTCCTGAGACATACGTCCTGTTGCAGTTGGCCTTGGTTGCCCTCCGGAGATGGAAGGTTGTGGGAGCCTGTTTTCAGGTTCCTCATGGCTTTACCCAGAGGGGCAGGGGTTTTATCCTGGAGAGAAAAGGAAAACCGGACTGGAAGGATGTCCGATGCTGCAGCAGCACAAAATTGTCTTCTGTCAAAATTTTCTATCCTTTAGCCTTTCTCAGTTTCTATCTGTGAAATATAAGTATAAGGCATAGTGTAGTAATATAGTGTAGGAAAAACGTAGAAATGTAAGATTGTGTAGAAAAATTTTAAGATAACTAAAAGCAACTAGACAGAAAAACTCTTCAATTTTCTAACTTTGGGGGCTATGAACGCAAACTGGGGGAAAAATCTTTCTTTGAGCTTTATGGGTATTAAAAAGCTCTTCTTTGAGCTTATAGGGAAGAAAAAGTTTCCTATGGAAGCTTTTGGCCTGGGGACAGCTGAAATACTAAGTCCAAGCAGCAGGAGAAAGTGATTTCTCCCTGAGGCAAAAATGCAGGTGTAAGAAGCCAAAAAGGTTAAAGTTCAGAAGTTTTGGGAAAAGTTGGTCTTTCTCTTTTTGGGGAAAAAAAATCTTTTTCTTAAACCAAAAAGCTTTTTTTTTTAAAAAAAATTTTGGGGAAAAAAATCTCTCTAGCCGGGCGGTGGTGGCACAAGACTTTAATCCCAGCACTCGGGAGGCAGAGCCAGGAGGATCTCTGTGAGTTTGAGGCCAGCCTGGTCTACAGAGCAAGATCCAGAAAAAGGTGAAAAACTACACAGAGAAACTCTGTCTCGAAAAACAAAAACAAAAACAAAACAAAACAAAAAACTCTCTAAAAAGCCTTAAAACTCTCTTAAAAAACTTAAGCCCTCCACTCCGGAACTCCCATCTGGACCAGAGGTGAGTGCCTGGGTTATAGTCAGAGAGGCAACTGCGCCTGGGTCCCACAGCTGGACACAGACCACTCCAGAAGGACCTGACCAACTTGGCCCCAGTTTCCTGCCAATCGGCGGGCCCTGCGAGAAGGTTCCCCCTTTCTAAGACTGCAGGCAGACCCTGCAGTCTCCACACCCTGCCCCCACACCCATCTGCTGGAGACCCCAGCCACTTCCTGAGAATCAGAGACCAGCCCCAAGCTTCCATCCTGCCCTGGAACTCCCATCTGGACCAGAGACCAGAGAAACTCCCATCTGGACAAGAGGAGCTCCCATCTGGACAAGATAAGGAGACCCCAGGGTCTTCCCAAGACTCAGAGTCCAGCCCCCCAGCTCCTATCCGGCCAGCACTCTCATCTGGACCAGTGCTCCCATCTGGCCCAGAGCTTCCATCTGGACCAGAGAGAGGCTCCCTAAATCTGTCAACTCTCTCTGGACCAAGTACACTGATAAGACCAAGAACGAACACAAGAGGAGATGGGCAGACGTCAAGGCAAAAGTACGTACAACAAAATAAAGAGCAATACATCACCAGAACCTAGCCCTTCTCTAACAGCTAGACCTGAACATCACGGAATGGAAGAAGAAGAAGAAGAAAACAACCTTATAAGTAACATCATGAAGAGGCTAGATCCTTATATAGAAGAAATCAAAAATAAAGTAGAGGAACAGACAAACAAAAAATGGGAAGAACGCTATAAAAAACTAGAGGAAAGGACAATTAAAGCAGAAGAAAACAATAAATCCTTGGATGAAAATCATGAAAAAGCAAGGGAGACAATCCAAGACCTGAAGAGGGAAATAGAAAAAATGAAGAAGACACTAGCAGAAGGAATGGTGGAAATAGAAAATCTGAGTAAACAAACAGGAACTTCAGATACAAGTATAACCAACAGAATGCAAGAGATGGAAGAGAGGATCTCTGGTGTTGAAGATACAGCAGAAGAAATAGATTCATCAGTCAAAGAAAACACTAAAATCAACAAAGTCATGACCCAAAATGTCCAAGAAATTTGGGACACCATGAAAAGACCAAACCTACGAATAATAGGGATAGAGGAAGGAGAAGAATACCAACTCAAAGGCACAGAAAATATATTTAACAAGATCATAGAAGAAAACTTTCCCAACTTAAAGAAGGAAATGCCTATGAAGATACAAGAAGCCTATAGAACACCAAACAGACTAGACCCCCCAAAAAAGTCCCCTCGCCACATAGTAATTAAACAACTAAACGTACAGAATAAAGAAAGAATATTAAGGGCAGCAAAGGAAAAAGGCCAAGTGACTTATAAAGGCAAACCAATCAGAATAACATCCGATTTCTCGATGGAGACTTTGAAAGCCAGAAGGACCTGGACAGATGTAATGCAGACACTAAGAGACCATGGATGCCAGCCTAGACTAATATACCCAGCAAAACTTTCAATCATCATAGATGGAGTGAACAAGACCTTCCAAGACAAAACCAGATTTAAACAATACTTACCCACAAACACAGCCCTACAGAAGGCACAAGAAGGAAAATTCCAACCTAAGGAAGGCAGATACACCCATGAAAACACAGGCAATAGATAACACCACAGCAGTAAACCCCAAAGAAGAGAAGTACACACACACTACCACCAAAAAATAAAAATAACAACAGGAACGAACAATCACTGGTCATTAATATCCCTTAATATCTATGAACTTAATTCACCTATAAAAAGACACAGACTAACAGAATGGATACAAAAACAGGACCCATCTTTCTGCTGCATACAATAAACACACCTCAAATTCACAGATAGACACCTCCTAAGAATAAAAGGCTGGGAAAAGACTTTCCAATCTAATGGTCTTAAGAAGCAAGCTGGTGTAGCCATCCTGATATCCAGCAAAATAGACTTCAAACTAAAATCAATCAAAAGAGATGATGAAGGACATTACATACTCATCGCAGGAAAGATCCACCAAGATGAAGTTTCAATTCTGAACATTTATGCCCCAAACACAAGGACACCCACATATGTAAAAGAAACATTAATAAAGCTTAAATCACATATAAAACCCCACACATTAATAGTGGGAGACTTCAACACCCCATTTTCACCTCTGGACAGATCGGCCAAATTGAAACTTAACAGAGACATAATGGACTTAACTGATGTTATGGCTCAAATGGACTTAATCGATATCTACAGAACATTCCACCCAAACAAAAAAGAATATACCTTCTTCTCAGCACCCCATGGAACCTTCTCTAAAATCGACCACATACTTGGCCACAAAGCAAATCTCAACAGATACAAAACAATTGGAATAACCTCCTGTGTTCTATCAGACCACCATGGTTTAAAGTTAGATTTCAACAACAGAAAAAACTACAGAAATCCTACAATCTCATGGAAACTGAATAATGCTCAACTGAATCAATGGGTTAAGAAAGAAATAAAGAAAGAAATTAAAGACTTCCTAGAGATCAATGAAAATGAATACACCACATACCCAAACTTATGGGATACTATGAAAGCAGTGCTAAGAGGGAAATTCATAGCACTGAATGCCCACATAAAGAAGCTGGAGAAATCTCACGCTAGTGACTTGACAGCACACCTGAAAGCCCTTGAACAGGAAGAAGCAAAGTCTCCCAGGAGGAACAGACGCCAGGAAATTATCAAATTGAGAGCTGAAATCAATAAAATAGAAATAAAGAGAACAAAACAAAGGATTAATGAAACAAAGAATTGGTTCTTTGAGATCAACAAGATAGACAAGCCCTTATCCAAAGAACCAAAAGACAGAGAGAGAGCATCCAAATTAACAAAATCAGAAATGAAAAGGGGGACATAAAAACAATGAGGAAATCCAGAGAATCATCAGGTCATACTTCAAAAACCTCTACTCCACAAAACTGGAAAATCTAAAAGAAATGGATAATTTTCTGGATAGGTACCACATACCTAAGTTAAATCAAGACCAGATAAACCATTTAAATAGTCCAATAACCCCTAAGGAAATAGAATCAGTCATTAAAAGTCTCCCAACCAAAAAAAGCCCTGGACCTGATGGTTTCACTGCAGAATTCTACCAGATCTTCAAAGAAGACTTAATACCAATACTCTTTAAATTGTTCCACACAATAGAAGGAGAAGGTATATTACCAAACTCCTTCTATGAGGCTCCAATTACCCTGATTCCTAAACCAAACAAAGATGCAACAAAGAAAGAGAAGTACAGACCGATCTCCCTCATGAACATTGATGCAAAAATACTCAATAAAATTCTGGCAAACAGACTCCAAGAACACATCAAAACAATTATCCACCATGATCAAGTAGGCTTCATCCCAGGGATGCAAGGGTGGTTCAACATGGGAAAGTCCATCAATGTAATACACCATATAAACAAACTCAAAGAAAAAAAACCACATGATCATCTCACTAGATGCAGAAAAGGCATTTGACAAAATCCAACACCCCTTCATGATAAAGGTCTTGGAGCGATCAGGAATACAGGGAATATACCTAAACATAATAAAGGCAATCTACAGCAAGCCAACAGCCAACATCAAATTAAATGGAGAGAAACTCAAAGCAATACCACTAAAATCAGGAACAAGGCAAGGCTGTCCCCTCTCCCCCTACTTATTCAATAAGAGTACTTGAAGTTCTAGCCAGAGCTATTAAGACAAAATAAAGAGATTAAGGGGATACAAATTGGAAAGGAAGAAGTCAAGCTCTCCCTATTTGCAGATGACATGTTAGTATACATGAGTGACCCCAAAAATTCAACCAAGGAACGGATACAGCTAATAAAAACCTTCAGCAACATTGCAGGATACAAGATCAACTCAAAAAAATCAGTAGCTCTTCTATATACAGTAGACAAACAGGCTGAGAAGGAAATCAGACATACATCACCCTTTACAATAGCCACAAATGATATAAAACATCTTGGGGTTACGTTAACTAAGCATGTGAAGGACCTATATGACAAGAACTTTAAGTCCCTGAAAAAAGAAATTTAAGAAGATGTCAGAAAATGGAAAGATCTCCCATGCTCATGGATAGGCAGGATTAACAAAGTAAAAATGTCGATCTTACCAAAAGCAATCTACAGATTCAACGCAATCCCCATCAAATTACCAACACAATTCTTCACAGATCTGGAAAGAATAATACTCAACTTCATATGGAAAAACAAAAAACCCAGGATAGCCAAAAGAATCCTGTACAATAAAACAACCTCTGGAGGCATCATGATCCCCGACCTCAAGCTCTACTATAGAACTACTGTAATAAAAACAGCTTGGTACTGGCATAAAAACTGACATGTGGACTAACGGAATCAAATTGAAGACCCTGACATTAACCCACACACCTATGAACATATAATTTTTGACAAAGAAGCCAAAAATGTACAATGGAAAAAAAGAAAGCATCTTCAACAAATGGTGCTGGCATAACTGGATGTCAATGTGTAGAAGGCTGCAAATAGATCCATACCTGTCACCATGCACAAAACTTAAATTTAAGTGGATCAAAAACCTCAACATAAATCCAGCTACTCTGAACCTGATAGTAGAGAAAGTAGGAAGTACTCTTGAACGCACTGGCACCGGAGATCACTTTCTAAATATAACACCAGTAGCACAGACACTGAGAGAAACAATCAATCAATGGGATCTGTTGAAACTGAGAAGCTTTTGTAGAGCAAAGGACACGGTCAACAAGACAAAGCGACAGTCTACAGAATGGGAAAAGCTCTTCACAAACCCCACATCTGACAGAAGGCTGATATCCAGAATATATAAAGAACTCAAGAAATTAGACATCAAAATGCCCAACAGTCCAATTAAGAAATGGGCTATAGAACTAAACAGAGAATTCTCCACAGAAGAATTGCTCAACATCCCTAATTATCTGGGAAATGCAAATCAAAATGACTCTGAGATACCACCTTACACCTGTCAGAATGGCTAAGATCAAAAACACAGAAGACAGCTTATGCTGGAGAGGATGTGGAGCAAGGGGAACTCTCCTCCACCGCTGGTGGGAATGCAAGCTTGTACAGCCACTTTGGAAATCAATATGGCGCTTCCTTAGAAAATTGGGAATCCATCTCCCCCAAGACCCAGCTGTAGCACTCTTGGGCATATACCCAAGGAATGCTCAATCATACCACAAGGGCATTTGCTCAGCTATGTTCGTATCAGCATTATTTGTAATAGCCAGAACCTGGAAACATCCTAGATGCCCTTCAACTGAAGAATGGATAAAGAAAATATGGTACATATGCACAATGGAGTACTACTCAGCAGAGAAAAACAATGACATCATGAGGTTTGCAGGCAAATGGATGGATCTAGAAAAAATCATCCTGAGTGAGGTAACCTAGACTCAGAAGGACAAACATGGTATGTACTCACTCATAGGAGGATACTAGATGTAAAACAAAGATGACTAGACCGCTACACAACTCAAGGGAGGCTACCTAGAAAACGGGACCCTAGGAAAGACCCAAGGATCACCCAATGACAGAGAAATGGATGAGATCTACATGAACAACCTGGACGACAGTGTGAGTAATGAAGGGCAAGATTTGAGGGAAAGAAAGCTTAGGGGAGCAGGAGATCCCAGCTGGATCAAGAACAGAAAGGGAGAATGAGGAATAACAGACCATGATAAATGAAGACCACATGAGAACAGGAATAGGCAGAGTGCTCGAGAGGTCCCCAGAAATCCACCATGATATATCCTCTGTAGTCTGCTGGCAATGGTTGAGAGAAAGCCTGATATGACCTAGTCTGGTGATCAGATGGTTAAACACCCTAACAGTCATGCTGGAACAATCATCCAATAACTGATGGAAATGGATGCAGAGATCCTCAGCCAGGCCCCAGGTGGAGCTCCAGGTGTCCAACTGTGGAGAAAGAGGAGGGTCTGCAAGAGCGTGAATTGTTGAATCCAAGATTGCAAAAAGCACAGGGACAAATAGCTAAATGAATGGAAGCACATGAATTATTAACCAAAGGCTGTGGAGCCCCCAGCTGGAGCAGGCCCTCTGGATAAGTGAGACAATTGAATAGCTTGATCTGCTTGGAAGGCACCCAGTCTGTGGGACCAGGGTCGGTCCTTAGTGCATGAGCTGGCTATTTGAAACAATGGGCTTACACAGGGACACTTTGCTCAGTCTGGAAGGAGGTGACAGGACCTGCCTGTACTGAATCTACCAGGTTTAAATGAATCCCCAGGGTGCCTTGATCCTGGAGGACATGGGAATGGAGGGGAGGGACTAGGGGGGAGGTGGGGGTGGGGGCGGGAGGGGGGAGGACAGGGGAACCCATGGCTGATGTATAAAATTTAAAACACATAATAATAAAGAAAAAAATACAAATAGAAAACAAAAGATAAGATATACTCGGAAAGAACCTGCAAAAAAAAAACCTTAAAAACTAAAGCCTTTAACTTTCTCAGAAGGAGGAGATTAGAATCACCTGGAGATATTAGTGTGAGGATTACCTGTGAGTCACTTTAAGACAAAGACCTCTTGATTAAAATGGGGCAGGAAAATAGTAAGTAAGTCTTTAAGAGTCACTTGTAGAAAGATTAAAAAACAAAGGCGTTAAGGTGGAACTACAACAAGTACAGAGGTTCTTAAAGTTTGTAGAGGAATTGTGTCCCTGGTTTTCGGATTATGAGAAGCTGAATGAGGATTCCTGGGAGAGAATTGGAGTTGAAATGCAAAAATATTATGAAAAACATGGGCCAGAAAAGATTCCTGTGGAAGTCCTTGGCCTGTGGGCATTGATCCAGGATAATTTAGATCCTAACTCTGAAAAGCAGGAGGGATCATTCCCTAAGGCAGATGAGGCGGAGACAAAACCCTCTGCTCCACCAGCAGAACCCGAAAACCCTTTTACAACACCGTTTAAACAGGGTCCGGTTTCTCTTGGCCATGAAGCTAAGTTTAAGGAACAGAAATCTTGGAATAAAATCAGGAAAGGAACTGAACAACTCGAAAAGCCTAGTAACTTCTCTTACTCAAAAACCAAACTCTCCAAGTCTCTCCTCTTCCCTCCTTAGGGGTGGAATTAGACTCACCTGGGGAGGCGGCTTTTAGAATGGAAAAAGCCACCAGTAATTGCCATAGCGCAGAGATCCTCTGAGGCAATACAGCCTTCTCTGTCAAAGCTACATCTCCTCTTCAAGATAGCCTTCGAGAAGCTGCTAATAAAGGGGAAGAAATTCAAGGCTTTCAAATGTTCCCTGTCCTGGAAGAGCAGGACCGCCAGGGTAATATCATAAGAGTGCATGTTCCCATTCCTTCCAAACAGCTTAAGGAGTTAAAAACAGCGTGTTAGTCAACGTGGCCGGAAGGTTCCTTTCACAACAGCATTGTTAGAAAGCCTGGCTGTAGAAGTTTTGCCCCCAGGCAATTGGAAACAAATGGCTTGAGCTTGTCTATCTGGCTGTGACTATCTGCTGTGGAAAAGTGAGTTCATGGAACAGTGTCAGGCCACAGCTGAAATAAATCGGGCACAACAGATCCCCATCACCTTTGATATGCTTGCTGGGACAGGTCAACAGTTACATTTTGATATAGCGGCATATGCTCAGGTTCATGCCGCTGCCAAAAGAGCTTGGAATACACTTCCGTCATCAGGAAGACAAACTGAGGATCTAAGATAAGGCAAGGACTTGATGAGTTATTTCAAGATTTTGTTTCCAGATTAATGCAAACTACTAGCAGAATAATTAACGATTCAGAAGCTGGACTTTTACTTGTAAAATGACTTACATATGAAAATGCCAATGCACCATGTCAGGCTGCGATACGCCCTTTTAGAAAAAAAGGAAGCATTTCTGACTGTATCCGACTTTGTTCTGATATAGGACCATCATCATACAATCAAGGGATAGTCATGGATGCAGCATTACAAGGAAAAATGGTTAGGGATGTTCTGTACCAGCAAAGACATCCTAATTCCAGACAAGGGAAAGATATTGGAAGTTGTTTTGGGTGTGGACAGATGGGACATTGTATTAGAAGTTGCCCTGGCAAGAGAAGGGGCTTTGGATCCAATAGAGAGTCTGGGTTATACACAAGATGTAAGAAAGGGAAACACTGGGCTAGTGAATGCACATCAAGGGCACATACCCAGAAGAGCTCATTTCAGGGAAACAGACAGAGGGGCTGCCCCAGGCCCCGACAAAATAGACCTTTGGGGTAATTCAGCAGTCAATCCTCTGGCAAAGAAATATACTCAAGACCTCTATAGGGCAACACCAGTAGTGCTGGATTAGACCTCAGTTCTTCCATCTATACAGTTTTGAGCCCTGAAATGGGAACACAAGCCCTCCCTACAGGTGTTTATGAACCTTTGTCACGGGGCTCTGTGGGGTTATTGTTGGGCACAAGTAGTACTACCATGCAAGGAATTCTAGTCGCCCCTGGAGTGATTGATGCTGACTATATGGGAGAAATAAAGGAAATGACTCATTTACCCACAAAATTTTCAATAATAAAGATTGGTCAGAGACTTGCACAGTTAATCTTACTTCCTCAATACAAACAAAAAATCCAATTAAGCCAGGCGGTGGTGGCGCACACCTTTAATCCCAGCACTCGGGAGGCAGAGGCAGGCAGATCTCTGTGAGTTCGCCTAGTCTACAGAGCGAGATCCAGGAAAGGCTCAAAGCTACACAGAGAATCTGTCTCAAAAAAGAAATCCAATTAAAAGACATAAGGGAAGAGAGGCTGGATTCGGTTCGTCAGATGCCTATTGGCTACAAGCCATAGGACCACAACGTCCAGAACTTAACGTTAGTCATAAATGGTAAAAATTTCTCCGGTCTTTTAGATACAGGCGCAGATTTATCTGTTATATCTGCTAGTCAATGGCCAGACTATTACACAGCTGCAAGGGATTGGCCAAACTCAGTGTCCTGAGCAGAGCAGCAATGAGCTCTCCTGGAGAGATGAGGGTCATGAAGGGAATTTTCAGCCATACATTGTCCCTCACTTGCCGGTAAATTTATGGGGTTGAGATGTTATGAGCCATATGGGAGTATACTTATATAGTCCCAATACAACTATCTATGAACAAGAAGTTCCTGACCAAAAGTTAATGGAAATGTCATCTTTAACTCCTAAAGAAAAAACAAATAAGAAAGGTATGGAGCATTTTTAGGAAGGGTCATTGAGCAGCCTGTACTCCGTGCAGATCCTATAACCTGGAAATCCGATCAGCTTGTGTGGATAGATCAATGGCCCCTAACAGAAGAAAAAATACAACCTGTCCAGCAGTTAGTACAGGAACAGATGGATAGTGGTCATATTGAACCTTCTAATTCTCCCTGGAATTCTCCTATTTTTCTCATCAAAAAGAAGTCAGGGTGAAAGACCCCCCCGGCACCCCTATAGGAATGCTATGTTTGCAAGGCTCATAAGGGAACAAAAGACAGTTCCAGGAAATAGAATGGCCCCACCGCAGCCCAGATAGCCGATAAGCATTGCTCTGTTGTGCAAACCCCCTAGCTTGTGAGGCACGTAGGGGAACAAAGGAATTCAGCTAGAAGGCAAAGGTGTAGAGATAAGCAGGATGTCAGGGACAGACCACCTGGCGTCAGTACGGGAGGAATTCTAGATAGGGGTTGAGTCAACACACATATCTGGTTACCAAGGAGACCCACAAACCGCCCTGAGCCTGAGTTCACGCCCTATTGGATTTATACTTGTATACTCGCGCCTCGCTTTGTCCAATTAGAGCTCTGTAACCATTCGCGCCTTGTTTGAATTATCCAATCAGAGCCCTTTGACCAATGCTTTCTGCTTCTGTACCCGCGCTTTTTGCTATAAAAACCCATCTCACCAACCCAGAGGCGCGCAAGTCTTCCGAGAGGCTTTGTCGCCCAGGTACCTGTGTTTGAATAAACCTCGTGCTGTTGCATCTGATTTGTGGTCGCTGCGTGCTCCTTGAGACGGGGGTCTCACCTGAGGGGAGATCCCTCTGGGGGTCTTTCAAGGGAAATGGAGATTATTACAGAATTTGAGAAAGATTAATGAGATCATACAACCAATGGGAGCTTTGCAGCCTGGATTGCCTATCCCTACTGCTATACCAGAAGATACATGTGTAGTGCCCTGGAACTCCCAAATTGGGTAACTGCCGCCCTGCTTGCTGACCTTGACCAGATGTCCTCCCTATGTTGATTCTCTGTCGGTCTCCACCCTCCTGAATGCTCACCAGAGGTTCTTTGTCTGTGTATCCTGCATTTGGTGTAAGCAGCTTAGATACAAGTATGTAGAGCATTCAATAGTGAACTTCTGCCCTCCAGGGTTCTTCCATTGTGCTATAAGCCTGTATTTAAGGTTTCCTCCCTTCTTCAATAAACGGCATTTGGCATCCTTTGGCATGTATGACCGCTGTCTTTTGTCTCTTTTTTTTTTTTTTTTTTTTTGATCCACAGCCCCTCGCTCGGACATGGTAAACAGGTGGTGGTAGCACGGGCACTACCGCAACATATAAAATTATTTTGGATTTAAAGGATTGTTTTTATACCATTCCTTTAGCTCCCCCAAACTGTCAAAGATTTGCATTTAGCTGGGCGGTGGTGGCACACACCTTTAATCCCAGCACTGGGAGGCAGAGGCAGGTGGATCTCTGTGAGTTCCAGGCCAGCCTGGGCTACCAAGTGAGTTCCAGGACAGGCACAAAACTACACAGGGAAACCCTGTCTTGAAAAACAAAAACAAAAACAAACAAACAAACAAAAAACCCTTCAGATAACTATTGGGCTGGAGAGATGGCTCAGAGGTTAAGAGCACCGTCTGCTCTTCCAGAGGTACTGAGTTCAATTCCCAGCAACCACATGGTGGCTCACAACCATCTGTAATGAGATCTGGTGCCCTCTTCTGTATACATAATAAATAAATAAATCTTAAAAAAAAGATTTGCATTTAGTGTTCCCTCAGTCAACTTTAAAGAACCCATGAAAAGATTCCATTGGAAGGTTTTTGCCCCAAGGAATAGCTAATAGCCCAATGCTGAGTCAGAAATTCATAGCTCAAGCTATCCAAAGAGAGAGCAAGTTCAATAGGCTTATATTATCCGTTACATGGATGATATTTTGCTTGTGCACAAAGACAAAGAAATTTTGCTTGACACTTTTGGATGGCTTCAGCTCTGTCTTACCCGTGCAGGGTTAATTATCACTCGCCTTTTCAGTATCTAGGACATTGTATTATGCCCTAAGGTGATAAAGCCTCAAAAACTGGAAATAAGAAAGGATGAGTTGAAAACTTTAAAAGATTTTCAAAAAGTATTGGGGGATATACAATGGTTGCACCCTTATTTGAAAGTATTTACTGGTGATTTGAAACCTTTAAGTGATTATTTATTTATTTGTTTATTTTTTTGTGCTGAGGACCAAACCCAGGGCCTCGCACTTGCCAGGCAAACGCTCTATCACTGAGCTAAAGCCCCAACCCAAGTGATATTTTAAGAGGCGATAATGACCCTAATTCACCCAGAGAGTTCACTGAAGCGGGTAGACAAGCTCTTCTGCAAGTTGAAAAGGCTATTCAAACCCAGCAAGTCCATACATTGCTTACACCCTACCTTGGTATGCATATATTTTACCCACTAGACATATTCTTGCAGCAGTATTATGGCAAAACAATCCTCTCTTATGGCTACATCTTCTTGTTTCACCAGCCAAAGCATTAAATCCATACTATGAGTCTGTAGCTTGTTTGGTACAAAAAAGCAAAATCGAGTCTAGACGTTATTTTGGTAAAGAACCTATGGTAATTAGTGTTCTTTTTACAAAGCAGCAAGTTGATTGGCTTTTTCAAAACAGTGATTCTTAGGCAATTGCCTTTTCTCAGTTTTCAGGCCAAATTGATAATCAGTTCCCAGCTGATCCATTATTGCAATTCGTTCAAATGCATTCCTTTGTATTTCCTAAAATTGTTATGAAAGACCCCGTAGAAGATGCTGTGCTAGTTTTCACTGATGGATCTTCTAATGGAAAGGCTGCTTATGTTATTAATGGAAAAAGTTATATAGTTCAAACAACCCCAGCTTCTGCACAGATAGTGGAATTACGGGCGGTAAACATGGTTTTTCAGGTTCTTGTAGACAAATCATTTAACTTATGTACAGACTGTAGTTAGAGTTTTCCTGCCTGGCCCACAGTCAGGACAAATCTCTCTTACCCGCCAGTCCCACAGTTGCTCAGACCCAACCAAGAAAGCACACAGAAACTTATATTGCTTATAAACTGTATGGCCGTGGCAGGCTGTTTGTTATCTACTTTTTCTATCTTAAATTAACCCATTTTTGTCAGTCTATACTTTGCCACATGGCTTGTGGCTTACCAGTGTCTTTACATGTTGCTTCTCATGGCGGCGGCTGGCGGTGTCTCTCTCCAGTCTCCTACTTCCCAGAATCCTCTTCTCTCTTGTCCCGCCTATACTTCCTGCCTAGCCACTGGCCAAACAGCATTTTATTTGTACAGAGAGATATCCACAGCAACAGACAGTCAATATATTTATAGAGCTCTTCAAGTCATAGAAACTGTTCCCCATATTGTCACTAACAACAATCAAATCAAAATGTTGTTTCAACAAATTCAAGAAGGTATTCACAAAAGAAAGCTGCCATGCTTTGTGGGCCAAATTAGAGCTCACTCCAATCTTCCTGGTCCTTTAGCTGAGGGTAATGCAATGGCTGATAAGTTAGAGATACTAGCATTATCCCAACTGGAAATGGCTCAACAGTCACATGCTCTTCATCATCAAAATAGCAAAAGCTTAAGAAAGCAATTAAATCTTACCAAAGAAGCAGCTCGTCAAATAGCTAAACGATGTGGGGTATGTCCAAAATATTTTCCTGTCCCTCACTTAGGGGTAAACCCTCAAGGTCTTCTTCCTAATCTATGGCAAATGGATGTTACTCATATTGCAGAATTTGGCAAATTAAAATATGTACATGTGACCATTGACACTTATTCAGGATTTTTAATGGCTAGTGCACAACCTGGGGAAGCTACAAAACATGTAATTATGCACTGCTTGAAGTGTTTTTCGTATATGGGTATACCAAAAATTGAAACTGATAATGGTTCTGGATATACTAGTAAGACATTTCAACAGTTTTGTACCCAATGGGAAATCGTACACAAAATAGGTATTCCTTATAATCCTCAGGGACAAGGTATTGTGGAAAGGGCTCGTAGCAGTCTTAAAATACAACTTCAAAACATAAAAAATAAAAAAGGAAGAATTTTAGCCTCGATCACCACATAATGCATTAAATTATGCTCTTTTTGTTCTGAACTTTTTGAATATGGATGTCCATGAGCAGTCTGCCACAGATAGATTTTGGCACAGTGGCATCCAAGTGACTTTTGCTCAAGTGAAATGGAAAGATCCCTGCTCGGGATTATGGAAGGGTCCCGATCCTGTGTTAATATGGGGTCAAGGACATGTTTGTGTTTTTTTCACAAGAGGAGAATGAAGCTCTGTGGTTACCGAGCATTTGGTAAGGAGCGTGGAACTAAGAAAGGTCAGCTCCAATGACATTCCTATAAAGGAACCAGAATGAAAGTGGCTTCATTAGTGTTTCTGAGGTTTTGTCACTGGTTAATGCAAACAGTGAGGAAATAGAGTTTGGAGCTGTGACACTTTTGGCTTTACTAGCTCCTCTAGAAAAAGATTTTATATCACCTAATATTTGTGCAGTATTTTGCAAAGAGCTTTACAGCAGCTTAATACGGTAATTTCACCCTCAGGGTGAACTGAAGTTTTTTGGTAGAACAAACCAAAAGTACTGCTGTAATAGAAATGTTTGTCTGAATTGAGGCACTTAGAGGAGCTATTATGAATTTGGGTGAAGGGACAGCCTCTAGTTAAAAACCGTTTACTGCTGACAGTGCATCTCTGCTGGTTCCGGAACGGCTGAGAGAACTTGGCAACTATGGGGTGTGGCTTCATCCTAGGGAGGTTACAGTCCCCTAGCAACAAGTATCACAACTCTATAACGACAACACTAACTAAATCCCACTGTTGTATAGCAAAGCTGACTATAAACTCTAAACTTTAGAAATGATTGCTTACTTCCTGTCTAGTTAAGAGAATCTTTCTAATAGAGATAATGATAATAATTAAGAGTAAGAAGTAGAAAAAGATGAAAATAAGATATGTGAGTTTGTAGAAATTATTCTGTCTTGTTAGATCTGTGTTAAGAAATCTTTAGGTGTTTGCTAAGTTAAATACATGCTAATGGTAGCCCTATATAAGTTTGTAAAATAGATCTATAGAGTTCCTTTAAGGATATAAGCTTGCAAGAAGTATCTAAGGTAGTCTTAAGACATGTAGTAATAAGCTTGTAAGAAAGATGCTAGTTGTAAATGTAAGTTTAAATAAGAATTTGTAAATGTAAGCTTAAATAAAAATATAAGAAGTAAATAAAGATTCTAGTTGTAAAAGATGAAAATAAAAGAAGTAAATAAGAAATATATTTGCTAAAGTAGTTCTATAGTTTTCTTAAGAATAAGTAGATGTTAATATGTTATATGTGAGTTTGTAAAAACATGTAAATGTTGAATGTGAGTCTAAATGCTTTGCAAGATATATGTGAGTTTGTGAAAAAGTGTAATTATTGAGTATGAACCTATGCTTAATGTATATGGTAAAAAAAATTAATATAGAAGTTAGTGTCCTAGGCAGTCTGAATGGTTTCAAAAGCTCCAGAAGCTGCTAAGAAGCTAAGAATGGCGGACGCCAGAACCAGCACAATAAGGCATCTGCAGCTGAGACCCATGGAAAATCAATGCAACACAGAAACCTGAGCTAACAGCAAAAACAGTGCAGTTTAAAATACTACTATAACTAAAAAGGTTTCTGGCTTGAGAATAAAAGTTGCAGAGATGCTTGTTTGAACTAAAATTGTTAACTGCAAAAAATTTTGGTTGTAAAACGTCTCTTCATGCCAGGCAGTGGTGGCGCATACCTTTAATCCCAGCACTTGGGCGGCAGAGGCAGACGGGTCTCTGTGAGTTCGAGGCCAGCCTGGTCTACCGAGCTAGATCCAGGAAAGGCTCAAAGCTACACAGAGATACTCTGTCTCAAAAAACCAACCAACCAACCAAACAAACAAAGTCTCTTCATATTTGGAAGTTGAAGTCTGATATCAGAATTTTTTTTGAACTTTTTGAACTTAAAAAAAATGAGATAAAACTGCAAAAGATTTTTGTTATGGATTTCTTCATATTTGGAAGGCTCATACTAGAATTTATCATTTGAATTTTGGGACTTAATAAAATGAACAATAGTGATTTCATTGCAATGGGACAATTTTGAGTTTACTTATAGTAATGACCTAGGAACTGCTTTCTGGAATTGGGTTAAAAATGCAACTGTTTAAATGAAGAAATTTATTGTTTCTACCCAGAGTCAAAATGCAGTTTTGTGTATGCATATATGCTGGTGATTTAGGAATTGTTCTGTGTTTAAAATGCAATTGTTTTGTGGAACAGTTTATGTAAAAATGGAATTACTTATGGAACTGGTTTTGTGCTACAAATGGTACTGTTTAGCTAGGCGGTGGTGGCGCATGCCTTTAATCCCAGCACTCGGGAGGCAGAGGCAGGTGGATCTCTGTGAGTTCGAGGCCAGCCTGGGTTACCAAGGGAGTTCCAGGAAAGGCACAAAGCTACACAGAGAAACCCTGTCTCGAAAAACCAAAAAGAAAAAAAAAATGGTACTGTTTAAACAGAAAAGTTCGGGGTTTTTAACTAGGCTTGAGATTTTGCTTAAAAAATTATAAAGGCTGGGCAGTGGTGGCACACACCTGTAATCCCAGCACTCGGGAGGCAGAGCCAGGCGGATCTCTGTGAGTTCGAGGCCAGCCTGGTCTACAGAGCTAGTCCAGGACAGGCTCCAAAGCTACAGAGAAACCCTGTCTCGAAAAAACAAAAAAAAAAAAAAAAAAAAAAAAAAAGATAAGGAAAAGGGAGAGTTGGGGCTGGAGATGGCTCAGTGGTTAAGAGCACTGGCTGCTCTTCCAGAGGTCCTGAGTTCAATTCCCAGCAACCACATGGTGGCTTACAACCACCTATAATGAGATCTGGTGCCCTCTTCTGGCCTGCAGGGACACATGCAGACAGAACACTGTATACATAATAAATAAAAATAAATTTAAAAAAAAAAGAAAAGGGAGAGTTAATATTCCTTAGTCAATTTAATTTAAAAAATATTTTCTTGTTTGAGTGGATTAATGTGATTAATGTCATGATTTGTTAGAAATGTAAATGGGTATACTAAGATTACTTTAAAGTGTAAAGAGTTTTATTATGAAACTGCTCTTGATGTTTTGCTAAGTTTTCAAAGTGTTAATGGTTAGTTGAGAATATTGCTTTTAAATGTGGGCTTGTAAGAATCGTGAAAGTTTGAGTTTTCTTCTAACTAGTTATGAGATTGTTTTAAAAAATTTTATAAAGAAAAGGAGTTATGAGTGAATTAAGGTTGAATGTATGTTTGCAGAAATTATGTTAACCTATTTATTAATGCACCCTGGTTTTGTGGAGTTAAGGAAATATTTAAGTTTGATGTAAAATCATCAGAAGTTTTTCCTATGTTCTGTTAGAAAGAAAATTCAAATGATTCTGTTAAGAGTTAAAGTTGTAAGATTGAGAAAATTGTTAACTATATATAGCACCGAATATTAATTCAAATGGTATTGCCAAGAGTTTGCTTTGAGTTGTAAGATTGGGAGAATTGTGACTATGTATAGCAATATTTACGTTAATCTGTTACTGGAATTCTTTAAGCTTGCGATTGCATTAAGTTTTTGGTTTAGCTGCCTCAAGCCCTTTCTAAGACTGCTGTAGTCACCTTGGACCTAATTCAAAAGAGAAATGCCATCTATATCATCCTCTACTCCCATACTGGGGGGTATCACAGCTATGCAGATTGCTGGAAGCTATTAATAATGAGTTATTTTTTACATATTAAGAAAGGGGACCTGTGGGAGCCCATTCTCGGGTTCCTCGTGGCTTTACCCAGCCAGCAGGTTTGCATAGAGGATGATTAGGGCCACGGGCCTGAGTGCAGGTGTCTGAAATGGTCTGCACTTGGCTGTGCTGGGGAGGAGGTCCTTTGCTCCACTCCTTGGCGTCTCCATAAATAATACCCTGGGGCAGAGACAGGGCCCATTGGAAAAGGTTCCAGGCCTTCTTGAGGCTATCCTTTATCTGTTTATCTCCACAATCTAAATCCTTCTATCTAATATTTCCTGGTGCTCACACTCAAGAAAACTCTGGGGAACTGTGGGGTTGGTGGGTAAACGCCCTGCAGGAGGCAAGTTCCTATTGTTGAAGACACCATGCACTTCAGACACAGGACCCAGAGGCCCCTGAACTAGAACATGAGACCCTCCTCCCTGAGAACTAGCTTTTATGGAACCTTATGGTACCAAAGGAGGAAAGCAATCAACAGTCCTACCCAGCTATGATTCCCAGGATCTACATCAACAGCCAGTGTGGCATGATGACCCTGAGCAGGTAAGCAGAAGCTCTCTAGCTGCACTTAAGACCTACCCAACACAAGAGAGTCATGTCTGCTACTGGAAACCTAGCTAACTACTCAGGGCTAGTAAAATTATAAACCCTGGAGGAGAGCCCACAGCCACCACTTTACCAAACCAGAAAAATTCCTAACTATAGTCTAAATATGTTTCTTTTATTAATATTTATTTCTTTTGTGATACTAGAGATTGAACCCAAGCCTTGCATATACTAGACAAGTGCTTCATTGCCGAGCTGCAAACCCAGCCCTTAGGAAATGGTATTTAAAAAAAAAAAAAGATTCATTCATTTATTATGTTTACGGAGTTATGCCTGCATGTATGCCTGCAGGCCAGAAGAGGGCACCAGGTCTCATTGCAGATGGATGTGAGCCACCATGTGGTTGCTAGGACTTGAACTCAGGATCTTTGGAAGAGCAACCAATGCTCTTAACTGTTGAGCTATCTCTCCAGCCCCGGGAAATGGTAATTTTTTAAAAAAGATTTATCTTATTTTAAATTATATGTCTGGGTGTGAGTATGTTCATGTGAGTACTGGTACCATCAGAGGCCAGAGGTGTTGGATTCTTTGGTGCAAGAGTTACATGTAGTTTTGAGTCACCTAGTGTGGGTGCTGGGAATCGAACTCAGGCCCTCTGCAGAGTAGGAAGCTCTCTTAACCACTGAGTTCAGGAAATGATATTTTAATTTATATTTATGTTCATTTATTTTTTGAGATAGGGATCTCACTATGTAGCCCTGGGTGGCCTGGTATTTGCTGTGTAGACCAGGCTGGCCTTGAATTCATACAAATCTACCTTTCTCTGCTTTTGGAGTGCTGGGATTAAAGGCATGAGCCATCATGCACGCCTCAGGTATTTTTGTTTTTAAGCAGACCAAACAGACTGACTAAGGAAAAGTGAGAAAGAATTCCTGATAGTGAGAGGGTCTCCAAGTAAAGAATGCTGGGAGAGTATATTTTAAGAAGCCTCTTAAAGCAAAAAATCATCAAATAAAAATCGTATGGATTGAATCATATTGTAATCATTCAGGGATTGGATTATGCAAACATCATTAAGTGTTGATTTGTTGAAATAGGTATGACTGGGAAGTACCTTCCCTCAGATACCAAGACAGGGAGAAACTGGCAGCTAGCCCAGTGAACCCCGGGCTAGTGTCAGAATTTCTGAAGTTGACAACTCCAGTGTGGTTGTTTAAGAAACTGTCTTTAGCCTTAGAAAATACGTGGAAGAGTTTGGGGTTTTCGTTGTTGCTTGGGTTTTTGTTATTGAGTTTTATTGTTTTGAGACAGAATATCATCTAGCCCAGGCTAACATTAAACTTGCTTCCTTCCATCTCCCAAGTTCTTCGGTTATATTCTAATAAAAACAAACACCACACACAGATAGAGCTAAGAAGGCAAATGACTCAGTACAATATTGTTAGAATCTTGCTATTCAGATTAAGGAACAGGGCTTGGGTCCACACACCTTTAATCCCAGCACTTGAAGCAGAGGCAAGCAGATCTCTGTGAGTGCCAGGCCACCCAGGGCTACATAGTAAGTTCCAGGCCAGCCAAGGCTACGTAGTGATACCCTGTCTCAAAAAACAAACAAAAATATGTTTAAAAATCTTGCAAATTTTAGGAAGGTTTAATTGACTAGGTAAAATATTTGTGGCATTCAAACTCAATGGATTATCTAGAATGCAAAACACTCCCTGAAACCAAAAGGAGATAAATCAAATAGTCAAATAGAAAGATGGCCAAGGATTAAACGGGCAATTTACTAGGTAAACCAGTCTGGCTGACTTTTACAACAGACTAGTTAGTATCCAGCTGCAATGACTAAATCGTGAAAACTTGATTCCAACCAGGGAAGGCATCTGACAGCTGTTGTGCAACATCACTTTACACAATTACAGGTGTCGGGTGGTCACAATACTATGCCGCAACATCAGAGGAGCAGTCTGTGGTGGCCCACTTCTGCAAACCCAGCATCTTAGATGCTCAGGCAGGAGGATTGCCAGTTGGAGAACAACTTGTGTTACAAAGTGAGTTTCAGGGTAGTCTGAGTACACAGCACAAGACCCCATATTTAAATGATCATTATTAGTAATAATAATGACAAAAATCAGAGTGACTGAAGAATAGAATGATATTAAGTACAAAAAATAAAAGGACTGGGGTGTGCTGTCACAAGCCTGTAATCACAGCACCTGGGAGGCAGCAGGAGGAGAAGAGCAAGTTCTAGGCTAGCATACTCTACATAGAAAGTTCTAGGGCAGTCATACATAACAAGATTCTGTCTCCAAAAAAAAAAAAGTCTATGGCTCTTTTCAGGGGCAGAAGCATTATCAGCCCAAGTGGAGTGATTAAAACACACACATTCTCTCTCTCTCATATTATTCACATATATATGTTACAATAATAATTAAAGAAATGGAGGCCATGAATTTGAGAGAGGGGCGGCAGGAGGGGCAGACATGGAAAGTACTGGAGGATGGAGCAGGGAGGGGAAATGATGTCACCATATTTTATTTATTCATTTATTTGGAGCTGAGGATCGAACCCAGGGCCTTGCACTTGCTAGGCAAGTGCTCTACCACTGAGCTAAATCCCCAACCCATCATCAAATTTTAATAAAATACATTTTAAATGTTCAAAAGTGTGGGCTGATGAGATGTCTCTGTGATTAAGAGCACTGGTCGCTTTGGCAGAGGAGCTGGGTTTGATTCCCAGCACGCACATGGTGGCTCACAACCATCCATAGTACTGGTTCTAGGGGAGCCAATGCCCTCAATCTGACCTCTATAGGCACATTACTCTTGTGGTGCACGTGCATATGTCCAGGCAAAACACTCACACACATAAAATAAAGTAGGTAATTTAAACATTTCAAAGTAAGTAAATACAAGTCAAAATAGTATAAAATTAAAGAAGGATACTGCCCAGACCATTGTCAAGTCCTTGAGTTCACGAGTGGGTTAAATTTGCAGACAAGATTCCTAAGGGGACAAAGTGGTAACAACACACACCTCCTAACGTTTATCAACTTGACTTTTTCTTGCTAGCTTAGAAGCAATTTTCACTGCAACTGCAGGCAGTGGCCTTGACATGCCCACTTTCCTGCTCATTGTAACCAACTATCTTAACTCTTCTGGCTCTCACATCACACCCGACTCCTCCTCCAGCCATATCCTGGGCTGACAAGAACACATTTGTCACAAAAGCATTTGTGCCACGAAAGCTCTGTGTCCGAGCTTTGTTTTTTGTTCTGTTCGTTTCTTTCTTTCATCTCCCCCTCCCCAATAACCAAATGCTAGTTCCTAAAGGTTTCAACTTCTTTTTATTGTTTGTTTAAAAAATATTATTATTGCTGTTGTTATTATTTGGTTTTTCAAGATAGGGTTTCTCTGTGTATCCCTGGCTGTCCTGGACCTCACTTTATAGACCAGGCTGGCTTCGAACTCAGAGAGTCACTTGCTTCTGCCTCCTGGGACTAAAGGCATGTGTCATCTTATTTTCAGTTTTTTTGTTCGTTTTGTTTTGTTTTTTGATTTTTCAAGACAGGATTTCTCTGTGTAGTTTTGGTGCCTATCCTGGATTTCACTCTGTAGCCCAGGCTGGCCTCGAACTCACAGAGATCCGCCTACCTCTGCCTCCTGAAGGCTGGGATTAAAGGCGTGCGCCGCCGCCGCCACCCTGCCTTCAGTTTTGTTTTGAGACAGGGTTTCATGTAGCTCAGGCTAGCCTCAAACTTAATATGTAACTGGCCTTGAACTTCTGATCTTCCTGTCTCAGAGTCCCTACTTCAGGAATTACAAGTATGTACCAGCTCACCTGGCATTCATTTTAAAAATTTTATATATTTGAACATTATAAACTTCACTTGTTTAAGCTGGATGTTTGTGATGGTACATGCTTGTAATCCTAGCACTCTGGTGGCCGAGGCAGGAGGGCAGGCCAGTTTGAATTATGTGGTGAGATTTAGACTAGGCTAAGACACATAGTGAGATCTGAAAAAAACAAAAACCCAAAAGTATCACCAGAGATAGTAGTACACATCATGTCTATAAACTTAGATCTTCGGAGGTAGGGGTAGAAGGCTCAGAAGTTCAAAGTAATTTTTGACTACACAGTAATGAGTTCGAAGCAAACCTAAGCCACCTGAGATTCTACTTCAAGAAAACCATGAAATGCATTCATTAAAAACAAACTTCGAGGGGTGGTGGTGGCACTCGGGAGGCAGAGGCAGGTGGATCTCTGAGTTCGAGGCCAGCCTGGTCTATAGAGCGAGTTCCAGGACAGGCACCAAAGCTACACAGAGAAACCCTGTCTCAAATCAAACAAACAAACAAACAAAACCCACATGTTTAATGTGTGTATTTCAATAGGTTTAGTGTATGTACTGGTATGCATTTTTTTTTTTTTTGAGTCAGGATCTTAAGTATCCGGGGCTGGCCTTGGACTCACTATTTAGAATAAGATGACTTTGAACTTGTGATCCTCTGGCCTCTACCTCCCAGATGTGGATTTACAGGTGTGTGCCATTACATCTGTCTGTTTTTTGAAGTATTGGCAAATCAAACTCAGGGCTTCTTTGATGCTAGGCAAGCATTCTACCAACTGAGTTGCATCCTCAGCCTGAATTCCAGAACATTCTCATCACCCAGAAAGAAAACTTGTGCTCATTCTTGTCTTCTCTTCCTTTCTCCACTTCCAACCTCAATGTAACTGAAGAGAAAACTCAGGGCATCCCCCATAACCTGGGCAAGCACTCTATCACTGAGCTACATCCCCAGCCTTATTTTTGCATTTTGCCATTCTGAGGCTTGAACTCAGAACCTTGGCATGCTAGATTAGTCCTGAATATTGTTAGAATCTTGCTATACAGATTAGGAAACTGAGCTTGGGTGGTGCACACCTTTAACCCCAGCACTCAAAACAGAGGAGAGCAGATCTCTGTAAGTTCCAGGCCACAACTCATTTATATATCCTCAGTCCCTGATATTTTTATTTCAAGACAAGGTCTTTCTAAATTTTGCAGGCCAATCTTGAACTTGTTCTTCTGCTTCCCAAGTAGCTAGGATTTCAGAACTGTGTCAGCAGGCCTGGCTTCAGCTTTGTCTTTGTTAGCATTGCTATTGCTATAATGAAACACCGTGACCAAAAGCAAGTTGGGGATGAAAGATTTATTGGGGTTACACTTGTACATCAGGTCCATCATCGAAAGAAGTCAGGACAGGAACTCAAACATGGCAGGAACTCAAACAGGGCAGGAACCTGCAGGCAGGAGCTGATGCAGAGGCCATGGTTACTGGCTTGTTCAGCTTGCTTTCTTATAGAACCCAGGACCACAAGCCCAGGGGTAGTCTGATCCACAATGGGCTGGACTCTCCTCCATCAATCACTTATTATGAAAATGCCCAGGGCTAGAGAGATGGCTCAGTGTTTAAGAGCACTGACTGCTCTTCCAGAAGTCCTGAGTTCAATTCCTACCAACCACATGGTGGCCCACAACCATCTGTAATGAGATCTGGTGCCCTCTTCTGGTGTGAAGGCACACATGCAGGCAAAACACTATATACATAATAAATAAATGAATCTTAAGAAAAAGGAAAATGTCCTACAGGCTTACCTACTGCCTGATCTTATGGAGGCATTTTCTCAGTTGAGGTTCTCTCCTCTCCAGTGACTCCATCTTGTGTCAAGTTAACATAAAACTAGCCAGCACAAGCTTCATTCTTTTTCTTTGAAATTTTTGCATGGATATGGTATGCGTGTGTGTATCCATGTTCACATGCATGTGGGTGCATATTTGTAAGGGAATATATGTGGGAGAGGTTGACATCAGGCATCTTTCTGGATGGCTCTCTGTAGCATGAATCTGAACAAGTACTTGTTAATAAAATCAAACCTGAGGCTAGGTATTGGGGTGAATGCTGGAAGATCAGAGAAGCAGAACAAGCCACAGCTACCTCACCTTGCCAGTTCCTCAGCTGGTCTTGTTTCCTCAGACTGCAAGCTTCCGAGTCCTCATCCAAATGATCTCAGCTGACTGCTGCTCGAAAGCCTGAATGTTTAACCAGCCAAAAGCTTAACTAGCTAAATGCTTCTAGTTTCTGGTCTTCACGCCTTATATAATCTTTCTCTTTCTGCCCCCACTCCCTGGGATTAAAGGCTCACTTTCTAGGATTAAAGGCATGTGTCACCATGCTGGCTGTATCCTTGAACACACAGAGATCCACCTGGCTCTGCCTCCCAAGTGCTGGGATTAAAGGTGTGCACCACCATCGCCTAGCTTCTGCTATAGCTTGCTCTGACCCATTTTCTAGTCATCATTTTTGGTTCTGTATCTAGTGGCTGTCTGTTCTCTGACCCCAGATAAATTTATTAGGGTGCACAATATTTTGGGGAACACAATACCACCACAGCTCTCTATTTACTGAGACAAGTTCAGCTAGTTTAGCCAGCCAGCTTGCCCTGTGGACTTCCTGATTCTGCCTTCAAAGCACTGTGGTTACAGATGAGCCACCGTACTTACAGGCATTTGCATGTATACTGGGAATAAAATCTCTGGTCTTTGCCATGTGGTGGTAGCAAGCTGGCCTTGAAGTCACAGAAATTCACTGCCTCTGCATCCTTACTGCTGGAATTAAGTCATAAGCCACCATGCCTGCCCTCTATGGTTGTTTTGTTTTCTCTCTTAGGAATCAAAGCCTACACACATCACATACCCTAGGTAAGCAGTCTCCCACAAAGCTATGGTCTCCAACCCCTTCACTATGCTTTTGAAACCATCATACATATGCATGGCTAGAGAAAAGGATGTGCTGGGTAAATAATATCCCATAGGCTTCTTTGACCCCTACTCCTGAGGCAAGGCATTTAGCAGCAAGAATACACACAAAGCAAACATGGTGGCTCACAACTGTAAATCCAGAATTTCAAAGGCCAAGTCAGGAGGATTCCCAAGTCAGCCTGGGAAACATGGTGCAATCTAGGGCAGCCCTACAAAGACCCTGTGTCAAACCAAACAAGCTAGCAAAAGACTTGACAAATGGGCTCGCAAGAAAACACAAAGCTCTATAGAGCAAAGGCAACAATTATCAGAGAAAGCCCACAAGAAGAGGGGAAAGCTTTGCCAGCTAATCATCTGGCAGAATGTGTAAAGGGAAAGTGGGTCTACTTTCACACGCCCAGGAAGATAAGAAGTTCAAGGTCATCTTTGACTGTAAACTCTGTGGCCACCACCAACTGTGCTAGACGAGACTCCGGGGACAGGGGAGGGGGATACTCAAAATTACTTAGATGTACACCTCACTCCAGTCAGAGTGACTATCACCAAGAATGCCCTTAATCCCAGCACTTGGAAGGCAGAGGCAGGTGGATCTCTGAGTTTCAGGCCAGCCTGGGCTACAGAGCATGTTACAGGACAGCCAGGACTACACAGACAAACCCTGTCTCAAAAAAGTAAAACAGGGTTGGGGATTTAGCTCAGTGGTAGAGTGCTTGCCCAGCAAGTGCAAGGCCCTGGGTTCGATCCTCAGCTCAAAAACAAAAACTAAAACAACAGCAACAACAAAAAGACAAGAAAGAAAGAAAGAAAGAAAGAAAGAAAGAAAGAAAGAAAGAAAGAAAAAGAAAACAACAAATGGTGAGGACATGGGGAAAGAGACCTACACATATGATGAGTAGGAATGTGAATTAGGAGACCACATTGAACGTTAGCAACGAGGTTCTCCCAAAACTAAAAGTAGAACTGCCATATGATCCAGCTATACATAAGTATATACCCAAAGAATCAAAGTCAGGATACAATAGACTTGAACACCTATGTCTACTGTGGCACACTATTCATAAGATCTTATAGAACTGAACTGGCTATACATCAATAAATAGATATAGAAAAGGCGGTATATATACACAGACGAGTCTAATTCAGCCATAAAGAAGAAAAATTTATATGATTTGCTGGAAAATGTATGAAAATAGAGATCACTGTGTTGAACAAAGTAAGTCAGACTCGAAAAGAAAAATGTAGATAGGCATAGTAGTGAGACTTGAATCCTACAATTCAGGAGGCTGAAGCAGTTAGATCGGGTTTCTCTTACATAGTAAGTTCAAGGCCAGTCTGGGCTACCTGAAATCCTTTCCTTTTCTTGATTGTCCTGAGAGATTGAGTGCTATCAAGTGAGCTCTACACCAGCCTGGACTACAGAATGAGACTGCCATTGGGTGGTGGTGCACACATTTAATCCCAGCACTTGGGAGGCAGAGGCAGGAGGATCTCTGTGAGTTCGAGGCTAGCCTGGGCTACCAAGTGAGTTCCAGGACAGCCAGGGCTACAGAGGGAAACCCTGACTGGAAAAAAACAAAAAGAAAAAGAAAACAACAACAATAACAAAAAAACATAAAACAAGACTGTCCAAAGCAAAACAAATAAAGCATATGCAGAATATAGATTTTAAAATTATATTTACATGCACACACATATATGACGTGGAACTAGAAAGGAGGCTTTTGGGGGAAGAGAAAAGGGCCTGGCAAGAGGGAGCGGGGAGACAAAAGAGGGTAATGGGAGGGCGGATATTATCAAAGTACAGAATATGGCTGGGTGTGGAAACTCATGCCTGTAATTCCAGGACTTTTGAGGCTGATGCAGGAAGATGACCATGAGTTAGAGGCTAGTCCAGGTTTCATAGTTCCAGGTCAGCTTGGGATATAATGTAAGGCCCTGACTCAAAATCATGCCCCACCCCCAAAGTACGAGATAGATATATGAAAATGGATGGTGAAACTCGTGATTTTTAAGGATGAATATATGGAAAGCAAGCAAGCAAATAAATAAATAAATAAATAAATAAATAAATAAATAAATAAATAAATAATAAATGAACTGAAACCCGATTGTGGTAGGAGAATGGATCCTACAGCTGTGGCGTCTGCACACAGAGCTTCAGGGCTGATTTTGTGCAGACATCCAGTGTGAACACGTATGTGCAGATAGAATGTGTGCAAGGTCTGAGACGCTTTAAGTGTATTTGTGCATTGGTGTGTGGAAACTTGTTTAAGCTGAGTGTGCTCACTGCATGTGCAAGATGCATGAGAACTCTAAGAAGAAATGTACTGGGTCTGGTGTGTGTGTGTGTGTGTGTGTGTGTGTGTGTGTGTGCCCCCGCGCACGCATGCACGCACGCACACCATATATGCTAAGCAGTAAGGACTTGTGCTCACACAATTTGTGTGACCATTATAGCGAATACTGCACGTGCATGTCCCACACGCTTCGCGTGAGAACAGCGGCGCATTTCACACCAGCATGAGAGTGGCTCGGTGGATGAGAACCCAGGAGCGCATTGCACGTGCAATCCCTTTGCGCACGCGCGACCGCGGGAGGAGGCGTGACGCACACGCGGGTGCGCGAGGGTCCGGCGCAGCGAGCCCAGGCCCAGGCAGGGTGAGGACAGCGCTCAAGGTGGGGGGACGCGTGCGCATGCGGACACGCGCGGAGTCGGTGCGGCGCCGCGGCGGGCCGGACAGTGCGCCTGTGCAGCCCGTGCAGCCCGTGCAGCCCGCGCAGCCCGCGCAGCCGCTACGTCCCGATGGAGCGCAGCTGTGGTGAGGGAGCTGAAGCCCCCTCGGAACGGGTCGTCAAGGGTTCGGCGCTGCTGCCCGTGAAGCCCTTGGAAGCGAGCGCAGGGCGAGCATCACAGTCGCAGTCCACCCCTCGGCCCGCAGGTAAGGCCCTGGGAGCGGCCGGGCAGGCCGCCCCGAGGACCCCCGGGGGTGGGCGAGGCTCTCGGCCGGACGCCCTTTCTAAGGCCTAGGTCAACCTGACCCCGGGGGCCTCAGGCCGCGTCCCTCTTTCGGCAGGTGAAGAGGTCCTCTCGGGCTTGGCGTGGGTGAGTGGGTGAGCTCAGGAAGGGGGGGGTGGAGAGCGCGGAGCAAGTGTCTCTTCCCACAGTTGTCCCTAAGGTCGGGCTCGGCGCCCGAGGGGGCTTCTGGGATGCCAACCTTGTGGGCGCGGGGGCGGGGGCCCCCCGCTTAGGTGATCGGAGAGGAAGGCTGGGCTGGCTGGCAGACCAGCGAGCTCGCACGCTGACCAGAGCACACTGACCGGGAATCCCCAGCCAACCACCGAGGTGGTCGGTCCAGCTTTGCGGTTTTTTGCCCTCAGGGTCAGGAAAACTGTCGTGTCGCACCGGGGCAGCGGCCGCGGCGACGACGACCCCCCTCCACACACGCACACCTCCCCACCCCGAAACCGCTGAGCTAGTGGCTTCGCTATTGGGGCGTCTGGACTGGCCGTGGCCCCTCATTACGTGGCAGCGGGGTGATTGCGTGTCCAAGCCCACGGGACTGCAGCTGAGAGCTGTAGCCGGGGTGGGGGTGGGGGTGGTGAGGGGATGGTGAGGGGCTGCGGATCTTCGTTCGAGGGGGACATCGTGAGGACGTTCTCAAGAACGCCATAAGCAGGTCTCTCGCCATAAGCAGGTCTCTGTCTTCTGGTTCTCGTGCTAACCTTCCTTGTGCTTGCAGGTGGTGCGGAGGTATACGCAGCAAGGAAAAGGATCTCATTCCGATTTTCCTGCGACATTTTAAAGTTAATAATGCCAATTGATTTCCTTTTTATCTGTTATTGCAAAAAAAAAAAAACCCACACAAATCTTTGTATGATTTGGGAATTATCACAACGTGGAGATAAACATATTTCCTATGAGGTGGAGGGTAAAGAGGAAAGACATCAAATGAAGTGGTATTTGGGGTGTTTTATTTGTATCTTCATTTTGAGGCTGGATCTTGC
Organism: Onychomys torridus; assembly: GCF_903995425.1. Classification (NCBI taxonomy): domain Eukaryota; kingdom Metazoa; phylum Chordata; class Mammalia; order Rodentia; family Cricetidae; genus Onychomys; species Onychomys torridus. The sequence continues at coordinate 64,265,296 of NC_050466.1, read as the reverse complement.
TATGTAGTTTACATTGATCTGGACTTCAGAGATCCTCCAAGTCACCACACCCAGCCTGCAGATGTTTCCTTGGTCACTTGAAACATGCTTTTTGTTGGGATAGAGAGGAGTATTTTATTAGACCTTCTGGTACATCATTCATAGAAGGGAAAGTTTCTGTTATTGTGTTTTTTATTAAATGAACAACTTAATAAAACATTATAGGATAGTGATAATAAGCACCTTTTTTTGTTTTGTTTTGTTTTTTGAGACAGGGTTTCTCTATGTAGCTTTGCCCCTTTCCTGGCTCTCGCTTTGTAGACCAGGCTGGCCTCGAACTCACAGAGATCCACCTGGCTCTGCCTCCTCCCAAGTGCTGGGTTTAAAGGCGTGCGCCACCACTGCCCAGCTAATAAGTTACCTTTTAAACACTTATGTTTTTATTCTTTTTCTTGAGAAACTCAGGCCATATCTGATTGAACCCAGAATCCACACACCAGAGCCAGCTATCTCTGGCAAAGGGGACCTCGGGCAATAAAACATTAGAAAGGAGATGTTGTGCCGGGCAGTGGTGGTGCATGCCTTTAATCCCAGCACTTGGGAGGCAGAGCCAAGCAGATCTCTGTGAGTTTGAGGCCAGCCTGGGCTACCAAGTGAGTTCCAGGAAAGGCGCAAAGCTACACAGAGAAACCCTGTCTCGAAAAACAAAACAAAACAAAAAGAAAAAAGAAAAAGAAAGAAAGGAGATGTTGTTTTGAGTTTACATTTTTATTTGGTGGGGAGTTGAAATAATAGGTGATTTAGATGTTTCTTGAGTAGAGAATGGGCTGTATGATTAGATGTCCAGTTTATCTGGGATTTTTACTTGAAGGAATTTAAGGGGACAGCCCCCTCCCCCATTGCTCTGTTACAGTGTGGACACTAGTTTATTTTGGGATTTCTAAAATAATTATAGGTTTTAGATATATAGCCTACAACGAACATTAAGAGGTCATTCCTAATAGCTATGTGAAAGAGAACAAATAGAATTTTTCACTTTATTTCAGTAGGGATGTGACAGAGACACATGTGGGCAATGCAGTAAAACCCGTGTTGGGCATGACTTCATGTTCCTGTTCTCCATCACCAGCATTTCTGAGGAAAGGTTTTGTTTGGTTTGTATACATATACGTTGTGTGGATGTGGGGTGTGTGCTTGTGGAGTCCACAGGTCCAGTGTAGGTCTCATTCCTCAGGCACTTCCATCTTGTTTTGTGAAACTCAGTCTCTGGCCTGGAACTCATGGTTTTGGCTGGCTGGTCAGGGAGCCCTAAGGACCCACCTTTTCCTGCCTCCTCTGTGCTGGACTTAGCAGCACATTCCATCAAACTGGACTTTTCCTTCGTGGGTTTTGGGGTTGAGCTTACGTCCTCATGCTTGCATGACAGGTGCTTTACTGAGTAAACTTTCTTCCCAGTCCCATTTTGCATGTTTTAACTTCTATTTTTTAGTTAGTGTACAAAGTAACAGGTTCCATTCTGATGTTTTCATATATGTGTGTCATTGTAGTTTGCTCACATTCTCCATTAGTCTCCCTTGTTCCCCTTCCACCTCACTGGTCACCTTCTTTCACCCAAGTGTCCCCACTCTGTTTTCATGTCTTTGACATAGATATTTTGAATCTAGGTTCCACATATGAGTGAAAACTTGATACTCTTCTTCTCCCTAAGGAGGGTTGTCCATTTCTGTTTCCCCTTTCCCCATTCCCTTCCCTTTCATTTTTCTTTCCGTATAGCCCAAATTGTCCTTCGACTCACTATGCAGCCTAGGCTGGCCTCAAATTGGTGGTGATAACTACTGCTTCAGTCCCCACAGTGTTGGGATTACAGGGAGGGCACTACACAGAGCTTTCTGTTGGGGGATTCTCAGTTATACTTATTGTAGAACCATTTAATGAATGTTACTGATACTAAAATTAGTTTTAAGGTTGAGAATATAGCTCAGTGGGTGGAGTGCTTGCCTGGTATTCTTAATTACTGAAAAATCAAATTTTTAGTTGCTACTTACTCTATTCACAATAGCTAGGATATGGAACCAGGTTAGATGTTCACTGACAGATTAATGGAGCTAGATGTGGTGCATACATAAAATCCTAGCCCTTAGAAGCTAGAAGCAAGAGGTCAGTAGTTCAAGGACAGTCTTGCCAGGTGGTGGTGGCAGCAACAGCACATGCCTTTGATCCGAGCACTTGGGAGGTGGATCTCTGAGTTCCAGCCTGGTCTAAGAAGTGAGTTTCAGGATAGCCAGGGCTACACAGAGAAACCCTGTCTTGAACAAATAAACAAACAAGCAAAGAAAAACAAAAAAAAGAGATCCTGTCTTAAAAAAATGAACAATAATAAAGAAAATGTGTATATACACAGTGGCATTTTATTCAGCTGTAAAGAAAAAAATGAAATAGTGATATTTTCAGAAAAATGGGTAGGGCTAAAAACATTATATTAAGTGAAGTTACCTAAACTCAGAAAGACAAGTACTACATTTCTGTCAGATTCTGACCTTACATTTAAATTTTTACATATGTGCATATGTGAATATGGGTAGAGGTCATTAACCTAGGAAAGGGGACCATGAAATGGGAAAAAAGCTTAGGAAGAGAGGGAACAACAAAGAGTAACCTATGTGACATGAAAGCAGAAGGGAGGGAAGGAAGGGAGCAGGACGGGGTGGGGGTGGGGTAACAAAAACAGTGTAGGAACTGGGGAGATGGTTCTGAGGACTGGAGTTCACCTGGTGTGTAGACAGTTGCCTTTAACTCCATCTCCAGGAGATCTGACAACCTCTTCTGGCCTCACTTGTGCACAAATCCCTACCTATACACATGATTAAACAATATAAATAAAATATTTTTAGCCGACCCCCCCCCCCAAACTGTAGAAAATGCTATAATGAAACCCATTGCTTTATATACCAATTAGGAAAATAAAATAAGTATGAAGTTACCAAAAAGTTATGTTTATTCATTTATAATGAAAAACAATAGACATGTGAATTAAGTAGCTTTAAGTGTGTCAAGGTTGGTGTGCTAAAATTAGAATGTTCTGTGGATGCTGCAGTTACAGGTGATATAAACCTTTGTACTTTTTTTTTTTTTTTTTTTTGGTTTTTTGAGACAGGGTTTCTCTGTGTAGCTTTGCGCCTTTCCTGGAACTCACTCTGTAGACCAGGGTGGCCTTGAACTCACAGAGATCCACCTGCCACCACCGCCCAGCTAACCTTTGTACTTTTGAGGCTAATGATGATTCCATGTATTTAATCCTCACACCAGGCTTTTTTTTTTAAGGCACCATCTCATGATCTCATGCTGCCCTGGCTGGCCTCATATTCTCTATGGTGGGAAGAGTGACTTTGAACTTCTGAACCTCCTGCCTCCACATGCCAAGTTATATGATTATAGACATATGCCACCACACCTGGTTCATGCAGTACTGGAAATCAAACACATAGCTTCATGCATGCGAGGCAAGCATTCTACCATATCTCAGCCCCTCAAAAAAAATCTTGATTATTTTTTTTGGTGGTGGTGATAAGGACCAAATCTAGATTAAATTCCCCACCCCAGATAAATCTTAATAATTCTTCTTCTTCTTCTTCTTCTTCTTCTTCTTCTTCTTCTTCTTCCTCCTCCTCCTCCCCCCCCCCCCTCCTCCTCCTCCTCCTCCTCCTCCTCCTCCTCCTCCTTCTTCTGTTTTTCAAGACAGTTTCTCTGTGTAGCCCTGACTTGTCCTGGAACTCACTCTGTAGACCAGGCTGGCCTTGAACTCATAGAGATCCACCTGCCTCTGCCTCCCAAGTGCTGGGATTAAAAGCATGCACCACCACCGCCTGGCTAAATCTTAATTCTTAAATTATATTTTAAATCCATTATGGGTGTGAAAATATTGTTCAATTGTAGAGGGGTTGCCTAGCATGCAGAAGTCTTAAGTTCAATACCCAGAACCTCAAATAATAATGATGTTAATAATTCATCCTAGCTGCTACTCACTCTTGGGCATTTAAGGACTTCTTATGTGGGACCCATTCCTAATGAGACATAATTTGTATTTTTAGAGACCAACTATTGTTCCTAAGCATTCATGGAGTCCTGTGGGGACTGCAAAGGCAGAGCAGTTTGAGATAATTTGTGTTTTTTTTTTTTTTTTTTTTTTTTTTTTGGTTTTTCGAGACAGGGTTTCCCTGTGTAGCTTTGCGCCTTTTCCTATAACTCGCTTTGGAGACCAGGCTGGCCTCGAACTCACAAAGATCCGCCTGGCTCTGCCTCCTGAGTGCTGGGATTAAAGGCGTGTGCCACTACCACCTGGCCATTTTGAGATAATTGGAACTGAGACTGTATAATGGCACATTGGCATATTTGGGGGATGTGAATAGTTGAGTGGTTTTCCTGAAGGTGTTGTAGGATATGGCAAGGGAGTACCTCTGGTTGTTCCCCAAGCAACAGGTTTTTTAACCTTTGAAATCCTGTGCTTGTTTTGCTTACCCACCAGTGATATCTTCTTTTAATCATTTTACTTCTGAAAATGAAATTGCTCAGTATGCTATTCTTAATGCATGTGATGTATACTTAGCATAGTGCCTGTTTCAGTCTGCTTAAATACCTTGAATGAGCACATAAATCACCAGCTGCTGTCCACTGTCATGTTAGGCTACATCTTTGTCACATATGTTCTGTGTTCCTTTCAGTCTAAAATGACTCCTTCTCTTTTCACTTCTTTTGTTTTTGAGACTAGGTTTCATCCTGTAGTCCAAGTTGGCCTTGAACTTGTGGCAGTCATCCTGTCTTAGTCTTGTGAGCATGATGATTACAGGTATATGCCACCACCCCTGATTTATTATCTCAAATTTAAAACATTTTATGTGTATGAGAGTTTTACCTATATGCATATCTGTACACCATGTACATACTGGTACCTGTGGTGGCCAGTAGAGGGAGTTTGATACCCTGCAACTAGAGTTACAGACAGTTGTGAGCTGCCATTATGTGCGTATTGGGACTTGAATCCTAGTCTTATGGAAGCCATGAAGTCTTATGGCATATGAAGAGCCATCTCTCCAGCCATAGTTAGTTCACCTTTGAAATAGACCTATGGGCAAACATGAGAGGCAAAGCACTGCCTTCAGGACGATGCAGTTAATATCTGTCTAGAAAATCCTTCAGGTGATTAGCCATTTTTCACTTTGTCCATCTTTCTACTAGGTCATTAGCTTAAGAACGAGTCTTGGGTCCAGGTTATAGGTGGCTGTATCAGTGCCACCTGGTGCAGAAGGTGGCTGGATGATTAACCTACTCTTCTTCCAGGTGTGTGTGCACAGCAGACACATCTGTAACTAACATTTAACAGTTGTATTAAACATAAATCAGCTATATTAGGGTGAGTGCTCAGTGAGGATTTGTTGGATTATAGAAATGTGTTGCTAGAGAAGTTGAAATAATGGAACTACAAGTCATGAGGCCTGAAGTCTGTTGTGTTTTTCCTGTATTCTCCAGGTAATTATTGTCTAACTGAATTAAATTATTTGCCCATTCTTGGAAAACCAAAACTCATGAAACCAAGTACTCGGAAGAAAAGGGTTTATTGATCCATTACTGATGGTAACAAGTTCTCTTAAGCCGTAAGCAGCAAGACTTGTGGGCAGTTGGGAAATGTCTGACAGATCTAAAAAGCAGAGTGGAGCTGCGGAGATGGTTCAACAGTTAAGAGCACATGTTGCTCTTACAGAGGACTGGAATTCAGTTCCCACAACCATGCCAGTGCTTCACAACCACCTATAACTTCAGCTCCAAGGGATCCAATGCCCTGGTTTCTTACAAAATTTTATGAGCCTTTTCATTAGTACAAAGATGTTTTCCCCAGTGGTGATAAGGATTTCATTTTTTAGAACTATAGCAAAAATATTACAATGCTTAGAGGGAGAAAATTCCAATTTAATAGAATGTTCTGGGTTTCTAGGAATTAACCCTTATTCTATCCCTATGAGGTTTTTTTTTTTTTTTTTTTTTTTTTTTTTTTTTTTGGTTTTTTTTGAGACAGGGTTTGTCTGTGTAGCTTTGCGCCTTTCCTGGAACTTGCTTTGGAGACCAGGCTAGCCTTGAACTCACAGAGATCCACCTGCCTCTGCCTCCCAAGTGCTGGGATTAATGGCACATGCCACCACCGCTGAGCAAGATTTATTTATTATGTATACAGTGTTCCGTCTGCATGTATGCCTGCAGAGGGCACCAGATCTCATTACAGATGGTTGTGAGCCACCATGTGGTTGCTGGCAATTGAATCAGACCCTATGAGCTTTTATTGTTGAAGATCTTTGAAGATAACCTTAATTGACTTTTTAGCCTTAGAAAGCTGAATTCAGTGTCACTGAGGATTAAGGCTCCTGCTCTGCCTCTGGGTCATCACTGTACTAGGATCACAGAAAGTTCTCTGATACTAGTGTATCTTGAACTGACTTTAGTAAATATCTTAGGGTTTCTATTGCTGTGACAAAATAGCATGTTGGGGAGGAAAGGGTTTATTTTTTGCCTTCTTTCTAATTTCCAATCTATTTTAAACCAGTTTCTTAGTAGAACACAGTAAAGAGGCACTAGGGAAAAAGGAATAAAAACACATAATGTAAATATTAAATGCAACTACATCCGTGAATATGAAAGTACTATCAGAATGCTATAAATGTTTTGGAATGTGTGTTTTCTTTTCTTTTCTTTGTTTGGCTTTTTCTTTTGTTTGATTGTTTGATTTTTTTTCGAGACAGGGTTTCTCTATGTTGCCCTGGCTGTCCTGGAACTCGCTCTGTAGACCAGGCTGGTCTCAAACTCAGAAATCCATCTGCCTCTGCCCCCCAAGTGCTGGGATTACAGGGTATGTGCCACCACCACCTGCTGTGTGCTTTCAAGTTACATTTTTTTTGTGGACTGATAATGAATGGTAAGTAGGAAGACTGGTATTGTTGAGAGGCCATATACCAAACTTTGTGCCAGCATTTCATAAAAGGTAAGGTATATAATAGAATTTTAGACTCCATGCAGACATGCTTATCTTTTCAATTTTGGGTTAATAGTTCTGTGTCTTTAGCTGTATTTTAAAAGTAAAAGTAGTATATCAGACTTAATATTTTGTGAATATTGTCAGAATGAATAAAAAGTGAAAATAAAAGTCAAAGAAAATACTAAACAACAGTGTAGGCCAATGTCAGAAAATGCAAATAAAGTACAGCCACATATGTAATCCTAAATTTTCTAGTAGCCATGTTAGAGAAAAAAGGAATAGACACACACACACACACACACACACACACACACACACACACACCACTAATTTAGACAACTATATGTAAAATGTAAATTCAGCATATAAAATTGAGACAGTTTATCAAGTGAGATTGTGTATTTTTGTTTGTTTGTTTGTTTGTTTGTTTTTCGAGACAGGGTTTCTCTGTAGCTTTGGAGCCTGTCCTGGACTAGCTCTATAGAACAGGCTAGCCTTGAACTCACAGAGATCCACCTGCCTCTGCCTCCCAAGTGCTAGGATTACAGGCGTGCGCCGCCGCCGCCACCACCACCACCACCACCACCACCACCACCACCCGGCGAGATTGTGTATTTTATGCTTCTGACACATCTTCATTTGAACTCATAAGGCTTTGAGTGATCACTAGCTAACTACAGCTATTGATTACTGTCTTGGGCATCATTATTAGACATCTTAGTCATAGCAAGTTAAGTGGTCTAAATTGAGCCTTCTGGGTTCTAAGTATACCATTCTATTGAGTATGATCACTGTGATGCTGAGTATTCTTGGAGCTTGCAATAGTCCCTGTTATTTATGGAAGCCACCTTCCAGTTCTGACAAGCTTATTAGGACAGATGCTTCAAAGTCAGGAACTACACTCTTGTCTAGTCCTTTTCTGGGTTCTGCTGTACTTGTTCTGTGATCTAATGGGAGAGTGTCGGCATTAGGCTTAGAGGGTCTTACTAGAAACTGCCAGTTATCCAGCATTTGCTTCAGAGCCTGCAGGACAAGTCTCTGCCTGACCAAGCTGTCCCTGGAACAGTTGGTTGGTCTTTACCTTTAGACCTAAGACTTGAGTGCTGGTTTAATTAACAAGTATGGTATGCCAGTTTCAATGATAGATATAGATTAACTTGTCAGCTCTGTTATTCTGTCTCTACCCTTGTTTCCCAGCGTCCACTTCCCATGTTTACCATTGCATTTTATAATCAGCAACTTTAATCCCTTCTGAGATTTGTGATATAGGAATACCTGAAATTAATAAATACAGGACAGGAAATTCCCTTGTAGCAAGAGTCTTTCTCCAGGTATCCAAAGCCCTTTATTGAACAGTACTTTATCCCTACTTCAAAATGGTATCTTTTTGTTTTTTTGAGCTGAGGATCGAACCCAGGGCCTTGGCGCTTGCTAGGCAAGCATTCTACCACTGAGCTAAGTCCCCAACCCCAAAATGGTATCTTAATATGTGCTATTAACTTGAAATAGCCATCAGAATTTTAAACTAGGTAAATAGAATACTCCTGCTGTGCTTATTTTTAAAACAATTTGTACCCCAATGGGATTTCTGTATGCTGTCTTCCTTCAGCACCTAGGTATGAGTTTTCAGTATCCTACTGACTGCATATAGGGGTAGTAGTTTCTTAAGTGTTTTTTCCTGGGTTTTGTTTTGTTTTTACCTCATTAATTGTATACATTCAGTTTGCTTGAGTACCAGTCAGGGGGTGACAATTGGTAGTGAAATATTATGACAGACTTCAGAGGAAGCATTCTTTGCATTTGGATAATTTTCCACCATTGGAGTCATGTGCTGTGAACAAAATTTAGTGGTGTTCATTTCATTAGCTAGATAACCAACATCATTTAACAGTTTTAATTATGACTTCAGAAGGAAAGCAATTTCTTTATAAAGCTAATTCTAATTGTAGTTTTAGTCTGCAAAATATGTTCTTGTTCTTTTTTCCCCTCCTTATCCACTTAAATTTCTACTTCACTTGATTTTATTTTCATTAGCTACAAATTTTTTTTCTAAAGAGCAATTGCTACATGTTAATGGTCCATTGATTTCTGCATATTACTACATAGTCTTCTGGTATGAGATTAGCCCTTTTTATAGAACAAAGTGAAAGAAGTAGACTCCTTCACACTAATTTCTTAGTTGTCTTTTAGTTTCTTACAGTTTTACTTGAGGGGGCTGAATGCCTTTCTGCTGAGGAGTAGTAAATGCCCTTTGTGGTACCTAATTTTATCTTGACTACTAAAAGTTAAAAAATTCTTTTCTTTTTGTGAGGTTAAAAAAATGATTTCAGGCCGGGCAGTGGTGGTGCACGCCTTTAATACCAGCACTCGGGAGGCAGAGACAGGCAGATCTCTGTGAGTTCAAGGCCAGCTTGGTCTACAAAGCGAGTTCCAGGAAAGGCGCAAAACTACACAGAGAAACCATGTCTCAAAAAAAAAAATTGATTTCAGAGGGAGTACTCACCCTCTTACCTGCCCAGCAGGTTAGACCTACAAGGTACAGTGCTTTCCAATAGAATTATATATGAAGATGGAAATGTTCTAGATCTGAACTGTTCCATATGGAAGTTACCAACCTCATGTGGCTGTTGAGCACTGAGGAACTGAATTTGGGTTTGCATGTAATTAAGAAACACATTTCTGTGACTTTGCTGTAATGGCTTCCATATTGGACTGTGCCATAACTGAATATTGATTCACTTTGCCTGATTAGGATCAGGCATGAAGAATGCATTCCAGATCTCAAATAAGTTGTCTTCAGACCCATCCAGGTTTGTCCTGTACAAGCTCCATTTTTGTCAGTTGTCATTTAACCATTCTCAGGAATGTAACTTACAGCTTCTCGTGTTCATAATCAGGTCTGTCTCCTCATCGCCCCTCTAGACTTGTCTCAGCTTATCAAGTCAGCAGCTCTGAAGAAGAAAGACAAAAGCTAAGTCTTTAAACAACTTGGCGGAGAAAACAATATACTCAGAAGGTATTTCAAAAGCCATTAGAATTTGGTGAACTGTGGGGAGAACTTCTCCAGGAAAAGGCTGGCAAGGATAGCTGGTGGAAACCTGGATCATTAGTATAGGTCAGTGAATCCATGGCTGGACATGAGGTTGGTAAGGGCATTTGGGGGCATCAGCTGTTACAGCTTAACGAGTTGTGCTTCCTGTTCTATAGGATGTTCGTGGTAAAATATGTAAGTCTCAACTCTTGTTCCAGATTGCTTCCCATAAACTGGCCAGTTTCTCACTTGACAGTACTTCAGACAGCCTTACTGGTGCTTTCCAGCTCTGTGATCCTTCATGACCAGCCCAGTAGGAAGAGGGAAAGATGTATCTGATTTTTATTTTTGTTGATGGCTTACAAGGTTTGGAGGTCCCCCTCTCCCATAATAGTCAAGCACACAGAAGTTCTGCTCCCCTCATCCTTTATGACCCTCATGTCTACAGCCAGTGCCTTTGGTTAGACTTGTCATCCAGGACCAGATGAGTATTAAAAGAGCGTTATGGGTCCCTGTGTCCAGATAACCTTCCTTATCATGAATCGATCACGTTACTTTCTGGCTTTAACCTCCTTTGATGTCAGCCGAGCATTTCCTAGAGAGTACAGACTGAACTGCTTGTGATAATTTCCAGGCTTGTTGAGATAGAGCTGCACTCACCCTGTAGCCTCTTTGACTGGTGGCCACTGGCCCTTAGTATCAGTACACTTTACACCATCTACATACTGACAATTGCAAATGCTCTTCCCTTTGTCTAGAATTAGTTTCTTTGTATCTATTTTCTTTATTCTTGTCTATCCTGTCCATGTTTCAGTATTTGACTTGCACTTTACCTCCTCCTTAAAACTTTCTATGACCATGTATACTTCCGGTGGTTTTCTTTTTTCTTTCTTTTCTCCCATTTTCCATTATAGTTGATTATTCTAATACGGTTAAATAATATGCAAACAAAATTGGGATTAGCACTTGGAAATTGAGCTTTACAAATACTAAGTATAGTGTAATGAATTTTTATGTATGCACTCATGTAACCAATGCCTAGATCAAGAAATTAAATATTTTCATTCCCCACAAGACTTCCTACTGCCTCTTTCTAATCAGCAGCCCACAAAGTTAACACTGTTTTTAGCATTTTTTTTTACTACAGATTGTTTTTATTAACTTTCTTAAAATAGAGTGATATAGTATGTATTGTTTTTCAAATCATTTTATTGTAAAGAACTTGAAAATAATATATCATGCAGCTAGATTAACATAGACACACAAACACTTTTTCAGAACCAAAGTCTATCACCTAAGTGAACGTCTATACAGTTAGAATAATCACTATGAAGCCATGGAACTTTGTTTTGTACTTTGCATACTGACTATGCATTACATTTTTTTTTTTTTTGTTTTGTCTTTTCGAGACAGGGTTTCTCTGTGTAGTTTTGGTGCCTGTCCTGGATCTCACTGTGTAGACCAGGCTGGCCTCAAACTTACAGAGATCCACCTGGCTCTACCTCCTGAGAGCTGAGATTAAAGGCATTACATTTTTATTGTGATAAAAAACAGCATCAGCCAGGCGGTGGTGGCGCACGCCTGTAATCCCAGCACTCGGGAGGCAGAGGCAGGTGGATCTCTGTGAGTTCGAGGCCAGCCTGGTCTGCAGAGCTAGTCTAGGACAGGCTCCAAATCTACAGAGAAACCTTGTCTCAAAAAACCAAAAAAAAAAAGCATCAAATTTATCATTTCAACAGATGCAGTATATGCTTGTATAATACCAGCACTTTGTAGGTACAGGCAGAAGCATCAGGAGTTTAAGGCCAGCCTGAGCTACAAAATGAATTTGAGGCCAGCCTGGGCTATATGAAACCCCGTTTTCCACCCCCATCCCCAAGAAACAAACAAACAAGAATTGTAGCTGGAGGTTTTCCTGTGTCCCACCTGGTCCTGCAGCCACTCAGACCCAAGTGAACACACAGAGGCTTATATCAATTACAAATTTCATGGCCATGGCCTATGGCTCAATTTTCTTGCTAGCTAGCTCTTATAACTAAACTTAGCCCATTTCTATTAATCTATATGTTGCCACGTGTTCCATGGCTTTACCTGTGTGCCATTATATGCTGCTTCCTGGAAAGTGGGATAGCATCTCTCTGCCTCTCCTTTTTCTTCCTATCTCTCTTGGATGTTCCCTTCTGGCTCCATCCTGCCCTGCCATAGGCCAGTGCAGCTTTATTTATCAACCAATCAGATCAATACATATTCACAGTGTACAGAAAGACATCCCACAGCAAAGAATTTTTGTCATTTCAACCATTTACAAGTATATACTTCAGTGCATTAAAAATATTTATCGCTGGGCGGTGGTGGCGCATGCAGGTAGATCTCTGTGAGTTCGAGGCCAACTTGGTCTACAAAGCAAGTTCCAGGACAGGCTGCAAAGCTACAGAGAAACCCTGTCTCAAAAAACCAAAAAAAAAAAAAAAAAACAACAAAAAAAACTATTTATCTTAGCCTGGTGGTGGTAGCACACACCTTTAATCCTAGCACTTGGAAGGCAGAGGCAGGCGATCTTTGTGAGTTCGAGGCCAGCCTAGTCTCCAAAGTGAATTCCAGGAAAGGCACAAAGCTACACAGAGAAACCCTGTCTAGAAAAAACCAAAACAAACAAACAAAACATTTATCTTTGTGTAATTGTCACCACTATACATCTCTAGAAGGATATATTTTTTAATCAATTATCTCATTTTTCTTTATAGTTAATATATGTGTCTAGATTAAGCCTGTACTGTTATAAGTACCAGTGGCTCATTTCTTTATATTTCTGAGTGGTACATCATATAAATATAATTTGTTCTGTCCATTTTCTTATTGATGGACCAGTGAGTTTCACTTATTCATTCATTCTTTCTGAAATAAGGGCTTTTTATCTAGCCATAGTTGTTCCAGAAGTCACTATGTAAACCAAGTTGTCCTCAACACTTGCAGCAGTCTTCCAGATTCTTCTGAGTGCTGAGATTAGAGGGGCATGACACAAGATCTATTTCTTTGGTTCTTTTTACTTACTTATTTTTGTTTGTTTGAGTTTTTGAGACATAGTCTCATGTATATCCCAGGGTAACTGTGAACTGACTATAGCTGAGAATGGCCTTGACTTCTGGTCCTCCTGTCTTTATCTCTTAATTGCTGGGATCAGAGATATATCAAACCATATTCACCTATAGTCAGACATTTTCTCCAGTTCCACCAGGCCCCTGCAGTACTGTGGCCCACTTATAAAATAATCACTCAGAAGCTTGTATTAATTATAACTGCTTGGCCATTAGTTCAGGCTTATTACTGACTAGATCTTACACTTAAATTAACCCATAATTCTTATTTATGGTTAGCCATGTGGCTTGGTACCCTTTCTTAGTTCTGCCTTGTCATCTAGCTTCCTCTGTGTCTGGCTGGTGACTCCTGACTCAGCCTTCTGCTTCCCAGAATTCTCCTCATCTGCTCGCCCCACTTATACTTCCTGCCTGGCTACTGGCCAATCAGCATTTTATTAAACCATTGTACAAGAGCATTATCCCATAGCATTCCTCTTTTCTGTCTAGTCAAAGAGAAAGGTCAGATGACCCTTCTCCAACTCCTTATAAGAGGCCATGTACAATGGCAGGAAGCACTGCCTCCTTTGGGCCATATAGCCCAAGGTCATGGGTGGAGCAAATACCACTACACTTAACCTCTTTCTAGTTTCTTAGGATTTTTTTTTTTTGAGACAAAGTCTGAGTATATAGCCGTGGCTAGCCAGAACTATATAAACTCTCTATGTAGACCATGCTGACCTCAAACAGAGATCCACTTCCCTCATTTCCTGAGTGGTGGGATTAAAGGCATGTACCACTACACCCATCCTTATGTTATTTGTTTGTTTGTTTGTTTGTTTGGTTGGTTGGTTTTTCAAGACAGGGTTTCTCTATGTAGCTTTGTGCCTTTCCTGGAACTCACTTGGTAGCCCAGGCTGGCCTCGAACTCACAGAGATCCGCCTGGCTCTGCCTCACGGGTGCTGGGATTAAAGGTGTGTGCCACCACTGCCTGGCTCATCCTTATGGTTTTGACTAAAACTGGTATGGACATAATACTTGTATGCATATATTGGTGCTCATGCAAATATATTTTATTGATTATATACCCAGGAGTGAAATTGCTGGGTCATAAAATAGGCATATGTTCAATTTTAGCAGATATTGCCAACTATTTTAAAGAGTAGCTTGTATTAATTTTATATTGCTTCTGTTACTACAGATAGTGATTTAAAGCAAAGTAAGTTTATTATTTTTTAATTCTATAGGTGGTCTGAAACCAAGGTGGTGGCAGAGCTTTTCTGAGGGCTTCAGAGAAGAAACTGTTTCCAGTATTCCTTGGTTCCTGAACCCTTCCTCCATTTTCCAGGCTAGCAGCATAGCATCTGTGATTCTGTCTCCAATTTCTTTTCTTTTCTTTTTTTTTTTTTTTTTTGGTTTTTTGAGATAGGGTTTCTCTGTAGCTTTGGAGCCTGTCCTAGACTAGCTTTGTAGACCAGGCTGGCCTTGAACTCACAGAGATCCACCTGCCTTTGCCTCCCGAGTGCTGGATTACAGGCATGCACCACCGCCGCCTGGCCTGTCTCCAATTTCTGATGCTTTGTCACATCAGGTCACTACTGACTCCCAATTCTCCTGGCTCACTTGTGGTTGGTTACTTTGGGGCTTAGCTTAATCAAATCTGCAAAACCTTTTGTTTGTGTTTGTCTGTGTTTCTGTATCTGTGATTAGGTACATATGTACTTGTTAATGTATCCATGTGTACATTCAGGTTTGCATTCACATGTGTGTTCACATGTGTAGTTACAAACCAACAAAAATAAATAAAAAGAAACTTGACATGTGGAGGTCAGAGGTTCATGGTGGCTGTATTAATCACTCTGTATCTTGATGTTTTGAAGCAAGTCTCACAGTGAACCTAAAGCTCATTGTCAGCAAAACTGTCAGGCCAGTGAGCTTTAGCCCCCCCCCCCCCATTATTTCAGGTGCTACGGTTACAGGCACATGTCACATCGCTATACCCAGCTTTTTTTTTTGGTTTTGGTTTTTTGAGACAGAGTTTCTCTGTGTAGCTTTGGTGCCTGTCCTGGATCTTTTCTGTAGACCAGGCTGGCCTCGAACTCACAAAGATCTGCCTGGCTCTGCCTCCCGAGTGCTGGGATTAAAGGTGTGCATCATCACTGCCCCACTACCCAGCTTTTTTAAAACATGGGTTCTTGGGATCCAAACACAGGTCCTCATGTTTGTTCAGCAGGCATTTTACTGACTAGTAGAGACATCTCTACAGCCTTCTGGGGAGCTCTTCCATCACATAAGGCAACAGTCACAGGTTCTGAGGACTAGAATGTAGATACCAGGAGAGCAGCATTATTTTGCTAACACATGCCTGAACTGGTTTGTATTCCAGAGTTCAAATGTTTCCACACCTCTGTTAGTACAGGTGTTCAGTCTTTTTAATTGTAAGCATTCTGGTTGGGATAGGAGAGCACATCCATGGCTACCACCTCAAGCAGAGAGAGAGAGAATGAACTAGAGAAAGAACACGAACACTAATGTCTTCTACCAAAACATGGCTGTTTGATATTTGGAACAAAAGGGAGTTGGTCTTTGGAGAAAGGTATTATCAGAGTAGGAATTACTGTACTGTGCCAGGCCTGTGCCAGACTTACAGGTTTCTGTTTACAGATACACTAACAGTGCCACCAGCTTTAGTGATTTGAATTGCATATGTGATTCACAGACCAATATGAAGCAAGCCAGCTAGGCTAGAATGTCAGCAGGCTATAGCCAGTTTTCTGGTAAGAAGGACTCAGGCTGAACAGAGCTGTGCCCATGTTTTTATGGAGTCTTGTTGCACGAATCCTAAATGGTCTTAATAAATAACGGGAGCCAGATATTGGTGTAAATACTGAAAGATCAGAAGAAACAAGCCACAGCCACTTCTTACCTCGCCAACTCCTCAGCTAAAAAGAGAAGATCCTGTCTCCACAAATCCTCAGACTGGGTGCCCCTGAGTCCTTTCTCCACCCAGCCATTTTACTACCTATCTCAACCTTCCTAGAGCTGGGATCCCAAATACTGGGGTTAAAGGTGTGTGCCACAACTGCTTGGTCATTTCTCTCCTAGACTGGATCAATCTCATGTAGCCCAGTGTGGCCTTAAACTCAGAGATACAGACAGATCTCTGCCTCCTGAGTGCTAGGATTAAAGGTTGTGTGTCACCACTGCCTGGCCTTTATGTTTAACTTTGTGGCTGGCCTTGTCCTCTGATCTTCAGTCAAGTTTTATTAAAGTACAACATAATATAACCACAGAGTCTAAGTGACTTCTTAGATGTTTGTTCTTTGTGCTGTATCTAAGTTATAGAGGTCAAGTAACTGTATTTATGCTCAGAACTCTAAGATTTGGGATCTCTCTCTCCCTCTCCCCCTCCCTCCCTCCCTTCCCCCATATCACCTTGGACCAGAGAGGGTGTGTAACATGAATCTTAAATGGTCTTATTAATTTAAAAAAAAACCCAGAAGCCAGATATTAGGGTAAATTCTGAAAGATCAGAGAGACAGAACAAGCCACAGCCAACCTCACCTTGCCAACTCCTCAGATGAACTTGTTTCCTAAGACTGAAAGCCTCTGAGTCCTTACTGGAATGGATCTCAGCTGAACTGCTTAAAAGCCTCTATTTCCTGGTCCTCACGCCTTATATACCTTTCTGCTTCCTGCCATCACTTCCTGGGGTTAAAGGCGTGTGCCCTTCCCAAGCAAAGACATGAGATCTCCAGTGCTGGGATTAAAGGTGTGTGCCACCACAACAGACTCTGTTTCCAGTGTGGCCTTGAATTTACATAGATACAGAGGGATCTCTGCCTCCCGAGTGATAGGATTAAAGGCATGTGCTACCACTACCTGGCTTCTATGTCTAATCTAGAGGCTGTTCTGTTCTCTGATCCCCAGGAAAGCTTTGTTAGGGTGCTCAATATATCACCCACAAGGCTGAGACTGGTTTCCCTCTGTGAACTCAGGTCTAGAAGGACTCCTGAAGGAATGTAGAATAAATTGTATTTTTACTCAATTATGATAATTTTGCACCTTTTTGGGATAGATAATTAGATCTCAGCTGGACATTTGTGGCACCTGGCTGGAGGTGTGTTCCTTCACATCCTGGGTCAGGAAGTTCTTTATATTATTACAATTTTCTCTTTGCTTGGTATGACCTTTGAAGGCAGAAACAAGCACTTGGCATTCTTTTTGACAAACTTTTTAAAAATTAATTTATTTATTTTTCTATTATCAGCTTGATACAGTATAAATTCTTATCCTAATAGTGAAATGTTTGATTGAGGTTTGCCCAGTAATTGAGTAAAACCAAAACTTATAAGCCACAGTCATCCTATGGTCACCCCTGCTATATAGCCTCCCTGGTTCTGTGGGTTGTGGTCTGATTGTTCTTTGCTTTATATATAGAATCCACTTATGAGTGAGTACATACCATGTTTGTCCTTCTGGGTTTGGGTTACCTCACTCAGGATGATATTTTCTAGTTCCATCCATTTGCCTGCAAGTTTCGTGCTGTCATTGTATTTCTCTGCTGAGTAGTACTCCATTGTGTATATGTACCACATTTTCTTTTTTCTTTTCTTTTTCTTTTTCCAGAGCTGAGGACCGAACCCAGGGCCTTGCGCTTGCTAGGCAAGCGCTCTACCGCTGAGCTAAATCCCCAACCCCTCACATTTTCTTAATCCACTTTTCAGTTGATGGGCATCTAGGTTGTTTCCAGGTTCTGGCTATTACAAATAGTGCTGCTATGAACATAGTTGAGAATGTATCTTTGTGGTATGGTTGAGCATTCCTTGGGTATATGCCCAAGAGTGGTATGGCTGGGTCTTGAGGTAGATTGATTCCCAATTTTCTGAGAAACAGCAATACTGATTTCCACAGTGGTTGAACAAGTTTGCATTCCCACCAACAGTGGAGGAGTGTTCCCTTTACTTTGCTCCACATCCTCTCCAACATTGACTGTCAGTTGTGTTTTTGATCATAGCCATTCTGACAGGTGTAAGGTGGTATCTCAGAGTTGTTTTGATTTGCATTTCTCTGATTAAGGATGTTGAGCTTTTTTTTTTTAAATGTCTTTCAGCCATTTGTGATTCTTCTTTTGAGAAATCTCTGTTTAGCTCTTTAGCCCATTTTTTAATTGGATTGTTCAGTATTTTGATGTCTAGTTTCTTGAGTTCTTTATATACTTTGGAGATCAGTCCTCTGTCAGATGTGGGGTTGGTAAAGGTCTTTTCCCATTCTATAGGCTGTCTTTTTGTCTTATTGACCGTGTCTTTTGCCCTACAAAAGCTTCTCAGTTTCAAGAGGTCCTATTTATTAATTGTTGTGCTCAGTGTTTGTGCTGCTGGTGTTATATTTAGGAAGTGATCTCCAGTGCCAATGCATTCAAGTGTTCTTCCTACTTTCTCTTCTCTTAAGTTTAGGGTAACTAGATTTATGTTGAGGTCTTTGATCCACTTGGACTTGAGTTTTGAGCATGATGACAGATATGGATCTATTTGTAATCTTGACATGTAATATTGACATCCAGTTATGCCAGCACCATTTGTTGAAGATACTTTCTTTTTTCCATTGTATAGTTTTGGCTTCTTTGTCAAAAATCAGGTGTTCATATGTGCGTGGATTAATGTCAGGGTCTTCAATTCGATTCCATTGGTCTGTATGTTGGTTTTTATACCAGTACCAAAGCTGTTTTTGTTACTATAGCTTTATAGTAGAGCTTGAGGTCAGGGATGGTGATGCCTCCAGAGGTTGCTTTATTATACAGGATTCTTTTAGTTATCCTGGGCCTTTTGTTTTTCCATATGAAATTGAGTATTTTTCTTTCCAAGTATGTGAAGAATTGTGTTGGGATTTTGATGGGGATTGCATTAAATCTGTAGATTGCTTTTGGTAAGATTGACATTTTTATTATGTTAATCCTACCTATTCATGAGCATGAGAGATCCTTCCATTTTCTGATCTCTTTAATTTCTTTCTTTAGAGATTTAAAGTTCTTATCAAAAAGGTTCTTCACTTGTTTAGTGTTATCCCAAGGTATTTTATATTATTTGTGGCTATTGTAAAGGGTGATTTTTCTCTGACTTCTTTCTAAGCCCTTTTATCATTTGTGTATAGGAGGCCTATTGACAAACTTTTAGTATCCAAAAACGCAACATCTATGAAAGACCCCTTTTTGGGCTACACTTTTTTCAACTCTTTAATCTCTCACCACATTGTGTTTGTGTGTTAGTTAGGGTTTCTATTGCTATGTTGAAAGACCATGACCAAAAGCAAGTTAGGGGGCTGGAGAGATGGCTCAGAGGTTAAGAGCACTGACTGTTCTTCCAGAGGTCCTGAGTTCAGTTCCCAGCAACCACATGGTGGCTCACAACCATCTGTAAAATCCTGGGATTTTTGTTTTTCCATATGAAGTTGAGAATTATTCTTTCCAGAGATCTGGCTCCCTCTTCTGGCCTGCAGGAATGCATGCAAACAGAAGGCTGTATACATAATAAATAATCTTTTTTTTTTTTTTTAAAAAAAAAACAAGTTAGGGAGGAAATGATTTATTTGTCTTATACTTCCACATTGTAGCCCATCACCAAAGGACGTCAAGACAGGAAATGAAGCAGGGCTGGAATATAGAGTCAGGAGCTGATGTCGAGACCTTGGAGGAGTGCTGCTTACTGACTTGGTCCTCATGGCTTGCTCAGCCTGTTTTCTTACAGAACCCAGGACCACTAGCTCAGGGATGGCACCACCCACCATGGGCTGAGCCCTCCCCCAACAATCAATAATTAAGAAAATGCCCTCCAGACCAATCTTGTTGAGGCATTTCTCAATTGAGGTTCCCTCCTTTCAGGTAACTCTAGCTTGTGTCAAGTTGACATAAAACTAGCCAGGGCAATTGATGACTTGTCAGTTTGATGCACAAACACATCTCTCTTAAGCCATAACCTTTCCTTTCTTATTCTTCCCTGAGGTTATATACTAATATCAACAATTAAATATAAGCATTCAAAAATTTGAAAGTCCCACTGTCTTTACCACAGGCAGGTAAGGGGAAATTTAGAAAAGAAAACTTGTGCACCTGTTACCTACAACGCAGATAGAAGACAATTTCTTTTAGAAAAGGACAGATTTCCAGTTATTTCTGTCTATGGTTCCTCTAAATAATCACTTTAAAATATACTAGAGAAGCTAGATGTGTTGGCACATACCTGTAATCCATGTGCTCAGGAGGTTGAGACAGGAGTATTGCTATGATTCCAAGGCCAGTGTAGGCTGCATAGTTAGAGACCAGCTTGTAATACAGAGTGAGAGCTTGCCTAAAAACGTAACAAAACAAGGGCTGGCTAGATGGCACACTTAAGAGCCTCACTTAAGAGAACTTCTAGAAAACCCAGGTTTGCTTCTCAGTACCCACATGATGGCCTAAAAAGTTTGTAACTCCAATTCCAGGGCATCCCATGCCCTCTTCTGGCCTCTGTGGGCACCAGACACTCACATAATGCATACATATATCCAGGCAAAACATTCCTATAGCTAATAAATAAATGCCAAAGAACTCTTTGGGTTGGCATAGCCTGAGATCTCACAATATCAGGTGTGGTTTCTTAGAGGTAAGAATCCTAATTTTAAATTGCTTTTTACAGTAATAATATATGTAATACAAACTACCATTTTATCCATCTAAGGGTACAGTTCAGTGGTATTGAGTATATTCACAATGTTATCTAACCATCAGCACTATTTCCAGAACATTTTCAGCATTACCAATAGAAGCTCCATAATCATTATATCCAACAGTAATACCTCGTTTCCTTTTCCCTAGCCCTTTATAACCATGGTTCTATCTCCTGTCTCTATGTGTTTGCCAATTCTCATTACCTCATATCAGTGGAGTTAAACAAAATTTACCCTTTGGTGACTAATTTCTCTTAGCATAATGTCTTGATGATTCAACTACGTCATAGCATGTGTTGAAATTTCACTCCTTTTAAAACCTGAATAATTCATGGCCTGGATAATATACATCTTGTTTACTCATCTTTCAATAGACCCTTGAGGTGCCTTCTCCTTTCTGCTATCATGAATAATGCTGCTATGAACAAAGGAAAGAAAATATCTACTTGAGTTCCTGCTTTTAGTTCATCTGATTATGTACCAAAAAGTGGAATTCCTGAGTCATATGGTAATTCTGTATAGTTTGGTCCTAAGTATTGAATAGCTACAAATTATTTTATTTACTGTTCAGTGATTTATAGCAAGGACTTCTTAGGACTGCAAAGAGAGAAGAGAGTATTGATGGTGGTCTGAGTATCAGGAGGGGAGAGTTCAGAATTGGTACAAAAACTCTTTTACAAAAAGGTGACTTGTATCAAAATTTTGAAATCCATAACAATCTTTACTGTCCACCGTGAGGCTTTTAGACCTGACGTTTAGAATGTCTCCCTTGCTACGTGACATATTTTCAGCTACCCTTGAGACTTTCTTTTATGGAACGGGATGTTGCAAAGAATCTCACAAATGGGTCAGAGTCCCCAGCAGTGCTCTGGAAGCCTGGCTTCTAGAGTAGACTCTCTTTCATATGGTGTTTGTTTTGTCCCATGCCTTTCTTCATCTCCAGACTACTTCTGTTCCATATCTGGGGTGTGTGTGTGTATATGCATGTGTGCAAAGAATTGAACCCAGGTATGTATGCTTTCCACTTTGACACTCTACCACTAAGTAATATTACAACCCCCCAAATTCTACAGCTACTTGTATTTTCAAACATAAAGCAGGTTGTTTAAAATAAATAAATGTTTTAAATATTTGATTGTCAGATTCTGTGTTTTGCTTTGGAGCAAAAAATAAACCTTGTTTCTGTTAATCTTTCCTATTCATATAAAAAAGTATTTTGGTTTCTCCATATTCTCATACTATAGTTGTGGTTTTAATATTTTATGTTTTGAGCATTGTTTTATTGTGGGGTTTTTTGGTAATTTTTCCTTCTTTTATTTCTTTTTTTCCATGGTGGGGCAGTGCTGAGATATAGAATCTTGCTATGAAGGGTAGGTTGGAACTTACTGTGTAGACCAGGCCAGCTTCCTTTCTCTTCCTCCTGTGTGTTGGGATTACATATGTGAGTGAGCCCCATACTGAGATTCTGTCTTTTGTTTGTGCTGGAGATAGATCCCTGGACCTTGCACAATTTAGAGTTATATAATACACATGTTCTCTTTCTTTAAAAAAAAAGACACTGCAGAATCACCCATTTAAAGTACACAATGGTTTTTAGCATTTTCAAAGTTCTGTAAACACTGCCATGATAAGTTCTACAATATTTCATGGCCCTCAAAAGAAACTGTACTAATCAACAATAATTCCCTATTTCCCCTCACTCTTCAACCCTAGACACCTACCACCAGTCTACCCTGTCTTGATGTATTTTTTACTTCCCTCTCCTTTCCCATTTCCCTTCTGCCTTCATTCTCACCTGACATTATCTGCTTATCTAAATATTCCTTAAATACTTCCCAAATTGGATGAATTAGTGAGTGTAGCATAGCTACAAGAATTCTGCTCCACCCCACCCAACCCCCGCAGCATGGGAGAACCTTTGATCCCAGAACTAGGGAGGCAGAGACAGAACACTGAGTTTGAGGCCAGCTTGGTTTACATAGTGAGTTGCAGACCAACTATAGTTAGTTGCATGGTGAGACCCTTCCCCCCCCACACACACACACACAGAGAGAGAGAGAGAGAGAGAGAGAGAGAGAGAGAGAGAGAGAGAGAGAGAGAGGGAGGGAATTCAGCCCCCCAAAGTAATGATGGACACATAGCACAGTTAAGCCCTGTGCTGTCCTTGTAAGTCACCTGCTTTCATTTTGTCACTGTGAAGCTGGCTTTTCACTGGATTGTCTATAGGGGTTACAGAGCTAGGTCAGTGAAAGTGGAGCCAAATGTTGATCTGGGATTGATCTATGATAGGGTCTGGAAGTGATGAATTAAGGCTTCAGGGTATGTCTCTTGTGAGTGAGAGAGTGAGTGAGTGAGTGAGTTCTGGGACAGGAATTACCTTCCTTTCAAAAGTATCTCCAGATGTGTAAATTCTGGCACTTTATCCCCATAACAGAACCAGTATATAGTAGTTAGACTACTATATATTCAAAATCTGCAAATACTAATATTTAGTATAGAGTACTGCTATTGACTGATAAAATATTCGTTCAGTACAGTTTTTTTGCTTGCTTTTGTAGCCAGATTTACTTGGTTTAGGTCCTGGTTCTTTCTTTTTTTTTTAACTACTTACATGATCTTGACCCAAATTGCTTCATTTCTACAGAAATTTCCTGTGTCCCTGTGTGGATGGGAGGAGTAATGAATCTAACTCTGTGAGGTTCTTTTAAGATGTAAATAAGATGATACATGATAAGCACTTAACAAAGCACCTGACACAGAGTTAATTACTCAGTAAATGTTATTAGTCATTAAAAATCTGTTGCATTACTTTTCCTGAGGAAATGCATACAAACAACTCCACCCCAGATAGAACAATGACAGAACAAAGAAATGATTCCATCTCATCTATCTTTGTCAACCAATTTTATTGGGGTTACTTACAGGAACATAGGTGACTGGGGAAACTACATATTAAAAATTCCCACTCCAGAATGAGTTACTTACTGCTCAAGAAAGTTTTAAGGAGTAGTTACCTGTAGATTTTACAGGCAGTGCCTAGAAGAGTTTCTTCTCTCCCAACAATTGTTTACTGCTTATGTATGTACTCCCCAGGAAGGACCTCATGAGTCTTACTTCTTGTAAGTCTCCTGAGCTCCCCTGCTCCTTCCAGGAGGGAATTTTTCAGTTTGTCAATTGGGATGGGGGTAGGGGGAGAGAGAGTGAGAGATGGAGGCTTGTAAGAAGAGGGAGGGAGGGGAGGTTGGGCGTTTAAAACCTAGTGACACACCTCCTCCAACAAAGCCACACCTGATCCTTTCCAAACAGTTCCACCAACTAGGGACCAGGTATTCAAACCAACATAAGCACTGATATTTTGCTTGTCTCTTTAGGACTCAATTTTTTTTTGAGCCATTTGTGGTAGTGCACACTTATAATCCCAGCTCTTGGGCTCACTTGTAATTTCAGCACTTAGGAGGTACAAGCAGGAAGATCAAAAGTTCAAGGTTAGTCTCAGCTATATGGGGAGTTTGAGGCTAGCTTGGGCTACAAGAGATCCTATCTCAGAAAACAAAAAAAAATTAAAAAAACTATAAATGTATTAAATACTAATATTTAAAACTTTCACAAAATGCTGGGTTGATTATAGATGTCAACGTGGGAAATTTTGGTTATGCTTAGGTTCTTGCTGAGAATTTTAGACAGTAATTTCTTGTGGATAAATCAAAACATTTTGTCATTTATTATCACTGATAGCTGTGAATCAGGGCAAAACTAATGGTCTTGACAAAAGAAGATCATCAGGGTCCTAGTACTGAGTCTAATTATTTGGTTTATATATAAAAAAAAAACAACAGGAAAAAACAGCAGTGTGCTTCCTGATTGTGATTCATACATATACATACATGTACATGCTCACACAGACACATACACATGCATACATATCCCCCATTATGTCTCTATTTCTGTGAATACAGTGAATATAAGCAGGTCCTTGCTGTGGAATTTTTAGAGTCACATGAGAGAAGAACATAGTGAACTCTTAGAACAAGATTCACCCTGCCCTTTTTTTTTATTTTTTGTTTTTTCAAGACAGGGTTTCTCTGTGTAGCTTTGTGCCTTTCCTGGAACTCACTTGGTAGCCCAGGCTGGCCTCAAACTCACAGAGATCCACCTGCCTCTGCCTCCCGAGTGCTGGGATTAAAGGAGTGCGCCACCACTGCCCGGCTCACCCTGCCTTTTTTTTGGTTGAGTGAAATAGACTAGATTGTTGTTTTGAGAGAAACTTTGAAATTTTTCTTGTGTGTTGTATTCATGTTTCCATACTTGTATATGTGTCAGTGCACACACATATCACATGTATGTGTGTATGTTTGGAGGAAAGAGACTCACTGCAAGCTCACTCCACTTATTTAGAGCTCACTGATTCTGCTAGATTGACGGACGACAAGCCTTCAGAATCCTGTCTGTCCCCCCAGTGCTGGGATTACAGGCAGTCCCTGGCTTTCTATATGGGTATAGAGGATCTGAACTCAGGTCCTCATGCTTTTCCAGCAAGCAGTTTACCACTGAGCCATCTACCCAATGTCTTGTTTTATTTCTTTAGACAGATAATTGTCAGAATCTTGGTGAGAGACGCTGTGTGTTTGTTCAGCTAGGTAGGCCCTCCAGACTCACAGAGCTGGCAGGAGTGGGTCACAGAGGGCCTGAAGATAGATAGCTGCATGCATAGTCTTCAGTCTCTTGTGGACTAGGAATAGAAATCAGGAATTAGGTGCCTCCTGAGTTTATAGCCTTTTAATATTTTCTCAGTGTTAATCTAGGATAAAAAAATAATTCAAGGCTTGTTTTCCATAAGCAAAATGGAACTAGAATACTTCTTACCATGGGTGTTTATACCTTTACTTCGAGTACTCACTCAGCAGGCTGGGGCAGGAAGATCTCTTGAACCCTAGAGTTTGAGACCAGTTTAGGGAACATGTGTGCATGCAAGTGTTCACACATGCATATCCATCTTCATTCCTTTCTGGTTTGTGCAGGTCATTCTCTTCTGGTATACAAGTTCCCAAAAGGTGTTTCTAAAAATGACTTTGGCAGAGTCTGAAGACAGGTACTTGAAAGAAGTTCTTGGTCTATTATACAAACATTTATTGAATGTCTGACATGTGCTAAACCTATGGCGTAGGCTAGATCTGACATAGCCCTAGCTTTCCAAATGCTCCATTTGATAGAGATGGCAAGTGGGCAAATCTGCTTTTTAAAAATTTTTTCCATTCTACACTGTGGCAAAGGTAGATTTAACCTTTTTTTTTATAAGGTAGGCAAGGAAGCTGAAAGCGTTTACATAGCTAGTGTGGAGCTGGACTGTTCTTTAACAGTATGACTGGCAGCTTTTGTTGGAGGATACTTCTTATTGGCTGACCATAGGGCATCTGCACAAAGACTGACAGTAACACAGATAATTGACTGCTTACCCAAGAACCATTCCTTCCTTTTTATACAGCTTGGAAAAGGCTTCTACGTCAACGCTGAAAGTGTGGAGCTAGGCAGTCACTTCAAGTCTAAGTCATTGATGGTAGATCCATTTTCTTTTCCCATGCATTTTTTCTCCAATGTTCTCCTTATAGCTATGTGACCTAGTATCAACCAAAGAGACTTAAGGGGAAGATAACTGGACATCTTTGAGGTCAGAGAAGATGAGCATAAAGAAAGGGCCTCCTTCCCTACTTTAGTTCTCACCTTTATTCTACTTGATGTGCTTTCTTTGGGAAACATGATGCTATAGCTATGGCAGACATCAGGAAGGGAAACAATCTAAGATGGTTGAGTGACAGAGCACAATGAATCCTTTATCTTTCTCCTAACTACCAAGCCAACCCCAATACTCTTCATAAATATTTCTTGATAAATGAAATTGCAAATGTGTTTGTGGTTTAAGCTGTTTAAATCTGGACATACAGTGTTATCCACAGACCAACAATATTATTATCTGGGAACTTGTCAAATGCAAATTTTTGAGGTTCACTCTAGCCCTTGAATTAGGTCTTTGAGTGTATGAATCCAGCACTGTTTTTACAAGTCCTCGGAGTAAATCCCCCAAGGTAACTCTGATGCAAACTCAGGTTTGTGAACCTCTGGGTTATACCATTAATGTTTCTGCCAAAAACATTACTAAGCTGGGCAGTGGTGGTATACACCTTTAATCCCAGCACCTGGGAGGCAGAGCCAGGTGGATTTCTGTGAGTTCGAGGCCAGCCTGGGCTACCAAGTGAGTTCCAGGAAAGGCGCAAAGCTACACAGAGAAACCCTGTCTCGAAAAAGAAAGAAAGGAAGGAAGGAAAAAAAGAAAGAAAAGAACATTACTAAACAGATTCTAGTGGCATCTATAGAGCAACGTCTATAGACCTACCAGTCAGTACCCTATATCAAAGTAAAGACCAGGTTTGTCTCTGCTGGTAGCAGTATCTGTGACATAGGTCCATTGGCTCTGTGTAATTAATGATACTCATTGTGGGGAAGGGGAGGCAGTTAAACCCACCATGATAGGTATTGAATTGTTTCCCCTAAGGAAAATAATTCTCTTATTCTCAAAGAAGAGGCTAATAAGGAAGACACCAGACTGAAGGATCTAACAGATAGGTCAAAATGTCTGTGGTTTTCTAGCAGCACTTTGTGGCTCTGGGCTGGGATCTGTACAAGCAATAGTAAACAACATAAAAGGACAATCTAGAGCTGGTGTAGACCAACTGCAATAATGGTGAGGGTTAGGAACTATAGGACATTTAGAGTAGCCCCTCCTGGGATGTTGAGATAGACTATGAGTCACTTCCTAGGAGTAGCCATTCATCTACCAATACTGAAAATATGTATGTACAGAGTTATGGGTGCTCCAGGTAGGAGGCACAGCTTGTACAAGGATCTGGAAGTAAGACAGACACGACCTCCTTCATATAAAACACAATGTCTAGTGTGGTATGAGAATAGATTCTCTTGGAGATGATTCCGTGTTATCTTTTTAAGGCTCAGGATGCAACTGAGAAGCAAATTGAGATGTACACAGGAAGATATTTAAATAATTTGTTAAGGTGAACTTGGTTCTTACTTTCTTAAATGGAAATCATTTAATTGTTTATTATAGTCCACTAAATGATTCTTGGCCAAAGCACTCCCTGTTTCAGGCACTGCTTTGTCCTCCCGCCCTTCCTTCTACATTTTATTGTACCAATGGATATTCAGTTCTGTGGGAGGGGCATTTATTAGTAATTTATTTGGAACCTTTTCTAGGCTTCCTCTTTCTACTCCTGAGATGTAGACCGACAACATTTCCCTTGTCTGTCCTAAGAAACTCCCAGTTTCTTCAGTGATGCACAGTTCATTCACAGGTGAATTGTTCAATCTAAGCATTTAAAATATTTCTGTAATTTCTCTTGCTTGTGATTTCTATTTTCATTCCATTATGATCTGATGGATGGAAAATTATTGTTTGTTTTATGTGTGTTAAGGTTTGTTTTATGGCTCAACATAAAAGTTCCATTGCTGCTAAAAAGAATTTGTATTTTGCTACTGTTTGGGTGGAATATTCTATACATTTCTACTGAGTCAATTTGGATTATAGTGCAATTTTAATGGTTTTGCTGATTTTTATTAGAAGGTATGTTCAACTTTAGACATTGAGAGTGAATACTGTCAGCTATAAAATTCAGGTTTCAGAACCGTCTAGATAGGTTACATACAGAAAAAACTTCTCAGTTTTTAAAATGGTGTGCATACCTGCATGCGTGTGTGCACATGTGTGAATGTGGAAGCCTAAGGATAACTTCAGGTGCTCGCTCTCTCTCTTTTTTAAGATTGATTTATTTATTATGTATACAGTATTCTGCCTGCATGTGTCCCTGCAGGCCAGAAGAGGGCACCAGATCTCTTTACAGATGGTTGTGAGCCACCATGTGGTTGCTGGGAATTGAACTCAGGACCTCTGGAAGAGCAGTCAGTTCTCTTAACCTCTGAGCCATCTTTCCAGCACCCAGGTGCTCTCTTTAGGAAAGCTGTCCACCTTCTTTTAAAGGGGATCTCTCATTGACTTGAAGCTCACCAAGCAGACTAGACTTTGGTCAGCCAACTCCAGTAATCTTCCTGTCTCTACCTCCTGAGCTCTAGTATTACAAGCACATGCCACCATGCCTGGCATTTTTACAATTGTACCGTGGCTCAAACTCATGTCCTTATACTTGTAAGGCAAGTGCTTTACTAACTGAGCAACCCACCCCCAACTCCTTATGATTGAAAAAAATACTTTATTTGAATGATAAACAGTAAATACTTTTAAAATTGTTTTTATTCTCTTATGTATATTAGTGTGTTGCCTGAAGTTATATAAGTGCACTCTATATGTGTGCCTAGTGCCCACGGAGGCCAGAAAAGGGCACTAGATTTCTTCATAAATAGAATTACTAACAGTTGTGAGCTGCCATGTACATACTGAGAATTGAACCCAGGCCCTCTGGAAGAACAGAAAGTACTCTTAAGCACTGATCCATTTCTCTAACCCCATTGTGAAGTTTTAGGTAAGTTTATAACTGTGTTGGGCCACATTTGTAGTTCTTCTTGGCCACATGAAACCTGCATTCTGCAGGTTGAACCTGCTTGGTAGAAAATCTGTTGGTAAGAATGATGTAGTCATCTACTATTATTGTATTGTGTCCCATCTGCCCCTTAGTATTCTGTAGTATTTGCTTTCTAAAACTGGGCACACTAGTGTTTGAGGCATATAAATTTATAATTGTTATTATCTTCTGAATAATTTGGTCTTTTTAATTAAAAAAGACTTAATTCTATTTTATGTGTATGGTGTTTGCCTGCGCATATGTCTATGTACCATATGTATGCAGTGCCTGCAAAGGCCAGAAGAGGGCATCAGATGGCCTAGGTCAGTGGTTCTCAACCATCCTACAGCAGCGACCCTTTAATACAGTTTTTCATGTTGTGGTGACCCCCAGCCATTAAATTATTTCATTGCTACTTCATAATTGTAATTTGCTACTGTTATAAATTGTAATGTAAATGTCTGATAATTCGACCCATATGAGGGTTGCAACTCTCAGGTTGAAAACTGCTGCCCTAGGTGGTCATTAGCTGCCTTATGGGTGCTGAGAATCGAACTAGCATATCTACTCCTCTTCTCCTCTTCAGCTTCGCACAGGCACCCCAACACATTCCCTCCCACCTTCATGTTCTCTTCTTTTTTAAAAATATATAAACAGAAAAGAATTTTATCATAGATTCTTGGACATCTGTATGGTATGTGTGAATGTTTTTCTTCTTCTTCCCCTACCTTCCTGTCTCTGTCTCTTTGTCAGTTTCTTTTGGCGAGACAGGGTCTTGATACATAGCCCTGGTTGGCCTGCTGGTTTCAAACTCATGGCATAGCCTCCCCAGTGCTGACATTACAGACATGTCCTTATGCCCTTGTTTACCTTTCTCATGGTGTCTTTTAAAAAATATTTATTTGTGTTTATTATGTGTATGTGTGAGTATATGCACCCATGTGTGTTGATGTGCATGCCTTTGTGTGTGCTCAAAGGTCAGAGGAGGGAGTCAAATGTCTTCTATTACTCTCCACCTGTTCCTTTGAGGCTGGGTCTTTTTCTTAACCTGAGACTAGGTCTCATTTTCTTGGTTAGGCTGAAAACCATGAAGTCCCTGAGATCCTCCTGTATCTACTTCCCTTCAAACTGAGGTTGCAGACATCTGGGGGGACATACAGCTTGTTACATAGATGATGGAATCTGAACTCTGGTCTTCATGTTTGTTCAGCAAGTAGTCTTAACTACTGAGCCATCTTTCCCAGCTCCTCTTGGCATTTTTGGAGCAGAAGACATTTTGAGGAGGCCTGGGGAGATAACCCAGTGGTTAGGAGTGCTTGCTGCTCTTCCAGAAGACTCCTAATTGGTTCTCAGAACCAGTGTTGAGCAGGTCACAGAAACCTGTAACAGCTCTAGGGATCTGACACCTTCTTCTGGTCTCCATGTACACTTAAATACTATTTTAAAAGTCTTAGAAGGAAATTTTGATTCATTGTGACTAATGTTTTTTAGGAAAGTTTGAGCTTTTTTTGAGAAAGGGTTTCTTTGTGCAACAATTCTTGCTGTCCTGGAATTTGCTTCATAGACCAAGATGGCCTGGAACTCACAGAGATCCACCTGCCTCTCTCTCCTAAGTGCTGGGATTAAAGGCATGCCACCACTGACTGGTGGTAAATTTGAGATATTTTATATTTTAAGAAATCCTCAGATATAAGTGCAAAAAGATTTTCTCCTTTTTCCCCCTTTTGTTGTTATTCTAGAAATTTTAAAATTTTATATATTACATTAAGGTCAATTTTCAGTTAATTTTTATACCTTATGCAAGGTTTGAGTAAAGTTCCATTTTTGTATCTTTATTTTATTTTTAAATTTTATTATTTGAAAAATTCAAACATGTATATATTGTATTTGATCATATCTATATTCTTTATTCCTCCTGGATCCCTCCCTGTCAGATCTCCCTCCCAGTTTTATGTCCCTCTCTTTCTTTTCTTTTCTTTTTTTTTTGGAAACAACCCATTGAGTCCAGTTAGTGCTGCCCCCATATACATGGGTGTAGGGCCATCACTGGAGCATGGACAAACTACCAGGGGGTCACACTGAAGAAACCTGACTCTGCTAACCCACTGTTATCAGTGGCTATAGCTCCTCAGTTAGGGGTGGAGCCTAGTGAGCCCCTTCCCTCTCTGGTGGATAGTTGATTGCCTTGCTGTTATACGGGCAGCTATAGATGTTGGGAGTCTATGGGTGCAACTGTCCTGTTATGTCCAGATGATATTGTTTTGCAGTAATCATTTCCTGTCCTCTGGCTTGTAGACAAAATTCTAAATGGTCTTGTTAAATAAGAAACACAGAGCCAAATACAGGGTTAAAAGCCCAAGATATCAGAGCACTAGCAAATAGCCTTTAGCTTACCACTCGCTGCCATCGCTTCCCCAGAGAGAGAGACCTCCTTCCTGTGTGCTTGTCTTTTTTTTTTTTTTTTTGGAGCTGAGGATTGAACCCAGGGCCTTGCGCTTGCTAGGCAAGCAAGCACTCTACCACTGAGCTAAATCCCCAACCCTGTGGCGTGTCTTTTTATTGCCTTCCTGTTCTGCCTTCTTATTGGCTCTAAGCCCAGCCACATGACTTCCTCATCCCTGCCTGTCTATACAGACCTCCTGGTCTTTATGGTTGATACTGGGATTAAAGACTCAAGGGTCACCACGCTTGGCTGTGTCCTTGACCATACAGAGACTATGCCTGCCAGGTGATCAGATTAAGGGCATGTGCCACCACCGCCTGATTTCTATTTATGGCTTGCTTTTTAGTTCTGATCCCCAGGCAACTTTAAACATACAAATAAAATCACATTTCAGCACAAATAAAATATCACCATACTGGTTCATACAGTCTTGCTTTCCTTTTTAATGATTTATTTATTTTTATTTCTGTAAGTAAAGATGTTTTGCCTGAATGTATGTCTACATTCAAAGTGTGTATCTGTTGCCAGCAGTGACCAGAATAGATTTTTGGATCCTCTGAGACTAGAGTTACAGACTTGTGAGGTATCATCTAGGTACTAGGAATTGAATCTGGGTCCTTTGGAAGAGTAGCCAGTTCTCTTAATCTCTGAGTCATACTTTCCATCCCCTCTTAGAGTCTTTCTGCACACTCTTCTGCAGTGCTCCCCAAGCCTTAGGTGAGTATGATACAGATGTCTCCTTTAGGGCTGAGCACTCCACAGTCATTTTTGCATTTTGACCAGTTGTGAGTCTCTGTGGGTGTAGGGACCTGAAATCAGGTCCATTTCAAGAGCAACAAGTGCTCTTAACCACTGAGTCATCTCTCTTGCCACCATATTAAAGAGTTTAGTTGTAGCTGGGAGGTGGTGGCACACACCTTTAATCCCAGCACTTTGGAGGCAGAAGAAGGTGAATTTCTGAGTTTGAGGCTAGCCTGGTCTATGGCTTCTGGCTTCTGGAATGGTTATTATCCTACTCTTTAGGGTAACTCCAATTAAACTCTTTCGTTTTCTTTTTCTTTTTCTTTCTTTCTTTCTTTCTTTCTTTCTTTCTTTCTTTCTTTTTTTTTTTTTTTTTTTTTTTTTTGGTTTTTCGAGACAAGGTTTCTCTGTGTAGCTTTGGTGTCTGTCCTGGATCTCGCTCTGTAGACCAGGCTGGCTTTAAACTCACAGAGATCTGTAGCTGAAGTTTTCTCTGGTGCTGCCCAGCCTCATGGACTCCACAACTGCTTATAAAATAATCACTCAGAAGTTTATATTAATTGAACTGCTTGGCATTAGCTCAGGCCTACCACTGACTAGCTCTTACATTTTAACTCAGCCCATTTCTGTTAATCCATATGTCGCTGCATGTTCTGTGGCTTTACCTGTCTGTTAATCTATATGTCGCTGCATGTTCCATGGCTATACCTGTTGCCTTTACATGCCGCTCCCTGAACAGCAGGCTGGCATCTCCTCGCTCAGCCTTCCTGTTCCCAGCATTCTCTTCTCTGCTTGTCCTGCCTATACTTCCTGCCTGACTACTGGCCAATCAGCATTTTATTTATACAGAGCAATATCCACAACAGAGATCCACCTGGCTCTGCCTCCCGAGTACTGGGATTAAAGGTGGGTGCCACCATTGTCTGGCCAGACAAGTTTATTGATTCTCTATTTTTGAAGAAATTACAAAATGATGGATATTGCTATAAATTGCTACAGTTTTTTAGAAGTACACAAATGGGAATTAGAACAGACTCTTGTTTTGTACTTCATATTGCTATTACCAATGTATATACTCTGTAGAAAAGCCTTTTCTGTTGTTTATACTCATAGCTTACTACAATAGGCTTTCTGTTTAGGGCTTTGTTTTTGTCTTGTTTTGTTTCTTCAGAAGGGGATCTTGTTATGTGATTCTCCATGTCTCAGCTTCTCAAGTTGTTGAGACTACAGGAGTACGTGACTACACCTGATTTTCAAATAGTGAGGGGACTTTTTAAATATATGGGGTATGTATGTGTGTTGTGGTACTGGGAATCAAACCTAAGACCTTGTGCATACTAGTCCAGTACTCTACCACTGAACTGTATCCCCAGCTTATACAGTAGGTTTTCTCATCTGCACTACTGACTTTGGGGGATGGATGATTCTTTGATTCTGTGTGTTGTAGGATATGTACTAGCATCCCTGGCTTCTAACCACTGGGTGCCAGTAGCACCACCTCTCCCAGTTTTGACAATCCAAAGTGTCCTTAGATATTGCCAAACTCAGAATGTCGAAATGTAGTTACCTGTAGCTGATAACCACTATATTAGATTACAAAGATTGTGATTTTTTTAAGGCACTGGCCATTTAAATCCCTGGGTTTTGGTTAGTTGTAAATAGAAGTGTATGTAGTAACCTTTTGTTATGTCAATTTGTTCAATTTTAAAAGTAATGTAGTAAATCTAAAACCCACTACTTACTTACTGTGATAGGCTAACATGCTTAAATAACAGCAGACTATGATCCTTTGAGGACAGTTTTAGGACATGAAAAAGGCATTTAAAAATGAATGGGGCTGGAGAGAAGGCTCAGTGCTTAAGAGTGCTGGTTGCTCTTTCAGAGGTCCTGAGTTCAATTCCCAGCAACCATATGGTGGCTCACAACCATCTGTAATGGAATTTGATGCCCTCTTCTGGCCTGCAGACAAACACACAGATGGCACTCATACATAAAATATACATATTAATTTTTTATAAGAAAGGAAGTGCACACATCATTAGTTTTTAACCTTCTGTAATAAAAAATCAAGGGAAGAAATACTGACAGCTATAATCCTTAAGGCACAGCTATAATCCTTAAGGCACCTATGCTTAGGCATAACTGCAGTGCACAAGAATGTGTTTCTCCTGTATTGTTTTGAATGACAAGGCCTTTCTGATAGTTCACCCAAAAGAGAGTGTTTATGCATGTTTGTAAACCTTGAGACTTTACCTCTGAAGGACCCATTGTTTTATTTTTGAGAATTTTTTCCCCACAAACACCCACTAGGGTTCACATTTGTCTTTGTCTTGCCAGAATCATAATCTGTAGTCATTATTTTTAAATAAAATGACTACTAGAGGAAGGGGAGTAGAAAAGAGGTTCATTTTATCAACAAGCTGCACTGCTTTTTAAAACGCCAGCTGTACTGGCCTGGATGACCTTGAGGAGGAGGACACACATTGTATGCTGCTCTTTTTTTTTTTTTTTTTTTTTTTTTTTTTTTTAAGAAAAAGCATGTTTGTGTCAAGAAGCTGTTTCTACCTTAGAACCTCCAGGTTACCTTGAAGATTCTTTAAGAATTACATTGTGGCTGGGCTGAGGATGCCAGACACACAGTTCTGTGGGCTTGGAGTGGCAGTGATACTGCTGGACATGCTTTTCAGAGAGAAATGGACCAGGGGTTGCAACTCTCAAAATTATTCTTAACATGGTTTCAAATCGTTTACAATTTCAGGACTGTGTTTTCTCCTTCCATCATGGATGCTGAGGATCAAACTCAGGTCATCAGGCTTGCACAGGAAGTGCTGCTACCTACTGCACTGCCATGCGTGTGCCCCCTGTGTATTTTACTTAACAACTAAAGATTCTTCTTGGACTAGAAGCCAGGAAGAAGCAGGCCTGAGCACCACACTCATGACTTGAATTATATTTCAGTAGCCTAGTCAGTGTCCCCTTTACTCTATAGAACAACCAGGGCCATCTCGATATAGGGTTGCCAATGCTGTTAGCCAGAGGACTGGGCAAGTCCAAAAAAAAAAAATAGGTATTTTCCATAGGATGTTCTATGTTATTCAGCAGGGTATTGAATTAAGGTCTCATGCCTAGTGAGGTTGCAGAGGAGGAGTCAGCATAATAATACAAGACTGTCATCAGGGAAGGAGCCTGAAAGTGTCTGGTAGCCCTGTAACAAGGATGGTGAGAGACTGGGAGTAACTGGTAGCATGTCACTGTGCAGAAACACTAGGGACAGGAAGTTTTTTGGTTTCTCAGTTCATCTGACTGTTGGGAATTGGGATCTTGGGGTCTATTGCTGTGATGAAACACCGTGATCAAAAGTAACAGGAAGGAAAGGGTTTTGTTTCACTTCCACTTTCACATTACAGTCTGTCTTCAAAGGAAACCAGAGCAGGAACCTGGAGGCAGGATCTGAAGTATTGATTCCCTAGGGTTCAAGGGGGCTTTGACATGTCCAGGGTGGGATATCAGGGGGGAAAAAAATCTACGTTCGCTATGTTCTTATGTCTGTTAATTTTATTCCTCTAAGACCAAATTCTATCAATTCAGCTATAGTTCCACCAGGCATTCAAGGCAGGAATAACTCTAGACATATCAAGGTCTATATCTGTCTACTCTATTTCTCTGGGATGAGATCCAGAACAGGCTCCAAAGCTACAGAGAAACCCTGTCTCAGAAAAAAAAAATCCAATGAGAGTACTAATAATTTTCTTGTTCTTTGTTTCTGAACAAACAACAAGGACTCACTCACCCTTCATCACCATGTCTAGCACTCTTTCTAGAAGTGCAAGGCTTCTGTAAGTCTTCTCTAAGAATGTTGAGTTGGGAGCTTACATATTTACATGATACAGCCCTCATTATGAGCACCTAATTCCCCTGGTATGTAAACCCAGAAAAAGCATGTGTTCATTAATGAAGAAAAGTACTAAGCCTTTATATCTCTTTCTTCTCCTCTCCTTTTCCCCCTCCTCCCCGTTTCTTTCTGCCAATTAATGTCATTAATGATCTCATGAGTAGATGTGTGATCTCCCTGATACTGGAACCAAGATCTATTGGCTTTAAAGTCCCCATTCCCAGGAACTATACGCAACTTTTTTCTGTGCAATTGCTGGGTGGTAGGGTGGGAGACCTCATTCTGTCTGCACAATTGGAGCTCTGTAGCAGGTGAGAGTCTAGGTACTCACATCAAAAACATGTATCAGGGATTCTCTTCCAAAGCATCTGAAGCCAGATGCAGTAAACAGCCCTGTGCATCTCATCCATGACAGAAACCTTTATACTTGCTGTGCTGACCATGTTCACTCATATAGTACTAGTATCATTTACCTGGTTTTGTGTGTGTGATTACTCCCCAGCAGGAGAGGCAGAGTCTGAATTCTCATGGGTGAGGAACAGACACATAGAAAAAAATCTGTGCTGACCAGATTGCAGAGGGCATGGATGCATGAGGTCTGTGTGTCTATCTACCACACAGTGAAGAAAACTGGGAGGACAGACTTCAGCATCCAATCAGCAGTTTACTTTAGGGAGCCCCACTTTTAGCTGAGAGTGTTTCACATAAGTAGCAGATCATACTGTGTTTGGCTTCCTTTGAAATTGTACAATTGGCGTTGTATCTATTATAGAAACATAGGAACTTTGTCTCTTTAATGGGAAGCCACGGTAGGAGTTAAGCTTTTGCATCATAGTGTGCAGTAGATAATCAGTTGAGTTTAATTTTCTTCATCTTTTGTCATCTTTAGTTACCTTTGAGAGTGTCAGTATTTACTGAGTGATCTTCTTTGATCGAGTATTAATTAGAATGGAAATGGTGACCTCTAGGGAAATTGTGGGAGTTCCTGGGGGAAATAGCATGATGTTCTTAGGAACACTGAACTGATTCTGTGGTCCAGTACTGCAAGACCAGTCAAAATTTATCACAATTTGTTTTGGTTTTATTCTCATATATCATTTAAAGAAAGGGATTCAACTAAGAATGCTCCTGAGGCTGGCTTTTTGGAGCCCACTTCCTATGGTGGGACACCTCGCACAGCCTTGAGGCAGGGGGAGGGGCTTGGACCTGCCTCTACTGAATGTACCAGGCTCTGCTGACTCCCCATGGGAGGCCTTACCTTCTTATAGGAGGGAATGGGAGGTGGGTTGGGGGTGGAGTCTGGAGGGGCAGGAGGAGGGAAGAGGAGGGAAGAGGGGGATCTGTGATTGGCATGTAAAATGAATGAAAAATTTCTTAAGGAAAAAAAGAATGCTCCTGAGTGCCAAGCATTTTTTTTTAACAACCTACTCTTTCAGCCCTGGAAAGTAGGCAGCACATTCTCTTTTACAGAAGATGAACTTGAAAGGAAACTATTAGCATTAAGGATTTACTCAAGATTCCTTGGCCATGGGATATAGTTAGACCACATTGGATGCTAAAAGGCAACAATCAGTGCCAAAATGGCTGAGATTTTCACATAAATTGGGGTAAAACCCACTAAAGGCAGTCTTACTGGCAGCTATAGAAAGAACAGGACCTTTTGGACATTTGCAATTAAGAACTGGTGCAGAGTGGATACAGTTAAAGATCTGAAGAAGGCATATTTCACAATCATCCTGGAAAATCAACTAGCTTCTCACACTTTATCTTCTGAAATCCTCAGTGAAATCAGATCTTTTTCCATGCTTATGTGTCTGTCTGTCTGGAGACAGGGTGTAATGTATTTCACACTGGCTTCAAATTTACCGTGTAGGTGA
The DNA here is from genome assembly GCF_903995425.1 of Onychomys torridus. Lineage (NCBI taxonomy): Eukaryota > Metazoa > Chordata > Mammalia > Rodentia > Cricetidae > Onychomys > Onychomys torridus. The sequence continues at coordinate 64,226,957 of NC_050466.1, read as the reverse complement.
AGATGACCTTGACCTTGAGTTTCAGATCTTCCCAAGTGCTGAGATTGCAGGCATATGCCACCACATTCTGTTTCCTTGCTTTTTAGGAGCCTTGAAACTCCAGCCAATTGGGCCCTTGGAAAGGTGATTTCAGTTCCTGCTTATACCTTGTGTTTTCTGTACTGTTGACACTGCCATTGACATGAATCTCCCTACTTATTCATGGGGCCACAGTGCAACTAGAGATATCTCAGATCTGGGTTAATCTTTGTAGCTTTGAGCACAAATAAAATACAGACTATTGGCAAGCATTAATTTTTTCCCATTTGTTGTTGCAGAATTTTTAAAGTTATATATTATATAAACTTCAGTGTATAGATTTTAAGGGTACCAACCAATGAATTTTGGAAAATAGGTCCATTACTTTGGCCCAAGAACCCCTTTTAAGCATAGTAGTTCTTCTCAGACTTCCAGGTCCTAGGACAGGAAGCAAAAGTTCTAAGACACAATGGGTATTATGCTAGAGGTTTGGGACAAGCTGACTACATTGCTAATTAGAAAGCTAAGTTTTTAAGCTCAAGGAGTGTCAGAACCTAGTTCTCAAGTGAAGGACCATGCATGTTGGTAAGATAATGGTTATTATATTGAGGACCACCAGTGCTTTCCACATACTTGATATATCCTAAGCACTTGCAATTACATTATCATTTAAAGGCCATATTTATACAAGGGTCATGGTAACTCATTTTTTTCATATGTGAAGAAGGCTAGTTGGTCTTTCTTCTGTGTTTGCTGATTCGACATCTAAAGATTAGCTATTCATGGATCAGAAATGCTCAGAAGAAAACTTGCATCTATCCTGAACATATAAATAACCTTTTCTTTGTCTTTAGTCCCTAAATGACAGTTTTTAAAAAAGCCAAACCAAAGCAAACAACAACAAAACTATACAGGATTTACCATCGTGTTTCTCCATTCTTTCAAGAACATTTTTGTGTTTATATACATTTTTTGAGACAAAATCTCACTATGTATCCCTGGCTGGTCTGAAAGTCATTGTGTAGATACAAGCTGGAGTCGAACTCACAGAAATTCTGTTCAGCTGCTCAGGTGCTAGGATTAAAGACATGTGTTATCACATCCAGATTGTTGATATACATTTTAAAAACATGTATTTTAATACCTGGATATCTGTATATTCATGATAGTAATGAGTTTTGAGCTTCAATGTTCTAGGCCTGCTTCATTCTCTTCTTTTTTTTTTCTTCCTTTGAGACAGGTTTCTATGTATAAAATAGCTCTGGCTATCCTGAAACTCAATTTGTAGACCAGGCTTGTCTTGAATTCACCTGCCTCTGCCTCCCAAGTGCTGAGATTAAAGGCATGCACCATGACACATGGCTGGCCTGCTTCTCTCAAAACCTAAATTTATTAAATCATCCTTGAAAGAAGTATTTTTGATGATAGTATTTATTTCTCCTCAGCATTGAAAAGAAGCCAATTTAGAAAATTATAACAGGTGAGAAGTGGGTTATGAGAACAATAAATAAATAAATATATGATCTCCATGCGCTTGAGAGATGGTTCAATCTTTAAAAGCACAAAGTGCTGTTACAGAGAACCAAGTTCCATTCCCAGAAACCACATTGGTTGACTCACAAGTGCCTGTAACTCCAGCTCCGTGGGATCCAACACCTTGTGGAATCTGTGCATCTGTTCACACATGATGGACACTCAGCAGACACTCATGAACACATAAATAAAAATACGGCCTCCAGACCAGCATGGTTCACTTAAACACTTACAGAACTGTAAATTCTCATGTCCTATGACACCCCCCCCCAGACCTGCTAAGTCAGTAACTCTTGGTTGTGAAGCCCAGCAATCCACTGTTTTGTTTTAAAGTGTGGGAGAGTAAGCCTTGGACTGTGGCAAGTGCTCTACTATTGAGCTACATATCCAGCCCTTGTTTCTTGTTTATGGCTTTTGAGACAGAGTGAGTCAGGAATGCCTCTGTCTTCCAGTGCTGGGATTATAGGCCTGTACATTCATTCTGGGCTTGCAATCTGTTTTTAATAAGCCTTTAAGGGTTTCCGATAGGTGGTAAAGCTCAAGAATAATTGTAGTAGAACCCCTACTTTTCAGAAAATTATCATGAGAGTTACTAAATTATTATAAGAAATGTATTTTACTGAGGTACATATTTCAAATAGATGCTAATTTGCTCTGCTCTGGTCAGAGAATATGTGTATAATCTTGCAATTCTCCTGAGGTCATTTTCTGTTTAGATATTTATTCTAAAATTAAATATCCTAGAGATGGGTAGGTAGTCCAGTGGTAGAATGTATGCCTAGTATACAGAAGGCCCTGGCCTTGATCCCCAGCAACACACACACACACACACACACACACACACACACACACACACTCTCTCTCTCTCTCTCTCTCTCTCTCTCTCTCTCTTTCTTTCTCTTTCTCTCTCTCTCTCTAATGATAATAATAGTAATAATAATTTTAACCATTAGTAATTAAATGGAACTAAAAGATCATAAATAAATACTAGAAATCCCATATGATAGTCAAAGAAATAATACTCAGTAGCCAAAAGAGGTTGAAAGCAATTCATGCTTTACTGGTGATGAGAAAAGAGATGAATTTCTAACCTGCAGCCCTTTGCCCATTCCTCTAGCTCCCAGTGTGTGTGTGTGTGTTCTGGAACACACATACATAGAATCCATACCTTTCAAGAGTCTCTTATACCCTTTTCCTTCCTCAGTTCTTAGCAAGAATTCTTCCTGATGGCAACTTACCATAGCTCTCTACTCCTTTGCCTTCCAGCTACCATTTCCTTTTCTCTTTCACTCTCCAATCCCCATAATATTTGCTCCCTTTCCAGTGCCCACCAGTCTAGGCTGACTCACTTCTTGAAGTCCTGAAATTCTTTGTACCTGAATTCTGCATTTATGTAACCAGAACCCAAGAACTTGTATACTCCAGACTCGAAGACTATGTAGGAAGTCAGGAAGGTAAGGGCAGAACTCTTCTCAAGGATAGCGAAGGATGCAACATGCTCATTTGTCTGACTCAGCAGGGCTCTTACAGAGCCCTTCCCTCTGAAATTCCATGGTTTGGAAATTTTGAAAGTGCCAATAACATGCTAAATTGACTTCTCAGCATTTTCTTTTGTATGTGAACCATACATGGGTCTGATTAAGCTCTGATTTTAATACTGGTAAGGATTATTTACTGATATCCTCATAGTGACTTTAATGGACTTGGATTTCATTTTGAAAAAAAAAATGTTGTAGTTGCTAGGAAGAAAAAAAAGTTCTTTTATTTCTTGCTGTTGACTTGCATCATGATCCATTGTACTAAAGCAGTTATCCTAAAGTATCGAAGGAATTGAGATTTAGCTCTGTGCTGAAAGAAATTGTAACGAAAAGTTTAGTGACCTTGCAAAATGGCTTCTGATTTGGAGCATTGAAATGAAAACTGTGAGCTAGGAATATGTGGTATTTCTGAATGCAAGTAGTATATTTGGGTTGGGAATATAGCTCAGTGGTAGAATGCTTGGCTAGCACATGTGAGGTCCTAGATTCAGTACCCAGCATCACACCCTCACCAAAACCAATATACTCTCCTCTGTAATGAAAAAGTCTAGGTTTGGTCAAATTATTTAAGTTCACACAATAATGAAGTTCAGTGAGATTTCAAGATTAACTTTTTCCCTTGCATATTTTCACATATGCTGTTACCCAGTCTGAATTTTGACTCATGCTTCTGGAGGCAAATAATCAAGGAGCCTCACATTGTAATAATCTTTCTGGTAGGATTACAAGATGGTACAAAACTTGACAGAGCAAGAGATAGGGAGCACATACGTCTGTTTCTCTCTTATAAAAAGTTGCAGAATGTAATAATAGGGATTCCACCAAATTGATTTTATGTAATCCTAATCTCATGAAGACCCCACCTGTTAAACAGATAATTGGGTTTAATTTATACAGTTGTGTGTATATGTATGTTGTATGAATGAGGTGTGCACATGTGTGTGTTTGTGCACTCGCCTATGTTTTCATACATGGAGACCAGAGGACCTCAGAATATGGAGATTTAATTTTGATGCATGAAGCCTTGGGGCACACTCAAACCAATCCAAATCATTGTACCTCTTTGTCCTGTGAATTGTGTTTCTGCACTTCCATGGGGGAGTCTCTGCAGGTCTGTCGATCAAAGACAAAGGGCCTTGATCATTTATTGTCAGTTGGTATCATTTGTGGGGGCTGCTTTACTGGGAGCCACAGTGGGAGTGGCTTTCAGGACATGGTGACTGAAAAAGTAACATGAACCATCACTAGATTGATTTCAGATGAGAAGTACATGGTACATGGTCAAGGACCAGTGTCCATGAGCAGGTGAGGCAAAATAGCACAAGCTAGTGTGGAAACTGGTTTCAGGGCAGTAGATGCTCAGAAAGTGCTGCTGGTTTGCTTATAATGTGCCATTTGACTGGCCTTCTGCTTCTGCTGCTGTGTAATAGAATGCCTCAGAACTGAGCAGTGTGTGATGATGCTTGCTTTCTCAGAATTTTGTGCATTGTCTGGGTGTATTGGCTAGTTTTAGCTTAATTTGACACAAGCTAGAGTCATCTGAGAGGAGGAACCTCAATTTCATAAGATTGGGCTGTAAAAAGTCCTGTAGGGCATTTTCTTAGTGAGTGATGGAAGAGGGTCCAGCCTATTGTGGGTGGTACCATCCCTGGGACTTAGATAATTTGCATGGTTATGGATTCTTGTATATTGATACAAATGTGAGCTATTTTTACATTCCTATTTAAGATAATGTGTATATTGATACAAATAAAAACTATATTTCTTGTATTGTACATATATTTTTACTCCTATTTGAAATATCTTGCATATCAATATAAATGTAAAATTATATTTGTCATACTGTATGTATGTTCTACCTCTGTTTAGGATATTTTGTATATTGATACATATTAAGGATATTGTTGTCATATTGCACATTGAACTATACATTTCTACTGCTGTTTAAGATATTTTGTGTATTGTCACAATTTTGAGGTCATTGTTTACCTTATTTATATGAAGCCTTAGTCCTTAGGTTATTTAGGTAGATAAGATTTACAAATTTATAGTCACCCATGTTTGTCATCTCTCTAGTTATGTTAGTTAGGTTGTCCAGGTTTACAGATACATAGGTCAGATGGACAAGTAATCTTCATATACTTCATAGACCTAGAGAATATGGCATCTAAATAACTTAGAATTCTGTTGACACGAGATACGATTGCTCCTGGCAGCACCAATCTGATCCTGAGAGTACATTGGGCTTCTAAGACATTTCTATTTGGAAGTTTGTCTTCTTGGCACATAAAGGCCTATTGGGCAAAGAACTGCCCTTGCCTCAACTGCTGACAGTATGAATGCTGTCCTTTCTGGATGAGTGGGACACAAGGAAAAGTGACTGCTGAACTCTGCCAAGACAGGGTAAGATGATCTTTCAGAATTCCTGCTTCTGAAAATGGTCTGTCAGACATTCTAGACCTGTAGCCAAATTGGATGCCCCAGTGGTGCTAAGAAACTTTAGGTGACTGCAGGCTGCCAGCTGTCTCTGTCTATTCTTGAAAGATTTCCAAAAGTTGCTTGTGTGCATTTCCCATTTTCTCATGTATTATATTCCGTCTCAGGCCTTTGATGGGGTTGAAGACTAACAGTTACAGTTACAATCTTCTCATATCTTAGCTAGAACATACTAAGTACTAGATTCAGATTCTTCAGGATAGGACAGCTTTTGGAATAATCTCTCTAACATACCATTTACCTATATTATGGACATCTCTGGATTTGAGTATGTGTCTCTTGTTTGACGTTCTTGTTGTTTGTGGTTCCATTTTGCTTAGGTTATTATCTGTTATTTCTCCTGGACAATATTTAATAATCATTCCTGTTGTATATACTTTTGTGTTAGGTTAGAACTTTCTTATTTAGACAAAAGGGGGAGATGTAGTGGGTGGCTGTTGGAGCCATGCCCTGAAGCACTGCCGTTAGTGAGGTAGCAGGTAACTGTTACATCTGCCTATGACTTTGAGGTATATTCCCCTGGGGCATGGCCACTGGGGGACCCTTAAGACCTGGAATGCACTTACATTTGCTCCCCTCTCTTTGCTACCTCGTGGTTTTGGATGCTGGTACAGACCAGGGCAGAGCTTGCCAGAGAACTACATTGGACCATGCCTCACCCTTCCAGGATCCTGCGACAAATTCCTTTATTCTGTCTTGTGAGTTAACCCCCAAATAAATTCCTTTGATCATTAAGCAGGCTCCATGGATTGCTAGTGATATAATCCCATTATAATAGGAAGTAAGAAAGCATGTCTTAGTATCCATACTGGGTCTGGCATACAGTAGATATTGAGTACATATTACTGCTTCCCCTTCATAAGCTAAATAGTCACTTTGTATAACAATGCAGCAGATCTTCTGAAGTCTACAGGAGGAAATAGGATACAGGTTCTATCCTTAAGAATCACATCTTCTGTAGTTGAAGTCCCTGAGCTCATCCCCCAGCACAAAAATCCTAAGAGAAGCTTCTGTCCTGTCCAATACACTATAAAGGGAGACAGTAAGAGGGAGCCAATGGAGGTGGAGCTTCCTGTGCTTGAGGACTTCAGAAGAGAGTGCTGGGTCTGGGACTTGTTGGTATCATCTTGTTTAGCATGCACAGTGCCCTGGGTTTAATACCCAGCATAGCAAAAGATAATCCAAGCTATTTGGGAAGCTGCGACAGGAGGATTGCAAGTCCAAGCCCCTCCTGAGCAACTTAGTGAGTGAGACCCTGTATTAAAATAAAGTTTTTAAAAGGAGGGCTGGGGATTTAGGTCATTGGTAGAGAGCTTGCTCTCACATGCACAAACGCTCTGAGTTCAGTCCCCATACCACAAATAAATACCTTTTTAGAAGACAAAGGGAAGAACACCAATGCATAGTAAAGAGGGCAAATGGCCATGAGGGATACAACATTGTGACCCTGAAGGGCCTGAAACTTGCTGTGTACAAATTTAAAGAGATCCACCTGCTTCTGCCTGCTGAGTACCAAGATCAAAGGCTTTGTACCACCTAACCCAACAAGTTGGTTATTTTTAAGGACCCTTTGGATACAAAGTTAGGATGCTCAACAAATGGGAGATTTCCATCAATGGAACATAATTATGACCCATTTTTTTTTAGCTGAGGATCGAACCCAGGGCCTTGAGCTTGCGAGGCAAGCACTCTACCACTGAGCTAAATCCCCAACCCATTTATTCATCATTTTTAAGTACTTCTGATCTGCATGGTTCTGGGAACTCAGAGATGACAAGAGCTTACAGGGCAAGAGTACAAAAAACAGATCCTGTCGTGTGATCATAGCATGAGGGAAGCACTGGAGCAAGTGATTGAGAACTGTGTAAATTTACTTGATAGCCCTTCTGCAAGGCTCTGGAGCCACAGGCAGGGCTCTAGAATTGGTCTAAAATAGTGGTTCTTAATTATGGGCCCTGGACCAATGGTATCAGCCTTACTGTGAACTTGTTAGAAACAGACCCTTTCCATCCCAGTCCATTGAAACTCAGGAAAACAACCTGTTTTCTGCTATTATATGCCCCCACCCCCAGAACTGTTGGCTAGGATAATTCTCATGCTTGGATGCACGTGAGAATCTGGTGGGAAACTTATAAGGCACCAAGGCCCAGGCTATGCCTGAGAATAACTGAACTAGGATTTGAAAGGAGACCCTAGCATCTGTATGGTTTTTAAAAATTCCTGCCTTAGGGTTACAATTGCTGTGATGAAACACCATGACGAAAGCAACTTGGGGAGGAAACGGTTTATTTGGCTTATGCTTCCACATCACAGTTCATCATCAAAAGAAGTCAGGACAGGAACTCAAACAGGGCAGGATCCTGGAGGCAGGAGCTGATATAGAGGCCATGGAGGGGTGCTGCTTATTGGCTTGCTTCTCCTGGCTTGCTCAGCCTGCTTTTTTATAGAACCCAGGACCACCAACTTGGGGATAGCACCACCCACAATGGTCTGCTCACCTTCCCAATTAAGAAAATGCCTTACAGGGTTGCCTACAGACCAATCTTGTGGAGACATTTTCTTAATTGAGGTTCCCTCCTCTCAAATGACTATGGTTTGTGTCAAGTTGACAGAACGATCCAGCACAGTTCCCCAGGTGATTATACTGTGTAGCTAAGGCTGGGAAGCAGTGGTCTGGCTTCCATGTGTTTAAAAGAGAGTCACAGTATAAACCAGAACCACTGTTAAGTCAGTATTCATGTAGCTACCAGGCCAGAGTTTACCTGACCCTTTATTAAGGGATATGGGAGGACTCTCCACAGAAAGTGATGGCTTTCATTGTACTTGCTCTTATATAAGCTCTTGATTTCAACCCCCTAGACATTGAAGTTTCATTGCACAGACTGAGTGTAATTTAAAGTTATTTTAAAATATTCTTGGCCGGGTGTTGGTGGCGCACGCCTTTAATCCCAGCACTCGGGAGGCAGAGCCAGGCAGATCTCTGTGAGTTTGAGGCCAGCCTGGACTACCAAGTGAGTTCCAGGAAAAGGCGCAAAGCTACACAGAGAAACCCTGTCTTGAAAAACAAGACATATATATATTCTTGTTCAGAGCCAGATGTGGTAATACATATGGCTGTACTCCCAGTAACTTAAAGGCTGAAGTAGGAGGAATGCATGATTTTGACTGAGGCCATCTTGGCTACATAGCAAGATCCTTTCTCAAAAAGCCAAGATAAATAATAAAATAACATCCACTGTTCAATTAAGTTTTTAAAACAAAACAGATGGCTTCCATTAGAAACTTTGAATTTCAATAATAGTTCTTACTAGTATCCTGGATAATTGACTGCTAGTCACTCATTAATATTCTAGTAGAGTGCTTCATGCTAATAAAATTTATTTCAAAATGAGTTTTAAGAATGTGTTGCTGCAGCTCAAAGATAACAGGAAGTTATTCCAACTAATAGTGTATCAGTGAAATGTGGGATTATACTGTTATTTGCTTGCTTAGTATCACTTTTTTATTTTGTATTAATTGTGTTTCAGAGGCACACATTTATGTGAATGCGCCTTGGCAAGTGTTACTACATCTAGAATGGGAACAGGGGTATCTCTAACACAGCACCTTCTGAATAGGCTATCTCAGCTAAGGTATCCTGCTCTACCTCTTTGGGTTGGGTCCATCCCAGGGCTTCATCCTTGAACCAGATTTGTATTCTTCATAATTAAACGTCTCTATTTTGAAGTCATTGTTGATTTACATGCAGTTATGGTAAATATTACAGAGAGATCTCTTAACTATAATGCAATGTTACAACCAATGTGTTGATATTAATGCAGTCAAAATAGAGAACCTTTATGTCACCCTAAGGACCCTCTTCCCCATGCCCATTATAGCTGTCTACTTCCTATTACCCCTGCCCTCATAACCCCTGATGAGCACAGGTCTTTTAGCCACCTGTTCTTATAGGGGCTTACAGGATAAAATTGTGTCTCTGTTTTTTTTAAGAAGGGAGAAAGAAATGTCCACATGTAAAGCACAGTAGGATAGAGGATGATTGGACATGAAAACAAACTTTATGGTTTTAGATGACACAGACTTACTTTTGGAATTAAATCCTTGAGTATATCATTTCTTTAGAAAGCATTTCCTGACATTGGTGTTCATGTTAATCTCCCATGATTCCTCTGGCTTAAATTTAGCTGTTTTTGGCTGTTAGTCGTATCTGATCAAGTTCATGGACATTTCATTTCTTTTCTGTCTCTCCTTATCTTGGGATGAGTCTAGAGGTCTCTTGTCAGCCTCCAGGTTTGTCAGTAGTCAAAAAGTAGAAGCTGGAGATGAGTTATTTACCTTTTCTTTAAAAGGGAATGTTCTTGAAATGTTTGTACCATTAAATAGGAGAGACATATGCTGTGAGGAGGAAGCGGGGGTTGGGACCTTAAGTGTCTTACCCAGTATCATAGTTACTGTTCTGTTGCTCGGAAGAGACACCATGACCAAGGTCATGAAGTATTTAACTGGGAACTTGCTTACAGTTTCAGAGGGTTAGTTCATGATCATCATGGTGGGAAGTAATCAAGCATGACACTGGAGCAGTAGCTGAGAGCTTTATATCCTGACCTGCAGGCAGCAGGGAGAGAGAGAGAGACAGACAGACAGACAGAGAGACAGACAGACAGACAGACAGAGAGAGAGAGAGACAGAGAGACAGAGAGAGACAGACAGAGAGAGACAGAGAGAGACAGACAGACAGACAGACAGACTGACAGACTGGGCCTAGTGTGGGATTTTGAAACCTCAAAGCTCACGCTCAGTGGAAAACCTCCTCCGACAAGACCACACCTCCTCCAACAAAGGCCACATCTTGTAATCCTTCCCAAACAGTTCCACTAACTGGAACCAAACATTCAAATATATGAGCCTATGGGGGCCATTCTTTTTTTTTTTTTTTTTCCGAGACAGGGTTTCTCTGTGTAGCTTTGCGCTTTGCTCCTTTCCTGGAACTCACTCTGTAGACCAGGCTGGCCTTGAACTCACAGAGATCCCCCTGGCTCTGCCTCCCAAGTGCTGGGATTAAAGGCGTGCGCCACCACTGCCCAGCAAGGGGGCCATTCTTATCCAAACCACCACATCCAGTGAAACTTCAGTCTTGATTGAACTCATGTATTCTTTTTCTTCATCTGAGCCAGCATCACTAAACTTCAGGGGAGAGAATGACAGGAGTGAGCTGCCAGGATTCTCCACCATTCCTGTGCAGTAGCGTAGCAATCCAGTAGGCCTATGGAATGCCTAATATGTACTATGTGACCTAGGAACTGAACTCAAATTTGTTTGTTTTGAGTATCAAGGATTGAATCCAGGGCCTTGTACTGCTAGGCAATCATTTCATGAATTCATTACACCCACGGCCTAAACTTGTATTTAATTTGGATTACTTTACATTTAAATAGTTATGTGTAGTTTATGGCTATCAAATGGATAGCACAGAGATTCCAGGTTACCCATGTTAGGCTGTTTGTTATTAGTGAGGCAAAGTTGAATTGCTTGCTTAAGCCAGGAGGAACCTAAGTTGTTCCCAGAGTCCTGTGGCTTTCACTCATTCTCCACCCAGATCAGTCTCTAAGATAGAGCTGAGTAAATACTTCTAAACCATTAGTCTGAGAGAGAAACAAATAATGTTCATGTCTTTACTTCTTAATGACTGAGATTAAAGGCATGCATTGATACCACCCTTCCTGGCTGCAGTTGGTCCATAGTAACTGCTTGCTTGTCACTTCTATTATGATGAAGCTGCTGATGGTGACCATGACCCTGATCATAAACATTTTCTGGAAGAGAAATTTGTGTCTCTTACATATGACCACAAGAGGGCAGCCTGAGACCTTGCATGTCCATGGAAAAGCCTTATAAAGCCTCAGGGTGTTTGTGGGCAGTTTCAGCTTTTTGACTGTTTTTTTTTTCTTTCCAGTTTTTCTTTTTGTAATTGAAGAATATTTTGATAACTCCCCAGACTTGCCTCAGATGTAAATCAGACCTGTTATTAAGATTGTGGTGTGGTGTGCCAATTAAGGCTTGTGTAGGCATGTCGGTATGGGTACTGGTGGCTGCATCTGACCAGGCTTCCTGGTTTTTATAGCTTCTCAGACAGAACAAATTCATACCAGTGGAACTTGAGGTAGAGACTAAAACCTAAAAGTGTTTTAAGATAAGAAAGATGTGATGTTTTCTTCTTACTCCTCTAACACTAACTTCATGGCTTCCTTACAGCAGAGTGTGTGTGTTTGTGTGTGTGTCTTGGAGACACTGGGTAAGAGGTGGTAGTTGGAACTGGGCAAACCTAGAGCTATCCCAGATATACATAGCTCTGGAGGCTGCCAGGGAGGCCAAGTTAGAGAGATGTGTACAGGAAAGAACATGGGGCTTCATGGATCTTGGAGATTAAAAAAATGGCAGTGGTGGTGGAAGAGGCAGGCAATGTAAGCTAGAAGATGTGGGGGTGGCACTGAGGTAAAATTGAAAAGGGAGTCACATTGTAGGGAGCCTGGAGTGAGTTGGAGTTGGGTCTTTAAGTGCATGATGGTATTCATATTGTTAACAGTCTAATAATAATTAAGAATTGACTAAAAACAAACATGGATCATGTCACTTGTAGTCAGGGGTTGTATTTTTCTAGTACTTGTCTCTTGAGCTTTAATATACCTGATATATAATTTACACTGCAAAACCAAATTTATGTTGTAAATCATGACAACTCAATTTGTGATGTCATCCCCCCTCCAGTACCTACACTGTAGGCCTGGCTTCCCTGACTCTCCTTTGAATAGAAAATAGAAGAGTCACTAGAAGTACAGATTAGTATGACAAGAAAACATACTATGAAGTTGGTATGATGTTCCCAGAGAAGAAGGGCCCAGGTACTGAGATTGTGGTTGCATTAAAAATCTTGTTTCTCCAGAATGATATGCTTAAGCTGTATATAGCTAATTTTCATGAACAACCAATAGTAAACAATTGCAATAAATTATTCTAAACTTAAATAGCCCTTATTTATTTAATCTTGAATTTAGAAAGCCCTGTAGGGCCTTGTAGAGAATGGGATGAGGATATGGAGATGCAGGGATATTTCCTGGACATTTTTTGGTAGCTGGTATTTGTTTCATCTTGTTTGTTACAAATATTTGCATGGTAAATATGTAGGAGTATATTACATTCATTTTTTTCTTTGTAGTTCTGAGATACTAAGATTGACATCAAAGCAAACTTGGAAGAACTAAAATTAAACTTAAGGGTTGCATTTTACAGTGCTCTCCTGAGGTGCTTGTATGACTTCATCACAATTGATTATTTCAGGAAATTAAATCTTTTTGTCTGTGTAATAATTGATATCCAAAATCACATTCACCTTTTAGCTTTTCTTCTCCCCTAAATTATTCTGCGCTAGACCTACAAGCCAGATTAGAATAGGACTGGTGAGCTTCTCTGAACACTTCTGGGTTTCTGTGTCAATTGCATTTCTGACCCCTCCAGGGCCAGGCCTTGGGACAAGAATTAACTAAATGGTTGTCAGCACCACTGCACCACTCATTGGCAAGCATATGTGGAAGCCATGACTGCTGCCCCTGAGTTGTTAGGGCTGGCTGAAAATGTGTGATGGGAAGTGAGTTCCTTGAAATGAATTGGTGGCAATGGATAATACATGTGTATATCTATGCCCAGGGCCATATAACCAACCATCTCTAGCACTCAGTAGATAAAGAAGAATAAAAAAACTGAAGATCATGGTTGTTTTTTTTTTTTTGTCTCGTAGGCATGGATGGATTTTTAAAAGCAGATGAGAGACAAAGATTAGCCAAAGAGAGACGAGAAGAAAGAGAAAAATGTCTGGGTAAGTTGTATACTTGGGCTGCTGAAGTCCAAGAAAGTATAAATGAGGTAGTGTCATTTCTGAGGTCTTTAGAAATCTGAATGAATGGTAGAGAAGTTTAGAGAATTGAGAATGAACTCATACAGCGACGCTGATGATCACAAACACTACATAATTCTCTGAACAGTTCATTTACTCACCCAATATGGGACCTTCACTATGTCCTACACAGTATCCTTGGAGCTGTGCACAACAATTGCTTCCACTAGGGCTGGAGAGATGGTTCAGTGGTTAAGAGACTGGCTGCTCTTCTAAAGAACACAGGCTTGATTCCCAGCACACACATTTCAGCTCACAACTGTCTGTAACTCCAGTCCTAGGGGATCCAATGCCCTCTTCTGGTCTCACTGGACACTGCACACACATGGTGCACATACATACGTGCAGGCAAAATACCGATACACATAAACACAACAAAATAATTGCTTCCTCTGATCTGAGGAAAGACCTGATGCCCTCTGGTATCTGCTATGTGCGCCCACCTTCTCTTTTGGTATCAAGAAGGGCCATCCTCAAGAGAGCTTAGAAAACAGACACTCATTTTCTGCATTACAACAGTATGCTCAGTTGAGAAAGGCTTTATTTATTTATTTATTTATTTGCTTTCTTTGTTTGTTTGGTTTTTGAGACAGGATTTTTCTATGTAGTTTTGGAGCCTGTCCTGTAGATCAGGCTGGCTTCGAACTCACGGCTCTGCCTTCCTGAGTACTGGAATTAAAAGAGCATGCCACTGCCACCCAGGTGGCTTTTATTTTTTAACCTCTTTTGGTTATAGAGACCACCATGGAATGATGTGAGGCAGGCAGATGATAATTTTCCCCATTGAATTAAGGTCAACAAGAAGCTTTTTGATTCTTGTTTGGGCTCCCGGGCAGTTCAGGCACTGCTTTCTCCAGGGAACCTTTCCCTAGCCTGGCTAAGTAGAGGAAAGGACTTCTTAGTAAATGGCTTGATGGGAAGAACAGGCTTTGTGTATCTTAATGCTTTGCCCAGATCACTGAACATGTTCATTAAACATGTTTTTGATCGAACATACCCTTAAACTATCATTATTATAGACACTGTATGGCTTAGCTGTTGTATACAAGTTTGACTTAATGATAGCAATAATAGCCATAACTCCTATGTGTAGAAACACTGCTTTGTGTTTTATATGCATTGTATCATTTTCTTCAACATATTGTTATTACTGTCTCTGTGTAACTTAGAAGGAAATCATGGCAGAGAGATAACATAGTTGGCATGCCCTATACCACTTAACTAGTGGCAGAGATAACAGAACAGTTACTTTCAATCATTGCATCCTAGGATTTTACCAGATTATCATTTCTGTGTTCTTGGTCTTAATCCAACCTGCATGAGGAGCTCTTGGAATGACATTTATGCTTCCATTCCTCAGCTGCCCGGGAACAGCAGATCTTAGAGAAACAGAAAAGAGCCAAGCTTCAGTATGAAAAACAAATTGAGGAGCGATGGAGAAAACTTGAGGAGCAACGTCAGCGGGAGGATCAGAAGAGAGCTGCAGTGGAAGAGAAGAGAAAGCAGAAGCTCCGGG
The DNA here is from genome assembly GCF_903995425.1 of Onychomys torridus. Taxonomy (NCBI): domain Eukaryota; kingdom Metazoa; phylum Chordata; class Mammalia; order Rodentia; family Cricetidae; genus Onychomys; species Onychomys torridus. Next base: position 64,211,908 of record NC_050466.1, on the reverse strand, counting down.
AAGAAGAGGTGAGGTCCTAAGAGCCTCCTACCCCAGCTAGCTCAGTGACTCACATAGGGCAAAAGTGTTCAGGGCATTTGGTGTATTGTCCAAGTATGGGCTATGAGAAAGACCCACTCCCAAATCTTGCCTGATGACTTAGCATGCCACCTTTCAGCACCACAATACAATGAATTAATGGGCATAGCACTGGCAGAGTTGCAAAGAAACTTACCCATTTGATTCAGGTTTGTTGTATAACATGGAGCAAGATGCCTGCTCTCTCTGGGTCCTGGTTTGCTTGTCTCTGCCGTGAGGGGTTGGATTTGAGGGTTTCCAAAGCGTCCTCCAAACATAACCTTTTCTGACTAAATTAAGGCACACGGGGGCTTGTGGCCTGGATTTGAGTGATAGAAAACTGAGTATTACAGCCAGGAGGAGGTCTGTGCTTCCAGAACAGACCAAGACCAATGAATAAGATGATCCTGTTTATGTACTGCTTGAAAACTATTCTATGTTTGAATACAAATATGCTAGTGTATTTAAATATTTAATGTAGGTCCTTACTTTAATCATCCTTTCCAGTTACTTAAAAAAAATGGAGTGCAGTTTGCCCTGTGGAGTCCATTATTAGTAAACTTTGGAAGTGTATTTAGGAAGCATATTTGAGTTATAGATTTTCTTAACAAGTATATTTTAAGAATGTAATCATACCCTTGTATCAGGTGATCATTTTTTATTCATTAGGTATAATGACTCGTCTTTTAGTATGAACAATGTAGCAGTTTGTCAGTTTCCAACACTATAGAATACTTAAGACTTTTTATTATAAATTTAATGTTTCTTAAAGTCTTTGCTTATTACTATATATATATATATATATATATATATATATATTCACTTCTTTTTCTTAATAAAATATAATAAGATAAAAACTAAGACATCCAAGTTGGACAAGACAAACAAACAGAAGGAAAAGAACCCAAGAGAAGGTACAAGTATCAGAGACCTACTCATTTGAACACTCAAGAATTTCATAAAAAACACTAAACTGAGAGCTATATTATATACACAGAGGACTTGGTGCAGACCTGTGCAGGGCCTGTGCATACTGCCTCATTTTCTATGAGTTCATATGAGCTTTGATCATGTTGATTTAGAGGGCTTTGTTTTCTTGGTGTCTGCCATTCTCTCTGGCTCTTAACACTTTCTACTTCCTCTTCCATGGGGTTTTCTAAGCTCCGAGGGGACGGACTTGATGGAGACATTTCATTTAGGGTTGAACGTTCCAAGGTCTCTCACTTTCTTCATAGTGGCTGTGGGTCTCTATTTCTTCCTATCAGTTGCAGGAGGAAGCATCTCTGATGATGGCTGAGCAAGGCACTGACTGATCTATAGGTATAGCAGCTTGTCATCAGGAGTCATTTTATTGCTACATATTTTGTTTATTTATTTTGTTTTTAGAACAGTATTATTTGGTTTTCCCCTAGGTTCCTAGACTATCTAGTCTCAGGTTCTTGGTCACCCAAGGAGTATGGGTTCTATTTTGTGAATTTGGGCCTTAAATCAAATTAGATATTGGTTGGTTACTCCCACAAGGTTTGTATCACCATTGCCCTAGTATATTTGCAAGCAGGACACCATTGTAGATCAAAGGGTTTTTGGCTAACTTGGTGTTTATGGTTCTTTCTTTTGGTAGCATGCAAAGTACCTTCCTATATCAAGAATTTAGTGGTAAAGGCTCTATGTAGGTACCAGCTCAACTTCTCCATCTTCAATGATTTGAGTATCTTCAGCAGTGGGACCTAGCTGTCAGTTTGTAGATAGCAACCTATATTTTGGCCACAGCCTGGGTTGTATAGGGATTCCCATGCGATTCCTGTGGCCAACAGCTCAATTAGATGTAACCCAGTTTCAGTACTGGAAGCTTCATTTGATGATCAGACATGTCCACTTGGGACTCTTGTCTACCCCATTATTTGGTGATTTCATTTAGATCACCTTCATATGTACATATATTTATTGATCTTAGCCATTCTGATGGATGTAATATAGAATCTCAAAGTAGTTTTGATTTGCATTTTCCTGATAGCTAAATGTTTCTTTAAGTGTTTCTCAGCCATTTGAGTTTACTCTTTTGAAAATTCTCTCTTTAGATCCGCACACCATTTTTAAAATTGGGTTAATTGTTTTCTTGATATCTAGTTTTTAGATTTCTTTATGTATTTTGGGTATGTGCCTTCTATCAGATGTGTAGTTGGTAAAAATATTTTTCCATTCTGTAGGCTGCAACTTTGAATGACAGTGTTATTTGCTGTGCAGAAGCTTTTCAGTTTCATGGGGTCCATTTATTTATTTGTTTGTTTGTTGTTTTTACATCCCAACTACAGTTTCCCCTCCCTCCTCTCCTCTCAAATCCCTGCCTCTCCCCATCCATCCACTCCTTCTCCTCCTCTGTTTCTCTTCAGGAAAGGGCAAACCTCCCATGGATATCAATCAGCCATGATATATCAAGTTGCAGTGAGACTAGGCACCTCCTTTCCTATTAACGCTAGATGAGGCAACCCAGTAGGAGGAAAGGGTCCCAAAAGCAGGCAACAGAGTCAGAAACAGCCCCTGCTCCCACTGTTAGGAGTCCCACAAGAAGACCAAGTTACACAACTGTATATGCAGAGGGCCTCGGTCAGTCCCATGCAGGCTCCCTGGTTGTCGGTTCAGTCTCTGTGAGCTCCTGTGAGTCCACGTTAGTTGATTCTATGGTTTTATTTTGATACCCTTGATCCCTCTGGTTCCTACATATCTTCTTCCCCCTCTTCTGCAGGATTCCCTGAGCTCAGCCTAATGTTTGACTGTGGGTCTGCATCTGTTTCCATCAGTTGCTGGGTGAAGCCTCACTGATGACAACTGGTTAGGCACCAATCTATTGAGTATAACAGAATATCATTAGGAATCATTTCATTGACTTTTTTGGGGGATTGGTTCTATCCCAGGTGCTTAGACTACCCTAGGTCTCTGGGCTATCCAGCCTCTGAGTCCCAGCCCTCCAGGTAGTGTCAGGGGTGAACTTCCTCTGGTATGGATCTCAAGCTGGAACAGTAATTGGTTTGCCATTCCTACAGTTGAAGGTTTTGTGGCTGGATTATTGTCCCTGTCCTTCCATTGGAAGTCTTGCCTAGCTACAGGCTCTGTATCCCCCATTGCTAGGAGTCTTAGCTAGGGTTATCCTCATAGATTCCTGAGAGTTTCCATTGCACTGGGTTTCTAGCTCTTCTCATAGATGCCCCCAAATTCCAGTGGTCTTTCCTAGTATTCTCTCCCTCCATCTTCCACCCACCTGATCCCTCCTGTTCACATCCCCACCCTAGCATCCAGACCCCTTGTTGATCTTTATGCCTATCACCCACTTTAAGGCTATCACCCACTTTCTCTTCTATCAGATTCAGTGTATCTGGTTTTATGTTGAGGTTTTTAATCCATTTGGACTTGATTTTTGTTCAAGGGAATATGGATGGATCTATTTTCATTCTTCTACATTCAGACATCCAGTTTGACCAGCACCATTTGTTGAAGATACCGTCTTTTTTCAAGTATGTGTTTGTAGCTTCTTTATCAAAAACCAGTTGTCCCTGGGTGTGTGAATTTATGTCTGGGTCTTCAGTTTAATTCCATTGATCAACATGTCTCTTTTTGTGCCAATACCATGGTGGTTTTATTACTGTATCTCTGTAGTACAACTTGAAATTGGGGATAGAGATACCTCCCACAGTTCTTTTATTATTCAGTATTATTTTAGATATCCTGAGTTTTTTGTGTTCCCATGTGAAGCTATAAAAAATAACCTTTCAAAATCTGTTGGAATTGTGATGTAATTAATTGACTTGCTAGATTGCTTTCAGTAGGATGGCTGTTTTTACTATATTAATTCTACTGACCCATGAGCATGGGAGATCTTTCCATCTTCTGATACCTTCAGTTTATTTTTTCAGTGACTTGGCAGTTTTTATTATACAAGTCTTTACTTGCCTGAGTTACCCCAAGACATTTTATATTATTTGAGGCTATTGTTAAAGGTGTTGTTTTCCTGATTTCTGTTTGCCATTTATATATAGGAGGTCTACTAATTTTTGTGAGTTAATTTTGTATCCAGCTACTGTGCTGAAAGTGCTTATCAGATATAGGCATTTCCTGGTGGAATTTTTAGATTTACTTGTGTATATTATTATATCATCTGCAAATAAAGATACTTTGACTTCTTCCTTTCTAATTTGTATCCCCTTGATCTCCTTAAGTTTGTCTTATTGCTCTAGACAAGACTTCAAGTACTATACTGAATAGGTATAAAGAGAGTGGACAACCTTGTCTTATTCCTGATTTTAGTGGAATTGCTTTGAGTTTCTCTAACATTTAATTTGATGTTGGCTATAGGCTTACTGCAAATTGCCTTTGTTGTGTTTAGATATGTCCCTTGTGTCCCTGATCTCTCCAAGACTTTTAACATGAAGGAATGTTGGATTTTTTTCAAGGCCTTTTCAGCATCTAATGAGATGATCCTGTGATTTTTGTCTTTCAGTTTGTTTATATGGTGGATTACACTTATAGACTTATGTATATTGAACCATCCCTGAATCTCTGGGATGAAGCCTACTTGATCATTTTAGATGATCTTTTTGGTGTATTCTTGGATTCACTTTGCAAGTATTTTATTGGGAAATTGTGCATCTTATTAAGGAAATTGGTCTGTAATTCTTTTTCTTTGTTGGGTCTTTGGGTCTTTATGTAGTTTGGGTATCAGGGTAACTGTGACCTTATAAAACAAATTGAGCAGTGTTCCACCTGTTCCTATTTTATGGAATAATTTGAGGAGTATTGGCATTAACTCTTTTTTGAAAGTCTGATAAGATAATGTGCTAAAACCATCTGGCCCTGGGCTTTTATTTTCGGTTGGGAGACATTTAATTCTGCTTCTATTTCACAAGGGGTTATAGACCTATTTAAATTGCTTATCTGATTTTTTAAAATTTTATGTCTTTTTAAAAATTTATTTATATGTTTTTTATATTGTGTATCTTGATCCCATTCATTTCTCTGCCCTTTCTCATCCGCCCTCCGTCCCTACATTCCCCCAAATAAAACAAAATTTAAGAGAAAAAAGGAAAGTAAAATTAAAAAAGAAAAAAATTAAAAATTTCATCATGGAAGCTGCAGTGTGACACATGTTCCAGCAGATCATAGATGGGGTGGATGATAGGGCAGGCCAAGACATAACCCTGGGTTTTGGTCTGGGCGGCTGTAGAGTTGGTCCACCAGATATGAAAGGGGGACAGTTCTCCCATGTTTACAACTTCAGGGCTGGCTCACCCACACCTGCACTAACAGTGTTGGCTCTCCCACTCTTTTTTTTTTTTTTCAGAGCTGAGGACCGAACCCAGGGCCTTGCACTTGCTAGGCAAGCACTCTACCACTGAGCTAAATCCCCAACCCGGCTCTCCCACTCTTATGACCACAGGGCCCACTCTCCCACTTGCCCCAGATGTTGACTGGGGATGGGATGGGGAGGGAGCAGTGAGGGCAACTCTCCTCTGACCATGCAGCCACAAGACAGATGGGTAATAGGGACAGCTCTCTCATGCTCACAATTTCAGGGATGGCTCACTCACACCTGCACTGACCGAATTGGCTCTATTGTACTGCCCTGGTGGAATGCAGGGCCTGCTCTCCCAAGTGTTGCAGTTGGTGGGGGTTTGGGATAGCTCTCAAACTGTTAATGACTGTAGGACCAGCTCTCTCCCCTGCCTCAGGCATTGATGGGGGGGAGGGAAACTCTCCCCCATGCTTATCTGATCTTGATTTAACTTTGGTAAGTGGTATGTATCAAGAAAATTATCCATTTCCTTTAGATTTTCCAATTTGGTGTAATTCAGATTTTAAAAATATGTCCTTATGATTTCTCGGATTTTGTCTGTTTTTATGTCCCCTGTTTCATTTTCAGTTTTTAAAATTTGCGTATTCTCTCTGCCTTTTAGTTAATTTTGGGAAGAGTTTGTCAGTATTGAAAACCAACTCTGTTTTATTGATTCTTTGTATTGGTTTTTTGTTTGTTTGTTTCTATTTTATTGATTTCAGTTTGATTATTACTTGCTGTCTACTCCTTTTGGGTGTCTGATTTATTCTTTTGTTCTAGAGCTTTCATGTGTGCTGTTAAGTTACTATTATGAGATCTCTTTTTTTTTATGTGGGCACTTGGTGCTATGATCTTGCCTCTTAGAACCACCTTCATTGTGTCCCATCATTCTGAGTATTCTGCGTTTTCATTTTCATCTAATTCTAAAATAGTTTTTAATTTATTTCTGTCTTGACCCATTTTTTATTCAGTACAGAGTTGTTCAGTTTTCATGAGTTTGTAAACTTTTTATTGTTTCTGTTGTTTTGATAATCAGCTTTAATCTATGGTGGTATGATAGGATACAGGGAGTTACTTCAGTTTTCTTGTATCTGTTGAGGCTTGCTTTGTTTCCAGGTACATGGTTGATTTTGGAGAAAGTTTCTCCAGTTACAGAGAAGAAGGTATATTCTTTTATGTTTGGGTCAAATGTTCTGTAAATATTTGTTAGGTCAATTTGGTTTATAACATCTGTAACCTCCAACATTTCTGTTTAGTTTTTGTTTGGATGACCTGTCTGTTGGTGAGAGTGAGTATTGAAGTCACCCACTCTCAGTGCATGAGGGTCAATATATGATTTAAGCTGTAGATGATGGGACTGGTAATGGCAAAAGATACCCCAAGTTCTCAGCACAAAGGAGATTTATTTGCCCCAGAGGGACAAAGGGCAGGGAATAAGAGATAAAGACAGGAGATAGAGGATGAGGGAAAAGGGGAAGGGATATTTGTCCTTGGGTGGGAGGACAAGACAGGATGGGGGACTGATGGACAGACAAAAGACTGCCTCTGGATTGAGAGGAGACATGGCAGTTTATAAAGGTAAAAAGGTTCTCATTCCCCACTCCTCACCTCTGCCACCCCCTACACACCCAGTCCGCTCATGTAGATCTCATCCACTTCTTCACAGGGTCATCCATGTGTCCCTCCTAGGGTCTTTCCCTGTTAGCTAGCCTCTCTGGAGCTGTGGGTTGCAGTCTGGTTGTATCCATCCCTTCCCTCACATCTGGTATCTACTTATGAGTACATACTATGTTTGTTCTTCTGAGTCTAGGTTACCTCACTCAGGATGATATTTTCTAGTTCCATCCATTTGACTGCAAATTTCTTGATATTGTTTTTTTACTGCTGAGTAGTATTCCATTGTGTATGTGCCACATTTTCTTTATCCATTCTTCAGTTGAATGAAAACAGGGAAATGGGAGGGTCAGGCTGGAACAGGGACAGAGTGGGAGGGCAGGGAGGAAGATACCATGATAGATGAGGACATCATGGGAATAGGAAGAGGCAGGGTGCTGGGGAGGTTCTCAGGAACCCACAAAGATGACACCACTTGGACTGCTGGCAGTGGTCCAGAGGGTACCTGGACTGGTCTACTCTGGTGACCGATCTAGTGAATAACCTAACTGTCATCATAGTGCCTTTGTCCAGTGACTGATGGAGGTAGATGCAGAGATCCATGGCCAGGCACCAGGCTGAGCTCCAATTGATGAGAGAGAGGAGGGATTCTGCAGGTGGGGCACTTGTGATCATGATGGGAGGACGTGCAGAGATGACTGGCCACACTAGTAGAAGCCCATGAACTGTGGACTGGTGGCTGTGGTGCCCCCATGGGACTGGACTAGGCCCTCTGGATATGGAAGACAGGAGACCTTGATGTGGGGGTGTGGGGTGGTTAGGGAGGGAGGGCTGGGAGATGGGAGGAGGTGGGATCTGTAGGTGGTATGTAGAGTGAGTAGAAAATTTCTTAATAAAGAAAAATGGAAAAAAAGAAAAAATAAAGGTAAAAGGTTAAACCCTGTGTTAGGATGAGGCGGTTAATTTTGATTGGGCATGTTAATTAGGTGAGCCACAGGGAGCTTTTGATTGCTGGACTTCAATACTATGGCAACTGGAACTTGGTGGTCAGCCTCAGGAGGAGGAAGTGGCCAAATAAGGGAAGGACCTTGGGGGCTCACTTTAGGAATGTAATCTAACAGTTTCTAGTAAGGCAGAGGGAATGGGGGAGAAGTGCAAGGCCTGCCAGAGCCATGTTTCCCGATGCTTGGGCTGGCTAGAATCCCTTCAGTAGAAGTGTATCTCTTATGAACCTGGGTGTCCTTGTTTTTGGTGCATAGATGATAAGAATTGCAGTGTCCTTTTGTGGATTTTTCCTTTGATGAATATTTAGTGTCCTTCTGTAGCTGGTTGTTTTTACTCTTTGCTCTTTGGGGGCAGGGGGCGTCACCCAGCTCCCAAAGAAATCACACACGGAGGCTTATTCTTATTTATGAATGCCTAGCCTTAGCTTGTCTTATCTCTTGACAGCTTTTCTTAATTTATTCCATCTACCTTTGCCCCTGGGCTTTTATCTTTATCCTATATACCTTCCTTTACTTCAACACATCTTTGCATCATTAAAGAACTATTCCACAGCATAAACAAATATAACACATCTTAAAATAATATTCCACAACACCCTTCCCCATCTCTTCTGCTTAGTTTTGGTTTGAAGTCTATTATTTTCAGATATTAAAATGGCTAAACCAACTTGTTTCTTAGGTCTATTTGCTAGAAATACCTTTTTTCATCCTTTTACCATGAGATAATGTCTATCCTTGATATTAAAGTATGTTTCTAGCCGGGCGGTGGTGGCGCACGCCTTTAATCCCAGCACTCGGGAGGCAGAGGCAGGCGGATCTCTGTGAGTTTGAGGCCAGCCTGGTCTCCAAAGCAAGTTTCAGGAAAGGCGCAAAGCTACACAAAGAAACCCTGTCTCGAGAAAACAAAACAAAACAAAACAAACAAACAAAAAAACATAAAGAATGTTTCTTGGATGCAATAGAAGGATGGATCCTGTTTTCACATCCATTCTATTAGTCTGTCTTCTTATTGGGAAATTGGGATCATTTGTGTTGAGAGCTATTAATGAGAAGTGTTTGTTGATACCTGTTATTTTGTTGTTTTTGTTGTTGTTGGTGGTGGTGTGTGTGTTTCCTCTCTTTTGATTTGTTGTTCTGGGATTATTTATTCCCTATATTTTCTTGGATATAGTTAACCTTTTTAGGTTGGTATTTTCCTTCTAGTGCCTCTGTTGGGCTGGGTTTGTAGATAGATATTGTTTAATTTTGGTTTTATCTTGGAATGTCTTATTTTCTTCATCTATGGTGATTGAAAGTTTTGCTGGGTATAGTACTCTGTGCTGGTACTGTAGTTTCTTAAGAGTGTGTAGTACATCTGTCCAGGCACTTCTGGCTTTAATAATCCCCATTGAGAAGTCAGGTGTAATTCTAATAGGTCTGCCTTTATATGTTATTGTTCTTTTTTCTTGTAACTTTTAATATCCTTTCTTTGTTATGTACATTTAGCATTTTGATTATGTGCTGAGGGGACTTTCTTTTCTGGTTCAATCTATTTGGTATTCTGTATGCTTCTTGTACTTTGATAGGCATCTCCTTTTTTAGGTTAGAAAAATTTTCTTCTATGAGTTTGTTAAAAATATTTTCTATGCCTTTGTCCTGGGTTTTTTTCTCCTTTCTTCATTCTTATTATTCTTAAATTTGGTCTTTTCATAATGTCCCAGATTTTCTGGATGTTTTGAACCAGGATACTTTTTATTTAACATTTTCTTTGACAAAAGGTATCTATTTGTTCTATTGTGTCTTTAGTACCTGAGAGTCTCTATTTCATCTTTTGTATTCTGTTGTTGAGGCTTGTCTATGAGGTTCCTGTTCAAGTTCCTCAATTTTTCATTTCCAGATTTCCCTCAGTTTGAGTTTTCCTTATTGATTCTGTTTCCACTTTTAAGGCCTTAAACTGTGTTATTCATATTCCTCCACTGTTTGTGTTTTCATAGATTTCTTTACGTGATTTATTCATTTCCTATTTAAGAACCTCTAACATATTCATAAAAGTTGAAGTCCTTGTCTTATGCTTCAGCTATATTGCATTTCTTAGGGCCTCCTCTGGTAGGGTTGCTGGGCTCTAGTTGCTGGGAGACATACTATCTTAGCTGTTAATGATTGTATTTTTATGCTGGTGTCTAGACATTTAGGATTGGGATGATTGTAACTCTAGGTGCTGATATTTTGTCTTGTCTTTGTCAGGTGGTTATTTTGTACCTTGCTTTCTGTTGGCCTTTCTGGTTCTTAGGAGCCAGTGGTGGCTGTGTGTTGCCTGGCAGGAAATTCTTCTTGGATCTTGATAGGTGTGGCTGCTGGACGTTTTAGGTAAAATGTGTTTCTGAGTATTGGCAGATGACACTTAGGAATGGGGATGGGCTGGGGGGGACCTGAAGGGGCCTACAGGAGGGAGGAAAACTGTGTTCCACCAAGATGCAAAGTTTACTGGGATAGGGGCAGAGAGTGAGGAAAGACCACAGCAGAAGGTCTGCTACAGAGCTGGGGGATGAGTTTGGGGGATTGGATTTGGAGGAATGGAGGAGGAGGTGAAGATCTGCAGTTAGCTTACTTGTTTATGTGGTGAGAGTGGCTTGTCAGTTCCCAGGGAGTGTGTGCTGGAGTTGGGGGCTGGGGCTGGGGCTGGGGTAAAAACAATGAGTAGAGAGGAAGACTAGGAGGGAGATCTGTGTGGTGCCCCAGATGGGGGCCATTTGGAAGGGAGACTGCAGCAGAGCTGGGGATGAAACTGGAGGATTGGATTTGGAAGAGCGAAGGGAGTGGTGGAGATCTCTAGTCAGCCTACCTGCTTCCCTAGACAGACTCCACTTTCTCTTTTTTAATTTTAAAGAGGACATACGAACATTGACCATGGACTGAACCACACATATTGAGACCCACCTTTGCCTGTAAAGTGACACCTATTTATGGTGATTTTTTTTTTCTTAGCAGATGAGCAAAGCTGTTTCCTGTGGTTCACTGTTGCTTACTTAATTCTGATTGTTGTGGCTTTTTCTGATCTCAGTTTATACCTCATTCTTATCACTAAGCAACTGGTAACTAGAGCAAATCATATAACCTCCCTCCCCAACTGTTTCCTCAGACCCAAACAAAGGTACAGGGACTGAAGAAGGTGACTTGTAAAAGTGCCCAGCAAGCACCTTGTACAGAGTTATTGCTAGAAACGTGAGACTCTCTCCAGTTATTTCAGCTGACTTTGGTGGAGGCAAGGTCAAGATAGGTCCAGAAGACATGAAACAGTCTATGTACTATTAAAAAAAAAAGTAAGCCATATGGAAATAGAGGCTGAAGGTTCAGAAGTTCAAGTTTATCCTTGGTTTCATAGACAGTTTGAGACTAACTCAGGCTATATAAGACTATGTTTCAATAAAACATAAAAAAATCTGGATGAAAATCCAAAAAAAGAAAACAAAACAAAATTCACATAGGCCTCATGGTACAGGTCTGTAATTCTAGCTACTTAGGAGTCTAAGACAGTAGGATCAAAAGTTCTCAGGAAATGTCTTGGCTACAGAACAAGTTCAAGGATAGCTTGAGCAATTTAGCAGGACTATTTCAGTGTCAATAGTTTCAAAAGAGGGCTGAGGGTACAACTCAATGATAGAGCACTTTCCTAACACATGTGTATCCCTAGGTTCAATGCTCAGTATTGGCGGGGGAGGGGGGAGGCAGTGTATGCGAAGCTGTTTGGGTAACTTAAGATAGATTTATCCATTCTTAGCCTGTATGTTTTTCATGAGTCACTGGACTTGCCTATTTTCTTCCTTTCCCATCCTCCATTCCTTGATGACTTAGAGTTTGTCCCTTTTCTCCCTGGCCTTCCTATTTTAATTCTTGACATCCTGCTGGATTGCTGATTCAAGAGAAAGCTTGTAACTACTTCTTCCAGAAAGGAACATTATGAAGTGTCACATTAGATCCTTCTCATGCTTCAGCACATCCTGCAGTGTCACAGGGGTCCACTTTGGAGGCAATTCCTGCTCATAGTTTTCCTTTATGGAACATTAGTGTTAGAGGCACTTAATGTAGTCAGTCTCATACTCCTGTTGATAAGGGAATATTATGTTAGATGCTTGGTCCTGATACAGCTTAACCTTTAGTAGTTTAACTTCTGGATGTTTTCTGGTTCTGTGCTTTCTTTTATCCCCAGTGTAGTAAAGGATATGATCTGACCTCTTGTCGGCATTAACACAACCTGAAATTACTTTTCTCTTTTTCCCAGGAACTCCATGGCATAGCTTTAGCAGGTCAAGTCTATGCTGAGAGCTGGGCTTTGTAAGGTTGTGTAGCAACCCAAGAAAGCAGAAGCTTACCTCTGTCACCTGCTCCCACCCTCAGAGCCTCAGGAGACCCAGGTGTAGCTTAGGGACTTTCCACACATAGGGTAATAAGTTAACCACATCAGGGTTAGTATACTGCTGATATAAAAACTTAGTGTTCTCATGAGTGATCTTCAGGGCAGTGGGATTGCTCTGCACTGCACTGTGGAAGTCCTCTAAAGGAAGCCTTCTGTGGTCAACTCTGTGGTTCTTGGAGATCTCAGTGAGGGCTTTTGAATGTTCAACACCTGGCTCTAGAATGTTATTTTTCCCCTCAGTGCTGAATTTAAGTTTTTTTTAGTCATGTTCTGTCTCTGTCAACCAAGAAAACACCTCAGTGGAAAGATTATTTATCTGATATAGGCTATTTTGCTTTTCTCGCCAAGTGGGAAGTCTTACATCTCTGAGTCTGATACTTTGAAGTTGTTGGTATTTTTTTTTTTTGGTTTTTTGTTTTTGTTTTTTTTTGGTTCTGGTCATTCTTAAACCCCTAGTGTAGACACTGAGATCATCCACTTCTGTGTTGGGACATAGAAGGTTAGAGAAGAACATCATGCCATCATAGGAATATGAAACAGGGAAGGGCTGCATGAAACCACTGATTCAGATACATCAAGACCAGATCATCTGGCATGACATTCCATTTTCTGTAAGGCAAAACCAACACCCTGACTTAGAAATCTTGAGAATTGGCAGGAGTGTAGCAGTGGCAGCAGTTGTCCTATGGAGGGAGCCATGTCCAGTATCCATTTGAGACTCTGTCCTTGAACTAACTAATATACTTGGTAGAAGTCACCTTCACTTCCTATAGAATCCCGTATGCCACATACCTTCAGAATTCAGCTGCTAGAACAAGTTCTTGTCACCTTAAGTTTTGGTGGACAATTCAGTATGCTCACCTAATCTTCATTCAATTAGCTTCTTGCCTGATTGCCCTGTAAGGTGGGATTTAGAGAAAGAGCAACTCTATTTCTTGTGCTAAACAAATAACTAAGAGAATCTTCTTTCAAAGAGCAGCTTCACCTCTTTTTTTGTTTTTGATTGTTTGTTTAGAGCCTGTCCTGGAACTCACTTTGTAGATAAGGCTGGACTCGAACTCACAACTGGCTCTGCCTCCCAAGTGCTGGGTTTAAAGGCGTGTGCCACCACTGACCGGCTTTAGCTTCACCTCTTTTAAGTTGACACATCAAATCTAAATTTTTCACACTGTCATTGCTTAGTAGCTAATAAAAAAACTGGGTATAAAACAAGAAATGTATTAATTTATCTAAACAAAAACTTGACTCAGCTGAAGTCTGGCCACTCTTAGAGGGACTTGGCTGACCACAGGGCTAGATGTAGAAATTGTTTGTAGAGAGGAGACCTCCTGTGAAGCCTGTTGTGGACCACTGGGGGATTGTCTTTACAGTGTCATCCATGAACACATACAGTAAAAATAGTAGGAAAGGTATAGCTTGCTCTCTGTCTCTCTTTCTCTTCTCTCTCCTCTGTTCCCTCCTCTCCTTCCCCCTCCCTCCCCTGACACCCAGGCAACAATGTCTACATCATTCTGTGCTAGAGGACTTTTCTTGACTTTTTAAAATATTAATTCTAGTTTTAGTTAACATGGAACATATGGGTTTTATTTTTACGAGATACACACACGCACACACACGGGCGCGCACAAACACACACACACACACACACACACACACACACACACACACACACACATATATATATAAAATTGTGTTTTGGTCATGTTTATTTCCCCACTAACTTTCCCTACTCCTCCTTTCCCCAATAGACCCTTTTCTAGTTTCATGTTGCATATATGTATGTATGTATGTATGTATGGTTTAATACAAATTCTACATCTGAAAAAAAAGTGGTATTTTTTATTTTCCCACATTATCCTTTCTTGTTACTCCATCTCTTTTTATAACTCTTCTTTCCCCTCAGTCCCTCTTCTACTTTTAGGTCATGTATATTTATGTATATATGCATTTATATTTAAATCCAGTTTACATGTATGAAAAAACCTATTTTGTGTCTCTCTGAGTCTGGCTTGTTTTGCTAATCATGATCTTTAGTTCTAGCAATTTTTCTACAAGTGACATCATTACATTCTTCATCATAGCTAAGTAAAACTCCATTGTGGGGGCTGGAGCGATTACTCAGTGGTTAAGAGCACTCACTGCTCTTGAAGAGGACTCAGATTAGATTCCTAGCACCTGTATGGTGGTTCTCAACCATCAAGGGAATCTGGCTCCCTTTTCAGTATTCCATGGGCACCAGGCACACACACAGTGCTCTTATGTACCTTCAGGCAAAATACTTAAACACATGAAATAAAAATAAATCTTTAAAAAGTGCATTGTATATAAATACCACATTTTCTTCTTGAATCACTTGCCTTTTAATTTATTATCAATTATTATTACTAAATATTATCAAGTTATTATTCAGTTTTAAGTTGGTATATAAATTAATGAGTTTCATTATGGCACTTTGTTTTGTTTTGTTTTGTTTTGTTTTGAGACAAGGTTTCTCTGTGTAGCTTTGGAGCCCTTTCCTGGAACTCACTCTGTAGCCCAGCTGGCCTCAAACTCATAGAGATCCATCTGCCTCTGCCTCCCCAGCATGTGCCCAGCTGGCACTTCTTTATAAAAATAATTTATTTTGATTTTTATTTATGTGTATGTTGGGAGTGGTACATGCATCTGACCCATGGAGGCCAGAAAAGGGCTTCAGATTCTCCTGGAGCTGGAGTTATAGGCAGTTATGAACTACCTGACATGGGTACTGGAAACCAAACGTGGATCTTCTGCAAAGCAGTGCACACTCTATATCACTGAACCATCTCTCCAGATGCATTATGGCACTTTTTGCTCTAATCTCTTTCTCCTAATTGCCATATTATCTTGATGTATTCATTTATTACTAGGTATCTAGGATGGTTGCCTATCTTGGCTATTGTAAATGCTGTAGCTGTAAACATGGATGTGCACGTATCCTTGTGTTATGCTAACTAGAGTCCTCCAGGTATGTATGTGTGCACTGCTGATAAAACTGGGTCATTCATGTGGTTGATGTAGCTTTAATTTTTTTGAGGAATCTTCATTCTAACTTCCATAGTGGAAATACCCATTTTCATTTCTGGTAACAGTATGAAAGGGGGTCCTTTCCCCAACATCCTTGCTAGTATTTGTTGTAATTTGTTTTCTTAATGATAGCCAATCCTATTATGGTATGATAGAATTACAATGAAGCTTTAATTGGCATTTCCTTAATGGCTAGGGATATTGAATATTTTCTAAATATTTATTGGCCATTTCTATTTCTTCCTTTTGAGAATCATCTGTTTAATTCATTTGCCCATTAATTAATTGGATAATTGGGGTGATGGGATGTTTAATTTTAGTAGTTCTTTATATGGTCTTGATATTAATTACCTGTCAGTTATATAGTTTGTGAAGATTCTCTCCCATTTTGTAGGCTGTGTCTTCACTCTGATAATTGTTTCCTTTCTGTGAAGAAAGTTTTCAATTGATAAGATATCATTTATCATTTCTTGAGATTATTTAGTGAACCATTTAAGTCATTTCTGGAAAATCCTTGCCCATACTAAATCTTGACATATTTTCATTAGGTTTTTCTCTAGAAGTTTCAGTTTTGCATCTTAAATTGAGATCTTTGATCTGTTTTTAAACATTTTGTACAGAGTGAAAACTAGGATTTAGTTTCATTCTTCTACGTGTCAATATCCAATTTTCCCAAATGCTCTACTGGGGTTTTAATCCAGGTTGGCCATCTCAGTGGTCACTGTTGATCACAATTTTCCAGATTGGTTTAGTCATCTAATCAGATGGAGAGTCATCCAGAAGTAAAGAGATCAAGAGTTTAGATTCCCTTCTTCCTCACCTTCCTTCTTATAAGCCCACATGGTAGAACATACTGAAGGGACAAGAAAGAATATGCCTTGCCCTTTGCCATCCTCTGTTGGTTACCAGTGATACTCAGGAGAACCACAGCTTAGTAGGCATTATTCAGTTCTAGTATTTATGAATACTGTTTTTCTAGTGTTACTAAACTTTATTTCCCTTGATTTCTCATGCTCAACCTTTTATCTGTAAATAGTTGTAGCAGCACCTGAAAAGTAGTCATAAATGTAAATTCTTGGGCTAGGTGTAATTCAGTGTTCTTTAACATGTACAAGGCCTTGTGTTCTAGGCCAAAAATAAATATAAGACATTATCCTCAGTTTACTGAGAAACCCTAGGAGTAAATCCCAAATCCTTTGTGGGGTTCTGATGCATCCACACTGAAGTTTGAAAGTCACTGTTCTAAACTATCTTATTAATCTTCTTTCAAATTCAGATTCATTTAACACTGATTAAAGACTTAACCACCTCAGGTACTAGTTTTAGCCATTAACCTTGTATGACATGGTGATGTAAGAAATATCATCTTTGTTTTATAGGTGAGGAAATTGAAGCCCAGAAATGTAAAATGGTTAGAGGGCTAAAAAGTGAATCACAAATCTACTCAAAGTTAAAAAGAACAAGCTTCCAGTGTTGTAATCTGGAGCAGTTCAAGAAATTGAGGATGGTTAACATGAATAGATTTTCTAAAGCTTTTTTTGGCCTAAGTTTTCCAGGGATATGTCTGGCTTTAGGAGAGCAAGCAGTCCTTTATAATTCTGCCACTTAGATAGCTGCTCAGTAACAAGGCTGTCTTCAGTGGTCTTTGTTCTGACTGTGTCCCTTAATAGATTGGTGACTGTCTTATGAGGTGCTTCTGACATGTAGAAATTGTACCCAAACTCATCCTGAACTAAATTTATTCTAGGGTGAAGTGTTTACAACAAATTAGGTTGCTAGTTAAATACTTATTGTTAAATTAATGTAATGAAACACTATTTGGCTGTCTCTGGTAGCCATATTTTACTCTTTGGTGGTATAGCTCTCTTCCCTCCAAGTTCCAGCTTTTACCTGGAAGACCACCAGTGTTTGTCATCAGAACTTCAAGGCCAAGATCATCAGAATAGGACATCTAAAAAATGCACACTCATGTTTGGAGAGTGCCTGACCCCAAACTAGAACACTGATGCTTAAGTCATGATTACTCAGCTTTTGCTATCCTAAATTTTTCTTGCTTGTTTTTATTAAGCCCCAAAAATCCTAGCTACATATTTGGACTAATGGAGGGTTAGTCTAGTCCCAGAGCACTACAATGTAATGACCAGCCTTACCTCAGGCTTCTCCAGCAGAGGGAAGGAGAGGAGCTGGTATTTGCATTAGGATAGTGGGGGGTGCAGAATTAGAACACCTTTGCTTCACTGTCAAGAACAACTTTATGAAAGTAACACTTTGGTTAATATGGGTGATTTGATAAATCCTCCTTTAAGAGAGTAGCCTGGCAACTGTTTTTATTTTCTAGTTAAAAATTACTTAGCTTTCGCCACCACCCCACCTACACACACACCTAACTGTGTCAAGGCATTGGGTGTTTTATTTTGTAGCCAGAAGTTTCTGTACCCTTGTCAAATCTTGGACTGTGTAGTATTACCGTAAGATATGAGCAGACAAGTATTACAACGCAGAAAAGAAGCTCAAAGATGAAAATGAGGCTTTATAAAATATGTTTCAAAATCAAGTCTTCAAAAGCTATATATACAAGGCTGAAAATTCAAATTATACTTCATTTTATGTTTTCTCATGTTTTCAATTAGAAAGGCTTACATTTGGTACTGGGACCAAATTTCAGTTCTCTTAACCAAATTTGAGACAGGCTTGAAAGAGTTAATGCTTATTGAGCATTATTCATAAGCAAATCAAGAGCTGGCATAGCAACAGCTTCTCCCCAGGGAGGAGAAGGGAGGAGACAGGACAGGACAGCGTTCATAGTCTGTGGCTGGAGAATCCAGCACTAGCCTAGCTGTATTGTTTACTCTCCACTCACCAAAAGGCACTGGTGTGGTGAAGAGAGCACACATGCCTGGGTTTGGGATGCTGAGTACAGAAAGCCCCATTGCGTGACTTGTCCAGAGTGCTAAGGCATCAGTGCAGTACAGCTGAGTGGTTGATTCTGTTTTCTGTTAATATTCTGTGCTTTTTGCTTTTGGGGATTTGGGCAGGAACGCCTGGAAGCAATGATGCGCAGGTCCCTGGAGCGCACACAGCAGCTAGAGCTGAAGAAGAAGTGTTC
Source organism: Onychomys torridus (assembly GCF_903995425.1). NCBI lineage: Eukaryota > Metazoa > Chordata > Mammalia > Rodentia > Cricetidae > Onychomys > Onychomys torridus. Next base: position 64,193,366 of record NC_050466.1, on the reverse strand, counting down.
CTGGGCAGGATCATCGGCTTCAGGGCCTGGAGGACGGGAAGGTGAGTCTAATGCTATCTCTGCATTGCAGGGCCTCTGTGGGGAGATCATGAGCATAACTGGATATCTGCAGGATTGGAAGATGATGTGTACAGCTCTACAGGCACCTTTTCAGATGCTTAAACTGCCACGCTTCCTGTGTGTGTATTCATTTCTCATAAAGGGAGCTGCCATTCATCCTGCTATCAGATAGTTGAAGCATGAATACTGGGCTTTAGGAAAGAGCAAAAGAAAAGCAAAGAAAACAAATACAGAGTGTGGTAGCTGCACTAAATACGCAGGTCTAAAACTAATCTCATTTCAGGAGAGGGAAATGGCAGGAGACACAGTTACAGCTGTAGATGTGACTGGAAAAGGCACAGCAGTTACTCTCTAAGAAGGGCTGGGCATTTTTCTTCTTCATGACGATTTTTTGTTGCTCTTTTGATTTCATTTTAAAGCAACTTACTTACATCATTATCCGATTCATAATTATCTTTAAAATTTTAAATGCCTAGATGTATGGATTATTAACTAATATCAGGATGACCTTTTCCTCTTTTCAATATCATAGTATGTCTCAGTGATCTCAGCATTCTGTTATGCAGGAGTTGGGTACTAGCTCCTTCTGAGAGCAGATGTTTAAATTACCATCTCTTGACTTTGCCATCTTGTTCTTTTAGTCATTTGTCAGTGAATGCACCTTTTCTTTTTTTTGAGAAGGCAATAACTAATTTGTTACTTTTCTAATTTCTTTATTAGAAACTAAGTGCAACAACAAATTGGAACTTTTTCTTTCATCTCTCTTTGCTCTGATTTTTTTTCTGTGTAGGTGAATCAGAAAATACCCCACCCCTTCCTCTAACTTTAGCAGCCAGCACCCTCCCTTCGGACACAGGGACCACTACAGCTGCTGCCGAGTCCACCAATGGTATACCTGAGCATCACCATACCATAGTGTTTTGTGATAACCGTTCTGATCACCCTCCTCCATCACTGTGTCTGTCTCAAGTACTTTCACAACTGAGTTCTTAGTCTGACCTGTCATGACTTTTTCTCTAGAGCTGTGAATGACATGCCCATATGTTTTTGTTCTTAGAGCTGCATGCCTTGTATCTTAGTGTCCTGGAGACATTTCATCAGCTCACTAACTTCTGCCTTTAAAAAATCTCTTCAGTATTTGACTTTTGTGTATTTAGACATTTAACAGTCTCATTGGTCATCTTGTTTTAGGTGTCAAGTAGCAAGACATTTCATTGCTTCTGGTGAAAACCCAGAGATCACACAGATTTCTAAATAGAATACTTGGGCTTGGTTAATGTGATGGATATCTGGAGAAGTGTTTGAGAGCTACTGGTAGGAAATTTATCAGTATTAACATGGAGAATCCACATAATTAGACAACTTGGCTTTGTGCTTTACGCCATCTCTCTGTCTAAGAGGCTCTCTTTCACATACAAAATTCTTACGGTGTAGATTAAGAGCAAAACTTAGTTTGCATTTAGTCATGACTTTAGAATTACTATACATTTGAATGATAAACTGAAAATGAGAAATAGAAGGGATGTGATATTAACCAGCAATATAGAGGGTTATAGTAATTGTAGGAATAAATATCTCTGACTTTTGGCTTTCCTCTGACACAGAATAATATCCTTATTGGTAGTATCACAGATTTTGCTTAATGGGTTGAGATTTGGTCTTCCCCCATGGAAAGTTGAGAATAGAGTATTATTACCCAAGGCCAGTAACAAGGTGAGGTGAGTGACTCAGACATCAATTTATAGGAATGGCAAAAATACAAAGATGAGATAATATTTCAATGCTATTTTTAAAAAATTAAACCACAGAACAATCCACGTTAAACAGAATAACAAGTTACCTCCCACTTTCCCTCTCTCCTCCTCCCCTGCTTCCCCAGGGAATCCACGGTGTTACCTATGCTAAGCAAACACTCCACCACTGGTCAACATCCCTGACCCAAATATGAATTTCTAGATACTAGTGCTGTGCCAAGCCATATCAGAGCCTGAGGCAAAGAAGGAAAAGTGTACAGTTATATACATGGTTTATAATTTCTAGTGTTTGCTTATTTTTACAGAAAGTTAAAGTAATTAAAATTGAAGAGTGAGAGTATTGACATGTAAAACATCATTTCAAGAATAAGTGTTTCATGTATCCTCGATTAAAATATGATATATTTTGATTTTAGCTTAATTAAAATGATTTAAGATTGCCCTTTGGTCAGCAGAAATTGCCTGTTGGTCAGCCATGTACAAGGAATTCTCTCATTTGAAAATAAGTTTAATTTTGAAAATAGTAGGAGTTAGCTTCCTCAACAGCAACACATGCACAGTTTTACTTTTGCCTTGGGTTCGGACATAGCTTCACTGGCACTGTCAATCCTTTTCTGGTGGTTGTAATGATTTGATTGAGAAGCCAGTCTAAAACAATGACTGGAATATGAGAACACCAAATCTAGGGTCAGATGTTTGAATCTTTACTATACCGTTAAAACATTTGCAGAAGAGCCATTTTGATGTTGTCTCTTAAAAATAGGAAAATCAGCAACTGCTGAAGTTAGTGCTGCTTTAAACATAACTTCTTGTGCTACAAATTACATTCTTTTTCCAAAGTGAGCCTCAAATAACCTTCAGGAACAGTTTTGTTCCAGCACATAGAGTTTTAGTCAAGGTGCTAGATATTTCTAGGAACAGTTGTCCCTGGGTTAGTTTGTTTTTGTTTGATGCAGATATATTTAAAAGTCTTTGGACACAAGAAAATACGAGGTAGAATTAGTATCTTTTTAGTGTCATTAGTATCATTTAGTATCTGAGTGAGTTTGAACATTTAAATTAAATTAAAGAGAAGAGCACAGTGAAGAAATTGCAAACCAGTGGTCGATGTAGCCTAGACATTTCCAGATTAAGATAATGGAAGCCATGTGCTGTGCTGCTGTGGAGCACCACTGAATGTGTGTGGATGAGGACAGAAAGGACACTTTTGAGATTTGATTTCACAGGCTACAGTGATATGAAAATCAATGTTTTTAATGCATTTCTCTGCAGCATGTGACAAACTTTCAACATCAACCATGAATTTGCCAAAGCAGATGGAGCCTCCTATGAGTAAACGCCTGTCTTCATCCACCGTGGCAATATCTTATTCCCCAGACCGAGGCAAGTGAATAGGTAGACCTTGTCTCTACAGTTTGCTTCTTTCTGGTGTGAATGTCTTAACAGTGCCCTTTGTGAAAGCCTCCTCTCAAGTCTTCTGTAAATATTACCACTGTCCTAACCTCTAGGGTCTGGCTAACAGGACTTTAGAAAGTGGTATTGTTCCATAATAAAAGGTCATTATTGATTGATAGGAATTGATAATCTCCCAATCTGCAAGAACCTATTTCACAGAGCACAGAGGAGGGTTTTTTATTTAGTTTTTAAAGCACCTGCTGGGTCAATGATGTAATATAATTGATTAGCAGAAAGAGCAGAATTGATTAAAGTTATCTGGGGGACTTGATAACATGGAAAAAATGGGACTCTGAAGTCATTCATGGTTTGTAGGCCTGCCTATTTTATAAATGAAAACTGAAGTACAGACATAATATGAGGATTTTTTTCATTTATTTTACATACCTGCCACAGTTTCTCCTCCCTCCTCTCCTCCTGTTCTCTCCTCCCATCTCCTGTCTAGCCCCATTCAAAAAGAGCAGGCTTCCCATGGGAGTCAACAGAGCATGGCACATCAAGTTGAGGGAGAACCAAACTCCTCCCCCTGCTTCAAGGCTGGGTGAGGCATCCAAGCATGAGGAATAGGTTCCAAAAATCCAGCTCATGCTCCAGGGACAGGTCCTGATCTCACTGCTGGGGGCCCACAAACAGACCAAGCTACACAACTGTCAGCCACATGTGGAGAGTCTTGGTCAGTCTCATGCAGGCTCCCTAGCTGTTGGTCCAGAGCCTGTGAGTTCCCACTAACTCAGGTCAGATGTCTTTGTGGGTTCCCCCATCATGATCTTGACACCCCCCCCATGCTTATTCTCTCTCTTTAACTGGACTCCTGGAGCTCAGCCTGGTGTCTGGCTGTGGATCTTTGCATCTGCTTCCATCAGTTACTGTATGAAGGCTCTCTGATGACAATTAGGGTATTCACCAATCTGATTACAAGAGAGGGGCAGTTCAAGCATCTTCTCCACTATTGCTAGTAGTCTAATCTGGGGTATCCTTGTGGAATTCTGGGAACTTCCCTAGCACCAGTTTTCGCCCTAACCACATAATGGCTCCCTCTATCAACATATCTCTTACACTCCTCTACCCCCAGTCCATCTCCAACTCGACCAACCCTATCCCTCATGTTTCCATCCCCCCATCCCCTCCCTGTCACCCCACTCCACCCCCAGTTTACTCAGGAGATCTTATCTATTTCCCCTTCCCAGGGAACTCTATGCAGAGGATGTTTTTTTTCAAAAAGGAAAAGCATGAAGGACCTTTCCAGGCAGTGCTTTGATTTGGGAGACTGTGTATATAGAGGGACACATACCATTTTCAGAACCTGAGCAGATGTAACAGCATCTGTGTTCTAAAGGAGGCTCAGAAGAGTCATGGGAGTCCTGAATTTTTGCCTTTTATTGTACATAGATTAAAAAAGAGAGGGCTCTTTCTTGTGTAACATGTATATCCTAAAGTACCAATGAAGGAAAGTCAGGCACTAGAAGACTATTGAGGTTGTCAAGTCATCAGCAAGAAATGATCAATAGGTTTGTGACTTGGAAGAGGATGGCGGGCCTTCTGGTTGTCATTCACTGGCATTGACTTTATCCCTCCATCTAGAGGCATGTTGTGTATAGCAGAGTCCCCATAAGTGTCACAATGCTGCTGAATTCTGATGCCCATTCATGGTAACCAGTAGAAACATGAAAGGAAGGAAGACTTCAAAGAGAAAATACTTAGCACTTTTAACTCTATGGCTATTCCTTTAGCAAATGTATTCTGTATTTTCTCAAATTCATTTCTTTGCAATGATGAACATGCATAATAAACATGCTTTATCATGGTTGACAACTAAATTGTCTGCTTGTGTATTCTAAGTTGAAAAATTTAATCTCCATACCATTTACTAAATAGATATCCAAACAATATCTATTGTCATATATTATACCCCCAAACCAAAACATTTTAGTTATTATATTTTATTTTTCTTTTACTTTACATTTTTTGAGTTTTCTGTTATTTTCATGCGATTTTTCAGGCAGAATCTCATTCTATAGTTCAGAATGGCCTTGAATTTCTGAGATTACTATCTCCACTCCCAAATGCTAGGTGTAAATCATCACATCCAGTGGTCATTGAATTTGGGATCATGAATCCTACCTACTGTCTTTCATTAAAGCTGATAATTGGTTGGCTATTATTTTTGTGCTGTTTTTGTAATTTTGTCCTTAAAAAAGTTTAAAAAGATAGGGGAGCATTTATTTTTATAATGTTACAGGATGGCACTTTTTGTTTAAAAAATTAGTGTTTTAAAATATTTCTTTTTATATATTTTTAATATGTAATTTTTTAAAAAAATTATTGAAAATAGATTCTTCTCTCATACATTACATCCTGACCACACTTTCCCCTCCTTCCACTCCTTCCAGCTCCCTGCGACCTCCCCTCTTCCTGAGAGCCCCTCCTTCTCTGTTTCCTCTTCAGAAAAGAGCAGGCCTCCAAGAGAGGCTAAAATGAGATGTTTTTTTGTTTTTGATGGTACAATCCTTCCTTTTCTTTCTTTCTTTCTTTTTTTTTTTTCGAGACAGGGTTTCTCTGTATAGCTTTGCGCCTTTCCTGGAACTCACTTTGGAGACCAGGCTGGCCTCGAACTCACAGAGATCTGCTTGCCTCTGCCTCCCAAGTGTTGGGATTAAAGGAGTGCACCACCACTGCCCGGCAATCCTTCCTTTTCTAATGTTAGACGTACTTAGTGAGTAACTGGGTCTATATAACTTTTGGAAGTGGGGATCACTAATTCTCTTCAACTAATGCAGGTCACTGTGCTTGTTTTCCTTTTGTTTTGCTTTGTTTTGTTTTTGAGACAGGCTCTTACTGTGTAGGTCAGGCTAGCATCAAACTCAGGATTCTCCTGCTTCAGTCCCCAAATGCTGGGATTATAGGTGTTTACCTTTACATATAGCTAAGGTCGCTGTAATAGTGTGTTAAATTAATTCTTATGCCACAAGAGAATGAATGAGCTCTCCTAAACAATTAAGTGATGTCTTACTTGTTTGATTTCACTAGGACAAACTCTAAAGCCATCCTTTGTTAGAATTATTTTTATTTCCACATTTGTTCTGCCATCAAAATGTTAAATGCTGCCCTGTACTATCTTGTTTAAACATTATTTTATTTTACTTTAATTCTGCTTTTTAAAAATTTAGTTTAATTCCATCCCTCAACTCATCAAATGCACCTTAGTTCCAGGGAAACCTTCCTTGTTTAGAGACTGCTGATACCCACACAGGCCTCTTTAGCCAGAAGCAGATGTACATACATGCTCTCTGAGCAAGCAAGTGACTCAGGGAAAAGAGGCCAAGTTGTGAAGTCAATGAAAATGCCTAAAACCATTTTGGTCAGCCTGGATTCATTCCTGAATTTTTGCATTTTGCTTCTCATTTGCTGGCTTTATGAAATGCTTTCAATGGTTAGTAGCATTTTCTGCCTGGCAGTATTTTGCTATTGCTGTTTGTTTTAAAGTTGAATAATATATAGGTGAGTAAATTATTTTATGACTGGTGGCATGTGAATCAGGTAGAAAATCAACTTGATGGGCTATGGAGGTTAGTAGACTTTTCTTAGGAGATTGTTTGGAAAAATCACATATAGATCTTACTCCCTTGAGTGCCACAGCTGGATCTACCACTCACTATTGCTCGTGTATAAAATGGGGAGTTTTTGTTTTTTATTTATTGCAATGAAAGCTATGTATGGTGATGAATGCTTGTAATGTCAGCTACTCAAAGGCCGAAGTAGGAAGATCATAAGTTTAAGGCCAGTCTGGGCAACATAGCAAGACCATATTTCAAAAATTTAACATTAAATTATTATGAGGATTAAATGATATCATAGTATAAATAAGATAACATACTGGTTGGCACAGAGTAAGAACTCAAAAAATGTCTAGAACTTTGGTGCTTAAAATGTGATCCATGGATCAGCAATGGGAACTTTGTAGAAAAGCCAGCTCTGAGATCCTCCGTAACCTGCACATTAAAGTCTGACAAACACTAGCCTTCCTTTACCAGATACAATTAAATCATGATGTCAGGATTTAAGACAAGCATTTTCGTCATTTGCAGATGAGCAGCACAATGTCCACATAAGGTAGAGAGTCTGGTCTCCATTCCAAAGATACAGTGTATTTGTGAAAATTACATCAAATTACATAGGGTCTATTCTTATTGTTTGTTTTGGGGGGCAGAGGACAAAAACCTCATGTAGTCCAAGTTGGTCTCAAACTCATGATGTAGCTGAAGCTGGCCTTGAACTCCTGATCCTTCTGCCTCCATCTCCCATGTGTTGAGATTGCCAGTATGTGTCACTATGTCTGGCTATAAAACTTCTTAACTGGTTAGGATATGATTTGGCAATTCTGCTTTTGGATATAGAGCCAGAAAAATTAAAAATGTTAGCAGCATTATTTACAGTAGCCACAAGTAGAAACAACTTGAATAGACAAACGAAATGAAGTGTATATGTAGACTACTATTCAGCTTTAAATGGAAAAGGAGTGCTGATAGATGATTCCCAATAGATGAAGTTTGAAACTATTCTAAGTAAAAGAAAGCAGCCACAAAATACCATAAATTATATGATTCTGCTTATATAAAATGTCTGAAATAGATAAATCCATAGAGACAGAAAGTAAAACAATGTTTCACAAGGAGTAGGGAGGGAAGAAGGTTAGTGTCTACTTGATGGGTAAAAGGTTTTATTTGGGAGCCTTAAAAGGACTTGGAGTTGTGGTTATAATTGTGGCTATGATTGTGAATATACTAAAATATCACTGAAGTGGACATTTAAAGGGGGAATTATATGGTATGTCAATTCTACCTTGAGAACACCCCCCAAATTCTTAGTAGGAAGCACCCCCATTTTGAGAAGGAGAAACTTTCAGGGATCCCTAAGACAGCCTAGGTTTGAAGATTTGCTCAGAAGATTCAGCATACAGGTATACTCACTTCTTTTATTTATTATAATGCAAGGATATGCAAAAACAATCTACAAAGTGGAAAACAACTAGGGACAAAGTCTAGGAAAGACAAGGCACAAACTTGCAGAGCCTCTCCAGATAGTCACCCAGGATGTGTTTCCTGGAGTTAAGACAAGAATGAATTGCCAACCAGGGAAGCTTGTTGAAGCTGAGTTTTTACAGGGTTCTGACCATGTGAACTCCTTGCCCAGTGTGTATCAAAATTTTATACCCTTGAAGTGAAGGCAGATATTCAGATTGGTTTTTTTTACATTCAGTTAAGACACAATAAATCATCTGTTCACCAGCTATTGGTGGAACCTTGACAAAGTCTTAAATTCCCAGGTATTGTTCAGAGACCAACCTTAGGAGCTGGCCTTTCCAAGAACAGTAGTAGTCAAATCTGAGTGCTGTCTTCTGAAGAGTCTACACCCTTGACCCATTGCCATGGTGTCTTTAACCAGTGGGACCCACACAGAAAGATAGGCAGACCTGTGGCATTGATCTTACTTATAACCTTTAGGTAACCTGGGCTTAGAAGTAGAATAACATCCCATTAACCTTAAAGGTATGTCTTAGCCAGATTGCTTCCTGTTGCTTCTGAATCTTTTTCACCCAGCCTCAGCACAGCTCTGGCCAGGAAGTTGAAGTTTACCTGACAGCCTTCCAGGTTTGAGGCAATGTTATGACATTAAGGGAACATACAAGAAGTGCCATACTTGAGGGCTTATGGGTTCCTATGGAAAACAAGAAGCTGAAGAGCTTCAGGGCACTTGCAGCAGGAGATTCATTATCAAGAGACACCCCAACATGACCTCCCACTATAGTGCCTCTCACCATGCCCCAGAGTGCTCAGTACAATGGGATTAAGTCTGTGATGCCAGAGGGACTGCATGAGGCTATCTGTCCCAAAGACCCCTTCTGGTGGTACTCTCATCTGCCTGATAAGTGTGGATAGTGTGTGTGTCATGCTGTTATGTGCAGTCTAGACCCAGAAATCCATGCTCATAGTGGCTTACACATGCGTTATGGGAAGTTTCTTCTGGAAGAGAGAACTTCCAGGAGCAATTCTGGAAAACAAAAATCACAGATGTCTTTGACAGTACCCTCCATGTCACCACAAGCTGGGTTTTGTATATCTCTTCTGGAAGTTGATTCTTTTCAGGGCTTTTCAGTCTCTATTTTTAGACAAAAAAAAATCGTAGTTAAAAAAAAATTAGTTTGAACCTTGTTCTGCTTTCAGTACTCAGTTCCAACCCACCTACTGATGACAAAACCAAGAAAAGGTTGGGTTTTTTCCCATTTCCATTGAAGGAGAAAACCAAAACCACTCCCCATCTGTTATTCTTACCTCAGTTTAGGTAGTATGGCCAAAAGTAGCCAAGGAATCCCCTGAGGCAACACTCTTGGAGTTTCAGTAGTTATCTTCAAATTTAGTAGGCAGCTTTCACCTCTTACATCTTGGCTGTTATACCACGGTCAACAACTCCACAGCTACACAGACACCACAAGTTTATTTTTCCCAAACATATATTGACTTTATTTTTGAGAATTGGAGTCATTGTAGCATTTCCTACCTCTGATGTCAGAGGCCCTCAAGAACACCAGTGTTTTGCGATTCATTTGTAGAACTCAAAGGACTCACAGCTCATGGCTATGATTTATTATAGTAGCAAGATACACAAGTTAGCAAAGGGAAGAGTGTATGAGAAGTGCAGAGGAAAACAGGTGTAAGTTTATATCACGCAGGATATGCTTCATATAACAATACACATAAAGTGTTGCCAACTGAGGAAGCACTCTAAAGATTCAAAGCCTTGAGTTTTTAGTAGGAACTAGTCATGTAGGCACCCTTTACCAAGCAAATACACAAACGTCACACACTTAGAATGTATTATTTGCACAAACAATTTTTTAGCACTCACCAGTGAATGACATAAACCTTCCTAAACTCTAAGCCAAAGTGCAATATTGTAAGCTGACCTGCAGAGACAGTAGTCAGGACTTCTATGTTCTTCCTGTGTAAGGAAATTGAGGCTTAGAAACATTAAGTAGCCTGCCCAAGGTAATCCAGCTAGTAGATGGCAGTGCAAAGTCTGCTTAGCTCCAAAGTATGCTTTTAACCCCTCGAATGAACTTGACTCTTGAATTTTAGGAGTTTTATTTAAGATGAGATATACTCTGTATACCATAGGAAAAGCATATTTCGAAAATGTGGATTACACATTTAACATTTTTTATAGAAATGTGTTCTTTTCAGCCTCTGACTCTTCTGCCTTTTCCATCTGTGTTTCCTGTATTTTCTGGCTATTATGTTGTAACTCTCTAGTATTCCATGCCTGTCTTCATTTAGCTCTTGGCAGCCCTCTCAAATCTTCATACAAGTCCTCTCCAACCCGGAACACTGAAAGGAAGAAGGGTATACCTACATCTGGCATGGGAGATGCTGGGAAGGGAGCAGTGGCAGGAGCAGAGCCTTTTCAGGTAGGTTTAAATGTCCTCTCTCACTCTTTTCTGTCCTATAATTTGACAGTATGATTGTTTCTACCCTTGACCTGCAGTCTCTGTTTTGTCAGTCTCCAGGGACTATTCAAAGGATACATTTGGTTTAACATTTTTTTGGTTTTTCAAGAGGGTTTCTCTGTGTAGCTTTGCGCCTTTCCTGGATCTCGCTCTGTAGACCAGGCTGGCCTTGAACTCACAGAGATGTGCCTGCCTCTGCCTCCCAAGTGCTGGGATTAAAGGCATGTGGCACTACTGCCTGGCTGGTTTAACTTTTTATCAAACTTTAGAAAATTATCATTTTGCATCTCCCTGAATCTTAATGCCTTGTAGCAGATTCCTAATGATACTGTTGTGATAACACAGCCTTTCTTTCAGAGGACACGAGTCAGAAGGATTGTTGCAGGGGTCCTCTGCTTCCTCAAGGCTCCGATTCTATGAGTCTTGCCTCTGTAAGCAACTAAAACTGAGGTTCTCGGTCAACCTTCACTCACAATAGCCTTTGAATTTTTTTTAAATGTCATATGGACACTGTGTCAGTAAAATGACTGTTAAGCAGGTGCCCTCCATTCTGTATATTTATTTAGAAATTGTATATGTCATACTTATTTGTGTTATCATTTGCTACACAGCAAAGTACCCTAAACCTTGGCAGATTAAATAAAACCAAACACATCTTCACTCACATGTTCCTTGGGTCTGAAACTGAGGGTAGCTCAATTGAGAGCTTGGTAGTTTTGGTACAGGGTCTTTCAAGAGGATTTAGTCAGAATGCTGACCAGGGCTATGTCATCTGAAAGCATGACTGGGCCTCTGGTAAGACATTCATTACAGGGATGCTGGAGGACAGACAACCTCAGTTCCTTACTACATAAGCCTCTCCACAAACCTGGGTATCAGTCCCCAGATGGCTGACTTCTCCCAGAGCGAACAATCCAAGGTTATAAAGTGGAAGTTGCAATGCCTTTAATCTCCAAATTCTGAGTTAGGCCTTATGCAGGTCATTAAAAGCAAGTCACTGGGATTCAATAGGTAGAGAATTGAGCTCCACACATTGGAGGAAGGAGGAGTATCATTTGTATTATCAGTTGTTGATACATAACAATTTATGTTAAAACTACTATATTATTATTGAACATTAATAGTTTCATTCATTATTTATCATGTGTAGTCTTGGAAGTCCAGGAACTTACATGTTACATAAATAGCCCACCACTTATCTTATATCCTCAGCTCTGTTGAACACTTTATGATAACATATTTTTTTTTTCAAATTCATGGTTGCCCTGAGAGTTAAAAATGGGAGTATTTATGACTCTTGGATTTTGCTGTAAAATGGATTATTTGTGGAAGAAGGTTGCCATTGGGGGCACCAAATGAGACTTGTTACAGAAAAGCATAGTAAGGAAAGAGGGTGAAGCTCTTTCTTCACACCAGTCAGTAATGCTCATCCATTTCCTTCTACTAAGAGAAGTGAGGGGAAAAATAGGAATTTGTGTTTTGCACTCTGTATTATACCATGTATGCCTCACAGTTTACAACTCAGCATCTTGGATATTGAAATTACCTTCTTCTGGTAAAGGTTTTGTGATAAGTGTATATATTATGTTTGTTTGAATTTAATGTTTTAAAATTATTTTATTTTTTGAGATTATAATTACATCATTTCCACCTTCCCTTTCCTCCCTCCAAGCCCTCCCATGTACTTTGCTTTGCTCTCTTGCAAATACATAGCCTCTTTTTTCATTAGTTGTGTATGTATATATGTGTATGTAAGTTTATGTGTATATGTATGAATGTATATATATATATATATATATATATTCATATTAATTCCTAAATATATAACTAAGTATGAGAAGCTTCCTTTGGAATTTTTTTTCTTTTCTTTTGAGACAGGGTTTCTCTGTAGCTTTGGAGTCTGTCCTGGACTAGCTCTGTAGACCAGGCAGGCCTCGAACTCACAGAGATCCACCTGCCTCTGCCTCCTGAGTACTGGGATTACAGGCATGTGCCACCACCGCCCAGCTGGAATTGTTAATCAGGGTTGTCCAAGAGACTCCCAGAACATTATAGATTATCGTTGTTGGCCTTGGTTGCCTAACCCAGAAGTGGAAGGAAGTTCCTATTGCTGAAAACACTATGCACTTCAGACTCAGGGCCCAGAGGCCTCTGAGCTAAAAGTGTGTGTTTTTGTACCCTTTCCAGTTCCTATATGTTTAGGGCCATAGTATGGTTATGCAGTTACTTCTTGATAAGATAACAAAGTGTATGGCAGAGGATCTCCATGTTGAGACAGAACAAAAATTGTTCCAACTTGATGACCTAAATGCAATGATCTCATGGTATCACAAATCTCTACAAAGATTCATGTCACATCAAGCATTAGACCTTTATATTGATCCCTCTGAAAGAAAATTGTATCACTTCCATCTGAGATAGTTTTTCAACTTGTAGAAGTAATACCAGTCATGGGCTGTGGTTATCATATTCTTTGTTACCTACAGATGGAGAAAGCCAAGAAGGGACGAGTGACTTCTGTTTCCACTGGGGGTCTTGGGTCCCCACTGAGAAGATGCGAGCCTCCTGAAGACATTCCTAAGAAGTCATCTTCTCCTGTGAAATCCAAGTAAACACATCTTCCCTTGCCAGAATTCTGATGGGTGACAGGCAGTTTAGTTTAGTTAGAGTTGGTACCATCCAACATTGTGGCTTCTGTTCTGCCAATAGCATGACCAACAAGAAGGGGTGAGCAGGACAAATGCCTGCCTTTCAGGTATGTGTCTACACACTTATGTATCTTCTGGATAAATGATAGACCATTTATAAGTTGGTGGCTTGGTAACATATATAAGACTCATACTTGCCAAGGTGATACGTTTCTCTTTAGGGCCTTCAGTTTCATTTTCCCCCTTCTTTATCTCCTCTGGCATTATCCTTTCTCTTTTAATTGTACCATATTTACCTCTGGATTGAAGTTACTGCATTGTGCATAGGCACCAGCTTACCATCTCCCTTTCTCCTCATCTTACTGTCTCACTGTCTGTCTCATGAACAGATTACTGGTGGCTAGCAATTTTTTTTGCTGTCATTTTCTTTTTTATTATTATTTTTATGTGTTTTAATTTTATACATCAGCCATGGGTTCCCCTGTCCTCCCCCCCCCCGCCCCCACCGCCACCTTCTCCCAGCCCCTCCCCTCCATTCCCATGTCCTCCAGGACCAAGACACCCCTGGGGATTCATTTAAACCTGGTGGATTCAGTACAGGCAGGTTCTGTCCCCTCATTCCAGACTGAGCATGTGTCCCTGTGTGAGCCCAAGGTTCCAAACAGCCAGCTCATGCACTAAGGACAGGTCCTGGTCCCACAGTCTGGTTGCCTCCCAAACAGATCAAGCTATTCAATTGTCTCACTTATCCAGAGGGCCTGATCTAGCTGGGGGCTCCACAGCCATTGATTCATAATTCATGTGCTTCCATTCGATTGGCTATTTGTCCCTGTGCTTTTTGCAATCTTGGATTCAACAACTCACACTCTTGCAGTCCCTCCTCTTTCTTGACAGTTGGACACCTGGAGCTCCACCTGGGGCCTGGCTGAGGATCTCTGCATCCACTTCCATCAGTTATTGGATGAGAGTTCCAAGACGACTGTTAGGGTGTTTAGTCATCTGATCACCAGACTAGGTCAGATCAGGCTTTCTCTCAACCATTGCCAGCAGTCTACAGAGGATGTATCATTGTGGATTTCTGGGGACCTCTTGAGCACTCTGCCTATTCCTGTTCTCATGTGGTCTTCATTTATCATGGTCTGTTACTCCTCATTCTCCCTTTCTGTTCTTGATCCAGCTGGGATCTCCTGCTCCCCTAAGCTTTCTTTCCCTCAAATATTGCCCTTCATTACTCACACTGTCGTCCAGGTTGTTCATGTAGATCTCATCCATTTCTCTGTCATTGGGTGGTCCCTGTGTCTTTCCTAGGGACCCATTTTCTAGGTAGCCTCCCTGGAGTTGTGTAGCAGTCTAGTCATCTTTGTTTTACATCTACTATCCTCCTATGAGTGAGTACATACCGTGTTTGTCCTTCTGAGTCTGGGTTACCTCACTCAGGATGATTTTTTCTAGATCCATCCATTTGCCTGCAAACCTCATGATGTCATTGTTTTTCTCTGCTGAGTAGTACTCCATTGTGTATATGTACCATATTTTCTTTATCCATTCTTCAGTTGAAGGGCATCTAGGTTGTTTCCAGGTTCTGGCTATTACAAACAAAGCTGATACGAACATAGCTGAGCAAATGCCCTTGTGGTATGATTGAGCATTCCTTGGGTATAATGCCCAAGAGTGCTATAGCTGGGTCTTGGGGGAGATGGATTCCCAGTTTTCTAAGGAAGCGCCATATTGATTTCCAAAGTGGCTGTACAAGCTTGCATTCCCACCAGCAATAGAGGAGAGTTCCCTTTGCTCCACATCCTCTCCAGCATAAGCTGTCTTCTGTGTTTTTGATCTTAGCCACTCTGACACGTGTAAGGTGGTATCTCAGAGTCATTTTGATTTGCATTTCCCAGATAATTAGGGATATTGAGCAATTCCTTAAATGTCTTTCAGCCATTTGAACTTCCTCTGTGGAGAATTCTCTGTTTAGTTCTATAGCCCATTTCTTAATTGGACTGTTGGGCATTTTGATGTCTAATTTCTTGAGTTCTTTATATATTCTGGATATCAGCCCTCTGTCAGATGTGGGGTTGGTGAAGACCTTTTCCCATTCTGTAGGCTGTTGCTTTGTCTTGTTGACCGTGTCCTTTGCTCTACAAAAGCTTCTCAATTTCAACAGGTCCCA
The DNA here is from genome assembly GCF_903995425.1 of Onychomys torridus. Lineage (NCBI taxonomy): Eukaryota > Metazoa > Chordata > Mammalia > Rodentia > Cricetidae > Onychomys > Onychomys torridus. The sequence continues at coordinate 64,177,781 of NC_050466.1, read as the reverse complement.
TTGATTGATTGTTTCTCTCAGTGTCTGTGCTACTGGTGTTATATTTAGAAAGTGATCTCCAGTGCCAATGCATTCAAGAGTACTTCCTACTTTCTCTTCTATCAGGTTGAGAGTAACTGGATTTATGTTGAGGTCTTTGATCCACTTGGACTTAAATTTTGTGCATGGTGACAGATATGGATCTATTTGCAGCCTTCTACACATTGACATCCAGTTATGCCAGCACCATTTGTTGAAGATGCTTTCTTTTTTCCATTGTACATTTTTGGCTTCTTTGTCAAAAATTATGTTCATAGGTGTGCGCGTTAATGTCATGGTCTTCAATTCGATTCCATTGGTCCACATGTTGGTTTTTATGCCAGTACCAAGCTGTTTTTATTACGGTAGCTCTATAGTAGAGCTTGAGGTCGGGGATCGTGATGCCTCCAGAGGTTGTTTTATTGTACAGGATTCTTTTGGCTATCCTGGGTTTTTTGTTTTTCCATATGAAGTTGAGTATTATTCTTTCCAGATCTGTGAAGAATTGTGTTGCTAATTTGATGGGGATTGCGTTGAATCTGTAGATTGCTTTTGGAAAGATCGCCATTTTTACTATGTTAATCCTGCCTATCCATGAGCATGGGAGATCTTTCCATTTTCTGACATCTTCTTCAATTTCTTTTTTCAGGGACTTAAAGTTCTTGTCATATAGGTCCTTCACATGCTTAGTTAGTGTAACCCCAAGGTATTTTATATCATTTGTGGCTATTGTAAAGGGTGATGTATCTCTGATTTCCTTCTCAGCCTGTTTGTCTATTGTATATAGGAGGGCTACTGAGTTTTTTGAGTTGATCTTGTATCCTGCTATGTTGCTGAAGGTTTTTATTAGCTGTATCAGTTCCTTGGTTGAATTTTTGGGGTCACTCATATACTAACATGTCATCTGCAAATAGGGAGAGCTTGACTTCTTCCTTTCCAATTTGTATCCCCTTAATCTCTTGTGTTGTCTTATAGCTCTGGTAGAACTTCAAGTACTATATTGAATAAGTATGGGGAGAGGGGACAGCCTTGCCTTGTTCCTGATTTTAGTGGTATTGCTTTGAGTTTCTCTCCATTTAATTTGATGTTGGCTGTTGGCTTGCTGTAGATTGCCTTTATTATGTTTAGGTTTGTTCCCTGTATTCCTGATCGCTCCAAGACCTTTATCATGAAGGGGTGTTGGATTTTGTCAAATGCCTTTTCTGCATCTAGTGAGATGATCATTTGGTTTTTTTCTTTGAGTTTGTTTATATGGTGTATTACATTGACGGACTTTCATATGTTGAACCACCCTTGCATCCCTGGGATGAAGCCTACTTGATCATGGTGGATAATTGTTTTGATGTGTTCTTGGAGTCTGTTTGCCAGAATTTTATTGAGTATTTTTGAATCAATGTTCATGAGGGAGATCGGTCTGTACTTCTCTTTCTTTGTTGCATCTTTGCTTGGTTTAGGAATCAGGGTAATTGTAGCCTCATAGAAGGAGTTTGGTAATATACCTTCTCCTTCTATTGTGTGGAACAATTTAAAGAGTATTGGTATTAAGTCTTCTTTGAAGATCTGGTAGAATTCTGCAGTGAAACCATCAGGTCCAGGGCTTTTTTTTGCTTGGGAGACTTTTAATGACTGATTCTATTTCCTTAGGGGTTATTGGACTATTTAAATGGTTTATCTGGTCTTGATTTAACTTAGGTATGTGGTACCTATCCAGAAAATTATCCATTTCTTTTAGAGCAATTTTGTTTTGGAGACAGAGTCTCACTGATGAAAATTAGGCTAGGCTCTGGTCTATGAGTATAGCAGAATGTCATTAGGAATCATTTCATTGACTTTTTTTTTCCAGTTGTGTTTGGTTCTATTCTAGGTCATGGGCCATCCAGCCTCTGGGTCATGGCCATCCAGGCAGTGTCAGGCATGGGCTCCCTCTCATGGTATGGGTCTCAAATTGTACCAGTCATTGGTTGGCTACTCCCACAAGTTCTGTGCCACCTTTAACCCAGAACATCTTGCAGGCAGGACAAATTGTAGGTCAAAGGTTTTATGGCTTGGTTGGTGACCCAGTCACACTGCTGGAAGCCTTGCTTGGTTGGAGGAGATGGCCAGTATAGGCTCCCCATCCCCCATTGCTAAGAGTCTTATCTAGGGTCACCCTTATAGATTCCATGGAATTTCTATTGCAATAGGTTTCTATCTCACCCAGAAATGCCCCCCAGTACTGAAAAGATAGATGTTTTGGTGGCATACATTTATAATCATAGTATGTGGATGGCTGAGACAGAGGATCACATAAATTCTAGGCCAGCCTGAGCTCCCCAAATAAACAAAAATAAAGTACCCAGGAAGATAGGTTCCCACTTGGTGAAAATTTGTGGATGAATTACAGTTGTTATGGACTGATCTAGAGAATCATGGGAGCTTAAATTATTTAAGAAAAATCAGCCAAACTATACAGTAATGTAAAACATTGGTCACAATTGCCCAAAACTACATGGATGGACCTCAGGAATGTTATAATGAGTGGGAAAAGCAAGGTATGAATGCCAATAATAGATTTCATTTATTTTTAGTTCCCAGATATACTACCTAAATGTTCTTGAAAATTAAATATGGTAAAGTGAATTTTTATGAAAATAAGAACATGGCAGACATAAAATTCAGGATGTTACTGGCTTCTTTGAATGAGGGAAGAAGGGGATCAGACAAGGGAGGGCCACACAGGATTTTTTAACATAATGATAATGTCTGTTGTCTGGATTAGATGGTGGATGTTTAAACATTTATGGTTTCATTCTTTAGACATTAACATATTTTGTAAACTTTATTTTATATATTCAATATTGAAGAAAGACAAGAAAAAGGAACTTGATATTAAAAATGATGTCACACATAAGTAAACTCCATTTATTTTTGACATTTTATCCCTGCAGATTAGAGATATGACTCTTATTTTTTTTTAACCAGTTTTCTTTTTTGTTTTTTTCAAGACAGGGTTTCACTGTGTATCCCTGGCTGTCCTGGATTTTGCTCTGTGGCCCAGGCTGGCCTCAAACTCACAGAGATCCACCTGCCTCTGCCTCTCTTGTGCTGGGATTAAAAGCATGTGCTACCACCACTTGGCAACAGTTTTTAAAGATTATTTATATGTAAGGGTGTTTTGCCCACATATGTGTTTGTGTATCGGAATGTGCCTGGTATCCATGGAGGCTGTATTCCCATGGAACTGGATTAAAGAACATTGTGAGCCATCATGTAGATGCTGGGAATTGAACCCCAGGTCCCCTGGAAGAGCAGCCAGTGCTCTTAACCACTGAGCCAGTTCTCCAGTCCATGATGTAACTTTAAAAATCACTAAAAATGATGTGTCTTTGAGGGAGTGCTTAGTTAACCCTTTTGAATTCTGGCCCCAAAGCTCAGGCTAATGGGACCTCCTAAAGTCTGACAGCACAGTGTTGTCCTTGACATCAGGTAAATTAAGGCAGGGTCAGATGGTTATGCATATAATAGCATTTCTCTTTTAAGTTGTGCTTCTTTCATTGTAGTGTCAGCACTTCTGTGAGTTCTCGAAGATTTAACTTCAGCTACACTCTGAAAATAGTATATGGAACAAAGCTGAGATCTAGAGAGAAGAAATCAAGTGTGGCCAAAGTCTATTTCCCTAGCCTGTTTTTGTCTTTTTTCTTGCTTGCTTTCTTTTCCTTCCTTCCTTCCTTCCTTCCTTCCTTCCTTCCTTCCTTCCTTCCTTCCTTTCTTTCTTTCTTTCTTTCTGTTTTTTTTTTTTTTTTTTTTTTTTTTTTTTTTTTTTTTTTTTGGTTTTTGAGACAGGATTTCTCTGTAGCTTTGGAGCCTGTCCTGGACTAGCTCTGTAGACCAGGCTGGCCTTGAACTCACAGAAATCCACCTGCCTCTGCCTCCCAAGTGCTGGGATTAAAGGTGTGCACCACCACCACCTGGCACATGTTTGTTTCTGAGTCTTCCTTTTTTTTTTTTTTTGAGCTGAGGATCGACTGAGTCTTAATATAATATACTACTTATGCTTCCAGTTGTTCTGTGTAAAATATTCTAAGTTGGCTTTTGGTCATTATGATAGTGATATGGACTGTCTATTTCTTTTTGGCTTGCAGGTTCTTAGCATGACACTGTATTTAGTCCATTCATATTGCTTAAGGTCAGAAATACTTCACATGATAAGAGTTACTCAAGGGGTTGGAGATTTAGCTCGGTGGTAGAGCGCTTGCCTAGCAAGCGCAAGGCCCTGGGTTCGGTCCTCAGCTCTGGGGGAAAAAAGAGTTACTCAAGCTTTTGGAATATTTCATAGACTTTAAACAGTTGGGTATCTATGATCTAAAAATCTGAAATCTAAAACTTTTTGAGTGCTGACAGCTGACATGAAGCTCCAAAAGCTTTGGATTTTTGGAGAATTTCAAATTTCAGGATTTTAGATTAGAAATAATGAATCATTATTAACTAAAGGAAAAGCAGTGTTTAAGATGTCCTCTATTTTTAATGTGATGCTACTCCCCTAAACCTAGTGGCCTAAAAGAACTATTTATTATTGATTCTCTTAGTGCTGTGACTTGAGCTTAATGGGAGGTTCTCTATGGCTCTTATGTGCAGTTGTCTTGTGGGTTGACTTACTGTGACTGAGATCTTCTGTGTATTTATGCTTTAGTATCAGCTGGAGTTGAACATCCCTAGTGTTCAATGACAAAAGCCAGTCTGTGGCTGGTACTTGATTTTGACTGATAGCTCAACTGGAGTGGTTAACAAGGTGTTTATATATAGTTTCTCCATTTGACTTAGACCCCAACGGCATGCTGGCTAGATTTGAGAGTTGATGGCCCTCAAAGTGAGCATCTCCCAAGGCAGGATGTGGAAACTGCAAACATTTAAGGATTATGCCCAAATAACTGGCAAAATCAGTCAAGTGCCAGTCCAGATTCAATGGGTTAGAGAAACTTATAAGATCATTTGTCATGTGAGATAAAATTGCAACCACCTTTGGAAAATAAACTATGTCCAAGATAGCTGCTTGTAGTAGTAGCTCATAGTGGAGATCAGTTTCCTATCAAACATCTAGTTTCATTTACCTTGTCCTTCATTTTAAACAAAACAGTCCATATGATGGGGAAATGAAGGTATGTATGATGGATAGTATTATCAACTTATGATCTAGAATCACTTAGGAGATAAAACTCTGGCTATGTTTGTGAGGTGGTTTCTAAAGTGTTTATTGAGGTAGGAAGACACACCCTAAATGTGGACAGCACTATTCCATGGGCTGGTAAGCTGAAAGCAAGTAGAGCACCAGTGTTCATTGTTGCTTCATGACTACAGATACAGCCTGACTAGCTGCCTAATGTTTCTGCCATCATGTCAAACTGTTAACCAAAACAAACAAAGCCATAAGTCTTCTTTCCTTAAATTGCTTTTAAAATTTTTTTTTCAAGACAGGCTTTCTCTGTTTAGTCCTTGCTGTCTGTCCTAGAATTCACTTTGTAGCCCAGGCTGGCCTTGAACTTAGAGATCCACCTGGCTCTGCCTCCTGAGTGCTGGGATTAAAGGCATGTGCCACCACTTCCCAGCTAAGTTGCTTTTGTTAGGTATTTTGTCACAAGAAGAAGAAAATAACTAGTACAGTAGGGTATTTTGGATGGGTCAAGATAAGCATCTCATTGCTCTAAATCACATGCTCACATAAACCCAAGAACGTTGCATTGCTTCTATCTAGGTACCATTTCCATAGACAACTCTGGCAGATGCATGGTGTGGCTCTCCCCTCCCACAGCTAAGTGATCACTGGGCACTAGGGCTCCCTCCCTATGTTGGGAATCAGCTGCTGTTTGCCACCGCCATTGTTTTTCAGTAGGCTTTTACTTTTTTTTTTTCAAGACAGGGTTTCTCTGTGTAGTTTTGGAGCTTGTCCTGGAACTCAATCTGTAGACCAGGCTGGCTTTGAACTCACAGAGATCTGCTTGGCTCTGCCTCCCAAGTGCTGGGATTAAAGGCCTGTGCCACCACCACTAGGTGGCTTTTACACTCTTATCTGAACTTCTTCCTGTATAGGATAATTGAAAACTTCAAGTGATATCTGGTCCTGCAGGTACACATATTTGTATACTTATCCAGTCCATAATACTATATGTTTAAGTCTTAACAAAGGATCACTTGAATTTGGACCAATTTTTAAGCCTTTCTTTTTCAACCTTTTCAACTTGAAAAAACGGCAGGGACTCTTTCACCCACATTTGTTTGACCATTCTCATCCCCTCTATCAGTAGACACATACCAATTTCTCCCAGATCTATTAAAAGTTTGTTTCTGATGATATGTCCTGAAAGAACAAAGGCATTCTTACATACTCTGATGGTTGGTCTTCCTTGTCAACTTGATTGGATTTGGAGTCACTTAGGAGACACTTGTCTGGGCTTGTCTTTGAGGGAGTCTCTAAAGAGGTTTAACTGAGGAAAGGAAACCCTCCCTGAATATGACTGCTCCATCACATAACCTGGGCTTTCAGGCTGAATTTTTAAAAAAGAAAGAAAAGGGGGATATGAGCAGAAGCATTTATCTCTTCTTGATTCTCATCTGGATGAAGTGTGACTGTCTCCATCTTCCACACAGCTTCAATTCTATTCTTATATGTTTAGCTCCTCTCTGTTCCTTCTCCTCCTGTCTTCTTATAACTCTAACCTCTTCTATCCCGGTACTCATCTTCAACCTCATTCTTTTCCAGCTTGGTTCCTTCCCTCCTCATCTGGAACTGGTCTCTCTCCTACCAGCAGCTTGACCTGACAATGCCATTGTACTTATAGAGGTTTTGTTACTATTGTTTGCTAGTCATGCAGCGTTAAGAGGCTATATAATACTGCTCTGTGTTATAGGAAGGCCTCCTTCAACTCCCAAAGCATACCTTTTAAATTCCCTATTACAGTATTATTGAACCTGAAAATTTTAAAGTAGCAAAAGAAAATGAAAAACTAAACTAGCAAATATAATTGGGTGCCAATCCTGTTCTCATTATTTGTGTCTCTTTGGAAAAAGTCATTTATTATGCTCTTAGGACTGGTTTTCTTCTTTTTCATTTTTCTTTATTAAGAAATTTTCTACTCATTCCACATACCACCCACAGATCCCACCTCCTCCCTCCTCCCACCCCCAGCCTTCTCTGCCAAGCCACCCCACATACCCACATGCCCCAAATCAAGGTCTCCCATGGGGAGTCAGCAGAGCCTGGCACACTGAACCTAGGCAGGTCCAAGACCCTTCCCACTTCACCAAGGCTGTGCAAGGCGTCACACCACAGGCACCAGATTCCCAAACCCTGCCCATGCACCAGGGATGGATCCGAATCCCCTTGTCTGGGTGTCCCCAAAACAGTTCGAGCCAAACAACCGTGTTCCTTATCCAGAGGGCCTAGTCAGTCCCATGGGGGCTCCACAGCCACCAATCCACAGCTCATGGGCTTCCACTAGTGTGACCATTTATCTCTGCATGTCCTCCCATCAGGATCTCGGTGTCCCTCGCCTGCAGATTCCCTCCTCTCTCTTATCAATTGGATTCCCGGAGCTCAGCCTGGTGCCTGGCCATGGATCTCTGTATCTGCCTCTTAGTCACTGGACAAAGGCTCTATGATGACAACTAGGTTATTTGCTAGACCAGCCACCAGAGTAGACCAGTCCAGATACCCTCTGGACCACTGCCAGCAGACTAAGGTGGGGTCATTCTTGTGGATTCCTGAGAACCTCCCCAGCACCCTGCCTCTTTCTATTCCCATGATGTCCTCCTCTATCATGGTATCTTCCTCCCTGCCCTCCCACTCTGTCCCTGTTCCAGCTTGACCCTCCCATTTCCCTATGTTCTCATCCTCCACTCCTCACCCTCTGCCACACCCCATACCCAGTCCACTCTTGTAGATCTCATCCACATCTCCTTTGCAGGGTCATCCATGTGTCCTTCCTAGGGTCTTTCCCTGTTAGCTAGCCTTTCTGGAGCTGTGGGTTGCAGTCTGGCCATCCCTTCTCACATCTAGTATCCATTTATCAGTGAGTATATACTATGTTTGTCCTTCTGAGTCTGGGTTACATCACTCAAGATGACATTTTCTAGTTCCATCCATTTGCCTGCAAATTTCATGATATCATTGTTTTTTACTGCTGAGTAGTACTCCATTGTGTATATGTGCCACATTTTCTTAATCCATTCTTCAGTTGAGGGGCATCTAGGTTGTTTCCAGGTTCTGGCTATTATGAGTAATGCTGATATGAACATAGTTGAACATATGTCCTTGTGGTAAGATTGAGGATTCCTTGAGTATATGCCCAAGAGTGTTACAATGAGATGATCATGTGGGTTTTTTCTTTCAGTTTGTTTATATAGTGTATTACGTTGACAGAGTTTAATATGTTGAACCATCCTTGCATCCCTGGGATGAAGCCTAATTGGTCATGGTGGATAATTTTTTTATGTGTTACTGGATTTAGTTAGCCAGGATTTTATTGAGTATTTTTACATCAGTGTTCATGAAGGAGATTGGTCTGTAATTCTCTTTCTTTGTTGCATCTTTGTGTGGTTTGGGTATCAGGGTAACTGTAGCTTCATAAAAAGAATTAGGTAATGTTCCTTCTGTTTCTATTGTGTGGAACAATTTGAAAAGCATTGGTATTAGCTCTTTGAAAATCTGGTAGAATTCTGTGCTGAAACCATCTGGGCCTGGGCTTTTTTTTGTTTGAGAGACTGTTAATGACTGTTTCTATTTCCTTAGGGGTTATTGGTCTATTGAAATAGTTTATCTGATCTTGATTGAACTTTGATATGGGGTACCTATCCAGAAAATCGTCCATTTCTTTCAGATTTTCCAATTTTGTGGAGTACAGGTTTTTGAAGTATGACCTGATGATTCTCTGGATTTTCTCATTGTCTGTTGTTATGTCTCCCTTTTCATTTCTGATTTTGTTAATTTGGATATTCTCATTCATTCTCATTCTCTCTCTCTCTCTCTCTCTGCTTTTTGGTTAATTTGGATAAGGGCTTGTCTATCTTGTTGATTTTCTTAAAGAACCAACTCTTTGTTTCATTTGTTCTCTTTGTTTCTATTTTATTGATTTCAGCTCTTAATTTCATTATTTCCTGGCATCTGTTTCTCCTGGGTGAGTTTGCTCCTTCTTGTTCTAGAGCTTTCAGTTGTTCTGTTGAGTCATGAGTGTGAGATTTCTCCAACTTCTTTATGTGGGCATTTAGAGCTATGAATTTTCTTCTTAGCACTGCTTTCATGGTGTCCCATAAGTTTGGGTATGTGCTGTATTCGTTTTCATTGATCTCTAGGAAGTCTTTAATTTCTTTCTTTCTTTCTTTCTTTCTTTCTTTCTTTCTTTCTTTCTCTCTTTCTCTCTTTCTTTCTTTCTCTCTCTCTCTTTCTTTCTTTCTCTCTCTCTCTTTCTTTCTTTCTCTCTTTCTCTCTCTCTTTCTCTCTCTCTCTTTCTCTCTCTCTTTCTTTCTTTCTCTCTTTCTTTCTTTCTCTTTCTTTCTCTCTCTCTCTCTTTCTTTCTTTCTCTCTTTCTCTCTCTCTCTTTCTTTCTTTCTCTTTCTTTCTCTTTCTCTCTTTCTCTCTTTCTCTCTCTCTCTTTCTCTCTTTCTTTCTCTCTTTCTCTTTCTCTCTTTCTCTCTTTCTTTCTTTCTCTCTCTCTCTTTCTCTCTCTCTCTCTCTGTTTCTCTGTTTCTCTCTTTCTCTCTCTCTCTTTTTCTTTCTTTCTTTCTTTCTTTCTTTCTTGATCCATTGGTGATTCAGTTGGGCATTATTCAGTTTCCATGAGATTGTAAGCTTTCTGTAATTTTTGTTGTTGTTGAAGTCTAACTTTAAGCCATGGTGGTCTGATAAGATACAGGAGTTTATTTCAATTTTTTTTGTATCTGTTGAGATTTGTTTTGTGACCAAACATGTGGTCAATTTTGGAGAAGGTTCCATGGGATACTGAGAAGAAGGTATATTCTTCTTTGTTATGGTGGAATATTTTGTAGATATCTATTAAGTCTATGTGAGTCATAATGTCTGTTAGTTCCCTTATTTCTCTATTAAGTTTCTGTCTGGCAGACCTGTCCATTGGTGAGAGTGGGCTGTTGAAGTCTCCCACTACTAGTGTATGGGGTTTGATGTCCAATTTAAGCTTTAGTAATGTTTCTTTTATTAATGTAGGTGCCCTTGTATTTGGAGCATAAATACAATTGAGACTTCATCTTGTCAGATTTTCCGTGTGATAAATATGTAATGTCCTTCCTGATCTCTTTGAATTGATTTTAGTTTGAAGTCTATTTTATCAGATATTAGGATAGCTACACTAGCTTGCTTCTTAAATCCATTTGATTGGAAAGTCTTTTCCCAGCCTTTTATTCTGCGGTAGTGTCTGTCTTTGAAGTTAAGGTGTGTTGCTTCTATGCAGCAAATGGATGGATCTTATTTTCATATCCATTCTGTTAGCCTGTGTCTTTTTATAGGTGAATTGAGACCATTGATATTAATGGATATTAATGACCAGTGATTGTTAATTCCTGTTATTTATTGGTGAGTGTTGTATGTTTCCCTTCTTTGGTATTTGTTGGTGTGGGACTATCTATTGCCTGTGTTTTCATGGGTATATCTAATTTCCTTAGGTTGGATTTTTCCTTCAAGTTCCTTTTGTATGGCTGGATTGTGGAGAGATATTGTTTAAATCTGTTTTTTGGTTTGTTTGTTTGTTTGTTGTTGTTGGTTTTTGTTTTGTTTTGGTTTTTGGTTTTTCAAGACAGGGTTTCTTTGTATAGCTTTGTGCCTTTCCTGGAGCTCACTCGGTAGCCTAGGCTGGTCTCGAACTCACAAAGATCCGCCTGGCTCTGCCTCCTGAGTGCTGGGATTAAAGGCGTGTGCCACCACTGCTGGGCCCTGTTTTTTTGTTGATTGACAGTTTTGCTGGGTATAATTGTCTGGGTTGGCACCTATGGTCTCTTAGTGTCTGCATAACGTCTGTCCAGGACCTTCTGGCTTTTAAGAGTCTCCATTGAGAAGTCAGATGTTAATTATTATGGGTCTGCCTTTATATGTTACTTGGCCTTTTTCCTTTGCAGCTCTTAATATTTTTTCTTTATTCTATATGTTTAGTGGTTTGATTATTATGTGGCAAGGGGGCTATTTTTTTTTTGATCCAGTCTATTTGGTGTTCTGTAACCTTCTTGTATCTTTATAGGCATTTCCTTCTTTAGGTTGGGAAAGTTTTCCTTTATGATTTTGTTGAATATATTTTCTTTGCCTTTGATTTGGTATTCTTCTCCTTCCTCTATCCCTATTATTCGTAGTTTTGGTCTTTTCATGGTGTCCCAAATTTCTTGGACATTTTGGGTCATGACTTTGTTGGCTTTAGTGTTTTCTTTGACTGATGAATCTATTTCCTCTACCGTATCTTCAACACCAGAGATCCTCTCTTCCATCTCTTGCATTCTGTTGGTTATACTTGCATCTGAAGTTCCAGTTTGTTTACTCAGATTTTCCATTTCCAGCATTCCCTCAGTTTGTGTCTTATTGTCTCGATTTCAGTTTTCAAATCTTGAACTATTTCCCTCACTTGTTTAATTGCTTTCTCTTGGCTTTTAAGGGATTTACTGATTTCTTCCCATTTTTTATTTGACTTTTCCTCAATTTCTTTAAGGGAATTTTTCATTTCCTCTTTTAAGATCTCTAATATCTTCTTAAAGTCATTTTATGGTCAATATCTTCTGTTTCTTCTGTGTTGGGATGTTCAGGTTTTGATGATGTAGGTTCTGATGGAGCCATATTGGTTTTTATGTTGTTGACTGTATTTTTACACTGGCATCTACCCATCTCTTTGTCCACTTGGTACAAGCAGTGTCTGTGTCTGAGGGAGCCTCTCTTGGTCTGATACTCTTGATCCAGTGGGAGCTCTTGGTCTAGTCGGTGCTAATGGACTCTGTCTCAAGGAGCAGCTCTTAGTCCAATCAGGTGCTGGCAGGCTCTGTCTCAGGGAATAGTTGCAGTCTCGGAGGGTGGATGGGATTTGGGGGAGGTGGGGCTTGGGTTACAGGATCTGGTGGGAGATGGTGGTAGCTTGACCTGTCTGCAGGAGGTCTGCCTGCCAACTGGCCTGAAACTGGGACTGCAATGAGTGTTAGTGTAGGGGCGCAGGGTTGTGTCCCTGGGCCCAAAGCCTAGGGGCTGGGGTGTTCGGTATGAGGATAAAGACTCACATCTTAGTCCAATCAGGTGCTGGCAGGCTCTGTCTCAGTGAACAGTTGCAATCTTGGAGAGGACTGGTTTTTTTATTAAAAAAAAAAAAAAAAACAGGGCTGGAGAGATGACTCAGAGGTTAAGAGCACTGGCTGCTCTTTCAGAGGTCCTGAGTTCAATTCCCAGCAACCACACGGTGGCTCACAACCATCTGTAATGAGATCTGGTGCCCCCGTCTGGTGTGCAGGCATACATGCAGACAGAACGCTGTATAAATTATAAATAAATAAACAAACAAACAAATAAATCTTAAAAAAACAACTGTGGTTAATAGCAATTTCCTGCCTACTTCACTAACAATTTGGCTCTGAATAGGTGTAGAGATACTTCAAAACAAAGCTCTATAAAAGGTATGATGACTTCTCCCAATTAAGTTATGTTTAATTTCTTTCCTGAGCTAAAATGGCTATTTCTGGGAATTAGAAAAAATAGCATTACCGGGCTTCCCTTGGCTTGCAGTACTATAAGTCAGCCTGGCTAGAGAACCATGGAACCTGTCAGACCAACTGTGTCTTGTTCAAGATATACTCCTCTTGCATGGTTCCCAGAAGGATGCTAAATCTGTGTAAACATATATAGAGGCAAGATGTCCTGGAAATTCTATACACAGTTAAAATTGAGAACTTCAAGACTATCTTTTATATTTTGGTGGCCCATTACAAGCCCCCCATGTGTGTCTGTGTGTGTATTAGCATATTTTGTTTATTTTTTATTTTTTATTTTTTTGTGTTTTCAAGACAAGGTTTCTCTGTCCTGGATCTCACTCTGTAGACCAGGCTGGACTTGAACTCACAGAGATCTGCCTAGCTCTGCCTCCTGAGTGCTGGGATTAAAGGTGTTCACCACCACCGCCTGGCTCAGCCTGCTTTCTTATAGCACCCAGGATTACTCGCCCAGATATGGCACCCAAAGTGAGCTAGGTCTTCCCACAGTGATCATCAATCAAGAAGATGCCTCATAGGCTTGTCCTTGGGCAATTTGGTAGGGACATTTCCTCAATTGAGATTCCCTCTTCCCAAATGACCCTAGCTTGTGTCAAGTTGATATAAAACTAGCCAGCATAAGTTTTGTCATCCTGGTTTTGGTTAATATTATTGTTAGTTTTTGAAGCAGCAGCATCTTGAAAATTCTCCTGCTTTATCCTCCTAAATGTTGGGATTTACAAGAACATACTACCACATTTTACCCAGGTTTATTCTTACCTAAGAGGATCATTTGGATTTTTATTTTATTATCTTTTACCCAGTAGCCATTGAGTGTTTACTTTTTGATAAGTCTAAAGAGAACATACTGGAATCTCAGTGAAATGACTCAGTGAGTAAAGGTGCTTGTCCACAAAAGCTGAAAACCTGAGTTTGTCCCTGGAACCCACATTATGGAAGAAGAGAACTAACTCCTGCCAAGAAGTTCTGTCACACACACACACACACACACACACACACACACACACACACACACACAAACTGTAATTTTTAAACTGCTTCTAGGATTGAGCCAGGCATAGTGGAGCGTACCTGTAATTACAGTACTTGGGAGGTAGAGGTAGAAAGAATGAGAGTTTAAGGTCTTCCTTAGCTACACAATGAGTTTGAGGCCAGCCAAGGCTACACATGAAACCCTCTCTCAAAACAATGAAACAAAACAAAAAAGAGGAGGAACATGAAAGAGTTGTGCTTATTAAGTAAGCCAGACACAAAAGGACAATTATATGATTTCACTCATGAGTAAAATGTCTGAAATAAGCAAGTTCACAGAAACAGAAAGTAGAATAGAATGGTGGTTACCAGGAACTGAGAGACTAGGGGAATTGTTTAATGGAAATGGATGGCTGCAACTGTTGTACTACAGTATGGATGTACCTACTGTGCCTTATATAGCTGTACCTTTAAAAATGGTTATGATGAGTTGAGTGTTGGCTCACAGTTGTAATAATCCTAGCACTTAGGAAACTAAAGCAGGAGGGTCTGAAGTTCAAGACCAGTGTGCTATACTTAGTGAGCTGAGGGCCAGCCTGGGCTACATGTGACCCTTTGTAATGCCATGTTATATATCTTTTTCACAGTTTTAAAACATGGAGCTATCTCCACAGCCTCTGTTCCAAATGGTTGTTCTAACTGTACAGAAGTTAATTGAGTATTATATAGTCTTTGGGTCTGGTTAATTTTGGTATGTGTTTTTTTTTTTCTGATAATAAAGCTTAAAATAAATAAAATAAAATGAAGCCAGCTTATCTATTGCTATATGTTGAAATCAAATCCAACTCTAGTGTTCATCTAAAAAGAGGATATAGGAAAATGCCTAATAATTTGTCTTAGCTTGTTTTGTATTATAATAAAATACTTGAAGCTTGGTGTTTCATAAAGAAAATATACTTGTTTTGGATCATAGTTTTTGGAAGCATAGTAGTTGAAGAGCATAGTACCAACATTCGTTGGGCTTCTGGTGATGTAGCTGCATGGTAGAAAAGAAGAAAATTGGGCACATATGAAAGAGTATGTCTGTGTGAGGCAAGGAAGGCTGGTTCTCATTCTAACTCATCCTTCTAGTAAATAATCCAGTTCCAGAAAGTGTAGCTTGAGGACTGTGGTGTGATTCATTGCATAAAAGCAGATGGCTCAGTGGTTAAGAGCACTGACTGCTCTTCCAAAGGACCTGGGTTCAATTCCCAGCACCCACATGGCAGCACACAACTGTCTGTAAGTCCAAGATCTCACCCCCCACACACACACAGACATACATGCAGGCAAGACACCAATGCAACCAATGCACATAAAAAAGATGGAAGGAGAGAACTGATTCCACAAAATTATCCTCTGACCTTACATGTGCACTACGGCATGGAGACAGACAGACAGACAGACAGACACACACACACACACACACACACACTCTTTAGTTGACTAATCATATCCAAACCATGTTACCATCCTAAACATTGTCACAAAACATAAATATAGGACGTGGCATTACCAGCAGAATTTCTTAAAATATGTATCTTTCTTCCAGGGCCATCTTACAGTTACCATGTATTTCTTTTGGGATGACTTTGGGGGTGGGGCGGTGTATACTAAGCCCTATAATTGTTTCTATAGAAGGATGAAGTTATGTAGTTTCTTGGAACAAAACTTCTTGCGAAGAGTTTTATGGTCAAGTTCAATATCTGGCCTTGTTTTGGTTTTCCAGGACAATTTCAAAAGCATATCCACAGTCTCCAAAGACAGTGAAGCCCCCATATATGGGGTCTCCTGTGAAGTATCGCTTTCCTCCCATTCCCAGTGAAGAAACACTCAAGAAGAAGGCAGAGAAGGAGAAGAGCAATAAGGAAAAGGAAGGTGCCACTGGTCAGCAGACCACTGGCCTACCCATAGAAGGAACCCTAGAGAAGCACCTGGCTGACAAGTATGCCACTGAGAAGCACCTGGCTGACAAGTATGCCACTGAGAAGTATGTCGCTGATAAGCATGCTACTGAGAAACATTCAGCCACAGGAGGAAAGGCTGAGCACAGTGCAGGTAAACTTTCTCTGCTGATGTTATGAGTTAGCCTTGGCCTTCCCCTCATAGTTCTTCCTCAGTCCTTACCTATATGTCATTCTCTCATGTTTTCGGGGAGAAGGGGTTTTGCCCTAGGACAACTCCATCCCCTTGTATACTTCCTCAGGCTTGCTCATCATTTTTTAATCCTCCTTTCTTTCTGAGGAGACATAGGCCTTGACTGTGCTTATAACTGTGGAACTTATGACACATAGGAGTGCTAAGATGGGCCACATAGAGTCTATATGTGTACTTCTGCACAAAAGAGCACTAACTTTAGTCCTTAAAGTCTCTGACATGTACTGAGTTCACTAAGATGGTAGTGTTGTGGAACTTGCTTGTAGCTGTCTTCAACTGTTTCCTGCTCACACTGAGGCATGAACATGCCCAGGGTCACAGCTAGCCCATTGTAGCTTCTTCTGCTTAGTGATTAATTGGAACACTGTTTCACAGTGTTCGCCATCACTACACTGAGTTAAATAGTTTTGTGTCCACTTCTATGTGAGTGGACTCATTGTGTTCATTTCTTCTGGATTTCTTTGCTACTACTTGTCTGACTACCTCAGGAAAACCCACAGCAGGCACCACTGATGCAGGGGAAGCTGCAAAGATCCTAGCTGAAAAGAGACGTCAGGCTCGGCTACAGAAGGAACAAGAGGAGCAAGAACGACTGGAGAAGGAAGAGCAAGACAGGTACCCAGGAACTCAGACTCGGGTGATCTGATGTACAGGTTGGGTTGGAAAGATTGGCTTGCCTTTCTTTTTACAATGTTTGTGTTGCCAAAACCTGGACAGAAGTATAGGAATCAAGATTGCATGGATTTCACAGATGTTACTTGTCCTTAACAGTGACAGAACTTGGCTCTTTTCTGAGGACCTAGGATCTAAATGTTATAGGTACCTTTCTTCCCTTTCTTGGATATAGAGACAACTATATAGGCAACTCTCATAGAGCTATGAGGAGAGTTTGAACTTTGATGATAGACTGAGTCTCCCTGGAATGACAGAAGATTCTGGATATTGAGATCTTGATTCTGCTTCCCAGATGGTGCTAACTCATGCTCTAAAGTCAGGGAGGGAAGAGAATTGGTCAGAGTCCCATAGAGAAGAAGCCAGAGAGAAGAGCCAACCCCTTTGCCCATGAGAATGAGGCATGTGGAAATCCTCTCCTGGAGCAAGACAAAGGATACTCATTGCAGTGGTCTCTAAATGTTAGAGAGTATCTATCAGAAGTGTTCAGGAACATAGTGAAAATGTACTGGCCCTAGTCTCATTCTATTTTAGCAATTCATCAATGTTAGAAAGCCATGTGGCAATAGTACCAAGACACTTTGATGTGATACAGGCAGTCCTGCTTTTTCTGATCTTCATGTTCAGAAAGGCAATACATGGTTAAAGGACAAGGTCAATTTTATAACTACAAGGAGAAAAGATGCTCTTGGGATGATCACAGAGTACAATCTGGTACCATTTAAGGAAGGAGACAGGAAGCAAGCAGTGCTGTAGCATTTGAAGGCCAGCACTGAATTTAAGGTAACAAATAATAAGATATTCTTTAGTAACCTTTGTGGCTTCTTTTTTTTTTTTTTCAAGACAGGGTTTCTCTGTGTAACAGTCCTGGCTGTCCTGGAACTTGCTTTGTAGCCCAGGCTGGCCTCAAACTCACAGAGATCCACCGGCCTCTGCCTCCCGAGTGCTGGGATTAAAGGTGTACACCACCACTGCCCAGCATGTGGTTTCTGATTAAATGTTTGTTGATCTATTCTTTTTTTTTTTAAACAGTTGGGGGATAGGTACCTTCTTCAAATTCTGAACATCTCTAATTATTTTGTTTTGTTATTGTTGGATGGTGTATTCAGGCTGGTTTGGGTGGGCTGGAAGTTAGGCGAAGGGAAAGTAATAGGTAATGTAATCATGAGATTTCCAATGACAGGCTTGGTAAATGTAGCCACAGAAATCCAACATCCCCTGCGTAGGTGAGTGATATTCTTGTTGCTGTGTACTTAAGAAAGGGAAGTTGTTTACCTTCCAGCTACTTTGTTCTCTCATTTCCTTCACAGTCCAGCTGCAGAAAGAAGTGATTACCTTCCTGCCTTTATTTTCCCAACTCACGCTGTTCAAACTTCCACACACCCTCATCCTTTCATTACCAGATTCTTAATTTGATGCTTGGTCTCCTTTGGCCCTGTGGAACTTGTCCTTGATTTTCTTTTGTCTCCTGCATCTTGCCTGTTCAGTCCCTTAAATATTGTCTGGACTCCAAGTCCTCCATCCTTGACCAGCGTTCTGCCTGTCAAGTCCTCCTGAAAATGGTGTTGCTGGCTATTGTCCTGGTCATACCTCTGGTCCCCTCAGGCTTCAAAGTATTTATGGCCGACATATTGGTGCGTCAGTGTGTTAAGTGAACTTGTTCTCATCTCCCTTCCTGACTTCATTGTCCATTTACTTTGTGTTTGTCACCAATCTTTGAAGCTAACCAGAGCTTTGTTTTGAAAACCTTCTATACTTTTTGGAACATACTGAAGACTCCTGAGTCTGTGTCTATACCCTGAATTTAATCTAAAGCTGCATTGTCTTACACTATAGTGCCTACATATATGTAACTGTAAATTGAGGAAAATTCAATTCCTTAGCCTTATTAGACACATCATTGTTTATAAACACATGTAGCTAGTAGTTACCAGAATAAACAACATAATTCTATAAATCATTTCACTATCTCAGAAAGTTCTGTTAGCTAGCTTGTGTATAAGTCAAAACCTATATTTCCAAGTACATATTTTTAGTGTGTCACATGTTTATCTCAAATTCAGCATCTTGAAGGCATAAACTAGTATACATCCCTCAGACTTCTTGTTCATATTATATATTCCATACTGTCCCAAAGTTAGACATCTCAGAGCTGCTTTCAACATTTCCATTGTCCTTCACATTATTACATCATTTGTTAGGTAAGTCTTCACTGGCTCTCATGTTAGCATTTCTACCCTCCCCATGCTCCTCCAGCATCAGATAGATCAGCTAGACTGTGCCTGTGGAATCTTAACTGAGTGCTCCAGATCTCCCAGAGCTTGTCCATTTTCTGTGCTGTTTCTTAGAGTGACTTTCCTTAAATAAATGTGGCTGTCCTTGCTAGTGAGTCTTGATTACAGGATGTATCCAAATAAGTCTTCCATGGACTGGCCACTCCTTGCTCCTCTTTTCTCTCTCTGTCTCTCTCTCTGTGTGAGTCTCAGTCTGTGTCTCTGTCTCTCTGTCTCTCTCTCTGTCTCTGTCCCTCCCTCCCTCCCCCCCTCTCTCTCCCAGCCTACCTCCCTCCTTTTGTACTCTAGTATGCATCTCCACACCAAAAAACCCTTGCTTGTGCTGTGCCTCCACATGAACTCACGCTCCTTGCCACATGATGTGTCTTTTCTCTCAAGATGCAGGTCAACTCACTTCTGTGGCCTTTCTGGACCTGTTCTGGGGAGGAAGCTGATCTCCTTCCTCTTTGAGCTTAGCTTCCAGCTGACTAAGGGCCTCATTTGTCCACAGGCTGTCTCCCTTTTCTAGTTACTACTTTAAAAGTCCAGAGTACAGTCATGGATCACTGTCGCTTGGTGCTCAGTGAAAAAGAAGAAGAAGCCCAATTAAAATGGCATTAATGACAGCAGTGGGTTAAGTGGATTCAAGCCCTAAATTTCATGGTGAAGGCAAGAGAAAAGGGAGTATACAGACTTACACAAGTGAAAAGAAAGGGACCGATTTGGAAGAGATGTTAAAATTTGATTGGAAGTATTTAAGATGATGGCATACCTAATAAGAGACCATGGAAAGGCAAAAAAATCAGTCTGAAAAGCTAAAAATTAATTATCTGATTTCAGATAAACATAGGCATCTGCAGAACACACAGGTAGTTGAAAATAAAATAGAAGCCGTTGGCCTAGGTGAAACTGAATAAATACATTTAACCCCAAATCAGTTTTCCTCTCTCTTGCCAGAATGTGAAGCTTTGATAGTGCCACGTGTGAGGTGAGAAAGGAAAGTACCAGACAGCCTGAGGCTGGAGCACAGCGGACATCTCTTGGAATAGGATCATCCTCACATCTGTTTTGTAGTTTCAATAGTTAAAGTCACAGAAATGTGATTACCAATTGAGAGAATGTAGCAAAAAATAAAGATACTTGTGCTAAACTCTGGAAAGCCCAGTTATTGCTACCTGCTGTTGACTGAAACACTGTCCAAATCATGGATCTGGGAGATCTTTAAGGAAAGGGATTATTAGGTGTTTTGGCAAGTAGTCCCTAAGAGAGCAAAAAGCTGGTCCAGTTCCAGACGGCTGTGATATCGGGATATCAGAGCTCTCTCAGAAGCCCACATAGCAATTCCAGTCTCTAGACTTGGGGATGGCCCAAGATATACAATGAGATTCTTGGAGTTGGGGCAAACAAACTGATACCCTAGATCCAGTCTTGGGGAGACATTTGCAGAGACTAGCAAACAAGAGAACTTCCTGGTATTACAAAATAGATTACATGCAGAAGCTGAAACGGCTGTTAGAGGCCCATATCAAAGAATATTTAAGTAAAGCTTATCATGGCCATGCCACATAGCCAACCTGAAGTCATTGTCCAAATGACAGCACAGGCCTGAAACTGCAGGCAGACATCTACAGTGCTGTTCATACCTGGCTTCTGGCTGGCTAAGTCTCTAGCTGGCAGGTGGTTTGGGTGCAAGGTAGGGCAGACACTGGCCTTCCAATGTGTAGCAGTAAGGTAAGGTAGAGGCAAGAGGAAGACAGGACAGTGCCACCTCAAGTGGCCAGAGGCTGTGAGGGCCTCATGGGAAGAAACTTCAGTGTTGTCAGGCTATTGTAGGACATAGTGAAGCTTAGGAAAGACTATATTTGTCTTGGGGTTTAAGCAATGAACAGATTTTGCAGACAAATTATTGAGAAGACGGGTGTAAAGACATGAAGCATCCTGAAAGAGGTAAGAGGGTAGTCATAAGCAGAAGGCAGGCGGGAAAGGATGAATTGGGATGCCTGAGACCTGAGTATTTTTGGAGCCCATGAAAAATTGTATATAGAAGGGCAAAACTGGCATAGGAAGTAATGGGAACTAGCAAAAGAAGTAAGAGCAGTGAGGAGTGGTAGAATTTACTGCATAAGTGGTAGTCGTATTTACAGTCCTTTGCATATTAATCATTCTCGGTCATAATACAGTAAATCAGTGAGTGAAGTTTAGGAAGCAATATGAAGTGACCCCACTTTTCTCTGTAAAGGAATGGTAATACTTTGTGATAGAGGTTGACAGAAAGTGATTGTCCATATAGAATCCAGGGGATGAGACTAAAAATACATCAGCTGAGATGAAGGAGCACAAGATCAATCAGCTTTGTGCCTTTCTCTAGCCAGCCTGGGAAGACAGAGAAGGGCATGAGTGATCCTAACGACCACCCAGGCTGGGAATTGGGAAACAAATAGCCCCAGTGTCATCACTGAAATTCTCAGGTGGGGACCCAGAGGCATGGGAAAGAAGAGGGTAGAAGTTGTTTGTACAGTGCTCACCAAGGAAGGTCACCAAAGAGGTAGAAGATTGATGGTGAAGATGAAGCTTTTAGAATGAAAACTTAAAACGCATAGGAATAGTGACCAGTGAGGCCCACATATTCATCCACAAGACTAAGCAACTCAAGGCCCAGCACATCACTGATGTGGGCAAACTATGACAATGAGGGCCTGAGAGATGGAGGGCATTATATGAAGACTCTTACCAGTGGCCAATGACCAAGACATGGGATAGCCATTAACTGCTGAGTAATAACACTTTCCACTTGGTAGGGAAGGAGGACTGGGCTTGGATGGGTCTGATAACAAGGATCAAGAGGATGACAGAACTGCTCCAGGTTTGGTGAATGCTAGAAGAAGATTAGTACAAGACAAAAGATTTCTACTGTTCAAAGAGAAACTAGAGTGTAGAGGTAGCTTAGCGACAATGACAAATGCGGTGGGCTTGGGTGGCCTTGGTAAGGAAAGGATGAAGTTGTTCTTAAAGGGAGAAGGTTCATACTTGAAAATTGTGGAATACTTGGTTTCACAGGGGAAGCCAGATTCTTTGTGCTAGTTTTTAACTACTTTCAAGGGAAGTAAAGTGGATGTAAGAGGGAATCTTTTCAGTAAGAGAATGGAATTGCCGTTGGATGCACCGAGGAAAAGGATAAGCAGAGGCTGGTAGGTATGTGGGAAGGAATTTGTTTTCAGTGATAATGAGAGTTAAGGAAATTTAGGACCATAAGGATGTTACTAAAACACTCCCAGTCTCTCTCACTCTTACTCACTTGCTCTCTCTTGCACGCGATCTCTCTCTCTCTCTCTCTCTCTCTCTCTCTCTCTCTCTCTCTCTCTCTCTCTCTCTCTCTCTCGTGTGTGTGTCTGTCTGTCTGCCTGTCTGCCTGTCTGCCTGTCTGCCTGTCTGTGTGTGTGATCATGTTGAGTTTTAATTGCTATGGTCAGCACATGGTCTGTTGGTAGTTTGCCTTTGGAGTGTGTCTTCCTCTAACAGTGCTTTTGTTCTCCAAAGGCTAGAAAAAGAGGAATTGAAAAGAAAGGCAGAAGAAGAAAGGCTGCATCTAGAAGAAGCCCGTAAGCAAGAAGAGGAAAAGAAGCAACAGGAAGAAGAGAAGAGAAAGGCAGGAGAGAAGGCAAAACAGAAAGATGAGGAGGAGCTGGTGTCCAAAGAGAAGCAAGAAAAGGAAAAACAAGAAAAGGCCCTGATTGAGGTCTCAGACTTTTCTTGTTTTTCAATGGCCTTAGTTGATACTGGACAAAATTTGTTCAATTTGAATGACTTGTAATAATAACTTGAAGGTTTTTTCCTAAATTCCCTGTACTGGTTATTAAATATAACTTATGTGAAATAAAGTGAAGGTATTAATGTGTGCCATATGAGCTTGGATTTCTCTACTGAAGGTAGACACTGGAATAAGAATTTGGGTGCCACTGGTTTGCCTGGGAGAAAAATTCCATGAATCTGGTATGGGAGTAAAGTCACTGAGTATGACTCAGTGCCTTTGAGAGGCCAAAGTTCATGACTTAGAATTTTCTCCCCGAGGAGTGAGGAAACTGGACAAGTTATTTACACTACTCCTTACTGTGGAATACTGCTCCTTGGGGGAATTAAATTCTGGAATTGTCTGCCTATGTGCACATCTCCTGGCCTGCCCACGGACACAGAGACCTTGACCTCATATATGAGGCCTAACTCTTGGTTGGTTTGTCTCCTTCAGAAAGAAGCAGCAGATGCAAAGGCACAGGAGGCAGCTCAACAGATGCGTCTAGAAAGGGAACAGATCATGCTGCAGATTGAGCAGGAGCGACTGGAGAGGAAGAAGGTAAGAGGAGAGGGCTCGCAGGACTTACGGAACAGGCACTGAATCCAATCTAGAGCGTTACTACGGTTTTTGCTATCATGTTCTATTGGTCACCAAGAAAGGAGTGATTAGGAAGCTCCGTTAGTGGGAAGAGGGCTTGTTTATCACATATAAGCCCTGAAATCAATAGAGCTCTTTTGGTAAGTTTGAATTTTTCCACCATCTTCCCTTTCATTTCTGTCAGTTTTGTTACACACACACACACACACACACACACACACACACACACATACACACACACACAGTGTATGTTAATGCCCTATGTTATTTGAATATATATATCAGATAGTTACATTTTCTTTTTGAATTAACAGTTTTATCATGAAATTCCCTTTTCAGTTCTTTGTTGTTGTTGTTGTTGTTGTTTGTTTGTTTGTTTGTTTGCTTTTGGAGATGATGTTTCTCTTTGTAGCACTGGCTGCCCTGGAACTCGCTCTGTAGATCAGGCTGCCCTCAAACTCAAAGATCTGCTTGTCTCTGCCTCCAGGATATTGGGACTAAAGGCATGGGCCAACATTCCTAGTGATCTAATAATATTCCTTAAAGTCTCTTTGGCAGCCCTTTTATGATTTATGTCTTGGTGGTAAATCTTTTTCCATATTTTTATTTGAAGCTGTATATTTTTATGAGCATACTTTGTAAATAGCATATAGTCAGGACTTGCTATCTGAATCTAATTTAACAGTGTTTGTCTTTTAATTGAAATATTTATTCCTTTTAAACTTAATGTTCTTACATATCAAGTTGGGTTTAAGGAGACTGATTATAAAGACCTGATTTGTGGTGTCCTAGGCCCAGTGTGGGCTTTGTATTGCTGTAGGTCTAGGAGATAAGGGATCTGTGATCCTTCCTGAGCTACTGTTCAACTTAGCTTTCCATAGCAGCCTTCTTGAATGGTAAATGACAATTTGTTGATGTATGGAGAAGTAGAAAGCTGGTATACAAACTGTATGTTGATTCTAAATCTGTATTAGTGTACTCCTTTGACCTTGTTTGTAGCAGTGGAAGACTTCTGCAGAACCAATGGGAAACCTGTCTGTGATACTTTCCCTCTGCTCACAGTTCTCTTTTACACGTTTTCTGAGAAATAGGAAATTGTATGTGGAGCCAACGTTTAGAAATTTTATTCTTTTTTTTTTTTAAGCTGAGGATCGAACCCAGGGCCTTGCACTTGCTAGGCAAGCGCTCTACCACTGAGCTAAATCCCCAACCCAAAATTTTATTCTTAATTTACTTAGTTTATTCTTACAACTTTTTATTTTCTTATGCCTCCCCCCACCAAACACAGAGAATAGATGAAATCATGAAGAGAACAAGGAAGAGTGATGCGTCTCTAGAAGTGAAGGTAAGAATTCAGATAACCATTATGTCACAAGTGGAGAAGAACAGAATGAATCCATTTAGTGATGTTGAAGGTTTGAGACAAATGTCTGTTTAAGACAAGGCTCACAAAGGAACTGAGACCTTAAAGGAAAGAAGAATTTCAGAGATGAAGAAAGTAAAAGATGCTCTTAGAGTAGTGGGGTGGCAGTACAAGGGAAGACACAGTAGTTTGAAGAGAAAAGTGACACAATAACTCAGAGAAACACAGAGCATGTTCCAGAAGGGCTCTGAATAGTCCCTGGTGCTTTTTAAAAAGCTGTTTTTCTTTGTAATGTCAATATTTCAACCTTCATCACCTTCCTAATTTCTTCCATTGATTGACTTTTAACTTTTATTTCATTTTATAGTTTATTTATTGGATACTTTTTCTCTTTTCCCCATTCTTTTTTAGTCATCCACCTTCTATTTTTTTTTCTAGAAGGAAGACCTCAAAGTGGAGATTCAACCTGTGGCAGATGTTGAAAATAAGACAAAACCAGTTGTTCCCAACAAAATAGGTGAGTGTGAGGTTTGGTGTTTGGGTCCTTTAGGTGATGAGGACTAGTGAACCTTACTCCTGAGGCGGGGGTCAGGGTAGTGTAGCTAGGTCCCAAAGCAGTGGCTGCTGGCAGTTTTGCCTCCTGAGACATCTTTCCAGCATAAGGGCTATTGGCTCTATTTGGGAAACCACTGCCTTCCTCACCTTCTCTAATAGTTGCGTGGCCCAGGATGCTCTCCAGAGACCTTGATTGTACATCAGGTATTACTAAGACCTGGCTTATCTCTTAAACTGAGGTTCTGCAGACACTGAGAATGAGATCATATTCTCTTCTCCTTTGTGAAGCTAATTGCATGGCGTTATTGGCAGTTCCTTCCACAAACAAAACAACAACAACCAAAAAACACCCATTGTGTTACTGGTGAAAGAAAGTATGGAAATAATTGCCTTATTATGTGTTTCCTGCTACTTTATCAATTTTGAAAATTTTGATTCATCTGAAGACTTTGTGTTCTTGATCAGAAATCAATGGATTGAACACCTGCCAGGAAGTAAATGGCTCAGAGCATGCTGCTCTGGAAACCTTCCCCCAAGACATTTTCTCCCATGGTCTTAAACCAGTTGGGGCACCTGTTCATCTGGAGGGCCTTGACGGGAAATCAAACAGTCTGGATGATTCAACTGAAGAAGTTCAATCCATGGATGTGAGGTATGTTCATTTATTTTGCATTTAATTTTGATCTCTTTGCTAGTCACTGCCAATGGCTCCATTTCCCCCACCTTTTTCATTTCTTTTAGTTGTTTCTTTACAATATACCTTTCCTTACTTTATCCCTTCACTCACCTTCCCTATTCATACTGAAATGAAATACTCAAAGCAGGTTTTATTGATACAGGAGAGCTGTCACTGGTGTAATGTAAGTGTCTTGAGTTTGGCATCCAGGAGACAGGGTTTCATGGCATGTGCTTTACAGGAGGAGGACTGTAGAGTGAGGGAAGGCATTAAGTAAGGATGTGTTTTCATTCTTCTGGGAGATGGAGAGGCTGCTTTTCCACTGGGACATCATTTTTATCACTATATATAGTCATTCAGTGTAGGCAAGGCACTGCAGGTTGGATGATGGAGGAGTAACTGTGGCCACAATGGCTCCTGTCAGTTCAAAGAAATTGTTGAAAGAAAGGATAGCAGCTGTGCATCTTCAACTAGCCAGCCCTTTGAAGCTGGAGAGTAGGTGCATCTGCAAGTAAAGGAGGTCTAGCCTGACCACCAACAGGGTCCTCCTGTGTCCACAAAGTCTCACATTTAAGCAAACTTTTAATTTTAATGCTGAGAGTAATGGCAGATGCTTGTAATCCAAGCACTTTGGAGGCTAAGACTGGAGAACCAAGAAGAGTTCAACAGCAGCCTGAGCTGCATAACAAGATTTTGCCACAGAATGATGGTGGGGGGCCAGTTTGTTGTTAAAGACCCAATGAAAAACAAATTTGTTCTCAGTTACTAAAACCCTAAGGTATTCTTAAACTGGTATGTTTGCCGTTGACATCAGGTGGCAAATTAATCTGTGATTAAAAAAGAGCTAATTTGCTTGTGATTGAAGTAGAGGTATTAGAGTGAGGGGTAGCTCTCCAAGTCATGAGAGTATGACAGTATTTTATAGAAGTTCTACCAGAACTTAAGAGCTTACCCTTTTCTCATCAGCCATGAACCCTTTGCTTTATCTGAGCAGATAGGAGCAGTCTATGACACACACTGATCATTAATATCCCATTCATCCACATTGGGTTTTAACTAAACACATGAACATCTAAGCTGCAACAGTCCTATCACTAGCAGAGAAAATCCTGTATAGACTGATAGTAGGGTTCCCCACCAACCTTCAACTGGATATTCCCATACCCCCAACATCATGTCACAGCCTTCCCCTAACTGGTGCCATTCTGCTCCCAGCAAAGAAAAACAGAGGTAATCAGAATGGTTAACACACCCATATTGAGTCAAGAGTGCTTTAGTTTATGTTTGGGGGCAAGACATGGCACCGTTGGCCAGGATTCATAAAAGTGAATGGGCTTTATATACTGAATTCTCCTTTAGAGAAAGGTTATTACTGGAGCAGCATGTAAGCTTATGGTGGCATTCTTACTCGTGTTCCTTATTGTTGTTGATGGTGGTAGTAATGGGTTTTGAGACAGAGTTTCATGTAGCTCAGGCTAGCCTCAAAATCACTATGTACCTCACACTGACCTTGAACTTCTAATTCCCCTAAGTGACAATATTATAGGTATGTGCCACCATGCCCAGATTTTCTCTGTGTTCTTGAGTTGAAATAAGGGGAATGATGGGGAAAGCTGTAGGTGGAGCCAGATGTTTATACTTAATAATGCAGCTTGCCCAGATAGTCAAAGATGTTAGGTCAGTTACGGTGCCTTAGCTTGGCTTGGGTGTAAGGGAAGTGGATCCTTTGAGCTTCTACAAAACTGCTGGTTTTTCTAGATTCTTCTCTAAGATCTCATGAAGGAAGAAGAACCTGACATCAGCCTTATTCTATATGTTAAGAGTCTTCCTGGGACAGGCCCTTAATTCTTAGCCTACTAGTCTTCAGGACCTGGATATGCTCCTTTATTATACCTACAGCAAACAGCAGCAGTGAACGGCCCATCTCTAGGGAAAGGAAAGAAAGAAAAAGCAAGCCTCATCTGGGTATGTAGCTGCCTAGGGTGAAAGTAGGTTCCATGTTCCCATTTCCTAACCTTAACTAGGCACATGCTTCATGTGGCCCTACATCAACTCTTCTCAGCATGGTTACTTCACATCTCACAGGAGTGATGGGAGGAAGAAATAACTCTTCTCATTTTCCAGGGAACAGGAACCTGAAGCCAGCTCCAGGAAAAGCAGCTCACCATAGACAGCACTGCTGGAAGGGCAGCACCAGGAGGCCCCAGTGCAAATTAGGGCCTTTTCAGCTCACTTTGAACTTTTAGCCCTTACTTGCTTTTGGAATGTCCCAGCCTAAAAGCTCTGGGAGGGCATTGTTTCTCTGCAGTAATGTGGTGGTGCCCATAGGTTTTCTTCCTTTCAACCCTCAGACACTGAGCTCTCCCTTCACTGCCGTGCCCATCTGCTTCCTTTGTTCTCATCTGCAGGGACCTTGTGTCTACCTACTTCCCACATGTGATCACTTGTTGTTTTCTTAACTCTCTTTTCCATAAGAGCAGTATAGCAAAACCACACAAAAAGAGGGAAGCGCTGGGCAGGGTGGCACACACATTTAATCCCAGTACTAAGGAGCCAGAGGCAGGGGGATCTCTGTGAGTTTGAGGCCAGCCTGATCTACAAAGCGAGTTCTAGGCCAGCCAGGACTGTTACACAGAGAAACCCTGTCTTGAAAAAAAGAAAAGATGGAAGTACATTAACACATTGTGTTTCATTCTCATGTTCTCTCTACTCTCTGTCTCTCATTCTCTGTCTTCCTCATCTCTTCTAGTCCTGTTTCCAAAGAAGAGCTTATCTCCATTCCAGAATTTTCACCAGTGAGTGAAATGATTCCTGGGATGTCTCTGGACCAAAATGGAACTGGTAATGCCCGGGCACTTCAAGATATCTTAGATTTTACTGGGCCCCCCACATTCCCCAAGAAATCCAGTGAAAATCTCAGCCTTGATGACTGTAACAAAAACCTCATTGAAGGATTTAACAGTCCTGGGCAAGAAACAACTCTGAACACCTTCTGTTGACAAAGACAGCATTCCTCTAATAAAAGGTACAGTCTTTTAATGATACTCTTAAATCTATACTTCCCCAACTGAGATTTGTAAAGATCAGATAAGTACCATGCAGCCTCTTGGACAACTGATTTTATTTGAAAATTACAAACATGGATATTTATTGTGGCACATACTGAAGTTGAGAAGGATTCTAAGTAATTCCTTTATATGTGAATCCCTAATGTAGTATTCTACTCATGTTGTCCTTGTTCGGAGCTGTGGGTAGGAGGGTTGAGAAGGTTTAATGGCCAATTTATTTCAGGTAGCAGCTTTTTTAGAGGCCAGGAGAGAATGCTGAGGGCAGTTCTACCAACCTGAACCTCTCCTCTCAGTCTCCTTCAGTGACTTCCCATCCTCTACCCATAATCACTCATACAGACTGAGTGATGGGGGTTGGAGATTTAGCTCAGTGGTAGAGCACTTGCCTAGCAAGCACAAGGCCCTGGGTTCGGTCCTCAGCTCTGGGAAAAAAGAAGACTGAGTGATGAGGAAATGGTCAGCTCTTTTGTTGACCAATTTGGGATTCTTCACAAGCAAACATCTGTTTTGGGGTCATAGCTGAGGGGAGAGAGGAAAGAACTTTATTTTGTGTCCTGAACTCTTGTTGTCAAAGTGCTTTTGTTCTCACTGGCACTCTGCTGCTCATTCTTGTGTGATTGCTCAGTCTGTCTTTTTGACGGCTGGAGTCCTCAATCTCGCCTTTTTCTCCTATTCTACTACTGAACAACACCAGTCACTCTCATGTGAGTCTTTATCAGTTATATGCATTACACAGTTGTGTACAATTATATTTCACATTTGATTGATTTTAGTTTAGGATTTTGAAAATAAATTTAAGTATGTGCATATACACAGGAGGCCAGAGGCATCACATTCCCCCTGGATCTGGAGTTACAGGCAGTTGTAGCTTCCTGAAATGAGTACTGGCAATCAAAATAAGGTCCTGTGTAAGAGCAGTAAGCACTCTTAACCACTGAGCCATTTTCCTAGCCCCTGGGACTCATTTTTGAACAATGCTAACATAATTAGGGTCTATAATCAAATCCTTGGAGAAGTTAATAATTCCTATTGCTCCTGTTACTTTATTTAACTTTGAGGGGGTTTGTGTGTGTATGGGTATATGGTGTCTGCTTGAGTGTACACAAGTATCTTGGTCTATTGTTCTCCACCTTATTCCTTTGAGACAGGGTCTGTCACTAAACCTGGAGCTCAACTGTTTTGGCTAGGCTATCTGAACAATGAGCTGTAGCAATTCTCCTGCCCCACCCCACCCCACACTGTGATTACAGGTGCCTGTGGCCATGTACCTCTTCTTCTATGTATGTGCTAGGGATCTGTACTCAAACTGATACCTGCACAGCAAGCACTTTTACCTACTGAGCCTTTTCCCAACCCTTCTGTCATTGTAGACTTTTCAAAAGGATTTTAGTTCTCAGAATTCCATCACTTTATTTCTTATGTGCTGTATTCTAACTGATTTAGTCTAATTTTTTAAATCAAATATAGTAATAGAGTGGGAAGGCCACAAACTTATATTTCCACCTGACCTCCACCCTTGCCCATAGAGTCTGCAGTGTCACACACGCACACATGCATGTACGCACGGGCGTGCGCTGGGGATCTATGTGAGTTCCTGGAGCCCTTTGACATAGGAGCGGAAATACATGGCAAGCCACTTTTAATATTTTGAGAGAGGGTCTCACATAGATTAGGCTAGCTTTGAACTCGCTATGTAGACTAGAATGATCTTGAACTTCTGAAAGAGTGGCTACTTTTTAGAACACTGAAAACATGAATTCACCTGAGCATTCTGTCTTCTTGACAGTTGCATGGCTTAGTATTCATTAAGAGGTTTCTTTTGTTGTTTGTATACCTTGATTTAATTAACTTCCATCCAATTCACTTACCTCAATATCCAGTAAACTCATTATGCACAGCAGATTCGAGGCTGTTAATATTTTTCCCATATCTTAGCTGAAATGTCCTAAAAGAAAAAAATCTTGACTGAATCACTTTATTCACATTGCTTATGAATTCTCATGAGATTTAGACTAGTTCCCAAATCCTTCTAAACCAAAGGTGGTTTATTGCCATAGTGCTTGAGACATTAAACACC
Source organism: Onychomys torridus (assembly GCF_903995425.1). Taxonomy (NCBI): domain Eukaryota; kingdom Metazoa; phylum Chordata; class Mammalia; order Rodentia; family Cricetidae; genus Onychomys; species Onychomys torridus. The sequence goes on along the minus strand of NC_050466.1, from coordinate 64,146,813 downwards.
TGAAGGTTTGGGTGCAAGAACAGTCTTGGTGGCTTGGAGTATCCCATTCTTCCCTCCCTCATCCTTCCTAAAACTGTACACCAGCCCTACTTCCTCAGTGGAGAACTGTTCTTTGCTCAAGGGCAGAGAAATCTCAAAACATCTGCTGATATTAGAGAAGTTCCATATGAGGAACATTTGACCCTACTGAAAAAATGATTCTGTAGAAACTGCTACTCTTTCTGTTGAGAAATACTGCATTAGCCAAGGAAGAGTGCAAAATACTTGGTTTCTGCCTTGAACTTACCTGGTTTTGCTTTTGAATTGACACAGGTGGTGTTTGGATCTCCCATGAAGCTGTCGGTGTTAAATCTGAGCTGCTAGCCACCTGAAGAAGCTTCTTTCACCCTTAACCGCTGGATTCCAAATTACTAGAGCAGAGTGTAACTGTATTCCTAGGTAGTTTGGCAAACACTGGCCTCTCTTGGTAGAAACCTTGAGATTTTTGCCTTGTTGGGCTTTAGCAAAGTTTCATTTATGGTTCTATTTACGAGCTTCAGCTGCTGCTAAAGCACTTCTTTGTCCTTCTCTGATATAATCTGCAAGATGCTGCCTGGGAACCGCACTCTAGGACACTTTATTCCCAGTGTTGGAGCACATATACATTAGAGAGCTCTTCCTATAAAAATCGCCTATTTATCCACATCTAGTTAAACATGTACTCAACCTGGGCTGCTTATGTCCCTGTCTTGGGGGTGGGGGGAGAAATCTAGCTATTTTCTCTCCCTCTCAGGTTTCTGTTTGTTTTTTATTATTAAGCTTCATCACCTGCAGAGCATTATTCCACATTACTTGTTTGGGCATTAAAAAAATAAGTTTGGTCGAATAAATAATTAAATAGTGGCAATTATTTCTTCCCCTCCTCATGCATATTCTCCTTATGTATACATGGGCACCTGAATCTAGCAAGGACTCTTTCCTGTCACACTTTTAAAATCTCCAAATTGTCACTCCAAACTATTGAATGGCTTTTCAGCAGAATGAATCAAGTCTCCTGCAGGTGGATGTTTTCATGGTTTTGCTATTTGTCTACTGGATCTTGGAAGTTTCTTTTGGTTTGCTTAACTGTAATAAAAAAGTCACAGTGCTTTGAAAGGGGGCCCCAACTTGGTCCCAGTATGTCACTTTAATAGACTTTAACATTAAAAAGTCTGAACCAGGAAAAATGACACTAGAATGTATAACTACATATATTTTATGCCATTAATGCCATATTAAAAATTTTCATTTCTTGTGGTGAAATGTAGCTTTACTATTAAAAGGACATTTTCTTTAGAGTTTTTTGTTTTAACTTGTACCTTTTGAAAAGATCCTTAATTTTGAGATACAAAACCAGGAGATATAAACAAATCTCAGTAGTGATCTTGTTCTGTACTTTTAAAGCTGGTACAGTCTAAGAATATATTAGTCTCAGAAGCTATGTATGTTTATGTGGTATAGTCTAAATAAAATGTATACCTCTAAGAATGTTGTGCCATTGGCCTTGATGAATATCAAAGGAGATATATCTTTTATGAAAAGCACACAGATGATAGCATGGTCTGACATCTGAAAAAATAGCTGGCCATTTTTCTTAAAGCTTTATTTTGCTAAGTGTCCATTTCATTGAGCTTCATTGTACCTCACGGCACCATTGTGATCATGTGATGCCTCATTTGCATGATGTGTACATTCTGTTTAAGGTTAAATACATTTTCATTGAAGAGTCTGATGGCTTGCTGGTGTTTTGTTTCTGTACACTCAGTAAAGAAACTTGCTGAAATCAATTCATATTTTTAAAACCTGAAACCAGGTGGAGAAAAAAGGCCAATTGATTTCTTCATAGGTGTTCTTTCTCTGTCAAATTCAGTAAAAATTCCTCCTCAGTTGTCGGTGCCAAATGGAGCCAGCTGTGGCTTTAGTGGTGGCCTATCCCTAGAACATGATGAACTTTGGAAAATGGTTAGATTGCTGTGCTTTCATACAAGTAATTATGCAAGCAGTTGTTAGCTAATTGTGGTATAATTGAAGAGACTCTGACAGAGCACTTTGGCATTCAGGTGATTGTAATGGGAGTATTGGTTCTTACTTTCAAGAATGTGGAAACCCAGACCTTATTTTTTTTGTACTTGTGGTCTGATTTTTTCTTGGGGTGATATGAACAAGTGTTTGTTCACCCAAGATAGGCACTGACAATGGCAGAAACCCAAGTCTGGCTTGGTGAATCAGTGAGTTCATTGGTGTTCCTTCAGGTGTATGGATGAGGGATTATTTACAGGCACACAGATGAATGAAAGGTAACTGTATCACATAAAAGACTACTCCAGAGTGGTGATGACTCTCAACAACTCAATCCCTGGAATTTTACAATGTTCTTACAAGTCACTTGCAGACAGCTTAGTCAGCAGGAAGATGGCTCTCACCCGCAATTGTTGACTGTTTGTATAATTTTGAAGGGCCTTGTGAACCTTGTAAGTTTCAGGAGTCTTATTTTTGCTTACATCATCAGACATGTAAGTCTCCTTCCCTTGAGGGAAGGGGTATTTTTAGTCAGAAAAAATACCTACTCACAACACAAGACCATAGGCTTGTTCGTACTCCCTGAATAATGGTACCAACCCAGGGATTTAGACTTTTGGACTTTCACAGTGACTTCTCTAGAGCAATCTGAAGCTGAGGGCCCAGTCAGCACAGCACTCCCAGGTTCTGTTTACAGAGCCTCTGAGCATGATGACCACAAAGACTATGCTGGGAAACGTAGGAAGCGTTAGAAGAAGTCCCGTCTGCACCTTCACATCAGACTTCCAATCTCCAGAACTGATGTTTAAATAAATCTAGCCATCTACAGTAAAAAATTTAAAACATTGGAGAAAAAATGGAAGATGACACAAGAAAGGGAGACCTCCTATGCACATGGAATGGGAGTGTTGATAATATGAAAGTGGTTATTCTACCCAAACAATCTACAGGTTCGGTGTAATCTCCAATATTCCAAAACATTTTGTACAGTAACTGAAAAATCAATCTTAAAATTCATATTGAAGCCCAAAATAATACACTAGAGATAGGCAAAACAATCCTGAACAATGAAAAAAAAACATTGCTGGGGTGTCACTATTGCTGATTTCAAGTTACACTATAGAGCCATAGTAGTAAAACCAGCAAGGCATCAGGACAAAAGCAGACACTGTGGACAAGGGAAGAGTACTGAAGACCCAGGTATAATTACACATACCTACAACACCTGAATTCTGACAGAGATGCCAAAAACATACACTAGAGAAAATATAGCTGTTTAAACAAATTGTATTGAGAAATCCAGCTATATTCATATAGAAGAAGTAAATTTGATTCTTCTCTCTCAGCCTGAACAAAAATCAATGTCAAATGAATCATAAATCTCAATGATAGATCTAAAACTTCTAGAAGAAAAAGTAGGGAATACACTGCAGTATTAGGTAAGGACTTTCTGAACAGGGCTCCAGTCATCCAGGAATAAATACAACAATTAACAATTTTGACTTTATGAAATGTCAAAAGCCTGTGTACTAAAAGGAAACTGTTAATCAACTGGTCATCGTGCAGAGAATAAAAGTTCTCAGTTATGAATGGGATAACCATTTCACACCATCTTATCACCACAAGGCTCAGGAATCATTGTGGAAAAGAAAGGCAGGAAGATTCTAAAAGCCAGATATCAGGGAGAACCAGAGCAAAACAGAAAATTTCTGGATGTTACAGGACTATTAGACTCATGAACTCATAGGAACTATAGCTGCTATTATGAACTGAATTGTGTCTCTTCTAACACAAATTTCTGTTGAAGTACTACTAATATGAATACATTAAAAAATAGACCCTTAATCCAATTTGACTGGTGTGGTGTAATAATAAAAGGAAGAGACTCAGTAGGTGTGCACACAGAGAAGAGGCCATAAAGGACACAAGAAGATGGATAACTATGAACTAGCCTTCAAAGCACCCTAATTTTTGCTCTAGCCTCCAAACTGTGGGAAACTTTTTTTTTTATTATGTAAGCCACTCCTGTAGCATGAATCTTAAGTGGTCTTATTAATAAAAACAAACCTGGAGCCAGGTATTGGGGTGAATGCTGGAAGATCAGAGAAGTAGAACAAGCCACAGCTTCCTCACCTTGCCAGTTCCTCAGCTGATCCTGTTTCCTCAGACTGGAAGCCTCTGAGTCCTCATCCAGAATGGGTCTCAGCTGAACTGTGCTGCTCAAAAGCCTAAAAGCTTAACCAGGCTTCCTGGTCTTCAGGCCTTATGTACCTTTCTGCTTTTATGCCATCACTTCCTGGGATTAAAGGCTCACTTCCTGGGATTAAAGGCGTGAGTCACCATGCCTGGCTGTTTCCAGTGTGGCTTTAAACTCACAGAGATCCGGATGGATCTCTGCCTCCAGAAGGCTAAGATTAAAGGCGTGTGTGCCACCATTTTCTGGCCTCTATATCTAGTGGCTGTTCTGTTCTCTGACCCCAGATAAGTTTATTAGGGTGCACAATATTTTGGGGGAACACAATACCACCACACACTCTACTTTGTTATATTGGTCCTAACAAACTAACTCAGTATTTTCCAACCTGCAATTAAACAAAACAAAACAAAACAAAAGCTTTTTTCCATAATGGAAAAGACAACATATTAAGCAGTCCCATTAAAAAAAATTAAAATCATGTTCTAGGGAACAGAAATTTCTTGTAATGTTTTTCTTACCTTCTTAAAGAACACTGCAGGGGCCAGTTCAGATCCAGTTAGTGTCCGTAGTAAGAACATGGGCCATGATGAAACATTCATTCTGTACCCTGTTTTATAAATTAATGAAAAACCTGTGAAACTATGGTAGTAGAGAACAAACATGTTATGCTCACATATCCTCTTCAGAGAATGACTTTCTAAGGACTTAAGTAAAAGGAGATGAATCTTCTTATACCTACAGTCATCACTCTGATGTCTGACAACAATGTCAAAGTGGAACCAGAAACTTTCATTTTAGAGCAGCCATAGACTAGGGTTTGCCAACAAACACACTTATGTTGGGGACAGGCCATAATAATACAGTTGATACATTTACTAAGATAGGGGTGCAAGTGAAGCATTGGTAACAGAGCTATCTATATAATAGTCAACATATACAAAAATGCTAAGACAGATCAAGTCATCCTCAAACTTTTACTGAAATTCCCCAAAATATAACTAGGAAAACAGATGGTGATAGCGGAAATGGATGGAATGGTTGTTACTTAATGCTTACTGCCAAGCCTGACCACCTGAGTTTGATGAACCCGCATGGTACATGGAAGACAAGGGATTTCCCCAAGTTGTACTCTGACCTTCACATGTGTCCTATGAGACACACACACACACACACACACACACACACACACACACACACACACACCAACAAATAAGTGTAAACAAAAAAGAAGGAAAAATTAAAAAGTGCTTTTTGTGTAGTGGCACATATCTGCAATCTCAATATTTGGGAAGCTGAAGCAAGAGGATCAATAGTTCAAGGCCAGCCTGGGCTAAATTACTGAGATCCAGTCTCAAAAAGAAAAAAAGAAAAGAAAAAAACAAAACTACCTCTGACTGGTTTAAACCCCAGCCCTTAAACTAAATCATTTTAATTAACAAAATTTAAAAGATATTATTAAAGTAATTATTCTCAGTATTCTGTATTACTGGGTCTTGGAAATGTCACTAATAAGGAAAATTCATTGTAAGTTTTACATTATTTCTTATCTTAAGCATTGTAAAGAACATGAAAACTAACATTTGAAATTCACTGGGAATGAAGAATGATGACCAAATAAACTAATCACTTATGTTTCTACAGATTATACAGATATTACTCAATTCTAAAAAGTTTTTCTTGCAAAATATGTCATAACCTTTTCACATTTTAAAAACATGGCCCAACCAAACACTACATGTGCTTAAACTTAAAGCCTTTGCTAAAATTTCCATTCTCTCATCTTTTTCTATGCCTAACAGTAACGAGGCTCCTTGGTGTCTAATGGTTAGGAATGAAAGAACTGTCTCAATAACTAAAAAGTACTGATTCGTTTACTCCTCTCATAATGTAGATTCCCACATTCTTCTTATCCTCATCCTCATGCTCATGCTGCAAGTATTGAATTGCTCAATGAAAAGTATCAAGAGGTCTGTCACTCATATGAAATGTTACAGGCTTCTTCTCTAGAAGAGTTTCTGAATTTATATGCATGCTATAAGTAGGCTTCTTTTGGTATTTTAAATTTGAGGATTACTCTAACATTTGTTCAAAATGAGGCCTTTCAGCACACTTGTGCAGAATGTATACAAGTGACATGGTACTGAGTTCCTCTCCAATCATATATCCTCTACAATAACTCCCTGACCATATACTTATAAGAAGGCCCAAGTAATATTTAAAAGGACACTTCAAGCCACATCTAGTGAATAGCTTACTAGTAAGACTATGGTATTTTAAGAACTATTTATCCTTACCCAGTGGAGGTTGAAGTAAATCTCCTGCCTGTTCACATGTCCCAACAGGCTGTATGTCTGATGAATCAACAAGTCTCCAAAAATCATTCTTATTGTCACTGCCATCCAGTCGTAAACGTAATCTGGCACCAGTAGTTGCAATAACAGAAGCAACACACACTGAACCGATGTTGCGAGGGTCACGGGCTTCCAATTTCATACCAACTTGGAATTCATTAGTTGGTGGAGTCTTAGACTATATATAAATAACACTGTGTTAAAATGCATGAACTATAAGAAAAACAGATGGCAAATTATGTTACCAAAATACTTAGATGTTTTTTAGGTAGAGTCACAGCAGGTGAATAAGGTCAGCGTTACAAGGCTCAAGGCAAAGTTTCCCCTTTTTTTATTTTTTATTTTTTTATTTCAAATTTTATTAAAGTTTCCCTTTTGACTGACACGCAGTATAAAACCACTGACTATCACTAGTCTCAGTCATTTGCATATTCAAGAAACCCAAATATAGACTATAAAATACTTCCTGAAAGACTTTAAAAATTAAGAATCACATTAAGCTATTCCCCTTGAAATGAGCAAACTAGAAGTCATAGCAAAGACTGTGATAAAGTTAAACTCTTCAGCACACTTCAAACACCCCTATACACCTTTAACCTTGATTCCCCCGTAGTACCTCTATCCACCTTGCACTCCAGCCACTCGGTGCCATACCTTGATACTTAAATTATTTTGGATATTTTCTTTCTTCTCGTTCTAACAATCTTATATCACAGCTGTTCCATGAGGTTTCTCAGTCCAGGGTTATCACATTTCTTATATTTGCTATTTCTGTCTTTCCCTCTACATGGGCAATTTTAAAGACTTAGTATATCAAACAAAATAACTATAAATAGGACATTTGGTTTTGAGTGGCACAAACGTAATCCCACCTTCTCCTCGTACTACCAGAATCCTTAAACTACAGATACCCTTCCACAAGTTAATGCTATACATTACTGTATAAAGTCTCAGGAGAATTTTGGCATACCTGTCTGAAGTATTCTGAAGGTGCACTTACAGAATCAGTCTCTTTCAAATACTTGTCCCAGTCAAAATTATCTGGAAAAAAAACATACAAAATAGGCTGGGTTTGGACTATATAATAAGATTTTTTTCTGAATAAAGTAAGTTTTAATCCATATGTAGAAAAAGGAGGAATATGGGAGGGTTTGAAGGGAGTAAAGGAAAGTGAAAGTGTTATTACATTATAATCTCAAGGATTTAAAAAAAAAGGTAACAATACTTTCTACAAACCAGTTTCAAACTTCTCGGTTTACATTTGATTATGCACAGAAATAAAAGCAACTTCCTGATAATAATGGTCCTAATAGAAATTATAACCCACATCCTCTCAATGAATTTTGGACTAAAGCAGAGTGATTTGCAAGGAATGGGCTATGGGTGTGAAGTAGAAGTAGAGGCACAATGTTCAGTACTTTACACTGCAAAAAGTGTGGACATTAGAAACAACTAGAAAAATTTTATAGACTAGAAAATCTATGCATATGTATCAAATACACAGTTGCTCAACAATTTTGTTGACACTATCATCCATTAATGTGTTTTACAAAAAGAAAATTCTAAGAACCAGAGTAGTTTTCTTAATGGGCTATTAAATTTCCCTCCACAATGTCAAGAACATGGCGTTAAGATAGAGCAGTAAACAACTGAACAGTGCAGCCACTGAAATAGATTATTTTACTGCTGTACATCTTCTATACATTCTTGCTGCACTCCTGTACATCATCTATACATTCTTGCTGCACTCCTGTACATCTTCTATACATTCTTGCTGCACTCCTGTACATCTTCTATACATTCTTGCTGCACTCCTGTACATCTTCTATACATTGTTGCTGCGCTCCTATACATCTTCTATACATTCTTGCTGCACTCCTGTACATCTTCTATAGATTCTTTCATGTACTCTTCATGACATATGACAGTGCTATCAGAAAGCAGTGTACTCTGCCTGGCTTGAATACTTTTGTTATGCTACCAGACTGTCAAAACAATTAACAAACTGATTAAAAATTAGAAATACTAAAAAATACATATTCACAAATAGAGTTTAATTTTCAGCAACAGAATGGTTTTTTTTTAATATTTTTGTTAAACACTATAAAAATTGACTTCTTGCTGGGCAGTGGTGGTGCACGCCTTTAATCCCAGCACTCAGGAGGCAGAGGCAGGCAGATCTCTGTGAGTTCAAGGCCAGCCTGGTCTACAAAGAGAGTTCCAGGAAAGCCACAAAACTACACAGAGAAACCCTGTCTCGACAAAACAAAAATACAAAACCAACAACAACAAAAACTACTCTGAAATTCTTGTCAAATTGACTTCTCTTCCCTAAGTGAATCTGCATTACCAGCTTCTGATAATGCAGTGGTACTTCTTTATCCTCAGCCTCCCTTTTGTATGATTTCAATTACCTTGATTCAAATGCACTCCAAAATATTAAAGAGAAAATTCCAGAGATAATTCCTAAGCTTTAAATTGTACAGTTGTTTTAAGTACAAAGTAGTGTGATGAAATCTCATATAGTCACACTCTAATCCACTCAGGAGACTTATGACATGAATGCAACCAGCCTGTTAATCACTTAGTAACAACTTTTGTCATCAGACTGCCTGCTAAGGTAACAAACTGTTCAAATATCTTATCTTGCTTTCAACTTAACAATGGCCACAAACTACAAGAATACTGATGCTGGAATTTCATATATGCCAGAGAGAAACCATAAAGGGCTACTCTTTCATTTAATGGAAAAATGAAAGCTCTCAACAATGAAAGAAAAACAGTATGTTGAGATATTTATGCTAATAGCTGCCAACCTCTTTTTGTGTCTTGTTTATAAATGAAACATCATATATTTATATGTAAAGCATGCATTACTGTCCAGTTTCAAGCATCTACCAGAAAAGAATCTTGGAATATACTCCCCCCAAGGGGAGGACTATTACTTCCTTCAAAGGATAGTACAGTTATCTGCACACTGAGATTGTCTACCAATCAATTTCCTAGAAAATACAAATAAAAAAAACGTGACTGTAAGTATCTGTGGATTTCTCTAATATAAATATTGACACCATGGCTGACTGCAGTAGGCCAAACCAAAGCCATTAAGCCCAAAGTTGGGGAAAGATATACACAACTAGCTCCTCCAAGTCAGTATGAGCCATCCCTTGTATATCATAAAATGTAAGTATTCACATATCTATGCATGTGTAGTATACATGCCATATATAAGATTATAGAATTTTTCATGAAAACTCAGCCAATGATCTAAAATTATACTTTGATCCTGTTCCAGATGATGTAACGTGCGTACCACCACAGTGTTGAAAATCATGAAGCAAAGTGTCAAGAACATGCACTTCAGAGGCAGAGCTGCCTGTTTTCGCTACGGCTCTACCTCTTACTATATAACCCTGAGCATGTCATTTCCCTTTCTCTGCCTCAGTTATCTTATTTACAGTATTTAAAATTAGTGTCTATGGTACCACATGTGCTTAGAATGAAATGAAGTATCACCTATGAGCACTAGTGTACTGTACAGATGATGATAAAACTGTCCCTAAAGTTGTAAATACTTAGCTTTGTCAAAAGTAAAAACCGAGATCCACAAGTCTACAATTAAACTATCAAAATATATCCATTGTCTCCTAACATAAGAATCAGGAATACTACAATTCTAATTGAACCTCAAATACCACATGATCTAACAGAGCATTTAGAAAAGAACAAAATAAATGAATTACAAACAACAAAAAGATCAAGATATAGTTAAGGTTATGACACCCCAAAAGGAAAACAATGACTAAAATCCCCTTCCATTTATTCCTCACAGAGTTAATACTCTTCTCTGAAACAGTATTGGTGAAGTTTTAAATGAAATGAGAAAATATTTAACATATCTGACTAACACAAAATTTTGTTTGAGATGAAATCTTGCTACATACATAGTCTAGGCTGACCTCAAACTCCATCTTCCTACCTGAGTCTCTCAAGTATGGGAATTACAGATCTGTTCAACAAACCCTTAGCAACACAATTTACATATTCTATCTTCACTTGTATTGGACATGGCTATAATCTGTTGCCAATTCCTATCCAGCAGTGTTCTTCTATTAGCGTTATTATTTTCTATCATATTGTTAGGTAATGACAATCTAAGGTATATACCAAAGAGAGATTTACTTTGCCATAACAAAATTGTTCTTGGCTTCTCATGTGATAATCACTACCATTAACACAATGAAAATACACATGGATCCAAAATTTGTTAGTTTAGATTTAACACACCTAACACCACAGTTGGAATTTCTAACCAGCAATCGAAAGTCAAACTGAAGATTTTTTTCTGCCTTTGTGTCATGTTATCATTAGAATAGAAGAGGCTGAGGTCATTTTCTCTGGAGAAGATATATGGAAACTGATAAATCTCTCCAAAAGATGGATGCAAATACATGACTGTGTGATCTGATTACTGTACACACACACATCCATGGAGTCCTTCTTCATATTAGCCTTTGCTGCATTCTAATTTATGCATTAGGTCTAATACATTCTGGCACATGGAATATAATTTTTATCAACCTCCTTGATTTTCTCTGGAGTGAATCAGAATTATAATGTCTTTTACCAGTCAGTGCCAGGCTTGGGTTCCTATGCTATGTGAAGACAATGAGCAGAAAATATCTCAGATGAAGTCTCTCAGTTTAATAAACAGCATACATTACTTCATAGCATTTATTACAACTATAATTAGGTATTTTCTATCTACCAGCCCACTTAAGATCACAGAAAGCAGGAATCATATCTGTCCTGTTTGGTGCTAGGTTATTACATGAGCCATTAATGTGTGTTGAGCATTATCCTAACTACTACAGATGCATCAGCTAAAACAAAACAAAACCTTTACCTTGAACACTCACTCACTGATTACTAAAGTGAAATGCCAGGGTCTATATCCTGAAAATATATTCATGTAATTGCCTAATTGATTAAGTAATCACATTTTAAAATAAAAAGTCTGATAATTTTGAATGAAAAATTTCTATCATTAGAAATTGGACAAATTTGCACTTAATTTTTTTAAATTTTTTTTTTTGTATGTGGATCTGAGGATTGAAGCCAGCGCCTTGCGCTTGCTAGGCAAGCGCTCTACCACTGAGCTAAATCCCCAACCCCAAATTTGCACTTAAATATACAGTTGTAATTTCATGCAATCTTTATCAATTCATCTTTAAATAAAATTAAAGTTAAAATGTCACAGTAAATTGTTTGCTCTTTCAATGACTAAGATTTTACAGTATTGGAAGTTAGTATACACACATACTATACCAGAAGCTATATGAGTTCATTAAACACTGAAGGAGGAAGAAAAATGATGTAATAAATTACTTAAAAAACCTACTGCTTTGCGCAGAAGATGTACTTGATTGAGTAGTTTTCTCTTGATTGTCGTTCTTGGCATCCATCGATTCTAACCAAAAGGAAAGAAAATAACATTGGAATAGTCTTAAAGAGCACTTCAAAAATTATAAAATTAATTTAATTTTTAAATGGGAACCTATTTAAATTTTATGATTACCTTCATTTTCTATGTGTCATAACAATTTCTAGTGTATTCTATACTTCGTAATTTACTTGGGTATTTTCTTTATTCTATACTTTATAATTTACTTGGGCATTTTCTTTACTGTATTTTTCTCTACTAAAATGAGAGCTTCATAAAATCAGGCATTTAAGTCTGTCTTTCTCAGTAATATATGCTTACAACATAGACCAGGATCTGGGATACAGAATGCTCTCAAGCATTTATTAAACGAATGTGCCAACAATCTAAATGAACTTTTGGTGAATCTTTAAACTGCTTAAAATAATTTCCTAGAAATAAAGTGATGCTTTCAAGTGTTTAAAACATCACATTCCAGCTAGAATAGAATACAATGTACTTCAATGAAATACTCAGATTTTTCTCTATGATAAACTAAATATTTCAACAAGTACTCAAAATCCTTGAGATGTCACCAAATCTAAAATATATCACTTCACGCAGACAAATTAGAGTATATATGAAAAAATACAAAATATAATGCTAAAAATTATCCTAAGTTCTTAATATCATCAAATAACCAACAGTATCACTGTTTTTCAAACTGCCTTCATTATCTTAAGTATGAATGCTTGAATCTCAGGACTCATTGAGTTTCCATACTGACATGTCTTTCAGGTTTTGATTAAGAAATTCTTCAAGGTATATGATTACTTTAGAGAAATATATAGCCATCTTCTGTTCAAATTACCTAAAGAAATCACACACTTACAAAATTTACTAAATAGTTCAATAGTAAGAACGTCAAAGACAAAAATGTAATGGCATGGGTCTTGTTCTAGGGAAACCAATAATCTATTTATAAATACTATACCAAGGTCAACAAACTAATGAAGTAAATAAAATTAAAGCACAGCATTCATCACTCAACATGTAATCAGAAGAAAAGCAATATGATATACAAAACTTGAACAAGGAACAAAAGGGCAAATGTGTAAAGAATGTATTGGTAAATAAAATATAACAAAATATAAACAAGTGTGGCATATTAGCGAGTCAATAAGAAGATTTCTACCTACAGAAAGACAGGGTGAAAGAATTATTCATTCATTTTACAGTTAAAAGAACTTAATTCTATTTAGTTCTTTTTTAATTCCTATTTTCTACTATTTTCAATCTTATTTTTTGCTGAGGTTACCTGAAAAAGTGCTTTTCACATGCTAGGCAAGTACTCTTTTTGGGGGGGGGAGGCTGCTTTAATAATTATTGCTTATTGTCTTCTTCAAATGTTTACTAAGTTTATCTTGAGAATGTAGCATTAACAAGGAAAAAAAAGCTAGGCAAGTACTCTTTTTTGGGGGGAGGGGTTTCTTTAATAATTATTTCTTATTGTCTTCTTCAAATGTTTACAAAGTTTATCTTTATTAAGTTTATCTCTTAATGACAAAATTACATCCCTAGCCAAGGATATTTCTATTCTTACCTTGGCTTTGTAAAAGAGTATTTTAAGACCTGTTCAGGTGCTTCTAAGACTTTTAGTTTTATTTATAATTCTAAGCATCTATCTCTAGTATCAAAAAACAAAAACAAAAAAACCAGAAAACAATAAAAAACAAACCTAAAACTAAAAACATTTAATTTGGAGGCTAGAGAGATGGCTCAGCTGGTAAGAGCACTTACTACTCATGCAGATGACCCAACTTTGGTTCCTAGTACTCACTTTAGGTAGCTGACAACTGCCTGAAACTACAACTCTAGGGGATCTGATGCCCTCTTCTGTCTTCCATAGACCACTTCACTCACATGCACATACCCACAGACATACACATACACATGTAATTAAAAATAAAAAATCATTAAAAAAAAAGACTTAATTTTTCCTAAGGGACAACAGAATAAGTAAGGGCAATAAAAATGACTTCAAGAAACAAATATAAGAATTCCAAGTATGCAGCAAAGAGTTTCTTGAGATGAGGAGCCATTTACTTTCTCAATAACTTGATTATCTTCTAAATAAAGAAGCTTCTAAGAATGCTGTACTCTAATCAGTTGTCAATAAAATATGTCTAAAGAGAAATATAAGACACGATTTCTTCTTTCAAATATGCAAAAGAAAATAACCCTAGGAGGAACATACTAGAAACAGACAGTATTCGATAGGGAAAAGGGTATAACTCAGCAGGTACTTCTTTAATGTTACTTGTTAAAACATTGTAAAGGCTTTATTTCACAAGTTTAGTATATAGTAAGATAATTGCTACAAACAACTAAAAATTATCTTTAGATAAGCAAATCTCACCTTTATTCACTGTTTGTCCCATGGTTTTCTCTTCTGCTTTACTTTCCTACAAAGGAAAACAATTAATGCCTTATTTTAAGTACCATAAATTTCTGAGAGATAATAGTAGCAAAAATGAGTTTCAGAGTCAGATCACTTCAATAAAATGATAAGGTAGCTGTTATCTAGAAAAGAGTGTATGAGTAATAATTGCTAATGTAACATGGGTAAGTATATTTTAGGGTATCAAAAATGAAAGGGTAAATCAGAGATGATGGTAGGTTGGCAGTTACTGACTTTCAATTTAAGGCCATTCTAGAGCCTACGTAGTGTTAGTGGGAAGTAGAAAAATCATGAATGCAATGAAGGTTCCATGAATCGAATCTCCTATCAAATAATTACTTGTTGAGAGCCAAATAAGTACTGTGGTACAAGCCTATAATCTCAGCACTCAGGAAGCTGAGGCAGGAGGATCTTAAATTTAAAGTCATCCTGGATTACATAGTGCTATTATGTCTCAAAATTCAAGTAAATTAAGTTTGGGGCAAACTGCTTGTTAGGAGGCCTGATAGATTTAAACCACTATTAATTAGTTTGATTTTTTTCCTGCATGTCCTCAACATGTCCCATACTCTAAAACAAATATATTTATTGGACTGTCCTTCTACTAGAAGAGCTCAATCAAGGCCAAAATGAAATATTAATAAAACACAGAATAAGCATTATAAAAAATATCAGGTGCATAGAAAATCTCAATACAGAATGCCAACGCTATATGCCTGTTGTTATGATGTGATGGTGTATATTCTGAATATCATTTGGTAATTAAGGGAATATACTTATGAAGTTACCCAGAAAGACTTCTATATCTCTAACCCAAGAGATTTATTTGCATTTAAAGCCTCAACTCCCACAACTTTGCTTCTTCTGATAGTTTTCTCTCACCAATACCAATACTTCTCTCAATACTTAGCTGTGTATCTACTCTTTCATTCAGTTGCCAATAATAGACTACACACCTAGTTTCCCTTCCCCTTGATACTCACTGGTTTATACTTTCATTCCCTTCTACCTGGTGTAGTAACACAGCTGTTCAAATTGTTTTGTCATTGGTGTACTTTTCTACCATAATTATACATAATGTCATATATAATTTGGGCTGTTTTCCTCCCAAATCACCACCCTCCTGTTTCAACTGGCTATGCAACTAAGAAAAAATTTGGGAGCTTTCTGCTGTGGGAAAATTCTCTTGTATACTGTAATGATTTGTTACTCCTATTGGTTTAGTAAAAAGCTGATTGGCCAGTAGCCAAGCAGGAAGTATAGGCAGGGAGACCAGACTAGGAGAATTCTGGGAAGAGGAAAGAAGAGATGGGGTCACCAGTCAGATGCAGAGGAAATAAGATGAGAATGCTGGACTGAGAAAAGTTGACAAGCCACATGGCTAAACATGGACAAGAATTACGGGTTAATTTAAGCATTGAGAGCTAGTGAGTTATAAGCCTGAGCAATAGGCCAAACAGCTTGTAATTAAATAAGCCTCTGTGTGTTTATTTGGGAATGAATGGCTGCAGGACCAGGCAGGACAGAAACTTCCATCTACAGGTTTCTATGGGTTAACACTAAGATCCTCCACAATTTCAAAACCAGCAGACATTTATCACTCAAACATATCCTAAACACTAACCCAAGAAGATTGTTTCAATGACTCTTCATCTTATTTTGACTACATAGAATACCCTTTTCTCCTTTTCTGCTTTTTGAAATACTACCAGTAGTTTGAGACCATCAATAAATACAGCCTATTTTCTGAAAGCTTTTGTGTTTCTTTATTCAATTCTTTATTCTCAATTCACAAGTATCTGATTCCAGATTTGGTTTATTCATTTACTTAACAAATATTGATATAATTCCTATGATGCACTTGGTACAGGAGAATCATTAAATTGAAGCCATCTTTGCTAACTAGCAAGACCTGTGAGTGAAGGAAGGAAAGAATGGCAGGAAAGATACACAGTTTACTATATAAAAGCTGGGAAATTGGGGCTAGAGAGATGGCTCAGTGGTTAAGAGCTCTTACAGTGGACTGGAGTTCAGTTACCAGAAAACATGTTCAGGAGTTCACAGATGCTGTAACTACAGTTCCAGAGGATCTGAAGCCATCTTCTGAATGCCAAGATCATAAGACAGACAAGAAACACAAATCATGGTAATAGACAGACCTGACACAGACCAGACCAGACAGGCACAGACCAGATCAGACCGGATCGGAAGTGTCATGTTTTAACAGTCCTGTAGCAAAAGGCCAATACACAAAGTGTGGAGTCACAGAACATGAAGAAATATTGACATGTTAAAATTCCAGATATATCTAGAGAGTTGTTGGAATAATATACAAAGATTGGTAAGAAAGAGGGTGTACATCAACTAGTCTACCCATTAACTTGGAAGACGGAATTCACACATAACAATGAGAATACATAAACAGAACCAATTAAATTAACAAATTATTAGCAGAAGCTCCAAAGCTGACCAGAAATTGCTGTGCATGTAATTGAGCAACATTTGTTGGTACAAGTAAGTAACTCACTGAAATGCTGGGATTGTTATTTTAGCAGAACTTACTATGCAAACTCTTCATACTAAGCATACTTGGTATTCTGTAACAGGTTTGTGTCCTCATGAAAGACAAAGAAATTAATGAGAAAACCCAATAATCTTCCATTTCAATAATATTCTGTGTATACAGACATATGCACTATTCATATCCACAGTAAGACTTATGTTGCCACATGCAAACTGATTTTGTTGACAAGGTCTCATGTAGTCCAGGCTTACCTCAAACTTGCTATGTAGCTGAGAATGACCACCAACTTCTCACAAATGCAGGGATCACAGGGACGAGCCACCTTGCTCAGAACCATGTGCAAATTTTTTATCTGCTTTTTCCATGGAAATAGAAAATAGAGCCAAGAGCCATCTGCTTGTCTTGACAAAGGTCACTTTTCAGGGATGAGTCTAAAAATGATACAGAACAAAGAGACATATATACACACATAGCAATGAAATACACACAAAATTAATTGAAAAGAAAGAAGAACATATTTCTTTTTGATTTTTGTTTTCTTTGTTTGAGGCAGGATCTCATTTGATAGCCCTGGCTGGCCTAGAACTCACTATGTAGATCAAGCTGGCCTTGAACTCACAGAGATCCACCTGCCTCTGCCTCCCAAGTGCTGGGATTAAATGTGTGCCACCATGCCCAGCTTACTTACATCTTTTAACCAACAGAAGAAGCAATATTCATTGTTAAATTGCAAACATTTCTGTACATTTAGAGCAATGAATATCAGATAGCCAGAGATAAAAGAGGTTAAGCACCAGCCTGATCACCTGCAGGAGCATAGATGACTCATAGGCAGTGGCATCTCTAAAAAGCCCACCTCAACCTGGGTGACAGCCCAGGAAAACGACACCCCGACAACCCGACAGGCAGCTTGGCAGGTGCTGGAAACATCCTCTGGGCAGGCCAGCCTTCTCCAGGCAGCTTGGCTTGTCAGTCTTCCCCCAGCAGCTGTTAACTACTTGGATGACACTGGGGAAGGCGTCTGGCGAATCGTGCAACTTTAAGCTTTCACTGAGGTGAATACACACACACACACACACACACACACACACACATTACCTCCTGAGTCTCAGAAGCCTCCTCTCTTCTGGAGGGAGTGCTTTAATTCAGAGGAAAATGTTGTACAAAACATGGGGTTAAGTTGAATAGAAGGTTCATGTGAAGTGAGTGCTCTGTGGTCAGTGTTGACTATGTGCTCAGACGAAGGGAGAGATATTATAGCAAGGATGAGGATGCTGAACCCAAGTAATAGGATTTGAAAATTTGAGAGGTGAGCAGTCTGCTGTCTCCTACCTTTTGTCATCACAACATGATACTGTCACATATAAAATTCATGCTTGAGAACCACATAATTGAGTGATAAAAAGAATCACAAAGTATCTTTTAAGCAAATTTATGATTTTAACGTTTGGTTTCATTCCAAGCTATTCCCCAACACATGTGGCTTATGGGCTGAAGGTCTGGGCACACATGGCAGATTTTTCTAGAGTGCGTTACCCAGAGAATGGGTGCATACAACAGAAGAAAAGGCTGTTTGGTAGTGGGAGATAGCTAAGTTGATAAAGGGCTAGCCGAGAACCCGAGTTTGATGCCTGGAATCCAAGTAAACCAGCTGGGTGTGATGGCTGCCAGCTTGTCATTCCAGGCTGGTAGGAGGATCTATGAGGCTTGTCAGTTAGCCAGCTTAGACTAATTGGTGAGCTTGGATGTCCTAGTTAGGGTTTCTATTGCTGTGATGAAACATCATGACCAAAAGCAAGTTAGGGAGAAAGGGTTTATTTGGCTTCCACTTCCACTTCCACTTCCACATCACAGTTCATCATAATTGAAGGAAGTCAGGACAGTAACTCAAACAGGGCAGGAGCTGATTCAGAGGCCACGGAGAGATGCTGCTTACTGGCTTGCTCCACTTGGCTTGCTCAGCCTGCTTTCTTTTTATTTTTTCTTTCAGATAACAGATTTTATTTGGTAAATAAAATTTTATTTAAGTGACTTAAGGCCATTCTCTACTTGAACATAAAAGCTAAGTGAAATTTTCAACCTTATACATACGAAACAAAAACAAAACCAATAAACAAACACACAAAACCCCAGAACACAATACATGTTTTTCCATACAAAATTATCAAAGGAATCATACATTCTCAGAACAGCACAATTTTTCTCTTTGGTGACACTTGAAGTGCTCAGTGAGAGCAAATGATTTTCTTTTTTTTTCTTATAAAGGAAACATTTAATTAAGGTGGCAGCTTACAGTTTCAGAGGTTTAGTCCATTATCATCATGGTGGGGAGCATGGGAGCTGGGAGTATGGTGGTGTGCAGACAGACATGGTGCTGAAGAGGTAGCTGAGATTTCTACATCTTGTGCAGGCAACAAGAAGTGGTCTGAGATCACTGAGTGGTATTTTGAGCATATATGAAACCTCCTGCCTCCACAGTGACACATTTCCTCCAACAAAGCCACACCTACTCTAACAAAGCCAAATCTCCTAATAGGTCCACTACCTTGGGGGCCATTACCTTTCTTTCTTTTTTTGCACTTTATTTTTATGTTTTAATTTTATTTATTTATTTATTTATTTATTTATTTATTTATTTATTTGGTTTTTTTTTCGAGACAGGGTTTCTCTGTGTAGCTTTGCACCTTTTCTGGAACTCACTTGGTAGCCCAGGCTGGCCTTGAACTCACAGAGATCCACCTGCCTCTGCCTCCCCAGTGCTGGGATTACAGGTGTGTGCCACCACTATACGGCTATGTTTTAATTTTTTAAAATATTTTTTTAATTAAGAAATTTTCTACTTACCCTACATACCACCAACAGATCCCACCTCCTCCCTCCTCCCATCCCCCAGCTCTCCCTTCCAAGCCACCGCCCCCCATCCCCACATCCTCCAAATCAAGGTCTACCATGGGGAGTCTGCAGAGCCCAACACACTTAGCCAAGGCAGGTCCAAGCCCCTCCCCACCGCACCAATCAGCTTCCTTTCTTATAGAACCTAGATCAAAGACCTCAACATAAATCCAGTTACACTGAACTTGATAGAAGAGAAAGTACGAAGTAGTCTGGAACACATTGGCACAGGAGACCACTTCCTAAATATAACACCAGTAGTATAGACACTGAGAGTGACAATTAATAAATGGAACCTCTTGAAACTGAGAAACTTTTGTAGGGTAAAGGACACAGTCAATAAGACAAAAGGACAGCCTGCAGAATGGGAAAAGATCTTCACCAACCCCACAATCTGACAGAGGGCTGATCTCCAAAATATACAAAGAACTCAAAAAGCTAGACTTCAAAATACTGAACAATCCAATTAAAAAATGGGCTACAGAACTTAACAGAGAATTCTCAAGAGAAGAATCTCAAATGGCCAAAAGGCATTTAAAGAATTGCTCAACAACCTTAGTCATCAGGGAAATGCAAAACAAAACAACTCTGAGATACCATCTTACACCTGTCAGAATGGCTAAGATCAAAAACACTGAAGACAGTTTATGTTGGAGAGGATGTGGAGAAAGGGGAACACTTCTCCACTGTTGGTGGGAGTGCAAACTTGTACAGCCACTTTGGAAATCAGTATGATGGTTTCTCAGAAAATTGGGAATAAGTCTTCCTCAAGACCCAGCTATATCACTCTTGGGCATATACTCAAGGAATCCTCGATGTTACCACAAGGACACATGCTCAACTATGTTCATATCAGCATTACTCATAATAGCCAGAACCTGGAAACAACCTAGATGCCCCTCAACTGAAGAATGGATTAAGAATGGTACATATACACAATGGAGTACTACTCAGCAGTAAAAAACAATGACATCATGAAATTTGCAGGCAAATGGATGGAACTAGAAAATGTCATCTTGAGTGATGTAACCCAGACTCAGAAGGACTAACATAGTATGAACTCACTCATAAGTGGATACCATATGTGAGGGAAGGGATGGCCAGACTGCAACCCACAGCTCCAGAGAGGCTAGCTAACAGGAAAAGACCCTAGGAGGGACACATGGATGACACAGTGAAGGAGAAGTGGATGAGATCTACAAGAGTGGACTGGGTATGGGGTGTGGCAGAGGGTGAGGAGTGGGGGATGAGAACATAGGGAAATGGGACGGTCAACTGGAACAGGGACAGAGTAGGAGGGCATGGAGGAAGATACCATGATAGAGGAAGACATCATGGGCATAGGAAGTGGCAGGGTGCTAGAGAGGCTCTCAGGAATCCACAAGAATGACCCTACCTTGGTCTGCTGGCAGTGGTCCAGAGGGTACCTGGACTGATCTACTCTGATGACTGGTCTAGCGAATAACCTAGCTGTCATCATAGAGCCTTTGTCCATTGACTAATGGAGGCAGATGCAGAGATCCATGGCCAGGCACCAGGCTGAGCTCTGGGAATCCAATTGATGAGAGAGAGGAGAGATACTGCAGGCAGGGGACGTCGAGATCATGATGGGAAGACATGCAGAGATGACCGGCCACACTGTGGAAGCCCATGAATTGTGGACTGTTGGCTGTGAAGTCCCCATGGGACTGGACTAGGGAATATGGAACATGGTTGTTTGGCTCGAACTGTTCGGGGGGTACTCAGGCAGTGGGATCAGGATCTGTCCTTGGTGCATGGGCAGGCTTCTGGGAATCGGGTGCCTGTGGTGTGACGCCTTGCACAGCCTTGGTGCGGTCTTGGACCTGCCGAGGCTCAGTGTGCCGGGCTCTGCTGACTCCCCATGGGAGACCTTGATTTGGGGGATGTAGGGATGTGGGGTGGCTTGGGAGAGAGGGCTGGGGGTGGGAGGATTGAGGAAGAGGGATCTGTGGGTGGTATGTGGAGTGAGTAGAAATTTTCTTTTTTTTTTTTTTTTGCCGGAGCTAAGGACCAAACCCAGGGCCCTGTGCTTGCTAGGCAAGCGCTCTACCACTGAGCTAAATCCCCAACCCCAGAAATTTTCTTAATATAGAAAAATGAAAAAAAAAAAAAGAACCTAGGACTACCAGCTCAGGAATAGCATCACCCACAATGGACTGGGTCCTCCCCCATAGATTACCAATTAGGAAAATGGTCTATTTACACTGCAGCTGAAGGCTGTGTCTGTGTCTGTGGCCCTACAACAGTTGGGTTCTGTGATGATATCCATGGCTTGTGTTCCCACCAAAAGCCTTGTGGCTGCCTGTGGTCTGAGCTGCCACCTGAGGCCACATTGGTGTCCAAGGGTCACACTGTCTTTGCTGTCTTTGGGGGCATGCTCATCTGTGTGGCCTGTACTGACACCCAGGGCCATGGTGACATCTGGACTGGGCTGGAGCTGTGGCTGAGGGGCATGTCTGGGTCTGTGATTCTACTGCAGCCAGGGTCTGTTGTGTTGATGTCTGTGACCAATGTTACCACTGGGGCCTTAGGAGAGCTGGCCCTGCTGGCCTGGTTCCACCCCTCCCTAGCCACCTCAGCAGGAGAGCTGCCCCCCTCCCAGGAGAGTAGGTGCAGGAGAGCTAGCCCTGACCCTTTATGGCCCCAGGAGAACTGTCTTTCTTGCCAGCTGCCACTACTGGAAGGCTGGCCCTGCACTCAGAAGAGCTGACCCCACCCCTCATTATGTGCTCAGAAGAGCTGGCCCCAGTGGTGTGGGCATAGGAGAGCTGACCAAGACCCTTGCCTGAGTGGGGCAGTCTTAGGGGAGATCCAGATTGAACAACTCAGCTACCACCCAGGGTTTTGAGTTGGGCTACCCTAACATCTACCTTGTCTATGGCCGGCTGGAGCACTCGAAGGGACCAGTTCTGTTCAACCATAGCCACAGGATCTCCACGGCAACAGCAGAATATCTCAGAGAAGTTTAAGTGATGGTCCAGTATTGATGATGTACCAGAAGCCAAGGCCTTGAACTAGACCAACAACTCATTGCAATGAACATTTGCAAGTAAACCTATTTGAGCAAAAGGGTGTACCTCATGACACACATCAAAGGCCACTACAACAAATGAATATGTGATAAAGAGGCAGGAAAGACAGAGGGTGAAGAGTTATTTTTTCCTTTTTTAATTTTCTTTTGGGTTGGGGCGCTACAAGGGTGGATGGCAGACATGGTAAGACTGGGAAATGAGTGGAATTGGGGTTCGTGATGTGAAATTCCCAAAGAATCAATAAAAATTATGTTGCTATAAAAAAGAGGAGAGAGCCAGGTGGTGGTGGCCCACATCTTTAATCCCAGCACTCTGGAGGCAGATGCAGGTGGATCTCCATGAGTTTGAGGCCAGCCTGGGCTACAGAGCGAGTTCCAGGACAGTTAGGGCTACATAGAGAAACCCTGTCTCGAAAAACAACAATAAAAACAAAAAAAAATACAAAAATAAAAAATAAAACAACAACAAAAAGGAGAGCAGACAGAGAGGGGCTGGTATTTGTTGGTATCATTAACCTATTTGGAAAGTTCAGCAGATGCTGTTTTCCAAGTAGACACTTCATTTGAGACTATGGGAAATGGTTAAAAGTTAGGTGACTGGTTAGAAATTAAATAGGCGGAACGGAGGCCAAGAAAAAGCAGGTTTTGGTGAACTGATTCTGGAAGGGATTTGAGGTTCAAGTAAAGAGCTGGCAGCGCTTGGCTGCTACCTCTGCCTCTTGTGTCGCTCTGCACACAAGGCAGGGACCAAGTTGAGGGCTGACCTCTAGGCCGCGATCCTCAACTTCAAAGAGCCCGGGACTTGCATCACCCTGTACATTCCTTTCCTCCAGCCTGAGGGAGGTGAGGGGGCACTTTAGTCTCTCAGGGAACCGAGGTGAGCACAGCTCGCAAAGGGCGCTACAGTGCTGGCTACGGCAGCCTGGGCGGGGTGCTAAGTTTGGGCTTCCTTCTCCTTGAGAGCGAGTTTGGCGGGAGGCGGGCACGGTGGGCGGGGTCAGGGTGGAGGTGGGGCCAGACCATTCCGGAAGGAAGTAGTTCCGGGTCCTCTGGACCCGCGGGGGCGGCTGGGTGTTTGTTGGAGCAGGAGGCGGGAGCTGAGCGAGGGGCTAGGCCTGAAGGGACCTGGGGCGGCCGTGGTGTTGAAGGCTTTGGCGACAGCGACGGCTATGGCGGCAACTTCACTGCGGGGTGAGCGTCCTGGGAGCAAGAGGAGCGAAGAGGCTCCGGCCTGCAAGGGAGAGAGGGTGTGCCCTTCGCCCCGGAGAGGCGGTTCTCACGGTGGCGGAAGGGGCGGTGGGCAGGCTGGGCTTCTCCAGGGACCGCGTCCCTCTTCCCCTCACGCTGGGCCAGCGCCTTCCCTCTGCGGCTGTCGCCCGCGCGGCCCAGGCTCCCAGCACGCGCTTGGCTCGCTGGCATTTGGTGGCTGTCCCACCGAT
The DNA here is from genome assembly GCF_903995425.1 of Onychomys torridus. Classification (NCBI taxonomy): domain Eukaryota; kingdom Metazoa; phylum Chordata; class Mammalia; order Rodentia; family Cricetidae; genus Onychomys; species Onychomys torridus. The sequence goes on along the minus strand of NC_050466.1, from coordinate 64,122,438 downwards.
GCCTTTCCCGACCTGCCCACTACCTCCGTCTTCCCTTCCCACGGCCTGGGCAGGTGGCGGCTCGTTTCTCGGAGGGTCTGTCTGTCCTGGGGAGCAGGCAGGGGGCGGTGCCCGGGGACTGAGCCCTTGTTCCCCAGGCGGCCTCTGACCCGTCGCCTGCGGGACCGGAGCTCCTGCTTTGTCCGCCAGAGACGCTCTGGCCGCAGTAGCCGAATCTTCCTGGGAAAAGGTCGAAGAGTATTGAAGACCGATATGAAGAATTTAGTCACCTGTGCCACTGTCATGACTGTCCTAGAGACACTTAGTTCCCTAAATGTTTTCCTTTTGGGGGACTTTTTGAGCTACACCTTGAGTGATGGCTTTTCTGGAACAAATTACAAACTACTGGTAGAAAATAGGGCCCATGAGGCTTCTGGTCAGGCAAGCTTTTAAGCACATTTTTTTTTCTTCTGTAGCTCCTGGGATTAAAGCTAGGCCCTCCCCCATGCCAAGCAAGCCCTCCACATAAAAGCTATGTATCTATTGAGACAGTGTCTCATTCAACTCAGGATGGTGTTTAACTCATTCTATAGGTCAAACAGGCTTCGAACTTTCTAGCCTCCTGCCTTATCCTCCTGAGTAGTTGGTATTATAGGCCTGCACTGCCAGGCCTGACAAGTTGTAAAAAAAATTTTTCTAGGTGTGAACAGGTCCAAAATAACTTAAAACGGCTTTGCTGTAGTTTCATAATGAACCTTGTTTGTTCATTTATGTTGGGGCTTTTTTTTTTTTAAGAGTCTTCTAGCCCAGGCTGGTCTTGAACTCACAGTGTACCAAGGCTGGCCTTGAATTTCTGATTGTCCTGCCTCTGGCTTCTAAACACTGGGATTACAGTTGTATGCCAGTCATGCCTGTTTTATTTATTCAGTTTCTCATTTAGTCCATTTAAAAAAATACTTGAGTGTTTTTCAAAGTGAACAAGGGATTTGAAGTCATGACTTCTGATTATCTTGGCCAAATCACGTAGCTTTTTCTAAGGTATTTTCTCAACAGTGAACAAGGGGTTTTAATGTGTTTGCCTTACCTTTCTTTTAGGGTCATATGAGACATTTATGGAAAGTGCATTTCACATACCTTGTCTTATTGCAGTTTTTGCTTTCTTTTCTTTTTTTTTGGATTTTCAAGACAGGGTTTCTCTGTGTAGCTTTGCGCCTTTCCTGGAACTCGCTTGGTAGACCAGGCTGGCCTCGAACTCACAGAGATCCTCCTGCCTCTGCCTCCTGAGTGCTGGGATTAAAGGCATGTGCCACCACAACACGGCACAGTATTTGCTTTCTTATAAAAATTTTAGAGCACAGAAGCATTCTTGAAGCACATAAAAATCTTAAACTAATTTCTTGGGACTGGGCAAAATGGCTGTATAGCTTGTATAATCATGAAGGCCTGAGTTCAGATCTCCAGTACCTGAATAAAAAGCTAGAGCTGCAGTAGTTACCTCTAACCCCAGTTCTCAGGAGGCACAGACAGGAGGGTCCCTGGGGCTTGCTGACCATCCAATTAAGCTGAGATGGTGAGCTTTGGTTGGATGAAAGACTCCTGTCTAAACACATAATTGAGGAAGAAGTTTCTTTCAGGTCTCCACATGGTTGCATACATACACACACACAAGGAAGGATATGCACACACACACACACATCACACAAAAAAGGTTTTGGAAGCTGTTTGGGGGCTAGGCATGGATTTCACTTGGTAGAGTACTTGCTTAGCATGTTTGAAGCCGTGAGTTCAATTTTCAGCATTCAAAAGTTCGAGACAAAAGGTTACAGATTCAGGGGTGGGTGTGTGTTTCTTGCAGTACTGTGACTAGAGCCCAGGAATTCCTCTATGCCAGATACATACTTAGCTGTATCACTGGCCCTCAGGTTTTGATGGTGTGTGTGTGTGTGTGTGTGTGTGTGTGTGTGTGTGTGTACACATGTGTGTGATTGATTGATTGATTGATTGATTGATTTTTTTGTCAAGCTGGATGTCATTGTGGCCCAAGCTTGCCTCAGCTAGTGAGTGTTTGGATTACAGGTATGTGGCACCATGTCTGGCTGAAGATCACAAGTTTGAGGGCAGCCTAGACACTTTATTAAGATCCAGTTTCCCTAGGTGCAGTGATGCACACCTTTAATCCCAGCACTGAGGAGACAGAGGCAGGCGGATCTCTGTGAGTTCGAGGCCAGCTTGGTTTATATAGTGGGTTCCAGGCCAGAGCTATATAGTGAGACCCTGTCTTGAAAAAAAAAAGCCAAACAAATAAAAAGACCCAGTTTCAATATCTTTTCTGTAATACTCTTTGGCCCCATACCACATTCTTTCAAACTCATTTGAAGTTCATTTTATTCTTCATAATGTATAACTTGTGTATTGAACATAGCTCCCTTTTTGGGGGGTTTTCAAGACAGGATTTCTCTGTGTAGTCGCAGCTGTCCTGAACTTTATCTGTAGACCAGGCTGGCTTCGAACTCATAGAGATCCACCTGCTTCTGCCTCTCAAGTGCTGGGATTAAAGGTGTGCACCACCACCACCGACTGGCCTTTCATTTGTTTTTGAGACAGTCTCTTTTAGACCATCTTGACTTACATTTGTAATCCTTTTGCCTCGGCCTCCTTCATGCTGGGATTATGGGATTATAGGCATATGCCACCACACCCTACTCAACTTGTTTTCCTTCCTCCATTCATGCTTTTCTGAAAGTGACAGTGTCTCATACAGTTCAGACAGGTCTCAAAATCAATATGTAGCTGAGCATGACCTAGAATTTTTGATCTTCTGCCTCTGTCTCTTTAAATACTGGGATTTAAGACATGTGTGCATCTCACCTGGTTTATAGCAATGGTTCTCACCCTTCCCAATGCTGTGACCCTTTAATACAGTTCCTCATGTTGTAGTGACCCCCACTCATAACATTATTTTTGTTGCTACTTCATAACTGTAATTTTGCTACTGTTATGAATTTGGATGTAAGTATCTATGTTTTTTGATGGTCTTAGGGAACCCCTGTAAACTGGCCACTTGAACAACCCAAAAGGGGTTGTGACCCACAGATTGAGAACCACAGGTTTGTGTGGTTCTGGGGTTGGAACCTAGGGTTTCATGCATGGTAGGCAAGTACTATACTAAGCTGTATCCCCAGCCTCCTTCCTTTGTTATTTTAAGTGTTTTTTAATCTTATAAATGAACACATAGTGTTGGGGATTTAGCTCAGTGGTAGAGCGTTTGCCTAGCAAGCGCAAGTCCCTGGGTTCGATCCTCAGCTCCAATAAATAAATAAATAGATAGATGATAGATAGATAGATAGATAAATAAATAAATGAGCACATAGTTATTCTTTAATTTTTACTGATAAATATATTTGCTACAATGAATGTGTGTGTGTGTGTGTGTGTGTGTGTGTGTATGTTGTGTGTATGTGTATGTCAGTGTTTCATTCATGTCAAGGCCAGAGGTTTGATATCAGTTGTCTTGTCTGTCTCATTTTTTAAATTTTTATTTATTATTCTTAGAGTTGGAGGGTGTGCTTGTGCATGTGCTGGGACATATGTGGAGGTCAGAGGACAGTGTTGTGGAGTTATTTCTCTTTATCTACCTTTACATGGGTATTTTGCCATGCCTATGTGCCAAGCATCTTTATATTCTGAGCCAGCTCATTGTCCTCTGTCTTATTTTTGAGACTGAATCTTTCACTGAACCTGGAATTCATTAATTGTGCTAGATTAGCTGACCAGCAAACACCTCTCCAGCCCAGGGATTACAGTTGTGCAGCACTACCAGCTTTTAAGTAGGTGATGAACTCAGGTCCTCATATAAGCATGGCGAACATTTTATTGATGGAGTGTTCTTCAGCCTCATAATTTTTAACTGATCACTGTTTTTAGTGCATCTCATAGGATTTGGTTGTTTAGTTAGTTTTTGAGTTTGAGGCCAGCCTTGTTTATATAGTGAGTTCCAGGCCAGAGCTATATAGTGAGACCCTGTCTTGAAAAAAAAAAACAAACAAATAATACACACCCCACTTGAGACAGAGTATTCCTCTATAAACAAGACTGACTTTAGGCGCTCTGTGTAGCCCAGGCTGGCCTCAAATTCATAGTTATCCTCCAGCTTCAGCCTCCAAAGTGCTAAGATTATAGGTGTGAGCCACCATGCTTGGCTTCATTGTCATTTTTTAAATTTCTTTTTAAATAAACAGCTCTTTATGGCTGGAGAGATGACTCGGCAATTAAGAACACTTGTTTCTCTTGTAAAGAACTTGGATTCAGTTCCCAGCATCCACATGATTGTTCACAACTATTGAAACTTCAGTTCCAGTTTATCTAATGACCTTTTCTGACCTTAGTGGACACCATATGCACACATGGTGCACATACATACAGGTGACCAACACTCTCATACACATGAAATCAATTTTAAAAAGACTCACCATTTTTACACTTATTAGTGTATATTTTTGTATGTTCATGCCATGACATGTATGTGGAAGAGAGAAAGACTTATAATCCCCCCTCCCCTTTTTTTTAACATAGGTTCTGGGGATCAAACTTAAGTCTTTGTGCTAAGGTAACATGCTTTCTGTGACCGTTAGAATAATCCATACTTGATCTTCTCATTTCTGCTTTCACCTTTCCTCTGAGTACTTACTGATCACCCTCTTATTCCTGTGGTCTCTTGTTGCAAAGACTTGCCTGGGGAATTTTTATTCATTGCATTTGTAAATACTGAATTTGCATTTAGTGTGGAATCTTTGCATAATTTAACCATTTTAAGTGTACAGTTCAGTATTTTAGTATTTTCATACAGTTGTATAAACATTACCATAAGTTTAATTCCAGAATAGTTCTTCACCCAAAAAGCTCTTGTTGGGTGTGGTGGTAGATGCCTGGAATCCCAGAACTCGGGAGATATAAGGAGGGAGTACTAGGCATTCAATGTCATCATTCTCATCTACACAGCAGTGTGAGGCCAGCCTTCCTGACAGGAAACCCTGTTTCAAAAGAAAACTAAAACAAAAAAAACAAAAAACAATGACAACAACAAAAAACCCACTAAACCATTAGCCATCATTTCATTTCTTTGGATTTGCTATTCTAGATATTTTACATTTAATGAAATTATACAGTATGAGGTCTTTTGTGAATGACTTCTTACATTTAACATACTGCTTTGAGGTTCATCTATGTTGTAGCATATATCAATATTTACTCTATTTACTTTATGGGTGGATATTCCACTGTATATGTATGACATTTTGTCCATTCATGTCTTAATGTACATTTGAGTTGTTTGTACCTTTTGGCTATTATGAATGCTCCTATGAACATTGTTGTGAAAAGATTTTGTATGGGCATGTTTCCAATTATTGTGGTTATGTATACTGGAATGGAATAATAGTTGGACCATATGGTAACACTATGTTTGACTTTATGAGTAACTGCTAGACTTTTCTAAAGTGGCTGACTATACCATTTACACTGCCACCAGCAGTAAGGATTGTATTAACACTCCATCCTTTAAACACGTGTTATCATCTAATGTAATGTCTTCATTGGCATGGAGTGGTGTCTATTATAATTTTGATTTACATTCCCCCAATGACTAGTGGTTTTATGTGCTTATTAGCTAATTTTATACATCTTTGTCTGTCATCCTTTTGTCCATTTAAAAAGTTTGATTGTTACTTAGTTGTCTTCTTTTTATATACTGATGAAATTAAGTACATTCAGGATTACATAGGCTTTCTTAAATAATCTGCATGCATTTCTTTATAAGATGAATGATTTGTAAAGAAAAAATGTTCATTCATTGGGTTATCTTTTGCCTTTTTTTCTCCCTCTTCATTTTACATTTTTTTATTTTTACTTTCTTGGTGGTTCCTGTGATCATATCCATGTGTAAGTGTTGACAGTGCAGTACAGTTAGTTGTTCAAAACAATCGAATATAAAAATAATAGCTCTATTTATACTTTTTTTTGAGACAGGGTTTCTCTGTGTAGCTTTGCACCTTTCCTGGAACTCACTTTGTAGCCCAGGCTGGCCTCGAACTCACAGAGATCCACCTCCCTCTGCCTCCTCAGTGCTGGGATTAAAGGCGTGCGCCACCACCACACGGCTCTATTTACGCTTTTAATCCCAGCACTTGGGAGGCAGAGGCAGGTGGATTTCTTGAGTTTTAAGGACAGCCTGGACTGCAAAGTGAGTTACAGGACTACACAGAGAAACGTCTCAAAAAAAAGAAAAAGAAAAAAAAAACTAGTCCAAAACAACAAAAAAGCTAGCTCTACTTACTGCACAGATCCATTAATTAATTTTGCTTTTCCAGCCATTCACGAAACAGCTTTTAGATTAGAATTAGAAAATTCTTTCAACATGCAGTAATGAAAATAGCCAATAGTTTGCAGAAAATATACTTAAAGTTTCATACTCCAACATTATATAAGCCTGTTAATAATAAGATCTTAGGACTCAGGATAGAAGTCTGGCTTGGAGTCTTCCTTTAGTAGGAAAGCAGGCTCAGAGCTAAGGCCTCTTACTGCTGCCCAAACTGGTCTGTGCTGTTTCAGGCTGCTTGCTAAAGGTTAGATAGACTCCTAGGAGGTGCACAGAGGTGGGAACAAACCCTTGATGGTGTGCAGAAACCTTTTGAATGCCTAGGGGAAGGTATCCAGCTCAGTCTGGGCCCTGATGGCTTGCTCCTCTATCCTGGCCATGCTGTTGCCAGGGTTATCTTTGTGAATGCCTCAAGCTTGTGGATCTTGCAGTGGACATACATCATCTCAGCAATTTCTTGTGAATGTATCGCACTCCCTCACTGACCACGTGGGACAAGTTTCCGTGAACTGTGTCCAGCATGCTGGTGAACTCATCCAACCAGGCAAGCGCAGGTCCTTCATACTGACTGACATTCAGGGCCTCCACCTTGGGACTTGGGCCTCAGTCTGGCAGGCAAGCAGGCCCATGGTATTGCAGTACCGGCACATTGCAGCCCTGTGTGTCCTTGGGGGCTCTCACACAGCCCAGTGCACCTGACATGCTGCTGTGGCTCTGTGACATATGGCCACATCCCCAACTCCACATGGTACCCAGCAGCCTGGCTACTAGCCTGGTAGTGGGCCCCCTGTCCTCTGGTTGATCCTCCATGGCCTGCTTCAGCACCTTGGCTTTCTTTGGTAGATTTCTTTACAGCATAAATTTTCAAGTTTGATTAATCCTAATTAATTTTCTTCTTTTGTTGCTTGTATTTTTAATGCCATATCTTAGGAATTATTTCCCTATTCAAGGTCACAAAGATTATACTTGTTTACTTTTAAGTTTTGTGTATTTAGTTCTTAAATCCATTTTGTTTGTGTGTGCATATGTCTGTATACATGACATTTGGGTTGTATATTGTATATTGGCTGGTACAAATTCCTTAGTTCACATTTTTCTTTCATTGAGGCTTTTAAAAACTAGCTTTATTTTCTTGGTATTTAAGCTTTGAAAATGCTGATGGTGGTCCTTTTCCCCTCTAGTGTGCTAGGGGGAAACCAAAAGCCACAGGTTTATAAGTTTTAGTTCTTCTGTGCTTGAAAATCTTCATGTCTTTATCTTTAAATCAAATAGTATTTAGTAGGCTATATTTCAGAGATGAATGTTGTATATCTACCTTAGATATCTTGATGAACCCTATTTCAGCTATTTTTCTATTACTAGAAGAAAGTTTTCTTTTCCCTCCTGTAAGATTGGAGATTAAACCCAGGATATTGAACATGCTAGGTGACTGGTTCACTGCTGAACTATGTCATCTGCCTTAGTTTTCTCAAATTGTGATTGTAAATATTAGTCTTGTTCTGTGTCGGAGTTGTCTTTTTTTTCTGTTTTTATTTGGAATTATGAGATGGCCTTGCTATGTAGTCCTGGCTGGTCTCAAACTTGGAGCAGTCCTCCTGCCTCTGCCTCCTGAGGGCTGGAATTACACACATGCAATACCATGCCTGGCTCTGTTCTTTTTCAGGAATTGTAATCACACAAATATTACTTAACTCTGTCTCCCTCTTCCTTCCCTCCCAGTGCCGTTCGCATTTTCCATTGTTTTCCTTCAGTGTCTTCTTTTGATGTCCTTGATTACTACATTCTCACTTGACTTTATTCTCCTTGAGTAGCTTGTAAATTCTACTTTTGAAAAACTAAACTTTTAGTCCCTTCCTGCATATACCTGAGTTCAGTTAGCTTTTTCATTTCTTATAGTTCTGTTTTGTTTTTATCTGATGTTGGTTTGTTTCTTTTAGTTTAGTTCAAGATGGGGATTCTCACATAGGTATATGTCACTCTGATTTTCTAATTTAAGGTGATTTTTTAAATAGTCTCATGTTTTTAATACACAACATTTCATTCTCTCTTGAGTATAGATTTGTAGTTTTCTTCTGCTTCATGTTTTTTGGAGAGGAATTTTTCCTAGGTGAGATTTTCTTTTATTGTTTGTCAACAAATAGGTGCTGTCCAGTGTTAATTTTTAAAATAAAACTCATGACTACAAAGTAATATTTCAATTTTATTTCCTGAGTTCTTAATAGGGTTGAGTATCTTTTCGTTTGTTTGTTGGACATTGCAATTCCTAGTCACTGAAAAATAATGCCATTTAGTGAGGTAGAGCAGGATTTATGAGGAACTGATGGGGGGGGCGGGTTACTGCTTATACAAGGTTAGAGTCTAGAGTATAGTTGAAGGCTGGAGATGGAAATTTTGAGATTGGTAGTTTATAGGGAGTATATAAAACCATGAACCTGAATGCTGGGAAGAGTATAGATGATGAGAAGTTCAAGGATTGAAATCACTTTAAGAAAAATGAGCTCACTGTAAAGGATCAGTTTGTTAAGAGGGGGAAATGAAGTCAAAGTGAAGGAGGACTAGAAGGAGAATTTACTATACATTTGCTGGTTAGTTTCATTAGTGATTTTTGGCTAGAATAGTTGGGTGCAGTGGCTGGAGGCAGGGGTGGAAAACCAGCTTGATAATGGGATTAGCAAGATTGGGAGGAGAAAAACCAGAGATAATGACTATGGCCTATAGACTACTTTTTTCCTGCTTTAAATATATATGTGTATTATAATTACATCATTTCTCCCTTCCTTTTCCTTCTCCTAACTCCTCCTATGCACCCTCCTTGCTCTCTTAAATTCATGGCCTCTTTTTCTTTAATTGTGGTTACATATATACATGTATATTCCTAAATACTTAAATATAATTTACTTAGCTTTTTGAAGAATTTGGTTGTCATGGAGAGATAGGCTAGCCCCAGGGCCATATGGTTCCAGAGGGATGAGAACATTATGCAGGGTTATGGGAAGGAACTGATGGAGAAGGAGAGGGATTTTAAAGGGAAAGGGAGTTGCTACAGTCTGATCCTTCAGCGGAATGAGGATGTGTTCTGCTAAGCTGGCCTCTTTGAGCATTAGTGTTCTCTTCAGCATCCTCTTGGGAGTGAATAACCCTGCCACCTGGGTGTCTGTGTTTGGGGGTAGACAGATGATTCACTGCTTTGGGTCCTTTACACTTACTCTGAATCGACACTATAATTAAGATTATCATCTGTTTCTGACATCTCAATCACAACCATATTGGTTTTAGTCTGTTATTTTGATTAAAGCTTTTGTCCATTTAATTAACATTGCTGTTAAAGGAAGGAAATTTAAATAGGATGAGCAAACATTTTCTGTAAAAGGCCAGGTAGTAAATATTTTATACTTTATGTGCTACATCTCTCTTGCTGCTACTTCTTTCAAAAATAATTCATCCTTTTTGGTTTAATTTAATCTTTTACTAATAGTGAAGCATTAGGATTAATTTGGCTGGGTTTTATTTTGCTTTCCTTTCTTGTTATAAATATATGTTCTTGTTTTTTTTCCCATTTAAATTATTTACTTTTTAAGACTTTTTTGTTTTGTTTTGAGATAGGGTTTCTCTTTGTAGTTCTGGCTGTCCTGGAACTCACTTTGTAGACCAGGCTGGCCTCGAACTCACACAGCCTCCTGAGTGCTGGGATTAAAGGCATGTGCCACCATGCCTGGCTGGAAAGACGTTTTTATGTGTATGTGTGTCTACATGGATGGTTGTGTACCACTTGTGTATTGAATGCCAGAAGCGGGTAGCTGTTCCCCTGGAACTGGAATTATAGTAGGGGATCCAACCAGGTTCTTCTGCAAAAGCAGCCAGTGTTCTTATCTGCTTCATCTGGCCCTCCCCGCCTTAAAATTATTTTCTTGCTGGGCTATAGCAGAAGCAGACAGGCGGATTCTGGGACCCAGGAGCCAGCCTCATCCAATCCCCAGGTTCCAAAAAGAAACAAGGTAGCAAAAAGAAGCAGGAAAGAAATTGCAAGCACAACTGAAGGTTGGAGAAGAAAGTGACTCTGTCAGGCAGGAGAGACAAACTGCTGAAATTTCTGGTGTTCAGGAGCCCTTATTTTTTTGTCCTCTTTGTGGAGCTGAAAAATCAAATCTCCACAAAGAAGGGTAAGGCTTGATTTTGATTTCTTTTCTTTTCCCCTGCTTTCTTCCCTCCTACACATTTCCCTTCTGTAATTTTTTCCCTCCCAATTCGGGGTATTCTTCTCCCAGTGGCCACTGGGATGTGGTCTCAGCACCTGGACGGTGGTGGAGTGATGGTAGTGGTAATAGCGGCTGGCTGCAGGGATGGCTGCAGGGATGGCTGCAGCCGACATTTTGTAGAGATGGTTGTGCCTGTGCAGTGCTTTTCACAGCATTTACAGGTGAGTCCAAATGAATGCTGAGCAGAAGCTGGGCCACCCGCTATACCCCTTCTTTTCCTCTCGTGCACCAGAGGTGGTTTTGGAAATTTAAGGTTTCTCACTGCAGGAAAATCACCCCCCTCTATCCCCCACAGTGTGAAGGCCAGCCGCCGGGATCCCAGAATTAAAATGTGCTCGTATTTAAGCTAGTTTAGTACTATGTCCAAGACAGTGCTTGGTTGGGCAGAGGAAAGGATAGCCAGTTCTATTTTTCTTTCTTTCTTTTCTTTTTCTTTTTTTGGAGGGGAATGGGTTTCGAGACAGGGTTTCTCTGTGTAGCTCTGGCTTGTTCTGGAACTCACTATTTAGACCAGGCTGGCCTCCAACTCACAGAGATCTGCCTGGCTCTGCCTCCTGAGTGCTGGGATTAATGGTGTACGCCACAATCTCCTGGCTCAGTTCTGTATTTTTAATTTAATTTTGATTTTTTGAGGCGAATTTTGTAGCTGTGGCTAGGCTTGACTGCAATATTTAGAATAGGCTGGCCTCGAACTCACAGAGATCAGCCTGCCTCTGCCTTCAGAGTGCTGATATTAAAGGTGTGTGCCACCATGGCAGGCTTGTGGGTTTTTGGTTTTGTTGTTGTTGTTGTTCTTTTTTGTTTATTTAAGACAGGGTTTCTCTGTAACAACCATGGCTGTCCTGGAACTAGCTCTGTAGACCATGCTGGCCCTGAAATCACAGAATGCTGGCATTAAAGGCATGCGCACCTCTGCCTGGCCGTGCCACCATTGCCTGGCCAGGCTCATTTTTTATTTGTACTTTTTCACTTGATTTTGAGACCAGCTAGTCCTGACTGCCCTTTGTAAACCAGGCTCACCTTGAACTCCTGGAGAAACGCCTGTGTGCTCCAGCACTCTAAGTGTTTTGATGAGACTTCTGCTGCTGTGCTTGGCCACAATTCAGTGTTAGAATTACTGATGTTCAACAAGATCAGATGAATCCAAGGGGTGGGGAGATTCTTTACATAATACAAAGCCAATCTTCAATTTTTTTCCCTTTCCCCATATATAAATACAGAGCACCCTACTATTTAATAATCACTAAGATGCTAGGAAAACACAGGTGATTAGTATAGACAAGGATCCATTCTACCTTCTAAAGCACTGTCTATGGCAGTGGTTCTCAACATTTGGGTTATGACCCATTTGTTGGGGTTATACATCAGATATCCTGCATATCAGATAATTTCGTTACAATTAATAACTAGCCAAATTAAAGTTATGTAGTAGCAGTGAAATAATTTTACAGTTGGGGTCACCACAACATGAAGAACCATTTTATAGGGTCAGAGCATTAGGAAGGCTGAGAACCACTGCTCTATGAAATAGCAGAGAAGACAGAAAATAAATGTCAGAAAAGAATGAAATAATTTACTTAATGACAAGATATAGAGTAAAATGAAAAGAGGTAAAATGATGCCTGAGGTTAACCTCTGGCCTTCACATATGTACACATGTGCACATAGATAGTATTCTTGTTTTCTTGTTTTGTTTTGTTTTTTTGAGACAGGGTTTCTCTGTGTGGCTTTTCGCCTTTCCTGGATCTCGCTCTGTAGTCCAGGCTGGCCTCGAACTCACAAAGATCTGCCTGCCTCTGCCTCCCGAGTGCTGGTATTAAAGGCGGCCGCCACCGCCCAGCATAGATAGTATTCTTTAAACCAGATCTTGAAAAGATTACCAAGACAAGGTTAATATAATAAAACATTGCTGGCTTTTATAGCTGAGTCCTATTTTTGTCCTGCTGTCTTAAGAATTTTAACTTAGAAAATTTTAAGTTTGTTTGTTTTTTGAGACAGATTTCTCTGTGTAGCCTTGGCTGTCCTGCAGCTTGCACAGGGTCCCACTGTGTAGCTCTGGTTATCCTGGAACTCACTATGTATACCAGACAGCCCTTGAACTTTGCCTCTGCCTCTGAAGAGCAGAGAATAAAGGTGTGCACCACTATATGCCCTGCTATAAAACCTTTTACCCAAAAATATTCATTATTGTGTATGTGATCTGTGTGTGCCTAGGTGCACATGGACACATGTGCATGTATGTGTAAGCCAGAGGACAGCCTGAGTGTCTTTCCTCAGGTACCATCAATTGTGTATATGTGTGTATTGTGTACATGTGTTGCAGGGCTTTTGAGTGGAGGGCAGAGGTTAATGTTGGGATGATTTTCTCAGTCACTTTACCTTCTTTTTTTGTGACAGAATCTCTCATTGAACTTGAGGTTGTCATTTCGGCTACACTGGTAGATCTTTCTGTCTCTGGTCCCCAGTGCTGAGATTACAGACTTACGCAGCCATGCCTGGCTTTTATACAGGTACTGGGGATTTGAACCACAAGTATTCCTGGCTGCTCAGAAAGCAATTTTTAGCTATTCTTCCCCAGCCTCATTTGTGTTTTAGGTAGTTTCTCATTGACCTAGACTGTGCCAAGTAGTTTAGCAACCTACCTATCTCTACTTCCTTGGCACTAGATTACAAGTGCATACCATGGAGCTAGCTTCCCAACTCCTTTCTATGTTTTATTTTTATTTACTTTACTGAAAATACATTCTCATACCTTTGTTCAGATCTCTGTTTCTGTCTTGGGATGAGGGCCCTGTAGGGCTTTTGTTATCCTCTGTACTTTTTGCGATCTCTGATGAGAGAACCAAGACTAGAATATATTCCCCCAAATTAGGCATCCTGTTAATTCTGTACCCCTTTATAATTTCTAGATAAGGGCCCTAAGGAATATAGTTGAATGTGAAGGTGCCCACCTTAGGGCTTTTGAAAGCCATGCTTTGAGAAAGCCTTTTATGCCCTACATTGTAGAGTTTGAACTAAGCTGCAAAGGTTTCCCTCTTGATGTAGTTGGTGATAACAAAAAGATACTAGGTGTCTAACTTAACATAAAGAAGAGGAGGAAAATCCAACTGGATGCCTAGGCCCAGTCCAGGAATGGCTTTAAAAATAATCCCCTAGCAATTCCACCTGCCTATATAAAATCACAAAATTTTACAAGAAGCATCAGCAAGTGGCTGAGAGCCTGACAATTCTTATGTCTCCATCACCAGTCAAAGAAGTGAAATAATGCTGGGCAGTGGTAGAGATCAAACAAGGGGTTAGGGTTATAGATAATGGCAGAGATGGGAGGCAAGAAGAGTGCAGGCTATAAGTGAAAGGTTGTAAGGCAGTATCTGGGGGAGAAACTATGTGTTTTGAATCTGAAGATCTACTAAACAAGCCTATAGTAAAGTGCTTGTTTATTAAGACGAGTTCAGATCCTTAGCCTCTATGTAAAAGCCAGGCATAGTGGTACAGTGGGAAACCCAGAAATGGGAAGGGAAGGGAACCAAGACTGGGATTCTAGCAGCTTGATGGCTAGTTAATCTAGCTAAAATGGTATGCTGCAGGGCAATAAGAAACCTTACTGCAGAAAGAGAGAGAGGAAAACACCTGAAATGAGGAAGTCAGCCCCTGGCACACACCCCTAAAAAATCATTGTGAATGTACCCCTTCATCCATACACACAAATATGAAGTTGATTTTTAGAGGTTCAGTAATTTTTTTCCTAAGATTTATTTATTTATTATGTATGAAGTATTCTGCCTGCATGTGTCCCACAGGCCAGAACAGGTCACCAGATCTCATTACAAGTGGTTGTGAGCCACCATGTGGTTGCTGGGAATTGAACTCAGGACCTCTGGAAGAGCAGTTAGTACTCTTAACCACTGAGCCATCTCTCCAGCCCTGAAGTTGATTTTTAAATCCTACTGACAAACAAGATTAAATACCCTCAGTGTTAATCCACAATCAGTTCACCTCAACAGGGTCTTCTTCCTTTATTGATGCTGGCAGAGGTGCAGGGGTAAAATGCCTCAGGACATGATGTAGGGTGAGGGGATTTGGATTAGTGTCTTAAGGCAATGTCCTTCTAGGAAAACTCTTTCACTCAAGAATAGATTTGTACCCAAGTCATACATTAAATACTGTGTAGGTGGACTTTTTTCCCACCTGCCAGTTCCCAAATAACTGACAGAGACTTAATATAAATTATAAATCCTCAGCCGATAGCTCAGGCTTATTACTATCTCTTACAATTTAAATTAACCCATTTCTATTAATCTATGTATTGCCACATGGCTTGTGGTTTTACCTGTACTCCAGCATGTCTTGCTCCCCCAGCATCTCCTTGTGATCTCTCTATGTCTGCCTGGTGACTCCTCTGCCTTTGCCCTTATTCTTCCCAGTGTCCTTAGTCTGGGTTTCCCGCCTAGCCTAATCCTGTCTAGCTTTGGCCTGTCAGCTTCTTTATTAAACCGACCACAGCATAATTTACAGTATACAGAAGGATTATTCCACAGCAATCCTGGTTGGGTCCCTGACCAGAAAACAAAAGAGTTAAAAGTCCTACAAACCAGAAAAGGTGAACAGATAAGTAGTGGTAGCAGTAGAGAGTGGAAACCTTAGTACCTCCACTACTCCGATGAAGTTGCCTTAAAACTACTGCAGAAAGAGAATTGCAGGATAAGTCCAAATAGATAATACATGCTTTAGATTTAAAGCATAAAATGTTAACATGGTGGGGTTTTAACAGGTGCTAAGATGTTACCAGGCTAGAGTAGTTTTTGTCCCTGTTTTTTGTTTTGTGAGTATGCTGTTTTATTTTTTAGCGTTGGTACGATAGCAAAACTAGAGGTTTGTACATATCTCAGAAGGAAGTGGCCTAAAATTACAGACAAAAACGAGTCTAAAAATTGACAAACACACTGGATGTGTTTAATCCTAGTATTTAGGGGGCAGAGGCAAGTTAATCTCTATAAGTTTGAGAACAGCATGGACTACATAGTAAGTTCTAGGACAGCTAGGGCTGTGTTGTGAGAACACATCTCTAGAAATAAGAATGGAAGGAAACCAAAACGGGGAAAATCTGAGTATGAGCCTGGGAGCAAGCCAGTAAGCCGCATGATGGTCTTTGCTTCTGTTCCTGCTTCCAGGTTCCTGCTTCAGCTCCAGCTCTAGTTTCCCTCAGTGGACTGAAACCTGTAAGCATAAATAAACTCTTTCCTCTCCCAAGTTGCTTTTAGTCACTGGTGTGTGTGTGTGTGTGTTTGAGACAGAGTTTTTCTTTGTAACAGCCTAATAGCCTTGGCTGTCCTAGAACTAACTATAGATCAGGCTGGTCCTGAACTCACAGAGATCTGCCTGCCTCTGCCTCCCCCAAGTGCTGACATTAAAAGCATGCACCACCCCGCCTACTTTTAGCAAACTAGAACATTATTTTTGTGTGTGACAGTCTCATGCACACCACAGACTGGCCTTAAACTTGGTATGTAGTGTAGGATGCTCTTGAACTGATTTGCTTACCTCTGCTTCTACCTCCTGTCATTTTTTTTAATTATAAAAACTTTTTAAATTACACTCATGATATTAATTACACTCACAATATTAATAACATTTGTGGCATTCATTGATTACATTTGCAATATTCATTCAATAATTATATTTATGATATTGATTGCATTAATTGTATTGATTTATTACATTAATGATATGGCCTTATAGTACTGTCCATTTGTGAGACTTTTCCATCACACAAAACAGAGATTCTGTACTTGGGAAATCATTGCTCTATTTTCCTTTCTTCTCCATCTTGAGATAATGTCTAATCTTTCTGCCTCTATGAATTTGTATATTCTATATATTTCATATAATACAATTCTATAGTATTTGTCCTTTTTTAATGTAAAAACATTTTATGTACAACTGCAGGAGAAATAATACACAGATAGCTTGAACATAAAAACAGGTTATAATTCAAAAGTCCAGGGTTATTTTAAACAGTAAAATATTTTCTCTGTAGAAAATAGTAAAAATGATAACATTTCCCAATAAGCCCTTTTAAGCCAAATGATAGCTGAATTATACATATAAATGTTGATTAGATTCTGGGATCAGAAGAAACCTATCTTCATCTGTTTAGAGAGCTATGTTTTACTTAAGTTGTAAAGAAAGACTTCCCCTTCACTATTTGTAAATTATAAAAACGTTTTAACAATACATTTAACCTAACATACCAAAAATAATCAGTTTAACATATTCTCAGTATTAAAATATGTTAATGAAGTGTTTTACATTCTTTTATTTTGCCAAGTCTTTGAAAGCTGATACATGTTTTATATTTATAGTACATCTTTTACTTTTTTTTGAAGCAGGGTTTTGCTATGTAACCCAAGCTGGCCTCAAATTTGGTATATAGCCCAGGCTGTTTCAAATTCATAATCCTCTTGTCTTAGCTTCCTAAATCTGGGATTATGTTACCATGCCCAGCTATGTTTTTATATTTTAAGGGGTTGTTTGGTTTTGATTTTAGTTTTTTGAGACAGTTTCTCTGTATAGCCCTGGCTGTACTGGAACTCACTCTGTTAGACCAGGCAGGCTGGCCTGAAATTTACAGAGATCCACGTGCCTCTGCCTGCTGAGTACTGGTATTAAAGGCATGTACCACCTCTGCCTGGCTTAAGGGATTGTTTTAATAAGACAGAATTAATAGACTTGATTCAAACCTTATGCTGTACAAAGTCTATAATAGTTTCAATGTAGTCCTTTATAGAAAACATTTGCTGATCCTTGATTGAATTCATTTTATCTTGACAGTATTTTACTAAGGTGGGTGCTCTTATTCCTATTTTGCAGATCGGGAAATAGATGCATGGAAGAATTAAGCAGCTTTCTCTTTGCATTCACCAGAGTATACTGAAGACTTCTTTTAAAAACAAATTTGCTAATGCTTTTATTTCTTTGCAGTGTAAAAAGTTGATCCGGTGGCTTATATGCTAAAGATGGCACGGTCAAGATCCAGATCCCCCAGGTGGAAAAAAAGGTGAGGAGTTGCATGTTTACACAGTTAACTTGGATTTGGAAATCACCATTTCTGCTCAAGCTTTTATTTTAATAAGCTCACTGGACCTGGCTGTTCACAGTAGCCAATTGATCAGTATTTCTAGATTCAGGGAGCTGATGAATTTATTTAATTGGGGCTGGCAGCTACAATTAATCTATAATAGAAAGAAATGCAGTGACCACAACGAGAATGAGAAATGACTTTGAGAAGGTTACATTTTTTAAGCTAACAAGGTTTACAACTCTTTAGTGTAAGTTTCATTTAATTTTTCATAATATGTTTCAAGAAATTTAGTCAGAAAGTAAGATGTTTCCTATCTTCTTGGCAGAATAGTGGTTTTGTGTAGCTCAATTATAGTTCACCTCTCATTTTTTTTTTCCTGGTAGGTAGTATCAGTACTATAGAACACATGATTAGATTGGAATAATTCAACCAGTTTACTTATTGTACTTCACCTCCAGCCAAGTTCTGGGACTACAAATGCAAGTATGCCAACTTCTGGGGCCTTATCAAGCACACAGTTTGGCTGGGGAGAGTAACACAGTAGGCAGTTCTAACAGAGTAGGGAAAGTGCTGAGCTTCTGACTCCGGCAAAGCATTCTGCATTTGTAAGTTTTCAGACTGACGTAAAGGACCATTGTTACATACATTAAAGATGAACCATGATTTTTATGTTAATATAGCTTGGCCATTGTGCTTGCTCCAATAACACAGTGAATCACCAGTCATTATATGTATATAATCAGTTTTCATTTTATAAATTTCACAAAATCATGTTGTGTTTGGGAGAAGTTTCAAAAAGAAAAGAGAATGTAAAGACAGAAATGGCTATAACATGGAAGATAACACATAGATCATTTTATTTTATTCTTCTTTTTGTGAGGCTCTGGTAATGGGCACAGGGACTCTGCCAAGCTTTGTGCCTGATTTTCTAATTCCTTCTCCAGGGTTTTTTTGTTTTTTTTTTTTTTAAGAATTATAAAGGGTTTTGACATTTTGGTCATACTTGCAAGCCAACATACTAGTTTGCTACAAGGCTACTCCCATGTCACAGACAGTGTCTCTACCTTCTAAGATCCCCTGAAGGCCAGCACTTCAGAGTAGCTAGCTAGGTGAGACAAAACAGTCACAGGTTCTGGAGTTACGACACTAGTAAGTATTATCTTCTTATCATGGGCAGCAAACAAATAAGCTCTGTCCCTAAGCGAGATCTTACCTCTATTTGCAAGGCTGTTTCCTGGGGAACCAAAATTGTCAGTGCCTCTACTCATAAGGCATGCAAAACTCTAGAAACTGGACAGTTGTCTCCTAATAGACTCTTCGGGTCCCTTTTGCCCCTTTAGGAGAATTAGAAATGCTAACCATTATAACAACTTTTTCTAGAAGTGAGTACTATATAGTAAGACATAAAATATGATGTCAGAATAGATTTAAATGTGAATTAAGGGCTAAAGCTAATTCTTGAGTGTGTCATCCAGTCTGGAAGACATCTGCCTCTGACTGCCAGGTTCTCTCCTAAGCAGTGAAAAGAGATGAAATTGCCCAGGAATTCCTCAGAGGCTCTAGTTGCTTCTCCTCCTGAGATGAGGAATAGCCAGAGTTTCTGCTTCTGATAAGTAGTATTTGCCAATATGTGTAGCTTGGTGACTCTGGAAGACAGTATTGCCAAATCCACTGTAAATGTCCTAATGGGTACTGAAGAAGATAGGTGTGCCTCCTTTCTTATGTAAAGACACAGATTTTTCATTGAAAAGAAAGAGATTCATTCATGATTCCCCCAATTATTTAGAAGCTTCTTAGAGCAAGTAAATAAAATTTTCCAGGGCACACCTTTCTTACTGCTTTGGAGACATTAAGCTCTGAAGGAGATGATGAGAAATTGGACAGGTCACATGGGGTAAAGGTTCTCAGATGCAAAGATGAGCTTTAACTTGTTCTTTCCTTACCTTTTTGGGGGGGGGGGCTTTTTTTTTTGTTTTTGAGACATAGTCTCACTGGCTGACCTAATACTTAGTATATAGATTAGACTGGCTTCAAACTCAGAGATCAGCCTTCCTGTGCCTCCCAAGTACAGGGATTAAAGGTATGAGACACTGTGCCCAGCCCCCTTCCTTATCTTTAAGGCTGAGTGACCTACAGTATTTTCCATGAATATGGGAGTCTTCTCAATGGGAATACAAGTCTACAGGCTGGCAGTGTCAAGGTACCAGAAAAGATAGATACAGAGAAGCTATAATACTGTCCCCTGGAGAGTATTATAGCTGTGTTACAACACACTTTGACTAGAGTTACAAGCTATTTAAACAACACATCTTTCAATTGATAGGGAGGAGATTTTAGAAAGAAAAGCAGTTTATGCTAGAAGTATTTATGGAGGGGTTGGCATAGTAGTCTGCTCTTGTATTCCCAGCATACTGGGGGTAGAGGCAGAAAGATTGTTTTAAGTATAGGGTCAGCTTTGTCATCAGAGACAGTACCAGTTGGGCCAGCTTGGGTTATGGGGTAGGACTCGGTTTTTTCTTAAAAACAAAACAAAAAAGAAACCTAATATATGGAGGAAAAGTAGAGATTGATGTCTTAAGACTCTCATCTCTTTCCTGCCCATGCTACCTGATAAGCTTCTTACTTTGTTACAACCTGGAGGGAGAGAACAGTCAGTTAGAAAAACTATAAACCTTTTCTGGATGTGAGTTCTGGATTGTAGCATTATTGTCTTAAAATGCAATTTCAGAGGTCATGTTCAGTTTTCTTGATATTCTTTGACATAGTTGTTCTTATTTCATTAATGCTTGCTTCTCACTTGGCTATTGAACCTAAAGTAAGCTTTTCCTCATTGGCCTTTTGGAGTCGCTACATCTACTTTTGTTAGAACTTTGCTATCAGTAGTCTCTCAAAAAAGATTGTACTGTATTCTTGGTCTGGTCCTCCTCCAATATGACAGGTATGTTTAACCCAGTTGGATGTGCTCCTTGATGAAGAGAGTGTGGTTGTCAGGTAGGACAAAAGAATCATTAGATCTCCTCAACCCAATGTATAAATTGCAAGTATGTATATATATATATAGCAGATTTCTATATTTACCTTGAGTGTGTTAGTAGTGGAATTCTAGGAAAGGTCAGTGTTTTATTTAGGTCACACTAAAACAAACAGTTAAATGTCTTAAAGTGAACTAAACTTTTCTGTGCTTGTTTACATAGGTCTTTGTCACCACAATCTAGAAATTTTGAATACTACGAGGAAAGACATTTCCATGGGCACTATGACCCTGAATATAGAAATGATCCAAAAAGACCCTTTCCTTGGAGAATGGACGATGAGAAACATGGACAGAATAAAACAAGGATTCCCCCTCGTGTGAAGCCATATTATCGGTCTTATGAAAATAGATCACCTTCTCCAAATGTAAAGTCTGTAGAAAAATTTGACACATATAAGCCTCACCAAGAATATTTCCCTGGAAGAGGGGATGATGATAGAAGACCTCAGTATATGCTCACATACTCAGAAAGTGCAACAACCTACACAGAGCACGAAAGGGATTGTTATCCCCCCAAAATGCAAGGAAGGTATATTCCAGATGAGCACAGAGTTAGAGGAAGTGGGAGAGGAGGGAAGCCATCTCAGACATCACTGGCAGATTCCTTTAGATTTGAAGAGACGTGGCATGAAGATGAATCAAGACACCAGAGGGTCCATGAAGAAAGCTACCCCCAGTCACCCAGGAGAGGCTCAGAAGACTTTGATGCGAGGAACCATTTTCAGAAGAGGTACAGGGAATCACTAAGCCTGGGGAGTTTGGCATAAGGCCTCAAGTAAAAGAGTCTGTTACTTTTATGTTGACTATGGTCACCTGTTTTGTCTTAAAAGAGAAGAATATTTCTTTTTCCAGATAATTCATAATGATAGCTAAAATGTGTTTTTCTTTTCTCTTCTTTTTTTTCTGTTCCTTTTTGGTGTTTGGAGACAGGGTTTCTCTGTAACCCTGGCTGTCCTGGAACTCGTTCTGTAGACCAGGCTAGTCTTGAACTCAGAAATATGCATTTACCTCCAAGGTGCTTGGATTAAAGTTATATGCCACCGTGCCCAGCTAAAGTGAGAATGTTTTTAAAAGATGTTACTCTTTAACTTTATGTGCCTTTATGAATTGGCATGAGGTCCTATAGTTTATCTTATCATTGCATGCTACATTTCAATGCCAGACTGCTCAATATTCTACACACTGAAATGTTTCCTTCTGTGTATTGCAAATGTAAACTTCTTTATGTCGACATAGGTACCCAGAAGATCATGATTTCAGAAAGTATGGCTACACATCAAAAAGGCCTACAGATGCAGCAAGGTATGAAAATAGAGAGCCAACCAGAATCCCAAAGTGGAAGCCTGAGCATTCTTTTGTACCTTTCCAAGAGAAGAATGACGAGTGGAGCTTTGGATCACAAAGCCACAGATACACCGAGAGAGAATACCCAGAGATAAGTTCAGCAACCAGAGTATCTTATGACTACCGTCACAAACATCATAAGCTCTCAGACAGCGAGCAGGACTTTCCCGATGGGAGATTTCCCAAGTACTTGAAGGCAGAAGACAGAAAATACAGTTCTCTAAAAGTTCCTGGAAATAGAGAGTCAGATTGTTTCAGTGCTACAAGAGGAAGAGAGAATGAGAATGAGCAGGTCAATGGGCCTTTTCAACTCTACAAGAAAGACTGTGTTTCCTATACTAATACAAATATAACAGAAGCTGATTTGGGACCTTGCAATCAAACATGGAAGAAAAAAATAAATGATTGCAGAAAAGAGAGTGCCTCTTCTAGTAAACAACTTGATGCAAGCCCAAAACATGAAGAGAAACGCTACTCATTTGTCAAGAAAAAATTACTTACTGTTCAAGTAGACATGAACAAGATGGACACATTTAGGTATTAGCTTTTAAGGTTTTATTAACTGATTTTTTTTCCACCTTAATTTGCTGCTTCAAGATGGGATTTCTGCTGTTGGTTAGAGTACATTGAGTGTTCACGAGATTACCAAGATTTTCCCCCAAAGTCCTGTAATGAAGACAAATTCTGTAGTTTAGTAATAGGTGGTGATCTTGTGTCTTCTGGTTCTTGTATCTTATCTGCAGATAATTCTTGTATTTAGGGCATTTCAGGGACTTGTTTCTCTTTATGAAGTTTTTATACTGCCAGATTTTTTTTTTAAATCCAGGCATAGACTAAAGAGAGTTCAGCTTCTATTCTTTTTGTTTGCTTGTTTATTTTTTTTTGAGACAAGGTCTCACTATGTAGCTCTGGCTGTCCTAAAACACTCTTTGTAGACCAGGCTAACCTCAGACTCACAGAGATCATCAGTCTGCCTCTGCCTCCCAAGTGCTGGGATTAAAGGTGTGTGCCACCACCACAGGTCAGCATCTATTCTTTATGCAGCTTCTCAGGCTGTTCCTTGTTGCTTTTGACATTCATCGAATCTTTTAGCAGGAAGGGATCTTAGCAGGTCCTTATTTTATAAAGGATAAAAGTTAGGTTTTGAAAGAGGAAATGTAGCTTAAATCCTTATGTCTTTTTGGGATCCCAGGAGACAGATTACTTGATGTGATTCTTACTGTTGTTTGCAACGTGACTAAATTTAACTGACTAGATTATTCTCCAGGATAGAGGGAATGAGGCTATAATGTGTGTGTTTGTGTGTGTGTGTGTGTGTGTGTGTGTGTGTGTGTGTGTGTGTGTGTACACATGCACGCATGCACATGTGCATGCATGATGTGTGAATGCTGGCACACATGTGCCATGGCAGGTATGACCATGGCAGGTATGCACATGGCAGGCAGAGGTCAATTTTGGGGAGTTGTTTCTTTCCTTCTACCATGAGTTCTAGGGATCAAACTCAGGTCATCAGGCTTGCATGGCAGGTTCTATTACCTGGTGAGCCATCCTGATGGCCCACAGTTAATATCTTAGTAGATTTAGTTTCAAAACACTATTCTAAGGTTCTCCTTACTTAAGTGAGAGAGAATTTTTATAAAGTCAAGTTTTTAGGTTTAATAACCACTTTTAAAGTAGGGAAAATGTATGGTTCAAAGTGTGGTTCAAAGTGGTTGTTTACAATATTTTGACAATATTGAAGTAGAAAAATAGTCTGATTATTTCTTGTATATTAGGTGACCTTATTTATTTATTTATTATTTTTTTATTTTTTATGTTTTGAGACAGGGTTTCTCTGTGTAGCTTTGTGCCTTTCCTGGATCTTGCTCTGTTGACCAGGCTGGCCTCGAACTCACAAAGATCTGCCTGCCTCTGCCTCCCAAGTGCTGGAATTAAAGGCGTGCGCCACCACCACCCGGCCATGATTAGGTGACTTTAATGCCATGTGTTTGAAGGAAAAATTCACTTAGACTTGTTATTTGAAAAGAGTTCAGGACCATTTGTCTATACTTACCTTCCACTCATGGTTTCCTAGTTTTATTGCATGTAATTTAGTGCCTAAGTTATGATAGAGTAAAAAAATATTTTAATGTTTAGCTATCTTAATTTTAACAAATTTCATCCTTAGCTGAACAGTTTCAAATCTAAACATCTCAAATTATTTTAGGTCTACTTCTGGATATTCTGCAGATAGACAGCTGTCACATGATTTGGTTGCTGTTGGCAGAAAAAATGACAGTTTTCATCCAGTATTTCAACATCTTGACTCACCTCAGAATCCTGAAAACAAACCTACAGAAGAATTTGCTCAGGAAATCATAGCACTAATCCATGAAGTTAAAGGTTGGTATATAGTTTACCCAAACATTATATCTAGCACAAAAATAATGGACCAACTTTTACAAGGTATAAATATCTTTGATGTAGTTTAATTGTAATTAATATTCCATTTTAAGTAGGTCTAAGTTAGAAAATCTTTTGGAAAGAGTACCAGACATTCATTCAAGCCTAGTTGGTTTTTTTTTATGTATTTTCAATAACTGTCTGCTTCAAATGCTAGTAGAGTACAAACCATTAGTTAGTAAAAGATCAACCTGATCCAAACAACAGGCATACTGAGAGCCTAACAAAGGAGGAAGAAGCAACAAAACCAGGTATAACTCCCAGATAATCTAGAAGTTAGGTTATTTGATGATGTTACAACCCTCCCCAGGGCCTTCCTAGGACTTTGTGCCATAAACTTGTTGCTGTGTGATCAGTGGAAGATTTCATTCTTTGTGACATCCAAGAGTTCATTAGGGCTTTAAAGATTTGCAGTAAAGTTTTGCTTTTGATAACTTTTCACTAATTAGAAAAGCAGTGATGTAAAACAACTTTCCCTAGCAGTGCTGCATAAATTATAGATATTCTAAACAACAGACTTTCAAGAATGTCAAATTTTTATTTGCAAGAC
Source organism: Onychomys torridus (assembly GCF_903995425.1). Taxonomy (NCBI): domain Eukaryota; kingdom Metazoa; phylum Chordata; class Mammalia; order Rodentia; family Cricetidae; genus Onychomys; species Onychomys torridus. Next base: position 64,097,379 of record NC_050466.1, on the reverse strand, counting down.
CCTGACTTTGATTCCCCCAAAACTTGAGAAAATATGAATAAAAAATAAAGTATACAGTTTGTCGGGAACAGTTTACACTCTCAGCTCCAACACTTTTTCCTAAAAAAAAGTATAGTTTTCAGAAAGTATGGTAGTATTTTACAGAAAATCAGAGTGTTCTAGAACAAGACTAGTGAATTAGGAGAGAAGATTGCTTGCATAACATTGGGACCAATTAAGTGTATTCTCCTTTCTGTACTATTAAGAGCTTGCAGCATAGCTAATTTTAGAATGTCTTTATGAATTGATGTTAATGTAAAAGTGAAATGATGTTGGAAGGCACCCTAGTAGGTATTTAAACAGAACATTCAGCATTTGTTGAGAGATTATTTTGGTGAAATTGTTAGTTGATATAATTTTCACTGTTGTTGAACTCTGTCTTTCATTCTTGATAGAGTGTGGTCTTACCATGGAGAATGATTCTCACTTTGACAATGTCATTCTTCTGTACAAGAAAGCAAACATGGCAGATAGGAAGAAAATCTTTCAGTTCATAAGTCAAGTTTTTCAAAACTCTTGTTTGGGTTTAGAAAAGCAAGTTAATATGCAAATGAAGTTTGGGTCCTATTTCTCTTCAAAGGAGAACAATTTGGATGTATTTTAATGCCCCTTCTTGATCTTGAGCTTTATAGAATCTTTTTAATGGCAGTCACTTTCACGTTGACATGGAGCTATTTGTTTCCTTTTCCAGCAAGTTGTTTTGCAGCATCTGATGTTACTTTAAATGAGCGTTTCTCAAGAATTCATAACAGACATGGTGCAGATTTCAATCAAATGAAATTTAATTCGGATCCCGAATTTCACAGGTAATGATTAATTACTCTCTTTCCATTTACCTCATGAAAATAAACCTCAGAATAGATTGGGAAAGGTCCAGCTTTCTAAGCTTGCTTTCCTGGGTGTGGTATAGACTCTATGGGTATACTTTGTACATAAAAAAATAAGACCAGTGTAAGCAGTTACTGGACCAGTGCACATCGATGAAGTAGGTTGCATTAATGTCATTGACTAACACTGTTTGAATGTTGGGACTTTTAAAATATTTACCTACCTTTGATTCTGTTGTGTCTATACTAGTTGCCTACTGAAGTTAACATTGGAAGATTGGTTACTTTAAGTGATCACAAATGATTGTTTTGAGGTCTGAGGATAAAAGAATGCCTTTCTGCTGGCACTTGTCTGAGCATAACTGGAGTACTAAATTGAATCAATGTTATAATGTTGTGTATCACCAAAATACAGTTTTAGGTCACAGTTACTAGTGATTAGAGAAGCGCCAAAACTTCCCTATAGTGTGGTTCATAGGATATGTATGACCTAGTAGATTGCCATACAGGTGAAAACCTAGCAGGGCATGGTGGGGTATGACATTAATCCCAACACTTGGGAGACAGAGGGAGGCAGATCTCTTATTGAAGGCAGTAAGTTTCAGAACAGCCAGGGCTGCATTAGAAAAAAAAATAAAATAAATGAAAACCTGCCAACAGTAGGCTTCTTTTGCTTTTTTTAAAACCTGTTTTTATTCCAAATTATATTCTGTAGTAAAACAATCAAGGTATTGTAGCATGAATCTTAAAGAGTCTTATTAATAAAAACAAACCCAAGGCCAGTTATTGGGGTGAATGCTGGAAGATCAGAGAAGCAGAACAAGCCACAGCTTCCTCACCTCACCAATTTCTGAGCTGATCCTGTTTCCTCAGTCTGGAAGCCTCATAGATCTCAGCTGAACTGTGCTGCTCAAAAGCCTAAAAGCTTAACCAGCCTAATTCCTTGTCCTCTCGCCTTAAATACCTTTCTACTTCCTGCCATCACTTCCTGGGATTAAAGGCTCACTTTGTGGGATTAAAGGCATGAGTCACCATGTGTGGCTTTAAACTCAGAGATCCGGATGGATCTCTGCTTCCAGAAGGCTAGGATTAAAGGTGTGTGTGCTACCATTTTCTGGCCTCTATGTCTGTCTAGTGGCTGTTCATTCTCTGACTCCAGATAAATTTATTGGGGTGCACAATATTTTCGGGAACACAATATCACCACAAGGTATCAGTGCATAAGATAATTAGCATATTTATTTATTTATTTATTTGCTTTTATTATTTTAGGAGAATAGATATGTCTTTGGCTGATCTTCAGAATAAACAGACTATGGTATATGAACCAGATAAGGTAAGTGAATACAATTATATTGGTATAGTAGCAGGAAAAGGGTTTGTGATAGGGTCCAGAAAGGAATTAAAGGTGTATGAAGAAAGGCTGATATCCAGGAATCTAAAATTGAAAAAGTGTAGTCTCCAAGTAACTGATTGTAGTCCAGGATGGGGTGAAAATACCAAAATAAGACAAAAATCTTCTTAGAGATTATTAAGGATAACAGCTTTGAAAAGTTGCTTTAAAAATCACATATAAGGGTGGTCATGGCCCATGCCTTTAATGCCAGCACTTGGGAGGCGGAGGCAGGTGGATCTCTGAGTTTGAGGCCAGCCTGGTCTACAAAGCTAGGGCTTTTACAGAGAAACCCTGTCTCAGATTTTTTTTTATTTAAAAAAAATATATTTAATACTCATCCCCAGAGTCTTCAGTGTAAAGCTTATAGAAAATATGATTGGTAGCCATTTTTTCAAATCCGGCACATGGAATATATTTTTAATTGTATGTGAAAGAAATGCAAAGGAACCTGTGGTGCTGCCCTTCTGTTTGCTGTAGAATTTAAGAATGATTCTGTGGAATATAAAGTAGCAAAATAATGAAGATAATACTAAATTTTTCCATTGTCATGTGCGTGGCTCCTACCCAACACCTCCGCTTCCCACCTTCTCTTAGTTTACTGATTAGGAAGACTGTCATGACTAACCAGGTTGGAAGGCAAATATTTAAAAGCATGTCAAATTCCAAATGAATTGTCCATTTTTCCTTTGAGACTAGTTCTGTAGTGAAGAGATTTTAATGTATTTTTGATAGACTGTATAAGTAATATTTTACTTACAAAGTTTATATTAATACAGATAGCTTATTTTATTGAATGATACTTTGAGAAAATTTCTAACTATCTTTGTAGCGAACTTGCAGGAAATTTGAAGACTTAAAAAATCCATAATTCCTGTTCTATAACATGGTATATTTTAACAGTCTGTCAGATGCAATTCAATATGCTTTTTCATAATCCACAATATCTCTTTTATGTAAAAGTTCTAAATTCCCCCCATGGCCTTTTACAATTGGAGTTTTTAAATTTTGAATTTTTTTCAGTAAATGTTTTCCATATTCCATGTATCATTTATTAATTTTAATGGCTATAACAATTTTGTTGATTTATTTTCCCTAACTTACTGGATCATTCTTTTCTTCCCTTTAAATTATTTTTACATTTAAGTTGTTCCCTTTTTGTTCTGTTAGATATTTTTAAAGAGGCAGCTTTCTGTTAGATACTAAGAACTTTTCTAACGTCAGTTGAACTTTTCTAACATCAATTGTGTCTCAAAATATATTAGTTTATACTACCATTAGCAGGATGAGTATAAAATAATTAGAGTTTCAATTAAGGTTCTTGTTAGACATGGTCTTTGTGCAACTAACAGTAATGTGAATGGTTTGTATTCTGTCAAAATCCTTCAGACTCTGGTCAAAGTAATAGATGCAAATGACCTACGACATGACATTGAAAGGAGGAGAAAAGAGCGGTTACAGAATGAAGATGAGAACATTTTTCACATGGCTAGTCCTACAGAGAGGTAATCAGTAAATGAAAAATAGCCTGCTATCAGGGAGCTTTTGGTTTCAGCAGTTATTACATTTTTGTGTGATTAATGTTAGTCTAGGGATTTGAGTCTTCAGATCCATTTTATGTTTATTAAAATGTTTCAGTTGTTCATTGGTTATCACATGAAGTTTGAGTTAAACATCAAAAACAATGGAGTGGGTGAATATTTGAGGTCTTTGTAATTCTAGAGAAGAAGAGTATAATAACTGTTTGAGTTAGCAGGAGCTAGGACTTTATAGACTGTTGAGCTCAAGCAGATTGAAACTATAATAGGTGTGGACCCTTAGATTCTGACTTAGTTTGAATGACTACAAAATTCTGAGGTCAGTATAGTTCTCTTTGGGAACTCTTCTTGGATCTATGAAGTAGGCATGTGTAATAGAACAGGTGGAAGAGGCCAGGAGTGGTTGTGCACACCATTAATCCTAGCACTCTGGAGGCAGATGCGATCCTGTCTCAAAAACAAAACAAGACAAAAAAAAAAAAAAAGAAAAGAAAAAGAAAAACAACAGGAGACGTTAATTTGAATCTCATTGACTCTGCCCATTTACAAACTGTTTGTCAACAAATTTTATCAATCTTTAGGAATCTCTCCATACTATAATGATAAGACCAGGTTATTCTGCAGGAGCAGCTATACTATTAAGTCACTGGTGTCTTAGAAGTTATGCCATGTATAGCAAAGAGATCATCATCATATCACGTTTTTGTATTCAACCTCACACTTCTTTGCAGGGGTCTTTAGTCATCTAAATTGGCCCCAGTCTACCTCTAGTTCTGAGAACTGGTAGAACCTATGGCAACTATGTGACTCCATATGATTATGAGGAGTAATTGAATGAGATAATTTCTAGTTTGGACAAGAGTCCTTAACCAATTTGAATCTCTTCAAAAGCAGGGATATGAATAGAAAGAGATAGTGATAATTGTTTTTCTATAATCCTTAGTATCAACTCTTAAAACATTTAAATATTTGACTAGATTTTTAAATCAACTCCAGACCTAACTAGCCTTAGCGAAAATATGTGGAGCTTGTTTTAACTGGACTTGATTGTGATAGTAAGTTTGGGACCAATTAAAAGTTAGTGAAACTATGTGTTTTGGCATATAAAACAATTGGAATATATAAAAATCTTGTCCTTGGTTGGGCAAAAGTCACCAATTTCCTAATATGATATGCTTAACACAGTATTACTGTGTTTCAAGTAACAATCTGTCTGTTGTGTTTTTCTTGGCTAAAAAAGCTTTAGAAACACAGTGAACCAAGAAATAGATTTATTGAACATTTATGATGATAACTATCATAAATACTCCAGGTATATTACCCCTTGAGATGATTAGAGTTGAATGCTGGCATTCTACTTGGGTTCAGTGCCCAGCTCTAAGAATCCTTACTATGTAAATGATTTGGGGTAGGTTACCTAGCCTCTGTTTCCTCATCTGTGAAATAGGGATGAGAACTATGCTTACCTCATAATGGTGATCAGGATTAAGTAAAATGTAGCTGGTTAGTGTTAAGCTTGTTAGTGTTAGCTTGAGGACAATGTTGTAGCATGAAACATGAGAATTTTTAAGAAATTTCTTTGCCATAAAATTCACCCTTTATAAGTAAGTGATTGAGTTGTTTTTACTATATTCACCGAGTTGTATAAGAACCACTTATCTCAAAAATATTTTGTCACCTCAGAAAGAAAGAGTGTACCCAGCTGTGGAACCCCCACCCACCATTTTTTCTTTTTCCCTTCCGTGGCAACCACTGTTACACATTCTGTGGATTGGCTATTCTCAACATTTCATATAAATGCAGTAATATAATGTTTGGCTTTTTATGACTTCTTATTTTATGTAGCATGTATTAAAAGTTTATCCATGCTATAGCACAAAGATTTTTTTTATGGCTAAATAATGCTCCATTGTATGGATGTGTCATATGTTGTTTATCCATTTATCAGTTGATGGACTTTTGATTTGTTTCCACTTTTTGGTTATTGTGAATAAATAGTGTTGTGAACATTTTGTGTGCAAGTTTTTGTGTGGTCATGTCTTCCTTTTTATTAACTATATACCCATATGTAAAATTGAGGAGTTAGGTGGTTATTGCCAAATGTTTTCCAAAATGACTACATCATTTTATACTCTACCAGCAATGCATGAGAGGTTCAGTTGTCCATGTCTTTACCAATACCTGTGGAGTTCTTTGTGGTTTTTTGGTTTTTTTTTGTTTTTTTTTTTACTTTTTACTTTTTAAAATGATACCAGATCTAGGGAGATTGCTCAGTGGTTAAATAAAGGTGCCTTCTGTCAAGGCTGACAACTTGAGTTCAATTTCTGGAACCCATGTGGAAGAAAAAAGGTGAATCCTACATGTAGTTCTCTGGCCTGCACATGCGTATCATAATAGGGGCATGCACACATTTACACATGAATATATGCACCTATACAAACACACACTCCAAATAAACATGAAATTTAAAATTTTTAAATGATGTAGAATTGCTCATCTTTGACTCAATTCAGTTTCCTTATTAAAGTAAAATTTATCCTTTTATCTTAGAAATGAAGTTTGCCAAATGAATTTGTCAGAAGTTTGGTCTCATTTTTACTTAAGTAAATTTCAATAAGTTTCTAGAGAAATTCAGATAAAGCATAATGTCTTAAATCATAGGATTGGCTGGGCGGCAGTGACACACACCTTTAATCCTAGCACTCGGGAGGCAGAGCCAGGTGGATCTCTGTGAGTTTGAGGCCAGCCTGGTCTAAAGAGTGAGTTCCAGGACAGGCACCAAAACTACACAGAGAAACCCTGTCTCGAAAAACCAACCAACCAAACAAACAAACAAAAAAACCCACATAGGATTTAGTGATTTCCTCCTATGGGATTTCCATTAACATGTAAGTTATATGAAGGCTATCTGTGTTTGTTCATCACTATATTTCATTGCCTTATTTGTTGAATGCTTAAAGACTTCATAGAGCAGTAGACTGGGCCGATGATACTTTAGCTGTAAGGCTTTTCTATCTGAATTACTATTCCTTAATGTCTTGGGATCCTTTGTCAACAAGCTCATTTCTTTGGCATTCTATACAATGTATAAGACCTTGCTGTTCTTTATTGGCTCCTCAGTATGACCAATATTTTACCTTGATGTCTCCAGGTCTTATGATGTCTTTCTTCCAGGTCTTCTGACACATGATTTCTCCTTCTTCTAACCAGAGTTACTAAGTCCTCTACAATATAATTGAGATGTGTTATATAGGTATGGGCTATGTGTAAATATGAATCAGTGAGCTTCAAAAGTACATGAAAGTGTCAAAACTTTATTATTCTCTAGGGAACTTATGGGGAAGGATGGTTTATACTAAACTAGGGTGAATTTCATAGAGGTCTTTTCATATACAGGAGATATATAATTTCCTTATTGTTAAGTGACATTTTTATGTGTTGGGGATACAATAAAAACTACACAAAGCTCTTGACTTCTTGGCACTTGGAACTTAATGGTAGGAGAAAGAAAATGTCAGTGAAATGGGCATATGGAGTGCGCATATGAATCGATCGAAGGAGACAGCCTGCTACATCATACCTGAGAGTGTAGTACTTCAAAACAGGGAACCAGATGCAAAGATGTTAAGGCAAAAACATGTTTCTTCTTGGCTAAGGACTAGAATTGTGTCTGGTAGGGTTGCAATATGGTAGAAAGAGGAGAGAGAGACTGGGGAGATGGCTCAGTGGGCGAAGCACTTGCTGTGCAAGCCGTACTTAGATTTAGGTCCTCAGAATATTCCTATTGTGCTCCTGCTGGGAGACGGGAGGCAGAGAGCAGGTAACTGGAGGCTTGTGGACTAGTCTGAGAGCAACAGTGAACAAACAAGAGACCTGGTTCCCAGCAAGGCGGAAGGTGAAGAGTGATACCCTAGGTCAACATCTGACTCTTATATATGCCCTGTAGCACATGTGTGCCTGCACCTACATAAACTTAGAGATATGTAAATGTATACAAGGCATACAAAAGGGGAAAAGTTAGTAGATGAGGCCTAATCATGAAGCACTCAAAGGACAAGAAGACTATTTTACAGTGAGTGAAATTAGAAACATTTAAAGGTCTAACTAAAGAAAAGACATAACCTCTTAAATTTTAAAAGGTTTACTATAGCTGCAGGGTAGAAAATGGGCTGTAAGAATTATAGAAAAAAATCACATTTTATGGCTTATTTCACTTTCATAATGCTTAAGTTTCATCCATGTAGTGTTGTATGTCAATGTTTCTTTCCTTAAAAACTTCATTTTAGGGGTTGGGGATTTAGCTCAGTGGTAGAGCGCTCGCCTAGCAAGCACAAGGCCCTGGGTTCGATCCTCAGCTCAAAAACAAACAAACAAACAAACAAACAAACAAACAAACAAAAAAACCCAACTTCATTTAAGGCTGGAATAGTCTTTGGATATACCACATTGTATTTACCTGGTTGTTTGTTTTTTAATGGATATTTGAGGGTTTTCCACCTTTTGCCTATTATAAGTAGTGCTGTTAGGAACACTCAAGTATTCCATCTTTTTACTGTAGCCTTTCTATTCTAGTGAATATAAGATAGCACCTCACTGGTTTTGATTTGCATTTCCCTAATGATTAATGATGAACTTTTTTCATATGCTTTTTGGCCATTTATATGTCTTATGTGGAGAAATTTTTGTTCATATCCTTTGCCCATTTTATAATCAAGTTAAAGTCTTTATTGCTGAGGTATAATATTTGGGAGAGTTGTTTTTGTTTTGAGACAGGGTCTCACTATGAAGTCCTGGCTGGCCTAGAACTCACTATGTAACTCATGCTGGCCTCACACTCATAGAGACCTATCTACTTTGCCTCCTAAGTGCTGGGATTAAAGGCATGATACCACACCAGGATAAAAGAGTTCTTTACTGTTCTCCAGGCCATGAGAATGTTCAGTGGGTAAAGGTACTTTCACCAAACTTGACAACCTGAGATGTACATACTTTCCTTTGACCTCCTCCACATGTGTGATTGGTTCATCTACACACAATAATAAAATATAGTTACATGTTAAGAGTTCTTTATGTATTCTAGATACTACAGTTTGACTGTTACTTACTGGAAATGCTTGTGACCAGAAATGATTCAGATTTTAGATTATTTGGAGTACTTGCATATATATAATCAGCTATTGTGGGTAGGAGAGCCCCATAAATAAACATGAAATTCATCTATGTTCTTTCATTCATATACAGAAGGAAATTTTATACAGTATTTTAATGTGGCTATTTTTGACTGTGATTTGTCTTATATGGTCAGGTGTAGAATTTTTCTTCATGTTGGTTCTCAGAAGGCTTCAGATTTTGGAGCATTTCAGATTTTCGTATTAGGGATGTTCAACCTGTATTTCTTTATTGGATATGTTTTGCAAAGAGAATTTTTAAAACATAAAGCATTTGTAATTTTGCCAAATAGGCAAATGGGCACTTCTAATATTTATTCTATTTTTTGTTTGTTTGTTTTTTTCGAGACAGGGTTTCTCTGTGTAGCTTTGTGCCCTTTTCCTGGAACTCACTTGGTAGCCCAGGCTGGCCTCAAACTCACGGAGATCCGCCTGCCTCTGCCTCCCAAGTGCTGGGATTAAAGGCGTGCGCCACCATCACCCGGCTATTTAGTCTATTTTTGACATTTACCTTTTTTATAGGCATATATGTATGCTTTTTAAGTACTGAAATTAATCTCAATGTATATTTTGCAGTTACACACTGCTGTTTTGACTTAGTACTACATCACAAACATTTTATCAGGGCAGCGGGTTTCTGACCATTTCATAGACCCCAAAGTCTTATTTTGTGCCAGGTTCTGGGGTCAGCGCTGGGACCACAAATAAACCATCCATGGTGGTATTCAAAGCTTATTCCATCAAACACACAGGTATAAGCAGTAGCTACAAATAGGAGAGATAGTTGTTAGGACCCCTAAATGCCGTATGTGTCACAGTAGGGTTATCTATTCTACCTCAGAGGAGTTTAGGAAAATTTTTGGACAAGGTATGAATGGAGCCAAGCTTTGAAGTTAATCTAAATGGAAGAAAATGATCACAGAAGGAATTGCAGGTACAAAGTTATGGAAACAGGAAAGATCATGGTATGTGCTGGGAACTATATATACAAAGTTAATTATTTAAAGTTCAATACATGTGTTTGGGAGGTTGGAGGAAAGCAGATAGTAAGGCCATAAAGAGCTAGGGCATAAAAGACATGGGAAATCATGAAGACTGAATTTTATCCCATACTAAGTTCATGGTCTCGGGGTAAAAAAAAAAAAGAATGTTATGGGGAGATGTGGGATATGACAAGGAAAGGAATTGCCAAGAGCTATAGAAATGAGCCTTCTAGGATCTTCTTACCAAGCAGACCTGGAGGAGCCCATTGTGACCTCAATATCCCTCACATTGTAAGGAGCTGGGAGCCTGTCCTTTGCAGCATGAGAGCCCACAGTTTGCCAGTGAGGCGACCATGTTCTAGTCTCCTACCTTACCTCTGAAAAATGGGCTGGGTCATAAGCCATTGATACTTCTGCCAAGAATCTCAGGAAGTAGGAGCGGGGGAGGCAGTGATACTTTTTCCTGAGGGGGCAGAAACTTACATATATCAGCTCCAGGAATCCTGTCCTTGGACCTCAGAGTGAGACCCCTAGTACAAGGAATGTTGTTTTTCCTCTATTGCTAACTTCCAGCTTAGTTAAATAATGCTTGTTGAAAACAACAGTCTTAATGACTATCATTTATAATTTTAGCAGTGACAGATCATTGAAATTTTACTGTTGTGTTATGTGTCTCAAGTTTTTTTCTCTTTAACTGATTAAAGTAACAAGATTCTTTCTTTCCCTTTATTAGGAATCACCAGTGTCCCAGTTCTTCAAAGGTGAAGACTATTCGTGCTGATGGATTTCAAAAGCCTCCACATTTTATAAAATCAAATTTTAGAAAATTTATTCAGAAACCTTACATAGTAAGATTGGAGTTTCAAGTTTTTCATTTTTGTACATTATATATACATATATATATATATATGTATATATTTTTCAAAGTGCTTGTAATTTTATTATGTGTTATAACAGTGTTGAGGCTTAAAAGAATTTATGACAGAAGAAAGCTCTTCTCTGATTTAGTCGAAACTTCATTTATTATAGTACTAGTTTTCTTAAGATGTTTTGGTAACACCTTCATTAATAGGATTTACACACTATCAAGTTCATTTATTTCAGGTGTATAATTTGGTGATTTTTAGTAACTCTTCAAGGTGTGTTGTAGTCATCATTGTAATCCAGTTGTTGGACTTAAGACAGGATTTTACTTTGTTGCTCAGACTAAGCAGTGGAACTTACTGTATACTCCAGGCAAGCCTCAAATTTGCAACCCATCTTCCTTCACCCCCTGAATGCTGGGATTACAGGCATATGCCACCATGCCTGCACAGGATATTGTCATTACCCAGTAAGAGCTCTCATGCCTGCTTAATATTACACGTTTCCATTCCCCACAAAACCACTAATCTATTTTAAAGATTTGCTTATAGACTAGATCATGAAGTAATAGCCAACAGCGCTTCTGTAAGTGACGACTAAATGATAGGAGACAGTTAGTTTGTAACCTAATATTAGAAGTAATATCCCATTCCTTTACCATACGGTTATTACAAGAAGCAAGCTACTAGACCATGCCCACAAAGAGAAGGATCATTGATGGAGGTTATTAGGAGCCATGTCAGCAGCTGCCTAGTACAATCCTCCCTCTGGCCAGACTCTACAGAAATGGATTAAGTAGAAGGTAATAAGACTATTGATTTTAGAAATAGGAAACTGGAGAATGGATACCATCTTAATTGTTTCTGCTAAAGGATTCGGGTTCTGTGTAGTTAGATTGCTAATGTAGTTCTTTCTTTTATTTCTGGCCCTTTCCAAGCTATTGTAAGAATATCACCTTCAGTAGATTAAAGTCTATCTTTGTTAGGCTAACTTGCCTACTAGCAATGTAGAGAATTTGTGGTATTTCTTGAACAATAGACAACCTTTACCAAGTCCTGCTAGTAATGGGTTTCTTTCTTTCAAAGATGCATACATGAGTCAATACTAGATCTATAGTCCACTTTCTAAAAGTTAATCATTGTGTTATACAGAGTGTTTTTTTTCACACTTCTCACAGGCATGAATGAAACTGGCCCTCACAAACTAGCATGGGTCATATGAGAGAAGAAGTATGTAAGCTCCATGCTCCCTGATTTGGGGTCTTATCTTCAAATATATGTCTTAATTGGTGAGACTAGTTTTTAAAGTAACCCTTAAGGTATATTAACTCATATTAATACTTTTTATTCAGAATTATACTATGCAGAGAAAAGATGGCATTACTCAGAAGATATTTAGAGTTGAGGAAAATCATCAAAACAGAAGAGGCTCTAAAAGATCTTTCAAGGTATTGAGTGTTGTCTTTCATTTATGTCTGCCCATGAGCTTATATATTGGAAATAATGTTGCATTAGTAAATTAAAAGCTACTTTTATAGTATTTTAAACAATAACTATAAACTAGTGTTTTGGTTTCTATGAATATTTCTAGAATGTATATTTAATGGTTACTAGTTTAATAGTGATGTTTAATTTGACTTCAAATTTCATTTTTACCAGGGGAACCCTTTTTTCAAATAGTAATGTAGCTGTTTCTAGAAATTACCAAAGGTTTAAGACTTAGTAGGGCAGAGTAGATTCCATGTGTAAACACGTGGGCTGGGTCACTTCTCAAACTGTTCTAGGAGGTTGCTTGGAACTGCAACTAGCCCCAAGGAGTATGAGATGAGGGAGGGAGGGAGGTTTGTAGAATTGCTGGGAAAGTTTGCATAAGATTGGTTTATGTCTGACAAAACTAAAGACTCCGCCTTCTTCCCACCTCCAGTACAAAATAACAAGATCAAAACCAAAAATATTTATAGTCTTCTATGTCTACTATACTGGACAAAAATGTAGGTAGAATTTAGTTTTTATCATTCATACAATTAATATTTGCTATTTTATGGTAAAGAAAAGTGAATAAATTGTATTTTATTTGTCTGTGAGGGTATGCACATATGTGCAGCCCCCCTCCATGGAGGCCAGATGAAAGTATTAGATACCCTGCAACTGGAATTGCAGGCAGTTGTGAGCTACCCAACTTGAGTGCTGGGAACTGAACTTGGGTCCTCTGGAAGAGTGGCAAGTCCCATCTTCCCAATCCCAGGAATAAAGTTTAAAGGTTTTGATTCATAGGTATTTTTACTTAATGTCTTTACCCCTTCGCTCGTACTTGACATAATCACCATAAATCAAAAAAATAAACTTAGCTAATTAGAACTTTTGAAGATATATTTTTTTAGTATGATAAATACCAAGAATTCATTTCAAGTTCTTTTATCTTTCCTCTTTGTGTGTGTATGTGTTTGTGCATGCAGTGTACAAGTATTTGGAGACCAAACGTAGCCGTTGGATGACTTCCTTAGTTGTACTCCACCTTATTTTTCTTTGATTGATAAATTTCTTCTTTGACAACTTAAGATGTGTATATAATACATTCAGGTTACTTTTGCCCCAACTGTGTCTTCTTTTACTCCCACCCGTCTGCCTCTACTTTCTTATAAATGTGTTTTTGTCTTGTGTCCCACAGAGTTTAGGGTTGTATGTATGCCTTTGGGCTTGAAACTATCCATTAGACCCAGTGGGTTCATCAGTGGCAACATAACTGGGTACTATGCCTCCCTTTTTCCCAGAATCTGTTAGTTTCTTTAGTGTGCATTAGTTTCTACAGGGTGTGATAGGGCCTTATGGTCTTCTTTCCCATCTGTAGCTGACTATTAGATGTGTTAGTTTATGATTGCCTTGGTTGTATCATGCTTAGAAAATGGCATTCCCCAGCCCTTCTCATTATCTTACAGCTCTTATATTCTTTCTCACTAACCCCTTTCCACAATGTCATGCTGACCTTGCTTCCTTTTCTGTTGCTATGAAAAAGCACTGACCAAAATCATCTTTGGGGTGGAAGGGTTTATTTGGCTCACAGGTTACATTCATCATCAAGGGAAGCCAAGGCAGCAAACTGAAGCAGAGACCATAGAGGAATGTTACTTACTGGCTTGCTTTCCATGGCTTGCTTAGCTTACTTTCTTACACAATTGAGAACCACCTGCCCAGGGGTGGCACTACACATTGAGATGGACCCTCCCACTTCAAACATTAATTTTAAAAATTCCCTACAGACATGCCACAGTCTCATCTGATGCATATGGTTCTTCAACTGAGATTCCATCCTTCCAGACAACCCAAGTCTGTGTCAGGTTGACATAAAAAAAAAAAACCCTGCCAGTACATCTTTGTCAACTCTTCACATAAACACACCAATCACTATTAAACTGTGATGTTTTCTTTCTTATCTTTAAAATCTCATGTTAATGCAAAACACAAAGTTTAGAAGTCCCTGTTTGAACAGTTTTGTTCCCAGTACCCCCCTCCACTTTCATTTTGCCTATATGCTGCTGTCTCTACTCCCTTAAAGCAACAGAGTCCACTGTCCACTCTCGGGCTTCCTGGATCCCATAGATATTCAAAGTTAAACACATAAAATAAAGAGTTGAGGCCAGGATCTGCACATAAGAGAGACCATGCATTATCTTTCTGGGCCTGGATTACCTTGAATACGTTTTTCTAGTTTTATCCATTTCCCTGCACTTTCCTTATTTTCATTTTTCTTCATAACTGAATAAAATGCCATTGTGTATGCATACCACAGTTTCATTATCCATTCATCAGTTAATGGATATCTAGGCTGATTCTGTTTCCTAACTATTATGAATAGAGGTACCATGATTATGGATAAACAAATGTCTGTAGTAGGATATACATTTCTTTGGAATGGTATAGCTGGGTCATATGGTAGTCTAATTTTCTTGAAGAAACTCCAGACTGACTTCTAAAGTGGATATACCAGTTTACACTTCCACTGGTGTTGTATAAATAGTCCCCTTTTCCCATAACCATGCCCGTGTTTGTTGTCCTTTGTATCTTTGATGACACCCAGTCAGACTGGGGTGAGATGGACTCATAAAGTAGCTTTATTATTATTTTTTAAAATTTTATGTGTATGGGTGCTTTCCATGCATGTATGTCTGAATACCATGTGCATACAGTGCTCATAGAGGCCAAAGAGGGTGTCAGATTCCGAAACTGGAGTTAGAGGCAGTTGTGAACTGTTGTGTGAATGCTGGGGATAGAACTGTGGTCTTCTAGAAGCCTTAACTGCTAAGCTCTTTCTAGCCCTTAAAATATTTTTTAAAATACATTTCTCTGATGACTAAGTATAGTGAACACTTTTTAAAGTGTTTTTTAGCTATTTATATTTCTTCTTTTGAGAACCCCCTGTTGAGTCCCTTAGCCCATTTGGGTTGTTTGTTTTTATGGAATTTAGATTTTTGAGTCTATTCTATATTCTAGTTAATAATTCTTATCAGATATATACCTGACAGATATTTTCTTTCATTCTATAGGCTGCCTCTTTATTCACTCAATCGTTTCTCATACTGTGCAGAAGTTTTTTTAGTTTCATGAGATCCCATTTATTAGTCATTGGCCTTATTTCCTGTGCTATTAGAGTCATATTCAGAAAATCTTACCAGGCAGTGGTTGTGCATGCCTTTAACCCCAGCACTGGAAGGCAGAGCCAGATGGATTTCTGTGAGTTCAAGGCCAGCCTGGGCTACAAAGTGAGTTCCAGGAAAGGCGCAAAGCTACACAGAGAAACCCTGTCTCAAAAAAACAAAACAAAACAAACAAAACAAAACAAAAACAAAAAACAAAAACAAGCAAAGAAAATCTTTACACCTACATGTTGAAAACCCTTAGGTTTATATGTTGAAGTATACTCTTTACTTTCTCATTTAGCAGATTCAGGGTACCAGATCTTATATTGAGTTTTTTGATTGATTGGAGGTGACTTTTGTGCAGGATGAGACATCAAAAAAATTGAGAGATCTCAAATAATGATGCATCTTAAGACCTTGGGGAAAAAAAACTGGACAAAATAGTAGAAGGGAAGAAATAATTAAAATCAGTGTAGAAATTAATGAAACAGAAACAAACAAAAATCAAAGAATCAGTGAGACAAAGAATTTGTTCTGTGAGAAAATAAAGAAGATTGATAAATCCTTAGCCAGATTAACTCAAAGGAAGAGAACACTCAGATTAATAAAATTAGTTATGAATAGTGAAATATGAAAATAGGTATCAATGAAATGAAAATCATAAGGACATACCTTGAAAACCTGTATTCTAAAAGGAATGGATAAATTTCTAAATGCATATGACCTACCAAAATTAGACCAAGGTGAAATAATAAGTTAAAAAGGCAAATCAGCCGGGTGGTGGTGGTGGTGGTGGTGGTGGTGGTGGTGGTGGTGGTGGTGCAGCACACCTTTAACCCCAACACTTAGGAGGCTGAGGCAGGTGGGGCTCTATGAGTTCAAGGCTGGCCTGGTCTACAGAGCAAGGTCCAGGACAGCCAAGGCTACACAGAGAAACCCTGTCTTGAAAAAAAAAATGCAATAATAAAAATTCTCACACCAGAATCCTCCAGTGCCAGATACTTTCGTTGAAAAATTCTATTAGACCTTCCAAAAAAGTTAACACCAGTACATTCAAATTATTTTATAAAGTAGAAAAGAAAAGGATGCTTCTAAACTTTTTTACAAAGCCAATATTGTCCTGATATCAAACTGGACAAAGGCAACAACAAAAATAAAAGAAAAATAAAGCTCAATCTACCTGATGTACATAGAAGTAAAATAAAATATATTAGTAGTTGCATATTTTCTGAACTAAATAAAAAATTATTTGTCTTAGTCACATTGCCTCATTCCAGAGATATAGGGATGGTTCAACATATGGAAATCAATAAATGTGATTCACTACATAAATGAATACAAAGATAGAAATCACATGACCAGTGCAACCCTTCCTGATAAAAGTCATGAGGTTTATGTTGCTGGAGAGATAGCTCAGCAAAGATCACTCTTGGAGAGGACTCAGGTTTGGTTTCCAGCACCTGGCAGTTTACAAACATTCATAACTCCAGGTCCAGGGGATTCAGTTCCATTTTCTGGCCTCTGTTGGCACTGTATTCATGTAGTGCACATATCCACATTCAGGCAAAAGAAATCCAAAAAATAAGTCATGAAGAGGTTAGAGATGGAGGGAACATATCCCAATATGATAAAGGTTTTATGTCACAAACCTAGCCAGCTTCATCCTAAATGAAGAAAAACCCAAAGCATTCCACTAAGATCAGGAACAAGGCAAGGATGTCCACTCTCCACTGCCATTCTATATAATGCTGGAAATCGTCACTAGAGCAGTAAGACAAAAGGGGTACACATAAGAAAAGCCAAACTAGTCCTTTTTGCAAATGATAGGATTAGAGATTCTAAATACTCCATCAAAATAAACCTCTTAGAACTGAGAAAACACTTTGGTGAGGTGACAGAGTATAAAATTAATATGCAAAAGTTAGTAGCCTTCCTGTATACAAATGACAAACATACTGAAGAAATCGATAAATCTCATTCAGAACACCACACACAGAATACCTAAGAATAAACTTAACTAAAGAAACAAAAAAAAATTCTAAGACAATGCTGGAAACAGTTGAGGAAGACACGAGAACATGCAAAGAGCTCACATGCTTATGGATCAGAAGATTCAGTATTGTGAAAATCACTGTCCTTCCAAAGGCAATCTATAGATTCCAGGGACATTTTTCATAAACGTAGAAAAGACAAAATTAAAATTTATATAGTGCACAAAAGACCCAAGGATAACCAAAACAACTCTGAACAAAAAGAATAGTGTAAGAGGTATCAACATATATAATTTCAGGCTGTACTACAGATCCATAGTAATAAAACTAGCATAGTACTTGTAAAAAAAACAAAACACAGATCAATGGAATAAAGGACCTGAATATAAGTTTATGCTAAAAGAAACCAAAAATAGACACTGCAGAAAAACAGTACTTTACAACAAATGGTATTGGGAAACTTGAGCATCAACATGTAGAAGAATGAAAATAGATTCACCTTGCTTTCTGAAACAGTGTCACATTGAACCAGGAACTCAACAACTCAAATAGGCTGGCTTGCCAATAAACTCCAGGGATCTTCCTATCAGTACCTCCCTAGCTCACCCCCATCACTGGCAATTATAGTCAGGTATTGGAGATCTGAACTTGAGTCCCCATGCTTGCTTAGCAGGTTCTTTACTGACTGAGCCATCTCCCTAGGCTCATTACTAACCATTTCTAAAAACTATTTTCTATAGAGCAAAGTTTTTTTTTAATAATGCAGAAAATAAACTAGTATCTAGTTTGAAAAAATTATACTTTAGGGCTGGTATTAATGCATTTTTAAAATATCTCTGGTGCCTAGAATCAAGGGCTGTTGTGATTATTATTCTCCTGTCTGTTATACTATTAGACTAGATTGGGGAACTGTATTTTTAACATTTAATTCTCTTTGGATCCTTTACAGAAATTTTTGGGTGGCAGATTCCAGCCCCATTTTAAGTCACATCTGGTACAGAAGAGCTTGTATATTCAGGCTAAATACCAGCGTTTACGGTTTGCTGGACCAAGGGGATTTATTACCAATAAATTCAGAAACAGATTTCTGAGGAGAAAAAAGGTTAGTTTGACAACCTTTTAAAAATATTGAGTACCTCTAAATGTTTGTTAGATAATTGAGATTTTCATCTAGATTAAGAAACGACCTAGATTTTTAAAACATTCACATTGTATGATAGTTGAATGAAAACTTCAAGATTAATGCTGATAGAAGTGTGAAACTATTTAAATTTGAAATGCTTTTAGCCATTCTACCTGAAACAATTTGAATATGCCAGCTTGTTGTATGACAAAACTTTTCCTGGGGCGACATAACATACGTGTCTACCTACCGCAGATAGGACAGACTAAAGTACAGATACCACCAAAGTACTACTAGGTGAGCCAGTGAGTTCTATTGGGCTCACTTACGACCAGCGATGACTCAAAGACAGCTGCTTCATCAAAGCCCACCCCAGCATGAGTGACAGCTCACAAACCTGGGAACCTGGAGCACACTGCACAGTCTGCAGGCAGCTCAACAGGTTGGAGAGTGCTTTTCCAGGTGCCTCAGTTGGTCTAAACCTCCAGGTAGCTCTGCTGGGTTCTGCCTCTTGCAGGCAGTTGCTCTGGACCCAGTCATCTTTGCAGCTCTTCTCTGAGAGTCTTCCATGGAACTCAGCTTATTTGAGTCTTCTTGGCATCTTGACTTCCATTTGAGAGTCATCTTTGCAGCTCAGCTTTCTTCCACCTGAGAGGGATTCTTAGCTTTTATTATTTACTCTGACAGGAAGGGGCCTTGTGAATCTGGTCAGTTTCAAGGACTAACTGAAGCTATCTTGAATTGTTTACTTCCTGCTCAAGGATCTTCTCTGCTAGATGGAATATTTCAATCTTGGAGGGAATTTTTATACAACACAGCTCTTTGAACTTTGTACTTTAGCATTTCTGTCATTTAGCTAACCTTTGAAATGAACATTTAAGTAAAGACTCGGAATGACCTATAATATATCAATTTTTTAGTTAGAAGCCAGACGAGTATGGGTCGTAGGACTGTTTTTCTGTTGCTATTCTGATGCTTTAGATGTCATCCATGCACACTCTGGGTTGTAAATATAATTTCAGCACTTGGAATGTGAGACGGGAGCTTTACCACAAGTTTGAGGCCAAAAGTTTGGTATTTACTACTTTTCCATTGTGTAATAATGCTCTTTCATTTAGGCATGTTCTTCTGGAGTCTGTTTCCTTTTTTTTAAATAATTTTTTTTCAAGACAAGGCTTCTGTGTGTAGTCCTGGCTGTGCTGGAACTCAAAACCAGGCTGGCCTTGATCTCAGAGAGATCTGCCTACCTCTGGGAATGCTGGGATTAAGGGTGTGTACCACCATGCTTGACTAAATAAAACATTTTAAATTGATTAACTGTTGTTTGACAATTTCATATATGTAGGCATTATATTCTGTTTATTATGATTCCTCATTCTGTCTTATCTCCCTTCTTTTCCTGCCATATTCCCTCCCTTTTCCCATAGGTCCCCTTTCTCACATTCATGCCTTTTTTGTTTTTGTTTTTGTTTTTGCTTTTGCTTTTGTTTTTGTTTGTGATCATTGATTTTAACTAAGACTTATCTCCTTATCTCTGTGGCCACAGCTTTACAACTGTCCATTGGATCCTCATGGGTTCACCATTTATCTTACAACTGAGGGCAGTCATTATCTCTTCCCAGAATCCATCAGTTACTGATACTTCAGCTGGTAGGGTGTCTTATTTTTCTGATGCTGTGACAAAGCACCATGACCAAGGCAATTTACAGAAGAAAGAGTTAATTTGGGACTTACAGTTTCAGAGGGTTAGAGTCCATGACCATCATGGTGGGGAACATGGCAGCGGGCAGGCAAGCATGGCACTGGAGCAATAGCTAATGTCTCACATCTTGATCCATAAGCACAAGACAGAGAACACTAACTTGGAATGATGTGTGTTCAAATCTCAAATCCCATGCCCAGTGACATACTTCTTCCAATAAACCCACACCTTCTAATGCTTCTTATACAGTTCTACCAACTTTCAGAGGTAACTTACATGAGCATTTGGGGGACATTCTCATTCAAACTACCACAGAGGGTAGGGTCCTATAAGTCCTTCTCTGATCTATGATTGGCTAGTGACACTACTGGTCTTGTGTAAGCTCAGTGCAAGCAAGATGCTGTGAGATCATTTTTGCCATGGCTTTATCATGTCTTGAAGATAGCATTTGCTGTCCTCTTTCCTATTATCTTGCTCTTACATTCTTTCTGCACATTCTTTTGCTGTATTCCCTGTGCCTCAGAGGGGTTGGCATAAATGGATATCCTGTTTCTGAATACTCAACCATCATTTATATGAAGCAGCGTTACTGTCATTCACTACAAAGAAAAGCTCTGATCAAAGCTGGGAGTATCATTTGTCTATAAGTTTAAAAATATGTATTTAGGACTTCAGTTTGGTGCCATGTTAAATTTAGCTAAACAGTAGTAAGCCCTGTCCCTGGACCCATGACTTTCCCAGCCAAAGGTTTTTGGTAGGGTTTACAGTACTAGACTTGTATTCCCTCCTATGGAGTTGGCTTTAAATCCAGTCCAAGAGCACTTACTTCATCCTATAACAGTTGTGCCACTATTGTATCAGTGGATACATCTTGCCTGACTGGTTGGTATTATACCATACAATAGCTGGTAAGACCATTGATGTCTTTACTCCCCTAGCAGCCTGCACAGCAGCATCCATCTAGCCAGCAAGAAGGAAGCATCCATCTCAATTACAGCTTGCTTTCTTATATTTTGTAACCAAGGTGTGTGGAGTCTTTAGCAATAAGATCTTATCATCTAGTTGTGGTAAGCAGTCAAGAGGAATAGTAATAGCTTTTATTGTTGCAGGAGTCTCTGAGGCCTCTCTGGCCAACAATTAGTAAGGAAGTACCACATACCTGGCACTGGTATTTTTGCTTTATAAGCAATGGCTTCTAGGAGCAGTATTATACAGCTATGCAGAATAGCTCCTTTGTAAAAAAAACATTTTAATTGGCTTACAAAGTAATAGATTTCCATACTATTTTTCATAAGCTGGACTCTTAATTCCTGTATCTTAGTATTATATGTATGTTGATTTGGCCTATTCTAGTTTGGCTAATGTCTGTACCTGCAATCAGTCTTCAGTTAAGCTTATATAGAGTTTTATTTAAACAAAGGCAAACTCTGAGTGTAGCATGAAATTAGGTACCCTACTATTAGCATGCTGCGTAACAGGTGAGCTCCATTTTCCTAATCTTTGGGAAAAGGAATGAGACATGGGAGCTATTCTATCTGCCAGGTCCCAACTAAGGTACTTATGGCTAACTAGACCTTTAAGGTGTCCCTCTAGCGTGTGCTACTATAAAACTACATATCATGTGGGAAAATTGATAACTTGTCCTATCAGTCCATTTTACGTCAGTCTTTATGCCCTAAAAAGAATGAAGTCTAGAATTATTGGTTTCTGCTAATGTTGACTCCCATGTTCCTTAAATTAAGGACTCTTTTTCACAAATGGGTCTACTGAGTGTGAGGTACCATTTACATCATTTTGTGTGAGTGTGTGTGTGTGTGTGTGTGTGTGAGAGAGAGAGAGAGAGAGAGAGTGGGTGTGTGTGGTATTGGAGGTAAAACTGTGGAACTTACATATGCTAAGCAAGTACTCTGTAGTCGAAAGTTTTCCTGTGTTCCTCCTGGTCCTGCAGCCTCTTGAACCCAAGTAAACACACAGAGGCTTATATTGCTTACAAACTGTCTATTAATCTATGCATTGCCACATGGCCTTGTGGCTTATGGGTACTTTCACATCTTGCTTCTCCTGGCAGCCGCTTGCAGTGTCTCCTCACTCTCCTTTCTTCTCCTCTCTCTTCAGCTCGAATATACCACCTAACCTTATTCTACCTCACCATTGGCCAAAGAGCTTTATTTATCAACCAATCAGAGCAACACATATTCACAGCATACAGAAAGACATCCTACAGCACTTCTCCTTTTCTGTCTTATCAAAAAGGAAGGTTTTAACTTTAATATAGTAAAATTACATATACTAGAACAGTCAACAAGCAAGAATTACATTTACAATATCTAGTCTATTTGTATTTGGTAAATTTAAAGAAAACATTCATCTATCCTATATTTATGAGTCTAAAGTTTCAAATCTAATTTATCTTTTATCATAACCAATGAAAATTATAACTATCTAGTCTTCAAATCCATCAAAGGAGCAACAAGATGTCAGCAGACCGGTAAAGCCATGGCCACATGGCAACATATTGATTAATAGAAATGGGTTGAATTAAGTTATAAGAGCTAGCTAACAAGAAGCCTGATGTATAGGCCATATAGTTTGTAAATAATATAAGCCTCTGTGTGTTTACTTTGGACCAAGTGGCTGTGGGATACAGGTGGGAGAGATCCATTCTGACTGCAGGGCTGGGCAGGACTGAAGAAACTTCCAGTTACAGTAATGTACCATTGAGCCACACCTGCATCCTGTAGTTAAATAATTTAATATCCCAAGTTTTGGCATCAGAGGGAACTTAAAAAATTCTACCCTAGAAAGATACCTTAATCTGTGTAGCATTTTGTGGTGGTTTGAATGAGAATGGCCCCAAAGGCTTATCTTTTGAATGCTTGATTCCCCAGTTAGTGGAACTGTTTGGGAAGGACTAGGAGACGTGGCTGTGTTGAAGATGTGTCACTGTTGGTTTCAAAAGCCCACACCAGGCCCAGTGTCTCTCAGCCTGCTGCTTGTTAATCAGGATGTAAAGCTCTCAGTTACTGCTCTAACCCATGTCTGTGCTTCACACCATGATGATCATGGACTAACCCTTTAAAATTGTAAGCAGGCTTCCAATTAAAAGCCCTCAAGGCATTCCTTCTGTAAGAGATGCCTTGGTGCCTCTTAACAGCAATAGAGCAATAGCTAAGACACATTTCTTCACATTTTAGCTTTTTGTGGTGTTGGAGAAGCCATTGTTTTAGCAGTTAGATTACCACCTGGACTGATTAATTGATACATGATTAATTAAGTAGTCTACATACTATGAAATTAGATCTGGACCTACTTATACCCATATACCTGGTCTATCAGAAGGTTTTTTTTTTTGTTTTTTTGTTTTGTTGTTGTTGTTGTTGTTGTTGTTGTTGTTGTTTTGAGACTAGGCTTCTCTGTGTAGTTTTGGAACCTGCCCTGGATCTCGCTCTGTAGACCAGGCTGGCCTCAAACTCACAGAGATCTGCCTGGCTCTGCCTCCCGAGTGCTGGGATTAAAGGTGTGTGCCGCCCCCCAGCCTTATCAGAAGTATTTTTTTAATAAAGTCTTTATTTATTATGTATACAGAAGAGGGCACCAGATCTCATTACAGATGGTTGTGAGCCACCATGTGGTTGCTGGGAATTGAACTCAGAATCTCTGGAAGAGCAGTCAGTGCTCTTAACCTCAGAGCCCCCCAGAAGTATTTTTAATAAACTTTATTATGTAAATACTTGCAAGTAAGGAAAAACACCCACACCAGTATTAATCATAGCCAAAGTCTATACAACTTAATGAACTTATATAAAGTTAGAATTGGCATTCAAAATGGAAGCTCTGAAGCTTCACATTAAATTTTACATTTTCAGTATTGAATATATTTTGTGCACTAATCTACCACCAAAACAAAAAAAAAATCATGGCAGAGTTAGAACTAGGAAAACAGCTTTATATTCTCTTTCATAACGTGTATCTATTACCTTTAATCACTCCGTCCTCATCCCCTTATACCTAGCCTTTCTTGTTCTCTTTCTTCATGTTGTACTATACCCACATGCCCATGTATTTACTTATATACATATATTATTAGTTAGATTCTGCATATGAGAGAGAACTGTGATTTTATTTATTTCTGAGATTGCATAACCTTGTACTTCAGAATTCACAAAGAATTTCAGAAATAAAATACCAAGGGGATAAAACTGCCAGTCAAAAAATGGGAAATAAACTGAATAGACAATTTTCAAACCAAGAAATGCAAATGATTAATAACTATTTTTAAAGTGTTCAATGTCTCTTCCATCAGGGAAATTGCAAACTAAAATTACTTTGAGATAATTGACTTACCCTAGTCAGAATGGTTGTCATCAGCAAATCTGACAATGGAAGTTGGAAAGGATATAAATAGAGGGAAATCCATATTTACTGTTGGTAGGAGTACAGATTAATACAGCCACTGTGGAAATCAGTTTGGAGATTTCTCAAAAAAATTTTAAAAAGAACTACCCTATGGGCCAGCTTTGTGACTCCTGGGCATATACCCAGAGAACTCCTACCATAAAGATATTTACACACATACCCATGTTTTTATTACTTTATTTACTATAGCAAAGGATTGGAATCAACCTAGTTGTCAGTCAACAGATGAATAGATAATGAAAATTTGGTATATATGAAAATGGAGTACTACTTATCTCTAAAGAAAAAGGAAGTTAAAATTTTGCAGGGTAATGGACTAAGGATTTCTGCAATTTGTGAATTCTGGCTAATAACCCCTTGTCTCCCATTATGTGGGCTCTCTTAGCTCTGCTTGTTGTTTCCCTTGCTGTACAAAAACTTCTTATTTTCATGTGGTCACGTTGGTTGATACTAGGGTTAGTTCTGTGCTGTTAGTGCACTATTAAGTTCCTGTCTACCCCAATATCTTGAAGAGTAGCCTGTGTACTTTTAAAACTTTCAGTGTTTCAGGCTTTAGATAATAGGTCTTTGATCCATTCTTAATTGATGTTTGTACAAGATGAAAGGTAAATCTAATTTCATTCTCTGGCTTGCAATTCAGTTTTGCTACCATTATTTATTGAATGGGCTCTTTTTCCATAGTATATTTTTGCCTCCTTTTCAAAAAATTAAGTGGAAATGGCTTTGCCATTTTGTTTCCTGATCCTTTATTCTATTCCATTGGCCTTCCTGTCTACTTTATACAAGTACCAAGCTGTATTGATTATTATAGCTCTATAGATAGTTTTAGGTTGGTATTGCACTTCCTCCAGCATTGTCCTTACTCCTTGTGATTCTTTCCTACCTGTGGTCTTTTGTGTTTCCATATGATTTCTTACATTGTTTTTTTCTAAGCCTGTTAAACATGACAGGGGAATTTTTTGTTTCCCATCTTCAGTGCAGTCTGGTTTCTGTGCCATCAGATACATACTTTCTGTTCTGTTTCCACTACAAAACAGTCTTGGAAAGTGGTAAGGGTTGATTCTAGACATGCTCTTAATAATCCTCTTCAATTGCCTAAAATCATAATAATAATTTCCCTAAAACTGCATTTGATCTTCAGCTACCTACAAAATGGTAAGATTCCCAAGCAGAAATAGAAAAGCAGAGAACACAAAAATCTCACATATTCATAACAGAATTGTGTTAATTCCATTCTGTCACCCAGATTCCTTATAGCCATTGGCTGCTTGCAATCCTTCAAGTGTGTACACACACACACACACACACACACACACACACACACACACACACAGAGAGAGAGAGAGAGAGAGAGATTGAGATTGAGATTTCTGTAAGGAGGAGATGAGACCACAGTTAGAGAACCATTGGATCACCATTTGGCCCCTGGGGAGGCTTTATAATATACTTACACACACACACTACATACATACACACACACACACACACACACACACACACACACGATGTGGAACAAGGCTAGGTCCTCTGCTTCCTTCTTGAATTGGATTAAGCAGGATGCACTTTTTGTTGTTTTGGTCACTTTAAATGACAGCAGGGACCTGATTTGATGAGATAAGAGTGGGGACTTTAGAAATTCCCGCAGAGGTAAAAAAGCCCATCAATGGAAATAAACCTGATAAAAGAGGGTTTCTTTTGGATAAGATCCTGGAAACAGGCCATCTTGGACCAAAGAGAAAGAAATCTGAAAACAGCCTTGATCTAATCCAGGACCCTGTTCCTTAGCTGGGGAATTAACTATCTCCTGTCTTCACTTATAATATCTCTCTGTCTTCCTTCCTTTTTTTGTTTTTGTTTTTCAAGACAGAGTTTCACTGTGTAGATCTGGCTGTCCTGGAACTCACAGAGATCCATCTACCTCTGTTTCCCAATTGCTGAGATTAAAGGCATACACCGCCGTTGCCTGGCCATAATGGGTTTCTTTATTCTTGAATTTTGTATTTGAACTGGATGATGAGGGACATATGTCCATTACCTCCTGGAACAGGGTTTGTTTTTAGTCTGCTAGCACTCAGAAGTACCTCTCGTAACAAGCTCTGTTCCAGGAGGAAGTTTTTAGAAAGCTTGAGGCACAGCTGGGCATGGTGGCTCAGTCATGTAATCTCAGGCTAATATAGGAGGGTCACCATGAATTCAAGGCAAGCTTGGGGTATATGGTGAGTTCTAGGATAGTCAGGGATACAGACTAAGACCCTGTCTCAGAACAAAACAAAGCACTTTTGATGATCTAGTTATATATAAAAATAGTACCAAAACATAGTAAAAACAGGGTTGGAAGGAGGAAAGGGAAGGGAGAAATGATGTAATTATATTTTAATTTCAAAAAATTAAAATGTAAGAGATAAGAAGATAGCCACTGAAAGACTATCAGCACTTGTGCATCTGGTCAGAAAGGCACAGAGTTCCTTAGAACCAGCCTTACTTCAGTATTCTTTCAGTTCCTATACACTAGGTGCCTGTTAGAACCCCATGGCTAGGAAAGGCATAAAAACACATAGAGAGGAAGTTAAGACTGGGATTTATGACCTTGGGGATTGAAAGAAGCTTGAAGGTCATCCAGCACAAAGATAAAGATCAAATGAATCAGCAAGAATTTACTGAGTGCCTGCCATACCTGAGTTGCAGCATGTCAACATAGAAAGGAAATGTTACCTGAAGGCATCATCACCTATGAGTCTTTGTCATCTGGGGACTGGCATCTCTAACTTACTGTGTGGTTTCTCTTTTATTTGTTTTTTTAGCCTTTGTTTTTCAAGTGATATTTTATCATATAGCCCAGGTTGCCCTTGAACTCTTGACCCTCCAATACCAGCTACTCAAGTGCTAGGATTATGGACAAGTACCCTACTTTCTTTCATACATTCTTAAAGAAGGAAGCATTTCTACAGCACTTGAGAGGAGTGACTAGCACTGAAACAGAAAGTCTATGATTCTGAGGTCAGTCTGGGCTACACAGTAAGTTCCAGCATAGCCTGGGCTACGTAGTGCCAGCCCGTCTCAAAAAGGGTATTTCCTAGTGTATTGTTTGCTTTTATCCTTTGTTAGTTACCCTGGTTGGCCTTGATTATACCTCACATCTTCCTAAGATTTTACCACTACCTCTTCTGATGTCTGATCCTGACAGCTAGCTCCCCAGACTCCAGATGTTTAGCTGCCTCACAGATACTCTCAAATGGTTGTCCTCATGTACCTGAATTTCAGTCAAACTTGTATTGAAATATGCTGTAGCATAGATGGAACTTATAACTACCATGCTGAGTGATAGGAGCCAGGTGCAAAAGCCCACCTATGGTATGATCCCATTTATTTGAGTGGAAACACAGCCATAGAGACAGAAGGTAGAATTTAGGAGCTGGAGGTTCAGGTGAATATTGGAGAGAGGTCCTGAGATTATTTGTAATGGGTATATAGTTTCTTTTTAAAGTGAGAAAACTATTCTAAAACTGATTATCATGATTGCTGTGAATATGCTTAACAGTCATGGAATTTTTAACTTTATTGTATAGCTGTTTTGCCTTTATGCATGTCTGTGGACCACACATGTTCCTGGTGCCTGAGGAGGCCAGAAGAGGGCATCAGAGCCCCTGGAAATGGAGTTACAGTTGCGAGCTCCCATGTTGATGGTGAGATTCTGGTCCTCTGGAAGTACAGCCAGCACTGATCAGTCTCTTCAGTCCCAAAGTTGTTGAATTGAACACTTTAAATAGGTGAACTGTATAGAATGGAAGTTATATCTCAGTAAAGTTATTTTAAAAATAACTGTCTTACTTTCTGTCGGAGTGACAAAAACCATGACCACAAAAAATCTACTTGGGGAAGAAAGTTTTACATGTACTTATCACAGTCCATCATTGAAGGAAGCTAGAGCAGGCACCTGGAGTCAGGAACTGAAGCAGAAGCCCTGGAGGAACACTGCTCACTGGCTTGCTCCCCATGGCTTGCTCACTCTGCTTTCTTATACTACCCAGGACCACCTGCCCAGGGGTGGCCCTGCCCACAGTGACCTGGGACCTCCCCCATAAATCAGTGAAGAAAATACCCCACAGGCTTATCTATGTGCCAGTCTGATGGAGGCATTGTCTCAGTTGAGCTTCCCTCTTCCCAGATGAGTCTAGCTTATGTCAAGTTGACAAAACAAACAAACAAACAAACAAACAAACAAACAAGCCAATGCAATACCAAATATGTTCTCCTCCACAGACCACTTTCCTCTCTCCTGTCAGGGGCCATAGCTGTTATAGCCAGCCAAGCCAACCTAAAAACTTGTCCAAATAGGCAATCTACCCAGTTCTCCTTCTTTCTTTAATATTTCAAGTCTTATTTTTATCACTCACGTCTTCATTCAGTTCATTCATTTTAACAAATGCATATTATTCTACTATATGTGTATATTAATTATTTCAATTTTCTAAGCCTTTTTACTTACATACTCAATAACTAATCCAGTTAGAAAATACCCAAGTGGTGATGAAGAGATTGCTCAGTGGTTAAGAGCATGTGCTGCTCTTAGAGAGGACCTGGGTTTGGGGCCAACATCCACAGGGTATCTAATAACTACCTGTAACTCTAGTTCTTTAGAATATCCAATTCCCTCTTCTGGCCTCTGTGGGCACTTCATACCCATGGTACACAGACATACATATAGACAAAACATTCATGCACATAAAAAATACACAAGCTAACTCTTCTAACACTAAGCAGTTTCATATCTTTTGCTTTGCCTTAAATTTGGATTTAATTATGCTTCTGTCATACAATTAATTTTTAAAACACTTTTTAATATATATGACATTTCTGTTATTATTTGTATTAAGTTTTTTTCTGAACTGAAATTAATATTTAAAGTACCATAAACATACTGTAAGTTTTGTGAAGTATTGATTAAATGAAGTTTTGCTACAAATATGTTTATATTTTCAACTAGTTCATATATTCACTTTTTTTTTTTTTTTTTTTTTTTTTTTTGGTTTTTCAAGACAGGGTTTCCCTGTGTAGCTTTGCGCATTTCCAGGAACTCACTTGGTAGACCAGGCTGGCCTCGAACTCACAGAGATCCGCCTGGCTCTGCCTCCCGAGTGCTGGGATTAATGGTGTGCGCCACCACCGCCTGGCTTAATTCATATATTCAAAGATACAAATCTGCCAGTGGTGGTGCATGCCTTTAATCCCAGCACTCAGGAGGCAGAGGCAGGAGGATCGCTGTGAGTTTGAGGCCAGCCTGGTCTACAAAGTGAGTTTCAGGACATCCAGGGATACATAGAGAAATCCTGTCTCAAAAAAACAAAAACAAAAACAAACAAACAAAAAAACCCAAACCAAACAAACCAAAAATACATATTACTGGTGGTAGAATAGTAGTGTTCAAGTATCTATGTAGTTGTATTTCTTCTTATAAGTATGGAAGAACCTTGTAAAATTGTATAAATTGGAATGAAAGGACTTTAGGAATAATTAGTAGTGCCATTTGGTTCATTAGACTCACTGTAAATTAGAGGCCAAAAAATACTACTTACTGTTCTACAACCAAAAAGTATTTTGAGAGTTCTCTCACTGAAGCTTGGTTTCGTTGTCTTCTAAATTCTGTTAGGCAAAAAGAATTGAAAGCTATCTGATATAAAGTGAAAAATTACACTATTTATTACTAGTTGTTAAAGTTGGGTTATTTATTTATTTATTTTATGCAGAGTCTCTATATAAACCAGGCTAGCCTGAAACTCAAAAGAGATCTGCCTACCTCTGCTTCCTAAGTGTTGGGATTAAAGGAGTGTGCCATCACCACCTGGCAAAAACAGCTTTTTATCTTGAGACAGGGTCTCACTGTATGGTACTGGCTGGTCTAGCACTCACTATGTAGACCAGGTTTACCTTGAACTCAGAGATCCTCCTGTCTCTGCCTCTGATTAAAGGCCAACATGCCCCATTCTTGGCTTACTTTCTTGACATCATCACTAATAATTGAGTGTTCTTTGGGGGCCTCATCAGGTCATACAAAATAATAGATTCAACGGGCCTGTAGAGATGGCTCAGTGGCCATGTAAGCGTGAATACCTGAGTTTTAATACCCACAACCTCCTGAAACCAGAAAAAGAGGTAGTGTGCATCTGTAATCCCAGCACCCCCACAGCAGGATGGGAGAGATCAGAGAATCCATGGAAGCTTGCAGAGTAGCTTGTAACCAGTAGTGAACAACAAGAGATCCTCTGTCTCAGCTGGTAGTGTGGCCTAGTGATCTAAGGTGCTGTATTAAGTAAGAGACCCTGTCTCAAGGTGAAAAGGGAGAACCAATATCTGAATGTGTCCTCTGACCTTCACATGTGTGCCATGTTATTTAGACACCTGTATTCACATGTAATGCATGTGTATACTTACTCACACATACATGCATGAGAAAGATTATATTTTATGTTTAGAATTTTATATATATATACATATAAATATATATTTGTAATAATTTTTTAAAAGGTCATAAATTTGAGAGAGCATGGCAAAAGTAAGTGGGAAGACTTGGAAGGAGTAAAGAGAAGGGAGAAATGATATAATTATAATATTGAAAAAAAGAAATAGATTCAAGATGAGAATGTAAAAGAGATGGAACTAGCCTTACCAAACTGTAGGATTTTAGAAAGTGAACATCAGGAGTTTAAAGATCTGAAATTAATCTCCTCAAACTGTCTGGACCCACACTGCTACTTGTAAAGTCATTGTATACTCCTGGGGGTATGTGTACTGCAGTTTGAGACCCTAACTTGTATATGTACGCCTCTATTGATGACTTCAGGGTAGGATATAGGTACTCATTTTTTCCAGCATCAACATTTAAGCACATTAACATTTTAGTATCTTGCTAGAAATTCCCCTTTTACTCATTTGTACTAATACCCAGAGTATATGAAAGGGTCTGTAGTATAGACTGTATACCCTGGTCAGTGTGACATGTCAACAGTTTTCAACCTGATAGCAACAAGTAATTCTTATTATTTGCTTTGGTTTGGTTATTAATAGTGGTCTTATTTATGTCTCTGCTTCTCTCTTTTTTTTTTTTTTTTTTTTTTTTGAGACAGGGCCTCTTTTTGTACCCCTGGCTGTCCTGAAATCTTCTATAGACTAGGCTGGGAACTCTCAGAGATCTGTCCACCTCTGCCTCTGTCCTTTAGAACAGGGATTAAAGGTGTGTGCCACCAGGCCTGGCTTTTCTGAGGGTTCTTGACTTACTGAAGCTTTACCCTATCATATATTTTGCTGAAGCTTTACCCTATCATATATTTTGTTAGTGTTTACTTTCTGTTTGACAGCTGTTTATGCTGGCCTCATACATCATGGAACTTATAGAAGACTGACATGAATCTGTCAATTTCTCCAGTATGGCTTTTAGGTTTCATATCAAAATTATGCTTAGGAAAATTCTTTACTGTGTCCTTTGAGTGGCTTTATTTATTTATTTATCTATTTATCTATCTATTTATTTATTTATTTGGTTTTCTTGAGACAGGGTTTCTCTGTGTAGCTTTGGAGCCTGCCCTGGATCTCGCTCTCTAGACCAGGCTGACCTTGAACTCACAGAGATCCTCCTGCCTCTGCCTTCCAAGTGCTGGGATTAAAGGTGTGCGCTACCAACACCCAGCTTTTGAGTGGTTTTATAATTACTATAATCCATTATATTTTTATAATATAATATGAAACCAAGATCTGATTTCCTACTAGTAGATTTATAACATCATTTATTGAATATCTTGTCTTTTCCTTGACAATTGAAAATGATCTTTTCAAGCCAGGCATAGTGGTGTACACCTTTAATCCCAGCACTTGGGAGGCAGAGGCAGGTGGTTCTCTGAGTTCAAAACCAACCTAGTCAACAGAGTGAGTTCCAGGACAGACAGAGAAATCCTGTCTCAAAAAACAAAAAAGGAAGGAAGGAAGAAAAAAAAAGAAAAGGAAGAAAATGCTCCCTTCATTATAAGCTAGATTCTTAGTTATCACTGGTCTGTATTTAGAAGCTTTCTGACCATCTTGTTTTCCTGATCCTGTGATTTGCTTATCTCTTTGCTACTAGCATAGTTCATGTCCTGGATCATAGATTCTATCACATTACCTGTACACAGACACTTTCTTAGTGTTTTGTTGCTCACAGAAAGAAACCAAACTTGTTAGGCAGGTCTAGTCCTAAGCTACCTTTCCAGGAACATTTCACCATAACCATCTGCATTTTTAAGTGTGTTTCCATTGTTCCTACTGTTCTCTTAGCTAGAAATAGTGTTAGTGCTGCCACCTACCCTTGTAGAAGCAGGGTCTTGCTATGTAGTTCAGATTTGACCTCAGACTTTAATCCTGCTTTACCACCCAAGTGCTGGGATTTCATGCATATGCCACTCAACTTGATTTCTGTTCTTTATTATAAAATCCTTTTCTTTTGAGAGCTACTGGAAACTTTTCCAAACCTTCTCTCATACCCCTTTAACTCCTGTTTCATTTGGTCTCTAAGTTATTTCTGTTCATCTTACTCATTTGTGAAACAGACGATCCACTCCTTAAGGCTAGACCATGTCTTATCAGTCTATCCTCCTGGTTTACCTTTTGTCATTTTCAGGCTTTAGAAACTGTGTTTTTAATGGAGTTGAATCCGGATCATGAATACATACATACAAACAAACATACATACATACATATGCTCCAAAAGGTTAGTGAGCAGAAACTGCAGGATGAGAGTTTTCTGGCTTTGATAATCTGCAAAGACAATTCAGTATCTAACTGTACTGCTATGTGACTGCTTTGTTACAATGGAAGAATACTCAACAAAATCAGCACTCAGAGCAAAATTGAAACTTTATGCAAATTTATGTGGGTCCTTTCCCTGTGGAGCCACTCAGGGCATGAATAATTCCTTCAGCAGTTGCTTAAGATAATGTATGTGCACTGTTGCCGGTCTGAGCTCACTGGAGACTCAGTGGCCGGTGTCGTTTCAGAGAGCTTATCATATGGTCACCCCTTAGTGGACATACATCCGGATTCTAGGCTCTCAGAAGGCGTAGCATAAACCATGTTATTTACACTTTGAGCACTCATCAGTTAATAGTCAGACTCCCCCTGGAATGTCAGCCACTGGCCAGCCTTGAAAGCAGGCACTTCCAAGGATAACAGTAACTCCTGTTATGCCAACTCTTTTCTGAGCAGTCATATTTTTAAGGAGCTTAATTTCTCTAAAGGGAAAGATATCTGTGGCAGGGGTGGTGAGGAGGTGTGCACTAAGTACTTTCACTGTCTTCCCAGAGGAAGTAGGTTGTAAGCTGAGGCTTGGGCAAGACTTAGGCACAGAAAGAGTGAAAGCCCCTGGTCCGTGTTTGTCAGTAGCAAGTGGGATTAAGGAGAAAGAAGTACACAATATACCAAGGGCCTCAAATTGTTCATAATTTGTTTCTTATTTGAATTGGTAGCAGTAGGATACCTTTGTGTGGAGTAAGAAGGGGAGATAGTGCTTTAGGACAGCCACTTGAATAGGAGTGGCAGGGTCCCAGGGAATTAGGATGAGACACAGTAAGACCAGCAAGGTAGCATTTGCAGTGACCCTGTGTTGTTAGGAAAACCCAGCTGGGAAGTGGTGGCGCACACTTTTAATCCTGCTCTGGGGAGGCAGAGACAGGTGGATCTCTGAGTTCCAGTCCAACCTGGTCTACAGAGTGAGTTCCCTGGCAGCCAGAACTGTTGTTACACAGAGAAACCCTGTTGGGGGCTCTGGGGAAGAAAACCTAGACAAGCCAGGCAGTGGTGGCACACGCCTTTAATCCCAGCACTGAGGAGGCAGAGGCAGGTGGATCTCTGTGAGTTCAAGGCCAGCCTGGTCTACAGAAAGAGTCCAAGGACAGCCAGGGCTACACAGAGAAACCCTGTATAGAAAAACCAAAAAAGGGGGAAAACCTAGACAAAACCTAGTTCAGTATTATACTTAAAAATATCTTTCAAATTATTGGAGTAGTGGGAGATCAGTTTGAGAGATGATAAGACACTGTGTCAAGATGAGAGTAGTTCAAAGAATTGCATGCTTTTAAAAAATAAGATTTTCAGTTGAAATTTTCTTTAGAATTATTGTACTTAGAATTTCTTTTCAAAGTTGTTATTTGGTGACATTTTATTTGAAGTATATAATCAATAAAGAATAAAATACAATGTCATCTACAAATTTTAGATGAATAATGTTGAAAAATGTATATGCATGTGTTTTGAACATTTCATTAAACAAGATAGAAGGAATAATAATATTTTTCTACCAGTGTTGTTTTTATTTGGAATTAAACATTTCCATTCTAATATGAATGCTAAAAATAAACACACTTTTGCATTTTTTTCAGTTTTAATGTAAGAGCCTAGTTAAAAGGTAAGGATATATTTGAATAAATTTTTATTTTTAGTGTCTTTGAAATACATGTCATTCTACCATTTTTAGTTTTATTATTTACATAGTTTTATATCAAGTTTGCAGTTGGTAATTTAGTGTTTTTGCATCATACCACAATATAAAACCCACATTTGTTACTTTTATTATAATCTTCCTGTTCTTGTGAAGTTTTTTTTCCCTCATATTTATTGAAACCTTATGTCTTTATGTTGACAACCATCTGAAAGTTTTCCAAAAGCTTTCTTTGCAATCAATTATTAGTCATTACAAGAGTCCATGTAGTTTTGGAATAAGAAGTAGTATGTGATGGAAAGGATAACATGCTAGTTTGCATATGTGTGCCTCCGTTGTGTCAGGCCGGGGACTGGAGAGGCAAAGTTTGAGTTTAGGACAGAGTACTTTCCCTAAAAAATTCCCAAGGAGCACAATGTGGTTTCCCCATTTGCTAAGACCAGTGCCATCTAGTGGAGTTTTTGTCTGATCCATTTACCGTTTTTGCCTGTTTTGGTGCATTCAGTGTTTAGGTGGCATCTTCAGGGTTCCACATTCCTTTGTGTGAATTGTGAGGTGCAAGTTAGCACTATACAGATTAAAGCATTTTGAGAACTGCACTGTGGGCCAAACTCTAGCTAAGATGTTATAACTGACTCTTCTATTGAAGCCCATATTTCTCTTGTTTTCTCTTGATAGGAATACACAATATTGCCACAGGAAACCAATTTGAAATTGTTGCAGATGGAACTGACCCTACATGAGGACTTAACTGAGGACGGAACTGAGCATCTCCTTTGGTCAGGAATTGGAATTGACACTAAGACACTAATACTGTAACTTTCTTGATAAAATATCTTTATTTTTCAGTAGTGGAATGCTGCAACTTTTTTACACTTAACAATCGCTGTTAACCACAGTATTCAGTTTCAAAGTTGTATTTAACTACAAACTCTTTTGCAAAAACTCTCAGCAGGATCATTTGAGGGGCATTATTTGTAGATGCATCTTTTTCTGAGTACGGTTTCATTGAGAGAATTTAATCAAGTTATATCTAAACATTTATATGTTGAAAGCTTTGTTATGTTATAAGAACAAGTATCAGAATTATATAGTGTCTGTATATGGAATAACTTTACAGTGGCCTTACAGTAGCAAATTTTATACTGGCTTTTGTTTTTCTGATGACATTTTGGCTTCTAACTTGAAGTTTTCTGAAGTTTCTGAAGATCAAGGCCTATATACATCATCCATTTCATATTCAAATATGAGAAGCCTAGAGAAGAGGTGCGTCTTCTTCATCGGGTCGTGGCAAGTGCACTGAATTGTTAGTAATGTGTGTCTTGGGTATTCCCATGACTATTTGCTCTTTTCTAGTTTCAGATGCTATTGTGGAAAATACCTAAGGATTTTGTAATCTCTATTCCATCTTCTTTTCCCTCAGGGCAAGCTTGTGCATATTATATTTTTAAAGACTTTTAAAATCTGACAGACAAAATTGCATATTTGAACATTGTACTTTACTACTATGATATTACACATTTTGCAGACACATCTTACAAAGGGCATACCTTTTGGTTCAGTTGATAGGTGTTGCATACCTATGACATGTAATATAAGATCCAGGGATATTAAATACAGTCTATAGGTCCAGAAACTTATTTCTTTGTTTTCTTTCCTTCTGCTTAAAAGTACATACACATTCCCAGTCAAATTTTTGTGAAATGTTTATTTGTAAGAAAATAAAACATTGTTGCTCTTTCTGCTTGAAGCTATTAACTGGCAGTTGGTGAGAACATTCTTTTAATTTTTCATCAGACTGAGAACATTCTTTTAATTTTTCATCAGACTGACAACCATGGGTAATACCTGTTGATGTTGAATACTTAGGAAACACACAATGATGTATATTATTCCATAGTTTCTTATTTAATTTTTCAGACAAGAGCCACTCTTCTTTAAGTGGGTCAGTGATAAGGGAAGTTGGAGCCTTGATTCAGTGGTAACTGATGACACATAGATGGCCTGATTTTCATACTGTGTACACTTTCTAGAAGTCAGGTTTTCCAACCCTCCTATACATGAAGCTAAAAGTAAGGGAGAAAATTATGTATGCAGTAGTATATATAGCAAGTTTGCATTGTCTGGGTAATTAAAAAAATCCTACCTTAATTTTTTTGAGTCAGGGTCTAATGTAGCCCAGGCTAATATGGAATTAAGTATATAGCTAAGGATGACATTGATAACCTCTAGGGTATTGGGATTATAGGCATGTTGCCACCGTTAGTAGTTTTTATTAGGTGTTTCATGCATGTTAGGCAAAAACTCTGCCAGCTGAACTACATCCTCCATCTATCGAGCTTAATTTTTATTTTATTATTTTATGTGTATAGGTGATTTTACTGCATATGTATTATACAGTGCCCACAGAAGCCAGAAAGGAATGTTGTAGCCCCTGGAACTGGAATTACAGGTGGTTATGAGATGTCACTGGGTGCTGGGAATTGAACTAAGGATTCCTGATGGAGCAGCTGGTACTCTTAACTGCTGAGCCATCTGTCCAGCCCCTAGTTTTTAAAATAATTGATTTAATTTGTTCCCATATTCTAGTAGACAGTTATGAACCTATCATAATTAGTCATTTGATTGGCTGATCTGTGTGCATGAATACATGCATGCATATGTGTGTGTGTGTGTGTGTGTGTGTGTGTGTGTGTGTGTTTCATGTACCAGTGAACAAGAAAAAGGATGGGCCTTGTCTGCCTTTGTGGTTTCTATAGTCTCATAAGGAAAATGGTCATGTACATAGAAATGAAACCTGATAAACAGCTTGCTATAAATTTTTATTTATTGTAGCACCTAAGGATGAGATTCTTAATTTAGTATTTCATTTCACAACTGATTCCCAATTTAGGCATATTTGGATAAACTTTTGGAATTATCTCAAAATCCAAAGCTTTTTATCTGGCAAAATAGTATTCAGAGAACATTGTTGGTATAAGAATGATAGCCTATAAAGAAATGCTTGCTTTATAAAGTACACACCAGGTGTGGTGGTTCACACCTATAATCCCAGCACTTGGGACTCTGAGACAGGAGGAGTGCACAAAGTTTGAAGTCTACCTGACTAACATAGTGAGTTCAGGCCAACCTGAGCTACTGTGTGAGATACTGTCTCAAAAAATTCATAAAATATAAAATTAATACTGGGTGCATTAAAAATAAAAATAATTTAGAGCATACAGTAGAAACAGGGACCATGTCAGTCTTGTTCACCATAATCCTCAGCGTTCAACATCCCAGTTAACAGTAGAAACTCATTAAATATTAACTGAATGAGGAATCAGTAAGTAGTGAGTAGGATTTACATGTCTATTTTTTTTGTTTTTGTTTTTTCAAGACAGTGTTTCTCTGTATAGTTTTGGAGCCTTTCCTAGAACTCACTCTGTAGACCAGGCTGGCCTCGAACTCACAGAGATCCGCCTGGCTCTGTCTCCTGAGTGCTGGGATTAAAGGCGTGCGCCGCCGCCACCACCACCACCACCACCACCGCCGCCGCCACCACCACCACCACCACCACCACCACCCGGCTACATGTCTAATTTTTATATGGAAATTGAACAAGACCACTTTCAATGGCCTGAAAAGGAATCTGAATTCTTAAATGCTTAACTCCTTAAGACTTGAGAAGTTTCTTTGTATCCTTGTATGTGTCAATTCAGGTGTTCTTATGACATTACACTCAGGAAGGTTAGAGGAGAATCTCAGGTGTTGATCCTTGCCTTCCACTTGGTTTGAACAGCTTCTTGTTTGCTGCTTCATAGGGCAGGCTAGCTGGCCTGCTGACTTCCAGGTACTCGCCTGTCTCCACCTCCCATCTTGCTGTAGGAATGTTCAGATTACAGGCATGTGCTACCTTCCATGGCTGTATGTTGGGTCCTCGTGCTTGTGTGGCGAGTGCTTTTACTCACGGAGCCATTGCCCCCCCCCCCCAGTAAGGTTTTGGTTGAGTCCCATACTGTTGCCTCCTTTCGTTTCCTCCTATGTGCTAGAATTGTCTCTGCTAATAGGGTGGCAATAGTAAAATCACCCCTGCTCTGAACCATTAGAGGGAAAGATCTACAAAGATCAATTATCTCTAAACACAGCATTCGGTAGTGTAACACAGATACAAACGGTTGAGGGAGAAGTTGGCACTTCTGCTGAACAGTTCCTTCAAGTTTCTTTCCTATTGACTGGATGAACCTCCAACTATTCGGTTTAAAAATGGATGTTAGATAAAAAGGAGTAAAATGTCCCTAGGTTCTGCTCTATTATTTCTTTTGTTTTGGTTTGGTGTTTGAGGCATTATATATACAAGTGCTAAAATCACAGGTATGTGCCACTGTGCCTGGCTTTTTCTGTTAATTTTTTATAGCTACATGTGAATTAATAATTATCTCATTATAAATTTCAATTTCAATCTACCCATCAAGGGGCTGGAGAGATGGTTCAGTGGTTAAGAGCACTGGATGCTCTTCTAGAGATCCTGCCCGAGTTCAATTCCCAGCAACCACATGGTGGCTCACAACTATCTGTAATGAGATCATGTGCTCTCTTCTGCAGATATACATGTAGGCAGAACACTATACATAATAAATAAATAAATCTTTTTTTTAAAAAAAAAACCCTACCCATCACCATATCAGAGAAAACCCATATTTTGGAATACACATTGAAAAATATACTTACACTAAAACTTTTTTTTTCAAGACAAGGCTTCTCTGTGTAGCTCTGGCTGATTTGGAACCTTCTCTGTAGACCAGGCTGGCCTCAAACTCACAGAGATCTGCCTGCCTCTGCCTCCCAAGTGCTGGGATTAAAGGTATTTACCACCACCACCACCACCCAGCTCATTTTAACATTTTAAATAGATGCATACCAAGGTATCATGTTTTAGTTAATGTATTAAAGCTACTATTGCTGTGATGAAATGATGAAGTGCCATGACCCAAAGCATCATGGGAAGGAAAAGGTTTATTTCACTCACAGTTCCATTTAACAGTTCATCATCAAAAGCAGTGAGGGTAAGAACTCAGAGGCAGGAGCTGATGCAGAGGCCATCGAGAAGTGCTGTTTACTGGCTTGCTTTACATGGCTTGCTCAGTCTACTTTCTTACAGAACCCAGGACCATCTGCCCAGTAATGGTCCCACCCACAATGGGGTGGCACCTTCCACATCAACCACTAATTAAGAAAAATGTTCTATAGGTTTGCATACAGCCCAATCTTATGGAGGCATTTTCTCAGTTGAGGTTCCTTCTTTAATGACTAGCATGTATCAGGTTGACATAAAACTAGGTAGTACACTTAATGAACTCCCATTTTGTTGTTGTTGTTGTTTGCTTGATGATGCCTGGGCTCAAACCCAGGGAGTCACATTTGTTAGGCAAATGTTTCATCATTGAGCTATATCCCTAGCCCTTGAACATCTTTTAGAGGCAGGAGCAAGAAAAGTAAAGCTAAGTCAGGAAGTCTGTCTGTATTAGCTAGCAACAACCAAGTACATAATGTCTAGCAGCCACCAGACAAGGAAGGGAAATGGGAATATAGCTAGGTGTTACATGTCAAGATGATGACTTCAAACCCTTCCACACGAGTCACCTAGTAAAGAAACAGGTGGCAAGTCTTGGTAATGGGGCTTCCATGTGATCAAAAGGGCTGACAGGATGACCAGGCCATGTGGAGGAAAGTGAAGGTAAAGCCTCTGTCCTGCCCTTGGGACTCCAGCATAGAGTGACTAGGCATTCCTGAGGTGCTAGAGCAGCCTGGGCAAGTCAAAGCCACAGAAAGAAGGGATACCTTTGTTTGGCTGGTTCAGCAAGCCTGAATGTAGACATTCAGTAAGGTCCCAGAGGAAAGGGAATACCAGGTTTCCCCACAGAGTTCCAGCACAACAGATGATTGCAAGTTTGGAACTCATGAAGATAGAACCAAGACACTGAAATTGAATCATAGTTGTAGAATAGAAAGTAAATGTTAGAAATCTTGACAAAAACTTACAAATTGGAACTTGTAGAAGGAGGGAAATGGGATGAATACTAAAACCCTCCTCCATAGTCAGCTGTCATGTTAGGTCATAATATCCTAAGGTTGCAATCCAGAAGGCATGGATATACAGCCCAGTGGTGGAACACTTGGGTAGCACTGTTTTGGTTTGAATAAGACCAGTCCCCATAGACTCACATATTGGAATGCTTAGGCATCAGGAATGGCATTATTTGAGAAGGATTAGGAGGTGTGGCCTTGTTAGAGGAAGTATATTAATGGGGGTGGTTTTTGAGGTTTCAAAAACTCACACTAATCCTGCATCTCCTGTACCACTCCGTACTATGGATTAAGATGTAGTTCACAGCTACTGCACACTGCCTGCTGACATGCTCCCTGCCATGGTGAGCATAGACTAAATCTCTAAAATTGTAAACAAGCCCTAATTAAATGCTTTCTTTTATAGGAGTTGCCTTAGTCATGGAATTTCTCCACAGCAATAGAACAGTGACTAAGGTGGGCCCTAATAACCAATGTTAAGTTTTTCATAGCTTCTTGACTTTCACACAGTGGTTCTTAGTGTGATCCCAATGCCTGATAGCATCCTACACCAGCAGCTCCTTCAATTTCACTTCTGATTCGTTTTCTATTGGATTTAATTAAAATTATAATAAATGTAGTTAGTGATTGCTGCTCCTATTCCTGGGTATACATATGAATGCATAAGAGGATGGAAACATGCTTACCCATTTGTTAACACTTGGTTACATAACTGGTGAGATTTGGAGGGACTGTGGTTTTTCCTTATCTGCCAAATAACAAAACACCTAGCATTGTTATGAAAGTCATTCTCTTAAAAGTGGTAAGACCATTTTATTCTACCCAGCACTGAACGTCAGTCACTAAAAACATGTCAACAAAAGTTACCTTTATTAGGATGTCTGTTTCATTGTAGCCCAGTGGGGTTCCTTCCCTGCTCTTCCTCCTCCCACATTATAAGAAGTGCTGAACTTCTTTATATGTGGGATTGACATTTTAGTATAAATTATCGACATGCAGAATGTAACATAGTTACATAAAAGTTAAATCAATGTCACTTTTTTTTTAAGGAAAGATAAGCTAGTTATGGTGGTCTCACAGGGTCAAGTTCAAGGTCAAGGACAGTCTGGGCTGCACATTTTCCTTTAAAGACAAAACTTTTCTCTTTCCCTATTAATAAAATAATCATTAAAGCCGGGTGGCGGTGGTGGCACACATCTTTAATCCCAGCACTTGGGAGGCAGAGCCAGGCAGATCTCTATGAGTAAGAGGCCAGCCTGGTCTACAGAGCAAGATCCAGGACAGGCGCCAAAAACACAGAGAAACCCTGCCTTGAAAAACCAAGAATAGGGGTTGGGGATTTAGCTCAGTGGTAGAGCACTTGCCTAGCAAGCGCAAGGCCCTGGGTTCGGTCCTTAGCTCTGGCAAAAAAAAAAAAAAGAGAGAGAGAGAAAAACCAATAAAGCCTACAGACTCAAAATTGAGTTAAGGTTTTGCATGTCATTACACCTAAACCTATGTCATCTACATGTAACACCTAACCTTCAAAGAAGTCTGGAGAGATGGTAGCCAAATCCCATTAAGCCAACACAGCTTCACTTAGATTCTTAAAAGGAATGTGATCTTGACTTCTTGTTTCCTTGTACCTGCTCATTTTGTTCATTGAAGCACCTTTCTGGTTTTGGCTGTTGTCTGTCTGTCTGTCTGTCTGTCTGTCTCTCTCTCTCTCTCTCTCTCTCTCTCTCTCTCTCCCTCTCTCTCTCTCCCTTCCTCCCTCCCTCCCTCCCCCCCTCCCTCCCTCCCCCTTCCCCTCTCCCTTTCTCTCTCCCTCTCTCCTTCCCCTCCCCCTCCCTCTCCCTCCCTCCTCCCTCCTTCCCTCTCCCTCCATCTCTCTCACCCTCCCTCCCTCTCTTTGGTTTTTGAGATAGGACTTCACATGTTCCACACTAACCTGGAACTCGCTGTATAGCCAAGACTGATCTTGAACTTTGATGCATCTGCCTTCACTTCCCAGGTTCAGGATTAATTGCTAATTAGAGTGTTCATTAGATCTTTGGAATTCTGTTTCTTGAAATGGTATGAAAATGGAAGAAAAATTATAAACCTACTGCTCAAATACTTGCTATAACATTTTTGTATTTCTCATTAGCTTCTCAGGGTTTTTTTGGTAGTTGAGATTATACTAAATGTATATTTAGTCTTTGTAGATTATCATAAACATGTATAAAACATGTTTAAGTTAGTATGACATTCACTTGCATCTATTATGTAGGACAACGGATAGAATCCCGTTCCCAGAAAGCTAAACATATCTTTTGAAATCCTGAATTATAATGTTAAAATTTAGGAAGTTATTTTTGCTGTATATATTGCTTAAGATATTAAAAAACAAGTTAACCTTTGCAGGTAATTTTCTTTCCTCTTTTATTTTTGTGAACTTGCTATGTAGCCCAGGCTAGCCATGAACTTCCAGCAATCCTTCTGCCTCTGTCTCATAAATGCTGGGATTACAGGCATGAGCCACCATGCCTGGTCCTACTGAAAAATTTCTAAAAGAAAGAAGAAAGTGACTTCAGTGTTGAGAGG
Source organism: Onychomys torridus (assembly GCF_903995425.1). NCBI lineage: Eukaryota > Metazoa > Chordata > Mammalia > Rodentia > Cricetidae > Onychomys > Onychomys torridus. The sequence continues at coordinate 64,053,612 of NC_050466.1, read as the reverse complement.
TGATAGCTGGTGACAATTTGTGCAAGATACTACAATGCTTTTCACTTAATGGGTTCTTAACATTTGTGGAGGAAAAAATAGTTGCCAAGATGTTCCCCAGATAGTCATGCTATAATCCACAGACACAGAGAGGCTAAGTAACAAGGAGGGCTCTGGGTGGGGGAACATGGATCTCCCTAGGGAGGGGAATAGAATAAATTTTGCAGGTGGACCAGGGGTGGGTGGGGATGGGAATAGGAGGAATCGGACTGGGGAGTGGAGGAAGAGAGTATGGGGAGAGATGACTGGTATTGGAAGGCATAGGGAGGCAATGTGGAAACGTAATTCAGTGGAAACTCCCTGGAACTCCCTAGTGAAGTCTCCTAGTAATGGGGAATACAGAGCCTGTATCTGACTCTTGCCTGCTCTTGGGACCCTTTTCCTCCTACTGGGTTACCTATCAAGCCTTGATGTGAGGGTTTGTGTCTAGTCTTATTATAACTTGTCATGACATGTTTGGTTGATATCGTGGGAGGTCTGCTCTTTTCTGAGGAAGAGTGGATCTGGGGGAGAGGGGAGGAGGCGAAGGAGTGGAGGAGAGGTAAACTGTAGTAAACTATGAGAGAAGAATGAAAAAAAAAGTTCCCCAGAAAAACATAGAATTACCATATGGCCAGGCAACTTCTGGTTATATATCCAAAAAGAAAAGACTAACTCAGGTACCTTTGTGCCAATGTCCATTGTAACATTAATCAGAAGAGCGGAAAGGTATAAACCAAGTGCCATTGATAGAGAATAGCTACAGAAAGTGTGCTATATCTGAACAAGGGAACCTCAGCTGTAAGACAGGGGACACAGAGAGCTAACAGAGATGTCACAGCACGCACAAAACCTGCACAGATTGAAATTAGACAAAATTCCAGGACTAAAATGGGGAAATGGACCCAAAGTCCTGCCACAACCAAGAAGCTGTTTGCAACTGATAGCTGTTCCAAAAGGGAAAAGCATGGTTCCTCACTGGAGCACACTTCATGCCCCACTATGCTGCAGGGCCGGCCCTATGCCCATGTGTGTTTACAACAGAGAGTGGGCTTTGTGCGGTTTTTGTGCACTTTTGTTTGTCTGTTTGTCTTACTGAGCATAGGTTTTCTCTGTTGATTTTTATTGTTTGTTATTATTTTGCTCTTTGAGAAACTGAGAAAGAAAATGAGGGTGGGTGGGTGAAGAGGATCTGGGAGGAATTGGGGGATGGGGAAAGAATATGATCAAAATGTATGAAAAAATAATTCAAAACATTTTTTTCAAAACATTTTTAAAAGAGTATGTTTTGTTGGGTAGTGGTGGTGCATGTCTTTAATCCTAGCACTTAGGAGGCAGAGGCAGGCGGATCTCTGCGAGCTCTGGTCTACAGAGCAAATTCCAGGACAGCCAGAGCGACACAGAGAAACCATGTCTAAAAAAAAACAAAAGATGAAAGTATGTAAGTTTTTACTCTGAATTCTACACACTCCATTTTTCAGGTACAAAGTTTTATCCAGGGACTGGAGAGATAGTTCAGTGGTTAAGTGCACTGGCTGCTCTTCAGAGGACCAGGATTCAGCTTCCAACACCTCCCCATCAGGCAGCTCACAGTTGCTTCTAACTCCATGGGATCTGACACCCTCTTCTGTTCTCTTCAGGCACCTACAGAAACACATTAAAAAGAACTGTTTAAAAACTCCCACAACCATTCTCATTCTGAAACACAACTCCAAAAGTGTTCTTCCTGTAATCATAATCTCAGTTATAGCTGCCTAATTCATACAGGAACTCAGAATCTAGGCAGTCTTATCAGATTTTGTGGGGTTTTCCCTATGCTTTTATTTAAATCTATTTCTGGGAACTCCCTAGCCAGCCAGCCTAGCCTGTTTGGTGAGTTCCAGGCCAGTGAGAGTCTCAGAAAACAAGGTGGATGGCTCCTGAGTAATCATCCCCAAGTTTCACCTCTGGCCTACACATACACACATACACACACACACACACACACACACACACACACACACACACACACGGGGTGTGTGCAGAGGGAGAGAGATTGAATACCACGCTGGTATAAACACTTCCCAGATACTGACTCATTTCCTCTTGACACAAACCCTACATCGTAAGTAGCCTTGTCCTCATTTAATACCTGATGAGGTTAGGCACACAGGAGAGGGAGTAACTTTTTCAGCTTCCCCAGCTATAAGCCAGGATTCAGAAGCAGTCAGATTGATTTGTTTTGTTTTGGAAAGAAAAGCTGTTGTGTAGCACAGGCTACTCCTAAACTTGTTATCCTGTCTCTGCCTCCCAAAATGCTAGGATATAGGCATACAACCACCATGTCTGACTGAAGCAATATGTTTTTTTTTTGCCATACTGGAGACTGAATCTAGGTCCCATACATAATAGGCAAGTATTTTACCACTGAGCTATAGCCCCAGTCCCTGGCATTAATATTCTAAAGTCAGGGAGATTGGAGAGATGGCTCAGTGGTTGAAAGCACTGGCTACTCTTCCAGAGGACCTGGGTTCAATTCCTAGCACCCAGACGGTGGCTCATAACTGTAACTCCAGTCTCAGGGGATCTAACACTCTCTTCTGACTTCTGTGGTCACTGGGCACACACATGGTTCACAGACATTGGTGATAAAAGCAAAACACCCATGCACAAAAATTTTTAAAAATTTAAAAGTCAGATTTCTTGTGGTAAATGATATTCACCTTTTACATTAGACACTAAATTAGTTTGATCAATATAGATGTGTATGTAACCACTGATACAATCAAAATACAGAATATCACCTGCAAAAGTTCCTTAGTGTTTCTTAGTGGGTTCTACACTCTCTCCACCTTCAACCCCTATCAAATAACACTTTTTAAATATTTTAAACAGTTTTGAGTTAAACATATTAATTGTGCATATGAATGGGGTTCATTGTAATATTTCCTTCCATACATATGATATGTACTGGTCAAACCCAACCTCCTTTCCCCTGCCACATAGACCCTCTTTTCAATGTCTGTTAAATATTTCTACATTTACGTTGACTTTTTTAGTTTTAACATATGAGAAAAAATACACACAATACCTGACTTTCTATGTCAGTCTTGGGTCGTGTAACATGATGTCCTCCAATTCAGTTTTTGCAAAAATACTATTCTGTTTTTGTGGCAATGTGTGTATATATGCTATATTTTTTGTGTGGGGGGATATGTGTACATATTCATGTGGGTGCTTGTGCACATATGTGTGCATGCTCTTGAAGGCAAGAGGTTGACATCAGGTGTCTTCCTTGATTCCTCTTCACTTTAATTGTTGAGACAGGGTTTCTCACTGAAACTAGAGCTCACTGATTGGATGGACTGGCCACCCATTGAACTTCAGGGATATGCCTGTGTGGTGATACTTTATTTGTGCTGAAATGTGATGTTTTATTTGTATGTTAATAAATAAAGTTTGCCTGGAGATCAGAGGTCAGCGAGCCATAAACAGAAGTCAGGCAGTGGTAGCCCACACCCTTAATCAGATCACTTGGCAAGCAGAGTCTCTGTGTGTGTTCAAGGACACAGCCAAGCGTGGTGACATGAGCCTTTAATCCCAGTACCAACCATAGAGACCTGGAGGTCTGTATAGACACGCAGTGATGAGGAAGTCATGTGGCTGTGTTTAGAGCCAATGAGAAGGCAGAACAAGCAGGCAATAAAATTGTCTGTGGAAGCTACTGTGTGGTGGTAAGCTAAGGCTAGTCATGGCTATTCACTCTGATCTCTTCGGCTACTACCCCTGTATTTGGCTCTGTGTTTCTTATTTAATAAGACTGTTTACAAATTCGTCTACATGCCTGTCTCCATCACCCCACTGGCTTTTTTGTGGGTGCTGGGTATTCAAACACAGGTGTTTGTGCATGTGTATCAGACACTTGACTGACTGAGCTGTGTCTTATTTATCTACTCACACTTTTTTATAATTTTTAATGCGTGTGTGTGTGTGTGTGTGTGTGTGTGTGTGTGTGTGTGTGTGTGTGTGTGTGTAGAGGTTAGAGGATAACTTTCTGAAGTCCATTCTCTCCTTCAGAGGATCCAGTGAGTCAGGTCTTCAGGCTTGGAAGGCAAGCTGCTGAGCCACCTCACTCACTGGCCCTCTATAACAACTCTCAAAAAGCACTAGATTCCATACCGTAACACTGTCAGCACTGCCCTAGGAAATGCAGGTGTGCCAATATCTCTTTGGCTTGCCAACTTCATTTACTTTACATCTATACCTAGAAGCAGTAGTTTTAATGTTCTGAGAATGCGCCATACTGGCTGGACTAATTTCCATTCCCACCAACAGTGTTGAAGAAGAGTTACTTATTGACACACCCTTGCCAATGTCATCTCTGTAATAGCCACTATGGCTGGAAATACATGCTACTTGTAACTTAAATCTGCGTAGTTCCCAGAATGCTAATGGTATTGAGCACTTTCCATACTTATTATGTGAAATACGTTTTTTCAAATGGTTTTTCCAGTTTGGGGGTGGCGGTTGTGACTGAACTCAGACTCCTACATGCTAAGCAAGTGTTCTACCATTGAGCTACATCTATAGCCTTGGCTCATTATACTTTCATTACTTAACAATGTGCTTTCTTTTCCCCCTTTTTGTTTATTGAGACAGGGTCTCACTATATAACCCTGGCTGTCACTCATAGAGATCTACCTGCCTCTGCTTCCCAAGCACTAGGATAAAAGGTGTGTGCATAACTATGTTTTCTATGCCCATAGTTCTGCCTTTTCTGAAATGTTGTATAAATAGGCTTATACAGCACATGGGCAGTTTATCTGGCATTTTAAGATTGGCTTTTTAAGATTCATTCATGTACCTCAAATTTTATTCTTTGGTTATGAAAGCACTTGTTTATTCTTGTGAATGCTTACTAAACATACTAAAAACATGTCAGGTGATGGTGGCATATGCCATCACCCGGGAGGCAGAGGCAGGTAGATCTCTGTGAGTTGGAGACCAGTCTAGTCTACAGAGTGAGTTCTAGGACAGTCAGCACTACACAGAGAAACCCTGTCTCGGGAGAAAAAACTTAAATGAATCTCATAGCTTTGCATAATTAAGAGTCTCTCCCCTGACTGCTCCAAATCCATTCATTGTTATTGCTAAGTAGTATTTTATTGTCTGGATGCACCATCATTTAGTTGTCTCCTCAATACTTGATAAGCATTTGTTGCTTCCTTGTTTTGGCAATCACGAACAAACTCAATCTTTACATGAGCCTAAATTTATTTCATACAAGTAAATTTCCAGGGGTAGGATTTGACCTATGTTGCTGAGTAGCTTCAGCATTTTATACTCTCACCAACAATGCGTACAAGTTCTGGTTGCTCCACTTCGCCATCAGCTTCACGTTTGTTTTGTAACCAATCCGACAGGAGTGTTTTCCTAGAAGAATGATGTTGCACATTTTCGGTGTGCTTGCTCCTTTCCCTGTTCAGCCACCCACCCAGCAGAATGGATCAAACCACTTGACACTTACCCAAGTGTGCCATTGTGTGTATGTTGTGAAGGGGGCCTTGGAGTCAGACACCAAGTTCTCAGCACAAAGGAGATTTTATTACCCTGGAGGGTTAAGTGAGGGTGGTGGGGCTGCCTCTAGATTGCGCCATGACAGCAGCAGGTGTCTCCACAGGCGTGGTTTTTAAGGAGAAAAGGGGAAGTCTGTGCTAGGATGAGTTGGTAAGTCCTGATTGGACATGTTAATGTCAGTGTAGCCAAATAATGAATTCTCATTGATGGACCTTGGTGTTTTAGTTAGGTATAAGGAAGTGGCCAAATCAGGGAATAGACCTTGGTGGCTAGCTTTAGGAATGTAATCCAGTGGTTTAGCAAGGCAGAGTGAAGGTTAGAGGGCAAAACCTGCTGATGGCCATGTTTGCAATGCTTGGGCCTGTTAGCCCTTTGTGGTGCACATGTGAGTATAGATGCTTTTGTATATGTGTGGGTGCACATGTGTGCGTGCTTGTAGAGACCTAAGGATGGTGTTGGGAACCATCTTTGATTAACCACTCTATTCACTGTGGCAATTTTTTAAACTTTTTGTCTTTTTTCTTAGATTTATTTTATGTGTTTGAGTGTTTTGCCTGAATGAATGCATGTGCACCACAAGACTGACTGGTGCCCATAGACCCAGAAGAGGGCATCAGGTCCCCTGGAACTGGAGTTACAGATGGGTGTGTCTCCACATAGATTCTGAAAATCAAACTCGGGTCCTCAGCAAGAGCAGTGCACGATGACTCTTCAGTTTTCAAGGCAAGGTTTTTCACTCAAACCCAGAGTTTGCTAATATGGCTAGTGTTGATAACCAGCTTGCTTTGGGGGTCCCCATCTTCATCTTCTGAGAACAGAATAAAGGTTGACAGCCATGACTAACCAGCATTTATGTAGGTTTCTGGGGGTCTGAACTTGGGTCTTCATGCTTACATGACAAACACTTTAAGCACTGAGCCATCATCCTCATACTCTTGCTTTCACATTCTTGCATATGGTTGTCCAGTTTCCATCATCTCAAATGCCCTTTCTTTGTATTCGCCTTGAGTGCTTAAGTCCTGACCCTCTGACCTCACTGCATCAGTTGTCTCAGTATACCCAAATATAACTGTTGAAGACTGCACTCACTAACTAGGACCCAAAGTCTATTCAGTTCATCCTCCTAATTCTGTCTCTGATATTTACAATGCGTAACAGTAGAAAAATTACAGTTACGAAGTAGCAATGAATAATTTTAGGTTTGGGGCTCACCACAACATGAGGAAGTGTATTAAAGGGTCACAGCAATAGAAAGATTGAGAACCAGTGTTAGATGATCTACTTTTGTTTATTTTTGAGGGGGAGGGTGGTTGAGACAGGGTTTCTCTATGTAGCTTTGGAGTCTTTCCTGGAACTCATTCTGTAGCCCAGGTTGGACTCGAACTCACAGAGATCCACCTGCCTTTGCTTCCTGAGTTCTGGGTGGGCATGCACCACCACCACCTGGTGACGATCTGCTTTTAAAGAGAAAAACCAAAACATGTTTTATGAGATGGATGACTCACATATGTAATCTCAGTACATGGGGTGCTGAGGCAAGCTCAAGGATAGCCTGGACTAACATAGCAAAACCTGGTCTCAAAATTTAAAAAGCGGGGAGAGAAAAGTGTTTCCCCTCTCTTAGTTTTGGAGGTTCCAGTGTAGTCCATTGCAATATACTCCTGCCCCTTTTGGTCCAGGTTTGTTGCACTGGGGCCTGTAGTGAGGCATCTGGTCATGGCAGAAACATGTGGTATGTTAAAACTGCTTATACCAAGAGACATGGCCTGACTCTAGTGGTGCCTTTAATCCCAGCATATGGGAGGCAGAGACAGGTTGATCGAGGTTAGCCTGGTCTACAGAGCAAGTTCTAGGACACACATGGCTACACAGAGAAACCCTGTCTCAAAAAACCAAGAGGGTGAGGGGAGCAGAGAGAAAAGGAAGGGGCCAGAGTCCTACTAGCCCTTTCTAGGCTACACCCCTAAACATCTTAAAAGACCTTCCTGGACACCCCAGTTAAAGCTCCCACCCCTTCCCAAGAGCACCTCCCTGAGGACCACGCCGTGTACACATGAGCCTTTGGGGGCATTAAAGTGTGAACTCCAACATGGGAGGAATCAGGAGTCTGAGGGAGGCAGGCCAAAGAATGTATACTGCGGCGGCCCCAGCTTTTTCCATGGCTTCTGGTGATCCGAACTGCGGTCGTCATGTTTACAGTGCAAGCCCTCCTCTGGAGAACCTTTAAAGTTAAAACATACAAGAAAAATGTCCTGGTTTCAGGTGCACTTGCCAGGTATTGAAACATTTTGTGTTTCACCTTTAGTTTTATAACTCTCAGAAAATGTTGGGGTTTTTTTTTGTTGTTGTTGTTTCTTTTTTTTTTTGTTTTGTTTTGTTTTTTTGAGACAGGGTTTCTATGTGAAAACAGTTTTTGTCCCAGAAAAAAAAATGTTAGCATGCATCTCACCAAGTGGACTGGGATGACTTCTGGGTCTAGAGCTTTCTTCCCCCACCTAATGGACAAAAGAGGGAACTGCCTGCCATTTTTGAATACCTCCTAGCAACCAGAGGACAGGAATCACACATCATGGTGGAAGGACCTCACAGACCTTAGGGATAAAATAAGAATGGAAGTGAACAAGACCTGTGGACTTATGGGAATGGCTTCAGTGCACTTCTAAATCACATCTCTGGGCACGTGAGTTACTAATGGGAGCTGACAGGTTTCCTTAGCAGTGTCACTGTCTTTGACGTCAGCTGCTGCAGTTAGTCTTTAGGTTTTTCAGATGCTCATGTTTGCATGTGATGTTATATAACCTAGAAATAAGCTCTTCTTGCTATATATGTTATGTGTCCTTGATGGGAAAAGTTCTGAAAAAGTGTGAGAAACTATAAGAACCTTAATTTCCCTTTAATTCTTACTACTTCTGAATACTCATTGATACCATGTAGTAATTTAGTCTCAGTCCTTGTCAACTTATGGCATGTATGTATCCACTTTGTATGCACACATTTTCTTTTTTTTTTTTTAAAGATTTATTTATTTATTTATTAAGTACACAGAAGAGGGCACCAGATCTCATTATAGATGGTTGTGAACCACCATGTGGTTGCTGGGAATTGAACTCTGGAAGAACAGCCAGTGCTCTTAACTGCTGAGCCACCTCTCCAGCCCAAAGAAAGGCTGTTTTTCTTTCTTGTTTTGTTTTTCGAGACAAGTTTTCTCTGTGTAGTTTTGGTGCCTGTCCTGGTTCTCGCTCTGTAGTCCAGGCTGGCCTCAAACTCAGAGATCTGCCTGGCTCTGCCTTCTGAGTGCTGAAATTTAAGGCGTGTGCTGCCGCCGCCGCCACCACCACCACCACCACCACCACCACCACCACCCTGCTCATTTTTTAACACATATAACTTGTATAAACTAATTGAACCCTTTTCATACATGTATGCATACATTGATTATAGATCATATCTATCTTTCTATTCTTACCACCCTGGAACTACCCTCCCCATTCCATAGTAGTCACTCCTCTACTTTCAGGCTGTGGTGGTTTGGATGAGAATGGTCCCATAGGCTCATATATTTGAATATTTCATCACCAGGGAGTAGCATTATTTGAAAAGATTAAAAGGATTAGGAGGCATAGCCTTGTTGGAGAAAATGTGCCACTGGAGTTGGGCTTTGAGGGTTGAAAAGCCCATGACAGGCTCAGAATCAATCAATCAATCTCAATCAATCAATCAATCTCTCTCTCTCTCTCTCTCTCTCTCTCTCTCTCTCTCTCTCTCTCTCTCTCTGCCTGCAAATCTGCATGTATGTTTGTGCGCAATGTACCATGCAGCCAGAAGAGGGCATTGGATCCCTGGAACTGGAGCTACAGATAGTAGTGAGTGACCCTCTAGGGGCTGGGAATTAAACCCAGGTCCTCTGGAAGATCAGTAAGCCCTCTTAACAGCTGTCTTAGGGTTTCTATTGCAGCAGTGAAATGCCATGACCAAAAAGCAAGTTGGGGAGAAAAGGGTTTATTTAGTTTACATTTCTACATTGCTGTTTATCACTGAAGGAAGTCAGGACAGGAACTCAAACAGGGCAGGATCCTGGAGGCAGGAACTGATGGCAGAGGCCATGGAAGGGTATATCCCTTCCTGGCTCGCTTCCCACAGTGGGCTGGGCCCTCCCTCATTGATTGAGAAAATGCTCTACAGCTGAATCTCAAGGAGGCCTTTCTTCAAATGAGGCTCCTTCCTTTCTCGTGATTCTAGCTTGGGTCAAGTTGAAACACAAAACTAACATACAACTGCTGAGTCATCTCTCCAGCCCTAATATTTCTTCTTTTGAAAGTATCTGTTCAAACCATTTGCCCATTTTTTTTATTGGGTTATTTAGTTGCCTGGGTTCTTTATATATCTGGATATTTTCTCTGTCAGATGAATAGCTGTCAATGAAATTTTCCCATTTTGTAGATTTCTTATTGATCTGTTCATTGTTTCATTTGACATACAAAGCCTTTTGATTTCACATAATCTTGTTTGTTAATCTTTATATTTATTTCCTGTGCTTTTTGAGTCCTGTCAAGGAAGTCATTACCTACATCAAAATCTTAAAATGTTTCCCCTTGAGTTTTGGAGTTTCTGGTTTTACATTAAGGTAATTAATCCATTTTTGTTTCTGCCCAAGGTGGAAGACAGGGAAAAGTTTCAAACATCTGTGTGTGGTTTTCCAGCATCTTTTGTGGCTGCTTTTCTCTAATGTCTGTCTATTTTTGGTAGACACTATGTAGAGACCAGGCTAGCCTCAAATTTAGAGATCTGCCTGCCCCTTCTTCCCAAGTGCTAGGATAATAGGTAAATACCACCATGCCTGGCCTTTGTGTTTTCCATTGTCTTTTTCTTCCTTGGTTAAATTTATTCCTGTGTGTTTTATTTCTCTTTTGTGGCTATTATAAATAGGATTGCAGTTGTGAGTTCATGTGTGTGTGTGGGGGGGGTGCTTTATGTTTGTACATGTTCATGTGTGGGAATGCACATGCATACATCTAAGTTGGTTGTCTTCTTCAGTTTATGCATATTATTTTTGAATTAAACTTTATTTATTATCATTGTATGTGTATGATGTGGGGGGACACTCCTGTGCTAATGTGCACATGGAGGGGCTAGAGGACAACTTTGTGGAGTCAGTTCTCTCTCCTTTCACCTTTACATTCTGGGGGCCAAACTCAAGTCATCAAGGTTGTGGGACAAGTGCCTTTACCTGCTGAGCCATTTCACTGGTCTGCATTCATGATCTCTTTATTTTAAAATTCATTATTGGTGTATAGAAGAGGTACTGATATATATGTTGATTTTTGTATCCTACTACTTTACTGAATTCATTTATCAGTTCTCATTATTTTTGTGTGGAGTCTTTCGGTTTTTCTATCTATGCCATCAAGTCACCAGCAAAGTGTTAATTTGACTTCACCTTTAAAAAATTATTTATATTTTATGTGTATGTCTGTGCACCACATGCATGCAATGATGATGGAGGCCAGAAAAGGGCATCAGGTCCCCTGGAACTTTATTGACAGTTGTGAACTGCCATGTGGGTTCTGGGAAATGACTCTAGGTCCTCTGGAAGAGCAGCCAATGCTCTTAACTACTAATCCATCTATCCAGCCCTCTTCCCCATTTCTTATTTATATGTATTTTATTTATTTTTCATGCCTAATTGCCTGGCTAAAATTTCTAGGACAGTATTGCATGATCACAGTGGGCATGAATAGCTTTATCTTATTCCTGATCTCAAAGGAAATACTTTCAATTTCCTCCCATTCAACATGTTGTTGGCCATTGGTTTTCCAATGGTTTGTTTACTGCTTTTATTCTCAGGGGATGTTGAATTTTATTGAATGTTTTCTCTGCATTTATTGAGATGATTGTATGAATTTTTATCCTTCTATTTATGTGATGCATCATTTTCATTGATTTGTATATGGGTTTTGATTTTTGTGATAGGGTTTCATGTAACCCAAGCTGGCCTCTAACACCTTATGTAGCCTAGTATAACCTTGAACTCCGGCTCATTCCACTTCTACTTCTCAAACACAGTGATTATAGGCATGTACAAATAAATAATTCTCTCTCTCTCTCTCTCTCTCTCTCTCTCTCTCTCTCTCTCTCTGTTTTGGCACTAAGGATTTAACTTAGAGCCTTGTAAAAGGCTATATCCCCAACTTCTATATGCTGAACCGTCCTTTCATCCCTGGAATACACACACACACACTTTTTCTATTATTCCTGTTTTCTTTCTCTAACACACACACACACACACACACACGAAAGAAACACACATATACACATATGCTCTCTACATATAATACTCTACAGAATTTATATGTATGCACATATACATACATAAAAGCATTTTCTACAGAGTGAGCTAGTTCCAGGACAGCCAAGGCTACACAGAGAAACCCTGTCTCTAAAAGACAAACAACTCCCCCCAAACCACCACCCAACAATCTCCTCCCCACAAAAAAGAAAAGAAAGCAAACTGAGCAAGTCATGTGGAGCAAGCCAGTAAGCTCCTCTGTGGTTTATGCTTCAGTTTCTGCCCCGAGTTCCCTTCATTATGGATTATAATCTAGGTGTATAAGCCAAGTAAACCTTTTTCCCCAAATTGCTTTTGGTCATTTTAAAGGTTTATTTATCTTTATTTTGATGTGTACAGATGTTTTGCCTGCGCACCACAAGCATGCCTGGTACCCATAGAGGTCAGAAGACAGCGTTGGATCCCCTGGAACTGGAGTTACAGCTGGTTGTGAGCTCTTATGTGGCTTCTAGGAAACAAACCTGAGTCCTCTGCAAGGGCAGCAAGTGTACTTAAGCTATCTCAACACTGAACCATCTCACCAGCCCTGGTCATGTTGTTTTCTCACAACAGAAAACAAATACAACAGCCCACTTTCCTGAATGACTGAATTGCTGGGTGACATGAAATCCTTTCACAAAATAAAAAAAGGAACCATTTAAATTTCATGTGTATCAGTCTCCTATTGCTGCTAGAATAAATTAGCATGAACAGTGGCTAAAATAACACCAGTTTATTTCAGTGCAGTCCTAGAGGTCAGAATGAAACAGGCATGTGGAAGCTTCTTTTGCTAAAAGCCATTGACTCCATGCCTGGACCCACAAGGTAACTACAGCAGGACAAAAGCAGGTACCTTTCCCTTCATTTTGTATCCATTTGACTCCTTCACTTTGGCTGAAGTCAAATCATCATCTTTAACCTATCTCCTGGAGTCACCTTGGACTCCCAGAACATCAGAGCCATATTTTTGAGATTTCATGGGTACAGCTTCCCTGTCATATCAGAGACACAGTATCACAGCAGACTTGCTGGCCCTCTTACTCTTGCATTTCTTTTTTTCTGCTTCCTCTTCCACTGAACCTTAGCTGTAGGGAGTGTGTTGTAAATGTATCAACGGGGCTGGGCACCCAATGGTTGGTTGTTCTCTGCATCTTAATCTCTGTAATGGTCTCCATCTGTTACAATGAAGCTGCTTTGATGAGGTGAGAGCTACTTTTGCCTGTGGGCATAAGGATAAATATTTAGAATACAGTAAGAAATTATAATCCCTTCCTTATATATGTGAAAGCATATAACCTCAGACACCATTTGGGGGTGTTCTAAGCATAGACCAGAGTCCAGAAGGCACTGCTGAAATGCCCAGGTTCTTGTGTCTCAGAACAAAGAATTGAAGTAGGATGCATGCATGGTAGTAGAAACAGAGAACATTTATTAAGAGTACTTCTGAAGGTGGAAGTGGCCCGATCTGGGAAAGGTTAGAAGCACAAAGGCATGGGGCTTTGAGAGTCATGACCCTTTTTGGGTCATGACATACTACCTGCCTTCTGCATTTGTGGATTGTGGGTTTTCCTGCATATACTCTGTCCTTTATGTGTAGTCTTGGCTTAGGAGTTTCCAGCCTTTCTCCTCTGTCATTGGTTTCTTTAACATAAGATTAAAGATGATTAACATAAGAATCATCTTTAAAATCTATTTTGTGGTATTAGAGAGCTGTCAGGTGACTCACAACCTCCTGTAACTCCAGCTCCAGGGGGTCTGACCTCTTCTTCTACACTCCACAGGCACCTTACCTGCACTCTGGTACAACCACCAACCCTCATACATGCAACTAAATTAAAAATTAAAATTAGTTCTGTGGGGGGGTGAGTTTAGGTGCAGATGTCACACTATGCATGTAGAGGTCAGAGGGCAAGCGTTGGGAGATGAGTCTCCCCTTCTGCCTCATCAAGGCAGGCTTTCTCTGCTGCTGTGCTGTGTAGCTGATTGGTGAGCTTCTGGAAATTCTCATGTCTCCGCTTTCTATCTCCCTGTGTAAGGTTTACATATGGATGTCAGCACATCTGGCTTTTTATGTAGGTTCCTGGGGTGGAATTCAGGTCATCAGGCCTGTGCAGAGAGTACATTTACCCACTAAGCCATCTTCATGGACCTTTATCTTGTCTTGAATAAACTGTTCTCATGATCAATGTGCCTCAATTTGCCCTTTAGGTTTACACTAACATCAGAAAGTTTCATGGATTAGGTGGGCACCTTTGGGGCCTACTTTCTTTTTCAAAATTGCTAAAGCTTGTTAATACCAGGTTGCAAATACACAATCAATCCCTCCTCCTAGAGCTTTCCATTTTGTTCAAAGTCAAACAAATTGCCCTCTGGACTAGTCACACAGTGTCATCCAGGGATTCTTTTCTCTCACTACTGCCTTATACAAGAGCCATTGTTTCCTTTCTTAGTGCGCTCCTTTCTTTCACTGGAATGTCCTTCTAATGTTTTATTAAAAGAGTGCATTGGATGGTGTGTGTCTGAAAATGTCACCAAGGGCTTAGCTGAATATAGGATTCTAAGTCGAAGATCATTTACTTCAGAATTTTCAAGGTATCTATTAACTTCTAAGTTCAAGAGGTGTCGTTGAGAAGACCAATGTCATCCTAATTTCCAATCCTTTGTTATGAAGTTCACTTTTTTTGCCTTGAAGTTTTTAGGTAACTGCCACTGGTATTCTGAATGTTATTATACTGTATTTTGACTCTGACTTATTTGAACATTTATCGTAAGCTGCACTGACTACTGCCCACATTGTTCAATCATTGTCCTGGACTCTTGGCTGGTTCTTCCCATGTGGAGATACTTGCCCTCCTATTTATGGATATTTTCTTGTGTCATTTATCTCTAATTCTTTACTTTTTAGAGGGCTGCCTATGATTTGGTCATTGGATTATCTAAAATGGTCTTCTGTATTTCCTTTCCATTCTATTTTCCATTTCATTGTCTTTTTATTCTATCTCCTGGGGATTTCATTGCCTTTACATGAGCACATTTATATATAATATTTAATACTTTGAGAATTTCATACATACAATGCAATATTGCTATATAAAAATTATAGCTATTTTATTCAAATCCCCATGATCTGATTCTTATCACATCCTATCCTCTCTCCTCTTCAGATACTCTCACCCTTTCTTGCAGTGTTGTTCAGAGTCCATCTTTATTTGACCATGCAGTTTCTTCTCAACATTGTGTGGATCATTGTTTTGGTTATTGATGTTGAAGTCTTCATTAGTCTCCCATGTGTTTCTTTGCCTTAGTTCTCTTATTCTGTTTGTCTTTTCACTTGACACTTGAACTATTCTTCAGCCACCTAGTCATTTTTGTTGATACTAAATACTGAGGCATCTAAAACCCTTTGGGTGGATCCTGTAAGCCTGAGCAGAGACTCTTATGAGAAGTACTGGAGCCATGTATCAGCCAGGATCTGATAGGAAATAGCTGTCACAGTACCACTGAATTGGGTTCAATTGAGAAAGGTTCAATAAAGGGCATTAATTGAAGGCATGGGCAGTGTTTAGGGGAGAAACAAAGACCAAGTCAGTATTCCAAAGGGAGTAATCATAGAGAGCTGCCTCACTACCTACGGTTGAAGGGCAGGGTGTGGGGAATTTTCTTTGGAACTCTTTGTGGATCTCCATGTAGAAAGAGGCTGGTGACAGGAGCCGGGGTCTTCAGAGAAAGGATATAATGAGTCTGTGATTCAGCAGGGAGGGAACACAGGGCTCAGCTCTTCTGACTTGGCACTTCACTGTTCATCTCTGTAGGAGTTTGACAGTTTGACACTCACAGCACTCAGGGAAAACTGAATGGGATGCGAGAATGGGAACAGAGGCCTCTAATCCAGGCTGTATCAGGCAAGACTGAGTCCAGAAAACAGAAGCCATTCTAGGCGTTTTGAGTCTAAAAGGTTGGAAACAGAATTAGACTTTTACATCGGATCAGCAGAGCCAAGCATAGTAAATGTCAGGGATACTATCAAAAGATCAGAGGAGTTGACTGTGTCTGCTCAGGAGCTACAGCAATTCTGCAGACTCTTCAGAAAGTGCTCACCAGTGATTCCAGTTTTCAAAGGTGATGGAAAGCCTTTACTGATCTCACATGTCCACATGTTGGGTTCTGGTCCTTCAGAGAACCAGTGTCAGCTTGGAATTTCCCCCATGCCCCACATCTGGGCATCTTTCCTCTGCCCCTCTAGGGTGTTTCTGAAGGTGTCTCTCATCTCATTGTGAGTAGGAGGAGAGGGGAGATGAGCAAGCCTTGGTCATTGGCATACTGAGAACTGGATGGTCCTGGGTTAAATGCCGTTGTAACAAGGCATCTCCTACCTGCAGTGCCCAGATTGGTTGGCAGTGTCGGGAGGACCTAAGGGTCTAGCCACTCAGTATACCATAGATGACCCCATGTCCTTGATCTGAGCCTTGAACTTTGCAGAAGTTTGGTTAGTCGAGGGGTTCCTTTCAGAGCCTGCTGCTAAGCTGTCACCTCTCCAGGCTTCTGTTTGAGTCCCACCTTGACATAACCAGCCTCTTAATGGTTCCTTTCTTCTTCTTGTCATTGGCAGGGAAGTCCATCTTCCTCCTTTACTATCTCTTAGCAGGTTTGGAGGGCAGAGATGACAAACACAAGCAGTCCAGTGTGCTAAGATTGACAAAATGTATCGGTAAGTTTGATGCTCACTTTAAAACCCTGTAATCACTTTAGATATTTATTTGTTCAGTTATAGCCATTACTTAGTCTAAACTATTCAAATAAGGAGACACAAATAGTCACTCCAAAATAAAAGCCTGTACTATTAGCCCACTCTCTAGCTCCACCAGCCAGTAGGGATTCCTAACTACTTTCTGTCACAGTGCATTTGCCTGTTGTGGACTTTTTGGAGATGGAGTCATATAATAAATGTCTTCTTGTGACTGACTTCTGGTGGTTATTATTCTATTTTCCGGCATCATCTGCATTATAGCATGAACCAACATCTCATTCTCTTTTAGCAAGATTCAAATGTGAATTATTATCTCCTCCACATCCCCACCCAACAGGAACTTTGTCTTATCACCAAGTGTTATGCCATGAGCATTTGATGTGCATCCAGATCACAAATGCACTCAGATCTCATGCCAAGCAAAATATGAGGATGCACTGACATTCTGTGTTAAGACCATTAAGTAGGAACTCTCAACCATGACAAAACAAATAGGCTGTTTAGTGAGATTTCAGACAATTCCATCATCTCGAATCCAATCAGCCACAATTGACTTTCTGTCCCCTGGACTGCTCTCTTCTGGGAAAGGACACTGATGGAGCATGACATTTAGCTTCTTTGAACTCCAGTCCCCTCAATTGCTAAAATAGGAATAATACTACTTGACTTACATTGATGTTAGAGATTAGCAGGAGAGGATGAGGGAGTATCACAGAGTCATCTTGTCTATCAGTGATGTGATTATCAAAATCATCATCCTTGCTGCCCAAGACACAGGAACAGTGTGACCAATGCCATGCCTCTGTTCCAAAGATACAGCACTATAATTTTCTGTCATGTAGAATCTTTGCACTTCTTTATTTGGGGCCAGGGGACATCTAGTACTTAATATGACAGGTTATCATTGTTGCTTATGGCTATGAAAGACTGCTACATTTTACAATTATTTTTTAAAAAACTATTGAGCTAGTGGCGCACACCTTTAATCCCAGCACTAGGGAGACAGAGGCAGGTGGATCTCTGTGAGTCTGAGGCCAGCCTGGTCTACAGATCGAGTTCCTGGACAGCCAGGCATACACAGAGAAAAAACCCTGTTTCAAAAAAACAAAACAAAACAAAAATAACTAGTTATTTTTATGTGCATATGTGTTCGTGTGTGTGTGTGTGTGTGTGTGTGTGTGTGTGCGTGTGTGTGTGTGTGCGTGTGTGTGTGTGTGTGTGTGTGTGTATGCATGTGTGGAGGCTATCCACATAGATGTCTTCCTTAATTGCTATCCTTTTTAACACTCTTTTTACTATTTAAAACATTTTTTTTTCAAAAACTTTTTGAGACAGGGTTTCTCACTGAACCTGGAGCTCACTCGTTTGGCTAGACTAGCTGGCTAGTGAACTCCAAGCATCTCCTCATCTCCCCACACCACCCACCCCTAGCACTGGGGGTACAAACATTCACTGCTGCTATGCACTTTTATGTGGGTGTCTTCATTCTTGCACTTTATCAAATGGCCCATCTTTCTAGCCCCTGACATTTCAATCTGAATACAACAAAATTTCATTTCAAAATTTTCTCTTGTAGCCCAGAGTGTTGGTGTATACCTGTAATCCCAACACTGGGGAGGCTGAGGCAGGAGGATCAGGAGTTCAAGGACATACTCAGCTTATAGCAATTTGGAAGGTCAGCCTGGTTTATAAGAGATTCTGTCTCAAAAACAAACAAGCAAAACAAAACAAAGATTTCTTCTTGTCCAGGATATTTTCCAGGTAGCTAATGGCTACATGATCATAGTGAAGCTGGGTGCAAGGACACAGAATCTCTAATGAAGCATAATTAACCAGGGGTGGTGGAATCTCAGCATGTGGGTGGCTGAGGCAGGAGAATTCTGAATTTGAGGTCAGTCCCAGCTCCTTAGGCCCTGCTGCAAAAAGCTTTCCTACTTAGGTCAGTCAGCTCAGAGTGTATATGGGCTCAGAGCAGACCCTTTGTAAAAGGCTTAACATCTATTTAAGAGTATCAGATAATTGCCTAAGTGTCTTAAATTACTTCTTAGAGTAAGGTTATGAAATACATTCTCAAAAAATCTGCTCCTGACATGTGAAAAAGAAAAGGCTAATCTTCATTGTCAGTTTGACTGGATTTAGACAGTTCTGGGCAAATCTGTGAGTGTGTTTCAGAGATGAAACCTAGGAGCAAAGAACCTCCCTGAATTGGCTGGGATTCCAGACTGAGTAAAAAGCAGAAATTCTGAGCATGAGCATTCCTCTCTTTCTCTCTCTCTGTTCCTGACTGTGGACACAGTGTGCCCAGCTGCCTCATGCTCCTGCTGCCTTGCCTTCATCGGGGGACTTTCCCTCAAACTGTGACCCTAAGTCAATCATTCTCTCTCTCTTAGATCAATTTTTGTTCAGTGTTTGGGCACAAGAAGGACACATTTATGTGAAGTGTTTGAATAAAATAACTAATATAGGTAATTTGAGAATCTTCCAAGGGAAAGAGTGTCCCATTCCCCAGTGACCTTCTTCATTTTCATCACTGGAGGAGTAGGAAGGAGTAACAGATGAAACATCACAATGTCAACAGGTAGAGTAATTTCTAAAGGAATATTTTATGGACTCAATGAATGAAAAACAAGGATATGACTGCTCCTAGGTATGGTTGAGGAGAAGGGTTTTGTTGTAGATACATTGGAGAAAACAGCCAGAGGCATCTGGAAGGGTCCAGAGTGAACCAGGCCATGGCTGTGGCAGAGAGTGGAGGTAGGGTGGCTGGGGGGGGGGGTGTGTGGGGGGAAGAGTATGGTGGGATGGGAGGTGGGAGTGGGAGGTGAGGGTGGGGTGGGGGAGTGGGATGGTGTGTGAGCTGGGGGTGGGAGAGGTGTAGGGGTGGGAAAGTAGGGGGTGGGGGTGGGAGAGTGGAGGTGGGGGGGGGGGAAGAGAGGAAGAGAAGAGAGAACAGGGGAGGTAAGTGGACCAAGAGAGGAGCTGTGGGATGTGGGGTATTCTCCAGAGAAGACTGCTCAGACAGTCTTTTGGGTTTAAGCCAATAGAAAATCTCTTATTAGCTGGCTAGTGACTATACTGAGTGTTCAGGATCCAAGAGGAGCACTGAGCCTTCTCAGGGTGAGCCTTTAAGCACAAAAACCATGTTCTGGGTTGACATATTTCACTTAACAAGATCAGCTAGCTAGAAGCAGAACTATACAAGCCAAAAAGCCAAAACAAATTGGAGTAAGGTGACCTGCTGACGTCTCACGCAACCTAAATCAGAAGCTCATTTTTTTAGTAAAGGTGAGGGGTGGACCTGCAGGGTTCTGGCTCCCGTTTTGGGTAACTGTTGCCTTGCTTGCTGACCTTGACCTTGATATCCTTCCTGTACTAATTCCCTGCGAGATTCCACCCTCCTGAATGCTTAAGGGACTTCCCGGTCTGTGTATCCTGCATATTGGGCATTAACAGCTTAGATGCAAGATTGTAAAACATTGGAAGCGAACTTCTGCCCTCCAGGGTTCCCCCATTGTGCTGTAAGCCTGTGTTTAAGACCTCCTCCCTCCTTCAATAAACGGCATTCAGCATTCAAAAAAAAAGGAAAGAAAGAAATTGAAGACAGCAATGTTCTAAAACAGGAAGTGGTGATGGTGTCATGGGCCTATGAGGATGCTGGACTAAAGTCTATCAAATTGTGCAAACAGGAAAATTATATACTATGTGAATTATATGTCAATAAAGATCTAAACAACAACAAAAATATTAAAAAGAAGGTTAGTACATTTTGAGACTTTCCCAGAACTTTATGTACTTTGATGGATTAGTCTTTGTTTTAGTTTTGGCAGGTGGTGCTGTCTACGTGCTGACTTTCACAGCCTGAATGACACTTCTGTCATGGAGTCAGTTGTGCTAAGGTCTGGGAGCCTACAAAGTTCTGGGGGCTGTTACAGGACCAAGATGCCAAGAGAGGAATCAAGAGCCAAGAGGCCAAGAGAGCACATGGGATACCAAGAGAGGTGGCATATCCCAAATGGCTGGGTATATAGGGATCAGGCTGGGTAAAGGGAAGCAGAAGCCCACCCCTAGGAGAGGGGCAGGGTAGGGTAGGGGTGAAGTGCTGGGAGGAGCCATAGGTACTGAATGAAACTTGTCCTGGGTTTCTTTGGGAACTGACACTAACGGTGATAATTATCTCTGAAAAACTGGTAATAGTAAGATTATAGAAGATTTTATTAAAATTTATTTTATGTGTGTGAATGTTTTGCTTGCACATACAAAAGAGCATCGTGTGGGTAGTGCCTAGAGAGTCCAAAAGGTGGTACTGGATCCCCTGGAACTAGAGTTACATAGGCTATTATAAACCACCTTGTAGACTCTGGGAACTGAACCCCATCTGCAAGTGCTCTTAACCATTGAACTATTTCTTCAGTCTCAGATTTCTGATTTTATACTACATGTCTCTAATATTTTATTTTTAAAGGCCTTACTAAGTATTACTTCTGTTAGGATGATGATATAACTATCTTTCATAAATCAGTTTTGGTAGATCAGGGTGTGTGTTACTTTTATTTTAACGGATTTTTTAAATTCAATTATTTATGTGCATGATGCGCACGTGTGTGTGTGTGTGTGTGTGTGTGTGTGTGTGTGTGTGTGTACACATGCATGCTCCACAGCACACATACAGAGGTCAGATTGCAACTTTTAGAGAGTCATTTCTTTCCTTCTACCATGTGGGTCCCAGGATTGAACTCAAGCCTTGGTGGCAAGCACCTTTACCCACTGAGCCATCTCACTGACCCCTTGCACCCATTTTCATTGCCAAGCACCAACCAAATTATGAGATGACCCGGTTCGTCTCAGGTCTGAGGAGCAGAAGTATAGCAATGGTTTTCCTTTGTTGGCTGCATCAGAATCCCCACACAGTTGGCTAAAACATGGGCCAGTGTCTTTCCCATTGGGCAGGGAAAACATGGGCCAGTCTCTTTCCCATTGGGATAGGATCTGCAGTGCACACTGCCAGTCAGTTCCCAAATATTGCTGCTGGACACCACACCTGGCACTCCCCTGTGGTACCAACCAAACCAACCAACCAAACAACAAACAAAAACCACAAGCAGGGGAATAGAAGTCTAAGCTGAGAGCCAGCAAGCAAAACAGGGAGACAGACTTCATTGACTCCACTTTTGCCTGTGGCTAATCTGTAGTTATTTTTGAGGAGGTGAACTTGATTTAACCGACTCTATTTAATAAGAACTTGTGCTACATAAGGGTTGTGCCATATCTTATTAGGTAAGTGCCTGGTTCCGAGAGTTTTCAATTAAGTCCTGTGGCCTCTGGGGCTGGAGGACAGATCTTGGGTTGGCTTCCTGCACTGGGAGCTTCGTAACCTGGGAGATGACTGTGCCCACTGTGCTTGGATTCTCAGCACTCTAAGTGGTGGCACTGAGGTGGCAGGGTAGTCATTGTTGCAGTAGTGACTTCCTGCAGGGAACCAGCATGCGGGTATTACTAGAGGAGGCAAAGCATAGGGAAAAACCACCTTGCCTGGCCTCATAATCCATCAATTACAACTTTTTCTGGTGGTAAAAGACACATAACATTTACCTTTTAGATCATTGTTTGTTTGTTTTCAGTTTTATTCCCAAGACAGAATTTCATTGTGTAGCCCTGGCTGCCCTGGAACTCGCTCTGTAGACCAGGCTGGCCTCAAACTCAGAGATCCACTTGCCTCTGTTTCCCAAGTACTGTGATTAAAGGTGTGCACTACCACTGCCTGGCCCTTTTAACCATTTATAGAAGTTGTATTTATTTTATTTTAAGTGTATAGGTGTTTTGTCTGAATGTATGTATATGTAACACATATTTTATGTAATGAACAGTGATAATCAATTTTCTCTGAAAATATTGGTAATAGTGAGATTATGGAATATTCAATTAAAATTTCTAAAGCTTTGTTTCCTTTATGTATATTAATGTTTTGCATGCATGTATATAGTGTCTACAGAAGCCCAAAGGGGGCACTACATCCCCTGAAACTGGAGTTACAGGCTGTTAACTACTGAGTCATCTGTCCACCCCCTTGCCACCCCCCTTAATCATTTTAAGTGTACTTTACAGTTCAGTGGCAATAAGAACACTTAAGAGTACTGTAATCATCACTACAATCCACTTCTAGAACTTTTCCATGATTCCCACACTGACATTTTATAATGACTATTACATATATTTCTGCTTCTGAGATATATTCACACAGTGCACAAATTGTCTATTTAAAGTGTACAATTCACCCATTTTAGCATTTTCACAGTTGTGCAACTGGCCACACAGTTAACTTTAGAACATTTTGTCACTCCAAAACAAAAGCCTTACCATTAGCCCACTCTCTCTAGCTCCACCAGCCAGTAGGGATTCCTATCTACTTTCTGTCAGTGCATTTGCCTATTGTGGACTTTTCAGAGATGGAGTCATATAATAAATGCCTTCTTGTGACTGACTTCTGGTGGCTATCATCCTATTTCCCAGGATCATCTGCGTTATAGTATGAACCAACATCTCATTCTCTTTTAACAAGATTCAAATGTGAATTATTATCTCCCCCCAAGTCCCCACCCAACAGGAACCTTGGTCTCTACTTGATTGAGCAAACCCATCTATCCAGATTCCAAGCCAGTGAACAAGATTTTTCTTTAGAATCCTCTATCTTGGGGTTGGAGAGATGATTTAGAGGTTAAGAGCACTTGCTGCTCTTCCAGAGGACTTAGGTTCCATTCCCAGCACACACATGGTGGCTCACAACAGCCTCTAACTCCAGTTCCAGGGGTCCAAAGCCCTTTTCTGGCCTCCACAGACAATAAGCATCATACACACAGTGCACATACATACACATAGGCAAATATTCATATATACAAAATAAAAATAAGTCTTAAGAAAGAATCCTCTATCTTGGCTCCTTGCCTTGACAGAATGTGTGTGACATGTGTCAGATGTATCTCAAAAATGGCTCTCAAGGACCAGAAGTAGTGCTTTGATCCCAGCACTCAGGAGGCAGAGGCAAGGAGATCTCTGTGAGCTGGAGGACAGCCTGGTGTACCCAGTGAGTTCCAAGCCAGCCTGGGCTTCATGTGATTGTGCGATCCTGTCTCAGAAGAAAAAAAGGCCTTCAAGTGGTCACTCCTCTGCTCAGTGGAATGCTATCACAATGCTGGCATTTAATTTCTACAGCCTCTTGCTGCCTTTTCACTTTCCCCAAGACTCCCTTCCTCTGGTCCTGTACCTGCTCCACAGAGCGGAGTCCAGGGGGTGCCAAATAGGTGCTTGAGACCTCTGTTGCTGCCCATTGCCTTCAGAGTCTTGTTCACACTCAGCTGGCACAGAGACCGCTTAGAGCTGACATCTGCCTGCATTCCTCCCTATTGTGCACAAGTCAGTCAGTTTGCCAGACTGTGGGCATTCTTCCTTGCTCTTTCTTCCCTCTGTCTACAATGGTGGAACACTGCATAGCCTAGAGACCTACCTCCAGTGTAACCTGGCCTATGATGGGGTCCCCAACTTAACTGCTAAAGTTGGGGGGGGGTGGAAGAAACCATTTGTGCAGGTCAATTCCTATCCTTCAGTCTTCATTACTGATTGTTAAGATCAAAAGCTCCTTCTTGTCCGGTTAGCAGTGCCCACCTAAATTAATTGGCTTGCTACCCAATTGTTGTGGCACAAGCCTTTAATCCAGTGGTTGTCAACCTGTGGGTTGAAACCCTTTCACAAGGGTTCACCTAAGACCATCGGAAAACACAGATATTTATGTTATGATTCACCACAGTAGCAAATTTACAGTTATGAAGTAGCAAGGAAAATAATTTTATGGCTAGGGGCCACCACAACATGAAGAACTATGTTAAAGGGTCATAGAATTAGGAAGGGTGAGAACCACTGCATCCCATACAGGGAGGCAGAGGCAGGTGGATCTCTGTGTGATCAAGGCTGGCTTGATCTACATAGTTCTAGATCAGCCAGGAGTACATAGTGAGACTGTTGGAAAAAAAATCCCGACTGTATGTTTATTCCCATGTTTCCAGGTTGAACATCAACTTTTTTCACAGAGGAACATAATGTGTGGTGCTTGCAGAATTTCTTCTGATTATGCTTTGATTTGCATCTTAATTGTGAAAATATTCTTTCTTATAATGTCTTAGCATGGGCGGTAGCATGAGTAGAAAGCTGGAGAAGCCACACTCCTAGCTAGTCTCTTAGGACTGTCCTCCCAGTCTGCTTAAACAAAGCAGTACTGAAGAAAAAGGGTGGAAAGATGCCCTCCTTTGTGCATTTTTATTTGTGTGTGTGTGTGTGTGTGTGTGTGTGTGTGTGTGTGTGTGTGTGTGTGTTGGAGGGTTTTCATGCACAAATATGAGCATACATGTGGAGGCCAAAGGAAAATCTTGGGTGTTGATCCTCAGGAAACATCCACGTTGTTTCTTGAGATAGGGATTTCTCACTCAGACTTAATACTTGCTGATTAAACTGGACTGGCTGGCCATGAGCCCCAGGGATGTGCTTACCTCCGCTTGGCCAGCCCTGGGATTATAAGTATGCATCACTCTTTCTAGCTTTTTATGCAGGTGCTGGGAATTGACCACAGGTTTTCATGCTTCCATAACAAGCACTCTACTAACTGAGCTATCTCCCCAGCCCCTTCTTTTGTCCATTCTAGATAAAACTTGCTATAACTAATTGCTTTTAAAGTTGATTACTCAGCTATTCTTTAGAAATTGTATTGAATTTTTGTATGCACACACACATGCATGCACATGCACATGTGTGACAACACATATATAGGACAGAGGACAGCTTCTGGGAGTTGGGTTTTCTCCTTTCATCATGTGGGTCCTGGGGATCCAACACAGGTCATCAGGCTTGCTGGCCCTTACCTATGAAACAGTCTTACTGGCCTCATTCTTGGGGTTTGAAAACAAGACCCCTCTTTGCACTTTTATAGGTGTGTAAAAGGGTGCATGTCGTCTTTTCGCTGCTGGCTCCTTTGTGTTTCCTTTTCTACAGATACTTCTGAAGGAAATCGTGATTTAGCCAAGCCTTGAAAGTTTCTGCTCTCATTTGATCATTTCTGCCTCTCTGCAGATCAGGTAAACCCTGTTTTCTGGGATTTGTTGGAAAGGAGTCAGTCAATGAGAAAGCAAAAGTTGCTTCTTCCCAGATTAGTCACAAGCCCGCTCAACACAATACAACAAAATGTTCATTCGATGGCTTTTGATCTTGACATGCATTACCTTTAGCCCAGTGCACACACAATGTGAAGGAAGAATGGAAAAGACTGTCTTAAATTCATGGCCACCAGACCTTGCTCACTTGATAAAAGGGCCATTTGCTGGCATTTCCCACTGTGAAGTTACTGCTTTCACATGTTGTAGGCATGAAGACATTTATAAAGGGGCAAATACCTTGAGGCCATGCAAATGCCCTTCTTGTACTTAAACTTTGGGGATTGTAGTCAGATTGTACTGCCACCATTACTGGAGTCTTCTTTTATCTTTTATGTATGTGCATGCATGTGAACCTGTGTACCACTTGAATTCGGGAGCCAGAGTTAGCCAGAAGATGGCATTGGGTCCTCTGGAGTTGGGATTAGTTACAGGTGATTGGGGCCATTATTTGGGTGCTGGGAACTGAACCTGGATCCTTTGAGAGAAGAGTAAGGGCTCTTAACTGCTGAACAACCTTTCTAGTCCCCTGTTTTGTTTTTGAGACAAGATCTCACTCTGTAGCTCAGGCTGGCCTAGAACTTACTGTGTAGTCTACGCTGGCTTCAACTTGTGGCAAGCCTTCTGTCCAGATATGAACTACCATGGTAGTCCTTCTATTCTAATGTTGTTGCCCCTCATCTTCATTTCTTTTTCATTTATTAGTTAAAGATTTTATTATTTTAGTGTGTGTGTGTGTGTGTGTGTGTGTGTGTGTGTGTGTGTGTATGAGTGTATGCATGTGTACCGTGTGTATGCAGGTGCCAATGGAGACCAGAGGACATCAGGTCCCCTGGAACAGGAGTTCCAGGTGTTTGTGAGTCACATGGTATGGGTGCTAGGAATTGAATTCAGGTCCTCTGGAAGAGTGGCAACTGCATCCATCTCTCCAGCATCTGAATATATTTTATGTGTAGTTTGAGCTGTTCCAGCTTTGGCCTTTAGGATGCCTTTCTTTTTTTTTTCCTTAAGCATGTCTTTGCTTTCTAGCACTGTGATATTTGTACTCCATAAAGCTCACTAAAAGTATTATATAATGACTGTCTTTTGTAAAGCACTCAGCATGCAATTTATAATAATGTAAAGATGATATTAAAGGTTATCAAAGCAAAGTATCATTCATTACATGTCAATTACAGATGTCAAGCCCAAGCACAGGGAGAGAGCAAGTATGACAGGTTGTAGTGCTGGAGAAGCAAAGGCTCAAGTACCTTCAATTTTTATCCCAAATGTTGCTACCACCAAGCAACACATTGGTGTCTTTTTAATCATGTGATGCCATTTTAATGTGACAAGTCAGATACTTTCCATTTTCCAAACCCATTGTCTATGCTGGTAGAAATGTGAGTTCAGTAGGAAAATGATGTGGTATTAAATACTATTGTATTTCTCTAGAAACATGCATGCAATGAATTAACATAATTTGGAATTCATTGGAAATCCTGCATTAACTGTTCTGTTTCAAAGATCCATCCACTTGTACGAAGGAGGCAGGATGTGGAATTACTCTTGTATTCATGTCAGCAGCTGGACTGGAATCTTGACGTTCACTTCTCTTGTGCTGGTCAGCAAAAGCTTCTCAAGGGGAATGAAAGGACAATGGGAATGATTCAGAAGAACTAAACAATAAGTGGGAAAGGGAATGTTCATTCGTAATTTAGTGAAACTGAAGATGAAAAATTCTCAAGTTTTGAATAGAAGCCACAGTTGGTTTAGTTAAGGCATTAAAGTCAGGGCACATCTCAATAACCTTTTTAAAAATTAAGTCTAGCTACCAGTCTTTCTTTTGTGATAAAACGCCAAGTTTGTCATTGCAGGAAGTGCACTCAAACTGGGGAATAAGGATGCAGGTCTTGAGATCAAGAAAGAAAGTTAGGTCTTGTGAGTTCCTTCCTGCTGTGAGCATCGGGCCTCTGGCCTCTGGCTACTGGCCTCTCCCCTAGTACCATGGCCCTGAAAAGGCAATCTGCGCTCCTGCCTCAGCCCAAGAAATCCAAATCGGCCCCTGCCCTGAAGCTGGAGGACAAGTCAGCCTCTCCCAGCCTGCTGAAGGGAGAAAAAGAGCAGAAGAAGCAACTGAACACATTGACAAGAGAGCAAAATGAAATAAACAGACTTAATGAACAAGCCAGTGAGGGCATTCTGAAAGTAGAACAGAAACGTAATAAACTCTGCCAACCATTTTTTCAGAAGAATTCAGAATTGATCGCCCAAATCCCAAGGTTTGGGTAACTACATTTGTCAACCATCCACACGCGTCTGCACTTCTTGGGGAGGAAGATGCAGAGGCCCTACTTCACTTGGCCAGAGCTGAAGTGACAGAATGGGAAGACATTAAATCTGTTACAGAATAGATTCTTATTTCGATGAAAATCCTTACTTTGAAAATAAAGTTCTCTCCAAAGAATTTCATTTGAATGAGAGTGGCGACCCATCTTCAAAGCCCACTGAAATCAAATGGAAATCTGGAAAGGATTTGACAAAACGCTCAAGTCAAAGGCAGAATAAAGCCAGCAGGAAGAGGCAGCCCGAAGAGCCGGAGCTGCTTTACCAGTTGACTGACCATTCTGATGCAGGTGCAGCTGAGTTGGGAGAGGTCATGGAGACGGTGTTTGACCAAACCCCTTGCAGTACTATTTGGTTCCTGATATGGATGCTGAAGAAGGAGAGACAGAAGATGATGATGGTGAAGATGAAGAAGAGGAAGGCTTGGAAGATATTGATGAGGAAGGGGATGAAGATGAAGGTGAAGAAGATGAAGATGATGATGGAGAGGAAGGAGAGGAGGATGAAGGTGAGGATGACTAGCACAGAAGACTGTTGGATTCCAACCCTCTTTTTTATTTTGTTTTTCTTTTTTAATTTTCTCCAGTCCCTGGGAGCAAGTTGCAGTCATTTCCCTCCTCCCAACCTCTCTTGTGCTCAGTAGCCCTGTTTCTGAGGTCTCTTCTCAACACCATGGTTCTCAACCTATTTTGGGGAAATACCTTGAGAAAAATAAAACAGGAAAAGAATCTCCACTATTTTGATCTAAATTCCTTTTTATCCTTTGTTGTCTCAAACTGTGGATTCAACAACACCACCCTGCTCTGTGGGAAAAAAGAAAAGCCCTTCGGCCTCCTTGGCTCTGCTGGAGACTGTGTGTGTGTGTGTGTGTGTGTGTGTGTGTGTGTGTGTGTGTGCGCGCGCGCTAGGCCCCTGTGTAGTAGTGCATAGAATTCTAGCTTTTTGCCTTTCTCTGTATATTGGGCTCAGGGATTACACTGTTTCTATGTGAATACAGACAGTTAGCATTTACCAACATGTATCTGTCTTTCTCTTGTTTAGTAAAAAAAAAAAAGGGGGGGTATGGGAGGTCAGCAAGGGTGGGTTGAGGTGTCTGGAGGAGGTAAACTTGGCTTCTCCTTTGGCATGTGATGTTTAACGGACATCCTTGCAGTTTAAGATGACACTTTTAAAATAAAATTCTCTCCTAACGTTGACTTGAGCCCTGCCACTCAATGGGAGAATCAGCAGAACCTGTAGGGTTTTTATTTGGAGTTGACATTCTCTGTTGTAATTTTATTTTTAATTTTTTTGTTTTTAATTTATTTATTTGGTTTTCACTGGAAGGAAAAAATGCTGATTTTAAATGTTGAAGTGTACAATACAAGTTGCTTTGTTACAATAAATCCAATGTGTACACACACACACACACACACACACACACACACATACACACACACAAAAGAAAAATTAGGCTGGGTTGCAGCTCAGTTGTCCAGCACTTGCTGGGTTCAAGTCTCATTGCCACAAAAATAAAGCATCCTTGAGACAAACTGCAATGTACATTATATTGGCAAAATGGGCCTGTGCTGTTTGAGCTCACTGAGAAGCTAGCTCTGAAATTGGGGGTTGCCCTGCCCCCATTTCAGACCCAAGCATGTTTGTTTCAAAGTGTCCTTCAAGGACCCCTTTCTGGGGATGGGCTGGTTCTCCTAATTCTTTGTCAAGAAGGAGACTACAGGAAAACAGCCCAAGTAAAAGCACTGTGTCCTTGAGAATAGCTAGAAGGTGAACCATTTCCAACAGATGTCACTGCTGTTTATCCCATGATTTAAAAGTGCCAACAACCATGGGGAAGAGAAGCCAGAAACTCCAGCCAGCTTCTTCCATTTCCCCAGTCAGCTTCTGCCAGATGTTGTGTGTACCTGATTTGATGATATTTTGCTATCTGTCTCTTGCTATTAATTCTTTTACTTTGCCTTGCTATATACTTAATAAACTCACTCAATAAACTGAAGTCGGTATGGCTATTACAGACCATTCTCTGGGCTATACAAAACACAGACCAAGATTCAAAACTTGAAGGTGAGGTTGGCAAAGCAATTCAATTAGAAAGCTAAGATTAAGACTAAGATTAATCAGTGGATAAAAGAAGCCCTTTCTCCCTGAAGAGTCCTGAGCTTTTGCTGCTTTGGGTGCACTGGACACCAGGTAAGTCTGGTAGGTTTCATCAACAGTGTTCAATGACTTTATTTAAAAAATTTATTTGTATGGGTGTTTTGGCTGTATATGCACTACATGTGTGCAGTGCCCCCAGAGGCCAAAAGAGGACAGACATCACATCCCCTGGAACTGGAGTTACAAATGGTTGTGAGCCACCATGGCCATACTGGGAATTGAACCCTGGTTCTCTAGAAGAGCAAACAGGGCTCTTAATGATTTTTGGCTCATCACTCTGAGAATGCATGGGTCAGCAACCACAAATCTTCAGCACCCCAGGTGCCAAGTCACCACAAGTCTAGCTCAGCTATTTCCATCTTGAACACATGCCCAGCCATTTTCCGGGGTCTGAATATCTTTGAGAGAGAATTAGGATGGTCTAATGATCTGGGGCTTGGCCAAGAGAGCCACTTTTGTAATTAGACAGATCTCAGACAAGTTCTTGTTGAGCTTAGGGGAGAACATTTTAGTAACAGTGAGATAAGTCAGGCTCTGAGTCTCAGTGTTTGTCAACTGCAAGATCACAAGGTTTCACTGTCTTGATTAGACCATGGATATGTCAAGGCATGTAATGAGCAAGACAGCTATGTAGATGAGCCTTCTGTCTCTTGATCTTGTCTAGGTTGTTGTGACACACACAGGCAGTAACTAGAGAAAGATGCTGCTGCTCTTCTCCCCTCCCTCTTCATCTCCAGGATCATGCTATGTGTCCCAGACTAGCCCTTAAGTCAGAATTAATCAAACTTAAGACC
This sequence comes from Onychomys torridus, assembly GCF_903995425.1. Taxonomy (NCBI): domain Eukaryota; kingdom Metazoa; phylum Chordata; class Mammalia; order Rodentia; family Cricetidae; genus Onychomys; species Onychomys torridus. The sequence goes on along the minus strand of NC_050466.1, from coordinate 64,022,499 downwards.
TTCTTAGCCTCACACTTATGGATGCTTTTTTTCCAGGACACATTTCTACAGAAATCCTAGGCTATGACTTATGCACAAGTGATGCCCCATTATTATTCAATGGGTATGCAAGACAGCTCTCCACTGGGCATGGGGTCAGCTTTTGTCACTTTTGAGTATACTAGTCCCCAGCCTCCATTTGAAGGGGCCAATGATCTAATTTCTCTTGTCTCACTTTCTCTGCCTTCTATTTTTTCTCTAGCTCACTATCTCTTCCTACCACCAGATGGTGGAAAGTGGAAAGGAATTAACAGGCTGGTAAATGAATGTGGTTGCAGGGCTCTATGGCTGAAAGGTGTGGTGGGGAATGGACCCCCAAAAGGAGCTTATAATTGCCCAGGGATTCCTGTGAATTTCTATTTTCATTTTAGCATCCACTAAATTGTTGGCTATCCAGGTTTGAGGTCTATACGGCACAATGATGCCTGATAGAAACAAGCGAAGCTTTGTCTCCGGACCTTGAAAAATTCCTAAGCAGTAGAACCCCACACCTGGTCTAGGCAACACTGGGTCAGGTGTAAGGAGGGTCCAATCCTGTGAGAGGCGGTGTCCAGTGGTTTACCTGCCCAGCAGCCTCGCTGCGCCCCTCTCTTTGGGCTTCTCGAGCCCACCATCTCCCATGCTCCAAAGTCGCACCTGGCCTGCTGGTGTTCTGAGCTGCAGGGAAAGGCCCCTTCCTCCAACATCCCCCTGCTAGCAGCCTGGTTCCCAATGTTGTCACCTGTTCATAACCCAGCAGGTGTCTGGCTCTTCACCTGCCAATGGCTTCCCCTCCCCCAGCTCTCCTTCCCCGGGATACCGCCTTCCGACCCACCTTTTCCACGTGTCCCTCAACTCCGACTCCCCCACCCCCAAAGACCCCCTAAATCTCCTCCGGTCTCGAGGAGTCTCGCGGCATTTCCCGGGGCGTGAGCCGAGCATCAGCGCATAGGGGGCGACCGTGGCAGAGCTCGGGCCGGGACAGAGCGGATAGGGAAGAGAGCCGCCAAGCCCCACCGCAGAGGACGCGCCCCGGAGTCGGGCGGGACGCTGCCAGGGCCCCGCCCCTCGGCCCCGCCCCCGCCTGCCGGCCGCGCCCCTCTAACGGGCGGAGCTGCCGAGCCTCGCAGCCGCGAGGAGGAGGGGAGAGCAGGCTCCGCGGCGGCTGCCTTGCACTGGGCTGGGCGGTGCTTTTTTTTTTTTCTTTTTCGCAATTTCCACTCTCCAAGAGCAGGAAACCCGGAGCAGCCGGGCGCAGCGGGGCCGCGATGCAGCAGCAGCAGCAGCAGGAGTCGCCCCAGGGCAGCAGCGGCACCGGCAGCAGAGGCAGCAGCGGGCGGCGCTGAGCCGCCACCACCGCTACTGAGGAAGAAGCCGGCCCAGCTGCAGCCGCGTCCCAACGCCCGCGCCCCCGATCCCCGCGCCGCGACCTCGGCGCCCTGAACCCCACGCCCGATTCCGCCAACTTTCACGCTGCTTCGGCGGCTCGGCCCGGCTTGGCGCCAATGGGTGAGTGCAGGGGCCGCTCAATCCTTGTGTAGGGTCGGCGCGCCCATCCCAGGACCGCAGACCCGGGGAGGGCGCCCCGGAGCAGGGCCCCGAGAGTGACATCGCGCTGGGCGCCCTCCCTCGCCTTGCGCACCCCGACTCACTCTCACTTGCTTTAGTGTCCCCGCGGAGCCCGCGCACGGCACGGACAGGAGCCCGAGGGGGCCTGGGTAGAGAATCGCGGGGGCTGGCTCCTGGGTGGCTTGGGTTGAGGGATGCAGGGGGTGTGGTTGCCTTTTTCGGGTGGGCGGGGAGAGTTTTGTCTTTGCCATTTTTCTTACCAAAGCGCACCCTCCCTGCGCTGGGGACGCGGGTACCTGAATTTGGTGGGTTCCAGCCCTGTGCAGGGCAGGGCTCTTGGGGTTCTTGGTGCCTGTTCTGGCCCACGCTGAGAAGAACCTCGAATCTCGGGGTCTTTGGGGGAGGGTAAGATTGCCCTTATTGCCGGCTGATGCGGTGATGGAAGGTTAGGAAACGCCCCAGTACCGGGCCTGGCGGGCTGGCTGACCCAGGGTCCTGAGCTCTTCATGCAACCCCCACTTGTGTTTCCACCTCTCACTCTCTGCCTTTCTTCCCCCAGTCTGGCCCCTCTACATTCTGTGATCCTCAAAGGCTACTTACTTCCCATATCCTTCTCTAAGTCTGCAGGGCTGGGAACTGGAAATGGTGATCCAGTTTTTGATTTACCTAGAAAACATAATTTCCATGTAGGTAGCTAACATTAGGTCCTCTGGGTCCCATTTATTATAGACCTGACAGTGTGGGAACCACCTTACTGCCCAGAGGAGCCGACACTTCAGTGAGCAAAGGACTCGTGATTGCCTGATCTCTATTAAACGTTCGGTTTACCCAAGTCTTGCTGATGGCCAACCTCTGCTTTTTGTGCCTCTAACAGATTATTTTTGGGTGTTTCTAGGCCAAGCATAGCAGTCTGCACATTGTAAGTCATTGTAAAGTGAGACTTTTCTGTATTCAGGTAATAGGATCTTGGTGCACCAGCCAGAAAGGGTAGACAGGAGTCACAGGATGTTCATGCATACACAAGCACTGGAGGAGAGGTCTGACCCAGTAAGTTGTTGATCAGTGAAGTTCAAATCCCGTTTGTGATTGTTTACCAAAATGCCTTTCCCTTTTCAAAAGTGGTAGTGATCTCGTGGTCTCTCAACTTAGGTGTCACTTTTTCCACAGTGCCCTTTTCTGATGATCACACCACTCCACGTCTAAATGGGCTCCTTTCTCATATGACACTTTTTTTCACAGCAGTATTACCTATTCTAGTGTGTTTAATATTTATCTCCTCTACCTGGGCTCAGTGACCATCAGGACAGCATTGTGTTGTATGGTCTGCTCACAATTTTTTTTTTTAATGGCTGGTTCAGATCAGGCTTTAAATCAATATTGAATGGATGGATGGATGGCATGCAACCCTCCTACTCCATGGAAGACATGACATTTAATTCATATTCTTGTTTTGCTTTGCCTTGATTAAGTAGATTGAGTCCATTGGCCAAAGTAAAGATTTCTTTAAAACCCTTCCTTATAGGTCACTTTAGCAATGCACTGCTTTCTCCCGAGGTGATAGGAAATGCTATTGGGATCACCTTTTGGGATGGGTTGCTGAAAGAGTTACACACAAGAAGCAGTTGTCAGTTTGCATGGGCAGACTACGCTTTGTAGAGCTCAGTGGGAAGAGGATGGAGTCTCCTTTAAGAAGCAGCAGACCTGTTTATCATTGAGATCTAAACTGTTTGCATTCTTTAGACTCTCTTAAGAAAATGAGAGTGCTTCTGCAATTTATAGCCCTTTCCAGTATCATTTTGAAATTGTGGCCATTATGCAGCAATCAATTATTATTTATTTCAGAAGTTCATACATGGAGGCACCAAGAGCAAAATGAATGCCATTTAATTCATTATAATGTGCCTGAGTGGGATTTAAGGGATTTGTAGTAGTTTGTGGGTAAAAATCACCTGCTGTTTTCTAAAGAGTCCTTAGTGGTATATTTGCAATGAAGTACAGATATTTAATAATTGATTCTGTTTGTTTTCTAATAGAAAGGCCTAGTGGTGCTAGGATTCTGTGTGAGAGGGCATGAGAAAACACACACACACACACACACACACACACACACACACACACACTCACACTCCCTTTCTCCAAATCTCTCTGGTTTTCAGATTTATCTCAGTTATCAATTTGATGCTTTTGCTTGGCCTACTGATGATTTTTTTCTGGTGATGACGAACTTAATCAGATCATATCATGTAGTCCTTGATCTGGACACTAAGTGAAAGTCACAAAATCCCTAACCCTCAAATGAGGTTGGCTAGTTTTGCAGTGGTTTCTTACAGAACACTATGAACTTGCTGGGAGGGGCCTATGGTGCCAGACACAGGGAAAGCCTCTTATAATTAGAGCAGCGCAAGGACTGTGACCCAAATCTGGGAGTAGTGAAGGGTTTGCAAGCCAAGCAAATGACTTCTGTTGAAGGATTTCCAGAGTAACAACAAAGTTTGGGCAGCTCGGGGCAATGCTGTGTCTGTAGTAGACTATGCTGAGTGAGAGCTAGAACTGATACAATACAATGCCTTCTACAAACAAGTCTTGACTTAAACATGGAGAAAGGGCTCGCCCCTTTATTTTGCATAGCCCATGGCCAGAGCAAAAGCCAGGGTTTTGCTGGTTGCAGAGACCTTGGTTGTTTCCTGTTCAACTCCTCCAGTTACCTTGCATTACTCACATTCATTAACAATGCTTGTGTTTGTAATTTTTTGAAGTGTGCTCCCTGCAGTGATAAATATTCATCCATCTAGCCATCCATCTCATTATGTATTTATCTCCCGCTTTCTGCCAGGAAACAGGTACGTGTTACCTTTAGACCTGCCCGCTTAAACTTCTCAGTCTAGTGGAGGATGTGAGTGCAAGGGTTGTTGCAGTACGTAAGTAAAAGCTATAGTAAGTGTCCTGAAAGATGAGCAGAGGAATCTGCTTTAGGCTGGAGAGCAGGTGAGGATGATGTCTTTGAGGAGATTGTGAGTCACCCACGCTCCCTGGGGACACACCCAGGATTCAACAAGCTGAGTTTTCTTCTCCTTGTACACCATGAGGACCATGGGGCCTCTGTGCAAGAGGGTGTGAGAGAGGCTGACTTAGCTTTGTGCCTGTGTCAGGTGGTTTGGGAGCACTTAAAAGAGCCAGACATTGCTCTGGCTTGGATGCTGCCAGAGCTACTTCTGAGATTATTTTAAGAGATGTTTTCTCGAAGAGGGAAAAATTGGAGCCAGGCAAAATCTGGGGTTGGTATAAAAGCAGCAGGCACTCATGTTAGCAGTACTGGGGGATGTCTGCTCACATTTATGGTTTGGACAAAGTTCATGTTTTGTTTGTCTTCACACATGATTATGGGGTGGCTTTGTTTGTATCTTGTCCCATTCTGATCACAGTCTGGCCTTGCCTGATGCTGCTGCTCTGAGGGATTGTTGCTCCTGAACAGTACACCCAGACTGTGCACTCAGCCAGTTTCCCAATGGTAGGATCTCCTTTTCTGTTTCTCAGAGTTGACCTGAGAGGCGAGGAGCAAGGTTTTTTTTGTTGTTGTTGTTGTTGTTTTTTGGGGGGGGGAGGGATGTTCAATGACTACTACTTTACTATACTTTACTTTAGTCTTGGGCTTTTTGTTTCAACATTGAGAAAAATTGGGTAACTGGAATGCTATACCAGGGAAATCTATGGAATAATCCAGCTCAGGCTGCCAAGAACAAAGAGATCAGGTGCTACAGGAGAAAGGAAGAGCACCGGAAAACCCCGAATCCTTCCAGCTTTACAGGAGAGCCACTGGCCGTAGTTTTCAGAGGGCAGTACCTCGGGATACCTTGAGAGAAAGAAACTCTTCAGGAGTATCCCAGCAGTTCTGCAAATTCAGGAACTCTGGACAATGGGGTCCAACAATCAGCATTTGAATAAGTCCTCCAGGAGGTCCTTTTTGTTAATTTTTCATTTTTGATGCACATGTACCAGGATGGGCTCATGGAGGTTAGAGGAAAACTTGTGGGAACTGGTTCCCTCATTCCATCTTGCAGGCACCGGGGATGGCACTCAGGTGGTTGTGGCTGCCAGCAAGCCCCTTTACCTGCTGAGCCATGGGGTTCTGATACAAGGTCAAATATACAAGCTCCTTGCCTTTTAGATGATGCTTCTGGCTCATTGGAGTGCTTGAGGTACCCTGTCCCTAACAAGATGTTCTGGGCACTAGGCTATATGCATCTGGCCTGCTGGAAGTCACCTTTCCCTGCCTCCCATACTTGCATTAACTATTCCTTTTCCTGCTTTCTCCTGGCTCATTGGGAATTCATAATTAATCACTTTCTTCCTCCTTGAAGATTCTTTGTTTTTAAACTTTAGATTTTAAAAGACATCTGCTATAAATTTTTGAGTATGCCCCCCATATTTATATATTGAAAACTCAATCTCCCAATTAGTGTTAATGATATTTGGAGTTGGAGCCTTTGGGTTGGATGATGTAATGAGAGTGAGCCTCCATGATGGAATTAGTGGTTTTCTAGGAACAGGAAGAAATCCGTTTTGATGTCCTCCACCATGGTATGAAGCAACAAAACCGCCCTTAAGAGGAGCCAGGCAAACAGCAGTGCCATGTTCTTGGACTTACCGGCCTTTAGGAGAGTAAGCCAAGTGAAGTTCTCTTTATAAATTACTCATGCCAGGGTGTTTGGTTCCAGCCATGGGAAGCAGACTGGGAGGCCACCTTCCAAGTTCCACTTGGAGTTTACTGTTTTCATCTTTGCTCTTCACTGCTGTTCTTAAGACAGTCTTTTCCCGGTCCTGTACTTTTGCCATAGAGTCTGCTGCACCTTTGAGACTGACTGGCTCTGGTGCTGCCCCATAGTGTGCTGGAATCTGTTCATGCCACTGTAACTCACGAACAGTCAGTCTCCTCTTCACAAAACACACAAACACAGTCCTCAGAATCTTTGAACCTGGATTTACTTTTGAGTCTGTGAAGACTGGAACCCCTTTTCTTGGCTTCTTAGACACCCTGTTTACATACTCCCCATTTCTCCCACTGCTCTTGCAATCTCTAGTTGAGCCCTATGTATCTCTGGAATGGGCCCCATGTGCCTGCCCTCTGACAAATGCCTTAGAGCAGTGATTCTCAACCTGTAGGTCATGATCCCCTGGGAGTCACATTATGATTTTATGTACATATTTACATTACAACAGTAGTAAAATGGCAGTTATGAAGTAGCAATGAAATAGTTTTATGGACGGTTGAGAACCACTGCCATAGAGAATCTTCTGAAGTTTGGTAGCCACTCCAGACCTCCTCTTTCCACAAGTGTCCAGTCTTCTGAGTCTTGGCCCATATCGTTCCCTCCCTGGGGAGTGCATGGAACTCTTGTATGCTTTGTAGTTGCCCTGTATGAGTTTCCTGTTGCTGCTATAACAGGTTACTACGAAGCTAGTGGCTTAAAACAGCAGGTCCAAAGTTCAGAATGAGTTTTATCGGGTCACTATGAAGGTGTGGGAAGGGCTGCCTGCTTTCTGCAGGATGTTTTCTCATCTTGTCCCGCTTCCATTGGCTCTTGCACTGCCTAGGTTCCGAACTGCATCTTTCCCGACTCTGCTTTCCTATTGTCACGTCTGTCTTAGTCTGGCCCTACCCATTATAAAGACTGCTATTTCTTGAGCCACTTGAGAATCAGGATACCCTCCTCTTCTCAAGAGCTTTAACTTAATGACTCACAGGTTCTGAGGATTAGGACATGGGGGTTTTTGAGGAACCCATTATGTAATCTCCATACCCCTCATTCATCTTGTGAAGACTGCTCCAAAGATTACTGTACAATACTTCATCTTGTATGAAGTCTGTCATTTCCCATTGCCCCCCCTCAGCTCCACTGCCCTGGCTCATTGCCTGGCAAGTGCCATATGCTAATGAATGACTGAGTAACCCTTTCACCCAAGTGTGGTTACTACTTGTAATTCCTGAGACTGTGGACTGCCAGCAGTGTGTGCCTGTAGGTGGAGTTCTATACCTACTCCCACCCTGCTCTGGGGGCAAATTAAGTGGGCAAGGTCTGTTTGCAACAGCTCCTGGTGGCCTAAAGAGTAACACCTTATGTGTCACGTGGATTCATTGAAGAACTACAAGCTTCAAGATAGAAAATTCTCCCTGGCTCTGGGTCTCATTTCTCAGTCGTCTGAATTGAAATGCTGGATTATACCTTCCTGTCATGGCCTATTCCACTGGCTGATGAGGCTAAGGCTCACAGAGTTACAATGTGTGGCTCCCTAGCAGCAAGGGATGACTCCAGTATTGAGGAAACAGCCTCATCCAACTTCAAGGTTCTCTTTCAATGTCAAGCCTCCACTTCTCTAGTGGTTCTTAGTCTAGTCTCTTCCCCAGGAATGGAGAGAGAGAGAGAGAGAGAGAGAGAGAGAGAGAGAGTGTGTGTGTGTATTTATTTATTCATTTATCATTTATCATCTATTCATTTATTATGTATTCATTTATCCATTTATTATTAATTAATTTATTTATTTATGGTTCTGATGATTAAATCCAGAGCTTTAGGCTTCCTGGACAAGGGCTTTCCCACTGAGCTCTCCCCTAGCTCATTGTTTGAGACAAAGTTTCACTGTGTAGTCCAGGCTGGCCTGGAACTTGTTTAGTCAAGACTTGATTTCCGCTCCTCCCCCACTTCCCTAGGGCTAGGAGTGGAGGCCTGGACTACAACAGCTGCTTTCCAGTATGTTTTTAAAGACAGTGTTATTTCGATATACCATGGACTTTTCTGGTGTTTGACATATCATCCCATGATTAATTTCTAAATTTGTGGTAAATGTGTATAAGAAACTTAACTGTTTGATGTTTGAAATGTGGTAATACAAAAGCATATTCGTGGTGCTCTGCAACCATCACCACTACCTAGCTTTTCAACTGTTTTAAAGTTACTTCTCCAAAGTACTTCTCTAAAGTGAAGCTCAGAATCCTTGTCTTCTGGGGGCTCCTGGGTCTGCTAGGTACTTTAGAGAAAACTTGAAAGTCCAGGGCACCCAGTCGAGATTTCTTAAGAAAGACTGGGGGAAAGAATGATTTTGTTGTTTGGAAAATGCTTTGACCCTTGTTGCCTCTGGAAGACACTTCATTTTGTGTATCCTCTAGGTACCCTTCCCTAGTTACATCCATGTCATCCCAGGGCAGACATTTGGGTGTATTTGACATCTGGAAGCAGTTGGCATGACTTGCTTGGGTAGTAGCTTCCTTGGGAATCACTGGAGTTTATTGAGAATGCCTGAATCCTGGAAGACAACACTGTGATACCAAATTGATACCTAGAAACCACACATCCAGGGTCAATGGTAGTTGACAGTTTCTTCCCTGAAATTCCTTCCCATAGGAAAGCATCACTGGTTGATGATGAACACTTATCTGTCACCTTGCTCCTCGTGTTGTGTGGATACTTATCTTTTGGGCAGCTCTGTCTTTTTCATTAGGGATACTTAAACTAAATAGACTGTAGTTGGTGGCTTCTACCTTGGTGATAAACCATGGTTATATTTAGCCTTAGGAGGAAAGAAACAGTAATAATAAAACTCATGTGCTATTTGTTGAATGTTGAGTTGGCAAGCAAAGATCTTTGCTTATTTTTTTCTTCCAGTGGCCAGGAAAGTGGTGGGGCCACCCCAGGAGGCTAGTCTGTCCCCAGGTGCAGGGACAGAGTAGCAAGATGAAGAGCAGTTCCTCTTGCTACTCCCCCCCACCATCTTGGATTACATACTACAAATATTTTGATGCGCATTAATCACCCATTTTGCATAGCAAATTTAGGTCTTTAAGTACTGTAGAACAGTATGTATAGACAATTTAAATTACCATCTCCTTAAACATGAGCTCCTTCTACAGAGTGAGTTTCAAGACAGCCAAGGCTACACAGAGAAATCCTGTCTCAAAAAGCCACCCCAACCCCCCTCCCAAAACCCAAACCAACCAACAAACCAACAATAGCAACAGCAACATCCTTCAGCTCCTTACTGGTTGTGGCATGTAAACACCAACTCTTGTGGTTTTGCTATCATTTTTCTGGACTATTCTAGACTTGGAAGACTTGAAGCTCTATTCTAGTTCTGGTCCTCTGGGGCTATAGCAGTTTTATCCATCACCCGACACCTCCCTGCGCACTTGTAATTAGCTCAGTGTCCTGTTTAATCATTCCAGTTAGTTCTTTGATTATGTGTTTTGACATCCCGAAGCAGTTGGCATGAGTTGCTTGAGTAGTAGCTTCCTTGGGAATCACTGGGATTTGGACAAGATCTAGAAAGCCTTCTTGCTTTGCTGGCCCCTCCCCTTGGCCAGCTTCTTTATGATCTCCATTTTCTTCACCAGATAGTTTGGGAAGCTGCCTCTGCCTGAGCATTTTACAGACTGGCTGATGAGTGCAATTCATTTGACTTGAAAGGATTCATAAATGAAGTTTGCCTTTCTCCTACTTTGCTCATTAAAAAGAAACAAAATCGCCTTTTAAAACTTGATCAAAATGGAACAGTTAAATTACTTAACTAGACCCTTTGTTCTCAGTGAACTACTGTGTTTTGAGAGTTCTCACTCTACTGCCCAGACTGGTCTTGGAGCTCTAGGGCTCAAGGGATACCCTTGACTTGGACCACGATATGTGCTGACTTCAATACATTATTTCATGGAGAACATCAGTGAATTCCTTTGGATACCTAAGGCAGGTTGTGTTGAGTGTTTGTTAATGGATGGTGAGTTGGAGCTACTTTTGACCATGAGTAAACAACTGGAAGAAAGTCATATATTTTTGGAGGATCCTGGAAAGTGGGGTTGGGAGGGTGGGAATAGTCACCAGTTAAGAAACTGAGAGGGAGGAGCAGCTCACACACTGCTAATCCACTTGCTTGGTGTGGGGGCTGCAGGTGCTAGCTTAAGAACTTTCAAAAATATTATTATTATTATTGTTGTTGTTGTTGTTGTTGTTATTGTTGTTATTATTATTATTATTTTGTCTGGGATAATCTCTCATGTAGTTCAGGCTGGCTTCGAACTCACTCTGTAGTTGACAATGACCTTAACTTCCTGATCCTTTTGTCTCTACTTTCTAAGTGCTGGGATTGCAGATGTGCACTGCTTGGCTTCAAACTTAAAAAAATAATTTTATTTTATGTGTATGTATGAATGTTTGCATGTGTATATATTTGTGGACCACTTGTATGTCTGGTGCCTGCAGAGACCAGGAGACAGCATCTGATCCCTTGGAACTGGAGTTACAGATGGTTGTGAGCTGCTGTGTGGGTGCTGGGAAATGAACCTGGGTCCTCTGCAAGAGCAACCAGTGCTCTTAGCTGCCGAGCATCTCTCCAGCCCAACTGAATATTATTTTTAAAGCTATATTTTGGAATAGATTGCATATTCACAATATTCAGAATTCTAAAGGCAAAACTATGCAAGCATTTAAAGGCCTTTTTTTGGCTTTGGTGTCGGGGACTTGGTTTGAGGAGAACCTTGGTACATGAGACACTCAAGAAAACAACAGAAATGAAAGACTGTCTTCCAATTCCTGACTCTTCTCATAGGTTGTTGGTAGTTTGTTTCTGGAGTTTTCTTTCACAGGAGGTTTCATATGTATAGGTATGTAGTTATCTGCATCCCCCCCCCCATTTTTTAATGTCATAATTGATTCTATTGCATTTGTGGTTTTTGCCCCCTGGGGATGTGCTTTCCAATTCTGTGTTGAGTCCTGTCATTCATTCATCCGTAAAGTCATTCATTTGTCTTCGCTGTGGTAGCGACGGAGCCCAGGACACTGTATGTGCTGCACAAGTGCTCCCTTAGTCAGCTGCACCCTATTTGACAGGACATGGGACTTTTGCAAAAGTTCTCTGAGAGACTGTTGGAATCTCAAGTCTTAACTGTCTGTGCTCTTAACTGATAGAAACTTCATCCTGATTCTTAGCTCATCTAGGTCGAAGTTTTTAGTTGAGTTAAGAACTGTCTTTCCTCTTTCCCTGGGCATAAGTATGTGCACGTGTGGTGTGTGTGTACACCCAGAGCCCACTAATCTGAAAAACAGGGTATTTAGTCTCAGTTACAGGGTACTTTCATGCAATCCAAGGATACCTGCTGAGGGAGAGCGTGGAACGGAACTTCGGCGAGCAGTCCAATGGTCTCTCCTTCTTGTCCCCGTTCTGCTATGCATCGTGTTCACAGAGCGTACTGGAGTTTCCATGTACACATTTGGTTTGTTCTTAGTGCCAAATTTCTACTTGTGAATTCTGAGCCCTGGAGTCTGAATCCATCCCTACATGGGAGTGGTTGCTCCTAAGCCACGTGGAGACAGGGCGGGCAGTACCTAGTTCTAATCTTGTAAAGCTCGAGGATACCTACTGGGTGGCAGCCATATGACAGGTCCTGGAGGTGCTGGGACACATTGATGGCCCCAAAGTCCTGCCTTGAAGGATAGTACCTGGTGTGATGGGGTGCTTGTGGGGATGCCCTTGGGACAAGGCACTGTAAGAATGCTCACAGTCCATAATCTGGAATGTCTGGGAATGTCCTGTCTTTCTCTTAAAGAGGCTAATTATGAGAGGTGGTGTGGCCGCTCCTGTGATATGACCATCAATAGGGTCATACTCTTGAATCCTGTGTGTGTGTGTGTGTGTGTGTGTGTGTGTGTGTGTGTGTCCCTTTAGAGCACCAGTTTCTGGTTTTGAGTTGGTGGCACTTAAAAAGCATTTGGAGGCACTTGCCTGGGTTGGTGATAGCACTTCATGGGGGAAGGGTCCAGTTGTGCCATTGTCTGGTTTGTTTTAGGGAACCTGTGGGTTTTAAATGGAGGAAGAGATGAAGCTATTGTGAAAACAGCCATAACCTGCTGGGTTAACCCCCCCCCCCCAGGCGGCTATGAATTCAGGGACAGGGACCAAGGGACTCACCCATCATGCTTCCCTCTGGCTGTCTGCTTCTCCCCCTCCTGCCTTCTTCTCATACCCCACTTTCTCTGTTTCCTCACCTCCTCTCATCCCCTTATCTTTCTCTTTCCTCACTTCCTGTCCTCTCCCAGCACCCTCATGTCTGTCTTCCTCCATTCTTTTAAAATCTAGATCCTCTTCTCTTCTTCTCCTCTCCCTCCTGCCTCTGTCCCCTAGCTCCCTCTCTGTCCACTGACTTCCCACCCCACCTACCCTGCCACCGTTCCACACGCCTGTGCATCCTCTTAGCCCATCTTTGTGTTTAGTTTCTCCATTCTTCTCATTCTCTCTCTCCCCCTTTCCCTCCCATCTGGTCTTTAGCTCTCTTTCCCACATTTCTTTTTCTCCATGTCTCCCCTTCCCCAGTTTTTGGTTTTTTTCCGAGACAGGGATTTTCTGTGTAGTTTTGGTGACTGTCCTGGATCTTGTTCTGTAGACCAGGCTGGCCTCGAACTCACAGAGATCCGCCTGCCTCTGCCTTCCCAGTGCTGGGGGATTAAAGGCATGCGCCACCGCAGCCCAGCTCCCTTCCCCTGTTTTTAAGACAGCTTCTTACTTTTTATCCTCAGCTGGCCTGGACTTACTTCACAGTACTTCTGCGTCCATCTCCCAAGTGCTAGCATTACAGCTGTGTGCTATCACCCCAGCTTTCTACCCCCAGGGCTCTTCCTCTAACCCAGCTCTCTCCCTTGAAACCCTTCCCTCTCCCCATCCCCCCAACCCATTTGTCTCCTACACCCCCATCTCTCTCACATCCTGTTTTTTCCTTTAAACCATCTCTCATAGAGGATTCACATGTGCCTCAGATTTTCAACGGTACCATTATCTCTCTCTCTCTCTCTCTCTCTCTCTTTTTTTGTTCAGTCTTGGAGCCAATAAAAATATTGTTTATCTTTGTGGTCTAAAGTTAAGCTGGCCATATTCAGAAAGGTTGATGGGGGATGTGTGCTGTCCCTAGAGAAGAGGAAGCTTGGGGAGTATCCATCCTTTGCTCCCACAGACAGGGCTCCTCAAAGGGCAGGAAGAGCTGGGGAGGCGGACTGGTGTGAGGAGTCTCTTCCCAGTGGACAGTCAGCCAGCCAGGAGTCCATGGGAGCAGTGAAGTGCTGGCTGTCAGGGCTTTCTCAGAGGGGTGGGGTGGAGAGGGCTTCATCTCCTACTGAGGGCCTGGGAGAGTCTGTTTTATTCTGGCTCCAGTATTAGCTAACTTCAAAAGTTTTTTATTTATAAACAGATAATTGCTATATGTAGACATTAGAAAATATCAAACAGGAGAACTTCAATTAACCTTCAGTTAACCACCCATACAGTTCTTAATGCAATCTGTATCATTTTATTTTGCTATTTTTATTTAGAAGTATTTATTTATTTTTGTCAATATAGGAGGTGTGTGTGTGTGTGTGTGTGTGTGTGTGTGTGTGTGTGTGTGTGTGTATGTATGTATGTGCGTGCATGTGCGCTCGCAACGACAAGCTTGGGTACCTCGTTTTTGAGGAAGGATCTGTCTTTGCTCTAGATTTGCTGGCCTTGGAGGATTCTCTAGTCTCCACCTCCCATCTTGCCATAGGATCACAGACACATGTCACTGAGCCTGGCTTTGACATGGGTTCTGGAGATCCAGACTCAGGCTGTCATGTTTGCTCAGTGAGGATTCTTACCTGCTGAGCCATCTCTCAAGCACAGCAAGTATATTTCTTTTGGAGATTGTTAGTATATAATTATGGATATGTGTACATAATATGTACACACATATACATATTCATGTTTTCATTTAATTTCATAGTAATCTTCTAAGCTGATGTTTTTAGTAGCTGAATATTTGAGCTTATGTAACTTAATTTATGTAGCAATTTCTCTATCATCTAGCATTTAGATTGCTTTCATGATCTTTGTATTATAGGGATGCAATATTATCTCCCTTCTTAAGATTTGTGTTTATTCTTTAGTTATGTGTATGTCTATCTGTCTGCATGTAGGCATGTGTACATGTGTGCAGGTATCTGTGGAAGCATCAGATCACCTGGAACTGGAGTTATGGGAAGTTGTGGGCCACCTGACTTGGGTGCTGTGGAACCAAACTCAAATCCTCTACAAAACAGCAAACACTTAGCTACTGAGAAATCTCTCCAGTCCCTATATTTCCCCTTTTCCCCTTAAGGAAATGAAGTGGTAGGCAGCACAGCTTTTTATACCCATTTCTTGTATTCAAGTACTTCTCAACAATTGGAAGGGGCTATGTGGACAAGAACGTCTGCCTTCAGTCTTGAGGGTGTATCACCTGTGGCCTGGTAGGAGACTTGCTCTCCAGTGTTTTCTTATAGTTTTACTTCATGCTGTAGGACTTAGTGAGGAGAGGGGAGCAAATGAATTGTTCCACACCTCTAAAGGAAGCCGTGTAAGGCTTTCCCATCCGCACACCATTTGTACCATCTGCAGTGATTAACTGTTGATCTTCCCCAGTGGAAACAAACTCCCTGGGGTTTGCTTTCATCCCCTCCCTTTCTTTTTCCTTCTCTTCCTTCCTTGACTTTCACCACCTGACTGGTGTTTGCAGGAACTTTGTTTCCCAGAATCACAGAGCTTTGTGTCATCATCATCCATGCTTGGAAAATTAATGCTCAAAGCGGGGGAGTGGGGGGGCTGGGTGGTGGTGGTGGTGGTACACACCTGTAATCCCAACACTCAGGAGGCAGAGGCAGGAAGATCACAAATTTTGTGACAACCTGACATATGTAGAGAGACCTAAGCCCGTCCAAAAAAAAAAAAAAAACCAAACAAACAAAAAAACGTTCAGTAGTGGATGTTAGTCCAGCTTCAGCATGGACTACAGAATGAGACCAGTCACAAAACTAAAACAAACAAACAAAAAAACAGACAGACAGACAGAAAGCTTCAATCTTCAAAGAGCATCCAGATGAGTGACTGTAACTACCAGGACCTAGTCTGGAGAACCATCTCAAAGCCTTGCTCATTTTATATGTTTTATTAATGGACAACCTTATGTAAAGGATTTTTTTCCTTAGTCAGGTATCCACTAAATGTCAGCTTGCATACTTGATAAAAACGCTAGTTGAATATCCATGATGGCCTCCCAGGGGCAAGTTTCTGCGAAAGTTCTGAAATTCATAGATAGTAAAAAGCATTAGTATCTAGTGTGTGCCATATTTTCTCTCCTTATGTTACCTCATCAAATTCTAACTATAACTTGTGAATTTGTTGGGTAAACAGAGTAGTTAACTTGATACTGTTGTTTATTGGGATTCAATGAACAGACCTAAGTGGTTATTGGGTACTTGTTGAGTGTAAGATTGGGAACAGAGCGACTGGAAGACAGCCGAAATTTCACCCACAGGCACATTTTTGCTTAACTTTTCTTTTCCTAATTGGGAGGAGATTGTGGTGTGGTCATTTGAGGAACCACACAAACAGTGGTTGAAGCGAGGACCTTTGAGCAGATTCTACTTATCCAGAAAGAAGGAAAGCCCATCATATTTGAAGACAGTTTTCTGAACTTTAAACCAACTTCTGGCAGCTGCTACTCCTCCCAGTTGGAGATTCAAAGACTCAAAATAGGTTTGCTTAAATGACTAATGTTGAAGTTCCCCTCACAAGGAAACTATTTCCCGTGAACCCCTATTTTGCCTTAAACTTTTGATTATTTATTAGCATTTATTTCTTTTATCATGGTAAGTTATACAAAGTGTAAACTTACTGTTTTGGGTGCTGGGGAGGTGGCTTAAGGGGGTGGAAGTGCTTAGCCACATGATCCTTATGATCCAAGATCAATTCCTAGAACTCATCTGACAATATCCAGATGTGGTGGTGGTGTATCTGAAGTCTCAGCACTCATAGTGGAGATGGGAGGTGGAAACAGGAGAATTGCCTAGGACCTCTCTAGCTGCCTAGCCTGCACTACTCAGTACTAAGCAGAAACAAGAGAAAGCCTGCCTTAAGACGGTGGAAAGCAAGAACTGACTCCTGAAAGTTGTTCATTAACTATCACATGTGCACTGTGGCATCTTACTGTCTTCCTGGCAGCTGTAATTCTACTTCTGGTCTCTGTGAATTTTTCTTCTATGTACCTCATATAGATACAATCATACTGTGAGTTCACCTATTCTTTTGTGACTGGCTTATTTCATTCAGCATATTATCTCTAAGGTTCATCCATCTGGTAGCATGTGTCAGAATTTCCTTTTTAATTGCTTTAAACTATATAATAATAATGTTACTTGAAAATGCAGGCATTTAACAACATACAAACTGCTTTTGCTTTTAGCTCATTTACAAGTATAAACCTGAAATGAATTCACAAATTAAGCATAAATTAAGCTGCTGAAGTTCAAATCAACACTGCTAGAGGCATGATGGTGTTTCAGAGATGAAGTTGTTGCTCGGCTGTGTGACAGGTTTTTGGTGGGGTCTTTTGTGTATACCTGAGCCTCCTGTTTTCTCTTCTGTGTTCCAAGCACGGGGCTGCTCTTCTGGTAGACCTGGGTTCAATTTCTAGCACCCACATGGCAGCTCACAACTGCCCTCTTTCCCAGGGAAAAAAGACTACTAAGGCATTTCTCTCTAGTTTACAAAAAAACAAAACAAAACAAAAGATCTGAGACTTAACCCACCTGCAAAGTCTCTTTTGCAGTGTTGGTGACATTGTCACAGGTACCAGGACTTCTGCTGTGGACACATGCGAGGGCAGTCAGTGGTCATTGCTGTGTATGCCGTTGTGGGAACAAAGTCTTCTGTTCTGAAAAGAGGAAGGGGAAAATGGGACTGGAGATGATGATCAGTTCTGCTGCACCTTATGACTGTATTTTTGTGTGTCCCGTGGCTGCGCATATATTTTTAAAGCATTGTCAGAACTGGTAAACTTGTTGAGGACAGGGTTTTGTTTTCCAGTAGTTTGTGACTCATAGAGTTGAAATGTCCTAATATTCCCCCAAACAAACCATATTTTTGAGGTCTACATCATTCCTCACTAGTGACCCAAAAAGTCTGACAGTTTTGTTTTGTCACATTCCACTTATGAAGGGCATTTCCAATTACTGTTCTATTCATGTTTTTTTGAGTGCTAAGGAGCCACTACCGTCACAATGATTGAATGTTGTGATATGTATTAAGATCTTGGAACATATTTAGCGCTCAAATATGTTAAAGATAAGCAAAACCTGGGTAAAGTGCTTGCTGCACAAGCATGAGGATTGGGTTTGGACCCCTTGAATCCACATAAAGACGAATGCACCAAGTGCAATACTGCACCACTGTGGTCTTCGAGCTCCTATGATGAGATGGCGAGTGGGGACAGGGGAAGCCACAGAAGCTCATGGGCCAGCTGCCCTGGCATGTGCACCTGTCCCAAATGAGGTAGAGGCACCTGCACTTACAGTAATCGCATGCATACACACATACCCACACTCACACCGAGGCCAGGGCCTCTTTGTGTGTGATGACTCTATCAGGCATTTTTGTGCACATAGTAGGTAGACTAAACAGACTTCTCTTTCCTAATGCCCTTTGGGCCTTCATTCTGTGTGTTCATCTGTTCTGGGTGGAGAGGGCTGGGAGATACACAGTTTTTGATGTGTGCTCTGGACCAGAATGTTTGTGCACCTCCAGATTCATTCATATGTTCATATCCTAATCCCCAGTGTGGTCCTATTTGGAGATGGTGTCTTTAGGAGGATTAATTACAGTTTCATTCATACTCTTTGAGGCAGTCTGATTTAAAAATCTGTATTTTTTTCTTTTGCCATTAACTGCTTTCTTCTGGCGACAAAGAGCCAAGTGAGCAATTAGTCACATTCACATGCACCCATTTTTATACGCGCTAGGACAAACTCTCTGTGGTGATGACTTAGGCATTTCTAGTAGCCAACAGCACTCATGTGTCCTTTGCTGGTTCTAGCAGCACCTGTCCACAGCTTCCCTGGGCTCTGATGTCTTGGCCTGTTCCATTCCCTCCTTGTCCTTGACCCTGTCTTGGGAAATCTTAGCTTTGAGCCTGGAGTTGACAGTCTTGCTTAGGAGGAAGAAGAGAAGCAAGTTTAACTAAACTAAGTCATGCATGTGCAGTTGGTGAAGAAGAGCTATTTATTTTTGTGGTGGTCCATGACACCTCTTATTTACCTTTGCTTTACTTGCATTGCTGGAAAATGGAAGAACAGCAGCCTCATTTGTAGCCATTCCCAATTCTGCTTCCTTTTCCCCCACCCTAACTCAGGTGCTTCCAAAAGCATTCAAGATGGGCTAGTACTTGGGTAGGGGGGAAGACATGTTTGTTGAGAAACCAGGGATTTCAAGGAGCCCCGACATTCATGCTCTGTGAACATTAGCACCCCCACCCCCCAGTTGTCAGGCCATGATCATAGCCTTCAAAGTCACATGAGTGTACCTGCATCTAGCATGGTGTGACACCCATAATGGATGGCAAAAGAAACATGTTTCTTGAATGAGAAGAAACAACATGCATCTGAAGGCAGAGGATCATTTTCCCAAACCAGGGGAGAGCTCATCACTTAATGGTATACCTTGTTGGCTTCCGTTTGCCTGAAATGGGCATGTAGTCTTCTCTGCTGTTGGCCACGTTGTAAGGCATATTTACATATTTGGAAGTAAGTTTCTTTTGAATGACCTAAGCACATAGGCATGGAAGGATTTGGACATCATGATAGAATTTACGCCCAGACCACTTGCCCCGTATGTATGGGAATCTTTCCGTGGCCCTGGAGTAGTCATCAATAGGAGTTTCTTTTGCATTGAAGTTGCCAAGAAATAACCCAGTTTGTGACTAGGCTCTCATAAACTTGTACCTTGTTGGGGCAGCCGGCAGGCTTACTTGCTTTGCTGTTTCCTCCTAAGTTTCTCTGCCATTGCTCTGCCACGGAAGAATCTTCTTTATCATTTTTAGTTGTGGTCAACTCTCAGGCTTTCCACACTTCCTCCTAGGTTTGTAATGCAGCACATTCGTGTGCCTTGGGTTGTTGTGCAGAGTTGATCTCAGATATAGGAGCCCACATGCTTATTTCTACAGGGCTCTCCTCCTGCATTTTAGGGAAGTGTTGTTGGCTGGCCCCTGTACTCCTCCCAAATGAGGGATGTTTTTCTTCTTCCCTTCACTGGCTGGGCTCAAACTTTTTATCCTGAACCAGACTCTGCTGTTTACAGCAGGATCATTTCTTTCCACTAGGGAGTAATTGTGTAGAAAATGTCCTCCTGTTAAAAACACAGTCTTCCATATTCTAAATTGGCAGTGGAAACTCCTGTCAGCTGGCCTCGCATTCAAATTGTCTCAATAGTGGAGACTGCAGTTTGATGGTGGGTCTTTTTGGAAGCCCCTTGGATTGTGTCCTGGATGTTGGCAATGTGCTTTGGCTGTTATGTGTGACCATCTCATGTGTCACAGGCAGCTCCACCTTTGGATGTTCTTATACTTTGAAGAATAGTAGGAGCCATATGCTGCTTCCTAGGCAACTGAGATTTGCTGAAAATAGAGCTTAAGTGGCCCTACTGTCCTGGCATTGGGAATCATTATTTTCTATTTTTATGTTCTCCTTTGTTATCCCCCACTCCTTTCAAGTCCAGGCAATAGGAATCAGTAAGTAAGACCTTTGTTGGGTGGGCAGGGTTGAAGTTTGAATTTTCCCTCTCAGCTAGTTGGAAGGAGTTTAGGAGACCCAAATCTATTGAAATAAGGATCCATGTTTCTTCCCTTCCAGCCCCACCTGCCATTTAAGGAGGGCTCTGTCTCAGTGTGGATTTAGGGTACTCACCACAAGAAAATTATGTTGAGAAGAGTCAATTCTGGCTCTTTGTGAACTTATGGCACCAGCTAAACAAATAGAAGAACAGTTTGCATTAAAAACAAAACCTTTGAGGCTCCTGAGACTTGAACCCAGACACTGTGAGCTTCAGTGGGTCTCAAAAGGAAATGGGTGTCATCATCCTTAGTTGCGAAGTGTTGCATTAAATGGTAAGAAAGAAGAGGCTTAACTTCCATTGCTCATTTCCTAAGTAATAATCTCATTTTACTATCCCCGTTCTTGCCCACCTTCAGTTACAGAAATAACTCTGAGTGGGTTTTCTTTTTAAAGATCTGTGTCAAACAGATACCTCATAAAATGGCACAAGCAAAGTGTTCTATTTAGAACTTGCCCTGTGACATAAAACCACGTGTGTTTTTAGTTATTGGACCCTGGGTTTTTTGGGCATTAAGTGCTAGGGGAATGGAGACTGGTAGCAGCTATGCTTTCAGACCAGATATGAAAGTGCTGTAGACTTTGCATAGATAGATTTACTTAATTAAAACTTGCTTATTCATTAGACCCCAAACATGCTGCTATGGCATTTAATAACTGGGCTTATGTGTTTCCTGTTGCTGCCTGTCTTAGTTACCTTTCCGTTGCTGTGATAAGACACCATGACCAAGACAACTTACAGAAGAAAGAGTTTATTTGGGGATTACAGTTTCAGAGAGTGAACCTGTGATGGCAGAGTAAAGGCATGGTGACAAGAACAGCTGAGATCTTACACCCTAATCCATAAGCATAAAGCAGACAGGGAGAGAGAGATAGACAGACAGACAGACGGATACTTTTGAAAGCTCAAAGCCCCTCCCATAACACATCTCCTAATAAGGCCACACCTCCTTTTTTTTTTTTTTTTGGAGCTGAGGATCGAACCCAGGGCCTTGACTTTGCCAGGCAAGCGCTCCACCACTGAGCTAAATCCCCGTCCCTCAAGGCCACACCTCCTAATCCTCATAGATTTGAATGCTTGGTCTCTAGTTGGTGGAACATTCAAATCTATGGGCCTGTGGGGCCTATTCTCATTCAAACCACCACACTGCCCTAACAAAGAACTGCACAAACAACACAAGTCTATTGTGTTCTATAGGAGTCTGAAATGGGTCTCCTGTGTTTAATATCAAGGTGTTGACAGGGTTGTATTTCTTTCTGGGAACTACTGAAGAATCTCTTCTTTTTTCCCAGCTTCAAGAGGAGGCTGCCCACATTCTTTGGCTCATGTTTCCTTTCTAAATCTTCAAAGAAGGTGAACTCTGCTAGCATCTCATCACTCTGACCTCTTTCAGTGTTTCTTCCATAATGTTAGATTGACCTGGAGAATCCAGGCGAATCTCCCTGTTTTAATGCCAACTGACTTGCAATCTTGATTGCAATTTGCTGGCTATTCACAGGTCCTTGTCATTCGGATGCAGGCACTGTTGGGGATGCATTATTCTGGATATTGTACTAGGGACTTGGTTTTTCTAGATGTTCACTTCTTGTAGGGCCAAGGGGGCAGTGGTGTTGGTGGCAGCTCACAGTGGAGGCCAGCTTTCATCTCTGCAGCACTGCAGGAAGTTAAGAAGGCAGACTTCTCAGACCAGGGCTCACCAAGGGCTCTCCTCCTGCTGGAGCCTTGTGGTGGGATGGTGGTAAATGGGAGCATGGAGTGAAACTGCTGGGTTGTCACAGCTGGCCTACTGAGCCAGTGAGTAAGGAGGAAGCAGGAAGATGAAGACAGGAAATGGCAGTCGGGTCTGTCCCTTGGGAGAAAGAAAATAGAAGATGGGGGTGACTACATTTGACCTAAAGAAAAGAGAAAGAAGGGCTTTTGTGTCCTGTGTTTTGGGATTGGTTCCTCTGTTGGGGTAATGGAGAAACTAGGCTGAATAAATTTGGTCTCTGTTTAGATATGGGTTGTACTTTTGCCACTAAAGCACAGAGGCTTCAGCGTGACCACTTGTATCCTGAGTGGGGGATGGGGAGAGCAGCAGCCCATGTAATCCTGTCCCAGGAGAGATCTGCTCTGGGGGATGCAAATGGATCTTGTACATATTCATAGAGCCTTGGCTGTTTTCTCAGAATCCTAAGATACAATCTGCTGTGAACTGACCTATACTGGTTGTGCTTTGAAGAACTGTCAAGTTCTTTTGTGACACAGTAGATGAGAACTTTGAGGGTCATTTCCCACAGTCTTATGATCAGAGGGTGTTCTAGCTACTCTTGACTCTTGGTAGTCAGAAGACACAAGGAGAGCCTTGTAGCTTGCTCTGGAAGCTGTGCTAAGTTAAGTTCTCTGTCACAGAGACTGTGTGTGACTGTGGCAAAATTGAGCTGATCCCCAGAAGGAGGCCAGACACTTCATTTTATACCCAAACATGGGCCCTGACGCAGTCCTGGGTCTACTTTCTGAAGGGGGCAGAGTGCTGATCTTTCTAGATTCTTCTCTGTGGTTCTTACAAGAATCAGAATGACAGCACAGTGTTTTCACCGGTTCCGGGGTCACAGAGCCATTGGTCATGTTGATGGTGCTGGTTCGTTAACCTTGCAGTCAGTAGATCCTAGTTAGTCCTGTCTGCTGGACCCCCATTCCTGGGAGGGGTGTTTGTTTCTGATTTGAGTACTTCAAGAGTAAACTGATCATCTTCAGGCAAGAATTAAACTAATTAGTAGAGCAGAGTATATTTTACTGCTTGTTTTTGAAAGCATGGGATGATTTTTTAACACTTTTTATTTTGAGGTGCTGGAGAGATGGCTCAGCAGTTAGGCGCTCTGGCTGCTCTTCCAGAGGACCTGGTTTCAATTCTCAGCACCCACATGGTGGCTCATAACTGTCTGTAACTCCAGGTCCAAGGATATGACCCCCTCCCACAGTCATACATGCGGGTGAAACACCAATGACATAAACCAAAAATAAACGAGAGAACTTTTATTTTGAACAGACTCCAGTCTTACAGAAAAGATGCAAAGGTGATATTGACTTCTCACATAGCTCTCGTACAGTCTCCCCTACTGTTGACTAACATCTTTCATAATCGTAGGACTTATTGGTAGAACTGGGAAACCAATATTGGCATAATACTACTTAATACTAAAAGTATCATATAATGTCATCAATTTTCGACTAAGGCCCTTCTTTTAAAAACTGCTGTCCTAGGATCCTGTCCAGAATCTGACATTTCATTAGTTGTGATTCTATCCCGAGCTCCCACTGTCTGTGGTGGTTCCTCCATCTTTTATGACCTTGATATTTCTGAAACATATTGATCAGTTATTTGGGCAGCTGATGTAAAATTGTGTTTCCTCATGACTGGACTGGGCTTACTTTTTAAAACTTATTTTACTCTTGAGATTAAAATCCCTTTCTTTCCCTCCCTCCAAACACCCATATATCCTCTCCCCACCCTCCTTCAACTGAAAGCTTACTGATTGACTTTTAACTATTCTGAAGCCAACAGTTTGGTGACATCAGGTGTATCCCAGAAGATTTTCATCATTCCAATATACTGTATTTCATCTACCATACCCTAGATTAGTAGTTATTCTCCAAATAACCCCTCCCCTGGCTTCTTGTTAGGTAATGAGGGATGGACTCACAACCTAACCTTTGTGCTCTGTTACTGAGCTACACTGCCCCAAGCTATTTCTTCTTTATTTTGTTTCTGAAACAGGGTCTTGCTAAGTTGCCCCTGCTGGCCTTGTTCTGTCGCCATCTCTGGGGTAGCATGTGCCACCGATACCCCAGACTTCCTCTCTTTCTCAGGCTGAATCATGGTCCATGGGAGGGATGGATGGCATTTTGTTTAGCCTTTCATCCCTTGGCAAGGAGGGATTGGGTGCTTTCCCTTTTTGGCTGCTGTAAACTGCTTCTCTGAACATTGTACTTACGCCACTGGGTCATGTTTTCCAAAGGAATTTGGAGAAGCTTCACAAGACTTAATTTGAAGAGGTAGGACAAGGAAGCATTCAGTTGTCCTGCCCCCGATCAAGGATTTCAAAAGAAGACATGGAGGTTGTAGTAGGGGAAGGAGCTGGCAGAAGGACCTGGAGCCAAATGCTGGCTGCTGGAGGGGCCAGGAGAGGAGGAAGCCCACCCTGACAGGCTTGTTCAAAGCTGCTGCCTCTTGCAGAAGACATGGGAGACAGGAAGCAAGCCCAGTTGTCAAAGTTAGGGTAGGGAACCAGCAGAACAGCATTCAGGACCACAGTTTACTGCAGGAAAGTTAGCACATTCTGCAACCCCCAGAGCCAAGAGAGAACATCTGGGTTGAAAATAAAAGTCCTTAGTATCTCTTCCCAGTGCTTCACATCTTTGTGACTGCATTTCCTAGTGAGAAATTATATATAGTGTGTTGCCTGTAATACTCAGTATACACAAGGTAGAGGCAAGAGGATTGTTGAATTCAAGGCCAGTCTGAGTTACATAGTAAAACTATTTTAAAAAAAGGGACATATTTTACATTTCACCTGGTGAACATATCTTTAATTATGCTTGAAATTATTGATTTCACCACAAACACATGCAATCTGTTATTTTCTATTTCTTTCTATTCTATTAGAAAACAAAAAACAAATTCCCGCTTCTTGTGACATTGCTCATCCTTGGCCTGAAAGTACTTTTGGATGCAAAGACGTGTGGGTACTGCAAACTGAACTTGGGCCCTCTCCACCACAGAGCCACCTCTCCAGCTCGCTCTTGTTTACTGTGGTTTCCTGGTCGAAATGATTCATCTGCTTTCGTTTGTTGCATGTTTGGGGAGCTGCCACCAATCTATTTGGAATGTCATGATTGAATATAGAACAAATCACTGAGAACTTTTGATTCAGACTGGAATAAATTGTGTAGTAAAGTTTACATATATAGAAAAAAACATTTGTTTTTAGAAGCAAGGTCTAGATTTTCTTTTAGTTCTATGATTCTATAATTGATTGATTCATCGATTCCTCTCTCCTCTCTCTCTCTCTCTTTTTTTTCTCTTTTTTTTGAGACAAAGTCTCACTGTGTAGTTCTACTGTCCTAGAACTCACTTTATAGACCAGGCTGGCCTTGAACTCAGAGAACCACCTGCCTCTGCCTCTTCAGTACTGGGATGACAGGAATATATACGACCACACACAGCTGTCATTTTGTTTACGTGTTTTGGCTTTTTGCTCTGTTTTGTTTCAGGCAGGGGCTCACTCTATCGAGTGACCTAGAACTCACTCTGTGGCACATGCTGGCCTGGAACTTGAGGTGGCCATCCTGTCTCAGCCTCCCAGGTGCTAGAATCAGAAGCATATGCTGTGACACCCAGATACTCTGATAGCCCCTCCCTCTCTCCTCCTCCTCCTCCTCCTCCTCCTCCTTCTTCTTCTTCTCTCTCTCTCTCTCTCTCTCTCTTTCTATCTCTTTTCTTCTTTCATTTTGTTTTGGACTATCTAGTTTTCCTTCCTTCCTTCTTTCCTTCCTTCCTTCCTTCCCTCCCCCTCTCTCTCTCTCTCTCTTTCTTTCTTTCTTTCTTTCTTTCATCTTTGTTTTGGACTGTCTAGAAAGGTACCACCTTTAAAAAGAAAGGAATTTGCCATATCTAGAAAAGTTTGCAAAAGCTTGGTGTTAGTATATAAAGATGCCATTTTATTATTAAATAGGGATAATTTCCCTTGCATTTACAATTGCTAGAATTCAATTGTTTATGCAGACTTTCTTTTTCCAGACACAGTCTCCTGGACCCAGGCTGACCTCAAGCTTCCTGTGTAGCCAGGGTTGGCCTTAAATTCTTGATCTTCCTGCTCATACCTCCCAAGTCCCAGAATCATGGGTGTATACCACCTTGGTTCTCTTAAGAGACAAGATCTTGATATGTAGCCCAGGCTGACCTTGAACTTGCTATCCCCCCTGCCTCTGCCATCCAAATAGCTGAGATGATAGGTGTGTGCCACTGCACTCAGCTTTATATACTCAGACATTTTTACTAACACAATTATATACTGCACAGTATATAGTTCCTTATGTCATTTCAAGTGTTTTGTCATACTTACCTCCCATTATCCTCTCCTCTTCCATTTTGTTCCTGCTGACCACCTCCTGTTCTCACCTAGTTCCTCTTCTGTGGTCCTCTGTTTGGACTTGTTTATTTTTGGTGATCCAGTGAATCTCACTAGGGTTGCTTGAAGAGACCAGGTGAGGGATTATATATAGCAGCCTGGGCTCCTCACAAATTGTTACAGCACTGAACAATGTTTCTTCCTTCCCTAGAAACCGTTAGCTGCCTCTAAATACTCAGGGAGGGGTGGGGCCTCATGGGCCCTGACTGGATGATGGCAGGCCCAGTCTTGTGCAGATCATGTGCTGATAGTCACAACTGCCATGAGATCAAGCATGCAGTAGTGATGGCATGTTCCAAAGACAGATTTTCCCTCACTGCTTTCCTTCCTTCTACTCTACAGTCTTTTCATTCTGTCTTTCACCATGTTCCCTGGACCTTGGAGGTGGCCACGTGGAAGTCTCATTTCTAAATGAGCAGTCTGCAGTCTTTTTTTGGGGGGGGCGGGTGTTTCGAGACAGGGTTTCTCCGTGTAGTTTTGGAGCCTGTCCTGGAACTTATCCAAGTCACCCTGGCACCCAGTGATCCGCCTGGCTCTGCCTCCCGAGTGCTGGGTAAAGGCATGGGCCACCACTACCTGGCTAGTCTGCAGTCTTAGAGGCTAGAAGTTCAAGATCAAAGTGTTGGTGGAGTTGCTTCCTTTTGTGGCCTGTGAGAGAAGGTTCTGTTGTGGCTGGTAGAAAGCTGTCATTTCATATTCTTTTCCCTATATATCTGCTGTGATGTATACATTTACTTTTGTTTTTAAAATTTTAATTAAAATCATTATATCACTTCCCTCTTCTCTTCCCTCCTGTATCTTTTTCCTGCAATCCTTCTCATGTCCCGTCCGTCATTCCTTCTCGAATTGCTGGCCTCTTTTTCTTGGATTACTTTTGTTATATAGAGATAGATAAATGCATAAACATAGAAATACAAGCTGCGGAGTCTGTTTTTGTTGCTTGTGTGCATATGATTTCAGAACTGACCATGATGTATTGGATAACCAGTTAGGGGTTCCTCCCTTAGTTTATTCTAGGCATTTTTGGTATGGGGTGTGCATGTGTTTGTGTGAGTGTGAATACTATAGTTGTGGGTGCACATGTATATATGTATGTGTGGAGGCCAAAGGGCCAGTGTTAGTTTATCTTCACTAGTTACATACAACTGTATTTTAACCTGGAGATCATGGAATCTACTAGGCTGGCTAGCCACTGAATTCCAGGGATCCACCTGCCATTGTCTACCCAGTGCTAAGTGTCCAAACTTGAGTCATCATGCTTATGAGGCAAGCACTTTACTGACTGAGCTATCTCACCAGCACTGTGTTTTCTTTCTTTTTAAAACAACAAGCTCTGTCATATTGGACGAGGGCCTACCCTAAAGACCTCACCTTGAGTAATTGGATCTGTAACATCCCTGTTTGTCAACATTCTGAATTACTGGGGGTTAAGAAATATGCATTTATCGAGGAAACAGTTCAGCTCATTACAACATTGGACACAGATCTGACCAAAGCTATGATGCAACCATACTGGGGGAGCAGTGGTGGTGGCGGGGCGGGGGGGGGGGCAGTGAGCAATTATGTATAGGGGCTGGGGGAGTAGAGCAGAAGTCATCTTCCATATTGGTAAAAGAAGAAAAATGCTGGAGAACAGTATCAAAGTGATGTTAATGCCTTCTGTAGATACATGGCAACAGGTACCAAATAGCTATTTTTTAAAAAGATTTATTTATTTATTTATTATGTATACAGTGTTCTGCCTGCACACCAGAAGAGGTCACCAGATCTTATTACAGATGGTTGTGAGCCACCATGTGGTTGCTGGGAATTGAACTCAGGACCTCTGGAAGAACAGCCAGCACTCTTAACCTCTGAGACATCTCTCAAGCCCCCAAATATCTATTTTGAAAAGAAATTATTATGTATTATATGTATTTTAGTGTTTTGCCTGTATATATGTCTGGGTACCATATGTATGCAGTGTCCACAGCGGCCAGAAGGGGGCATCAGGTCCCCTAGAACTAGAGTTACTGATGGTTGTCAGCTGCCTTGTGGGTGCTGGGAAGCAAACCCAGGTCCTGTGGAAGAGCAGCCAGTGCTTTTAACAACTGACATATCTCTCCACCATCAGATAACAAATAGCTAGAAAGAGGTGCAGGTAGTTGCTTGGAGGACAAATAGTTGGGGGAGTGGAAGAATGATCTTTCCCATGATAGATCATCATAGGTATTTGAATGTGTAGTGGGTGCCAGGGTGACTTGGATAACAGTGGACCTGCATTGTCTGGGCTGCTTTGTTTATCTGCTCTCGTCCTCATTTGAGGTAAGGAAAGGAAGTGAGAGGACTTTAACTGCCATTAAAAGCCTCCAGTGACAGCAAGTGAAGTCATGGGCTTTCTGGGACCCATGAATATTTCATTCAATGAAAGAACTTAGTTTTTAGCTCCTTCTAAGAGAACTAATTTAATATAATAAAATGTGTGTGTGTGTGTGTGTGTGTGTGTGTGTGTGTGTGTGTGTGATTTTTTTTGATGGACAATAATGATGGTGTAGCTTCTTACATTTTTTGAAATTCTTTAGAAGATGACTGCTTTCTGGCCTGTGTTACAGTTACTGATTTGGGAGCATGCAAACTGTCATTAGCCCACTCTAAAGTTAATTTTTGTTTTTAAAAGACGGAGTTTCTCTCTGTAGTTCTGGCTGTCCTGGAACTTGCTCTGTAGACCAGACTGGCCTCGAACTCAGAATTCAGATCCATCTGCCTCTGCCTCCCAAGTGCTGGGATTAAAGGTGTGTGCACCACCACCTGGGTTCTGAAGTTTATTTTATTTGGGTAACAGTTAATTGTTTCATGGCTGTTTCTGTGGGGAGTAGTGGTGATGGGCTTTCTCCTCCTGTTCAGAAACCTTCCCTCTTTCCAATGCAAACTCCTCTCTCTCCATATTCCTGTGATGTGCCTGGCAGGAGGCAAGGAGGGGGATGCTGAATGTCCCCATGTGTCCTTTTGTCTGCAGAAAGCCAAAGGAAGTCTTCCTTCTGAGGGTAAATTACTTGTGGAATGCGTCCACTTTGTTAAGTAGCCAGTAGAATGAATGGAATAGTCAGACTGTGGGAATGACTGGTAGAAAAATATCCAGCAAAAGAGCAGACCAGGAAAAATACTGAATTAGTGCTGCTTGTTACATATGAAGGTCTATCTGATCAGTGTGCACATCGAAATGACCAAATGTAGTTCACTTAGTGTATGGTACACCATTCAGTATTCACTCAATGCTCTACTGTTTCCCTGGCATTATTTTTCCATGTGTGCCTATCACTATACCAGCAGGGACTAAGATGATGAGAACATGTGATACCTAGTCTCTATGTTTGGAGGAATTCAAATTAGATTTGCAATAGTAAGACATAAAACATGTACAGCAAGGAAAGATTTATTAGTCTAAGATGAGTCTTGATGAATTATGGCCTAAAGTCCAAAGCCAGCCTGCTAATCATTTCTGGAAATAAAGTTTTATTGGAACACAGCCATGTTCATCTGGTTATGTTTATTGGTTGTGACTGACTATTGCAACTGAACAGCAGGATCATAAAGCCTACACTATTTACTTTTAGGGAAAAAAATCCCAACTTCTGGTCTAAAACAATAACTCTCAAGTTTCCCAAGTCGTTATATGGTAAGCAGCAGTGACCCAGTCTTACTCCAGTTAGTAAGTGAAAGGGATGATGGAGAGCCTAAGAGTGGCTTTGTTTGAGGATGTGAAGGTGGGGAGCATTTTGCAGTGTAAGGAGTAAGGAACCAGATTTATTAGATGGGAACATACAGGGTACCCTCAAGGGAAGAGTGGAGGGTTGACTGTAAACACAGATGACATTCTCAGTATCAAACTAGGGGTGCATTATTATCCTCTTGGAGTTCCAGAATCAAGACTGTGAACATCCTGTGAACATCCGATAGCTATCAAAGGCAACATTGTTGTGCACAACCAAGACTTATTCCAGGCTCATTAGATGGTAGCATCTGGTATGGCACATTGCTCCGCTTGCTTGTTTCATAATGGTAGTTCTCAATGTCCTTGAAGGGACAGCTGTCATCCTGAGAATAGGTTTAACCTCAAGATCCTTCAGAGGTCACTAGTGCCAGGAGAGACCTGTGAGAAGGGATCCAGAACAGAAATGCCTATAGATGAGAGAGATTGTGGGGAAGGGAAGGCAGGAGAAGGCTTCACTACCTGTCCTTGGTCATTGCACTGCCTTTGCTTGGGCCTTCTGTGCTGTCTGCCATTTTGTCTTGGTTTACAGAGTTTCTGGAACACATTTGTACAAAGTGTATGTCCACCCTCTGGAATCCCCAGCCTTACACAGTTGTCCAGACATACTTCCTCTGCCACTTGTGCTGTGCCAGCTCAGTGTGCTCTCATTCTATTGTCTTGGCACTTGTCAGGTACTGAGATTCCCTGTTCTGTCCTACCTGGACAGCCTGGGCACACCCAGGCAGTGCTTGGTTTTTGCCCTGTTATGGGAGGCATGGAGCCATGGTGAAGACGGGACACTGGGCCATTACCAAAGCTTCTGTATCCTCCCAATTAGTGGTGCTTCTTTACTTTTTACATCTCACCCACTCTTTTCTTTTCTCTGGTAAATGAACAAACATGCATATATGGGGAGAACGAGAGATGGAGGGGGAGGGGAAGGGAGGAAGGAAAGATTAGATAGATCTAGATAATGAAAATGAATGCCAGAGAAAAATGTATAGTACTGCTCAACCATCTTCACTTTCTTCTCACACTTAACTCTTCAACAGAAGACCTTGATTTCCTATGCAGAGATGGTGTCACCTCCTTTCATGCCTTGTAACAGTGAACTGATTTTCAGTGTCAGTTCTCTTTGATGTATCCAACTCATAGTCCTGTTGTCCATTATGATACCTGGTCCCCTAATAATTTTAATAAATTCTTATTGGATTAAACTGCCATTCTGTCTAAGAAAAACATCAGCTAAAACTTTATAAGGATGACTGCTGGATTTGGCCTGGTGTCAAATTTGAGCCCACTGCCTGTATTCATGTGTCTTTGTGTGTATGGCCTCAAGTATGGGGGAGCACACGTCTCTGAAACTATTTATTAACTGAAAAAATATATGAACAGAAGAGATGCAAGGAAACCAGCTTTGAATCCAGACCGGTACCTAATCTGGAATATCAGTTCCTGAGCCCTGGACAAGTTCTGTGATTTTTGGAGGCAAGTTATTCTCCTAAACTAGAAACAACAGGAACCACCCAGAATGTTCTTGAGTTGCCATTGTTGGGCAGTGAAGAGGCCCTGAACATAGCTATTTTGTGTTCTTGGATTTCGAGGGTCCAAACTTTCAGGATGATATGGTAGGAATGGCTTGGTTTTACCCTATGGTGTCTAGGAGCTTGGCTGGAAAGGTTTGAAGGTAGAGGTGTCTCTCATGTCAGCCCAGGCAAGATGATTCAGCTTGACCCTCTCAGAAGTACTTGGCTGCTTTGAAGCATGACTCTTGTCTCAAGATGTTCCAGCAAGTGAGTTAGAAATACCATTATATCACCACAGAAGTCACACTGCCTCAGTGTCTCACCCTCAATGGTCAAAAGTGTTTCCAAACCTGCCCATGCATGACCCAACATTGGTGATGAGTGTGCTAATGACTGGATCCCATCTGTTTTTTTTTTTTAATTTTTAATTTTTTAATTTTTTTTAAGTTAAGGCCTCTATTATAAAGCACTGGCTTTTTTGGAATTCATTGTATAGACAAAGCTGGCTTTGAACCCGCAGAGACTTACCTGCCTTTGCCTCTTGGGATTGAGGGCATATACATATTTTAAAGATACATATTTAAAAATTGTGTGTGTGTGTGTGTGTGTGTGTGTGTGTGTGTGTGTACAGATGTACACAGATACCAGGAGAAGGTGACAGATATTCTATATCTGGAGTTAGAGTTGGTTGTGAGCCACCATATAGGTACTGTGAACTAATCTTGGGCCCTCTGCAAGGCCAGCAAGTCATCTGAGCCATTTTTCCAGGCCCAGGTTCCACTGTTGAAGAACATGGGGAGAGTTAAATGATACAAGGAGAATGCAGACACTTGGCATCTGCAATGAGAATAGTTTTTCAAAAGGAGTATTTTTTCATTCAGTTCATATTTATGAAGTTCCCACTATATGCTAAGTATCAGGCCAGCACTGGCTACAGAGGCAAACATGGCAGCCATACACTCTTCCACAGCCTTCAGTTTGTGGTCTAGTGGGGGACACGGGTAGTAATCACCTGCAATTGGACCTGGTGAATCTCTGCGTGTGCATATTGTATTAAATCAGCTTCTCCCAGTGAGTGGTGAGGAACAGTGATCTTCCTAGAGGTAATGTGGAGTCCCCTGTTGCTTCCTCTTTGGTGGAATTCTATAGACCTGGAGGCTTGGATTCCTGAAGGTGCCCCAGAATCACCAGGCCTCATATATACAAGCATAACCTGACCCTTTAGTTCAGATGCAGACTTATGTCTGAAAAGGTGGTTGAGAGTGATAGAGATACATAGATTCTTGTGGGAGTCCTCTTCAATCATGTAGAGATAGATGCCTTTTATTGTGATATGAACCTGAGTGTGGGGAAGGAGGCAGGGGAGGCATCTCTACATGATTGAAGAGGACCCCCAGGAGTACAGAATAGAGCAGCTCTTCTCCAGCTATACTGTGGAGCTTCTTACAATGCAATCTCCAATTTAAGTCTTAGGGAAGCCAAGGGATGCTACTGGATAATCTTGGTAAACAGTACCAAGCAGGTCCAGATTTCCATACATATGGAGGCTTGCTGTAGTTGCTGGGGGCCAGTTCCCAGAGGATGGGGCTCTTTCAGTGTCAGCTTTGTGTTACTGCAATGAATACCCAATACAGATGAACCTAAAGAAAAGGTTTCTTTTGGCTCACAGTTTTTTTTTAGATTAATTTTTATCATTTTTAATGATATGTTTGTGGGTTATGTTCATGAGTGCAGGTGCCCATAAGGGCCAGATTCGTTGGATCCCCCTGGAGACAGTGTTACAGGAAGTTGTGAGCCTCCTGATGCAGATTCTGGGAATCAAACTCTGTAACAAGTCTTTCTTTTGCACCAACAGCCAGCTCCCAAATAACAACACAAAGACTTGTTATTAATTATGAAAGCTCTGCCTTAGTTTAGACTTCTTTCCAACTAGCTCTTACACCTTCAATTAACCCATATTTTTAATCTGCATTCTGCCATGTGGCTTGTTACCTCTCTCTGTACTGCACATCCTATATTCCCTGCTGGCTCACAGTTTTGTGGGCTTCAGTTCATGTGGTCGTATTGCTTGTTGGACTGTGGCAAGGCAGCACATCAGTATGGTGGAGCAAAAGCAGTTGCACAGTGGCCACTGTAAGGAAAAAGAGGGATGAGAATCTCAGTTTCCTATGACTGTGTGCCCTAATGATGTAAAACCTCTTACTACACCCACCTCTTACAGGTTCTACTACCTCCTAGGAAGGCCACGCTGGGACCAAGCTTTTAACACATGGACCTTGGGAGAAACATTTTAGATGAAAACTAGCAACCACATTTTTGCCGTGTTTCAGTACAAATCTCTAGATAAGAGTTCCATTAGGAACATAACCATGAGTGGGTGGTGCACACCTTTAATCCCAGCACTCAGGAAGCAGAGGCAGGTGGATCTCTGTGAGTCCAAGGCCAGCCTGCATCACCACCGCCTAGGTTCTGCTATGGCTTGCTCTGACCCATTTTCTAGCCATCATTTTTGGCTTTGTTCTAGTGGCTCTATTCTCTGACCCCAGATAAATTTATTTCGGGGAACACACAATATTTCGGGGAACACATACCTCCACCTGTTTTTGTCTAAAATTAAAAAAAGGTTATAACTAATACAAGAAAAATCATATCCAATAATTATATACAATATACACAGTCAAGATTACATTAATGTAATGTCTAGTCCATTAACACTTGACAGATTCAGATGAAAAACTCCATTATATATAATAATGTCCAGTCCAGTAACATTTGATAAACTCAGACAAAAAAAATTTCAGTACTTATCCTATTTAAAACAAGTACTTTCTTTTTAAAAGTAGACCCAACAATTGACCTTTTTATCTGATCATATCCATATTCTCTCTTTTTTCTTTTCATAATAGATTCAGTAATCTACCTTTTGTCATTTTTATATTTTTCCCTTTTTCTTTTTAGTGTAGACTCAATGATCTACCCATTTGTCCTATTATTTCTTTATCTTTTTTCTCAGGGTAGATTCAGTGATCTACCTCATATCTATAGTCTCATTTTTCCTTTTCTTTTTTAAACAAAACCTCTGAATCTAATTTTCATGTTCAACTTTTTTCCTGACCATTAACAATTAACAACTTGTAACCAACCATCATCAATAATGACAATATCCAAAACTCATTAAACGACCGAAAACCTCCCATCCCACCTTTTGGGGATGTGGGTGTCGTCTTCTTAAAATTACTTCCATCTTTAGGGGATCCTGAAAAGAAAATTTTGGGTTAATTGTCAAGTCTTGTATCATTTGTCCAGCCGTGCATAATGAGAAAGTTCAGGGCTTGTTTCAAGTCCTTATTCGAGTCTCAGCTATCCATCTCAAATTGTCCTGAGTAGTTTGCAATCCAAAGTCAATCTTTCTGTGGTGTTAATCAGCTTAATGGCTTTATCATAGTCCATGTGGCATCATCATTGTGGGAACCTGTCACCTTTTTGAAGATTTCAAAGTTGTTGTTAGGCATGGTCATGGTTCCCTTTAGAATTTTTTTTTTTTTGTGCCTCCTCTGTGGTTTGGAGCAATCACAGTCTGATAAATGTCTGTCTCTTGGAACCATGAATGTTCTTCCCTAAAAGAGAATGTCTTCACAGCAATTTCTGCCCACCATTTGTCTTGCCAACCTTTTCCAAACTGACCTTTGTCGATGACTTCTTGTAACATGATGGTCCGGGCAATTCTTCTCTGAACAAGCAGTAGTAAACCCTTTGCCCCAGGTAGCAACATCACCGCAGTCGCCAACACGATGAGAAACAGCCTGTAACTGGGAGCAGCAGTCACTGCCTCCATGGTCCCACTGACACTGTTTGTGTCTCGGCCCCGGCCGAAGCTTCTCCTAGGCCGGCCTCAAACTCGGGATCCTCCTGCCTCTGCCTTCTTCAGTAAATCCTACTGGCATATGCCACCACAGCCCGCCGAGTGTAGCTCTTACAAGGCCACAGACAAGAGGCTTTTTCATGAATTCATACCGTGAACGTTGGGTGCCATATATTGGTGAAATTATTAAGGCCACTCCACATAGTTAAAAGGGAGGTTTATTTTGTGGGGTAACTTACAAATGAAGGGATAGGTTGTAGGGTCTGGCAAAGGTATGGCGCAGTCCGGCGGTGTTCTCTGGAGAACTCTGCTTGGTCTACCTCCAGCATCCAGGGTCCCGGGACCAAGAGAAGCCTCTCCTCTCGATCCTGGGTCTTCCCCCGCCTTGTAAGCGTGACCATTACTGAAGCCTCAATGGGGGTTGGAACTTCCAGGCCAAGGCTGGGATGGCTACCCACTACATTGGCCTTGTTCAGAGTCTATACAATAGATGTGGTATAGAACATGCTGACTGTGCTTAATTTTTTAAAGACATGAGAAAAATCAACTGATATTATTTATTATTATTTTTTATGTGTGTGGGTGTTTTGCCTGCCAAGTATATGTACCACATATGTGCTTGGTACCCACAGAGGCCAGAAGTGTGCATTGGCTCCCCTGGAGCTGGAGTTCCAGGTGGTTCTGAGCTGTCTGATATGGGTGCTGGGAACCAAACTCTGGTCCTCTGTAAGAGTGACAAATGCTCTCAACTGCTGAGCCATTTCTCCAGCTCTGTTTATTTTTTTTCAAGTGGCTAAAAGTGTATCTTGAAAAAGGAGTTAGGCTGAGAATGATAGAACATGGCTGTAATCCTGGTACCCAGAAGGCTGAAGCGGTAAGGTTACTGCTGCTGGCACAAGATCTGCCTGGTCCATATAGGGAGTCCTAAGCTAGGCAAAACTCCACAGCTAGATCCAGTCTGCAAGCCCAACAGAAGGAACAGGATTAAGTAGTAAGCAACCTCCAAAGAGAACCGCATTTCCCTCTGCCAGGAATCCTTCTAAGTGCATCTTGTATAGAGGAGTGATTACAAGTTTGATACTGTTTTATATTTTATTATCCACAGGAAATGAACTGTCATACTGTAAAGGAAGTTACTTTTGGATCATTTCTTTACTTTAAAATGTTTCTAGATATCTAGTGCCCTTAATAATAATAAATTCAAGTATTGAAGTCCCTCTGTCTGTCAACTTCTTGCAGCTTAAAAAAGATCCTGTCTTTGAATCAGGCATGCTGATATATGCCTATAATCCTGGTACTCAGAGAACTGAGCTGGGATGATAGTTTGAGATCAGTTTGGGCATCAGTGAATTTGAGACCAAGCTGGGATACATAATGAAACCCCAAACAAACACCATACCAATCAAAATGGTACCCTCCTGTACCACCAGCTATGCAAAAACCAACCAACCAACAAACCAAAACCAAACTCCACAAAAGCACCTTCCTTTTGGTGCATTGCCATGCACAGTATGGCTGTCTGAATCGCTGGTGACATGGCAATTATACCAGCTGGAGTTATGTAGCAGTACGGTTTTCCTCTTCGTCTGTCAAGTTTGGTGGAGAGCACAACTAACTCTTCTGCTGGCTTGTTTAGACCCCCTCAACAATCCAGAGGTGCTTTACCATGTATCTTGTAAAGATAAAGACTTTTCTTTTTTCTTTCCTTTTTTGTGGTTTTTTTTGAGACAGGAATTCTCTGTGTAGCTCAGACTGTCCTGGCACTTGCGCTGTAGACCAGGCTGGCCTCGAACTCAGAGATCTGCCTGCCTCTGCCTCCCGAGTGCTGGGATTAAAGGTGTGCACCACCATGCCAGGCAAGAGAAAGACTTTTCAAAACCATGCATAACAAGCATGTTACTCACTGAATCTTCTCTTCAGCACCTGTTTGATGGTTCCTTGTTTGCTTGGTGTGGTGATATGGTCAGAGTTCATCATCTTTATTGTTCCTGAGTCGAAATCAGTCATTCCCACTGCCTGGCTTCCTGTTAGTGAAAAATTTAAATGTAAATTGCCTCAGAAAAAAATGTACATACTGTTCTTAGAACATCCTTCTAGAAATCTCTGTGGTGATACTGTTGACCTTTTGTCTATTTATTTTTGTCAGTGTGTGTTTCAATTTTGGAAATGGTTTTAACAGTTTCTTTAGATCTTAATCTATTTGTCTAACTTTACTTTTTAAATATTTATCTTATGTGTATAGATATTTGCCTGCATATATATGTGTGTATAGATTATGTTTGTCCCCGCAGAATCAAAAGGAGGCTTTGGATCCCCGGAAAATGGAGTTATACATGGCTGTAAGCCACCGTGTGGGTGCTGATAATTGAACTCCAGTCTCTTGCATGAGACACAGGTGCTTTTAACTGCCAAGGCGTCTCTCCAGTCCCCTATTTGTCTGACTTTAAATTACAACCTTTACAGGAAAGAAAAATGTTGGGGCTCAGTCTTCCTTCTGTTTTGTAATGCTCTGAGTTTATGCACACTTACTAAGTGATTTTCTCATACATTGACCAAGCATTTACAAGGAAATTGATTAAGAAGACATACATAAAGCAGATCTTGACTATCAAGTTTTAATTCATATTATTCAAATAATAAAAACATTGACCAAATGACTCTCAAACTGGGAGTAGTCACTAAGGTAAACTCATAGTCACTGCAGTCACTATGCAGTGTAGGCAGACGTTTCTTTCCAGCAGCCTCCAATTCCCAAATACCAGACATGGAGACTTAATATCAATTATAATGCTCAGGTGATAGCTCTAGCTAACTCTTACATTTAAATGAATGCATATTTTTTATCTATGTTTTGCCCCGTGGCTTGGTACCTTATTTCAGTACAGCATGCTCATCTTGCTTCTCTCTGTGTCTACTAGCAACTCCGCTGACTCCACCCTTCTTCTTCCCAGCATTCTGTTTGGCTCTCCCACCTAACCTCATCCTGTTCACCTATTGCCCAGTCAGCTTGTTTATTAAACCAGTCATAGCAACATATATTCTCACAGTGTAAAGGACTATTTCACAATGCAGTGTCTTTAATGAATAACCTTCCGAGTATAGAGTTGCAAATATACTAGATGTTCTCTCTTGATTAGATGTTGGTGAACTCAAAAGTAGTTATGCTTAGGACAGTTTGCATCTTTAGGCTGCTTTAAAGAGCCACTGTTTTGCTGTTATCATCTGCTTTTAGCTTTGGCTCAGATTTCATTTTCTTGGATTCTCAACTTTTCATCAAATTCGTCCTTGTGTTTTTCTCCACTTAGCAGCAAGCATTTCTTGAGTGCCTGTGTGTGTTAAGTGTACGTACCAGAGTACATCCTTCAGTGTTAGTCCTCAGGCACTGTCAACTGACTTCCTTCCTTCCTTCATTTCTGTTTTCTTTCTTTCTTTCTTTCTTTTTTTTTTTTTTTGGAGACAGAGTCTCACTGACCTGGAATTTGTCAAGCAGGCTAGCTGGCTGGCCAACAAGTCCCAGGAGTTCACCTCTTCAGCACTTAGATTTTAAGCACATAGGACCATGTTGGCTTTTTTGATACAGGTATTGGGAATCTAACTCTGCTCCTCATGATTGTAAGGTAGGTACTTTACCTACTGCCATGCGCTTCAGTTTCACATGTTGTCTGCCGTCTAGGGATTTCCGGTAGTAAAATTCCACAACTGTAGTAGACTTCCCATAACCTAGGTGAGGGTGGGGTAGAAAGGAAACTTGAAAGGGGACTTGAAATGTGCTTGAGGAAGGCAAGGAAGGCTCCGTGTGCTCTCCATTCATCTTACTCTCTACTTTCAATCAGACACTGCATCTTTTGTTGACACAGGCTATGTAGTGACTCAGCCCTTGCTCCAGCTCTGAGTGCTTCTCCTGAGCACGTTTTCCTGTTGAAATGCTCCTCCTGACTTCCCTCCTTTTGACCTGGACTTGGCCTCTTGCAGCTGATCCAGCTTAGCTCTCCTAAAGTGCATCCCTTGCCCACATGTAAAACCCTTTTCCCATCCTCTTCATATTGCCCTCCAGAAAAGCAAGGGTCACATTGTTACAGTCCTTACACAGTCTCCTCTACCACCAGGCTCTGTGAATGTATTTGGGATAAAATAGTTTAAGCAAGCCTTTAGATGTATCAACCATCCTTACACTGTTGAAGACAGTTAATTCATGAAACAAGAGGAAGCACTGTTTTCTCATTTTATTTTACAGAACCTGTAATGAAGGCGTGATAAGCAGATACTTGTTTTGATGTTCTCTTTTAAAGTTTACATATTCTACCTGATCCCAACCTTTGGGCACTTCTCATCATCAAAGATAGGAGAAAATGTTCTAATCAGGCACTGTCTGGCTCTCTTTGGAATGTGGGGATCAGGGTGTCGGTATAAAGTCATGAACATCTATGTATCTTAAAGCTATTTTACTACTTAAAACATTAAATACTCAGATAAAGCAATGTTTATGTCCATTCTTTCTTATACTCGAATAAAAAAGATTATGTCTTCTTTAAATGTCTAAGCTGTTTTGACTACACTGACTTTCGTACTATATTAGTTTGCTAAGAGGCTGTTTACTTCTCCTTCCATGGCTTCCGCAGAGAACCCTCCTCAATTGACTGACCTATAACAAATTGTCCTAGCCGGGCAGCGGTGGTGCATGCCTTTAGTCCCAACACTCAGGAGGCAGAGGCAGGGGGATCTCTGTGAGTTCAAGGCCAGCCTGGTCTACAGGGTGAGTTCTAGGACAGCCCAGAGCTGCACAGAGAAACCCTGTCTCAAAAACCCAAACAAACAAACAAACAAACAAACAAACAGTCTTTATTCTATACTATTGTTTTAATCTGCAAATTACTCTACACCCACTTTCTGTGCTTTTTCCCTAAAAAAACTTTTTTTTTTTCTGGCCAACTTGCTCTCTTACCCAGTTTATCTAATACGTCTTTCGTCTTTGAGAAGAGCAGCGCACATGCACGCTCAGTTTTCAAGAGTTAGTAATTTCAGTTCTGAAGTATTTAATTACGTATTGTTCCTGTGCCCCCGGGGTATGTGTTCTAGGACCAGGCCCTGGGGAGACTGTGGCTTCAGGTACAGACTGTGAAATACCAGAGGCCTGGAGGCATTATGAGCTCTTTTCCTGTGCACACCTTTCCTTGCCTGCTCTGTCTGATCTTTGATTGGACACTCCTCTGCTATTGGCAGAGGTTGGAATAGAAGTGAAGCTAATCCCAGGAGCACTTGACATGCCAGTCAGTCATGCTGATGGTTTTTGTTTTTGTGGGTACCTGATCATGTTAATCTCGGGCTTTTTACCCTTCAAATCAAATCAAAACTCACAGTTGTAACTGTAGCTCTTTGTGCTGAATGAAAAGGTGTAGTTTGGAATAAATGCTCCCCCAGGGCACTCCTGGTGTTCAGCAGACACACTTAGTCACCAGCATTGACTGAGTACCTATTATGGGCTGGATAACAGGTGAGGAAGGGATTCTACTGCTATCTATAAGGGGTCCCAGTGGGTAGGCAGTGAGGGAGGGCGATACACAGAGAATCCCTCACAGCAAAGAATGGTCATGGCCTGTGGTACTAGTGGCTGTCACTTGATGGAGCAGCTTTTGTATACAGCCGTTTTCAGGGGTTATCCATTATCCTTAGACCAGACCCTCTTCCAATAGTAAACACAAAAATGTGGACGTAGGCAAGGTGTTTTGCCTCATGCCATACAAATAGAAATATATAGGCTGGGATTCACTTTTAGGTCTACCAGGCTTTTTCTCATAGTTCATATTATCTGTAAAAGATGCTGGCCTGGGAGTCCAGGGCTCCTAGCGATATCCTTCAAAGCAGTGAGTAACAGGAATGTTTTAAGTCAGACAGTGGTGGGCCTTTTTTCTCTGTTCCGTGTTGATGATTTATTCTCCCCCACCCATTCCCTGCTGATGCCCAATTAGTCCTTTGAGCTGTTCTGGGGCCCACCACAGACCTTGCTGCACCCTGCAGGAAGCCATCTCGGCCTCTGCTTTGCTCCCTCTTGCTTAGAGAGAGCTCATCCCTGGGGTCGGTTGTCTTCCTCCGAGAAAGCTGCTGTTAGTTTCCTGCCAGAGCCAGACCTTGGTAATCATGCTGTTGTTGGTTTGGTGCCCTTACTGGTACATTCATGAAGCTGCTGAAAGCAAATGGAGATCAGCTTTGTTGTGTATGCAGAGCCTCATTGTCCCTGTGCCCTTGAGCTGGGAAATCGAGATCTCCAAGCCCCTAGCCCAGACACTGATGAGAAAGCACTAGATAGTGAGAACTTGGCCTTCTATAGGGAAGACTATCATTTTTTTCTAAGTTGGTTCATGAATCCGTTAGGGCTCTCTAGTTGCAAGTAACAGAAACCAACTGTCTCTTAACTAAAGAGGGCAAATGATTCATGGAAAGGCTTTGGGGTGCTTTATGTGGTGGAAGAAGTAACTGTAGAGTCATGTGTGGGAAAAGTAGCAAGCAGGCTGCTTCTGAGAGCTCCACAGGGGTGTGTGCTCTAGCCGATCCCAGCTGCTGTCACATTACTGGCAGCCAGTTAGCTTCTGTGCCCATGTGCTGGCAGAGTATTGGACATGTCAGCTGCATTCTCATCAGATTGTATCTCGTGGGGGAGGAGATGCTCCTCCAAATGGCTTTCTTCCCTGGATGGGGAGAGTGGGGGCTCCCTGGGGACAACCATAGTCAACAACTTGAGCAAATACCTACAGTTATAAGTTCCTAAATGTGGGTCACATAATGTTTCCACTTTTATCTCTGAAGGATAAATTTAGGTATAGCAGTTCATATGTAAGTGTATACTGTAACTGGTAACTTTATAGCATTGTGCACTGTTTGCCACGGTTTAAGATTAGAATGTTTCCATTATCCCAAAGATCCCTCTTAGCCATTTGTAATCAGTTCACATCCCAGGTCCCAGGCAACCACTCATCTATTTTCAGTCTCTTTAGATTTGCACCTAGGTTTTTATATGCTCCTGGTTGCTATAATTTCTGGGTATTGTAGAAACTCTGCTCCATGGGGGAGGGCAAGGAAGAAGCTTTTCCAGTGGTGCCCAATGTCTGTATCTTGCTGATCTCAATTACTACTGATGTCACCTCTAACCTT
The DNA here is from genome assembly GCF_903995425.1 of Onychomys torridus. NCBI lineage: Eukaryota > Metazoa > Chordata > Mammalia > Rodentia > Cricetidae > Onychomys > Onychomys torridus. Next base: position 63,979,797 of record NC_050466.1, on the reverse strand, counting down.
CTCTCCTGAGAACTGACATTTGGGAGAGCACAGATGCTAAATCTCGGTCATGGAATATTCTAGACCTCAGTTCTTCACCTGTACAATTAGGAAATTTACTTGACAAGATGATATCTGATGTTATTTCTATCACCAGTAATCAGCAATTGCGCTTTAATTTTTTCATGAAATCCTTTCTGGTGAAAATTACTTCTTGATTTTCTATACTATCATCAAATAGGATGGAAACAAAACATTAAAATTAAAAATGCATTCATCAGAATGAACACAATGAAAAAAGTGTAAAGCCACAAGTATGTGACATTTCTACTTCGGAAATGATTAAAGCGTAAAGCCACACCTACCAAGACCTTTGCGACAGCATGTATATGGAGCAAAGGAAGTTAGTTGGAAACTTCCCTGCTCTACCATGTGCTCTGTTGATTCACATATTTATTGAGTCCCATGGGATGGTAGGTGGGGGAGCCAGAATCCTGAGACACAGAAGGGCTCCTCCTCCCCAGGAGGCTTACAGGCTGCTTGGGGTAAGGCACCGTGCAAAGATAGAGGAAGTAAGGGGTACAGCGGGTGTGTGTGTGTGTGTGTGTGTGTGTGTGTGTGTGTGTGTGTGTGTGTCTCCCACAGCGGGGCCTCTATCATTGACAGCTGCCTTAGCCAACCTAACAGTTCAAGAACCACTCAGTTCGGGTTTTCAGGGCCACTGCTGGTGGGGGAGCATTCAGCAAGTTTGAAGGTCGAGATAGGGAAGATTGAAGTGTTAGCATTTCTAAGCAGATCTCTTATCTCCTGGGGCTCAACCTTTTTTGTTAACTGGAGCTTTGGTGGTGGTTGTTGTTGTTTGTTGTTTTTTCAGACAGTAGTTACAGCAAACTTGTGGAGACTGGCTTTTGGCACAGCAAGCAAATGGAGGGTGGTGTTTTTCTCTGATGGGGAGACATTCTTAAGTTTTGTAATTTATGGTGTCTTTAAATCGGGGATTTTGTTTACTTTTGTCCTAATGACACCTCTGAGATACTTTACTCTGCCTAGTGCTTTAATTTTGTGCTCATGCAGAGATAGTTTCCCAAAGGGTACCATTTAAAAAAATGTAGGTAATGTTTTACCTTCCTTTGCTAAAGTTACCTGTCGATTCTTGTAGGCCAGGATATGTGTTTGGAGGCATAGACTTGGGCTCTGGCGACAATTTTGGCTGTGTTTGTGTAGTCTGAGGTCTTTATTGCTTTTTTGCTAAGCATTATTCTAGACCATTGCTATTCAATAGACATAGAATGCAAGCCACACATATAATTTCATGTGTGCTTGCTAAAATTAATTTCAATGTTTATTTACTCCAGTAAGTCCAGAGTATCATGTCACTGTGTAGTCAAGGTAAACAATGTTGAGCTAATTCGTAGTTTCTGTTATTGGATTTTTCCAGCACTGGCCCAGCTCTGGGAGCCCCAGTAGCCCAGGACTCCCATCCAAGAGATGAGCAATGGTGCCATGGAGAGAGAGGAGGCTCATTACCAAGACAAATAAAGGGGTCCTGTGACCCCTAGTTTATCTTTAGGGGACTGATATGAACTTGAGGTTTAACTAGAAGACTGGTGTCAGGGACAAGAGGTCTGCATTAATTAAGCAGTCCTGGTCAGCACAAGGTCGGAGTGATCTGTGTCTCGGTTCCGGTTCTGGGGGTGACCCAAAGAACCGGTCTCCACAGCTTGGCAGAGAAGGCTGGGTTTCAGCAGGTGATAACTCCTGTACCATGCGATGGCTTTGCTACCACACACAGCTGTCCTCATCTGGGAAGGGGTGTGGTCTTCCCAGGGAGGCTTTGCTATTGCTGCAATCCAAGGTGACAACAGCTTTATGACAGTGACTCAAAGCCTTTAGATGCCTTTTCTGGTGTGTGGGGCAAGCCGTTGTAAAAGGTGGACAGTCAGAGACCTCAGCTCCTCTTATCTTCATCCTTGAGCATGGGGAAGAAATGAGACGGGTGAGGTGTTGTGGCTTTCTAGACGACACTCCCGAGTGCTTAGCAAGTCTATGTGGGGCGGTAAACAGGTGGCCCAGAGTAAAGGAGACAAAATGAAGGCAGATGCTAGCCTTCCATCCTGCTTTTAGTTTACCTTGTGGGCCCAAGTGAAGAACCATTTCTTTTCAACAGAAGCCATTGCGAGGTATGTGTTGTAGGGCCAGGAAGGTGGCTCCGTGGGTAAGGGCACTTGCTGCCAAGCCTGCCCATCTGTGATCCCTGTGCTCCACGTAGTGGAGGGAGAGAACCAACTCTTTCAGTTGTCCTCTGCCTGTCACATATGCCAGGGCACTGCCACAAACAAACAAACAAGCAAACAAACAAACAGCTTGTGAGAACTTTAGAGAAAGGTTTATTTTAGAAATATAGGGATTTTTGCCTGCAAATGTGGATGTGTACCCTGTGCAGGAAGTTCCCATGGAGGCCAGAAGAGGGCAGAGTTTCTTGCTGGGACTAGAGTTACAGCCGGTTGTGAGCCACCATGTGGATGCTGGGAGTCAAACTGGGATTCTCTAGAGGAGCAGCCAGTGCTCTCCACTGCTGGCCCATCTCGCCAGCAGTTAGACTTTTATGGCACATGTAGCCACTGGAACTGGTGCTATTACGTTGCAAAGAAAAATCCTAAACCTTTGAAAGCTTATGACTTGGGAGCTCTTAAAGTCATGCACAGCTTTCTTACCTTAAGAGAAACCTGATACATAAAAAAATTCTCTCGACAGGAAAGGTAAAGCAGGAAGTGATTATTCATGTCACAAAAGAATTAACCGCAGGTTCTTTTAAATAGCAAACTCCCTTAGTGCACTGAACAATATGACTCAATTTGCAGAAATGAGATTGGCACTTGACATTTTAGAGCTACCTTTGTTGGGCAGAAGCTATCAATATGAAATGTAAGCTGAGTGGTTGGATTATCAAGTCTGCAGTGAGCACCTACTGTATGCCCTGGGTGTTCACAGGGGCCATAGTAGAACAAACTACGGATGATTCACACCCAGAAAGCATTTGGAATCTCAACAGGAGGACTCACAAGCTACCACCATAGCACAGGATATACTTGGTGGCAGAGCCAGCGAGGCTAGAGAAGCTATGGAGGTGGTTTGGAGAGGGTCAGGGGCCATCTGAGGCTAGAAAGCAGGGAGGGTACATATAATTTCCTACGGTTAGAGAGAAGGTTAAATTCTGTTTGATCTGGGAAGAATTCTCTTTCAACTGGGAGGTTAGGAAAGTAGTAACTTAAGCAAGCAGTTAGGCAGTGTGTTGTGAAGAAGACTCGGCTGTTGTGCACTTATACTCTCCACATCCCCAGACCGGAAGGGCCAGCCTTACCAAACACAGTGGGGATTCCATAATGCAGGTCCTTTAAAGCACATGGAGAGAGAGAGTGAAGAAAAGCCAGGATGCAGCAGCTCTTCGCTTCTTAGTAGCCATCTTCTTGAAGCAGACTCTACTTGTTCTCTTTTAGCTTTGCCTTGCCAAAGTTCAGGTAGAGAGTCAGGAAATATGACCTGCTGTTTAGCAAGGAAGAAGCAAGGCTGTGATCCACACATCAGTCAGATCCCAAGTTCCTGAAAGTTCACAGGATCGAAGTTAACCAGGATACAGCTCCCTTTACCTCTTTAAAGCATGTCCTTCCTTTGTTCTCCCTCCTGCCTTCCTCCTGAATGCACACCTATATTTGGGTTCTCTCAATTTGTCCCCAACATTTTAATGTTTCCCATCAGAAAAATTGAGAGTTGTCCTTTCCTTGTCTGATGAGCTCTGTTTTGGGGAGCCTGAGTTCATGACCCGTGGTTTTGTTTGTTTTTCATGGTGCTGAGAGTTGAACTTAGGCCCTTAAGAGTGCTAGGCAAGCTGTATTTCCAGACCGTTTTTCTTTTTTCTTTCTTTCATTTAAATTTTTTTATTGTATGTATATGTGTGTTTGCACACATTCAGGTATGTGCACTGTGTGTGCATAGTGTCAGAAGAATATGAAACTAGAGTTAGAGATGGTTGTGAGCCGTCATGTGAGTGCAAGGAATTGAACCCGGGTCCTCTGGAAGAGCAGTGAGTGCTGTTAACCACTGAGCCATCTCTCTAGTTCCCTGGTTTATTTTCCAAAAAAGAAGAATGTTTGTGTAGTGGGTAGCCATCCCAGCATTGGTCTGCAAGTTCCAACTCCCACTGAGGCTTCGGTAATGGTCACGCCCACAAGGCGGGGCGGAGGAGGAAGCAGAAGACCCAGGATCTGGAGGAGGGCTCTCTCTTTGTTCTGGGATGCTGGACGCAGGAGGTAGACTGAGCAGAGTTCTCCAGAGAACACTGCCAGACTGCGCCATACCGCACCATACCTTTTCCAGACCCTACAACCTATCCCTTCATTTGTAAGTTACCCCACAAAATAAACCTCCCTTTTAACTACGTGGAGTGGCCTTAATAATTTCACCAATATGTTTGAATATCTAAAAATTTTGGCATGGATACATTTTAATGTGATGTCTTTGTTTTGAGAACATCAGAGTGTATGCACACACAGATGCTGTGAGATCATGGCTGATACAATCTTACCATATCTCAGTCATCATATATGTGGTTCATTGACCAAACTTAGATGACAGGTGACTGTATACTACTGTATGGGGAGCTCCAATTTCCTATTAAGGACAGTGAGTTTTGGGGAAACAAACAAATGAGTTTTGTATGGCCATAGACAGTTGTGGGGAAAAACAGCTATTTTCTTCAAGGGTCAAGTACTTAGTTTTGAAATGTTGTTAATCCCAGGATAGCCCAATATTTATAACTCTCTCATCAAGGGTAGATGTAAGCCCACATTCCAATTTCCTTGATACTCATGGGGAGTTGTTTGGTCATCTCCCTGTGAGATGTGATTGGCCTAAACTGCTGATCATCTCTAAACAGGGCTGTCCAAGAGCTCTGGCCAGGAGCCCAAGGGTGTCTCCACATTTTCTCTTTTACATGGCCTTGAGCTGAAGAGTCTATACCATGCAGATTGTTCAATCTACTTATCCATTTAGTGAGGGGACTTCAGTTAAAAGAGATGAGAATCATAGAGAGGCGTAGGCATCACAGAGCTGTGCGTGCGCTCCCTGCTACCGGAGCTAGTGTGTACTCTAGCAGAGCTTGCTGGCTTGTGTTCCTTGCCCAGCGCTCCTTGCTTCTACTGGCTGTTAGGCCCCTTAAGAGGCCTCTGACTGTCTGACAGAGAGCAGATGAAGATCCAGGGCCATTCTTTAAGTGGAACAGTAGGGAAGGTGGCACTTTCTCTTTTTAGAATTAATATGAACAGGTATTTGATCCAAGCATCACCGCAGCAGATCCCCGAGGTGGGTGTGTCTCCCACTGAGAAACATTGTCTCTGAAAAAGGGCTTACCTTCCTTGCTCAGCTTCAGGTTCCTTGGGAAGATGAGCATCAAACTATTTAATTGAGAAATGAGATAATTTAGGGTCTGGTACGTGAACAAAAGTTACTATGATCTTAGTTTCAATAGATCAATCTCTATTTAAAGTAGGCTTTTAAAAATGAATTGATATAAAGGTCTTCAAATGTTGTCCAGGCGAGATGAACTGTTGGGCCTCTTTCCTTAGCCCCTGAGTAGCTGGTACTATAGGAATGTGTGACTACGCCTAGCTGAAAGCTGCCTGTGATTTTTTTTGTTTGTGAGACAAGGTCTCACTAAGTTGAGCAGACTGGCCTTGAACTTGCTTTATATCCAAATAGGCATTGGATTTTACAATTCTGCCTCATCCTCTCAAGTAGCTGGTGTGATGGATTTGTGTCATTGGACCTAGCTGGTTTTTAAATTGATTGTTATGATAGCTCATTTTTTACTCATACCCTGTGTGTGTGTAGGTGTGTGTATGTGTATATGTGTGTATATGTGTGTGTATGTGTGTGTGTGTATGTATGTGTATATGTGTATGTATGTGTGTAGATGTAATTCTGAATGGTTTTATTAAATAAGAAACACAGAATGCTGGGCGGTGGTGGCACACGCCTTTAATCTCAGCACTCGGGAGGCAGAGCCAGGTGGATCTCTATGAGTTCGAGGCCAGCCTGGTCTATAGAACAAGATCCCAGGAAAGGCTCCAAAGCTACACAGAGAAACTGTATCTCGAAAAGCAAAAAAAAAGAAAGAGAAAAAAAAGAAAGAGAAAAAAAAGAAAAAAGAATCACAGAGCCAAATACAGAGTTAAAAGCCCCAGAGGTCAGAGAGCAGTAGCTAAGAGCTGAGACTTAAAATTGCCTTCTTATCACCCATTACTGCTACTGTTGTCCTTCCCCTGAGAAAAAGAGTTATTTCCTGTGTTCTGTCTTTTTATTGACTTTCTGTTCTGTCTTCTTATTGGTTGTAAACCCAATCACATGACCTCCTTGTCAATGCCTATCTATACAGACCCTCCAGGTCTCTATGGTTTGTATTGAGATTAAAGGCATGGTCTCCATGCTGGTGGTGTCCTTGAACACAGATATCTGCCCGCCATGTGATTGGGATTAAGGGTGTGTGCTACCACTACTTGACTTCTGCTAAAAGGCTTGTTATTAGCTCTGACCCCCAGGCAGTTTTATTTAATAACATACAAATAAAATCACATTTCCGCACAAATAAAATATCACCATGTGTGTGTGTACGTGTGTGTATGTATGTGTGTGATGTGCATGTACGCATACATTTATTTATTTTTGTGAGTTGAGCTGTGGAAGTGCCATAGTGCATGGGTGGAGGTCATGGTACACCCTTGGGTGTCTGTCCTCAGTTTCCACTTTGTTTTGAGACAGTGCCCAAACCAAGGTTATTACGATTTTCTCTCTTGCTTTCTTAGGTCCCTACACTAGGAAGTTAGAGTCTCCAAACAGAAATGACAAGGGAAAGGAGGTGCTGGCTACCCTGATTTGATAAGTGCAGGCTCTGTGCATGAGTAGTGATATCACATTGTGCCCCAGTAATCTGTATGGCTATTACACAGTAATAAAAGCTTACAAGCAAACTCCAAAGAAAAAGCTGCAGTTTGAGTCTCCACATTTATGTTTGCACATCCAACTCATTTAACTTTTCCCTTATTTTATCGTAACTCTTAGTTGCTTATGTTCCACTTGGAGTTTCGTGTAATTTTTACCTTTTCTTTCTTTCTTTCTTTTTTTTTTTTTTTTTTTTGGTTTTTCAAGACAGGGTTTCTCTGTGTAGTTTTGCGCCTTTCCTGGATCTCGCTCTGTAGACCAGGCTGGCCTCGAACTCACAAAGATCCACCTGGCTCTGCCTCCCGAGTGCTGGGATTAAAGGCGTGTGTCACCACCGCCCGGCTAATTTTCACCATCTTTGTAGTCATTCATTTATATGAAGTTGCAAATGGAAAAGGGACAAGTTTTGATGTTGGTTGATATTGAGGTACACAAAGAAGATCCCAGAGTCTACAGAAATCTTGTAACTGCTCTATGTGTAAGTTAACCAATCTCTGGTTAGCTAGTGCCACACAAAAGAGCTTCCTCTTATGTTGCCTTTGCCTGTATCAAGTTGGGTGGATAGTTTCTCTGCCACTGAAAAGATAGTGTAACGTGATACAATTGCCTGTGAGTTCATTTATTGGGCAACAGTGATTCTGATGTGGGCAACTTGAGATATATCAGTTGCACCAATGGAGCCCTCTGTTCCACGTATCTTTATTTACATATGTTGTCACGAGTGATAGCTGTCATTTCTGCAGCATGGGAATTATAGCCCATATTTTGTGCAGCTCAGGTCCAAGGGCATTAACATTGCACGGTTAGTTAGCAGTGGCCAGGTGAAGAGAAGCCCAAGGACTCGATATCACTTGTTTGTGGTCTTTGGTCTATGCATTTGGAGAAATGATGCCACATACCCTCTGGGTTGGGTAAGTGTTGTTAGGCCACTGTCACTGTGTGGTTTCCCTTCTGATGCCCCTGCTGGCCCTCACACAGAATTGTAGGCCACCCTGCCTGTGTCTGACCACGACCAGGACTTCGTGGTTTCTGTGCTATATAGACTTCAGGTTAACCAAAATCATGTTGCCTGTTATTTTAACTATTTCTCGGGGGAAGTCCCTTTAATCTGACTTTATTGGTCTTGCAGGGATCCTAGAGCTCAGCCTTCTACAACAGCTGACTCTAAGTTGCTCTTTTGGTTTCTTTCCCTTCCAGTGGAGGCCATAGTGGAGTTTGATTACCAGGCCCAGCACGATGATGAGCTGACGATCAGCGTGGGTGAAGTCATCACCAACATCAGGAAGGAGGATGGAGGCTGGTGGGAGGGGCAGATCAACGGCAGGAGAGGTTTGTTCCCTGACAACTTTGTAAGAGTGAGTACAAAGCCAAACCCTTTTTCCTGTTTCCTGTGTGGGCTTTGCGGACCAAAAGGCTGTGGGGTGGGTGGGTGGAGGGTGATGATAAACTGCATGGGGCTCTTAGGGGTGTCACTGGCAACTGGATCTCCTGGGTGATGGCAAGGAGAGCTTGTATAATTTTGCTCCGTGGATGTAGGATATCACCAGTTTTAAAATGTCATTTTAAAACCCAGAGTTTACATTCCCACAGTGGTGTATCGCTTTTCTGAAAACACTGAGAAAATATGAAAGTCTGTGAAATTGTTTGATCTATATATTTCTTCATTTGCTTTAAGAGTTTGAAAGGATTATTCCCTTTTTCATCCCGTGCAAAATGGAATTTGAAACTCAGTTTTGGCCCTTTGCGTCAGGACCCTCCAGATGAAATGCAGAATCTAAATGGCGCTCTTTTCTGCTTTCTCCCCATAGATATACCTTTGTGATAGGAGCAGCCTCGTTTGCCTTCCCGCTCCATGTCTCTGGAGCAGTGAATAAGACCCATTTCATCAGGAACATTTTAAAACCTGTGCCCTTTGTCAAACTCATTTAGGGCTTAACTAGATAACCTTTTTTCTTTCCTGTTAATAAATGATGTGTCTTGACCATTGTAAACAGCAGTGCGAATGTTGGGGTTAGGAAGAGGTTGCCTGGAGACCCAGTACCATAACTTCCCATCCCATGCTGGATAAGAGCAGCTTCTGTAGAATCCCAGGCCTGTAGCTGAATTCTCGGTGGTGCCAGACCGGATTCAGGATAGAACTTGGCTGTATAGAACAGGTTCTTTGAGAAAACCTGTACCCAGAGAATCGTGGGTCCCCCTCAAAGGAACTTCAAGGGCGGGGTGGGAAGGCTTTATGACAGGGAGTGTTGGAGAAAACCATGTGAATAGTTGCACAATTCCAGTGCTCAGGCCTCCACCTCTACCCTGTGGGAATCTAAAAGGAATGGGACTCTAAAGTCAGTTTTTCTTTGGGGTCTTGCCTCCAAACAATCCTGCCAACCTCTCCTTTTCATTGTCTTTTGGTGTTCAGAAAGCTGGGGAAATGGGGCAGAGTTCGGCTGCAAATATGCTGATAAACATTGCTTTGCTTTCTGCGGTAGGAATGTTGAGATCATGCTGGAATCAAAGGGCTTCCTCCCATTCTTAGGATAGAAAAGCACAACTTCTGGGCTAGCATTGATCGATTCTGCTGATATGTATATGAGAGGTAATTCTTGTGCCTTACCAAACAAAACTGCCCACTTTGGAAAAGGACTATCTTGAAGTTAGGCCAGAGTTGAATGTGAAAGGAGAGGTTTCCCAAAGGAGGGGCAGTGGTGGGGGTGAAGGTGAAGGAGGGAGCCAGGGAAGTGGGTGTGGCAAAGAGAGTAGAGGACCCTGGGAAGTACGGCCGGCCGAGCCTTGGGAAAGGGAGGAGAGTGAGAAAGAGGAGGAGCATGGGAAGAAGAGACTCTAGTATGAGCTTCAAGTGTAGAGGACAAGCTCTGTTCTGGAAGTTTTGAATGTATCTCATTGGCTTAGTGCCCTCTCCCTTCAAACCGCAGATTCAAAGAACTGAATGGGAAGACACTGAGTAAACCTGTAGAATTGGTTTTGGGCTCACTCTTCGTATGCTGTGAGGGGTTGTGGAAGGCAGATGGGAAACAGGGCAGCAATTATCCAGAGTCTCCTCTCTTTGGCAGTGCTGCTGGCCTGGAGAACAGAAGGTGCTTTCCCTGTGAGGGAAGGGTTGTATGGGCCTTTGTGCCAGGGCATCTTTCATTGCCTGGCCTTGCTGCCTTGGATTAGACTTGGGAATCCTTAGCTGCAGACCCCTATCTGTGATGGGTTCTGGCTCCAGGATGTGCTAGGGTAAGACAGCAGGGAAGGGGAACACAGAGATCTGGTGCTCCTCCTACCTGTGGGGTGGCCCTGGGCTGCCTGTGTCTGTTACCAGAGAAGTGGCTGCTCCTATTCAGTTCTCTCCTTTATGCCTTCTGGGGGCTTCGTCTTTAGCCCTTTGCTACTGTGTTAAGGTTTTTCGATATTTCCTGTTTGAAAAAAAATCTCTTTATTAATCTGGCCCCAGGTTGATCTGAGCCTGCTGTTTTCTTTTGCAAGCCCAACTACCTCGTTGTCTGTTCTTAGGTTTAAATGGCACAGTACTGGCAATCATTGAGCACAGTGGCAGCCGTCTAGTAAGTGTGCCTTTGGCCCTGTTACCCTGTAAAGGAATGACCCTCTCCCCTTGTTTTTCCTAATCAGTTGTCCCCTCACCTAGGCTTGAGCTCTTGTTCAGTGAGAGGAAGTTACATTCTTGGGAGTTACATTTCCATGGTGGAAAAAGTAGAAATATCTGGGGGCGACGCTGCTTGTGGCTGTCACAATCTAGAGAAACTTCGATTCTTTCAGATGGCTGAGTGTGTTTTCAAGTCTTCACCCTTAGGCTTCTTATTGAAAACTCAGTAGGTGGATACAAGGGAGTTTAACAACAATCAAGGCTCCCACAGCGAATTTTAAAAAGAAAATGTGTTTTTAAGCAATAACAATCATATTGGCATACATCTGCCAGTTTTGAGTTTATCATGTAGCTTAAGAATTAATTTGTCTTGGATTGAATTAAGTCATCTTGCGGAGTCCCATCATTTATTTGTGTGCCTCTGTTGATGCTGTGAGATAACTGCAGGAAGTCTTTTCTCAGTTCACTTATCAAATCCCTATTAGAGCGGTCTTTGCCCAAGTGGTGCATTCAGTGACCACCTTGGGCTCTGTGTGTTCAGTCTCGCAAACAAGACTCTGCCACCCTCTTGGTGTTGTGTATACGCACTTGTCCCATTATTAAGAACAGGCCTGTCCTTTGCCAGCTCTGGGCTTTTTAGTTTGTCCCAGTCTTTTTTAGTTGGTTTTATTCATTTACATTAAATATGTCAGAAGAATCTTTTCAAATCCTTCTTCTCCTTCCCTCCATCCTTCTTTCTCCACTTTTTCTTTTTACAATCTCTCTCTCTCTCTCTCTCTCTCTCTCTCTCTCTCTCTCTCTCTCTCTCTCTCTCTCTCTGTTTTGTTTTTTGAGACAGGGTTTCTCTGTGTAGTTTTGGTGCTTGTCCTGGATCTTGTTCTGTAAACCAGGCTGGCCTTGAACTCACAGAGATCCTGCCTGGCTCTGCCTCCTGAGTGCTGGGATTAAAGGCGTTCGTCACCACCACCTGGCCATAATCTCTCTTTTTTATTGTTTGAGAATTGCGTACAAGATATGATGTTTGGATAAAATAAAATAAAATAAAATTCACCCTCCCATTCCCTCCCCTATGTCTCCTCCCAACTTCAAATGTTCTCTCTTTCTCTCTGGTTTTTTGAGACAAGGTTTCATTGTGTAGCCTTCTCTGTTCCAGAACTTCTGTAGACCAGGCTAGCCTTCAACTCACAGAGATCTGCCTGCTTCTACCTCCACCTTCCAAGTGCTAGGATAAAAGATGTGCACCACCACTGCCAGGCTGTTTTTGTTAAAATCATGGAGTCCATTTACTACTGCCTACATGAACCTCAGGACCAAATCCCTGAAGAAAACCTCTTTCTCCCTCAGCAGCCATCACTGGCTAGTAGCGTAAATAGGAGTGGGAGTTAATGAGTCCCCCCCCCATCTATGCTGGTATTCAGATTTCCTTCATCTTGTACATTCAGTCATGGCTGCTTTGAGTGCATGTGTATAATGGTGTTGTCATGTCTGGCAAATACTGATGTGGTGCAGGTGTCCAATACCACTGGCTCTTCAAGTCTCTCTGCCGCTCTTCTGTAATGATCCCTAAGCCTTGCGAGTAGGGAATGTGAGAAGAGATGTCCCACTGAGGGTGGAGCACTCTAGTCTCTCATCCTCTACACGTTGATTACTTGTGGGTTTCTGTGTCAGTCGCCGTGCACTGCTTTAGAATATGTTTTTCTTTATCTTGTCTCTCTTCAAAAAATTTTAATTCATTTGAAAGATAAAATTTACATAGACCAAAATGCATAAATCACTAGCATGAGTTATGACTTTTGCTTTTACATAAGAATGTACCTCTACAGCCACCATCTATAGCAATACTGTTTCTGCCATCTCCCACCCCACAAAGTTCTCTTTGCTTTTTCCTGGACATTCCCCACTTCCAAGTTGTCAGGTTTATTGTGGTGGATTAGTGTTGCCATCCCTGAGTTGGTCATGTAAGTAGAGCTGTAAGAACACTTGTAGTTTACATGTCTTCTTTTGTGTCACAAAACTGTTGCATGTATCAGCACTTTATTCTTGCCACGTAGTATTGCACAGAAGTTGACTGTATCATAACTTACTGATCCATTTTTTGTTGTTGATGTTGATGGCTATTTGGGTTGTTTCATTTGGGGATTTTTGTGACCTTCTTGTGTGTCTTCTATGGACACAAGTACTCACTTTGTATGTATATAATGTACTTGTAGGAGTGGAAATGCCACCCTTGATTTCAACCAGTAGGGTATTTTCTGTTTAAAGAAAGCCAGCACAACCAGGAGTTGATGGTGCATGCCTTTAATCCAAGTACTTGGGACATAGAGACTGGCGAATCTCTGTGAATTCGAGGCTAGCCTGGTCTACAGAGTGAGTTCCGGGACAGTCAGGGCTACATAAGGGAGGGGGTGATTCATGTACTTTGAGCCTCTTGTCTGCTACATCCAATGCCCAGTGAATAAATCACCCCAAATCTTGGTGAGTCTGACTGATAAAGAGACCTGAAGCACAGAGCTCAGTCTCTTGGAGCTGATTTGATTGGTGGGGCCAGGAACTATCAAAGACTAATCCTTATATTATTAAAAACATGCACATAGAGAACATGTATCTAAGCTTTATTGGACTCACTTAATGAGGAAACCAGTGGAATAACAAAACTTGATTTACTGAGGATATGAGGAACTGATTAAAAAGTCAGTGGAATATTCAAATAAGATTGTAAAGTGAGATTGAAAATTGGCTCATGTCTTAGAGGGCAATAAAATTCTAACCTTTGGAGTGATCATCTCTACCAGAGGAGGAAAGAAAAAGCTGTGGACCATCCTGTGTTTTCTATGAGTTATTCTCTGACTTTTGTAGAGCTATAAAATGTCCTAATAAAGAATTAGTCCAATTTTTATTTCCAGAGAGGCAGATGGCTCTCCTGGGGTCTCTCTTAAGAAAATGCATTAACACAATACTATAAGGTCCTATGATCATGACCATGGGCATTTTTTTTTTGTTTTATTTTGTTTTGTTTTGGCCTAATTTCCAGGTTTGTGTATTGTTTTCTTGAATTGACCATGAAAGACCATAGTATGGTGTGTAATATCAGGAAAAAAAAAACAGGGTGAATCATAGTTATTTAATAGAGAAATCTATATCCTTTCTGAGACCTCAAACTACCAAATAAAACAGAGGGCAACTGCTATTACAGGCAGATGTGGGCTCTTTCTTTGGATTTAATTACCAATATCATCCTTTAAAAACCTTACTCTGAGATGCACACAACATTGTGCTTTGATCATGTCTGGAGTCTTTTGATATAGACTCCCAGGTAACATATGGCAAAGTGAAGCAGGCCTGAGGCCTGAGACATTTTGTAATTCACAAGCAGAAAGCAGGAAGCTGCGGTAGGGGTTAAAAGAATATGGTTGTTGATCTTGCAATGCATCTGATACTGTCTTTGAGGAAGTGAGTGGTTTTCTTGGCCTGGCTCTGTGAGCCTTCCATGGAAGTAGCTGTACATGCCGCCTGCTCTGCTGTTGAAAGCTGAAGTGTGCTCACTTGAAGTTTGTAGTCTATGTCTGCTAAGTATACCAGTTTTTAGCTCGATTTCCCATCTCCTTAGTTCTCCCTTGCTGGGTGTTTGAAATCTGTCTTTGGCATATTCAGAACCATCTTTTTTGTATTTGTATAAAGATTGGCCAATGCAGTCCCTAAATGAGGCAAAAAGCCAATATTCTACATATTTGTGTCACTTTGAGAGAAACCTCAGAGTGTTTCTGCTGTTCTTGATTTAGGAAAGAAGCAGGAATCTACTTCAACAGTGGCATGAAGTAGACATTTCCACATTGCTCTTTTATACTGAGCATTATTCTTGGATTTCCCTTTACAAAATTTTTTTCTTTTCTTTGTACTTCCAACCCAAAGGCTATTTATTTTGTGATTTATAGCAATGGTTATTTTCAAGATCCCTGTTGCTTTTCAAAAAGTAGCAGGGGATTCTGCGGGGTGCATTTCATTATGGGCAGAGCCTCTTCTTTCTTTTTATCTTCAGTACTGAGGATGGAATCCAGTCTCACCCAGGCCAGGCAAACACTCTACCATTGGGCTCAAGAACCAGCCCTGCAAATGTCTCTTTTTGCTCACATTTCACGGTGAAATGCCTGGGTACATGAGGGGCTGCTGAACTCTTGGAGTAGACATTTATTGGGTGTCTGCTAGAGAGGATTCTAGCTAGTGGTTAGAGACCAAAGGATATGAGCATAATGGAGAGACATTGAGCAGAGTGCCATATTGTCACAAATAGAACTTCTCCCACAGGGAAAATGTACAGTACCTGTGCCATAGCTTTGGAGAGCATGTTAGACATTATTCTGCAAAGATGATTGACAGAGGTGTTTCTGGTTACAGTGTCACTTGAGAAGTTTCTGAGTTTACTCATTAAGCAACTATTTGAACATGCTAGATGAACCCTTTTTAGGCCCCACTTGCTAGCTTACTTTGTGGAATCATAATGGCTGCATTCTACTCAAGGCTTACTGGCTGCCTAGCATCACATACATAATCTGAGTGCAATAGTCATAATGTATTGGGCACTTACTGTTTGCCAGGCAGGATAGAGGCTGAACCCTTCATGTGCATTATTTCATGATTTCATGAAATTGTACCATCCTCTGACATAGGTACTGCTTTGATTTCAGGAAAAAAAATGCCCAGAAAAGGCAACAAGGTGTGTCAACAGTAAGGGACTTACCACAGCCACAGGAACTGGTAGGGAACAGGGAGAACTCTGGAATCCAGACAGCTGGCTCAAGAACCTGAACCTCCAATCTGATAGCATTGTCTAGATGGCTGATGTTATTCCTCTTGATGTCTTTACCACCTGCTGCGTTATGCTTCCTCCAGATGTCTTACCAAAAGGAATCAAATCAGATATCAAACTTAAAAAAAAAAAAAAAAAAAAACCAGCCTTGGCCTTGTGTATTGGTGCACACTTTTAATCCCAGCACTCAAGAAGCAGAGGCTGGTGCGTCTGTGAGTTCGAGGCTAGCCTGGTCTACATAGTGAGTTCCAGGACAGCCAGAACTACATAGTGAGACCCTGTCTCAAGACAAGCAACAACAGTAACTAGGCAGCTTTTATCTACTCATGCGCTTGCACTATTTTTCCTACAAATTCCAAAGTAAGGCAATTAGGGAAAACATTTCATTTTTACTAATTAGTATGCTAGCGTGCCATTTTTCAGCACTTAGGATATGCCCTTCAGTAGGAGTGTGAGTGTCGCTTTCCACCCTTAGGACCCTACAACACATAGTTAAATTTCAGAAAAACCCCTAAGTCCAACAACTGGAACTGTTGGTGTAACTTTTCTCAAAATGGTATCCGAGTCGGGTCTGGAGTAACTAAGGACACACGTGTGATGTGTAAGGGCCCCCATCATTTGAAACCTCAGGCTTTAACTGTTACAGTACAGGAAGAGGGTGCATCTTGTGATGGGGAGAGCTGTGATCTTGTGAATTGTAGTCCCCTCACTGAGTTGAGTGTGTGTAATAGAATCTTACTTCCTTAACGACAAGATTATCAAATCCTAGCTTAAAAAGGAACTTCTAGAGCATGTGCTTTAACCCTCAGCCTAGCAGATAACAATGTCAACTGTCTAGGATGTTGCTGTGGCTGTTACTGGATATTAAAGCTTTTGACTGTGGGGGCTCCAGCCGAGGACCCTGAAAGGTACAGCTGACCTGACATGGGAGGTTATCAGTTGGCCCTAGTTTAGCAGCTAGCTGAAGAGCTGAGTACTTTCTGTGCCTACATTACGGAGAGGAAGGCAGACTCCACTGAAGAAGGGGGTCACATGAGGAGCGCTGCAGCAACCAGTAGAGCAGGAACAGACTTTAGTCACAGAAGAAATGAAGGCTTCAGACGTACAGTCACAGAAACTAGATTCTACAAAAACCAACCAACCAAACAAACAAAAACACCAAAACCAAGTGAGTTTGGCAGTGCAGTCCTCAAGCCTCCAAATAAAAGTTCAGACTGGTTGGCAGTTTAAAATGGCTGTATGTGACCCAGAGTGGAGCCTACTAGCATTTCTGACCTCCAGAACTTCCAGATAGCAAATGGATGCTGTTTGAAAATGGATAGCAATTGCTCTGAGGGGAGGTTCTCTGATTCTTGTCACCGAGTGCCATGGGGAAGCCCATGGCAGCCCTCAGGTTTCAAGTAATATACAATATATTGTTATTAGTGTCACCATGCTATACATTGAGTCTCTAGAATTTATTTTGTACCAATAGCTCCCTTTTCTACAAGACTGTCCTTGATCAGGAACTCCTTGGTATTAGGTTGTCTGGAACTGGCGGACATCACAGCTCTATCTGTACTACCCTGCGAGTCTGCCCTGTCATTTCTAAAGATGAAAGGCCTCCAAGGAGACCTCCACTACTCCTAACTGCACTGCAGCTTCTGATGGCTCACAGCACCCAGCTGACAAGACACCAACCTCTTTTCCAGTATCTCAAAGTGCCTTAAGATTTGCCTTAGTGGCTAGTGTGTGTTAACTGATTGGTGTAACCCAAATGCCATTCTAAGTTGTTCTAGATCACAAATCATGGAGGTGACAGGTAAGAGAAGCAGCCTTCTCATTGATGAACACAAATCATCTAGAAATGTGTTATTTGATTTCTAGGTGTTTTGCGACTTTTCTGGTGACTTTCAGATTGATTGTATTATGACCAGAGATATAATCTGTATGATTTCAAGTCTTTTAAGCAGGTTGAGGTTAGCTCATTTATTATTATTATTATTATTATTATTATTATTATTATTATTATAGGTAAGGTCTATAAATACTTTAAAGGAATGTATGCTATGCTGTATAAGAGTGGAGTAGTCTATAAAAACGAGCTGGAACCTTAGGGTTGGTCATGTTGTTTAGTTCTGAATCTACACTGCTTTCCCACACGTACTTCTGTCAAGTACCGAGAAAATGATACTAAAGTTTCCATTTGTAATGTTAAGCTGTCTGTGTTTCATTTCATTCTATCTGAATTTGCTCACTGACTCATTTCCTAATACATACCTCATAAAGTGAAATTATCATAAGTCAAAAATACATTTAATCTACTTGACTTATAAAACATCAGTAACCAAGTGTACTGAAGACTATCAATTGTTTACCCTCCAGATCATGTGTCTGACTTGGAGCTGTGGCTCACTGCCACTGATCACCCTTGTGACAGAGTATTCTACCACATGTCACTCAGCAAAAGATCAAACTCCAATATTGGAAATACACTTTCAGCTGATTTCATATTATTTTCTTTTTCTTTCTTTCTTTTCTTTTCTTTTTTTTTGTTATTTGATATTTCAAGACAGAGTTTCTCTGTGTAGCCCTGGCTATCCTGGAACTTGCTCTGTAGACCAGGCTGGCCTCGAACTCACAGAGATCCACCTGCCTCTGCCTCCTGAGTGCTGAGATTAAAGGCGTGCGCCACCACCACCACCTGGCTTCCTGTCATTTTTAAAATTATAAGGTGAACCACCATAAATCAGGAATCCATTGCATTGTGAAGCTCCATTTTTAATTTCAAAATTCACCATATATAAAAATTATATACATAAAATGTGCTTTGCTCATAGTTTTGATTATATTCCCCACTATCCTTTTTATCCCTCACCCCTCCTACCGTTTCTAGAGCTTTTTTATATATACACACATATGGGATCTGTAGTTCTTCTTGGGGAATCAAGTCTTTATCATTATTCAGATATTTCTTAGTGAAATCTGAAACTCTGTCAAGTCCAAAAGAGCCTGAGGACAAATGGCTAACTGATGCCTATTACCATACCAAAGCATGTGCTGGCCTCCAGGAATTCTCCGTGTGGAAAATACCTGATCCTGAGTGCAGGCTGGGGTCTGAGCTCCTCTGAGCTCTTCTTACCCCCTCTCTTCCCCTAAACCTCTCCAACTTGTGGGCTTCCCTTCCCCTAGCTCCTTATTCCTGTAGACCCCTGCCATTTTGGCCAGGCCCCTCTCTTTGCTCTCTCTTTTGTCTTCTTTTCCTCTCTTGCTCCTCTCTCATGGCCTGCTCCATTCTGCTGGTCATGGTTTTTTGGGGTTTTTGTTTGTTTGTTTTTGGTTTTTCGAGACAGGGTTTCTCTTTGTAGTTTTGGTGTCTGTCCTGGATCTCGCTCTGTAGACCAGGCTGGCCTAAGACTCACAGAGATCTGCCTGCCTCTGCCTCCCGAGGGCTGGGATTAAAGGCGTGTGCCACCGCTGCCTGGCATCTGCTGGTCATTTTCAGTCTACTTTTTTCCCTCTGGCTGTTCCCTCCCTTGTATCTACACTAAAAACCTTCTCCTCAAGCACACCTTAGAGCTGTCATGACCTCACTTTATACAGTCTCCCTCTGATTGCCAATAACTCCTCAGCTAGGGATAGGAGTTCATGCCCATCTCCCCTCTCCATCGCTGGGTATTGTACATGCTAACACACTGCTGTGGATGCCTCTGTGCAGCTGCCCTGATGTGTCCAGAAGACACTGTCCCTGTAGTCATTCACTACCCGTGGCTCATCCTCTTTCCACCCCCGTCTTCTGCAATGATTGCTGAGCCCTGGGAGGAAGGGTTACTGTATATATGTTCTATTATTAGCAGTAAGTGATTAGGAGTCAGTTTTTTTTAAAGATTTATTTATTTATTATGTATACAGAAGAGGGCGCCAGATCTCATTACAGATGGTTGTGAGCCACCATGTGGTTGCTGGGAATTGAACTCAGGACCCCTGGAAGAGCAGCCAGTGCTCTTATCCACTGAGCCATCTCTCCAGCCCCCAGGAGTCAGTTTTATGTTATATTCATTTAGCAGATTTTAGCAGGTTCCCCCCTAGAGCCTATGGCATGTCTAGCCATAGGTTCTTGGCCTGATAATGGTGCCAGGTATGGGTTTCATCTTGTAAAACAGGAGATACATCCAACCAAAAAGCAGTTTGTTACTCCCCTGGCAAGTCATTGGTGTAGTTTGCAGGGGTCACAGCTGCCTAAGATGATGACTTTCCTCTTCTAGTCACATGCATAACAACTTGTAGCATTGTGGAAGCTAGCTGGTTCTTTCAGCTAGACTCATTGTTTAGTAAGCTCCATCCACTGCCTTCCCCCTCACCAGCTAGCACTGGGGCTAGAGATGCATGCTGCCAACCCCGGCTCCAGCATGGGTGCTGGGGAGCCAGACTCAGGGTCTCTCATGTTTGCCCAGCAAGCACTTTACCCAGGGAACCATCTCCCCAACCCACTGAACTCTGGTTTTCTATGACAGAGTCATTCCAATTTCTTTCTTAAGAGGTAATATCTTACTTGCTTTTTCTTTGTCATTAATTTTTATGAGTTTGATTGTGAAACTCCTGGACAAAATTTTCTTTGAGTTTATCCTGTTTAGATTTTGCACAGTTTGTGATTCTGGAAGTTTATACCTTTTTTTCCAAATCTAGTGAATTGTCATCCATTATTTATTTGAATTACTCTTCCCATACTCTTATTCTTCTGGAATATACAAACATTAGACTTTATGTTGTCCCATGAATGTCTGAGGCTACTCTCTGTCTGTTGTTCAGACTGAATACATTTTATTGATGCACTGTCAAGTTCATTGGTTATTTCTGGTGTCATACCTAATCGATTACTGAACTTATTCACTAGGCTTTTAAATTTGACTATTCTTTCAGTTCTATACTTACATTTTTTTGCTGCTATTTTCTAAATTTTCATTTGTAGTTGCTTGTATTTTGTTGAGACAGAGTCTCACTGTGCATTCCTGGCTGTCCTAAAACTTACTATGTAGACCAAGCTGGCCTTGAAGACACAGGGATCCTCCTGTCTCTGCCTCCTGAGTGCTGGGATTTAATCCAGTCAAGTTCTGCCTCCCCCCCCTTTTCGAGACAGGGTTTCTTTGTATAGTTCTGGCTGTCCTAGAACTCACTTTCTGGGCCAGGCTGGTCTTGAACTCATAAATGCCTGCGTTTATGTCCTGAGTGCCAGGATTGAAAGTGTGCACCATCACTGCCCAGCTCAAATATTCTTTTTTTTTTTTTTTTTTTTTTTTTGAGCTGAGGATCGAACCTGGGGCCTTGCGCTTGCTAGGCGAGTGCTCTACCCACTGAGCTAAATCCCCAACCCTCATTCAAATATTCTTTAAAAACTTAAAGTTACATTTCTTTATTTGTATGTGCTACCAACCCTGGCTCTAAGATGTTGGGGTGTTGCTTATGGAACTTAAAAGACAATTATCCTGAGTCAGTTCTCTCATTCTACCATGTGGAAGTGGTGGATATGTTAATTAGCTTGATGCCAACAAGCATCTCATAATCTATGCATCAAATCTTCATATTGTCCATCCTGTATAGTTTTCATTTGTCAATCATATATCAACAAGACTGGAAAAGTAGGTGGTAAACATTGTCTAGCCCTAGTTAGCCCTATCCCTTTCAGTGCACCGTTGGGGGCTACAGCTAAGGAAACAACCCAAAAGCTGAGACCCACACTGGAGGTGCAAGCAGGTGAGGCCCAGACTGGAGGACATGTTGGCAGTGTAGACGGCTGCAGGGCTACCAAGCAGACTTTTGATTTCACTGTAGTCTCTTAAGTTACAAGGGGATTAGAAATGATGGATGTCCCAATCTACCTGGAAGCCTAGGAGAAAAGTTCAGCATCTTCCTGCTGGCGAGGAAGATGAGATGAGAGGCTAGAAGGGAACTTGTGGGAGAGTGCAGCTGAAGATGTGGATGTCTCTCTGGTGGGGAGGCCAACATGCACAAAGGACAAAGCCTGCTTCCCTGGTTCTCCCTAGCTCTCTGTCTCTCCCCATCCCCCTCATGATTTGTGGAAAGATGGGGATAAAGTCAGCCTGTTCTCTTTTGCTTGGAGCTGCCTGTTTTGCTTATCAAAGGCATGGGCATTTCTTTTATTGTCATACTTCCCCTTCAATACCAAGTTTTTCTCCAGAAGACTGAGAGAGAAAGGTGGGGGGGGCGGGCGTTTAATGTGCTTCTGGGAGTCTGAGCACACAGAGCAATTGGGCTTGCCCGAGTTTGGAAGCTGAGAAGTTGTTCAAGCCAAACCACATCCTGCCCAGGGGTTCAGGAGGCAGGTGGTCCCAGATGGAGAGCTGGGGGACAGGGAGTTGTGTGAATCCCATGCTCAGTGTGCGGGGATGTCTTTGTCACCAGGTCCCCTTGACACTGAACTTTTCTGAAGTAGACTGTCCACCTCACTGGCTACCAGTAAGGGCTGTGCACTTGCTCTCATTCCAGCTGTGGCTGCGCTGCAGAGCAGCTGCACACAGGGGGTTCTGCTGTAGCTCTAGAGGAAGTACTTCGATGCCTGTAAACAAGCCATGGCCAAGGGCTGGGATGTCAGACTGCAGCTTGCTGTCATCAGTGTGGTGGGGGCCACCTCAAATCCGGAGTCAGGTTTTTAAAATATACACTATAGAAGAAAATACATTTTAAAAGGCATTTTTAATAATTACCCAATGTACATTATGGTCAGGGTTACACTAAAAGATAATTGGAACTGATGAAGTGTTAAATGTGAGCACATTTCTTTTGCTGGGCTGTGCGTGTTTGGATGGTATTTCATTATCTGCAGTGTCATGGGGTTGAGTTTCTGACTGACCAGATATGGTTCATAGTAAAGAGATGACATCTAAAATCAACATGGACAGATGGTGGGCAGAAGACACATTGTGGTTGTTTAAAACCATAAACATTATCACGTGACGGCTGCTAAACTTACAGTCCTGCTGTGTTGTATTGGAACTTGCATGGACACACTGGCAAAGGAACCAGGTTGATGGCTGCTGCTCTAAAATTGCTGTTGAATAGCCTGGCTCACGTTCACAATTCAGTCTTTAACCATTTTTTTTCAGCTGACAAGTCATGAGTGTGTGCACATTTTCTTTCTTACCAATATTTTCAGTTGTGATTAAATCTTTTTTGGCAGTTGTTAGGTAAGTACTAAACAACTGTGCCCCATATCTAAGTCCTCTGTCCTGATCTTGAAATTACAGTAATTGCCAGCTTGCCGGTAAGAAATACAGTTACCATATGAATCTCCACTCCTCTGTGTTAAATGGATGATTACATCAGGCTTTTGAGGCAGGTATTATGAACTCAGAAAAATTTGAATTGGAGGACATCAGCTTTGTGTGGTTTGAAATGTGGAGAATCATTTTCGGCATGCATTCCTGTTTCTTCCAGGGACTGCCCTGCTATTTAGTTCAAAATGTCACACGACAGCAGATCTCTTTAGTGTGTATAATCTAGGCAATTATGGTGTGAGTTTCTGCTGCCAGTGGTAGTTAAAATCCATATACCTCACTCCTTTTTTTAGCTTCTGATGCTTTTTTTATTCCATTTAACTCATCCTTTTATTTTAAAACCTGAATTTGAATGGGTTCCATTAACAGATATTTTAAAGTGACAATCAAGTCTAGGGTGCTGCCAACTCAAAGCTGAACACAATCCCCAGCCCTCCAGCTAGATAGGAAATCAATTTCAGGCCGGTCGCAACTGCAATGCAGAGATACAGCTGATTTGTAAACAGCCCTTGTATCAACATATCACAGTTGACAAGCCACAGTGAAGTGTGTGATCTTGCTATCTAAATGGCAGCCCTGATTGCAAATCCACGTGGATGTATCTCCCAGGGCCACACAGGATAATTAAAGCCACAGATCATCATTGGTAGATGATTATGGATAGACAAACTTAGGCCTGCCTTCATTCGTTATACTGAAAGGTGAACGGGGGAGGATTCAGTTTACCCAAAACTATGTTTGTTTTTCCCCATTTCAGTTGGAATATACAAGTGAATATGAAATTATAAACACAATTCAAAGTCATTCTTCCTTTAATGAAATTCACCGTAGGGCCATGCTTGCCATTCCCGGACTGGAGTCACCGAGTTCCTCTTGACTCTGTAACCTTTCCCCTTTGGTCCTATTGGCAGGGATTTGTAGGGGATTCTTACCATCTTTTGCTTCCCAGAGTGGCTAGAATAGTCTTTGGTCGCAGAATGAGTATGTTAAATATTCATCTAGTTTAATTGAATTTAATATTGCTATCCTTAAAACTAACTTGTAGGTTTGGAGTTATTAAATGCGCTACTTTTTTAATAGCGTCTGATTTATTTGCTATTGCCCGAGCTAGTGAATTATTTAAGTAAAAGAGAAAGTTTTTTTTCCTGGAGATAGATCTTACCAAACTGATGCCACTTTCATTTCTGTATTATTACCGAGTATAGTAAATGGAGAATGTACGTAAGAGGACTGAGGTGACCCAGAACTTTAGACTATGTAGCTACTAGATGCTATATAGCGAATGTATTGCAGTCTGGATCTGGTACTTGTGGCTGACCCAGGGTCTGCCTGTAGGTTCATTTTTAACTTTAAACTTTTATGAAGATTGACAATGGTATTTAGATATTGGTTCAGAGAAGAGTGAATTAGCATGTGATATTTTCATATTATTGGTTTTTCAACATGTGCATTTGAAAATTTATTCTCTTTGAGAAATTAATTTTTCTATTTCAACCTCTTTCATTTCTTTGACACTAAAATTTAATGGCATATTTGGACAATTTCTGCTTTTCAGAATGAGGTCTGAAGTGTTGCCAAAAGTGTAGGTTGTGGGGCTAGTGAGGTGGCTCAGGAGGTGAAAACATGCTGACTTGAGTTCAGTCCCTAGGGCCTACATGGTGGAAGCAGGGAACTAGCTCCTGAAGTTGTCCTCTGGCCTCCACATTGGTTCCATGGCACCTGTTTACCTTTACACGAAACACACACACACACACACACACACACACACAGAGAGAGAGAGAGAGAGAGAGAGAGAGAGAGAGAGAGAGAGAGAGAGAGAGAGAGAGAAAGAGAAAGAGAATGAGAATGAATTTTTAAAAATGTTCGGGTTAGCTTTGATAGCTAAGGTGGTTTTTATAAATCATTGAATAGGACCCAAGTATTGTATTTCTATTCCAGTCTACCATGGCCACCCACACCATAATTTCCTAGTATGAAATGTTTCTGAACTGTTAAACTATCCAAGGGAGAGACAATGTAGCCCACATCTAGCTATTTGCTGCCTAGTTTTATCCAATTGCTACCACACTGTTGACACACTTTTGACTCTTGTAAAAATAAAGTAGATTTACAGTTTCAGCTCAGAGATGTAGAGAGCTGCGAACAAGTCCCTCCCACACTTCCATAAAAAGCAGACTGGTAATTAACAAGAGAACTAAGTTCACAGAGCAAATAGCCATTTTACAATCCGGAGATGAACAGGTGCTTTCTGAGACACAGGTGGCTGCAGGGGCAGAAGCCACCAGATGCAGAGGAGTAGGTAGGAAGAGTAAACTAGGAAATATGACAAATTGCTGGGGGCTGAGTGTGGGCTGGCTGCTTCTCCTGGAGGCAGCAGCAGGGGAGGGGGGTCCTACTCCTTCACAGACTTTCCTGCAGGAGCCTCGCCTGGAGGCAGGAGTACTGGTATAAGCCACAGAAAGCTTGTGGTGCTGGCTCAGGAACCACGGAGAAATCCAGACTCTGTTCCCTTAAAAAAAAGAGGCTAATTTCTGCAGAGGAAGGGCACAGTGCAAGCGCTCTGGTGAAACGCCACTGCAGCTGCTTGAAGGGAATTCTCCCAGCCCCCACTTCTTCCTCTACCACTGATGCTGGGGAGAGCCATGGCCTCTGGGGGATGGGCTGGGACACACGCTGTAGCCCGGGAGGGGGAGCAAACACAGCTGTAGACCATACACAGGCCCACCATCGAGGCCAGATTGTGACACAGAATATTTGAGGACTGCCCTCTCCATCCCACAAGCATGTCTCAAAGCCCAACGCCACCACCCAACTTCTGTTTAGGGTAACACAACACCCCACACCTTAAGTGTGTTGATCTCAACATCTGCCCACCTTGCACAAAGTGCTCAACTTTCAACCCCAAATTTCAAAATATGGCAAAGAAATAGAGTCTAAAGGATGGATGCAGTCTCTGAGACCAGATGCAGATCCAGTGTAGCTGTTGGAGCTATGGAACCGTACACACATGCATTACCTAGCTGTGTCCTCCAAGGTCCCCAGGTGCCAGGTGCTGTTTGGGACTCCAGTTTTAGAACAGGCGTAACGAAGTCTGAGGGCCTAGCTGAAAGGCAAAAAGAGGGCAGAGAGCATAACTGCAGATGAGCCAAAGAGAATTATAGTTGAAACCTGCAGTGAAGAAATATCAGAGGGAAAAGTACAGAGTGGCGGGTGGAGTGTGTGACCTAGTTCAGCTGGCTCCAGCCATCAGTGGGGAAGACCTCGTCTCTCATGGGATGTCATATTAGACCACACAAGTGAGTGATGAAGAGGGACCTGTCACTGCTAAGAACAACTTGGGGACAAGAGCAAGTGTTGTAGTGAGGCATGAACAGGGTTGGTGTTTTTGTAAGACGTGCATGCTTTTGAAGTCAAGTGTCAGGGGCACAGTGCTGGCAAGAGCGTCCTCAGTGCATTTGTGTCACTGTTCTGGCTAACCCAGGGAGGAAAAAGTGGGTGGATTTTCCCATCTGCTTCAACCTCTTTCTTTGAATGCATGTAGGAATTCCTCCTCGCTGCTCCTGTTTTTCGTGGAGGAGGGTATAGTATAACCTCCTCCTCCTTCGTCACCACTTTAGGCTCTGGGAATGGGAACTTGCTGTTGGGAGCAGAAACATTCCTCAGCCATTCACATTGTAGTGCCTCTTTCCATAATCGTAAAGAGCTTACATTGCTTCAACTGATAATCCTTCCATCTATCCCCTGCCTGAGGTAGTGGTTATTGTAACATTGCAGGTGGGAACTGAAGCCTGATGTGTTACCTGGCTTGACAGAGATTGACATTCTGTTATGGACCCACCTTAGTATTACAAGTCTGCTAGCCTAACCTCCTGGGATTGAACTGGAAAAACTATGCAGAAGATTGGGTTTTTACAAAATGGATTTTGACGGGTGGCGGTGGCACACACCTTTAATCCTAGCACTCGGGAGGCAGAGGCAGGCAGATCTCTGTGAGTTTGAGGCCAGCCTGGTCTACAGAGTGAGTTCCAGGACAGCCAAGGCTACATAGAGAACTCTGTCTTGAATCCCCTCCAAAATATTTTCTTTTAGTTCTAATTATTTCTGTATGTGTGTAGGTATGTGCATATGAGTGCAGGTGTCCATGGAATCCAGAAAAGAGCAGCGGATCCTCTTGAGCTGGAGTTACAGGTGGTTGTGAACCTCCTGACTTGTGTGCTAGGACTTGAACTTGGGTCCTTTGCAATAACACTCTATGCTTTTAACCTTTGAGCCATCTTTCCAGCCCCCACCCCTTTTTGAGATAGAGTCTCATATTGATGTTGAGCCTGTTATGTAGCTGAGCTAGCCTAGAACCTCCTGAACCCTGATTCTCTTGCCTTTCACTCCCAAGTGCTAAGGTTACAGGTGTGCACCAACACATCCAGCTGGAAGAATGGACAATAGAGGCCTTGGAGGAAGAGAAAACAAAAAACCAACTGCAGAAATCGGGTTGAACTCTGTGCTTAGTAAGTCTTTGTCAAAGCATTGACTACTGAAACTGCCTGGGAAATGGATTGAGTAAGTACACGTTCAACAGTGTGGCACTTGCTCATTTGTCCAAAAAATTTGGGAATAGGTGAAAATGGATAGTTTAAATAGTTGACAACGTCACAACCCCTCTGCTGCCTTCCTGTCGCAAACATTACTATATAGTATCAAGACTGTGAAGGCAACATCGCCTGACACTTTCCTAGCCAGAGCATTCTGGAGCTCAGTTTTTGTGAATTCAACATCTAGTAAGTAATTGGTACTAGTTTGCTATTTTATGGACAACAGTTTTTTATCTGCTTAGATACTTGTCATACTTTTCTAAGTTAATGGTTATTTTCTGGGTACAAAATAGGTATATTATAAATAATCACATTAAGGTTACAATTGGAGAAGAAATTAGTTATTTTGGATGAGGGGGTGACTATTGCCTGGTAATAGAGCTCAGTGAGCATGTGCTTAGCATGTGTGAGGTGTTGGGTTCCATCCCTACTATGAGAGAGAGAGAGAGAGAGAGAGAGAGAGAGAGAGAGAGAGAAGGAAGGAAATTACTTACATCTTTTATATACCAAAAGCTGGTATTTGGTAATCAAAGATTATTCATAGAAGAAAATACGATTTTTGTGGCACGCTCTCTAGTCCACAGTGATAACTGAACAGTGACAGGTGCAGAGTTGAGATCTCTGGATGGTTCATGAGCTTGCATGGTAGGAAACATAGTAAACCTTTGTTTAGTGCTGGCCTCGAACCAGAGAAGTGAAGCAACTTGCCAAGGGAGCACAGGTTGTAAATGTTAGCTATGGATTTGAGTCCGTGGGTAGTTCAACTCCACTCTCTGCTTTCACCCCTAATTGTACTATGGGAGGGTGTTAAAAAGACAAACCCCAAAGCAGATGGTAATCAATTAGCATTAGGGGTGCCTAAAACTATCAGGTTCTGATAACCTACTGGGAATCTTGGCTGAGCTCCGAATAGGGTGCTGTGAAAAATTTTTTTAAACACAGCCACATCTCAACTGAAGCCACAACTTCCTGCAAATGCCCTATGATGTTACTTGAAGAAAAGAAATAAGCATATGAATTTTTAAAACATTTCAAGTATATTGATTTTTTTTTTTTAATAAATGGATACAATTAGTAGTTCTCATTAATTCCAAGAAGCATTTATCCTGGAATGCTTTGGTTCCACATAAAGCACTTAATACTGAAAGATTTTCCAGGTTCGTCTTCCTTGACTGTCTAAGACTTGAATGTGACTAATGGTTTTAGGCATGCACAGTAATGCAAGTGTTGATGCTGCCAGCACAAATGGAAAAGCGCATCACTTTAATTTAAAAAACAGGCTGTCACTTTACACTTAACCTGACCAGTCAGATTTTCTGGGAGGGTGGGAAGGGATGGAGCAGTACTGAACTCTGCCATTTGTTGACAAGATCTCAGGGGGCTGGGGTAGATCAGCTCAGGGCTAGAGTACTTGCCCAGCATGGGAGTGGCCTTGGGTTCCATCCCCAGCACTACACACAAAGGGGTTCGAAGGGGGAGGAGCTAGAGCGATGGTGGAGCCATGGATGACTGACTCAGTGGTTAAGAGCACTGACTGCTCTTCCAGAGGATCTGGGTTTGATTCCCAGCACCCATACATTGGTTCACAACAGTCTGAAACTCCAGTTCTAAGGGTTACGATGCCCTCTTTGGCCCTCTGCAGGCACTGTATACACGTGGTGAACAGAAATACATGCAGGCAAAACATGCATAAACACATAATAATAATAATAATAATAATAATAATAATAATAATAATAGTAATAGTAATAGTAATAATAATTATTTTAAACAGTTCCAGAGGGCACTGCAGTGTGCCTTTAAGCAACAAAACCCCACCATATTCTAGAGCCAGATGAAGGGATAGCCTGATTTGCCCAACCTTTGAAGTGTGCCTTCCTGAGATCTTGTGAAATGTATATTTTGATGGGTTCTGGGCTTGAGAAAGGGTTCCTGACCTTCTAATTCAGTCTCAGGATCTCAGGGGAGTTTAAAAAGTGGTTTCCCAGGGCTGTGCCAGACCCATTGAATTAGAGACTCTGGGAAGGAGACAGGCAGGTACTTGTGGGGCAGGGGAGGGGCTGAGATGGGGAGGAGGCTACTAGGCAATTTGGCAATAAAGCTGTCAACTTTGTCAGGGGTGGTGGTGAGGAGGAGCATAATGACAGCTTGAAAAACTTCACTGTAAGGATCAGATGGAGATGTTTAATGATGAGCTTTCTGGCATCCTAAGAGTTTCCTCTTTGACCAGAAGAAGATGAGAGCCCTTACCCCCTCAGAAAGGAATGGAGGAGTTCCTTATGATTGTCCAGACTGGCTTAAAGCGGAAAGCATGGAGGTTTAAAAAAAAAAAAGGCACTTAATGGCTAGCTTGCTGACCTGCCTAGTATTAGCTGATGTCTGTGAAGTCTTGTAGAGTACATCCAGGGAAGGCAGGGTCCAAATATGGACAGGAGAAGTCATGATTGTGAGGAAGGAGCTACAGTTATCACCACGAATATTGAACACGTCATTTTGCCTTCTGCTCTGGGGCTGAGGGTTTCACTGTAGTGATGTGTGGAGAGCTAGGAGCTGCTGCAAAGAAAGGGCTGCCTTTGTTCCAGAGAACTATGGATTCCACACTGTGGGTTTTGTGGGTAGTCTGACCGTTTTTGGTAACAGGCTCTGTAACCTTTGTTCTTCATCATTCCCTAAATGTCTCTGGGAATCTTTTCTTGAAGTCATGCAGGAAGACTTGGGGACTCGTTTTCCCACTTTGTGTGTCCTCCAGGAATTATTGTCTTCCTTTTACTGTGCAGTCTGTCTTCAAAGCCAACTGTTTGCCATTGGTGGACATGTGCCATTACTTTTAAAACCCAGGTCCTCACCTTTTCAAAAGTAGAAAAAGCAAGGGAGCCCCTACAAATCAGGAAAAGTTGGAACCCTCTTTTTTTCCCCTTGTGGACCATTATGTAGTACACGATGTTGGTTGTGTGTGTGATGTCCCCAGGGAGGGGACATCTGCTCTAGGGAGTGTCTGAGGACAGAAGGAGCTCTACAAATGAGGGGTTTCTGCTAAGTTCCTCCTTACACGTTCCGGCCTCCATATTATCAGGCCAGCCAGCAATAATGCCTAGGACTTGCCTCTGGCTCTCACACCTCTGACTTCAGTGACACAAGTGACCTCTGAGACAAACAAGGGTCCTTCTTTAGAGACAAAGATCAGAGCATACAGAACAGGGGCCTCCGCTGTGTGGGTACTATGTTGTAATGCTGTTAGAGGTTCCCAACGGCAAGCCTGGAGGAGGGAAAGCTGAAATGGGGGCTTTTTCTCGCCTGTTGGAAAGTGGGCCTAGTATGCTAAGGGAGCCTCTGGAAGGAGACCTATGAGTCTGAAGGAAGGCTGCCAGGTGAGGAGGGTGGGCTCAATTGCCTCTAAGGAGGAGGCCTGGAGGAGGAAGACCAAGTTCATGAGGGTCTGGAATTCAGCCTTGTCAGCAAAATGGAGTGCTGGTTAGGGTTTTTTTTTTTTTTTTTTTTTTTTTTGTCAATTTGCCACAAGGTAGGGTCATCTGGGAAGATGGGACTTTAATTAAGAACATACCCCCATCAGATTGGCCTGTAGGTGAGTCTGTGGGGGCAATTTATTATTTATGTCTATTATTTTTATATTGTATATTATATTTTATTTTTAAATTTATTTTTATTTCAAATGTATGGGCTTTTTTTTCTTGCATGTATGTCTATGCACCACATGCATGCCTGGTACCCACCACAAAGGCCAGAGAGGGTGTCAGATTCCCTGGAACTGCGGTTATGGTGGTTGTGGGTGCTGGGAATCAAACTCTGAACTTCCAGAAAAGCAGCTCTTAACCGCTGAACCTTTTCTCCAGCCCAACGTTTTTCATGATTAATGATTGATGTGGGAAATCCCAGCCCACTGTGGCTGGTGCCATCCCTGGGCAATGTGTTTTGGGTGTATAAAAAAGCAGGCTGAGAAAGCCATGGGGAACAAGCCACTAGTAGCATCTCTCCTGTGCTCTCCATCAGTTCCTGCTTTGAGTTCCTGCCCTGACTTCCCTTCATAATGAACTGTAAGATGAAATAAACGCTTTCCTACCTAAGCTGATTTAGTAATAGTAACAGAAAGCCAGCTAGTAGGAGAAGTGAGGTCAGGAGTTGAGAAGGAGCTTGCTTGGCCTTGTAAGGCATTTGGAATGGGGGAAGAACTGGAGAAAGGATTTAAGTGGGTACAGGTCACCCTCATATGGGCATAGGGAAAGGTTCCTGCAACTTGTGAGCTCTCCTGCTTGAGCAGCTGCGTTCCCGGTAGCTTTGCACCCAGCCTTGTGGCATCTAATTTACACAGCATAAAGTGCGCTCATTTGGAGTGTCACACACATTGGTTTTTAGTGTATTTGGAGTTGTACAACCATCATCACGATCTCATTTTCAAACATTCCCAGCCCCGCAGAGGCTAACTTGTGCCCATATACAGCTCTCCCCATTTTCCATGCCCAACTCTAGGCAATCTTTCCTCTTGGTAATTTCTCTTTAACATTAAGGGGAATGTTTTCAGTGAGTGTGATATTTACTTGCAGAATCTTTTGGACAAATTATAAACTTTCATTCTTGGTTTCCCAGTTACTTCTCAGTTCATCCCTGTCAGCATGCTTCAGATGTCACTTAACAGAAACTATCTGGGACTGTCTTAACCCAAGCCTGTTCTGGTTACAGAATTGAGAGGCTAGAGGACGGTGGAGCCCTGAGGCAGTGGGACCCACTGTTTGATATGGCATTAGAAACCCTTGTTTGGGGGCCATGGAGATGGTAAAGTGCTTGCTGTGTGTGCCTAAAGACCTGACTTGGAACCTTGTCATCCATGGAAAGGTGGAAGAATTAGCTGCTTCCACAAAGGTGTCCTCTGACCTCTACACATGTGCCACGGCAAATGCCTCCCCGTCCCATTCACTAGTAGTAACAAGGAGAACAAGCCCTTGTTCTCGCCGTCACTCTTCAATGGCATTGTTTTGGAAGTAGCTGTGTTCCCTTGCTCTTCAAATGGTCAGAGGGTGGCAGACATTGGTAATTGGGCCCTTTGTTTTCTTTCCCCTGCAGTCTGACTAGATGGACTTAGTTTTTTTTTTGTCCACTCTGAACCAATGTTTGGTTTGTGATTGATTAGGCTGGGAACGGGGTCCTCAAGGGATGATGGGCACCTGTGGCCAATGGCTAGCTCTGTTTCCGAAGGGGAGTTGAATGTCCTGGGGTGGGCAATCAGTAGCCCTCGCTAAGGGTTGTTGAGCAACCACACTGGATTCTTGGACCCTCATTTCCATTTTACTGGAGCCTTTTCTAGTTAAGCATAGGCAAGGTGGTAGGTAGTCACCGGTAAATGTTAGCTGTGAACAGGTAGACTCCCAGTTCATCCCAGTTCATCCTAGGTGACTATGGCTATGAGCAGTGATCTCAATGTGCTGTAGGAGATGAATACTATGTGAGCATAGTGTTCTTAAGTCACTCCAGCTTTATGTCTCTGGAAATCATTAGTAGAGATCTTACACATTCAGGAGTCTGGTGATGGGGTACATAGAAGTTTTATCTTAGTTCACTAGCATGGGTAATATCAAGGAGGGTGTTACTGTTACCTCAGGTGGGAAAATAATTTCAGTTACATTAGGGAAACCTGTGTACTGTCGGGTAGAACTAGTTATGTAATATGTGACTAGTAGTGAATAGTAGAAAAATCATTTGTATTACTTATTGGAATTTCCACTTTAGGGAAAAAGAACACTCTGAATATGTCAGTATTACAGTTACAATATGAACTTGAAGTTACCAAAAATTGATGTTCTTTCAACTATAATTCACACTTTGCTAAGCCAAATAGACATTCTGCAAGTTATTAGTTAGAACTGTATTAAATTCTGCTTTATGGGTACTTAAAAAAAAAAAAAACACCAAGGGAGGCCTTTACACTGCGAAGTAGGTTATTTGATTATGAGCTGTAGTTCAGAACTGATTTCAGGGTGAGGTCTGTCCACATGTACCGAGATTCGCTGCTGCAGCTCTTGATGGTGAGAACGGATGTTGAAGAAAGCCAACACCATATGCCTTTGTTTTCGTGCTTGTCTCCTTCTGGAGGCCTGGGTGGAGTGTCTCAGCTGTCTCAAATAATCTCCATTTTGCTGTTACTGCAGACTGCAGCTCCCCAGCTCTCTTCTTTCTGATGTTAATTATAATTTCTTCCTAATTAGGTAGCTCTTCCTGCTCTTTGGTGGTAAAGGTTCCACTCACTCCAGTGCCAGAGATTGGGTTAATTTTGAAAAATGCATTTCACTTGATTTGTGACAGAAATAAGTGCAGAGAATTATAAACAAAAAAAAAGTGGGGGGGAAACCCCAGCAGCGTGAGTGTGTAGTAGGAGGGGCAGGCGGGTTGAGTATGGGACAGGATGCTTAGAATAATTCTGCTGCCAAGTGCATCAGAGAGACTTGCAGTTCTCAGAGTGCACGGAACTCACTCCTGCCCGGAGTGCCGACAGTCCACCAGACGTTTCCTACTCCACAGAATGGAGCTTTCGGCAGCCAAAGCCCCGAGCCCCGCAGACTTGCCTGAGGGTGTAAGTAGGCCATAAGTCTGCTTTGCTTGTTATGTCTGCTTCTTTTGTAGTCTGTTGCCTGACAACTTGGGAAGCCCAGAGGGAGACATGGGGGAGCCTGGTTCGAAGTCAGTTAGTTCCTCCTTCCACTTAGACCCAGGGACCCAGGTCTGAGTTCTCGTTTGTTGTGAAAGTTGTTTTTTTTCCCCCTCCCAAGTCACCCCAGGGACAGATGTGACTTATTTTGACTGAGTCCCGTTTGTAGCAGTATTTGTAAAGGTTTGAAACTGACTTGTCCTCTGTCTTGCCTTCTCTGGTTGTGTTCTGTAGCTGAAGCGGTTTCCCCTGAGGGACACTGGGCGTAGATGGGCCCCATCCAGGAAGCCCTGGCAGGTGTCTCTTTCAGTAGTAAGAGATCCTTGCCCAAGGTTGGGGTTAGGTGACATTTCTGAGGCAGCTGATAGATTTGGGGAGTCTGGGATGAAGCCAGGTGTGGGATCTGGGGAGACAACGAGATGAGAAGCAGGGCAGAAAGTCTGGGCTTTGTCAGGAGAATTGTCTGTTCCTAGATGCCAATCATGTATCAGGCCATGCTCAAATCCCCAGTCAGGTAGCTCAATGGCCTCGGGCCACTAAGCAAACAAATCTCCCAATTCACACCCTTCTTCATTTGAAAAATCTCCTCTCCTTGCCCTTCAAGGGACAATTTATGCTTGAAGTAATGCAGAAACACCCAGTCTTTACTTGCCTCTTGATGGCGGTCTCTCGTTCGAGCAGTGTGCTGGGTCTTGTGGGATGCTACTAGTGCTGCTGTCTGGCTCATTTCAGGGTAGCCTGGAAGGCCTTCACATTCCCTTGGTCAGTGTCATAGGTTTGACCTTGGACTTGGCCCATAGCTGTTGTTGTTTTGGCCGTGGACAGGTGACTCCCTCCAACAAAATTACCACGGTCCTGAGGAGAGGGTGTCAGTGGATCATAGGGCCAGGGACCTGAGTTAGGAGGTTATGTGATGAGTCCTGGGCAGGAGAGTGATAATTCAAGTCTGATTTGGCTTTGACTTTTGAGACTTTTGAATGTCTCTGTTCACCCAGTAAGAGGAAGATAAAAAAGAAAAAATGAAGCTTGATGAACACTTCTTGTCAGTTCGTCTAATATCAGAATCAGAAGTACACTGTTAGGGTGCCTTTCCTTTAGGTTATTACAGTTACCTTCCTCATGAGCTAGGCAGCTGCCAGACACATGGATCAGCTCCCACTGCCTTTCAGCTGAGGGAGGGGACACTTTCTACAGCCTTGTTAATTACCTTCACTACGTGTTTTATATTTGCTAAATGTGAGTTCGGTGCTAATATGTTCCCTTGCCAGTCACAAATTCTCCCTGCCCTTTTTGTCTTGAAATCCCTTGTATTTTATCTTATATTTAAGCTGGAGTTCTTTGCCTTTAGCTATCAAGACTCGTCAGTTGTGCTATCTTTGATGTTTGGAACCATCACCTGGACTCTTGGTTGGCATGTAATGAATTAAGAGTATCTTTTATCTGAATGTTCATCACCACCCCTTTATTGAAATCCAAGTTGTTTTCGGTGACTGGTTTTTGCCTACCTTTTCAGAGTATCACAATCACCTTCCTGTTGGGAGATTACCCTCCATCAAAGTGATTTCCTAGTACCTAGCCCCTGCCCTGTTCCTCCCTGCCTGTGGATGCCGGTGCTTGTGGGTCGATTTCAAGACTGTCCTTTCCTTGGTGCCTGGCTCCTCTAGCTGCCCTTTCTTTGGGTGTCACTCTAAGCAGCAGCCCCCTGGGGGCCCATCTTCTCTGAAGGGACTTCCTCCGTCTTGTGCTTTCTTTCTCTCGCACCATTGTGCTTCTTTCTTGGAGAGTACTTGGACACAGCCTATAAAAATTGTGTTGACCCCTTGACTCAGCACTTGCTGTCTCTCTGACTAGAATTTCAGCTCCGCTAAGTCAGACGCTCTGTTTGTTTTATCCCTAAGGGGTGTCCCCAGCCCCCAACTCAGTCAGTTCTAGATGCCGAGTAAATGCTCAGCTAGGATTTGGTACATAGGATGATTTAGTGCAGGAGCTTTAATTAGTCTGTGATTATTGCAAGCTGATCAAGACAGTTCGGCCCTTTCTGTGCCAGACCCTCCCCCACAGCCCACCAGTCTGCATCCATCACCGTTGGGCACTTGGGGGACATCCAGACACAAGGCTCTAGTTCCTCTCTGTGAGCTCTTGGCGGGTGTGCGGACTCACCCTCTGTTTTAAGCATCATTTTTTTTTTTTTTTTTTTTTTTTTTTTTTTTTTTTGGTTCTCAAAATGAAAACCACCTGTCTTCAAAGTGATTTGCTTAAAACAAATTCTTCATTTCTTTACTAAGGTCTTTACCACCCCCCTTCTGCCTTTCTCCATTTCTTGCCAAGAATAATGGGAAAAACCCTATTATCTTGAAAAGTGATTTTCCCTCTGGTCAGAATCCAAAGCTGAATGATTTATCACCAAGTGTGCGGGGGCCATGGCTTTTCCCTGCCTCACTGTGTGCTCACAAATGTTAGTGGTTTGTTCTGCAACTTCAGCTGGTCATATGGCGGCTCAGCCTTGGCACGGCCTTGCTCTCTGTTTGAACTCCTTCAAGTTTCTCTCCTGCTAGTAAAGAACCTAGTTCAGGGTACCATATAAACTGGAAGCAAGGCTGGATGGAGTCAGTGTCCAAGCAGCTCTCCGTGGCTGCCTGTTCACTGGCTCACTGACAGCTTCATGCCAGTTCTAGGGAGTAGATAATGTCAACCCCACTTTAGAGTTACCAAAATGGAGGTTCCATGAAATCCAGTGACTTATTCCCAGGCACATATGTTGAAATAAGAGAAGATTAGAATCGTCTCAGGCTGGCTCTTAAGTCTACTTGTTGGCATACTTAATATTTCTTTTAAAAAAAGATTTAATTTATCTATATGGGTGTTTTGACTGCATATAATTCTGTGCACCGCTTGTGTGCCTGGCTCCTGCAAAAGGCAGAAGATGGTTTTGGATGCCCTGGGACTGGAGTTACAGACAGGTGTGAGCCACCATGTAAGTGCTGATTTCATTGAGCCTCCATTTTGGTAACTCTAAAGTGGGGTAAACATCTACTCCTTAGAATTGGCATGAAACTCTCAGTGAGCCAGTGAACAGGCAGCCACAGAGAGCAAGGCCATGCCAAGGCTGAGCCGCCATATGGCCTGGGTCCTGTGGCAGAGCAGTCTGTGCTGTTAACCACTAAGCCATCTCTCCAGCCCCCTTACTTAATGTTTCTTGAGCCGTGTGTGTGTGTGTGTGTGTGTGTGTGTGTGTGTGTGTGTGTGTGTGTATGTGTGTGTTTGCACGCATGAGAGCATATGTTGAAGTCGAAGGACAGCTTAGGGTGTCATTTCTGAGGCATTATCCACCTTGTTTGTTGAGACAGGGATCCTCATTGGCCTGGGCTGGGTAAGTTAAGTAGACTGACAGGTCAGGGAGCCCCCAGGTCTCTGCTTGTCTCCACTTTGACTGTGCTGGGATTACATGTAGGTAACACTGGCTTTTCTTAGGACTTAAAAAACAAAAACAAAAACAAAAAAAAACCATGTCCTGCAATTTGAATAAACTTCTGGTGATGGTATACTCCACATGTCTGCATATGTGCACACATGTGACTGGAATAGATTTCTGGAACACTAGCTACCTTTAGTGTGTGGGATGCCCTCTCATGTCCTCACTAAAATTATTCCAGTCTTGGTCTTCCAAGCTAATTTTGTAGCCTTTTGCTTGGTGGTAACTCAGTTTGAAGAACACTGCTGTGTTTTCTTTATCTGGAAGCTTGCACCATCTAAACTACTTTAAAGTTATTTTACAACAGTAGAGCACGCATAGATAAAACACACACAGGCGCTTGACTTGTTGAATTTTCACACGCTAAGCACGCCTGTGTAGCCAGCACCACGTCAAAACACATGCTAGCAATCCCAGCTTCTTTGAATCAAGACAGAGCAGTGGAGTACAACAGAAACGAAGAGTCGCTTGGTTTGTTAGGAATTAGGCGTGCACAGCTTGTTTGCTAGATCCTCTTTTGGTGGAGGTCTGGGTTTTCTGTGTCCAGTGACGGTGTTTGGCTGAAGTTGTAGATCGCACAACTGCTAAAGGAACAGACTGTAGCCTAATGGCTGAAATGCCCACCAAGGGCAGGGTGGGCTGACGATGTGCCTGGTAAAATGTGAATGAGGAGGAATGGGGAAGGTCCCCCAGTTAAGAACAGAAACGCTTGGGTATGAGAATTTATGGTCTTAGTCATGGAGACTGACTCTACTGAAATGAAGGTAGGGGAGAGAGAAAGGGGAAGAGGGTTTGAGACTAAGAGTCCCAAGTCCCTAGAGGTTAATACACACCTGAGTAAACTAGGAACATTTGCTTCTCCTAGTGAATGTTGACCTTTAAAGAAAACTCAGTATGCTGAAGAAGACTCCTAATTGCTTGGCGAAAGGTATAGATTCATCTCAGTATAAAAGCAAGTCAGAGGAACTTGGCTTTTATTATATATTTTATTATGTAAATGGTGGGATTTACAGTCACTCACAGCATAGACTGTGGTAGTGGAATGTGTGTAGAAATGAAGGGGAGCTGACACTCTAATATGCGTTGAAACACCACCGAGTAGTACGAAGTTATAATGTATTATTAATTAGTGCCTTCTGCGAGACTCCTTCTGTACAGCTAAGTGTTATCCAACCTGAAAGAGCCTCCCTGCATCAGGGGCTTTGGAAGGAGGATTGTTTCACCTTTGCTGACTAGATAAGTTCTAATTCGAAGTTCCTATCTACAAAGCAGACTTTTAACTGCTCTTCACTTGGTATGGGTTTCCTGGGTATCACCCTCAAATGCTGCCCTGTGGTTTTGTGTTTAATTCTGCACATCATGATGGTGCATATGTAAGAAAAGTCTTGAGAATTAAACCCAAACTCTGTGGAACAAGGTGAATAAATCCACCATGAAAGAGTGGTGGCATCTGGTTTTCCTTTATTTTCTCTACATACAGCATGGTACCTGGGCCAAAGACTTGCCAAAAGAATCCAGGGAAGAAAGCTCTAGCTGTAGCTGGCAGTTACTTGTTTGTCTGATTGGGTCATCACAGCAAGCCTTCAAGGTGGATACTGTAGTTATTCTTTTCTTCATAGTAACTGTGGTCCTCTGCTTGGGGACAGTTCTAGCGTACAACTGCCATCCTAGCCTTAACATTGACAGTGGCTTCCTAACGCTCTCAAATGGCCTGATTCAGATTTGTTCTGCTTCAAATAAAGAGAAGAAGAAAATGTGTCACAAGAGAAACCTTTCTCCAGTCACTCAGGTTCTTTCCTAGGCATCTGATTCCAGGGTTTATAATTGAATCACTAAATTTTGCTGCCTCACAATGTAAGCCAATGAAGATGCTTAAAAGCTCTCTGGTTTTTGGTTTTGGGTGTTTTGTGCCTAGTTGGATTCTGTTGTAGGTAATATGATACTGGGCAACGTCTGATTAAAACCCTCCAGTGGGCTTTCATTTCATTGGTTAGCCTAGCCGGTTAGGATCCTGGAATGACCACATCATTTATATGATGCTTAACAGTTTATAAACCTTTTTTATTGTGTTGAAGCTTCTTGTACTCTCTGAGTAATAGCTGATAGGATTCCCAACTCTCAGTGGGAGATCAGTAGTGTGGCACAGTCACTTGCCTGCAGTTGAACAGCTAGAAAATGAATGGCAGATCCATCCAGAGTCAAGTCCGGTGTTCTGCCTCCCTGGTTGGTGCCAGATGTGCCTGCTGGCCAGATGTTCTCAGCCATGGAGGTGTGATGTTCATAGAGAATTAGAGAGCAGTCTGAGGACTCATTAGCCTGACACAGGGTTTCTCAGCCACTGTTGGCTTTTGGGGACACTCAAGTCTTTTTCTTTGGAGGAGTGACCTTTGTCCTGAAGGGTGGTTAGCAGCATGCTGGTCTCTACCTGCTAAATGGCAACAGTACAGTTGCTACCACAGAAAGTGCCTGTAAAAATTTCCCAATGTTCCCAGTGGTGCACAATTGCCCCAGATTAGAAACCACGAACGTGACATGCCAACTACATTTGAAAGAGGGTGACTACTTTGAAAATGCATGAAAAGGCCTGTCTCCTTTCTTTTCTCCAGTTTCTAAAGCATCAGAAAAGCCATTTAAAAAAACCTGTAAAGGAGGAAGGGACACACACGCACGTACACACGCACGTGAAACTCCTTTCATGAAAGAATATTGTATCTATGAAGGAAGAAGAAAACCAACATTTTTCAAAAATTAAAAAGCACACAATTAAAAACTTTAGGGCGGTGGTGGCACACGCCTTTAATCCCAGCACTCGGGAGGCAGAGCCAGGTGTATCTCTGTGAGTTCATGGCCAGCCTGGGCTACAGAGTGAGTTCCAGGACAGGCTTCAAAGCTACACAGAGAAACTCTGTCTCAAAAAACAAAAAAACAAAACAAAAGACCCGAAATTAAAAAAAAAAAAAAACTTTAGAGATCAGCTAAAACATAATATATACAAAATCTATAATTCTGTTGTCCAGTTTACATTTCTTTTTTTAACATTCATGTCTAAATATATTCTAGTTAATACTAGTTTTCAAATAGTCTTCTGTATAAAATGCTTTTTATGGTCAAATAGTCCACAAATAGTACCCTTCCTATACCTGTAACATAGAATAAGAGTTTATAATGGCTGCACAGTGTCTCATCATGTAGCCAGTACAGTTAATTCACCCAGTTTCCTGTTGTGAACATTTGATTTGTTTCCAGTTTTGTTTTTGTCAGTTCAAGCACAATTGTGAGTTGAAGTTCATGTATGCACTTAAGTCCTTCACAGCTTCTTTTTTCCTTATAGAAATTGTAAGAACTATAATTTTTAGGGATAAATTTAGAAAGGTACCCAATCCATCATGTTCTGGATTGTGTTTTGAGTATACTATGTATATACCATTAATAAAAATTAGATTATGCTCTAGGCTTGTAGAATGGGATGTGGAAAGCTCTTTGCTTTTCTAATTAAAGGATGACTAATAAGAAACCATTGAGGACTCATGCCTAGTTCATGAAACTGTCTTTACAGTATTATGCTACTTCCTGAGGAGCAATCAGCCCAGCAAATTTGCCCTGCATCCCTTTAAGAATGCACACTTACAATCTTAAAAACAGAGGGAAATAATTAAAAAGAATGGACACTACAATTGGAGGTTAGAGAAATGGCTCAGCGGTTAAGAGCATTTGTTGTTCTTCCAGAGGACCCAGGTTCGATTCCCAGCACCCACATCAGATGGCCTGTAATTACAGTGTCAGGGGTTCTCTGATTTTCTGGCCTCCATGGGGACTAGGCATACTCGTGGTGTACAGACATACGTGCAGACAGAACACTCGTAGGAAACATTGCCCAGCACTGAAAGCAACGGAAGGTTCTGTCCTTATTGCCCATGCAGTTTTCTTTTCTTTCTTTTTTCTGCATTTATCTTAACATTGTTTTAAATTACCACCATAAATTCATGGCAAAAATATCCCAAAGCACAGAAGAGCTTAAAGTTTCCTACTCTTTCACCGCTTGAATTTCCATTCTCTAGAATTTTCCTATATTTTAAAAAATGCTTTAAAATTCATGAACTGAGCAGCAAGGTATGAGCAGCTGACTTTTTTCACTTACTGTGTTTTCCTGCTTTGGCACTTTATTCTAGTTAATCAGTGCCTGTTGAGCTCATTTAAGTTTTTCCTCCCCGAACGAATCATTCTCTTCTATGTGAATTTATCCAAGGGATAAGTGTATACCGATGGAGTTGGTACATTAAGAGCCTGTACCCCTGATAGTTGTGTTTGCCATTATCACTTTTCACTTCCACCAATAGTATATAGCTTGACTTGTTGCCATGGGACATTTGTTTCTGGCTGGCATAGCTGTCGGTTAATAAATTAGCAACACAATGGTAGACATTCATTTGTGTAACTGGTTAGGAGGGAGAACATCTTTTCCTTTGTGACCCTTGTAGAGATTGGTTTCAGCATTGCACATGCCCAAAAGGATGTGTGCTTACTGATTCTCTTCTGAGATTGGTCTGAAACTGGACTTTGTTAAGTCATTAAGGAAGAATCATATCTGTAAAGTTTGGGCTCAGTGCCTAGAGAGTCACCATTCTGGTAGTACTTGATAACATGTCTCAATTGGAATTGAAGTAGTTAGAAATGGAAGCTCATAACTAAAGAGGTTACAGTGTCTTTTCAATGGCTACCAAATGTAAAATGTAAATGTAATTGTTGTGTGCTATATAATTGTTATGAATTACCAGGTTTGCTCTGCTAATAGGTTTTGCATAAAGTCTTTTCTGATATTTCCATTCTGCAGCTTTTCCCACTCTGTGTTTCACACTCCATCTTTCATATCATCCTTTCCCAAAAAGTGATTGTTAGAGTTGTTGCAGGTCAGATATTTTATTGCTTTAAAAATTATATTTTTATTAATGTGTGTGTGTGTGTCTGTATTCACACAGGTACACGTTACATTTGTCATGGCACATATAGAGATCAGAAAACAACTTCAAGGGCTTATTTTTTCTCCATCCACCACATGGGTTTTAGGGATTGAATTTAGGTGATCAGGCTGGACAGTAAGTGCATTTATCCACTGAGCCACATTGCCCCCCATACCTTATCAAGTTTTAACTGATGCTTGGCTTCTAGTCTTTAGCACTGTCGAACTTAGGGCTTCATGCTATGTTTTGATTGGCTCTCCATTGCAGAATTCTCCTTATTTTGGGGATTGCTATGATTGGTAAAGGAAGACACTCCTAGATGTCCTCCTTTGCTCCCCAGAATAGTACTTGTGTTGGTGCCTGTCATCTTACCATTGAGTGTGGTGCTTTCCTGCCTAGGGAAGGGCTCCACAAAGGGCTGTCTTCAATTGATTTGGTATTCAAAGTGGTTTTGGGTGGTAGAAATTTGGAGAAGGTTTCTTGAGCTTTAGTGTGCACAAACAGCTACCAGAACTGCCGTTAACACTGTGAAGGGCCCATGTTCTCTGAGAAATTGGGGCTCTGTGCTTGACAATGGAAGTACTTAATGTATTCTTGGTGAGGAGTTTTTTAATCAGTCTGGGGAGAGCTACACTGAGATACAGTGGAGAAGCAGATCTCAGTGTACCTCTCATGGTAGTGAGCCTGAAATTGGCCACTTCTGGGGTTATCTTCTTCTCCAGTACCCTAGCTAGTGAATGGTAGGGGTGCATTCTCTTCTCTCCTTGCTAGCCCTCTGAAGGATTTTATTTGAGACCTGTTGTCATAACTCCCTCAAGAGCTTCCAAAGGGCTGGCTCAAAACTGTAAGATAAACTCTTTACCAAGAAAATTTAAAAAGCTTTTTATTATTGGTGAAATAAGGCTTTCCTGTGAATATGAGAGACAGGAAGTATGATCCTGGCAAAATGGCCTTTGGAGCTAACTGGTTCTGTCTGGACTGCTCTGTGGGCTCTGTGACCTTTTCCTTAAGGAGATGTATGTTATACGCTGGGTTATGTCCCTCTAAATTAATATAGATGTCATGGCCACCAGAATCTCAATGTGATTGCATTTGGAGATCAGAGGGAATTTCAAGATACCATATGATATATTTATTATAAGAAGAGGAGAAGAGGCCACAGAGAGGGCCAGCAGGAGTATGCCCACACTGAGGGTTGACTGTATGAGGACATAACAAGCAGGTAGCCACCTACAATCCAAGGAGAGGGAGCATAGGAGAAGCTAAGTCCAGCAGCACTTCGAGCCTCCTGACATGGGAGATGAAGCAGTTCCGTCACTGAAGCCCCAGGCTGTGCTGTTTGCTATGGCAGCTCCAGCAGGCCACCACACAATCACTGCTGCTTTCTCTCACCTAGCTCTTCTGGCTCCAGCCTGATTTGAGGTTTTCTTCTGTTCCCTCCTGTACTTTCCTTTTAAGTTCTTTTCAAATAGGGACACAAAGAACTCATGGGATCAGAGAAGGTAGGTACTTCATGGGTTTAGAAAGAAGCAGTGACGTATTTTTTTCTCTGAGTCACTCTTTTTTATCCCTTTCCTCTGTTAACGTACTGGTGCTCCAGATAAAATTGTATTTAGGCCAAAGATTCTGCTGCTGAAATTGATTAGAAGTGACTTTGGCTGTGTTGTGAATACTCACTGCACATAATATCTATTGTGTCAGCATCCCTGTGACAGAAGGCTTGGCAGAAACAATTTAGAGAAGAAAGATTTATTTTAGCTCATGGTTTCAGAGAGTTGCCATCCATCACGATGGGGAAAGCATATCACAT
This sequence comes from Onychomys torridus, assembly GCF_903995425.1. Lineage (NCBI taxonomy): Eukaryota > Metazoa > Chordata > Mammalia > Rodentia > Cricetidae > Onychomys > Onychomys torridus. The sequence continues at coordinate 63,935,668 of NC_050466.1, read as the reverse complement.
AATGGCTCTGTCCATGGCAGAAGAAGTAGATGGTAAGCCTTGTTCATATGGCAGTGGACCATGAAGCCGAGAGTGGCCAGAACTAGGGGTTGGCTTGATAACATTTAAAGACCCAATCCTCAGGATCTACTTCTGTCCACCAGGCCACACCTAAAGGCTCGAAAGTCCCCCACAACAGCCCTTGTAGCTGGAAAATAAACACTCACACCGTGAGCCTGAGGGCCACCTTTTCATGTTCAAGCTAGGATAATTAGTTTGCCCACCTAGCTTTAGCAAACGGCATAGACTTGAATGCTTAAGCAATGCACGTTTTCCATTTTAGGCTGAAGTTTGGCATCAACGTGCCAGCAGGATTGCTTCTTTCTGAAACCTCATAGGGAGACTCTGTACCATGCCTCTCCTAGCTTCTGATGGTTCTCTGGTATTCTAGCTATTTCTATCTCCATAGCCATGTGCTGTTTTCCCACTGTGCATGTCTCTGTCCAAATTAGCCCCTTTCACCCCATTTGTTTTTCTTTTTTTAGGGGGAGGTAGAGTCTCAGGCTGTTGCCCAGGCTTAGCCTTAAACATACAGCAATCCTCCTGCCTCAGCTTCCCAAGTGCTGGGCTTTCAGGTATAAACTACCATGCTGGCTCAAAACTCCCCCCCTTTTGTGAGGAGTTCATAAGTTGTTTCATTATCAGATTGGAGTCCACACCAGGCGCTCTTCCTGACCCGACCATCTGCAACATCCCTGTTTCTAAATGAGGTCCTATTCCCAGGCAGTGTGGACTTGAACGTCTTTGAGAATACAGTTCGTCCTGTGACAGAGTTGGTAGCCCAACCTGATTTGCCATCTGTGTACCTCTGCCTGGAAGTTTTCTTACCTGCTTGTCTACCCCTGCTTGTCATGCAGGTTTCAGCTCAGACATGGCTCTCAATATAGATTGATTGGATGAATGAAATAAATTACAGAGTAAAATTAAAATGGGATCGAGAATCACGCTGAACATAATTTATTCTTACAAATGTGAGAGAGCTCTTTTCTACTCCACATCAGTGTTGCTTGTGACTCTCTTGTATATATTGGCTGTGTCCCCACCACAGATGCTATTTAAATATCATTTTGTGCCTGTGAATTGGGATGTCGAGCACCTTCCGAATGTCATGATGTTTCCTGTTCTGTGTATAGAGCATGCCAAGAGGATTCAATTGGTTGAATTTAGATTTTTTTGGGCATTGAATCACACTTTGATTATGATTTGATGATAATTCTAAGGGCAAAACTGGCTAGAACTTTCTTTGAGGGACATGTGGGTTAAAAAAATCCCTTGTGAATCTTGAGCAAGGGAGGTGCTTTCTAATGCTAGTCAATTAGCATTTACTGAGCATGCTCTCATTATAGCTGCTATGTAATATGCAAAATGCAGTCGTATAGGCAATAGCTGTGGTCTCCAGCATGGCTCAGTTCATATCCGACAACTGAAAAGCAGGCAACTGTGTGAAAGTGTGTCGTGTAGAAATGAGGACTTGGCACTTGTTGTGGCACAGAATGATCTCGCAAGGCTTTGCAGAAGAGTGCAACATAGCTGGGATTGTACTTCATGAGTCAGAGGTTCCAGAAGAGATGAGAGAATACCAGTTTAAGGTCATACTAACATGACATCATTAAGTTGTGGTATAGAGTGAGCTATTTTGATTTCTCCTGTTTGCTTTTTTTTGAAATAGGCTGGCCTTGAATTGCCAATACTAACAGTGAATTCCTGGTCCTGCGCCTGCCTTTGAGATGCTGAGATTATAGGTGTGGACCACTATACACAACTATCTTGTTTAGTAAAGTTAGTTTTCTTCACAAGGTGTGTATGGTAGAAAAATATTGGAAACATTACACATGTGTAAGATGGATTGCTAAATGGTCTTATTAATAAAAAACCCAGAGCCAGATATTGGGGTAAAAACTGAGAGATCAGGGAAGCAGAAAGAAGCCAGTTACCTTCTTACCCTAGGAAATTCTCAGCCAAAAAGAGCCCTACTTCCTGTATACCCACACCTATATGCCTTCTGTTTTTGCCTTCTTACTTTCTCTCTCTGCCCAGCTACATCACTTCCTGTCTGTCTGTACAAAACTCCAGACCTTCATGGTTAGTGCTGGGATTAAAGGCATGTGCTACCATTGCCTGACTTCTATGTTTAATATAGTGGCTGGCTTTTTCCTCTAATCTTCAGATAAGTTTTATTGGGGTATACAAATAAAATATCACCACACACACGTGTGACTATTTGGGATATGTAAATTATACTCCATCCATATAATGGTTTACTCTACAATTAGAACAAATAATGAAAGGGCCTGGGGAGATGGCTCAGTGTACTTGCTGCATAAGCATATGAGGACCTGAGTTCAAATCCCCAGCACCCACATAAAGAGCTAGTTGTGGTGGCATGTGTGTCTAACCCCAGTGCTATGGGAGGTGGAGATGTTAGGATCCCTGGGGTTTCTTGTCTGCCAACCTAGCTCTGGGTTTAGTGAGTGACCCTGTCTCAAGGAACGTGGTAAAAGCAGTACACCCGATGCCCTTCTCTGACCTCCGCATGGGTGTATGGATGTGTGCATCCCTATACATGCATGCACATATATCACACATACATTATGCACACTCATACACATACCAAAAACAAAATGAGAAAAAAAACGATGCTTTTTACCAATATGGAAAGACCTCTCAACTATGTTAAGGGAGAAGAATGGTGTGTGGCATTGTGAGGGATCTGCTAGTGTACAGAAGCTGCTTAAAGAAACCGATCATTGAGGGATGGTAGTAATTTCCCAAGAGTACTGAGATAAGGGAATGAGAGCTAGAAATGAGTGAGTGTGTGTGTCTTTCTGTCTACCTTTTACTGTTTGGGTGTATGTGATTTGAATGCTATAAATGTATTCTATCTAAAAAGTTAAAAAATGAAAGGTAGGATGACAAAATGATTTGGTCACATTATTGCTACTCTTAGGTTCACTTGAGTGTCTCAGATTCTGTGTGGCTGGGACATAATGAATAGAATAACCAACACCAGACAAGCTCCTTCTTTGTCTAGAGAAGGTCTAGAGAATGGCAGCCCCTTGACTGGCTTTCTGTTTTTTTTTTTTTTTAATTACCACTAGAAATGTTTTAAATAGATACTGAATAGAGAACGTAGTTAAAGGAATCGCCTTGTAGGCCGGGCGGTGGTGGCGCACGCCTTTAATCCCAGCACTCGGGAGGCAGAGCCAGGTGGATCTCTGTGAGTTCAAGGCCAGCCTGGGCTACAGAGTGAGTTCCAGGAAAGGCACAAAACTACACAGAGAAACCCTGTCTCCGGGAAAAAACAAACAAACAATCAAAAAAACCCTCCCCTCAGTAATCATTTCAGACTTAGCGGGCCTCCTTCTTTTGTATCCCTCCCCTATCTGCTGATCTCCACTATTTGGAAGGCAGATGCCTTTCTGGTTATATTAAAGGTTGAGCCTCCCTAGTTTGAAAATCTGAAATACAAAATTCTTAAAAATCTGAAACTTTCTGAGTACCACTGTGATGCATTGGGTGGAAAATTCCACTGACCTCATGTGACAAGTAATCATTTGCAGGTGCACTAAAAATATGTAAAGTTTCCTTCAGGCTTTGGCCATACGGAGTATATAAAACATAAATGAAGCCCAGCACAGTTCGTTATGAAATAAATTTGACTATCCTGTAAAATAAATACATGAAGTTTGTATTTAGAGTCCAGTGCCATCCCGAGCACAGTTTTATATATATATATATATATATTAGAAAATCTGTAGCACCAGTATTAAGCATTGCACATAAGGACACAAACCTATGTTTAGAATTACTGCTCTGGCCTCCCAAGTTTCACCCCAGCCCCAGGCATACAAGTAGGTTGATGCTTGCAGTGATAAAAGCTCCCTCCTCTTTTAAATGGAAATTGGCCTGTTTCATTAAGCTCATCTGATTTCAATTTTTAAGATTCATAAAATACACACAACATAAAGTCTACTGTCTTGCCTATTTTCAATGTACAGTTCAGTAGTGTGATGTGTATTCTGTGAATTTTTGTGCCTCTAATCTCTAGAACTTTCTCATCCTGCAAAGCCAAAACTCTGTATCCATCGAACAACCCCCCCCCCCCCCCCCCGTTCTGTACCCTAGCCCCTAGCCAAAATTCTGCTTCTGTAAACTTGCTGATTCTGAATACCACACAGACAGAATCATAATAGGCTTTGTCTTTCTGGGTTGGGCTTACTTCATTTAACAGAGCATCCTCTGGGTTCATCTATACTGTAGCACGTGACTGGATGTGCTTTGTTTTTAAGGATGAGTAATAGTTTATGGGCATTCAATGCCTTATGTGTCCATTTATCAGTTAATGGACACTTTGGAGAACTACCTTTTATAAGGCATTATGGTTAAAAGAATTCTATACCATTTCAGTCACAATGTATTAGCATGATAGGGTCCACCAGTGATAACAACAAATGACTGAGCTGTTTCAGAAACTTTTTTTTTTTTGAGGTAGGGTGTTGTTCAGGATGGCCTGGAACTCCCAGACTGTCCTCAAACTCATGCCAGTCCTTCTGTTTCAGCCTCCCAAGTACTGGGATAAGAGGTGTGTAGCAGCATGCTTGTCCAGATTAAAAATGCTTGTACCAAACATTTCAAGTTAGACAAAACAGCCTTTGTCCCCCTACTATTGACCAAAGACGCCCTTTCCTCTCAAAGCTTTTGTATTGAACTCTGTTTCTTGCTACACGAGGTCATGGGTTTAGAGAGATGGGGTCACAGTGGTGGGGTATTACTTTTCTTTGCCTGTCACCTAGTACAGTGCTTAGTATGAGGTGGATACTCAGTAAACACTTGTTATAGGAGCACGGGTGCAGTGTCTGGGTAATGAGGGAGTTGATCCAGGTGAAATTTTAGGATCCCTTTGGTTCTGGTATTGTTTGAATCTATTATTAAATCTGATGATGAAAATTTCAGACTCTTGAAGACTGATGATTGAGGGATGGGACACAGATTTCTGAAGAGGTCACTCACAAATAGAACTGTCTCAGAATATAGTATTTCTTAACAGTTTGGGTTTGGGACATTGTCTTTATGCAGTGGTAATATTGTTTGTGTAATAGAAAAGCTACCACCTAAAAATTATATAAAGAATAGCTTAATTACATACCAGGTCCTCTAGATACAGAGGGATAGAGCACAGTCTTCCTCTCAACATCATCATCAGAAAGGATTTTAGTGAAAGATATCACAGGACAAAGAGTCAAAATAATAAACAGCTAAGGAAGATGAAGGTTCTGGAATTAGAGATTAAAATGCTGTCTAGAAAGTATTGGAGGAGTGGGTCCTCCAATAGCTTAGTTGGTGGAGCGGAGAGCTGAAAGTATTGGAGGAGATGTGATCTGGGTTTTAAATCTCATTGATTTGCTGAACTTTGTGCCAGTTTGTGCATTTTTATTTTGAGCCTGGTTTCCAAAAGTCTCCTGTTAGCAACCAGATGGTTGTCAAATAATTGATCTGGGTTCATTTTCAACCCATTTGGGGAACATAGTGGCCTGGATTTTCCAGTAGAAGGATTTATTAATCCTGCTAGTTTTTGAAAGCCAAGACTCTTGGAAATTGAGTTCCCTAATGTCTTGGAGTAACCCTTGGAAAATTGGAAACAGTGAATTGGTTGGAATAGAAAACTAAAGCCATGGATACAGTTTATTTCGGCTACAAATGTCCAGCCCCAGAAGTAGTTCAATTAGGTGACAGTTTTTCTTTTTTTTTCTTGTGTGTGTGTGTGTGTGTGTGTGTGTGTGTGTGTGCAAGGTTTGCACACATTTGTTTTCTAAGGTGAGTTAGTGGATAAAAACAGGCATTCAAATAACACTGGTCTGATTTTCAATCCTCATTTTCATAAACTAGTTCAAAACTCTAGGATCTAACACTGTGTGTCATTAGTGCTTTTCAGTGAAAAACAATCTTAAACTGCAGGCTTTTTTAAACTGGGGAAATCCGCCTTGACTATTGGAGGGTGCTGGCAAACCAGCATGCTGTGCTGTTGAAAACAATTAGGGAGACAGCTGAGATCAGTGTGACAGAGCCTCATGAGGTAGCAAGGATCCCTTGACAGTAGGGCTGTTAGAATGATGACAAGACAGTGGCCTAGAACAGTTGTGCTGTGGAAAGGCATTCTTTCAGATGGCCCTTGAATCTATTGATATATCATGGAATGTCCATAAGGGTGTCCAGAAAAATTTTGTCTTGAAAAACATTCTGTGGCCTCTCTGCTTTGGTTGTGCTTTTTTGGGGGTGGGCGGTAGTTTTTTAAGATTAATTAATTTTTTATGTATGAATGTGTTCATGTGTTTGTGGGTGCACATTCATATTTGTATGTGTACATGTAGAAAGCATAGGACAAGCTCTAGAGGTCATTGCCCAGGTACTATCCACTGTAAGCTGGGTGGCTAAACCCAACAGGAGTCTTATAGGTCCAAAGGCTAAAAGTCCCAAACCAAGGTGACCTCCAACTGTTCTAGGGAAAGCAGTGTTCCTGGCTTTTTCCAGGATGCTGATTCATTTTCGTCAACCTAACTCAAACCTGCACATTATCTGGGAAGAGAGAGTCTCAACTAAGGGATTGTTTCCATCAGTCTGGTCTGTGAAAATGTGTGTGGACATTTTCTTGAGTGATGATAAACGTGCAAGGGCCCAGCCCATTGTGGGTGGTGCTCCCCCTGAGAAGTGGACCCTTGGTTGTGTAAAAAAGCAGGTGGACCTGGACTATATAACAAAGGTAGTGAGCAAGCCAGTAGGCAGCATTCCTCCATGGTCTCTGCTTTATTTCCTGTATTGAGATTCCTACCTTGAGTTCTTGCCCTGACTTCGCTCAGTGATACACTGTTAACTTGGAAATTAAAGATAAAATAAACCCTTTTTTCTCCAGGCTGGCTTTGGTCAGTGTTTTATCACAGCAATAGGAAGCAAATGGATGTGCCCAACCTCTGCTGGCTCCTGGCTTTCTTTGACTTCTTTGGCTTGTATGCCACTCCAGACCTACCTCCATCCTTCAGTCACTTTATTGTGTATATCTCCTCCGGTGTGTGTCTTCCATGGGAATATTTGTTATTGAATTTCGGGATTGCCTAGATAATTCAAAATGCTCTTTTCATCCCAAGCTCTTTAAATGTATGTCTAAAGACCCTTTCTCCAAATAAGGCCCCATTTCTAGATTCTAGGAATTAGGTAGGATATTGCTATTATCTATTTAAGGGCATTTCTAGTCACCCTACTGTGACAGTGCTGGATGTCATCTGAGCCCTGAGCAGGAAGTACAAGGGAAAGAAATCTTCATTGGCAAGATGTCAAAATAGTTTGTGTTTGTTTTATTTATTTATTATTGTGGTAAAATACTTATAAATATTATTTTGATTATTTTCTTTTTTGTGAATGGTGTATGCATATGTATATGAATGCTTTTGCATGTGTGGGTGCATGTGTGTGAGTGCATGCATGCATGTGCATATGGAGACTGAAGTTTGTTTCAGGAATCATCTGCAATTGCTCTTCCACCTTTTTTAAAATTATTTTATTTTTGAGAATTTCATATAAGTACCCGTATTTAGATAATTTTCTCTCTCCTTATCCTCCCTCTAACTCCACCAATGCCCTTACCCCTTCTTAAATTTATGCCTTCTTCTTTATTATTACTACATATAAAATTGTTGTATAAAGTTATAAATACAACCTATGGAGTTCATTTAGTGTTTCTCGTATGTTTATGTGTTTAGAGCTGACCACCTTGTTCACTGAGGCAGGGTCTCTCAAACCCAGATCTCACCAATATTGCTAGTTTTACTAGCCAGTTTGCTCTGGAGATAGCTTGTCTCCATCTTTCAAGCCTAGGATTACATGTGGACTGCCATCTGGCGTTTATATAGATTGGGGGTCAAGCTCCATCTTATGCTTGCACAGCAAGTGCTCTAACCATTGAGCAAACTTCCCTGGCCCAATTCCAGCCGTTTTTGTGTGACCAGCTCTGTGGCAGTAAGTATATTTATAGAACAACCAACATTGCTGTCTTTCTTTAAAACATTTTCATCTTCTCAAATTTAAAATATACCCGTTAAATGCTAACTGCCTATTTCTTGTAACCCAAAGTATTGTTTTACACTTCTTCAGTGTCTTTAGAAGTGCTATGTGAGCATTAAAAAAAACCTTCCTGGTCATTTAAAAATCTTTTAGAAGTATCTTTCTGGAAGCATGTTTAAATATTACATAATTCATTGAAGTATATGGTTTTATTAGTAATTTTATTCACACACATAATTACCATAAAATGCTTTAGAATATCATTGGATGATATCTTCCATACTCGTTTATAATTTTCATTCCCAGATCAGTTGCTTGATGCATGTTTTTGTAGATCTGCCTTTTGGGGGGCAAATTTTTTATAAAGTTTATTTAAATTGAAAACATCCCTTCCTATTGCCAAATACAAAGAAATACTATCCCGTTGCCCCATATCTATTGGAAACACAGGCCTAGCCAGGCTCCAGGCATGCCAAATCACATCCCAGGCAACTGCTGTGCTATCAGATGTGTGGATGTACCAATGCATTGTATCTACTATATTGATCCCCTGTCCACTTAACATGTTATGGGCATTTTCCCCCAAATCATAACATCTTTTCTGAGAACACTTTAAATCTCAGTGTAAGAATGTTCCACATCTTATTTAACTATCCATTCCATGATAGATGCTGGGTTTTCCTTCTATTTTGCCCTTCAAAATAATAAAAAGTATGATCATCATCTTTGTATGTAAATGTCTATGTACAGTTTGATGTCTATGGAGATATTGATTCCACTTCTAGGATTTCTGAACAATACTAGATTTACTGCTAAAATTTAGGAAGCACAGATATGCTGATTAGTGAAGCCAGTCATTTAAAGCACCATTTTTTTTTTCTGGGCATTGGACCGAAAGCTGAGTAGATAATGGGAAATTTTAGTCACTAACCAGAACTGTTAGAGCACCTGACTAATTCTTCTCTCATTTCCTGAAGCAGTGGTTTCATTGTTGAGTGAAATAAATTAATGAAGGAAACTGGCACCACAAAGGAAGCGCAGAGTTGTTCTGAGACAAGGTCTCACCATATCACATAGGCTGGACTCAAATCCTTAGCCCCAGGGGAACCCTGTGCTCCAGTGTCAGTATGATCTATAAAAGGGCCAAAGAACTGGGTCTGCTCATGATAACTTTCTCATCTGTTCTTTCTTCCCCAAACTTCTGCTACTTACTTCTGCCCATGCTGCCACTCCTGCTTTACAACTATTTTTTTGAGTTATCATACAAACTAATGAGCTTTGTTTATATATATACATAAACTATATATATATCATATATATTGGTAATATTGGGTTTATGTTATATAAGATATGTATTGATATATATCATATATATTGGTATATGTTATACATATATATTGATATATATCATATATATTGGTAATACTGGTATATGTTATGTATGATATATATTGATATGTATCACACACACACACACACACACACACACACACACACATACACACATATATAATTGTACTTTACTCACATTTACCTCCCTACTGCTCCCACCCTCCCACCTTGTCTCTCTTTCCTTCTCTTGCTGGTCCCCTTCTTTCCTCTCAAATAATCACCCTTTTGCTTTCATTATATATATATATATATATATATATATTAAATATATATATATATATATATTTAAATCTAGATTTCACATATGTGAGAAAACATATACTATTTGCCTTTCCTCCATTACGTTTTTGTCCCATTGACTCCTCCAAATAGTCATCCTTCTACTTTTATGGTGTGTATGTTTCCCTATATGTCTCTAGATTCTGCATATAGGGAAAACAGGATATTAATCTTTCTGAGTCTAGTTTATTTTGCTTAACCCGATGCTCCTCAGTTTCATCCACTTTCTTGTAAATCACACAATTACACTTACTATGGCTGAATAAAGTGTGTGTGACGTTTTCCCATTGATTTGTTGATGGTGAGTTTCATATCTTGGTTATTGTGTGAATAGCAGTATATTAGTAAACATGAATGTGCAAATATGCTGACTTAGAAGCCTTTTGATATCTACCCAAGAGTATTGTAGCTGGGTCATATGGTAGTTCTGTTTTCAGGCTTTTGAGGGACCTCTGTACTGATTGCCATAGTGGATGGAGTCCTTTATGTTCCCACCAACAGTGAATCTCCTCTTTGAGAACCGACATAGACTGCTCCATATTGCTTCTCTTCCCCTGAAATTACTTCCAGATAGGTACAGTGTGCTGGAGGACTGGTACATGTGAAGGTTTGTGGGCCAGGGGTCCTGTCCAGACCCTGGATGCAGTGCTTTGCACAGGAGTGGTGGTGGGGTTGCTTGTTCTCTCTCCTGCCTCTGTGAAGGATGCTTCAGAGAGGCCCTTCAGGAAAGAACAAACAGCAGCTCATTCAAATTACTATAACCCCCCCCCCCAATCTGTAACTCCATTCACCCGTGGTCAACTATGGTCTGAAAATATTAAATGGAAATTTCCAGAAATAAACAATTCATAAATTTTGAATTGCATGCCATTCTGAGTAGCATGATGAAATCTCACACCATCCCACTCCATCCTGCTCCATCCTGCCTGGGATATGAATCATTCCTTTGTCCAGCTTATTCTCACTGTATATGCTGCTATCTCCCATTAGTCACTGTGGTATTGATTATCAGATTGCCTGTCATGGATTCACAGTACTTGTATTCAAGGAACCCTGAATTTATTGAATAATGTGCCTTAAACACCATACTTTTACTCTGGTCTGTTATAATTGTGCTATTTTATATTAGCTACTAAGCTGAAATCAGAAATTTAACTCTGTCATAGATATCTTTGTATGGGAATACCACAGAATATATAGGATTTGGTGTTATTCCTGATTTGGAGTATTCATTAGAGACTTGGAACATACTCCTCTGATAAGGGAGAGCTATTGTGTTTCTAGTAGTGGAAATGTGGTTATTGAGTCATTTTGGGAAATGGAGAATTTAGGGAGAACAGACCTAGGTCCTTAGGGCTTAGCAACGGTTCTCAATCTGGGGTTGTGACCCCATTGACAAACCTATATCTCCAAAAATATTTACATTATATTCATAACAGTAGCAAAATTCATTACAGTTATGAAATAGCAACTAAAATAGTTTATGGTTGGGGGGGGTCACCACAACATGAGGAACTGTATTAAAGGGCCACAGCATTAGGAAGGTCGAGAACCAGTGGTCTAAAAGGTGCTCCAGAAAGTGAGCTAGCAGGTGTATTTTGGGTCACTGGTTCTATATGTTGACTTCCTCTCTTCCGCTCTTGTTAGGACAGGGCAGCTTTCCCAGAAGGATCCCTGTGGCCCCTTGCTGTGTCCTCAGCTCCCTTTGGGCTCTGTAGCAAGCAGTCTCAGTAGGTTGCTAGTGAGATCTGCAGTCCTTTATGAAATGGGGGTGGACTGAGCTCCCTTGAAATGCGTTTTTGAGGACTTCAGCTTTGACTCTCCAAAGACGAAAGAACAAATGGTGTGAGCTGATGAGGGTTGGGAGCCGGAGAATCTTGATTCACCTGTGGGTTTAGTGCTTGTTTAAGTGCTCTCTTAATGGGTCTTTCCAGTCGTGGCAGTGGCTATGTGCTGTTTCAGTACAGATTTTGGTGGCAGGTGGTTGGTAGTTTGGCATAAATCAGAAGAATGTTAAAATATTCAGAATGACAAGGGCATCAGTGAAAAGGGGGAGGGATGCTCAAAAGCTAGGCTATCATGCTAGATTTAGATCTGATTCTATTGTCCTTTGACCAAGTAACCTCAGTGCTTAGTGGCTAACTCACCCTTAGCCTCCCCTTCCCCCGCCCTATTGGGGACAGTTGACCTATGAGGCGGTATTGCCCTGTATGCTCTCTCCTAGTCTCTTTGTCTCGTGTTCTCTATTTCTCTCTCTCCTTTTTCGGGTGCTATAGACTGAACTCAGGGTCTCATGCATGCAAAGCAAGCTCTCAACCAACAGTGCTCCATTCATAGCCCTGCCCTCCGGTTTCATTTCTCCCCTAGCATCTTCTTGTAGGCTTGAGTAAGGACATGTCATCCCAGGCCACATACCATGTCTATGTCAGATTTCTGCCAATATTGCAATGCCATTATGGCTTAGATATATTGAGGTTTATAAGCATATGCTATTTCAAGAGTTCTGGCTTCAGGGTCATTTTGAAGAAAGTGTATCCTGAGGTCTGTATTTCCTATAAGCTAAAGGAAACAGGGGAGGAATGAATTCTTGGCATGTTTGATTAACCTTTGCATTAGTCACGTTTGTGCTAAATATTAGCAGTACTTCCTGCAGACACTGTGGGTAAGGGCAGCATCTTACTCTTGCCAATGAGGGGTAATAAATGAGAAGTAGCTTGCAAATATTTCCATAGTATAGCAGTTGCAGTGACAACATAGCTTCTAAGATGCTTTCCTAGCTTTAATAGAGAAGGTAATTTTCTTGAAGGCCATTTAAACCGAATTTTTAGTGCCTTTGGGTCATTAAGAAGCATGAATGGGGGTGCATCTCCGTAAAGGATGAATAGACACAGAGCAGAGCTGCAGCAGCGTCTGAGCTGCCGAGTGGGGACATCCAGGGCCCAGGTCTTCCAAATGGATCCAGAGCTAATTCATTGTGTGGTTTATTAATGGACTGCAGTTGACACTGGACTAATACAGCTAATTTTTCCATTTAGAGTTAATGTTCACACTAAATTTTCTCCAGTAATGAATGACTTAGAGTAAGCTGGCATGTCAGGTTAAGATATAGTGCTAATATTTCAGGAGAAACATGGAACAAGGCGTGATGTTTAAATCAATAGATGAAAATGTGAGGTAAAACTTTCCAGAAAAGGCTTATGGGCTTACTAAAAGCAGTCAATGGAAGCAAATCAAGTGCACCCAATATCTGGATTTGTTTAGCAGCCAACTGAACAGGAGAGAAATGTTCCATGTGGCATCTGCTTTCCTGGTGTATTTGGAGCTGTTGACAGTGACGTGGCACTTTCTTTCCATAAGGCTGGTAGAAATGGAGGGGGCAGGGTAAGCATTGATTGCAGAAGTTTTTTCTTTAAACAAGTGACAAATTCTTTTCTTTTCTTTACTCTTTCTTTTGGGGGTGAGACAGGGTCTCAATATGTAGCCATGGCTGTTCTGGAACTCTCTACATAGACCAGGCTGTCTTTGAACTCCCAGAGATCTGCCTGCCCGTGCCTCCAGTCCTGGGATTAAAGACATGTGCCACCAAGCCTAGTAGATGACAAATTCTTAAGGAACATTCTGTAACCATACTAGACAAAGAGATTTTCCTAGGGAGTGTGCCTCTGTTGAGTTGTGGATTTACTCACTACCTACCCTGTGCAGAAGGTAGCATGGATAAATTTGCAGATAGATGGTCTACTAGCAGGTCTGGCCAGATTTGGAGGTCAACCTTTGTAAAGTAGGATGGCCATTGCAATGATTTTTAGTGACATCATTTAGATTTTCTTTATAGTTTGAGAATACAGTAGCCCCTCATTTCTATGGAATAATATTCCAAGACAAGACCCCAATAGATGTCTGTAAGTTCAGCTAGTATCAAACTCTATATAACATACATTTCCCCAACATATATACATGCATAATACATACATATCTGTGATAAAGTTTAATTTATAAACTGGGTACTGATTGATGTCAGTAATAAAATAGAGCATTTAGAAACATATACTGTCATAGAAATTATGTGAATATTGCCTCACTTTTTCACTTAAAAGAAGCACGTTGTAACTTATCTTGGAAATATCAGACTTGCCAGCATCATCTCTCTTAGACTTTAGGGCTATTATTAAATAAAATCAAGGTTACTTGAATCTGTACAAGGTACATGATATCTATAAATCAACCTGATATCTGAAATTGCTACTGAAGGGCAGGTAGTATATGTAGTGTGGATACATTGGAACAAGGGATGGTTTGTATTCTTGGCAGGTTTAGCAGAATGTAGTGGAATAGTGCAAGACTTTGTCCTGCTACTAATAATAGTGTACAGTTTAAAGCTTATGACTTGTTTATTTCTGGAATTTTCTATCTAACATTTTGGGGCTACTGTTGACTTTGGTAACTTAAATTTCAGGAGATGAAATTAAAAATTACTAACTGAATTTAAAATGTTAAAGTGAGGACTTATTGTTAAATATTAATAAACTTAATAAATTCCCAAAATCAATCAGGAAAGATAGTATAAACTAGAATTTCTTCAGGTTTCTTACAAGTTAACTGAGTGTTACTGAAGATCATTCAAAGGATATGCAGAGATTTTTATTTTTCCTGTTGCTCAAATGATTGTTTATAACAGGTAAGATATAAATTCAGGGCACATACCACAGAGTAGGAAATCAAGTGTTTTTACTTACATAAAAATGGGAGAAAAGTTAAGATCATGATCAAGGCCTCAAAAAAGGCACTCCAGTTAAGTTGACTGTGAGCTTTTATACTGGGAGGGCCGTTTGACCTTGATGACAATGTGACCACTACAGTTCCAGGAGTCTGCCTTTTCAACTCATGTAACATTTGAGAATGCTGACAGCTGTTAATTCCCCTTCCTATGCAAGAGTAGCACTGGGTGACAGGTTGTTCTTAGGACATAAACTGCCCCCCAGAGCCACATGCCACACAGAGCCGCACAGGGTAGTGATGTCCGCTGGGACTTGGGGACTGCATCCCATCCCAGAGTCTGGCTGTTTATTTAATTCATCTGAAAATGATTCTTGCAGGGCTGGAAGAGACCTAGATAGGTATGAGGGATGGAAGAGACTGAATTGTAAAATTTGCATTTGAGTTGAGATATGAGCCATCCTCATAAAAGCAACAGATAAAAGATTTGTGAATGCAGATAACGCAGTTAAGTGCAGAAACTTGTGACTTTATAGTTATCAAAATTAAAAATACCCTTTTTCGCTCATTTTGAATAATTTAAAGTGAGATGGAATTGCAACTAGCAGGCTGTGATCTAGGACCAAGGAGTTGTGGATGAATGAGTGTTGGAAAGCTTGAAGTGGGAACTTGACACGAGCACAGCTATTGGGGTTACCTGTGTCTCTATTGGATGCAAAGCCTTTGCATGCGTCTAGTTCTGTGTCTGGCTGTCTTTGTGTCAGTGCACCAGTGTGTTTGCGTGCCTGTGCCTCTGTCTGTGGGTGAATCTGTCTGTCCTTCTGTGGTTATATTTCTTGTCTGTTGGCGGGTTTGTGCCTCTTCCTCTCTCTCCATAAATGGGCTGTCCTAGGAACTTGCCAGACAGAGCAGACTGGGCTGGGACAATGCACATTGACTTCTGACTAGATACAAAAGAGGACTCACTGAGAGTGGAAGGGGAGCTTGTGGGGTGGGGGAGATGCTTTCATACTTGTATGAAATGTACCCCTCTGAGAGCCAGTATCATACTACTTTACAGTCCATGATACCTGTCCTAGGGTGTGGGAAAATGAAGAGAATGGGTTAGCTGGCAGTTGTAGAATGGAATATTTAATTGGGGCTCACATCTTCTACCTTACTGGCTTTGCTCACAACCAACCCACCCCACACTTTTCATTTTGTATTATTTTCATCCCTGCCCATCTGTATGAGATATTCCCCAAAGTTCTGAAAATGTCTTTAGGCTTTTACTTGAGAAAAATCCATTCCTCCCAGGAGTTATTATTGCAACTCCAATCAATGTTCACATTCATGTTCAGTGTTGCAAGGGAGAAGAAACAAGGGTGGTGACTTAGGAAGCTGGGGGAATGGCCCTTATTAGATAGAAAATCTTGAAAAAAAAATCTGGCCTCATGCTACTTGTGTCTTGGTTTTTGATTGCTAGCTTTCCTTTGCCATCTCACTGGCCATTTTCTTTTTTCTTTGATTCTGTGACGAGGGTCCCAGTGTTTTCTAAAGCTGTTGGGGGTGGCTGTTTACTCCCCATCTCTTTAGCTGTTTCAGCTCATGTCTCCTTACAGTATTCTCCAGATGTGAAGTGACTCTCATATTGTCAGTAATAACTTCAGCTTTTACATTATCATTGACAATTTTACTAAGTTTCCTATATCTGCCAAGAGGTCGATAATCAGGTTATATAAGGAATTACAAAAACTCAACAATACCCTTCCCCAAGAACCCACCCAAATAACCCAATTTAAAAATGTGGACAGCGACAGCAGACCTACAGACATTTCTCAGAAGACATACAAATGCCTAGTGGTATATGAGAAAATGCTCAACATCACTGGCCATCAGAGAAATGCAAATTGAAACCACAATTCCAGCTATTACGGAGAAGATAAAAGACAAGAAGTGTTGGTAATGATGTGGAGAAAAGGGAACCCTTGCACACAGTTCAGAAAAATGTAAATTTGTGCAGCCATTATGGAAACAAGTATGAAGGTTCTTCCTCCAAAATGTAAAGGTAGAAATATTGTGTGACCCAGTGATGCCCTGCTTTTTGGGTGTGTATCTAACGGAAATGAAATCAGCACATCAAAGAGACATCTATTCTTGGGTGTTCATTGCAGCATCATTCACAGTAACAGAGATATTGAATCAACTAAGTGTTCACCAACTGATAGATGGAAAAGGAAAATCTGCTGTGCATACAGGATGGAATACTACTCAGCCCTAAAAGACAGTGAAGTACTGTCATTACAACATGTGTGGATCCTGGTGATCATTATGCTCAGTGAAAGAAGCCATGTGTGGATAGACAAACTAACATTGCAGGTTCTCACTCATATATAGACTATGAAAAGACTGATCTTATAGAATTAGGGAATAGAGTGGTGGTTTCCAAAGGCTTAGGATGAGTGGGAGGGTGGGGAAAAGCTGATCAATAGGCACTAAGCTGAAGTTGATAGGAACAAGAAGTTTCAAGGGTAACTATAATAGATGGTGACTTTGTGTGTCTCAAAAACATAAAGGATTTTGAATGCCTTTGCTGTAAAGAAATGATACATGTTTGAGAAGAATTGCAAACATGGTTGATTACAGGATGTAGACATATCTCAAAATACCACGTTATGTCCTGTTGACATGTACAACTTTTATATTTTTATGGATCAATTAAAAATTGAAGTAGCCTGGGGGTGTAGTTCAGTGCTAGAGTACATTGTGGGTTTGATCCTTAGTACCACAAAGGAAAAACAAAGAACATACACTAAACCAAAACTTCTGAAGGTACTTTTTCTGAGCAGTTCTTCCTTTTCATCCTTCTTTCACTTCCGTCACTATAATGAATGTATTTTTCTACCACTGATAGAGATATTTTCCTTATTAAGTGATGTATGTATTTCACATGTGCAAGATGACTAGAACTACAAATAAAAACTGCACTCTCCTACCTCCTAGAGACAGAGTTGAGAATTCACTTTCTAGCCAGTTGTTGTAGCTACAGATAATGTGATTTTTGGTTCTGTGTGTGTATTGCATGCTGTCTTAGTTAGAACTTCTATTGCTGTGAAGAAACACCATGACCATAGCAGTTCTTATAGAGGAAAATATTTAACTGGGTGGCTCACATTTTCAGAGGTTTAGACTGTTATTATCATGGTGAGACATGGCAGCATGCAGGCATAGTGCTGGAGATGTAGCTGAGAGTCCTATATCTTGGCTTGCAGGTAACAGAAAGTGAACTGAGACACTGGACAGTATCTTGAGCATATATGAGACCTCAAACCCACCCCCATAGTGATACACTTTCTCCAACAAGGCCACACCTACTCCAACAAGGCCACACCTCTTAAAAGTGCCACTCCCTATGAGTTTATGAGGACCAATTACACCCAAACGACCACACATGCCTTATTCGTACCCTTGAGACAGGGTCTGTCACTGAACCTGAAGCTTGCTATTTCAGCTAGGCTGCTTGGCCACCAAGTTCTTGGGACCTACTTGTCTCTCCTCTGCACCTGGCTTGTACCTGGGTGTTAGGGATTCAAATTCAGGTCTGGATTCTTGTAAATAACAGAAAGTGCTCTTATCCCTCCACCCCATCTCTTCAGCCTCTCTCCCATGTTTATCTTTTTTATTTTTTTTATTTTTTACAAAATGGAACCAAGCTGTAGGGTGGTATTTTGTAATTCTGTAGTTTCAAGTGTGGTAAATATATGTAAAATGGTACTGATTTTAAAGTTTAACAAATGTGACTTACCTACAACACTGGTAGGATTTTTGCAAGCATTTTAAAATTGTATAACATTCTCCTCACTCAAAGTTAAAAGATTCAGAGAAATAACACCAGAACTTAACCTCTGGCCTCTATACATGCATGCTCACAGACATGTGTACCCCCATCACATGTGTGTACACATACATCCTTGCATGAGGCTGCTAGCCATTAAAAATATAATGCAGCTTTACAGTAATATTGTTTAACATAATCTTAATAAACAAATTAAAAATTTTTTCTTAGTTAATAAGAGCTTTTCCTGTTTCCACAAAGGAAATTTTCTATAAGGTAAAATGATCTTACTAATTTAAAAAATATGCCTGTGCTGTACTTGGACAGGAACATAAAACGCAAAATGTCGGGTTCTCTGCCTCTTCTCCCTGCATGGCTGGAATAATCATCTCCAGGCTTTTGTGGATATGGAACTAACTGTTTCATGAGAATTCATATGCACACATATGCTGACTTACTGATTAAAAAATGTAGAATTCTGGATCAGTGGGATCTATGCTGGACAACTTCATTTCATTTTAAACATTCTATTATGAACGTCTATTTTTATGTGGATGGTCGAGCTGAAACAGGGACAGAGTGGGAGAGCAATGAAAGAGATACCGTGATAGAGGGAGACATCATGGAGATAGCTAGGAACTGGGTCCTAGGGAAGTCCCCAGGAATCCACAAGGATGACCCCAGCTTAGACTACTAGCATTAGTGCAGAGGGTGCCTCAACTGGCCTGCCCTGGTAATCAGATTGGTGAATACCCTGACTGTCATCATAGAGCCTTCATCCAGTAACTAATGGAAACAGTTGCAGAGATCCACAACCAAGCACCAGGCTGAGCTTCAGGAGGCCAGTTGAAGAGAGAGAAGAGGGATTCTATGAGCAAGGGGAGACAAGATCATGATGGGGAAACCTACAGAGACAACCAAACTAAACTAATGGGAGCTTGTGAAATTTAGACCAACAGCTGTGGAGCCTTTGTGGGACTGGACTAGGCCCTCTGCATAGCAAGACAGTTGTATAGCTTGATCTGTTAAGGGGCCCCTGGCAGTAGGATCAAGATCCATCCCTGGTGCATGATCTGGATTTTTGGAGCCCACTACCTATGGTGGGACACCTTACACACAGCCTTGATACGGTGGGGAGGGGCTTGGACCTGCCTCTACTCAATGTACCAGGCTCTGCTGACTCTACATGGGAGGCCTTACCTTGGAGTAAGGAGGGAATGGGGGGTAGGTTAGGGGAAAATTGGGGTGGGGAGGGAAGAGAGGGGGATCTATGGTTGGTATCTAAAATGAATAAAAAATTCCTTAATAAAAAGAAAACTCAGCATGTCCCATTCATTAAAAATATAGATAACCACAAATGATTGTTTTATGTTTTCCTTAAAGAACAGGATTTTCCCCTCGGACTGTTGGGAAATGGAACCTAGGGCCTTGCACTTGCTAGGCAAGTGCTCTACCACTGAGCTATATCCCTAGCTTCCAGTTCTTTGCCTCTGTTACAGTGGTTCTCAACCTGGGAGTCAAGTGAGCCTTTCACAGGGGTTGCTTATCAGATACCCTGCACATCATATATTTACATTATGATTCATAACAGTAACAAAATTACAGTTATGAAGTAGTAATGAAAATAATTTTATGGTTGGGGTCACGTCAACATGAAGAACTGTATTAAAGGGTCCCAACATTGGGAAGGGTGAGAACCATTGCTCAATTAGCTGAGATCCAAGATAAGTGCCAAATGAAGTAGTTTTGTTGTGCCCAGTAATGTCCATGGTACGTGCTGTTTGGCTGCATGGTGCAGTCAGTTAGGTAGATTTTTAACTTCACCTTAAGTGATAATTGGGGTTGTGTCTCATCTCTAAGATGGGGTATGGATGATGCTCTTAATTTTGATTGAACCTTAGATATTTCCAGGTGTACCCTTTCAAGTCATCTTGGAGCCTTAAAATGCTAAAATAGTATTTGAAGTTTTGGAAGTGCCCTCTTAGGGCTGAGCAGGGTAGTTATAGCTGAATGGCCCAAGGAGACACAAAGGAGTAAGATGAAGGTATTCAGTTCTCCAATTCTGTGTATGCACATTTTGAGATGAAGTTTAAATATATAAGTATTTTAACGTATGTGATTAATATATTATACATTGCAGGTGGTGTGTATCTTGTGTGTTTGACTGCAGTTGGTTGGAAAACTGGTAACTGTGGTGCTCCTGTATATGATGTAAAGGCACTCTGCCTTTCTTTTTTCAGATTCCCCAGTGAGCTCTGGGTTCAGAGCAAATTCCAACTTAGAACCTCTTCCGAAACTCTGCCTGAATTGAGCTCCTGGACTGCTGTGGGGGCAGGGAGAAGCCTGATCCATAAAGATGAGAGCATGTTGAAAAACTGTTGTATAGCTCACCCTGTTAATTGTTCCAGCTTCCCAGCAGAGGCAAAAGGAGAATAACATCAGTAGTGGTGTCTTTCCTTCCTTGTTCTGTTCACCTGTTATTTATGCAGTGAACATTCCAGGGAGGAGAGATTACCAGAGGATGACAAAACACACAACCCAAGTCAGGCTGGTGGCTCACACCATTAATCCCAGCACTGGGGAGGCAGAGGCAGGTGGATCTCTGTGAGTTCAAGGCCAGCCTGGTCTACAGAGAGAGTTCCAGGACAACCAAGGCTGTTATATAGAGAAATCCTATCTCAAAAATACAGAACAAAAAACAAGCAAAACCAGAATACACACACACACACACACACACACACACACACACACACACACACACACCCCAGCATCCCAGGAGCAGGCCTCGCCTTCCTTTCTGCCACTGTTGGGTGAGGGTAGGGCAGGGCTGACAAGAACCTTTTACATCTATTTTTAAACTTTGAAGACAAATTTTATAAATATGAGCTGCTGCTGCTGCTGCTGCTTTAAAAAAATCCCCTTTTACTCTAAAAATAATGTGCTGGGAAAAGTTTGTGAATTGTTTATTAAAGGGAGAATTAGAAGCTCAGCTGGGTATGTTTTCTAATAAATTAAAACAAACCCCCTTGGAGCTACTGTCTGAATGTAGATGTGACTTTTTAGAAAGGCCACCATTTCTGACATTTTGATGCCAATGACAGAATCTAAGAAAATTGGAATTTTTATCCTTCTGACCTAATCTTTTCATATTCTCCAGATTCTACTCATTTCTTTTGACCAGGTTGGCATGTTGTTCCTTTTGAAAGACATTCCTCATTTCTCCCAGGCAGAATGAGTGGTCCATAGTGTCTGTTCTTACCAGTTCTCCTAGACACACCTGTCTTTCTTTGTCACACTTCATATTATGTAATAACAGTCACTAACATTTCTATATGCCAGGCATTCTGCTAAACTTGGCTCATGTATTGCATTGTTAGCAGCACGTACGTACATATGTACGTACTACTCAGAAATGCAGGAGCAAGTACTAGAAGCCACAGCTTGGACATCTCACTCATACCCCTTTGAATGAGATAATAACCATTTTTCTAATTTAAGTATCAGGACTATGGTAGGCTGAGCAATGGTCTTCCAATAAGTCCATCCTTAGGTCCTTGAACATGTGAATAGGCATGGCAAAAAAGTCTTAGCAGATATACTGGAGTCGAGTGTCATACAACATTATAATCATGGGAGTTCTTCTAAAAGAGAGGGACATGGGCAAGAAAAGTAAAGGGTTGCATTGAATTAGAGTGCATTAAAAACTTTTCTTGTACATCACAGGATGCAATGAACAGAGTGAGATGATAACCATGGCATGGAAAAAATGTATCTGATAGAGGCTTGACATCCAGAAGAATGTAAAGAACTCAAACAACTTAATGCTACCACCACTACAGAAAACAATAAAACCAGTTAAGAGGTAGTTGTCCAGCTGGGTATGGTGAAACATGTCTGTAATTCCAGTAGTTGGGAGGTTAGGAGGACTAAGAAGGAGTTCAAGATCATCCTTGACTGCAAAGCAAATTTGAGGCCCAGGCTACACAAGATCCTGTCTCAAGAAAAAGAAAAGAGAGCTCTCTAAAGGAAGATGTAGAAATTGCTAACAAGCATACGACAGAGTGCTCACAGCATCACTAACCACTTGCTTGTGGTAGATATTAAAGGAAGGTAATATGTATGTACTCTAATTTCCAGTCCCCATCCCCAGTTCTGATAAATGCTCTTTAATCTAAGTGGTTCTGATTAGTCAGGCTCCCATATTTCAAAAAGCTAGCTTTTAGCACAACTAGGTTGTCCCTTCAGATAAGGACCTGCTCTACAGCTGGATTCTATGAAGCTCTGGGGGAGTAGGATACAGTGATTGGTGGGCAGCATGCCTTGAATGCATTATGAAATGGTAGAAAATTAGATAGAAAGTGCCGGGCCTTGTATGGGGCCATTTGTGTACAAACTAGTAGCAAACCAGATACAGTGGTGTGCGCTTGTAATCCTAGATACTTGTTAGGCTGAAGCAGGAGGATTGCAAGTTTAAGGCTCACCTAGGCAACATGATGATCCCCCACTCCCCCCTAATCTCAAAAAAATGAAACAGGAGCTAATGAGATGGTTTATCGGGTAAAGACACTTGTCTTACAAGTTCAGTCCTGGAACCCACATAACAGTGGAAGGAGAGAATTACTCCACAAAGTTGTCCTCTGACCTCTACATGTGCCTATGCCAAGGCACCCCAACATGTATCTCTCTCTCTCAACCAAACCAAAATAATGCTAGCAACAACCAAAACCCAAGGGCTGAGTGTAGTGGCTCAATGTCTTTAATCCTAGCACTCAGGAGGCTAAGGCACACGGGTCTCTGTGCGTTTGAGTCCAGCCTGGTCTATGTAAAATGAGTTCTAGTCCAGCCTGGCCTACATAGTAAGTCCTTGTCTCAAAAAAAAATCAAAGTAAAGTAAATTTTAAAATCCTCTGCCTCCACTCCCACAAATACAAAAACATGCTTCATGTACACAAGTCATTGGTACTTGCCAGGGGAAGAGAAATGGGATCCTATGGGGAATAGGAGCTCTGCTTTTGTAGCATGCACCCCCCTTTTTTATACTATTTGTCAATTTACTTTCTGAAACAGGTATACCGTGAAAGTTTTGAACTCTGAGTGATTTTTTTTTTCTTTTGGTTTTTTGAGGCAGGGCTTCTCTGTGTTGCTTTGCGCCTTTCCTGATCTTGCTCTGTAGCCCAGGCTGGCCTCGAACTCACAAAGATCCACCTGCCTCTGCCTCCCAAGTGCTGGGATTAAAGGCGTGTGCCACCACCGCCTGGCAGTTTTGAACTCTTTAAGTGATTTTTTTTTTTTTTAACAAACATTACAAAGCTGAAAGACAGCGGCAGCTTGTCCCATCTCCCTGGATTCCCTCTTCCTTCTGGGAGGCACTGACTCTGCTGCCCTAGCTGTGGCTTCTAGCACTTGCTGCTGTGTTTCCTAGTTGCTGATGCTGAGTGTCACCCGTGTAGTCTTAACAGAAGCTGAAATTTGGCTCGAGTCCTTTAAATGCCCATCCTCTGTTTCTGCTAGAATCTCTCCTCACCATTTTCATTAGTGTAGCACTGTTGATGTCAACTAGTGAAGCAAGACTATACTGTAATTAATTTTCTCATGTAACTGTAAACTTTCTCTACAGAGAATAACTCACTCTCTTATGTGCTGTCAGCTAGGTCTTCTCATACCGTGTTGAACTGAAGAGCTTTATAAAATAAAATGTTCCTGACACAGAAATCTTTCTTCATCTCCCAGTCCCCCTCTCCTGGAAAAATACCAGGTGCTCCAAGAGCCTACCAGCTTCCGCTCCCTCCTGAACTGGCTGCACATTAAGGTGTTGCTTGGCTATTAGCCAGGAAGCTCCAGTCACCTCTCTCATATTGGCTGTCTTGGGGCGTGGGTCCCACATCCTTCTGTCATGCTTCTGTGGGATAGCACTCCCCCACTCCTGCAGCCTCTGAGAGACAGCGCATGGGAGTCAATTTTTGAGATCGTTATAAGACTAACTATGCTGGGAAGTTAAAGCTCGATGCTGTCCACCTGCCTGTTCCCAAGTGGGGTTCTTCCCCTGCAGGGCTTTTTCCTCATGATCTTGTGTGATCTTCACAAATACCTTCATCTCCCATTGCAACTAAGAAACCAAGGCCTGGGAGGTTACCACAGCAGCAATGGCAGAGCCAGAGCTTGAAGTCAAGTGTCAGCTGCCAGCTCCAGGCTGCTGCCTTTCCGCACACAGCTGCTCCTTACTGGAGAGAGAAATACCAATGGTAGGTTCCAAGTGCGGAGCTGAGTGCCAAGTGCACAGCCGTGGCTGCAGAGAGAGCCCAGTTCTAGGTGCCCACTTGTGTCTGGCTGCCGACAACTTCTAGTTGCACACAACTACAGCTGCAGTTAGCCCTGCTCTGCTAACAAAAATCTTCCATTCTTGTTGCCTGTACACATATGTGCGTGTTGGTGTGTATGCTTACACAGGTATGATGGATGGAGAGAGAGAGAGAGAGAGAGAGAGAGAGAGAGAGAGAGAGAGAGAGAGAGAGTTAGTTATAGTTATGCTCTGAGCGCCTTCTTATAATTAAAATGTTCTGCCTGTTATTTGTGTAAGCTCAGGATAATTGTTTTTATTGCTACAGTATTTGCTTTCAAGCAATGCAAGGGTCCCTTCCATTTCTCTTGTGCCGGGAAATGCCTCATTACTTAGGAGTTTGCTGTTGATTGTACAGTTTAGCATTTGGTCTTGTTGTTAACTGAAGTCGGGTGACCATACATAGTGTAATGAGATTAACCCTTCTCCCCTCCCCTACCAAAACAATGGAAAATCCAGTATTGTGTTGGCACATACTTTCCTTAGATTAATGATCCTAGAGTCACTCTGTGGAAATTTGCCTAGCTCCCTACAGCTCTGAGAGCTGAAAATGCCCAGCTGTCTAAAAGCTTTAATCAGGAAATGAGCATGAAATGGCATTGTTTTGTCATGGGATTCAGAGAATTTATTCCTGACGATTGAGTTATCCTGGATGGAAATATATATAAACATTCTTTCAGCAAACAGTAAACAGGTGCTTTTATGTTGGTAAAAATTTAAGAATTTAAATACTTGGGAGTGGCTTTTGGCTCTCACATTGGGCTCGTCACTGCTGAAAGTTTATACTACCGTTTTCCTTGTCTCTTCTTTTTCACATAGCAGTTAGTGGAGCTAGAGAAGAGCCGATATAGGAAGCATTCGTGTTATGTGAGCAGGGCATGGTTAACACAGGGACTCAACTCTAAGACTCTATGGGCTAGCCCTCACCAACTAACTCCTTGTCCATGTGGAACTTACTTTCTCCATCTATCAAAAACAGTAATGACCCTTCTTAGTGACATTGTGAGCATTAAATGTGTTGTTTGTTCCATGTAAGCCCTTAGAACAGGACCTTGCTCATAGTATTCTCTCTCTCTCTCTCTCTCTCTCTCTCTCTCTCTCTCTCACACACACACACACACACACACACACACACACACACACACACAGAGAGAGAGAGAGAGAGAGAGAGAGAGAGAGAGAGAGAGAGAGAGAGAGAGATTCTTTGTTATTCTTTATATTTTGAGACAGGGTGTCTCACTGAACTTGGATCTCAGCACTTGGGCTAGATTGCCTGGGCAGCAAGTTCTTGGTATCCACCCATCTCTGCCTAACCAGTACCAGCATTATAGACAGAGCCTGCAGCCCTTAGCTTTGTGTGGGATTACAGACACACACTGCTATGATTGGCTTTTTTACATGGTTGAAGGGGAGCCAAACTCAGGTTTTTATGATTGCATGGCTAGCGTTTTACCAATTGAAATATCTTCCTAACCTCTCATAATTTGCTCCTAATAACTGTAAGCATACTCCATATATTTAGAAGATAGGAAAAACAAAGCCTATGTTCAGTTTCTTTTTGTGTTTTGAAGATCTTAATTCTTAATTTTTTTCCCATTAGACCACATATGGCAATGACACATCTTTAATTCCAGCACTTTTGAGGCAGAAGAAAGCAGATCTCTGTGAGTTCTGGGCCAGCCAGAACTATGTAGTAAAAGCTTACCTCAGAAAAAGGACCAGCCCCCAAACCAACAATGGGGGATAAAAGATGATTATTATTTCAGTAACTTAACACTACAGACAGCCCCTGGGAGAGAGGTTCCACCAAAGGGCCATAGGAATGTAGCCTGTCATCATGAAAACTATTAAAAAGATTGTAGAGGTAGCCGTTAGAGCTCTGTTGGTACTTCTTCTTCCTTCTTTTCCTCCAAAAGCAAGTGTTTTGTTCTCAAATGTAATCCATTTGAGACCATTGCTTCAGAGAGTAGGTGTGATATTATAAGAAACATTTAAAATTTCTTCAAGATTTCTTACATTGATGAGGAAAGTGTCCATACCTTAATTCAATTTGAAGTCATATAATTACTCTTTTGGAGCACAACTAACCAGTCCAAACTGTTTAGCTCCTGGTTCTACTCTGGGTACCCAAGTTCACTCTGTTCTATCCGTGATTAAACTGTAGTTAAGGTTTAATATTGTTTCTTTATATTCATTTTCTTTTTTCTTGCCTGTCATTAAGTTAATTGTAAGTCATCCTTACAATTCAGGAGCCTTGTGTTGAGCCTAGTACTACACACCTGTAGTCCTTAGCATTCAGACAGCTGAGGTAGGAGGCTTGCAAGTTGAAGGCCGGAAATATATGAGTATCATGCCCCGTTTCAAAGCAAGCGAGCTTGAATTTTATTGTTAGACTGCTGAGAAAACCATTGATTCTCAGAGCTGTCGTCATTGCCCCACAGTGCAGTGTTCCTAGCTCTTCTTTTTGAGGAAATGTGTGGATAGACAACGTTCTCTAACTCTTTGTATGCACTGGCATTACTGTTGTCAGTGGGCCGCTCACGCTGGGTCACTAACAGTGGAAGGTTAGGGCCTTGAGCTCACAGGGAGATTGTCTGTCTAGCCTCCATAAGGCTCCCGCTTTGACCCACACCACCTAAAAAGAAATCAAAACCAACCAACCAAAAATGAAGCAACAGACCTCAAGTCACAGTGATTAGCCCAACTTATTAGGGGACAGTTTAATTTTGTCTCCAGAAAAAAAAGAAAAAAAACAACCCAGTAACATTCTGTAGTCTGAGTGAGAAATAGTAACCCTACTTCAGTGATCTAATTTTCCAGTTGATAACATGAATAGCTAGGGGTGGAGAGATGATGGTTTAGTCAGGAAAGTGCCTGCTGTGCAAGCATAGGCTGAGTTCCCAGGCCCAGCACCCACATAAAATAGCTGGGGGTGGGGCTGCTCACAGCTATAATTCTTGTACTGGAGGGAGTGAAGATGGGCAGATCTGGGGAGCTCATTGGCCAGCCAGCCTAGCCAATAAGTACACCATGAGCTCAGTGAGAGAACCTGTCTCATAAAATAAGGAAGGCAGCAATAGATGCCCAATGTTGACCTCTGGCCTAAACACAGACACAGACAGACAGACAGACACACACCTGAATAGCTAACACATGGTGCCAGTTAAAAGGGACAAATTATATGCTTTCTGTCTTGTGGTTTTTCTCCCTGGAAGAAGCCTTGGTTATCGGTTTATTTTATGTGGAGTCTGTATTACACATTGAGGCATGAATCCAAATTCATCCAAATGCCAGTGTGCATTCTTATGCTTCTTGACCTAGCACTATGTTTTGGTGATTTTCCCTGTTGATAAATACAAGCAGGCTTCACTCTTGGAGAAAATTGCATCATGGGACTTCATGGTCATAAGCTGTCTACTGCCACATAGTTCGGCTCCTTTAATCTTTTGCTAATTGAAACAATGTATCAGTTATCTTATGCACATGCCATTTTGTACATATGAAAGTATATTTGTAGTTAAAACCTTTCCAGAAGGTTTTAGAAATACTCTGTCAAAAGACATTAGTATTTAGATTTTTGATAGGTAATTGCCACATTGCTTCCCACAGAGGTTCTGGTGATTTATATACCAATTTATATTCTCATTGAGAAGTATGAGAGATGTTCCTCTTTTGTCCTCTTGCCAACATGCTATTGTCAATTTTTTGGTTGATGCCTATCTGATAAAAATATCTCATTGTTATTAAAATTGTGTCTGTCCTTGTCTAGACTGTCAACTTCTGGAGAGTTTTATACTCACACTTTCCCAAGTCCCCAGTTCTTTGAGTGAATACCAGCTGTGTGCTAATCACTGAGATATATGCTATGCAAACAGAGCTAGTATCCTGAGAATGGCAGACTCTAGTGTGAGGACATGTGTAAACAGTATTGTAATACGGTAGGTAGATGCTATAATTGTATGTGTGAGAAAATAACAAGAACAATACTGAGTCCTCCTGGGCACTGAGCACTGTTCAGACATTGTTGATTGCATTCATGCTTCATCTACATTTCTCTTATGAGTACAGTAAAGCATTTTTTGATATGGTTGAGTTATTGGTTACCCTCTCTGTGAGCTGTCCTTTGCTTTTGTGTTGGATTATTGATCTTTTTGCTGCTACTTTGTAGAAGGAGTTCTCTTTATGTAGCAGGTAATATGCTCCCAGTTTCTCTCTTGCCTTAGTTGATGAACTTTGTTTTTGCTTTTGCTGTGTTGTATTTATAGTTTTCTGCCCTTCGTTTTATGGGATCTGGAATCTGTGGCATAGTATCCAATTACCCTTTCCTGCCTGAGATTATAAAACTCTTCCCTTCAAATTCTTTTAGTGCTTTTAAGATATCTTTTTAAGAATGAATAAATTCAGGGTCACAGGTGAAGGAAGAAAGAATTATTATTTGCTTTAAAAGGGAGACACTATGTGAAGTTTCTTATTCATATTACCTTGTTATCACTCTGAGTAAAATCTGCATCTTGTGAAGGAAGACATTGAGGATGCTTCAGTGAATTCGAGCTATGTCTCAGTGGAGATGACATAGATCTCATGTTGTCTCAGGTTTGGGAGATGAACTTAGCCATCACCACCATCTGTAGATGATTGTTATACCCATAACACTATAGCTAATTGGCTATTAATTTGACTAGTATGTATTAGAGCCTTCTCTGGCACATCCAAACACCTGGTTGGCATTGACATTGTTTGATACAGTGGTAATGATTCTGTATGTTTGTCAGGTAATGGACAAGCATACGAATACCAGCTGTCACAGAGGAAGTTGTGTTGTACATCTTGGGACAATGTTATCTCTTCATGACACATCTTTGTCCAGTGTCTAGCACTGTGCTTTTCGTAACATCCATTCTCACCCTACATGTCAAGAGCTTCTTGTGTGCTCGTCATTTTCCTGCCCAGGTTAATTCTTAGGAGATAATACTATAAGGATATGCTATCACAAATACCCAGTTGAAGATTGACATAGTAACATGGCAGGAGGTATCTTGCTAAATTGAAACTTCTTTGCTTGTTAGCATTAAGCTGAAAATGAAATTGGTACATTTATAATTATATGCCAAAGTCCTCTTCTGAGTGGCAGCATATTTTGTAAATATGAGAAGGCTGGTGTGGTGTGCGACATCAACATGGTTTCATTATGTAATCTTTAGGGTAACTGTTTCTAACAAATAACAATGTGCCCAATATCCTGTCATATCAAAAACTCATATCTTCTTATATTTACTTAGATGTGTGTGTCTACGGTACGCAAGTATGCACATATATATTTCTCTAATGAAACCTGTGTATTTTGTGGGTTGATAAATAAGTGTTTTCTACACACACACACACACACACACACACACACACACACACACACACTTTAAAATAAACAGACTCTTTTCCATCCAGCGGAAGCTTTCCCTGTCTTATTGATTTCCCTCTGAGTCCTTGCTGTGTCTTCCCAGGTTTTCTGGGACAACCAGAATTTTATGAGGATGCCAGATGCTGGGAAAGCAGTCTACATGCAAGGAACATAGTGGCAGGGTGGCTGCTCCTCAGACTTTGGTGTGGAGGAGAAAGAACCATGTGTTAGGGAGCAGGGTGCTATTTCTAGGATTCTCTAGCCATTTGTACTCTTCTCGGTTGGTCGGTCAGTGCATTTGCTGGGATGGTTTGTTTTCAGTGTTTGCCTCCTATCTCCAACCAGAGGGTAATTTTGAATAGTTTTCCGTGAACTAGAGCAGTGTGTGTTGTCTGACTCAAAACGAAGCTTTTCCTTTAGAAAGAAATACACAGAATTGAAGGGAAGGTGACCAATGATGCTTGTTGCCTTCATCTTCTGTCAGCCCTGAGCCCTGGGGACCTGCCTAACCCTCTGTAGCTCTCGTGTTCCAAAGAGAAGTCCCACAAGTCTCACATATTCTGAACAGGTTAGTGGGCTGCTGAGCTCCTGCGGCCCCCTGGTGTCTGTGGCATCAGCTTGCTCTGTTTGCATGTGTTACTGGCGACCAGAGAGAAGGAAATGTTGCAAGCTAGAAGGACAACGGCTGGGGTGGGGAGTGAGGATCCATTCAACCGATTGTGTAAATAGATGAGACACGGCTTGGCTCACCCACTCAATATTCTGCATCTGGCTTAGTGTGACCATCCGTTACCTTAATGTTCATCTCAGAAAGCTTTGCACTGCCTGAGAGGAGCATTAAAATGTCCAAGTACTTACTTGTCATGTTTCTAGTCTTCTAAGACAAAATATTAGCACATTTAGAATAAAGATGATCTTCTTCTGGTTTGAGTGTTCGTGTTGTTCTTTTTAATTGAAATAACCTACAGTGAAGAGGCTTTAGAAGTTCAGTTTGATGAATTGTTTAGTATTTATATGCCAGTATAACTATCACCCAGACCAAATTATAGAACCTTTTCACCCCCTTCCCCCAATAGGCTGCTCGTACCTGTCTCCTCTCTTCATCCTCTACCCTGTGGGAACCTCCCCAAAGATGACCATTGTTTTAAGATCTCTCACCAGTGATTGGTTTTGCCTGTTGATGGACTTTAATGAAATTGTATAGTATGTGACTCTTTTGTGTCTGGTTTCTCACTCAGCATTATTACTGTGCAGTAAGGTGTGTGTGTGGTGTATGTGTACATATGTGTGAGTGCACACATCTGTGCATGTGGGTGGGATACAGAGGAAGATGTTCGATGTCTTACTGGATTACTCTGTCTTGCTCCATTGAGACAAGGCCTTCCACTGAATCTGGAGCTAGACTGGTGACGAGCAAACCCCGGCAATTGTCTAGTTTCCAGCCCATCCCACCCCCAACCCTGGGCTTCCAGGCTCATATGGCCACACTGCCTTTTCCTGTGAGTGCTGGAAATTGGAACTCAGGTCCTCATGCTTGCACAGTAAGTGATCTTACCCACGGAGACATCTTCCTAGTCCTGGTGTGTTTTTTAAAATAGCACTTAACTGATTAATAATGATAGCAAATAATATTTTGCGTGATAGTCCCCAATCCATTAACTTTCCTGAAGATACTGCTGTGATGTCACATTTAGCATTAGACATCTTTTACTGATGACAAAATGGCTGCTTAGAGATTTGAAGCATTGCTCCCAAGGTCAAACCACTAATCAGTGATGTCAGAACTACTTCTAACTTTCTGGCTCAAAGCGTTCATTCTCTTTACTTATCATGAAGCTTGTGCCTTACCCTCTGCCATGGGTGGTAGAAGGCATAATGAGAGAATGAAAAGGATGATGAGGAGGAGAGTCCCCTCAATTATGCATTTGGTTGGTGTTTGACCACGTGGTATTTTGGTTGAAAACTAAACAAGCAATTTAAAGAGTCAAGTTAGTAACCCCGAGCACCT
This sequence comes from Onychomys torridus, assembly GCF_903995425.1. Taxonomy (NCBI): domain Eukaryota; kingdom Metazoa; phylum Chordata; class Mammalia; order Rodentia; family Cricetidae; genus Onychomys; species Onychomys torridus. The sequence continues at coordinate 63,903,639 of NC_050466.1, read as the reverse complement.
GAGTACTGTGTAATGAATGGGAGAGGAGAACCAGCCAGGTAGCTGGCCACATCCAGGCAGTTCCACTTATTGGAAAGAAGACTATTCATCTAGTTTAGCACCCAGTTGCATACAGATTATGTGTTGGCTCAACAAGGTTGCTTTCTGCAGGCCCTTAAATATGTCATAGAAAAAAAAATTCTCACTACATTAACATGGTTGGGGCTGTTTATCCTCTGAATGTGGGTCAGCCATTTCCACTCTGCACAGTCCAGTGCCTCTGGGGAGCAGAGATAATGTGGGGGAGTTCTCCATTTTCTTCTCTTGGGTAGACCTCGGAGGGTCAATGTTGCAGTATTGCTATCTTATTGATAGCCTTAGTTTTACTGTACATGTCCTGTTTCCATTGTTAAGGCACCAGATTTGAGGTGAAGAGAATCTGGGTTTCTTTTGCCATCTAAAGAGGTTTGCTGTATCTCTTGTACTGTGTTTGAATGGTACTGTCATGGCTAATTAATACATGATGGCATGTGTATATGAATCCTTACAAGTCTTTGTAGCTCATAGTTCTGCACCAGGATGTAGCCTCTACCTCTGAGATAGTAATACCTAGCATTTTAACAAGTGGGCTTAATTGTCACAAAGCTGAGTCTGAGAATGCGGGACTGTGAATACCCAGCCTGGGGGAAATCCAGAGTCCTGCAACCTTGGCTCAGAACCTCGGAGAGCTCCAGGTGTGGCCGCTCCATCTGGCAGGCAGGAGTTGCTTTAGTGCCAGGTGTACCCTCGTCTGCAGGAAGGAGTTATTTCATGTGTGTGGTAGAGGACTCGGTAAATTTGAGCCTAGATAATTTTTGGTTTATGGGTAGAGGTCCAGTGAATCCTTTAAGCATGCAGAGAAGCTTTGGTCACCTCTGGAGCCTCAGGCAGACTGCTTCAAGTGCACTCCCTAAGTCATGGCACTGGCTCTTTGGGGGGAGGCCAGAGGTGTCCATTGTGGCTCTGCTTCTTTATGCCTTTGTGTCTTAGTTTGCTCTTGCGTTCCGACTGTCTCAGGAGGAGCAAGGAAAGACATATATGTGAAAGAACTTTACAAGCCAAGTTGTGTTACTGGGACCTTCCTCATGTGATTTTTAGAGCATCCTGATAGGAACCTGTGATGTCAGTAGTCAATGCATCTAAGTGACAAATGGTGCCATGGGGGCAGCATGCATCCCAGGTATTTCTAGCTAGTAGCAGTCATGGAGAATGACAGCTTGCTGTGATTTGAAAAGTTTTTGACTGAAAAAGTTAGGCCTGTGGTCTTTTGGAAGCAACCAGAGATTTCAGAAGGAGGATGACACATCAGACATTTATTTTAGAAATATCCTTGGTGGAGATTAAACTGGGGGACACTGGAGGTAGGTAGACATTGTAATTGAGGCAGAGCTCAGAGAAACATAGCTGAGAGATGAGCCCTGAAGCTAGTCAGCTGCGATTTGCATTCTGCTCATTTAATTAGTTCTCTGGCTGTCTTATTCTGTGACTGGGACTCATGGACAGCTGAGACACTGCTAACTAGGTAAAGCTCGTAGGGTGGGCTTTGGCACATTGTGTGCAGTCATATTAAATCTGGTGGTGCTGAGAACATTCACAATACCATACAACAGTTGACACTATTCTCAAAGCCATAAGCAGGAGCTCTGTGAATATTAAATAATAACTCCCCATTTCCTTTTTCCTACTCCTAGGTAGCCTCTAACATAGTTCCTGAATTTGCCTATTTTATTTTATTATTTTATTTTATTTTATTTTTTGGTTTTTTCGAGACAGGGTTTCTCTGTGTAGCTTTGTGCCTTTCCTGGAACTCACTTGGTAGCCCAGGCTGACCTCGAACTCACAAAGATCCGCCTGGCTCTGCCTCCCAAGTGCTGGGATTAAAGGTGTGCACCACCACCCGGCCAGAATTTGCCTATTTTAAAGACCTCATAAAAGTGAAATCATATATTTGTCCATTTGTGCCTTGCATATTTCACTTAGTGTGTTTTCTGAGCTCATTTGTGTTGCATTGTGTATCAGAACTTCTTTTTTAAAGCTGAGTAATATTCCATTGTAGAGATGTATAACAATCTGTTTATCCATTTATCTGTTCATGACCCTTGCGTTTCTTCCTTATTTTGGGTATTATAAATAATGTGGGAACATTTGGCATGCGCCTGTCTGTATCTCTGCTTTCAGTTCTTTTGAGTAGATTCCTAAGAGTCGAGTTGCTGGGTCCTGTGGTGCTCTTTATTTAACTTTGAGGAACTACTGCACAGTCCTCCACTATTTTGCATTTTCTTCAGCCATACAGAAGGGTTTCATCCTTATCAGTTCCTTCTCTCTCTCTCTCTCTCTCTCTCTCTCTCTCTCTCTCTCTCCCTCTCTCCCTCTCTCCCTCTCTCCCTCTCCCTCTCTTCCTCTCTCCCTCTCCCCCTCTCTCCCTCCCTCTCCCTCCTCTCTCTCCTCCTCTCTCTCCCACTCTGCCTCCCTCTGTCCCTACTTCTTTAATTTCAAGATATCTTAGTCATTTGAAGGGGTATCCCATTGTGAATCTGATTTCCATTTCCTTAATGACTAATGGCTGAGCATTTTGTCATAAGTGTATTGGCCATTTGTACTTTAAGGATTTTGTTTTTATCTTTCTTTTCAAGACAATAGAGGAAGAACAGAGAGAAACAGAGAGAGGAAGTGGTTAAGCCAGACTGGGGGACTGGGTAGATAGGGGACAAATACTGACTTTTCCAGCCCGGGTAAGTGGACAGATAATGGGGTGCCAAATAGGATAGACCTCCTCCTCATGAGAAAGGGTGGTTGGAGGAAGGCATTGGCCTTCCAAAGGCTGCACTGAACCAAGGTATTGTCCAGTGAGGAGCTTGCAGAGTTCACTGTCTTGTCATGTACCCAGTTTTTTTTCCCCCAGAAAGAAGTGAGTTTCTTCTACCAAAGAAACAACTTAAGAGCTGTAGTCAAATATGAACAGTCATGGAAGTGGGGGGATGACAAAGGAATGTGGTGTGTCTAAGGCAAGCTTCTGGTTCTAAGCTTGCTTCTGGTAGGTTGCTCCTTTACAGCCAGCCTGCTCAATTTGTGCTGCCCAAAGCACCAGGACCATAGCTTCTGAGACTTCTACTGAGCATTTTAGGACCACAACCTTTGTTCTCCCTTTCACCCCACCCCAGATATGTGCCCTTGATGGCAAATGGTCATGGTGACACCATGGTCCACTGAATGTCTTGGGATTACTCCCTGGCAAAGGTGATGCTGTTGTTAGCAACCATTAGGGAAACGAGTGCATTTGGTGGCTTCTCCTCTTGTCTTCAGGAGCCGTAGCCGGCTGGCAGCCATCATGTGGCTCAGGCAGACAGTGTTTGCAGATTGTCCCCTGATGCCATCTGCCTGTGAGGCTACAGGAAGCCACAGCAACTGCTGTTGCAGCAGGTGCTGGGGCTGCTGAGGTGGGTGTCCCTGTACACACACAAACACACATGCATGCACACAGCCACACAACTTGGTGTGATATGCAGACGTACTGCTGCTAGTGTGGGGCCCAGGGATGTCAGCTGAAACTCTCAGCCCAGCAGGGCCCCAACCCAGTTGCTGGTTTCCGGTGGGGCCCTGGTTAAGGAGCAACAGAGGGTGAGGTGGTTGTGAAGAAAACTAGCGATTGGCTTAGGGGTGGAGGCAATGTTTTGACAAGCATTTGTTGTTTTCTTTCCACCTCAGCCTTCTGACTCATTTTGTAGAGGGGACCAACCTCCATTTCTTACCCTGCTGTTTTTTTTTTTTTTAAAGCACACAAGCCTTATCTGTGAGTCCTTCCTGCCATTCAGGCTTCAGGTCTCGCTTCCTAAGCTTTGGTTTTGTACCTAAGTTAGTGTGATCATGGGCTCAGACAAGCATAGAAATGATTTTGCTGGGTTTGGAAGAATTCCTGTGTATAGACCTGTATTTGTGTTACTTAGTATCATTTTAGGCTATTAATGATTTTGCAAAGAATTATCCAAGTTATTTAAGCAATATAAAGTATATGTTGAGTATTACTTATCCAGAGTGCTTGGGACTAGAACCATTTCAGTTTTAGGATTGGAGGGGAAGTCTTTGCATTTACCTAATGAGATGTCCTACAGTTACATTCCAAATCTAAACACAAAATTTGTTCCATATGTACACATAAGCTGAAAGTAATTTTATACACAGTCTCAGTGTACCTCTGTCTTATGTGTAATCTATCACATGGGGTCAGATGTGGAAATTGCCACTTGTGGCACCATGTCAGTGCTCCAAAAGTTTGGCGTTTGGAGCAGTTCATGTTTTATGTTAGGAACATTCAGCCTGTGACTAAATCATGCATTGGGTTTAAAAGGTTCAGCTTGAGCTCTCCTCTTCCCTTTTTCTCTCTCTATCTTTTCCTCTCTCTGTCTCTCTCTCTCCTCTCTTCTTTTCTGTTCTCTTCTTCTTCTTCTTCTTCTTCTTCTTCTTCTTCTTCTTCTTCTTCTTCTTCTTCTTCCTTCTCTCTCTCTCTCTCTCTCTCTCTCTCTCTCTCTCTCTCTGCACACACATGTGAAATGTGGACACCAAAGGAGGATGCTTGTGTCCTGCTCTATCATTCTGTCTTAGTCTTTTGATATAGTGTGGTAGTTCTCAACCCATGGGTTGCAACTCCTTTGGGAGGTCACATATCAGATATCCTGCATATCAGATATTTACGTCATGATTCATAACAGCAGCAAAATTACAGTTACGAAATAGCAACAAAATATTTCTATGGTTGGAGGAGTCACCACAACATGAGGAACTGTATGAAAGGGTCACAGCATTAGGAAGGTTGAGAACCATTCTCTACAGTCTCTCATGGAACCTGGTGCTAGGCTGGTAGCCAGAAAGTCCTGGCACTTGTCCTCTCCTCCCCACCCCCTGACGTTGTTGGAGTTACTGGTACATATGCAATAACAGCAGGCTTTTTACATGGGTGCTGGGGAGTCTAGCTCAGGATTTCATGTTTGTACGGAAAGAACTCTTACTCACTGAGCCATTGCGTTAGCCTTAAGATCCAGATCTTTTAAAATGGCATCGATCGATTGATTGATTGATTATATAGAGTTCTGAAGACAACTCTCTAGAATTGGTTCTCTTCTTTCACCATGTGGGCCCCAGGAGTTGAATTCAGATCATTTAGCAAGTTCCTTCATCCAAAAGCCAAATCTTAAATGAATTTTGTTAGAAGTCCACCTAGCTGAAGGCCAGCAGACACTTACTTGAAAGGTTTGATGTTTCAGACTTTGTCTCTGTAACATCTCCTCAACTCTGGAATCGGGGCATTAAACCAGTCATAAAATGCACATGAATGCATTTGTGTTCTAATGAAATTTTATTTACAAACTAGCATGATGGGCTGGAGTTTGCTGACCTAAAATGGTAGTCATTATTTTTTTTTTCTGTCATTTGGCTCTTATCCCCCTTTTTGGTCAAGACTTAAAAAGCTAAAGGAACTTGAGAACTACAAATGCATTTAAATCATCTTTTGAGTTTAGTATAATTATGAGCATAGTGGTGATTTGCAGATGTAGTTTTTCTAAACCTTTGTTGAGAAGAATAGAAATCAAAGCTTTTGAAGTGGTACATGTGCTTGGCTGGGGCTTGCCATAGTTGAAAAAAGTAAAAGAAGCCATAATTTAGAGTTATATGGTGGCGCTTATATTTCAGTCAGTCTCTTGATGGTCACATGGAATGGCCCCAGTCATACAAGGTAACCTTACTGTACTGGGCATTATTCCATTTTTATAGGACTAGGTGTTTCTTTAACAAATACAAGAAAGAAACTACACAAATTCAGACAATGATGTTTGTCAAATATTGTGTTGTGCCTATGCAGCATAATTATTGTTGATTTCCAGAGGGATGAAGAGGCACCCCAAAACTTCAAACTATAAATACTCTCTTCCCTTTCTATGTCCTCACAGGAAATAAAGAAAGATATGAAGAAAGACCCTCTTTCCAACAAAGCTCCAGAGAAGCCCATGCATGATGTATCCAGTGGAAATGCTTTGCTATCTTCTGAAACCATTTTAAGAACCAATAAGCGAGGTATGGCAAAGGGGGGACCTTTCTCCCTGCACGTGGGCAAATCTGGAAACCCATGTATGTATGATGTCAAATTGAGCATTGCTGAAAAGTTGAGGAGTTCGTCTTTCTGGTTTTCAGTATAAATTTTGTACACACACCATACACCCCCACCCCCCACACACCCTTAGTAACTCTGTAGGAAAAAGAACTAATAAAATTTTTCAGAGGAAAGTTGAGCAAACTTGTAAATGATTTATCAAGGGGTTTAGCTTCAACCTTCATACCTATTTGTGTGGGTGAAAGGTGAGTCGAGAGAACATTAAGGTACAGGCTGATCTGAGATGTCTGCTCATACTGTCCTTTGAATCAAAGTAAACTCTGTTAGTGTCTATCTTGCTAACTGCCCAGCTCCCCAACACAGACCTTGCCTCCCTGTGTTTGTAAGGAAGACTGTTCAAAGACATAGCTAGTGCATCATCTAGCCCAGAAACCTTTAACAATCACAGGCTTGTTTTCCTTCTTTTGAGACCTTAAGTCACTTTTGATATGAGCTTCGTTTACCATCTGCCCTGGTCAGAACTGGTTTTTGAATGATGTGAGAGAGAATCTAAGATTCCAGAGAGGACGCTAATCAGTTCTGGACTGTGGGCACACGTGGTACTGTTAGCACTTCCTGACCGAGGGTCAACCAGGGCCCACAGTAAGCTGAGCATGCCCAGACAAGGTCAGACTTCAGCTGCTCTTTTTCTGGGCTCATTGCGTCCTTCAAAGGGAATTGAGAGCTGTTCAAAACCAGCAGGAAGAAATGTATTAGCAAAGGGTTCCATTAATAAGGGGAAAAAAGAGGCAAGTTTACACAACCACAGGGAAGAACAGCTAATCTTTCATAAAATTTACACAGCATGAGAATTTGTCCAATAAACTGCCCATTGATCCTAGTTCTGGTAACATTGGCTTTGTGTCTCTCTTCCTTCCTGCCTTTTCTACTGCCCCTTCCAGCTGCTCTGGGTTCCATTTCCTATTTTGAATTATTCACATGAAATATTGGCTAGCGGCCCAAGTTGGTTAGCAGCTAACGGATTTGCTTTCTTTCCCTTCTTCTTCTATTAATTCTCATTGTATCAAAATTGGGGATTTCCCGTTTTAAGAATTTAGCTTATGTTACTGTAAAACTATAATCTTAGCAAAGTGCTTCCTGAATTCTTTAAGGAAAAAAAAAGTGTTTTGAGACAGAGTCCCACATAGTTCAGACTGGCCTTAAGTTTAGCCCAGGCTGGTTTTGAACCTTTAATCCTCTTGCCTCACACTCCCAAGTGCTGGCATGACACCATGTCTGGCCTGAGCTGACATGCTCAGCTCCCCATTCTTGCATATTGATTCCCTAAGTCCAGAGGAGACTTTGACCTTGGATTTAGGAGTCGGAATCCAGTGAATCTTCTTTCTGGCTTCAGATGGCTCTTCTCAAGTCCAGCCAGTCCATTCACAGTGACCAGTAGCAAGGTCTTTCTGGTCAGCCCCACTATTTTATAACATCAGTAAGAGACTTAAAATTTCAGAAGAGAAGGAATTAATAAAGGCAAAGAATGAAGGTAATTATGTGCACGTGTTCAACAAAATTATCTAAAAACGTTAAGTCAACGAAAGAATAAAACTTTTTAGATAATTATTTCTTTAGAACTGAAACTCTGGCCTTTAAGTTCCCCAAATGGAATTTCTTGTTCACCAGAAAAATGAATTCCAAAGGGTAGTTTACTTGGCTGTTTTCAGCCTTCTACCTTAGGCTACAGCCAGATTAAGACCAGGCTTTTATAGTTGGGATTTTTCTATGCTAAATGCCAGCAACTGTGAGGCTTGAACACGCAAAGGCATCTTGTACCTGGGAGGCCTGTAACAGCTGTCTCCATTCTGTTCCAGGCTTCCCACTGACCTACTGGGTCACCTGGGCCAAACATCAGTTCGCAGCTGAAGGGAAGCATTGTGCACCAGTATGGGTGCTCTTTGGTCTTCCCCCACCCCATTAAGACTAACAGTATTTTGCCCCTCCTTATAATAATCAGTGTGTGTGGTAGAGACTGATTGGCCTTGTCAGGCCAGATAAATAGTTCATTGTACTGATCTCAAAAGCTACATTTCTTTCCCACCCAAAATCAATAATAAAAAAACCCACACCCCTCCCCCTTAAAACAAAAATCAGAAGCTAAAATCTGCGGGAGGTCTTTCTAGTTCCCCTCTAAACACTTGTGTAAGCTTTTCGAGTTCTTGAAGTCCACTTTCCCACTTTTGTTTCCATCAAGCTTTGTCCTTAAAACCTTTAGGATGCTGTGCTCTGTCAGTATCTTTATAGTTATGATTAAGGGAGGAGCTTGTTCTAAGGGTTTGAAAATCTCTTTGGATTTGTTAATGTGGGATTTTTCTTCAGGTATGTGAATCTACCCTGTAATCCCACATTGGAACCCTGTGAAAATTTAGCAGAAACACAAATTCCCTTCAACCTAGTCAAAGATGGGAGGGCTCTTTTCTTTCTGTGTGAGCATTGTCATTTGATTCAGGCCTGGAATTGGTTTAATGAAGAAAGGGTCCATTCTATTCCAGCTCTGACTCTGAACTTGAGCCTCCTCACTGGGGCCTGAGCTCAAGACAGCCTTAGCTGAAGAAGTTTACCCAGTTATATCTAGCTGTTACTATGTTTTGTGACATGCCTCACTTTGTGATAATCCAGTTGTGACATTCAAAGTTTCTAAGGCTGATTTATGGAGGGACAGGAATGACTACTCCCTGGGTCTGAAGTTCCGAGAGAAAGCCGGTCATCCTAGCTGGCTTGAGAGCCATCCGCTGCCCATTTGGGACACTGTGATGTCAGACAGGTGGACTTACCTCTTGGTCACAGTGACAGAACTTTGGGCCCAGACGAAACTAGTTGAAAGTGACTTCTTACTTTGTAATTTCTTTTCTGTTAAACCCATACGGAAGAATGATGGGCCCTGCTAAATTGGAACATGAATGGGTAAAGGGGATGTTTCTTTAAAATGTTCAAAAACATGGGTTGAGAAGCAAAATTGAATGAAATGAAGTTTTAACAGTTACTAGTGAATATGTTTTTAAAGATGAGCACTTGGTTTTGTCCATATGAATGCTCTTTTCTACTTCAATTCAATTCAAAACAAAAACCATTTGCTTTCTTCATCTGTAGAAAGAATTCCTGATTAGCTCTATCCACGTGACAGATTATATATGTAGACTCTAGTTCATATTCACTGGCCTGGGTGATCACCCAGTTTTATGCCAGGGTTCTGGCTTCCATCATTAACAGGCCACAGGGGAAAACTGTGCCTCAGAATCCCCCTCCTTGCTGCCTGTGATTTTGGACATTGTTCCTTTTTTTTTTTTTTTTTTAACTTTTTGGTGAACACCAGTGAACACTCTCTAGCATGTGTTTATTTGCATGCCAACTATGCACCCAATCCAGTGCCTGGGCTGCTACAAAGACTAGCAAAGCAGCAGGCAGTCCTGTCTGTAAGCACTCCAGGCTGGGTGCCACACGGGAAGCACAGAAAGCACTGGCTGTTTCTTACATCTTTCTAAAGAACAGGTGGGGTATATCTCTTATTTACTTTTGTCATTCTTAATGTCAAGCCACTCGGTGGGTTTCTGGTTGGCTTTATGTGTCCTTGTTTCTATTTCCAGTTTATCATGAATTCAGTGTTTGGTAAGTGTCTATTGTATTTTGTGCATTTCTTATTCTCCGTTATTGTTATGCTCTCCTGATACAAACTGTGTTTTATAATCATCTTTTTAAGCCGCTCTGCTACTTTGGCATCTGCCTCTGAAAGATAAACTGCTTCTTACCATCTTTATTTAAGGTTATGCATTTGCACTTTAGTACCCTTCCAGAGAGAAATGCTGAACGACCTGACAGTTTTAAAGATGTTATTGGTAACAGGTCTAGCGATGATGCTGTGAGGTGAACTCCTCTGTCTCACATGAGATTCTGGTTAGGGTGGGGGCAGGGCTGCTCCCTGACTTTATAGAACATTGCTGTGTGGGTTCTGCTCTGATACACTTAATCTTTTTGACAGATCTGACTCAAAAGCCTTCCTTAATGGAAGGACTAGTAAACTCTCTGCCTCTGGTGACACACTGTTGCTTTAGAAATCAGCATGGGAACCTTCAGAATTCATATGCCTGTGGATGGGTGGTGCTTGCATGCCTTTCATGTTAATGTGGGCCACACGGAAGTGCTCTCCATTCGGGATGACTACCTGTAGCTCTCCAGCGAATTGAACTAATGTATAGCCTTCTTTCCCTTGTATCAGCAGTGGTCATTCCAGCCCCTAGACAGATCAACCAAGTGACCACTCTCCCCTGTCACTTTTTTTCTGAAAGGGAAATGTAATTTTTTAAAAAATTTCCACTTTTTCATCATTTACCTTGGCTGCCTTGGGTAATATACCAAGGTGTCCATTGGACTGATTCATGAGACTTTGGGTGAGGTAGAGTATGTGCATATGTGTGTAAATGTGCATACGCCAGCATGGAAAGCACATCATGGCTCAGAGACTCAATGGCATGGAAAAATGTTTTTTTCAGACAGGCTTGACCCAAGTTCACTAGAGATTCCTTTGTCTCCGCCTCCTGAATGCTTGGATTACAAGCATGTACCATCATGCCTGGCTGGTGGCGTGGATCTTGAAGGTCTTGGGTTCTTCGTTGGAGATTATCTGTAAACAAAGGATACAAAAATTGCATCCTTAATAAAGAAAATGTGAGTTTGGGGATTTAGCTCAGTGGTAGAATTCTTAAAGCTGGATTCTGTCCTCAGCTTTGGGAAACAACAAAACCAAACCAGACCAGACAGAGTAACTCATTTGGCTCCTGGTAATCTGTTATTAAGGTCTAGGCAGAACCTGGGGCTTTGCTGGTAGAAACGAGGCTTTTTCCTTTCAAATGTGCATTTCCCTGTGGCTGACTAGGCATCTGAAAATGTGACATTTCGGGTCAGACTGCCCTTGGAGTTTTTAAATCCGCTGTTGATTTTCCCTGGAGAGCTGGTGTCTATGGACAGACAGAAGGTATAGCTATTGTGTAGAAGGTATTGGTTATCACCAGAGCTGAGCTTTCCCAGGGGAGATGAGAACTTGGAAGTGAGGGAGTAGGAAAGAGAGTCACTCCATAAACATGCACATCTGCGTGTGTGTGTGTGTGTGTGTGTGTGTGTGTGTGTGTGTGTGTGTGTGTGTATCTGTGTATGCATTTACAGTCTTTTTCCAGAGGTCTCCTTCATTCTGATACCTTTTAACTGCTAGCCCTGGCCGTATTTCTGGGATGCTTTTGTGGGAGCCTTTGTTAGGTTGGTGATAGAGAATCTGTTGCCCTTGCTCACTCACTATTGTGTCGTACTACAAGTCTAGCCTAGGGGTACAACTGGAGAAAGGGATAGAAAGAAGCTCTGCGGAGCGTCGTTGCTATTACATGACTTCTGTGAAAGTCAATGACAGAATTGTTATTTTGCATTTTTCTTCTATTATATATCCCCCTTGAACCCCTGTGTCCTGTCCCCAAGGCATTAACACTACAAAGAATAATAGCTTTTGCACCACACTCATACTGGGTTTTTACCCAAGTCAGTCCCTAGAAGACACTTGCTATGGGCTTGAAGTGGTGGCTCCACCTGGTGGCTTTTCTAGGAAACATCTCTTTTTGGTCACCTTTGAGGATGCCTTTGACTTCCCTGACTCAGTGTTCTCAGTTTTTCCACCTCAGACACACAGCTTCTCACAGTCTGTAAACATTCCCTTCGGCCCCCTGCTTTCCTGTTTAAAATTTGCTAATTGGACTCATAGAATCTGGTTCACGATCTTTGTTCTACCTGTGATATTCCCCACTAACCAGGATTTTTTTCAACTAAGAATTATATATCGTCAGGTAGTGGTGGCATACCCCTTTAATCCCAGCACCTGGGAGGCAGAGGAAGGTGGATCTCTGAGTTCAGGGCCAGCTTGGGCTACAGAGTGTCAAATATGACAGCTTCATGCATGTATATATTGATCAGGATTCTTGATAAATTTTGTTTCTTTGTTTTGAAATAAGGTCTCACACTGTATTTCAAGCTGGCCTAGAACTCACTGGGTGGCTCAGCAGGATTCGAACTTATGACAATCCTGCTCTCTCAGCCTCTCAAGTGCTAGCATTACAGGTGTGAGCCATCACACCCAGTGCTTGTTGATAACTATTAAAAAACAGAGACACCTATAGCATGAGTTTAGGTGTAGATATTAATCTGGACAAAATGAAGAATCATGCTGAAATCCCTGTAGGTGAGCCAAAGTCTTCTTCTCATAGCTCCGAGTTCTCTTAATTACTTCTTCATATCTTGTTGAAGCTGTGTTTCCTCCAAGGAGCAATATTTTTTATTACTTGTGTTGTTTTCAGTTGCCAGCAGGTGATAAAAGCAAATGGCCAGCTGTCTCTGCTGGCCTCATGTTGGCTTGTAAATTGTGAGTGCAACCTCTTCTTGCCTGGTTCGAATCATCCCAACTTGGGATGTTACTGACCATGATTATTATTTTGTTTGTTTGTTTTTTGAGACAGGGTGTCTCTGTGTAGCCTTGCGCTTTTCCTGGAACTTGCTTAGGAGACCAGGCTGGCCTCGAACTCACAAAGATCCGCCTGCCTCTGCCTCCCGAGTGCTGGGATTAAAGGCGTGCCCCACCACTGCCCCACCCATGATAATTTTGATAAGTTAAAATGTCTGCTTTTAAATCTCATGATTTTTTTTTTTAGTTTTGTTAGTAAATTGCTGATGTGCCTTATTTCAGCTGTACCTGTGGATTAGTGTGGGAATTAATCACTATTTATAACAGTTCCTGTGGGAAAATGCATTTAGAGTCCCCAACTGCTTTAGTTTGGGTTTTCTACTGCTGTGAAGAGACTCCATGACCACGGTAACTCTTATAAGGAAACCATTTCTTTGAGCTTGTAGCTTACAATTCCAGAGGTTCAGTGCATTATCATTATGGAGGGGAGCATGATGACATGCAGGCAGATGTGGTGCTGGAGCTGAGAGTCCTATATCTTGCAGGCAATGGAAAGTCAACTGACGGTCAAACTGAGGGAAGCTTGAGGAAAGAGACCTCAAAGCCCACCCCCACAGTGACACACTTCCTCTAACAAGGCCACACCTCCTATAGTGCCACTCCCTTTGGGGGCTGTTTTCTTTTAAACCACCACACCAACCCTCTGCAGAAAGCACAATATATACATATAACTTCTTGTTTGATTTTTCATATTTCTGGCAATGAAACCTTAGCCTGGAAAAGCCAGGGTCTATGTCATTGGGCACCTCTGAAGTTTGTTCTGCAGAGGAGCTGACAATTCCCAATGCTATAGAGTGCTGAAACTGACATAATCCAGTCCATACATTGTGCTCTGAGGACAGTACCATCATATAGGGTCCTTAGTTTTCCTAGACCTGAGTACTCATGTTTGTCTGGATAAGCTGTGTTAGAACTGGAAATGTGGCTCCATCAGTGAGCATGAGGATTAGAGTTTGGATTCCTAGAACCCCTGTGACTGCAGGGCATGGTGGTACATGCCTGTAATTCCAGTGCTGGAGAAAGAAGGATTTCTGGGGCTTGCTTGCCAGTCAGTCTTGCTGAGTCAGGGTGCTCCAGGTCCCATGAGCGGTGCTGTTTCAAAAAGCAAGTTAGAGCTGAATGTGGTAGCACCTGCCTTTAATCCTAGCACTCCTGAAGAAGAGGCAGGTGAATTTATATTAGTTTGAGGGTCACTTGGTTCACATAGTGAGTTCCAGGTCAGCCAGGGATGCAGAGATCCTGTCTCAAACAAATAAACAAGGTGGAGAGATGATAAAGGATAATACTTGATGTTCACTTCCAGCCTCCATATATACATGTGCACACATGTGCATGTGTACCTTCACGCGCGCGCACACTCACACACATACACACACATACACACACCAGCTGTGTTGTAAAATGTAGTACTCTTGTGTATGTATTTCTATCTGCTAGGTAGGCAACCTTGCAACAAGTATGACATATTCAGATAGAAACCAGGCTAGCATTTCCAGTGTGTGTTGTGTAGAGTTTCAGCCCTAGGAAATGCTTCACAAGAGAGGCATGTGATGAGATAGATGTACAAAGAAGGGGAGGAAATGACCTCTCTGATTGTATTTTAACTGTAGTACTAGCACCCTCTTAAGGACTGACAAACATATGAATGTATTCCATCCCCTCAGATGTCCTGTGGTAAGGAAACCTGCTTATCTGTGATTGTTTTCTGACTACTAGCTGGGACTCTGCTTTGAGATACGCTGGACTCCCATATACAGGCCAAGGGCTTTGCTAAGGGTCTCTAAGCCAAGACCTGGTGAATTTTAAGTCCGAGTGGAGAAGAGAGGAGTGGCTGATGGCGCTCCTAAAGCTGGTGGCCATGAAACCGAAGTTAGATGTCACTTGGGGGACAGTCTCTGAATGTAAAACTAGGAGCTCAGTGTTTGGGCTTCACAAGTGACAAGCTGAAAGGAACCTCTCCCTAGTCCCCCACTAATGTCTTGGGTCCTTGTGTCTGTAGGCTGGGCTTTGGTCTGAGAGTTGGATTGAGAAAGACCTGACCTAGTGATCTGAGCTTGGTCATTTCAGCCTACCTAAGACTGGTGTCAGCATCGAACTGAAAGTCCAGGGTGCTTTGTACAATCAATCATTCAGGCCCATACTGGATATATATCTCATTGCTTTCATCTTTTGCTTCAATGGAAAGAAAACCATGGATTTTCTTGGTACCATTAAACCCCTGAGTGTACACGACAAATAGCTTTGTTCAGTCTCTACATATTTGTGAAAGAGGCTGCCATTTTGAATTTAGGTAATAAATCTACATGTGATTCTATGCGGAAAGCCCACATAAGCAGCCTTTCAGAAGTTCTGAAATCAAACAATTACTAAAGTGATGGAAGGCCATTGGTATAAAGACCTACATACTGATGTGACAGGCAAGTACCCCTTAGATCTGGAAAACTGACCTTTGTTAAGCTCTGAATGGAGGCCTCCTTTCCACAGAGAGGTTTTTCTGGAGGGAGAGTCAGCAGATCAAGGAGGAGTGATGAGGTAGGGGGTAGGCAGAATGTAAGTGTTGGCCACATTGTTTGTCTCGTGGGGGAGCAGCAGCTAGCCTGCCTCAGCAGGTTATGGAGTAGGGGCATTTTCTTCTACTTCCTATCTACTGACCTATCATCACAGCCTACTCATCACACGTCTCTTTGATGCCTTCTGCAGCCTCAGATTCGTCTTTGGAGTCTTGGAATTTTGTTCTTGGGAAGCCTTGAGGCAGTTGTACACAATGAAGACATTTCACGCCCTGTTGCTAACCCACGGCAGGCCTACAGCCCCGTTCCCAGCTGCAGTACCCGGTGGGCTGCCTGTAGTTTTCCCATGAGCAAACAGCAAGAGAGCAGCCGGCAGCTTCCCTCGTGTGTTCCTGGGCATGAGAAAGAGCGTGGGCAGGGGTGGAGTGGGATGGGACTGGCCTGCATTTCATTTATGAGTCTGGCAGCAGGGCCTGTTGCAGAGTGGCTGTTGGGAGGCCCTGTACTCTATTCCTGCAGCAACCGCAGTGTCTGTGGAACTGGAGGCAGGTTACATACTTCATCTTTTTTCCAGTTGTCCCATCATTAACCCAAAGCTATGACTCTTTGTTTGTTCCCTGGACAACTTTGAAATTTAAAAATAAGGGAAGAGAATACGTGTTAGGCTGCAGAGATAGCTCAGGCAATAATGCATTTGCCTTGCAAGCACAAGTACCTGATTTTAATGCCCAGAACCCATGTAAAACAGCTTGGTATGGTGGCATGCTCTTTTAATACCAGTGCTGGGGAAAGAGAGACAGGTGGAATCCTGGGGCTTATTGGCTAGCCAGCCTAATCTACTTGAAAAGTTCCATGCTGGTAAGCATTCCAGACCTGTTTATAAAACAAGGTGGCTGGTACCTGAGGAATATTCTCGAGGTTATCCTCGGGCCTCCATGTACATGAACTCCACATGAACTCACATGAAAACACACATACATACATGCATGCGTGCGTACACACGTTTACACACACACACACACACACACACACAGAGAGAGAGAGAGAGAGAGAGAGAGAGAGAGAGAGAGAGAGAGAGAGAGAGAGAGAGAGGGAGAGACTATGATTATATATTGGGATGAGGAGAGGCCATGAACTAAGGTGCAATCACTCAATAGATAGCGCAGTCATTACTAAACATGATAAACTGCTAGTAAGACTCCTAGGATGTTGGGGAAAAATTAGAGATTTATGAAAAATAGTAATCGAGTGTTCTTTCTACAAAGCAGCCAGTCATCAGATGCACATGGAACATTCTCCAGGATGGACCAGATGCTTGACTGTAAAAGAAATCTCAATAAACTTGAAAAAAATTCAGATCATACCAGGCATGTTGTCTGTCCATAATAGAATTAAATTGTAAATCAACAACAGAAGGAAATTGGGGAAATTCACAAATCTATGGAGATTAAACAGGATATTTCTGAATAACCAATGAGTCAAAGAATTCACCAATTCTAAAATACTTTGAAATGAACAAAATGAAGATAACATAAAAATGAATTGGCTACAGTTTACAGTTCTCAATAACTATTTTTAAAAATAAGGCATCCTGAATGTGCAACCTAACTTTGTACCTTAAAGAGTGAGGAGGGGAAGCCAAAATGAACAGGCAGAAAGAAGAACGAAGATCTCAGTGGAAAGAAATGAAATAAAGAATAGGAAAAAAAAGAACATAAAAAATCAACCAAGCAGGAGTAGGTTCTTACCTGGGTGTAATCTTCATACTTAGTAGGTGGAGCCAGGCAAATCAAGGATTCAGGGTTATCCTGGGCTAGCTATGTAGTTTGAGTTTAAGGCTGCCTCAAATATATGAGATCCAACAAAACAAAACCTACAAAAAGGTTGGTTCTGTGGAATGGTTGATAAAATTGATCAACATTTAATTATAGTGATCAAGAAAGATTTAAATCCCCACTTGAGAAATTAAAGAGGACATACCTGTCAGTCTTAAGACACATGCGAAAGGTTATAAGGGAATATTATGAACAACTGGTACATTATTGATGGGACTATAGAATGGTATGGCCATTTTGGAAAAAAATAGTTTTGCAGTTCCACAAACTTCTACTTTCTATGTAATTGAGAAATTGATGCCCAGGAAAACTGAGAACATACATGTCCATATATACATTGTACTTGATTATTCCTAGCAGCATTATTCATAATAATCCCCAAGTAGAAGCAACACATACATTCAGCAGCTGATGAATGAATGAATGAACAAACTTTGGTCCATCTACACAGTGGAATCTTTTTAGGTCATTATTAATTATGAATAAAGTACTGGGACATACTAAAGCATGTATGAACCCCCAAACGCTGATCCTGCATGAAGGAAACCACACACACAGGACCACATGTTACTTGATTTCATTTATGTGAACTACCCAGAATAAACAGATTCCTAGAGACAGAAAGTTGATTAATATTTACCTAAACCTTAGGGATGGGCATGAAAGCACCTGCTAATGAACATAAGGTTTCACTTGGGGATGATGGAAATGGTCCAAAATTAGATTGGTGGGTTGGCTGTATAATCCTGTGAATATATAAAACCCATTTAATTATATACTTGAAAAGGGTGAATTTTTACATTACATAAATTGTATCTCAATGCTGTTAAAATAGAAAATCACCACATAAAGTAGTGTTAAATGCAGTTCCTTAGTGGTTCCTGGCTGTCTCTGCCTATTTTCTTTTCCATACTGCTACTCCCCATCCCCCCAGCTGAGGCACTCGGTATGCCATTTCTTTTATTTAAGTTTTTAAAATAATATATTTCTCAGGGAGGCTTTATATTTTTTTATTCAATCAGTTGCCTAGGAGATAGTGAGTCTGGGGGATCAAAATGACACTGTTTTGCTAGAGATGACCTAAATATTAGATAATCGATTCGAGAAGGGCAGAGAACTGACTGTAGCCTCCTATTGTTCATTTCTTGAGAGAGAAAAAATGAGATTGCCTGTAAATCAAAAGGCAAAGCTCTTATATTCTCCATTCAGAGCTTCCTGGAGAGAGCCTGTGTTGGAAAGGCAAGAATCGCATTTACGTTTCCAATTTGTCTTGCCATTGTTACTAACTCTGTTGGCTATTTTTGCTCATAAGTTTTTATCTGCAGCGCTGATGATTTCTTTGGGGAAGATGCTTAGATGTGGAATTACCAGACCAAACTGTGTATTCATTCTAGGGAACTTTGATCCATTGTTATTGGGTTCATTTCCTGATGCTTGCAACTGTTCTACACCCCCACTGGAAGTGGGGTATGCTTTGTAATGTTTTAAGCTTGAATTTTTCTAATTGTGAGAGTGTTTGAGTATTCTTGTTTCTGTCATTTATTTATTTATTTGCTATTTATATAAAGATCTATTTTTTTCTTAATAGTGTATTATTATCCCTTTGTCCTTCATGACCCATTTTCTTCCTAGTTTGATTACTCCTTTAATATATAGAAACAGTGCATTTCTATACAATTAATGTGTTGAAGCATTCATATAGATTGTGGAGTGATGCTTCATAGTCCTTCTAAATAAATTCTCAGCTATTTTTGTACTAGCTTCATTTTAATTTCAAAATTTTATCTGCATAGAATATTCAATCTATGGGATTACTATACAAATTGATTGTTAATTTGAAATGGACACTTTCCCAGGGTAATTTGTAAAACAGTACAGCTCTTCCCCATGTATTTTTGCTATTTCATTTATTATACACTGTTATTTCCCTAGACCTTTAGTTTAATGCCCTTCATTTGTCTCAACATTCTTACATCACCACCGGAGTTAATTGTCTGGCTTTATAGTACATCTTATTATGTAGCATAACAAGGTTTTATCTTTTATCACTCCCCACTTGGAAAAATGCTTTATCTTGGGATAGGAAGATGGCTTGTCAGTGAAGTGAGGACTTGAGTTTAATCCTGAGAATCCAAGTTTAAGAAAAGTTCACATGTGGTTGCATGCACTTGTAATCCTCGTCTTGGGGAGGCAGAAATAGGTGGATCCCTCTGTGGCCTCTGGCCAACTGGTCTAGCCCAGTTGGTTCCTTCCAGGCTGTTGAGAGACCTTTCCTAACAAAAACAAGGTTGACTCTTGTCCTTCATATACATAGGTGCACATGTAAGCCTGTGCATGTCCATGAGCATGCATGCACGCGCACACACACACACACACACGCACACACGCACACACGCACACACGCACACACGCACACATGCACATACAGACACACAGACACCAAAGTTTTTACCATTGCTATTGGTTTATTATAAATTCATGTGATCAAGTTAAAAAACTCAAGATTTTGATTTTAATCTTGCTTATGAATTTTATATTATTATACAAACTATCTTTAGGTACAAGTATATAAATGGAAACTTTCCCCCTGTGCTTCTTTCCAAACATTGCAGGAGATGAATCCTTGCAAACAAAACCATCTCCGGCCCCAAATTCTAAAGTCATTGTCTGACTTTTGCTTGCCACATCATGCTTCCTTCTGATGTAGTTAGTCCTAAGCAGGCTGTGATCACTGTTGCCTTTTGTAAATGGAATCTCTTTCTCCTTAAGATTGCTGATGTATAGATTTTAACTTTTGATTCATAATATCTCTTTTGTAAGTCTTATAATTGAAAATAGTAAGAGAATAATAAGTGTATATCAGTTTCTAGCTTTCAGAAGGTGGATCAGTCGAAATTCTAAAATACAGGATGTTTAAACAGAGCATTTTAGAAACAAAAACCCCTTAACTTGTATAGCACCTCACAATGTACATGCATATGTATATACACATATGTATACATACATAAACATGTGTAAATTACCATTGTGTGTGTGTGTGTGTGTGTGTGTGTGCACATGCATTTGCACACACAAACACATGACAGAAGCAGAGGTCTGGTCTCCAACTCACAGAGAGCCAATCACATTGTAACTATTTGAAGAGGAAACACCAAGACTGTTCTCATTTACTTGTATACCACAAGATACAAGTGGGAGAATGTGTCCAGGGCAAGGGGAGGCTTTGACTTGATGCCATCATTTTGTTGTTGTTATCATTATTTTGTGTATATGTATGTATACTGTATGTCAGTGTGGGCGTGTGCACATGTACATTCTGATGTGCATGTGTGGAGAGCAGAAGTCGACCTTAGGTGTCGACTTGATTGCTCTCCATCTTAATTTCTGAGACAGTCTCTCACTGAACCTGGGACTCATCAATTGGGTTAAGCTGGCTGGCCCATGAGCCGCCTGGGCAGCCTGTCTCTATTTCCCCAGTGCTGGGGCTACAGAGAGCTCAACTGATCCAAGCTTTTACATAGGTGCCGGTGGTCTGAGCTCAGGTCCTCATGCATGTGTGATAGCTCTTTACCAACTGCGCCATCTTCCCAGCTCCATGTCATTATTTTAATGTATATATGATCTTATACTTTCCCCCAGGGTGTTCTAAATGAAAGTGTATAGTTCATTTAACTTTATAGACAGCTATATGTACATTCTGTTATCTTTGTTGGGGCTCATGGGCCAGACTTAGCTGTCTTCCTTCCTTTCTGAATTTCTCCCTCTCTGATATTTGATCTGCTATCATCACCTTTGTCAGGGTAAGGGGGTGTTCTAGTTTAATTTCTCTTGCTGTGACAAACACCATGACCAAAAGCAACCTGGGAAGAAAAGGTTATTTCATCTTCCATTTCCATATCACAGTCCATCCTTGAGGGAAGTCAGGGCAGGAAGTCAAGCGGGAGCAGAGGCAGGAACAGTGTGAGGAATGTTGTTTACTGGTTTGCTCTCCATGGTTTGCTTTGCTTGCCTTTTCCCCACAACCCAGGACCACTTACCCGGGGGTGGTACAGCCCATGTCAATCAGTAATCAAGAGATTGCCTCACAGAATCTCGTATGGGCCAGTGTGATGGAGGCACCTTAGTTGGGGTTCTCTCCTCCCAGATATGTGTAGGCTTGTGTCAAGTTGACAAAAACCTACAGTATGGGGAGGGAGTTAGAACAGTCAGCAAGGGCATTGGATGAGTGGATCATGTCAGCTCTGGTTGTCCGGAGCTGCTACCAGGACCCTCCGTGAATTAGTCCTGAGATAGATACACAGTCGGGTCTGTTGGTGTTTCTGTCTGAAGTTGGCTTCTTGAAGATTTGGGATGTGGCAACCTGTGGGGGATGGTGCCGGGAACCCTGCTGTTCCCTCATTCTCTTTCTTTTTCCCTAGGGATAACTTGGATGGATTCTTAAATAGAGTCATTTTTTGCAAAGAAAAAAAAAGTATGATTTCCTGATGTTTTTTCAAAGGAATCACCTTTTATTTCTTTTAATCCCTTTCTGGGCCACATTTTTTGACACAGTAAAGCAAACAGATGAGTATAGCATACTGTTAATAGTAACATTTTTAAAATGCTGTTTAAGAAAAGAAATGATAACAGTTGTTTTAGGGTTGACTTTTAACTCTAAAGCAATCTTTGATAATATCACCAGGAGAATACTGTTATTTTTTCTTTTAAAGAAATTAGTTTCCTTTGTAATTTACTTTGACTAAAGCATTATAATAAAAGGTAAGACACTTGGAATTATATATACAAAGGGAAAAATTACCTAATTTTCTTGAGTGTCTGACATGCTGTGGACAAAGGTAGACAACCATGAAATGCTAGAAATGAAAAGTCTGTAGTATATATGTTTATATACACATATACATACACATGTACACACACCACAAACATATACTCTCAACAATTTAACTGCCCCTGTTGCCTCTTTCCTATGTGCAGGTCACTGTAATGTTTGAAAGAGCCCTGTCACTTAGTATGTAAACTATATTGCTGTGTATAACATACAGTTTAATAAAAAAGACTCCTTCTTTCTCCCAGTATGCCATCCTTCTTCTGCTGCCTTACTCTACGTGTTTCTTCCCTTTCCCTACCTCATTCTCTATGTTTCAACCTGTTATGTAGTGGGTTCCTTGTGTGTGTATATATATGCTTCCTTGGTTCTTATTTCATCTGTACAGGGAACACAGAAATAATCTGGACTATTGAAGTCCAGGGATGACCTGCTGACATCTTTTTGCAATGTAGCTCTAAGTCTGTTGTTAGAGACACTTATGTAGGATGTCACTTTATATTGTTCTTGTTCCCTGCTGATCCTCTCTGGAGAAAGTGTTCATAAATTTAGAAATGACCAAACCTAGGCAGTGAGAAGAAAGAGAGGCAAGCGTCAGTGGGTGGTTCTGTAGGATCAATCTCTCCATCTACATCACCATAAATTATCAGCTGTATTGATCCATTCCCATTGATGTATGAACTCATTCTGCCAAAGGCCCAAGTGAAATGGAAAATGAAAAATGATCATTCATTAGAATTGATGAGTGTCAGCTTAGTATTGAAACAAAACAAAAGCACAGAGATCTGAATGGCTTCCCTTTCAATATTACATGGCCATGGGCCAACAGACCTGGGTGAACCATCAAGGTACAGTAAAATCACAAATTTCTTGTCCTGTTCAGAAGCTCATAACAAGCTTACTTGAGTCCAGAGAACCCATTTGCGTCCCTTGCTGTTCTTCATACTTCTACCCAAGATTGTCCAGAGACCTTCATTCATGGATACAAAACACCTATGCCTATAATTTTCTATTTTATCAGCAGTTATGGATCCTGTGATGGCTTTCTACCTTTTATTTATTTATTTATCTTAAAAATTGTGTGTGTGTGTGTGTGTGTGTGTGTGTGTGTTAGTTATACACATGAGTGCAGGTGCCTGCAGAGGAAGAGGATAGTGTCAGATTCACTAGAGCTGGAGTTACAAGTGGGTGAGTGGCCTGATGTGGGCTCTGGGAACTGAACTCGGGTCCTTTGGAAGAGCAGTGCCTGTTCTTTTAACTACTAAGCTGCCTCTCTAGCCCCTTTTCCCCCTTTAAGGCATCCATTTCTTCATCGGCATAATCAGTGCAGAGAGTTTCCGATACTTGACCCCTGGTAGCTCTCTTGCTGGTTCTTTTCTTGTCTCCATTGGAACACAGGCAGAAGGTGCAGATCAAGGCACAGTGCTGCTTCTCTGTAGTTCTCAAATCACTTTAGCCTGTGCACCCGTGGTTCGGGCTCGTGAGTGGTTTGAAATGCTGCAGAGCTTGAGGCCCCACTCCTCATCTTGCAAGCCATTCCCAGGGTCCTGTTACAGGTGGCAAACATTTGTTGATGGAATTGAGTTTCTACATGGCCTGTGAGAACCTTTTGGGGAGCTTTGGAGAATTCCAGTTGTTTACTTGGACAGTTTCATGGTGATTTTTGTTGAATAATGAAGTTAAAAATAGCGTTTCTGCCTTTAATAAAACACCCATTTTCACTTAGCCCACAGCAGCACAGGCTTCTGCCAGTCTTCACTCTGCTTGATTGTACATGGGTGAGCAGGTAGTGAAGTGTGCATCCGATGAGCATTCAGCTCCGCACTCTTCAGAAGGCTGCCTCGGGAGGACTTTCATACCATCACCATGTTCACTGGGTGTGGGATATCATTATTCACGGGGAATTGGGTTGAATTGCTATGTGCCAGTCGAGCCTCTCAACCTTGTTAGATGATGGCTGGTGATAGGTCGGCAAATAATACGTTTCTTTTAGTGTATTTAGTATTTCAAACTAAAGTTATACCAGACACATAAGAAAGGAGCAAGATGGAGCTCAAGCAGGCATTCATGTATACATGTTCAGAGCAGTATTCACAGTGAAAAAAAAAGGTGTCCATTCAAGGATGAATAGATAAGCAAAATATGGCTGATACTTGCAACAAAATACTACTATTCAGCCTTTAAAAAGGAAGGGGATTCTGACACATGCTACAGCCTGGATGAACTCTAAGGTTTATTATGCTAAGTGAAATAAGCCAGGCCCTAAGGACACATACGAAATGGTTCTGTTTATATGAGGCGCCCAGAATAATCAAAATCATGATGGTATGAGGTGGAACGGTGATTTCCAGGACATGGTGGCAGAATGGGAACTTATTGTTTAGTGTATAATATTGAGTTTCAGTTTTGCAAAGTGAGGGGGGGGGATCAATAGACAGATAGTAGTGAAAACACAACAGTGGGGATGTGTTTAGTATTACGAAAGTGTGTAAACAAAATAAAATGTCTAGAATGGTAACTTTCATCTTGTGTATCCTTCATCACAGTAAAAAGAAATCAGTGGTATCATGGATATTCAGTACCTGTCTTCCCACTACCCCACGCTAAGAAATTTTCTTAGCTAACAATTATAATGTATGTTTATTACTCCACCTCAACTGTATTGTGTATGTCTTTTGAGGAGTTAAGGATGACTTTGGTGAGAGGATTCTGTGCTAGGAGAGATTTTCTTCTCATGTTTAAGATTTCTGTTTGTATTAGCTAGCTAAACTAAATCTACTACTAATAGAAAATTAGTAACTTCTTTTAAAACTCAGGATCTCATGTAGTCCAGGCTGGCCTCAGCCTTGGTTTGTAGCCAAGGATGACCTTAAACTTCTGATTCTCTTGCTTCTATCTCCCAATTGCTGGGATTACAAGAGTGCTTTTCCATGACCAGTTTATGTGGTGCAGGGGATCCACACCAGAGCTTCATGCATGCTAGACAGGCATTCTTACTATGTCAGCAGAGCTGTACACCCTTTTTTATGTCCTTTAAAATTAGTGTTTTGAGGGGCTTGGGGTGATGGCTCAGTTGGTAAAGTGCTTACCATGCAAGTTTGAGGATTGAGTTTGTATCTCCAGCCTTTACATAAAAGCCAGGCTCACCAGTCCCAGTGGATACGTGTACAAAACAGCTCCTGCACATAAGGCTCGGGGAACACTGAGAAAGAGAGAGCAGAAAGATCCTAAGAGCCAGAGAATCAAGGGTCAGGCAGTTTGCTGAAAGATTGCATCTCCTAATAAAGTCAAAAGCTACCCCCATAAAGTCTCACTAACATGGCTGCCTAAATGTGACTGAACTAGGACCTTAATAGACATGCAAAAGTGGACAAGGGAAAGATCACAAGGCCTCAATCCCATATAAAGAACTAAAGGCAACTAAGATATGCTCAGAGTGAGAGAAATAGTCTTCCGCAGGGAAGAATACACCAATTAGTTGCCCAAAACCAAATGGTCAGCCCTAAAAACATATATACCAGTAACATACAGAATGAGCAGGTTATATTTAGGAATACATGCATATATACATATATGTGTGTAATAGCACTTGATGAAAAAAAGGAGACCATGAATTTGAAAGAGAGTAAGGAGGGGACTGTGTGAATGTAAGGAAGGAAAGGGAGAGATGATATAATTATAACCTTAAAAAGAGTATATGAGCAGTACAAATTGTACTTGATGGGTTTAAAAGAAAAAAGAGGACACAAAGTTGTGTGGGTAGAGAATAAGAGGATCTGGAAGGAATTGAGAGTGAGTAATATCAAAATACATGGAAGGAAATTCTCAAAGAACTAATAAAAAATAAGAAACAGGAAGCTGGGATCAGTGGGACCCTTCTTTAACCTCAGCACCAGTTACCCACCTGCTTCCTCCTTTTACCTCAGTTGGAGACCCTAGCCCAGGAGATGGCACTGCTCACATGCAGGGTGGGTTTTCTTTCCCTTCTCAGGTAGACTTCTCTAGGGACACCATCACAGACACACCCAGAGACGTGTTTCCATTGAGAGGCCCCTCAAATTGACAATGAAGGTTGACCATCACACCCCTTTTGGTCTAGGCTCTGGGCTGCTGTGTTTATCTGCAAGGAAATTCTCTAAGATCCTATTCTCAAGAGTCTAGAATTTAAGAATCGCTGGGCAGCATGGGCTAGGTGAAGAGAGCTTTTTATATACCAGGTCTGGGCCCTTTCATTCTGGCGGGGCCGGGGGTGGTGAAGACAGATGTTTGAGAGGGATAGCACTTCTAAGCTGATGATTCAATGCTAGCCATGCTTCTTTTCCTTCCTTTTAAAAACAACAACAACAACAACCAAAATATCATAGTCTCTAATTTGGACCCTTATCACATCTTATAGACCAGGCAAGCAAACTGGCTAAGGGGCCTACTCTGGAAAAACCTGTTCATTTTTTTTTTAATAAAGAAAGTTGCATTGGCACTTAGCCACAGCCAGTCACTGGAATATTGTGTACAACTGCTTAGGTAGCATGACCCACAAAGCCTCAAGTATTCTTTGGCTCCTTCTAAAATACATTTGCCAACCCTTCTGTTAGAAAAACTCAATTCCTCCCTTCCAGAAAGTTTTGTCTTGCAAAAGAGACTTATACCTGTGTATAATATATAGACAACCTTATAGTCTGGCCTGTTAAAGTAAAGACATGTAACTGTTGCAAACTTAAGTGCTGACAAAAATTAGTATTGTCGTGGAGATAATTGTACATTTCTTTTTGCCCCTTTCGTGTTTTTCTCTGTTGTTCCTTTTCTGTTCCGTGAAGGAATCTTCACTGCTTTTCTAGCCTCGGGACTTGTAGATTGACACTTCCTAGATGTACAGTTTCTAAATTTACACTCTTCATGACACGCGCTTCCCTCCTTCTGAGAGGTAAAGGCACAGATGAGTTGGGAAACATGAAAAGTCTGAATGTGCACTACCATTTTTTGAAACACACCTTTGGGTCTTTTCTGTACTTATAAGGACAATAAGAGTTGTTTAAAGAAAGGGTAAAGGGTCTGTGTTTGCTTTGAACAAATAGATGGTATGGACATTACTGACAGGCAGAGGAAAGCTCTGGTTAGAACCCTTCACTGCTTAGGAAAGCCAAGGAAAGGATGGTCAAGGAAGTGGGAGGGGGCCCTAGGGGAGCAGCGAATGGGACTAACTGACTGAAGTTAGGCAGAAGGCACGGGGGAGAACAAATGAGAACAAACTATAAGGACACATGCTAGCGAAGAGGGTCTGAGGAAACCTAGTACTTTGTATGTTAACCTAAAAACTTAATGAAAACCTCCAAACCAAAAAGCCTCTTCACTCATAGCTAGTGCTGTTCTTTCACTTTCACAGCTCATTAGTTGCTTAGGAACCCTCCCTGTTCTCTGTGATATCCCTCCAGAACAGCCTTGGCAGAAACCCACATGCACCAGTCCAAGAAGGCCCGAGTTTCGCATGGTTTTGTTGCTCGGACCAGCGCATGATCTGATGATGCTCAGTCCAGTGGCTCTGGTGCCATGGTGCTTAGCCTGTACTTGTTGCTTTCTCTTTGAGTTGTACCTCTTCCTTTCTTTCTTTTTTTTTTTTTTTCAAGACAAGGTTTCTCTGTGTAACAGCACTGGCTGTCCTGGAACTCACTCTGTAGCCCAGGCTGACCTCAAACTCACAGAGATCCACCTGCCTCTGCCTCCCGAGTGCTGGGGTTACAGGCGTGCACCACCACCGCCCAGCTGAGTCGCACATTTTCTTTTAGCCTCATTCTAAATGTTCTTAGGTAGACCCACTCTAAAGACTACTCTCTAGTCCCTTCCCTATCAATACTTCCTGGGAAACACCCGATTCTCAGTTCTCTCTATCAGCTGCTGTCTCTCTCCGCACAGCTACATTGACATAAGCTCTAAGAAATTGTGGGTTTCTAGTCAGGAAAAATGGTAATTGTATATGAAACTAACTGGCCCAGCGCACTGTACCACACACATACTGATGCCTTTCTGCTTCTGTTTAAGAACAGGGGCTTGCTCTGTGTGACCCTCCTGCTTCATCCTCTTGTGTGCCACCACACATGGCATTGTGGGCTTTTGTTTGTTTTTAAAACACAGGTGGGATGATACTGACCTTCTATATTATAATATTTTTATTAGATTAGATAGAATCTTAGAAGTCTTTTTGAATCAGTTCACTTAGATTTGCACCATTTCTCTAGTGGTCTGTGTAATATGCCTATGATTTAACCAATTGGTCCCTTAATAGGAGGACGTTTAGGGTGTTTCTGCTTTTTCATGGTTCTGAATAATTTAGCAGTAGACATTTGGTTCATATCTCTCTATATTTGTGGCGGTTAATTTTTCTGTCATCTTGCTGCAAACTATAGTCCCTTGGGAGGAAGGAACCTCAATCGGGGATTGCAGCTATCAGATTGGCCTGTGGTTATGTCTGTGGGATATTTCTTTGCTTAGCAATTGATGTAGGAGGGCCCAGCCTACCTAGAGGGGTGCGACTCCTGGGTCTTGGGGTGTATAAGAAAGCAGGCTGAGTAAGCCAGTAAGCTTTGCACCTCCGTGGCTTCTACTTCAGTTCCCACCTCCAGGTTCCTGTCTTTACTTTCCTTGACTGTAACTGGTAAAATGTCAGTATTTTATCGTTGTAACCTAAAGCAAACTAAGACATTATCTAAGTGACTTACCCAGAGTCTAACTTTTTTTTTTTTTTTTTTTTCTGAGACAGGGTTTCACTGAGCTGAAGTGGGGTAATTGTAAATCCTAACCTGACTCAATAGGTTTTGCTTTTGCTGGTTAAATTCTGTGCTCTTTCTTCCCCTTCTATTCAAGCAACTTTTAAAACTTGTTTGTTTTGCTATACTCTCCTGGAGAGTATAACTTCTTAAAAGTGGTATTACAATTTTTAGATTTTTTTCCCTAAAAGAACTAGGCAGACGCTTTGGTCTCTGCTGAACTTACTGACCTTAATACCCCTAATCCTCTAGTAATACCATAGAAATGGGACCTTGCCGTTAGCCAGGCAGCTCTCCCAGCAAATCCTGCTGTAAAGATCAGCATAAACTCTCTTCTCTTTTGGATGATGTGTACCCTCACTACTTGACAGGCAGCAGAGATCCCTAAGCAGGGAATGCCAATACTGCTGAACAGGGCTAAGAGCCATGGGTGTGTATATTTGTGAAGCCCTATAGGTACACAGAAGCCCTGATGATCTCTTCATCCCTGAGAAAGTAGCAGGCATATAGTGCTTTCTAGAATTTCAGCAGACAGAAAAGGGAGTGAAGGGTTGGGTTGGATTGCATGGGGCTGGTGGTGAGGCAGTGGCAGCCTGTGCTCACCTGACTAATAAGAGGACACTTGGCAAGTAGCCTCATGACCACTGTGCCCACGAGGCCATTTTAGATCACAGTTTGTGAGGTCACCTGATGTGGTTCTTTTGTTCCATGTGCATCTCCCTGGCCTATGAGACAGTCTAGTGAACAGACTTCAAATGTTATACTCATCTCTTTATTTGATATAAAAATTCTTCCTTTAGGTTTCCTTGGAAACCACAATTTTGAAATCAGGAATTACAGATTCTTAACTAGTGAAACCTGTAGACCCTCTCATATGATGATGTTTACAAATGAATAGAATCTATAAGATGATAAAGGAAGCCAAGCACATCAAAATACAGTTATCCAAATATTACAGAAATGTATGTAAGGAGTGTTCTTCATTGATGAGTTAAACTGCAAGATCCCAGTGTATCTAGAAGTGATCATGAGTGTAAAGGAAGTAGAGGTGACTGTACATGACATTTCAAGATAACTACAGGCATGAATTGAAAATACCTGTCTAAGGAATAGGAAATAAGTATTCACTGATGCTGCCAATACCCATGTAGTGTGTTGCCTTTGTTTAAAGGGAAAATAAAAAGCCATGTGTGAGTGAGAGAGGATGGTAACCTCTTTCTCCATCTCAGTTTGTTTATTTATTAGTGCTAAGGATGGTAGTGTGCATGCTAAGAAAGTACTCCACTACTAAGCCTCATTCCCAGCCCCTATCCAGGTTTAGATTGCCCAGAACCATTTGTAAAAAGTTTTAACTACATTTATCCATGTATGTCCTGGTGGTGTGTGTGCCATTACAGAAGTGTAGAGGTCAGAGGTTAACTTGAATGAGTCAGTTCTCTCCTTTCATCGTGTAGTTCCTGGGGTTGGAACTAGGGTTTCTGGACTTCATGGTAAGCACCTTTTCCCACTGAGTCATCTCCTTGACCTCAGACCTCTTTCTGTTTAAAGACCCCAGTTAAGGACCTCTGTTTAGGAAGTCCTCTTAGATCCCAGAGAATGAGTTGTGATGTTATAAGCTTTTATTTGCATGAAGAAAATTCATTAGTACCCAGCTCTTCCTCTGGACCCCACCTCTTTGTTCGGATAGGTGCAAGAAGGGAATTCATGTTAAAAACAAGTCAGCTTTTAAAAATATTTTAGGGGTTGGGGATTTAGCTCAGTGGTAAAGCACTTGCCTAGCAAGCACAAGGCCCTGGGTTCGATCCTCAGCTCCACAAATATATATATATATTAACTACTCCGTGGCAGAGATCTTTCTTTCCTCTAGGAGACAGTTATGTGGAATTTTCTGTCATTCTCTCAATTGTTCCTTCACCACAGTGGCCTTTTTTTGGTACTTTAAAAACTGGGAAACTCTAGATTTGATTATGGTATTTTCCTCTCAGCTTCTCTAGGATTGGGAAAGAGTGATGGATCCCAAATGAGGGTCTCTGGGATTTTCTAGATGTTTTCCACAGTTCCTATAATGTTTACATTCTCTGTTGCCTCCTTTGTGCCTTCCTCCCTCCATCCTCCTTCCTTTTATTTTATTTATTTTAATTTTTTAGGATTTATCTATTATGTATACAGTGTTCTGTCTGTATGTCTGCCTGTAGGCCAGAAAAGGGCACCTGATCTCATTATGGATGACTGTGAACGACTATAAGGTTGCTGGGAATTGAACTCAGGACCTCTGGAAGAGCAGCCAGTGCTCGTAACCACTGAATCATTCCTCCAGCCCCGCATTTATTTATTTATTTATTTTTATTTATTTATTTGTTTGTTTGTTTGTTTGTTTATTTATTATAGACAGGGTTTCTCCGTGTAGCCCTGGCTGTCCTGGACCTCAGTCTGAAGACCAGGCTAGCCTCGAACTCACAGAGCCTGCCTCTGCCTCCCGAGTGCTGGGATTAAAGCCATGTGCCACCACTTCCCGGCTTCCTCCTTCCTTTTTACCTCTCATTATCTCCCTATTTCCTGTTATTCTTATCTCTTTTTCTTCCTATACCCATTCTCTCATTTTCCGCCCTCCTTGCCCCATTAACCATAAATACTTGGTGTCTGAGATATCTATTTGTCAGCATCAAAGACTGAAAACACCTTAAAAATGTTGGAGGGCAGAGTATTGGGGAGAAGGGAGAGGTCTTGTTTATATCCAACAAATAACTTATATTTAGAATCTTTCCTCAAATTTTTCTTTAAAATTCTCTATTCTCATTTTGCTTGAATGACTCTGCAAGGGGCATTTAAAAGTAGATCAAACAGAACTCTATAAATATGTTGAGTTCTTTTGGGCTTTTTGCCAAAACCAGCCTTGCTAAAGCAGAGAAGAGCAAAGTACTTTAATATGTTGGATTTTTCTCTTCTGCAAAATCTAGAATCCTTCTCCCAGACACTAGCTGCCCAGGCTGAGGAAGCCTTGGCAAAGAAGCCCCTGGGGTGGGGTCCACTGAAAAGCTAAAACCAAGGTCTGAGACTAGCGTGAGGAAAGCCACAGAACTGGTATGCTCAGAGAACTCACTGATTATATTTTCTCAGTATGATTCCTTTATGTCACTCTGATGGGAAAGAAAGGCTGGTGAAAAGAAAATTGGTTGAGCTAGTATAGGTAATTTAACACCGCTTCCTTCTTCTGGATTTATGAATGTAAAAGCAAATGTTAAAAAGGATGAAGTCAAGTGAAAGTAAGCCCTCCTGTAAAGTAGGCCTCTGCCCGTCACGCCCATGTTGTACATAAGGAAACTGATGCAGAGAGCCTGCAGTAGTTGCAGTGTGGGAGCCCTGGAGACTCTGTGTGTCCTCTGTCTTTTGAGCTGCAGGTATGTTATACATGGCCATAATGCTTTCAGTGTGAACCATGTATCCACGAGCTCATATTACCCTTTCACAGTATTCCATACGCCATTTTTATAAGATGATTGCGGTAGAAGATACTTAAGTTCTCTATATCCATGATGCCAAAATTATAATAGATGTGACTCCTAGGGAAATATCAGAGCATGGCATGGTATAATCTGTAGTCTTTGGAAGGGAGAGCCAGAAGAGTCAGGAGTTCAAGCTTACCTTCCATGGAATAGCTTCATCAAACCCTGTCTCAAAAACAAACAATCATTAAAAATTAAGTAAACAAAACCAGGAAAGATCAAACAGCATTAATACTGAAAATACACATATGCAAATTCAGTTCAAGTGGATTGTTCTTTCTGTATTCCTCTGGCAATAGAAACTCAGTATTTTTCATCATGTTAATCAACCAACTATTTTTTTCAGGGGTGCATATGGGTCTCATGTAGCCCAGGCTAGTCCTGACCTTGATATATAGTGAAAGAAGACCTTAAATTCCTTATCTTCCTGCTTCCAGTTCCTGAGTGCTAGGATTACAGATGTACACCACCACACTCATTTTTATGTGATGATGGGAATTGAACCAAGGGCTTCATGCATTGTACCAACTAAGGTATATCCACAACCCCCAGTCAGCTTTAAGACTATTTCCAGTGGTTTTGTTAAATAGGGTATCCCAATCTGTAATTTTTAGGGCTGAGGAGAGACTAGATCCTGGAGTTTTATTCTTCCTCTTTTTCTAGATACACAGCACCTGGGCCCACATACGGATTTCTGAGTGGGTATTTGTGAAGAAGTAGCATCATCATAGCCATAATAAGACATATGTGGGTGTTGGGAAATGAGTCAAATTTATTGAAAAAGGTGAGCACAAAAAAGCCAAGAGGTGTCACATTAAAAGGATGCAGACAAACTGATGCTCTCAAATACGGAAAAGACAATGGAGTGAGGACACTGTTAGAAAAAGCTGTGGTTTGGGAGACCCAGAAAAATTCCTTCATGTGTTCAAGTGCTGGCTCTTCCTTTCTTTTCTTCCCCTTCTGTCTTAGTCAGAGTTCTGTTGCTGGGAAGAGACACCATGGCTATAGCAGCTCTTATAAAGGAAAACATTTAATCCAGGCTGACTTACAGTCAGAGGTTCAGTCCATGGGAGGCAAGATGACGCACAGGCAGACATATGCTGGAGAAGTAGCTGAGAGTTCTGTATCAGGATCCACAGGCAGCAGGAAGGCCAGACTCTGGATTTGGAATGGGTTCTTTGAAACCTCAGAGCCCACCCCTGCTGACACACTTTCTCTAACCAGGCCACACCTCATAAATCCTTCTCAAGTAGTGCCACTTCCTGATGAGTAAGCATTCAAAGATATTGAGCCTATGGGGGCTATTCTTATTCAAACCACCACACCTTCCCTTCCCCTCCCTCTCCTTCCCTCCTGCTCCCCTTCTCCTTCCTTCTTCTTCCCTTCCCTTCCTTCTCCTTCCCTCTCTCTCCCTCCCTTCTTTCTCCTTCCCCTCCTTCTTTTCCCCTCCTTCTCTTTCTCTCTCCCCTTCTCCTTCCCTTTCTCTCTGTCTCTTCCCCACCCTCTCCTTCCCTCCTACTCTTTCCCCTTCTCTCCTTTCTCCCTTCCTCTTTTCCATCCTTCTTTCCCTCCTTCCTCTCCCTCCCCCAACCTGCCCCCTTCCTCTCTCCCTGTCCCACCTTCTTCTCTCTCCTCCCTCTCTCCCCATCTCTTTCTCCTCCCTCCTTTGTCTTCCTTCTCTCCTGCACTCCCACTTCCCCTTTCTCCTTCCACTTTTATCTCCCTCTCCTCTCCCTCTCCTCCCCCTTCCTCCATCTCCATTCTTACACATGTATGCGTGAGTAAGCATATTCAGAAGGTAGACAGGGATCCCACTGTCCTATACAGGGATGGCCTGCTAAGTGAGTGGGGAAGAGTCAGTCCAGGGAAAGCAATCAGATTGGTTCTGATGGGATCCTGTGGTCTCCTTAGGATACTAACAGCAATCAGATTGGAATGCTGACTAGTATGAGATAGAGATGGGGAGCTCTTTGAGCTTACATCTCCTGCTGTCTTAATGGGCTTCTTGCCATAGGGTGGTCAGAAACCCCCTTGTCATTCAGTCTGTGAAATAAATGCATCTCTTTTGTCTGATTGAATTAGTACTTATTTACTTGTGAAATAGGAACTTGCCATTAATGTAATTTAAGCAAGTTAAGCATCTATGAAGATGAGCTTCATAAAACACGGTAATTATTTTATCTGATAACTGATGTTGTTTGAAATGAAACATATTTCAGCATATTATATGTTCTTTGTAAAATCAGATTGATATGCAAAAGCACTTAAATGGATCTTTATGCCTCACTTCCAACTATTATCATTATATTGGTGGTATTGTTTTTCACATCAATTTCTGTGCTTACACAAATATGTCTGTATACACATGTTCTCTTTCACTCATGGGACTGTATTAGACCTTCACAGATTGATAGCTGAATGGATTCATTTATTTATCAGTAAACATTTTTTGAGTTCATGCTCTGAGCTAGATCCTGGGTGATGAAGCATAAGTAAGATAGTAATGGCACTTACAGTTAGAGAATCTGTGTCTCCATATGATATTTGGTCCTTTGATATGTTATGGACACCTTTTTACAACAGTATTTGTGCAATGTCTTGTATTTAATTACTAAGTATGCCATGATTTATTCAGGCCTTCCCATCTTAGTGGACATCCAGGATGTTTTACATGTAGATCTCTGTGCCATTAGAAACAATGCTGTCCCAAACCTTTTGACGCATATGTCCTGGCTGTCTAAAACAAATGCTTTCTGTCTTTTAGAAGACCAGTGCATGTTTTTTCTGTTCGTAGAAATCTCTCCTCTACTGTTTAGTATGAATAATTGCAATGGACTATAAATTTGTAAGAGGAAATGGTTAGGAATAGATTATTATATAAGTTCACAGATTTTGTGTGTGTGTGTGTGTGTGTGTGTGTGTGTGTGTGTGTGTGTGTGTGTTGCATTCTTGTGGAGAATGGGGGACAATGGCAACACTACAATATCTGCCCCATTTCCCTTCCCATAATGTCAACAATTCAAGATGCTACTTACTTTTTTTTTTTTAAGGGAGGGTCTCATTAAGTAGCCTTGGCTGCCTTGGAACTCACTGTGTAGACCAAGCTAATCTTTAGCTTGCAGCAGTCCTGTATCTGACTCCAAACTGCTAGGATTATAGGCCTGTGACATAATGTGCAGTTGATGTCATTGTGTTTTAAGAAGACATATGTTAGGTTCTCTGTTTAGCATCATGAGGAAGCATTATCTTGTCCTTCCTCCACCATTTCCATTATTTTAGTGCCTCTTGGACTGTCTGGGAATTTGTATTCACAAAACGATGACCCATAGGCAATATGAGTAGTAAGTATTCATTAGTTGATTAATCCATTCATTTGCCAGACGCACTCTGGTCCATATGCTGGGATCAAGGACAAGTAAGAGAGGGACACTGGCTCCAAAGAAGGCAGCAGATTTCATCAACTAACGATGGTACTGTGTATATCTGCATTCATGACTGCCTTGATTACTTGGTAGATGATTCTTCCCACTGTGGTTTTGAGGCTTTACGTCTGCCTTTCATTTCTCTTGGGCAATTCACCTGATTTAGGGCTGTCTCTCCCAAGCCATTCCCCACATCTCTGACACCAACCACTTTCCTCTAAATTGTTTTCTGTCACCCTGTATTCCATGCTTCTTATTCAGAGATTATTCCTCCCATTTCTCATTGTCTACAAAATGAAGTCCTTATTCGTGACACCCAGGGTGCCCACAGAGATTCTGCCTTAACTTCCTTCTTGGCAGTATCTTGGATTGATACCTAACTCACGTGCCTTAGACAAGTTAGTCTTTTTTATTTTACTGTTTGTCCCTGAAGGTGGGGTCAACTGTTCGATGTGAGGAATTGAGGGAAGGGACTTAGGCCTTGAGAGTAAACATAGTTCCTTTTACATAGAAGATGTTAGATGTTTATTTCCTTCATACCCAGCAAGATGAAGTTGATTTTCCTTATGTAATGGTTGGCTCTGTCTGTCTCCCTTTTCACATTCCATGGCTCGGAGGCCCTAAGAAATGAATCCCCACTGTGTCTACATTTTCCTGTTGGGTCAAAATAAGGACTAGAATAGCTTTCACTGCTTTCCTCACAGCCCTCGCCTTTGAAGTCGCATACAAATGGATTTCCTGTTTTCTGCCATACAAAGCTGTTGACTGTGTATATCCCTTTAGGAACAAAGTGGGCTCATTTCTAGGGACTACACAGTTCTGGCAGTGCTGATTAGATTCCACTCTGCATATTTCTACTGCAGCAGTCCAGTTGCAGCCAAGAGAGCTTTGCAAAGAAAGACCTAGGTGGTCCCTTTTGTTCTGGAGTCTGCTTGCCTTCTGAAGTACCCTTCCTCTGAGATGCAGCACATTGAAACAGTCTGATAAGTGGCAATATTGCTAGTAAAGGGCATGGTGCAGAGTCCACACCTCTTCCCTTTCATCCAGAATCCACTCCATGTCCAAAGTGGCATGTGCTACTCTCCACATTGATTTACTTTGGCTTATATTGTTTTTCCTTCTTGTGACAAGAATTCTGCCTTCTTAAATAAATTGAAGCTCCCACCTCAAGGACAGCTTCTTTGAGAAGCTGACATACTGCTCATTAACTTGGGGAGTTGTTGCACCCCCCTGATAATGCACCATGCCAGATAC
This sequence comes from Onychomys torridus, assembly GCF_903995425.1. Classification (NCBI taxonomy): domain Eukaryota; kingdom Metazoa; phylum Chordata; class Mammalia; order Rodentia; family Cricetidae; genus Onychomys; species Onychomys torridus. The sequence goes on along the minus strand of NC_050466.1, from coordinate 63,866,876 downwards.
TTTGTCTTCATTCTCTTGTTCCCAAGAGTATATGTCCAAAGCTCAGAACTACTTAGTACAGCTGTGAAATACAGCCACACCATGGCAGCATTTAGCTGGGTTATAGTTAATACTGTGGGTATTGAGTCATATGGCTTCTTGTCCTTGCTGGAAAAGATACTGAAAATGGGCACTACAGTAACATGATGATCTTGATATTCTTTGAACAATACATCAGTCTAGATGTCCATCCACATTGGCTGCATGTTAGTGTCACTCTGGGAGCTTCTAAAAATTCAGAGGCCCAGACTACATTTTAGACCACTGGCATCTGAATTGCTGGGGGTGGGCCCCAAGCATTTTTCTCTTTTTCCCTCAAAAATGTATTCATACAGATTTTAGATTACAGAAAATTTAGCAATACTGGTACACTCACATAGATTCTCTGTTGTTACCTCTCTTTTGCTTTTTCTTAAATTCAGAGTAAGTGACAAACATCAGGACACTGTCCCTAAATACTTCAGAATATATTTCTGAAAATCAAAGGCATTGTGTGATGTAACTGCAATAGAATTAACATCCTCAGGAAAAGTAATATTAATGTAACATGATTATATAGAATTACCCCATACTCAATTTTCCCCAGTACTCCCAATAATTTCTCTGGTGGGCCAGGACCCTGCTGTCTCTCCATGTGATAATGCTCACAAAAATCTCCCAATAATTACATTTAATGTTTATATATATATTTATGGGCTATCCACTTATTTGTCATACAATATATTCTGATTATTATTTCGTCTCCCCCACTCCCTTTCTGTCTCTAGTGAGAAAACAAACAGGCATCTAAGGAATAAGAATAGAATAAAACAAACACAAACACATTGGAATGGGACAAAACACCGAACAAGGAAAAGAGTTAAAGAAAACGTACAAGAAATGCACTTGGACACAGAGACACACATCTTTGCATATATGGGAATCCCATTTGTGGACTATCAGGTTTTTTTTGTTTTGGGGTTTTTTTTGGTGTTGTTTTGTTTTGTTTTGTTTTTTGACAGTGGAGTAGTTCCCTACCCTTCAGAAATATTTTGTGACACAGACTTTAATAAAAAAAAAAGTCAGGGCAATTTTTGTAGACTGTGCCTCACCTTGGTGTCCTGATGGCTAAACTGAAGCCAGTGTTTTTGCATGGCATTCCATAGCTACAGCGGGTCCGGAGGCACGTGGTATATGTCAGGTTGCCTCTTGATTGATCGGTGATGTTAACTTTGCTCATATGGATAAGGCTGTGCCTGCCAGCTTTCTCCATTCTAAGAGGACTGTTTTCCTTTTGCAATTTATGGCAATTTGAGGGAGATACCTGGAGATTCTGTAAATATCCTCGTCCCGGTAAGCATTCACCCAGTGGTTTCAGGAGACATTGATTCTTGCCACAATCAATGGTTACTATGATGTCTAAAAATTGAGATCATATACGTCTACATTGCTTTATGTTATTAGTCAATATTCTTTTGTTCCAGAAAGAGGTTTTGCTTCTCACTCCATAACTCTCTCCTCTTACCTGCCTGCCTGTCTAGCTTGCCACCTGTTGAACATATCAGACAAATTGTAATACACCCCTCAGTACATGACATCCTGGTCCCACAGGGGCCACTGGGAGGCCCGCAAAGTTGATTCTTGTGGCCCTTCATAAATTTTGACACAACCGTTTTAGGCTCATTTGGTATTTTCTTTTCACCAGCACTGGAAGAAAATGTTTTCTGTGGAGATCTAGTTCCTCAGGGACTGCCATTTAGGAAGGCATCAGTTGTTTCCTGAAAGGTCCTAGGTGATGTCAGTGTGTAGCCAAGACTGAGAATCAATGGCTTTGCGCCCTCCAAAGGAGTGATTGATTGCCTGTTCTTGTAAGGTGTTTTTCTATTGCCTAAAATTTGTGGTGCTGAGTCATTACCTCAGGTTTAGATTTTTGTGAGAATTATCCCGTGGAGAGACAGCAGGTCCCTGGCCCTACCACAGAAATGTTCAGTAGGTCTAACCTGCACTTTAAGATTCTGGTAAAGGTGGTTCCCAGAACAGTCTAGGGAAAATGCCAGAAGTACCCCAGGAAACAGGAAATTAGGGGCTTCTGATTTTCCTTTTCGACTTTAACAGTACTTTCTTTTTTTGTAATTTGGTTACTAAGTCTCTCTCCCTCCCTCTCTCTCTCTCTCTCTCTCTCTCTCTCTCTCTCTCTATCTCTCTATCTCTCTATCTCTCTCTCTATCTATCTATCTGATTTCCATCTGATTACAGTCATGTTTCAGCTTGTCACCATACCTAGTGGTGTTGAGGTTAAACCCAGGGCTTTTTCATGCTAAGCAAGCACACTACCAACAGAACTACACCTCCAGTATCCAAACATTAAATAATTAAGGGCCCTCATAGTTTCCTTCCGTTGGTAGATGTGGAGTGTTAAAAAGCAGATTGTGTGAGTGTTAGGAATTGTCAGTTGACCAAAAGACTTTCTTTCTATTCATGGTGTTGTTTGTTCTATTTTTGTGGTCATTGAACAGACTTGATCCAGTGAAATTTTCACATGCCACAAGACTATAGGGTGAAGGATCTAAGACATCAGTGTGTGCCTTGTTCTGAGACTGGAGTCATGGTGTGGTTTCCAATTTCAGCTATTTCCTTTTTAGAGAAGGAGAACATACTGCAATGTATCCCCACATAACTGGTGAATTTCATTTAAGACAGGGTCCTCTAGGCCCTAGTTCCCAGTAGCTGGTGGAAATGTTTGTGATTTAGGTCTTTTCACTTTCTGGTTTCAACTCTTAGCCATGTACTATGCTAGCCCATCCAGTTCTTCAAAAATATTACTACTACTACTACTACTACTACTACTACTACTACTACTACTACTATTTTGGTGTGTGTGTGTGTGTGTGTGTGTGTGTGTGTGTGTGTGTGTGTGTGTGTGTGTGTCTGTCTGTCTGTCTGTGTGTGTGTGTCTGTGTACACGTACAGCTTTGTGGAGTCAGTTTCTCCTTCTCCTTCTACCTTTATGTGGATTCTGAGGATCAAAACACTTTTACCCACTGGGCCTTTTACCCTCTCACACCTACACATGTTTTTTTCTGAAGCCACAAGACAGAAAAGCCAGATGGATGGGCAGCATATTCTCTAGAATTATGTCAAAGGTTTGAAATACTAAGCCTTTACTTAAAAGCTATAAAATCTCTGGTGAAATAATTGATTGCTATGTCCTCCCAAAACTCATTGTCTATAAAAAGACAGCCAGCATTCTACCTAGAGATCAATCTGAAATGAAATGTCACAGTGCAGGTAAAGTATCTAATAGTCATAAGCATTGAGTATAAGTGCTTTATAAATGTTAGCTGATTTTTATTAATCAAATTATTGTAGGAATGGAATGTGTCTGTTAGCTCTAGTGAGAGAGTTGAGGTTGTGCCTGCCTTGCTATATGTCTGTGTACATGTTCTTGCATATGACTGCATACTCATGCATGTGTATTTTAGGACCAACAAGCTATAAGGCTGTTAAGTAGAAATGTAGCAAATATACATTGTAAAATTCTCCTTCTTTCTCCTTTTTTGGTAAGCCATGTATGCATGCATATTTGCATGTGCATTTTGTCCACTCCTTCTTTCAGTTATGCATGAGAAGTTAAAGTGGTCTGGCCTTGAAAACACATCAGTGACTGGCATAAGCAGAGGCAGGGGTACTGCCATGAATACTGGAAAACACTTACAACGCACTTTCTAGTTTTTCTAATGTAAATGTAGATATATTGTTGGCTCTGCTTATTATGTGTGTCACAAGTTGGTCGGAGCAGGAAGATGGTGGCTGAAAATAAGAGATTCCAAATTCCAGATATGGGCAAGTCATGTTTGTTTCCAATTCTCAAGATCAAAGACAAAAACCCCTCTGAAGGAACTGGTGATTGTGCCTACCTTTTCAAGGAAGGTTGTGATTCGCTAGTAAATACCAGTGAAATGTAGGGCAAGAGACACCCTGAAACTCTGTGTGTTATGATAGGTGAGTGCAGTTGAAATGCAATTTCTTCCAAGTTGGTGTTCCTCTTTACACCCACACTGGGTTGTGAAGCTAGCACTCATGTTGATATACAGAGCCGAGGCCCAGAAAAACAGGAGACCTACAGTTCAGGAACTTTCTAATGAAAGCCAGAGTGAAGAGTTGGGGTGATGTCACAGTGTCACAGGCAGCAGCTGATACAGATTGCAGAGAATTTGGGACTAGTGAATTGACTAAGTTCATCTGGGACTGAAGAGAGTCCTTAGAACACAGGCCAAGGATATACTGCCACTTAAGAGCTTAGTGATCCTGGGTAAATCACTGATCTTTGGTGTCAATTTTGCAAACAGTTGCTCATTCAAGCTCTTTTATTTATAACTCAGGTGGTTGAGTTACAGTAATATGGATATCAGGAGGTGTGATGGCCCATGCCTGTAATCCCTGTACTTGGAAGGCAAAGACAGGAGGATCATGGATTTGAGGCTAGTCTGAACTAACTAGAGAGACCCTGGTTCAAACAAAGAAACAAAAACAAAGAAAAAGATGATCATGAGCTAGCCTCATGTAGGAAAAATAAGGCTTTCTGCATGGGTTGAAGTCAGGTGACCTTTAGTATCAGCTGCCTCTGAATCCTTTCTTTGTGCTTTCTGGGTCATTTCTTGGTATGTTGACAGTGTGCATTATAGGATTTTATGGCACCAGTTAAGTAACCACCGCAGAACCATTTAAGAAATGTAAACTAGCTTGACAGGTAGGAATTAGTGAATTCATCATTGTTTTGGTACCATGCAAGTTTTTAAGGTCTCAAATGCATAGATTTGATTGAGGTGAAGTCAGATGATTCTATTCCAGGTCCTAAATCTGTTATAATAGTCTTTTCTCTATGAATATATCACTATGACCTTTGCCATTTGTACAGTATTGGGCTAGGTGCTACATTTTACATTTAAGAAAATATTTATTCATGTGGTTTTATGTGTATATGTGTGTGCCTAGGTGTATGTATGTGCACCATGGGTGTATGCAGGTGTTTGAGAAGGCAGAAGAAAATGTTGGGTTCCCTAGACTTGGCTTTACCATATGTGGGTGCTGTGAACTTAACCCAAGTCCTCTGCAAGAGTGGCAAGTATTCTTAATCAATGAGCCTTATTTACCTATAACTTTATTTTTTGAGAATCTGATGAGATCTAATCATATCTACCCTCCCATTTCCTCCCTCCAGCTCTCTCATGTCACCCCCAACACCCTCTCCCAACTTCATGTCTTTGTACTTTTCATAATCCACTAAGTTCAATTAGTGCTACTCATATGTGCACGTGTGTGTGGCCGTTCCACTGGAGAATGGGAGACCTACCCTCTGGGAGCCATCCCCAGCAGTGGCCAAGTCTAGCAGAGGATGAAAGGAGTTGGCAGGGGAATGAATAAGCCAGGCATGATGATTGGGAGAATCTTGCAGCCTGATTCATTAGCAACCAGAGTGCTTTTTTATTTATAGAACATTTAGTAAGCAGGGATAGATTCATGTTGTTCCAAAACATGGATCATATAGTTTTTGGTTTTGGACATGTGTTTCACCTTTTCTTGCTCATCTTTTAGTCATCATTAATAAACTATGACAGAAAAGAGTTATCATTTCCAATAATTTTCCCTCAAGTTTTGACAACATTGATGAACAGAGTTATCATTTTTTACTCATTAACCCATAACCCATTTTTTAAGAATCTAGAGGCATATGACAGCCTGTTCTCAGGCTGATAGCTTTGGTTGATTCAAGGATGCTAGACCAAAACAAAATCTTCAAGCCAGACTGGGCATATTGCCATATCCCAAGTAGTGTATTATTAACTCTTAATCATCAGAGGGCTCAAGAAAATTCTCAGGCCAAAGCTGCTGCAGTTATTATTCAAATTTGTGGATAATACAATATTTATATTTTATATATTTATAGAATTTGTTTATATGTCTAATCCTGACATTCTATTGTTTTTTGGTCATAAGATACCATAGTGACTTTGCATGTGCTAACTTTTCTAAGAAAGGGAGGTCCTGACATCTCATTATTTTATCATCTTTCCACTCCATGCTTTTCTCATCAATATAAGTCTCCATGTAAGGCAGAGGTAACTTCAGCTAATCTGACTTTATTACTATATATGCCATGTAATTGCCTGAGTATATAGTGGGAAGAGGCTTGTGATCTAAACTGTGACCAACTCCCCTAGCCCACCGAATCTTACTGACCTTTTAAAGTTTACCTTGTTTTGACAATCTTGTTCCTGAGTAAGTACAAGGACAGATGTTTCAAAAATGTCTCATAGCCTCATAAAGAGACCTCTGACTTCTTTATGTGTGTCACAACCTCCAAGGCGTAAGGAAGACCTTCAAGTAGATAAGGATATCTCCTTAAAAGCAGGAGGGGGATTATGTTCAGGACTTTCCTGGGGAAGCTTAGAAGCAGCACTCCTGGGAAAAGGCATAAATAATTCATAAGAAAATTTTTCATCAATCCAATATCCCCAAATTGTGCAAATATTAAAAATCTTCCTAGGCTGGGCAGTAGTGGTGCATGCTTTTAATCCCAGCACTTGGGAGGCAGATCTCTGTGAGTTCTAGGCCAGCCTGTGCTACAGAGTGAGTTCCTGGAAAGGTGCCAAAGCTACACAGAGAAACCCTGTCTGGAAAAAACAAAACAAAACAAAGTCTTCCAAGTATGCAACAGGTGGAGATGAAATCCAAAGGTGGCACGGCAGCCATCATGTGTCTCAGCTTGCTGGATCCTTGTCAAACAGCTGTGCTTACTTTAAGACATCTGCCATTCCCATCAGATACAGCTGTGCCACCTACTGATAGCCATCTCCTCAAAAGAGAATGATTCTCCCTCCACCATCAACTATTCATTGATGGTGGAATTCCTAAGTAAGTGCTGGAACCTGAAGATCATTTATGATGGAATTCTGGCTGGCTTGATCTTGTGTAGGTCTTGTTCTAGTAATCACAGCTGCTTTAAGTTCATGATTGCAGTAGCCATGCCATGATGAGAAGACCACATTTCCCAGCACTCCTCCCATCCTCTGGCTCTTACATTCTCTGTGCCTCTTCTTCCATAATATTCTCTGAGCCTTGGTAGTGGGGTTAATGTAGATGTCCCATGGGGCTGAACACTCAGTCTCATATTGTCAGCACTTTGACCAGTTATACATCTGATGACTATGGTCCATGGCAAAAAGAAACTATTCTGACCAAGGTTTAGTGTACCTGAGGTCTACGAATTTAAACACAAGTATTTGAAAGAAATTTAATAGCATGAGTATAAAAGTAACAATAACAGGTTCTGCTCTAGAGCTTATGGCCTCCCCATTCATGGATATTTGACCAGGGTTACAATACCAGGCATGAAATTCCTCCTGTGCAGTCAGAAAGCAGTGGTTTTGTTAGGTTACTTCATGACAGCCATGCTACTACTGTACCAGTGGACACATCTCGCCTGGTAGGTCAGTATCACAGCATGCAGAGTCCAGCACTGGGTAAGAACATTGATGCCTTACCTTCCACAGCAGTGTGCACCTTCTGGCATCATGAAAGCGAGTCAGCTGCAGGTTTTCTCATTGGTGAGATTGATTTTTGTATGTTTTGTAGCCTTCAGTAATAAGGGTCTAACCATGTAGTTATGGAGGCTAATTAAGGGCAATGACACTAGTTTGTATTGTTTTGGGGATCTCTGGGGCCTCCCTGACCAATAACTTATGCAGAAGTATCCCATGTCTTGTACTGTGATTTTTTTATTTGATAATCACTGCCTTCTGAGAGCAATATCATCTACCCATGTGGGACAAAAATACAACAAAAATGTCTTTTGGAACTTGGTCACTAACTAGTGAGTTTCTATAAGGCTTTTTCATGGATTCTTAGTTTTGGTTTAACCACTTAGTACCACCTCCTCTCTCCTGTTCCTCCTTCCCATCCTCAATTAACCCTTTAACCCTCAGTACCCCCCTTTTTTCTCATTTCACACGTGTTTTACTATCCTTCCACTCATTTATTTTATTTTATTTTTTGAGACAGAGTTTCTCTGTATAACTGCCCTGGCTGTCCTGGAACTCACTCTGTAGCCCAGGCTGGCCTCGAACTCAGAGATCCACCTGGCTCTGCCTCCTGAGTGCTGGGATTAAAGGTGTGTGCCACCACCGCCCAGCTCTTCCACTCATTTTTTTAAGTCAGGTTATGAGTACTAAAGTTCCATATGACTCATGCTATCATCTTCATTTGGGTTAGCCTTCCCCTCATCACCTAAGTTCCCTACTCCTCTTACACCCTCTCTGCTTAAACCTGTCTGCCCATAGTATTCTGCATCACTACTCATTTTACGTGTAATCTACCCTCCCCTTCTCTTAACAATTATATCTAAATTTTATGGCTTCAGCTAGAACCTGCTGGGGCTTTTGGTGTTAAGTCACCTCGGTCTGGGTTTGGTGGTTTCTGTGGTTATACCAGTTTTCAGACATTTGTTATTTTGTTTCATGCTTAGAGTTGGGTCTTCAGAATTCATTTCAGCATCAAATGAGATGATGGAGGGCTAATGAGACGGCTCCGTACATAACGGCACCTGCCACTAAGCTGATGACTTGAGTTCAGTGCTCAGGATCTACATGGTAAAAGGAGAGAACCCACCTGCACAGGCTGTTTTCTGACCTCTGTGGGCACACTGTGGTGCATGTATAGTTCTTCCATCCCCTGCAGTGAAATCAAATGTAAGAAAAATTAGGAAATGGAAACTCATAGAACTTCATCTTAAGGTACATATATGGGGCAGGGGGTGGGAGAGGAGTACCACAATCGCCTTGTCATGGAGATTTGCTTTGCTAGAGTGAGAACTGTGTATCCTTCACAATGTCCAGAACTTGATTTTTCTGCTGTGTTGTTGGGAGCCGTAGAGCAGTAGTGGTCTGCTTTTGTTTTTGTTTTGGAAATAGAATCTTACTGAACAACCTGCATTGGCCTGAAACTTAGGATCCTCCTGCCTCAGCCCTCTGAGCTCTGGGATTACAGTTGTGTCCGATTGTATCCAACTTCGTGACAGCACATGTTGCGCTGAAGTACCAGTCCTCTGGCTTTGTTCTTTGGAGAAGCAATATGCAGTGGTTCCTTGGCCCATGCATAGCCAGGCCCTCCTTACATGGTTGTGTGACTCATCAGCTGACAGGACACATTGCTAGCCTAGGATGTGCATGTGAGCTCTGAGTTTGTTCTTATTAAGATTCAGTGGCTTGTGACTTTGCGCAGAAAGGTGGAGATCATTAGTGTAGTAGCCAAAGATGTGATTAGACAAGATATTGATTCTGAACTTCTGCCCTCCTCTTTGTGTTCATCCCTGTTCTTCCTTAGGGAGGTCCACACAGAGAAAAATGAAAGCAAGAACTAGGTCACTAGCTTTTGAAAAAATATTGATCAGGGAGCCAGTAGATGTAGTTCCAACACGTTCCCTTTTGTGTGATGTCATGCTGGGGGTAGGACTAATGTATCCTGTAATCACCCCTACAGGGACTTCCTTTTTCAGAGAAAAGCTTAGCAAAGAAAAAGAGTCTCCAGAGGCAGTACCCAGAAATAATGCTGGCTTTCTAAGTGTACTTCTTTGAAGTCATTGATCCTGGTGATTTTCTAGGCCATGTAGTGGCATGAAGGAATGATGTGAGCTGGTCAGCTGTGAGCAATGCCTATCTCAGTTCTTAGCCCTCATATACCTCTCCCTGGCTTCTACCACCAGTGCTGCATGCCATCCCACATGCATGTTTTTTATGCCCACATTGCAATAGGCAGGATGGATGTTCTGTAGACTGTAGCATTTGTATTTGTACCAGTTTCAAGTCAGAGGCTCCCTGGTGTGACCCAATGTGTAAATGACATGGTGTAACCCTCAGTGTCCTCAAAATGAAGTATGGCTCTGACTTTTAACCTTGGCTTGCCTGGGTGGGTTCTATGGAAGCAGCCAGGGATCTTGCTAATGCATCCCCTGGGACACAGATGGCTACGGTGAACCCTGTGGGACTTTTGAAATGGTACCAAGAATAGCAGAAATCAAATTGGCTTTGGGTTATCAGGCTTGAGGACCAATGTGTTGAAAGGGTGACATTAGAAAAAGGCCAGGACACTTTCTCGTTTACTTTGCTCACTTTGGGGAAATGCTCTTTGCCTTGCTAGCATCAGAAGTAGACCATTCTGGTTTCTTCAGCATATCACATCAGCTTTCATTATAAATCACCAGCAGCAAATAGAAAGTGCCATCATCTATGGAAGTACGTCTAAGGCAACACTGTGCTCCAGTGCTCCGGGGTGGGGTTTTTGCCTTCTGCACCAATGGATCAGTTTCTCATGTCTATGGGTTTCTGACCCAGGAGCTTTTCAAAACACCAAGAAGCATTGCTCTGCTTTCTAATGCCTCTCTAAGAGACCAGGGCTGCTGTGCCTCTAGCCATGCCCCAGAAAGCATATTTGAGACAAATCAGCTTACTTTGCCTGCATGCCTAGGAAGCCTCTCTTTAAAACCTTAGTGTGGGATGTGAGAGAAGAACCGCATCTAAATATTTTGCTTTTCCCATCCAGGCGAGCGACGGAGACGCCGATGCCAGGTAGCATTCAGCTACCTGCCCCAGAATGACGATGAGCTTGAGCTGAAAGTCGGAGACATCATAGAGGTTGTAGGAGAGGTAAGCAAGTGGTTGAGTGACAGACACTGTTGCCTCATGTGGCTATCAGACCCACCTGTGCATCCAGCCATGAAGAACCCTTGCTGTAGATGCACAGGCCCATTGGCCTTGGCAATGGATGTTCAGACTTGAAGAGACTCCAGAGATCATCTAGTTGAGTCTCCAGGGGAAATTGGTTTTGGCAGAGGAATTCCTTTAGGCCAGGTGGGGGTCACATGTGGGGCCATCTGAAGCCATTGTCTTTGTAACATAATACAGAGTACCTTTGAAATTTCAATGTTGTCTTATTAACGTTCCTGTTTACTTCAGTTAATGATGGACCCTGAATGGTCACAATAACAGGGATCCATCTTTAGAGTAGGGGTTCAGTTTTCATTGTGGAGAACACTGGATTTAGAGAGAATGAAAGTGGCATGTGGCATTTATTAAAAGACCAAGTACGTGACAGGTATGGTAAGCTTTTTGTTTTGTTTCTGTGTTCTTGCATGGCTTGGGTCCTGACTAGGGATGGCAAGGGGATGAAGAAATGACAAACACAGAGACTCATAGAAAATCTTGGATTGAGTGGACTGGGCTCTTTAATGGGGAAGCTGCAGGTGCACCCACCCCAGCCCCCCAAAAAACAAAAAAGAAAATCCCCAACTCAGTGTATTTTTTTATACACAGTTGATCAGGGAAGCGGGTCACTGCATACAGCTTAACAAGGAGGCGGCATCGTTACATATAGATAAAGGAGGAGGCAGGGTATTTTATACAGCTGAGCAAGAAGAACAGTTTAGCAAATCTCAGTGGGAGCAGTCATCAGGCCATAGACATGGGGGATAGGGAAGAAAGATACAGTGGACACTTTCTGCATTCATTGTCAACATTTGTGCTCTGACCAGAGGAAGACTTTGTCATTTCTATGAGCCTCAGCTGGGGAAGTTTTTGTCACTGCCATGAGTCTGAGGCATTGGAGTCTTTGATAGCACCATGGTCATGTCAACAACACACATTCACTCAGGACTTACTTGGTGCCTATGGTACTTTTGTCGTCTTTGTTCTGGTGTGGAACACTAGGCCTTACATATGAGCTACACTCCTAGCTCTATGATGAGGTTCTTCACACATTAGCCCACTTAATCAATCATCTTGATCACTTTATGGTGTAGATGAGCAAAGACCCTCAAAATATTCTAGCAGAGGCAGTGCTGTGGGATAATGTGTTTGTACACTGGTTTAGTAAAACACTGATTGGCCAGTAGCCAGGCAGGAAGTATAGGTGGGATAAGCAGACAAGGAGAATTCTGCGGAGAGGAAGGCTGAGTGAGGAGACACCAGCCTGTCATCCAGGGAACAGCATGTAACGGCACACAGATAAAGCCACTGAACAAGTGATTGACATAGAGATTAACAAAAATGGGCTGAGTTTAAGTGTAAGAGCTAGTCAGTAGTTAGCCTGAGCTGATAGCCAAACAGTTTTTATTAATGTAAGCCTTTGTGTGTTTACTTGGGTCTAAGCGGCTGAGGACCGGGCAGGCGGGACACAAAAATCTTTTAGCTACAAGGCAGGGCTAAGGGGCAAAGCCAGATCCATTGAGTGAGGACACCCTGAGTCTCCTGTGCCATTTTCCTTTGAATGTTTGATCCCATCTGTCCAAACTGAGCCTTACTGGTAAAATGTTCCTAGAGACACAGGGTGGGCTGCTTGGGCTCTGCTCCCCCAGGCTTTGAACATCTTGTGCCTTGGACTTAGAACCTCATCGTTCATTCTCCTTCAACATTTGGCTCTTTGTATAGAAAGAAATAAGTTTTTAACTTGCTTGTATTTCCTGGCTATCAGTTGACTTTACAGAAGCTCATGGTTTATAGAAAACAGGGTGGAAGTTGAGGTGGTCTGGAAGTGAGCTGTCATGTGGGTACAAGTAGCAGAACTGCTAGCAGAAGCCAGATTTCCAGACTCATTGAAACCTAACCTGGTCTTATCCCACCAGTAAGAGATCTAAAGATGGGAAGGTTGGCTCCAAAAGAACTGTGAAAGAACAAAGCTTTGATAAAGATGGAACAGACAAGTAACTTAATGAAGATGGCCGACTTAGATTCCAAACTCTTTTGTGACCAGTACAGCAATTAAACTGAGACCTTTGGGGTTATCTTTTCTAGAGGACAGATCATTTGCATCTCTGCTAGTCAGTTTGTTTTTATTGCAGCCTAATAAGAATCACTTGCATTGCCTTTGTTTTTCTAACTTGTCAAACAAAGATATGTGTCTCTAGAGAAGCAGTTATGTGCTTTAACCCCCTTTATCTGTTTCTAAGTTTTGGATAATTTGTGCTAATATGTTAGTCAATCTTTAAAAATATCCGATGTCAAGCAGGGCACATAGGAAACATTTATTGAAAGTTAAATGAGTAAGAAATGAATGGATAGGTGAACAGAACATCAGTATAATGATGGGCAAATTTCTTAAGATCAGACCTACAGAAGAAACTCTATGATAAAGTAGATGTGACTAATAAAAATGTTAAAATTGGTATATGACTTGAGGTAATTACACAAATATAACAACACATAGGAAAAAACTATAGTAAGTTATAAAATGTATAAATGTAGCATATGAAAATTATATTAAGGTACCAGGTAAGTTGGCATATGCTTTTAATCCCAGCACTCTAGAGGCAGAAGAAGCAGGATCTCTTGATTTCCAGGCCAGCCTGGTCCATATAGCAAGTTCCAGGCCAGCCAGAACTACATAGTGAGACCCTATCTTGAAAAACAAACAAACAAAAAATATGAGGAAGCTGTTAGAGCAATGCCAAATGATACATGAATCTGCCATGAATTCAGATCCCACAAAGGAGAATAGTATTTTTATTTTTGTTATTGTTTTGAGAAAAGAATTCACTGGTAGCCCAAGCTGGCTTTGAGCTTGGGTTCTTGCTGTCTTAATCTTCTGAGTGTTGGGTTACAGGCAATGTATTACCATGTCTGGACCTGGAAAAAATTTTAACTAGATGAAAATATCTCACCTTGCTGTTTATTAAAGAAGTGTAAATTAAGATAATAATTAGTAGGTTTCACATCATTAAAATCAAAGAAAATATCTACTGGTCAGACTATTGGCAGTGTCTAGTATAAGTGATGAATTTGTATAGTTGTATGATACTTACATGAAAGAATGCCAATAGCTATGAATAAAATTATAACTCTGATTTCATTCCTAAGAATTTATCTGCAGAAAATGGTTAACAAAAATGTACGGGAGAAAAATATGTTAATTGTAGCAGTGTTTGTAATAATGAAAAATAATCAAGAAAAGGAATTAAGTTGTATTACCTAGCTAGAAGACATGAAGCCATTAAAATGGTTCACACAGAGGCTTTTAAATATTGATTTATTATGATGTTTTGCATTACAATTATTGGTTGTATTCCTCTTAGCAGAGACCTGGCTTTTATCTGTCTTTGTATTTGTGGTACCTGGAGTAGTACCTGAATCCTAATATGTACCTTGATAAGTGCTTGTCGAATAAGAAAGTGAATAAATGGAACTATAAAACAGTTTGTTGCAAAATAAACGAACAGATTAGAACAGAAAATTGCACAAACTAGGATATAATCATCTGAAATAGATCTATATTCATGTGATCCAAGATTGAAAGGGAGAAAGAATTGAAAATGGTTTTGTCATAGATGATTTTTCCTTCACTGTCAGAATAATGCTTTAAGAACACAAATCAAGGACAAGAAACATGATCAATACATTTCTGAGAAATACTGTACACTTTTGCTTGTCAAATGTGAGGAAGGGACCATGGGTTGTCCTTGAGTAACAATTGCTGCACTTGTGACTATATTCACCTAGAGGACATGAGCTATTGGCTACCACCATTGGCCATCATGTGCCATTCCGTATTTTTTTTCCTGCTCACTTCCAACTGGATTCTAGGCTGCATTTGCAGTTTGCTTTAGTAGGAAAAAGGGAAAAGAAAGCTATAGAGTCTGAGGGCTAGTCTTTTAACCTATATTTTCAAAGTTCAATTTACTTCTCTATTGCTTCAGTTGATCTCCCAGATGTTTTTGTCATTATCAGTGTATAAATATCTGTCCTTTGATGGTTAATGTTGTATATGTGCTTATGGGCATCAATTTTCTGATTCTAGTAGAGCAGCAATTCTCAACTTGTGGGTCGTGACTCTTTTGGGTTCACATATCAGACATCCTGGATATCAGATATTTACATTACAATTCATAACAGTAGCAAAGTTACATTCTGAAGTAGCAACAGAAATAGTTTTTGGTTGGGGGTCACCAAACATGAGGAACTATATTAAAGCAGTTATACAGAAAATAAAAAAAATTCATTATTACAAAGCAGCATTAGAAAGGTACTAGAGACTGAAAAAAAAAATGTCCCAAATAAACAAAATTCTTTAAGTCATAGGGACAGATGAAGGTAAGAACACAAAGCTTTGTGATACTGTTGAATCAACCAATCTCCTAATGAAAGTGCAGCAGATTGGAGCTGGAGAGATAACTCAGTGGTTAAGAGCACTAGCTGCTCTTCCAGAGGACATGGATTCAATTTCCAGCATCCACATGGTAGCTGACAACCATTCATAACTCCTGTTGCATGGGAACCGGTACCCTCTTGTGGCCTCCAAGGGCACTAGACATGCACATACTACACAGACATACATGCAGACAAAACATCCATATATAATTAAAATGTGAAAGTACAACATAATTGTATATGTAAATATTATAATTACATCTTTATCGATTAATAGTATTAGAGTTGTTTACACAGAAATACAACCTATTTTTTTGTCCCTGAAAGACAGATGTTAGGATTTTGACTGTGTAGGCTAGTTTTTAGGAAACAATTGAGTCAAAATTTTTTTTAAAGTTTTATCTGTATCTTAATATCTAATATTAACTTAAAATATCACAATCTATATGCATTTTCAACACAGAGTCATAATACAGAGTCAGGCCTATATCCAATAATCATTGTATTTGTGTGTGTGTGTGTGTGTGTAGCCAAGGCCTTTTCCCTGAGTATGAGTTGCTGGGTTGAGCTCCTTGCTTTGTGTATCCACAGTGTATCCTCTCTGATTTGCACTCTTTTAAAGTGCACCAGTGGCAGAAGCAATTGAAGTATAGCATCCTTCTGAAGTTCTGTAGCTCCTCACCCCCATTTTTTTTTTTTTTTTCAGTTTGGTAGCAGTTTTTCTTTTAACCTTCAGATTGTTACCTTCATCCTCTCTTAGCACTGACTTTCTCTTCCCACACCTGTGTTTTCACTATGGAACCAAGCACATGCATCTGGAAGGCCTAAAAGGTTGGGAAGAAACAGCCTTGGGCCCCTGGTAGAAGAAGTAGAGCTCCCTTGTCTGGCAGCAATTGACTACCAGCCTTCAGCCCTCAGCCGTGGTGAAGGACGAAAACAAGGATAGTCCCTGAGTGGACTGAGGGGGTTGTGCTGGAGAGCCTCCCACCCCATTTCCACCTCCTGGCTCAGCTGTGGGAAAAGCCATCACTGCAAACTTAAAGCTGGCGCTGTGGGAGGAGAGTGGCAAGCTCTGAATTCCTAGGTGGATTGATTTTTTTTCCCTTCAGTTTTGAAATAAGTCATTGTGAATACTCACTTGGGTCATTTTGGTCCAGAGCAAAGAAGACAGAGAAATAAATGCTAGTGGGGTTCTCTGACAGACAAACACATGTGGTTTGGGGACAAGGTTACTGGGAGCAGAATCTGTGGTCGCCTGGAGTTTTCCCTTTTTGTTTCTGAAGACTGCCTTGGAGCTTCTGATTTGTTTTGTTTTGTTTTCCTGTCTGTGTTATCTGGGGTCTAAGAAAAGAGTTTCTTTCTTTTCCTGTGTTGGATAAGGCTGGTCTTAACAAATCTCCCACAGTGGCAATGTTCTGAAATTTTCCTTTTCATGTGCGTTTTTGGGGATTACTTTTGGAGGCATTTCTCAGAGGTTCCCAGTCAGCCTGGCTGGTGACTGAGGGCTGCAGGCTCTGAGTTAAAGCCTGAACTGGCTTTGTGGTTTGCAATGCTGATAACTTGCATGCTCAGGAACTGTCTGCATTCTTCCTCTTATGCCCATAGAAGGAGACTGGATCCACTCAGCTCAAGGTCAGCAGGCTCTTGAAATGCTTTAAACCTTTCTCTCAGTCAGGTAAACCTCTGTGTGGGTGGATAGTTCCTTCCTCCTCCTTTCACTCGTGCTCAAGAGAAGTCACATTCAGTGTTCTCGTTCACAGCACATACACTAAAAATTGGTAAAGTTCATTAAAAAGCTGATTGGGCCAGGCTTGAAGGAGCTGGGTGGTGGAGACACATGTCTTTATTTCCAGCACTTGGGAGGCAGAGGCAGGCGGATCTCTGTGAGTTTGGGGCCAGCCTGGTCGATAGAGCATGTTCCAGGATAGCCAGGGCTGTTACACAGAGAAACCCTGTCTCGAAAAACCAAAACTGAAAATAAAATAGGCAATCCAAACATGTCTCCATTTTCCCCCATTAAGACTCTATGTTGCTTTAGAAGTACTCCTGTTTCTTATTTAAAAAGGCAACAATACAAACATCTTAGTATTGGAATTTGATCATCTAAATGACTCAGACTGCTCTACCAACTGTCCTCTGTTTAACTTAGTGGTGAACACATCTGTTTTCCTAGTATGTACAGGTACTGAAGTATTCATATTATGGAGAGGGATGCCATGCTTAGAAGAGAAGGTAAGCTGAGTGTAGTAATGCATGTCTATAATCCCAGCACTTGGTGGGCAGAGGTAGGAGGAGCAGTTATTCAAGGTCATCATTAGTTACAACAGTACATTTGAGGCCCTGCTAGGCTATATGAGACCCTATCTCAAATAACAATAGAAACAAGTGAAGAAACGTGGTTATATTTGAATCATCAACATACAGTGCAGTCCACAACTATATGGCCGAAAATAAGTTCAGATGTATATATAGTAGATTTGCATAACTATGAAATTTCTCAAATATTTGAATGCTTGCATCATGAGAGAGTCTGTATTTATAGACTCAGAGATTTATTGAACAGAATGTGCACTTTGAAATAGGCTCAGTTTAGTTGTGGAGGGTATTACAAGAGGCTAAGAATCTAAAGAGTGACAGATGATGGAATTGACAAATGAGCAAGGAAGTGAAGGCAGGAAACCCTCATGGCGGGTAAATAAGATGCTGCCCATGCACATTTGTTTGGAATGAGTGTGGAGTATATGAAGCAGATGCTGGGGCATGCAATGAAAGACATTGCTAGAAAAGCTGCAGGAATGCCTCCACTGAACTTTCAAAGAGACAGATCGCCTAAGGTGTCTTCTCTGGGGTTTTTCCAAGACATAGGCATCATCACAGGCTATTTCCTCCTGTGGAGGCGACAAGATAAAGCTTTCACTCTCTTGGTTCATCAGAAAAGTTATCTTACTCATTGGGTTTCCTCTTTATTCATATTTTCACGTTAAAATGATGGTAAAGCATTATTAGAGTTCTTTAGGAATCTGGTGTCTGCAGAATAGTTCTGACTGCTGTGAAGGGTGAGATTATGACACTCCTCCAGAAGCCCTACAAGCAACCAAACCCTCCCTTCCCCCTTCTTTAGTTTTGAGGGCAACCAGGAACTTGCTGAATGGTCCAGGGTAGCCTTAGACTCAAGATCCTCTTGCCTCCACTCCCTGAATGCTGGAGTTCCAAGTGTGTGGAGCCATCTGTGGCTCAGACCCTCTCTGCTCCATTGACAACCATGGATATTGTTCTGTCTTGTTTAAGCCTTACATAGAAATTCCATTGTTTAAAAAAATCAATTTCCCTTTCAATTGCACTATAGATTTCTCTTTTGAAGGTCCATTCTTAGGAAATAGGCTTTTTTTTCCGAAGGAAAGAGGGAAAGGGATGAAAATTATCACTCCTGTGAACTCTTTGAGCCGACCTAGAAAGAAGGAATTAAGGGAAATTACTGACCGGGGATTTAGGACCTAGATAAGGCTTATTCAACAGAGATAGTTATTTCAAGAAACTGTAAAGGAAAATCATGTATATATCTATATGTTCAGGAAGTGCCCCCCTTAAAATTTTTATTCCACTGATAGAAAAATGTTTTCTAGAAACAAAGTTTGTTTTTTAAACACTATTTATGGAATTAAACTATGCTTTTGTATATTTATATGAAGTTGTAGAAAAACCAAAGCCAATCAAAAGTGATTGAAATAAGAGTAAACATTGGCTGAGAAAGGGCACATAGGAATTTTCTAGGTTAATAAAATATCCTGTTTGTTTATATAGGTGTAGCCTTCAAAACTGAGCTACTATAGTGTTAAGAGTTATAAATTATATTTCAACTTTAAAGATACATGATAAAAGACCTTTTAGTTTTTCTAGTGTGGTATTATTTTGCAAAATGCCTTCAACTCCCTTTCATAGGTAGGAAACATCACTAGTATTGAAATTCTCATGTAATTACTTCTGGAGGAGCGTGTGTTTGTGGTATATGTGAGTGTGCATATGTACATGCCTGTGGGTATGTGTGTGCAGGCCAGATCAGGGTATCAAATGTCTTCCTCTATTACTCCTGAGACCTTACTACCCTGAGACAGTTTCATAGAACCAGATGCTTACAGCATTGGCTAGGCTAGCTAGCTAGGGAGTTCTTGGAATCTGACTTTCTCCTCCATAAAATTCTGGTCTTATATTTATGTGGAGCTGTACCTGACTTCTTACTTGGGGAGTAGGGATTCTAGGTCCTCATGGTTGTAGAGTAAGCACTCATACCCACTTAGTCATCTCTCTAGCCCCTATTTTTGGAAAAAAAATGAGGAAGGTTCTAGAAATGTTAAAGTATAGCCCTTAGAGTTTTATGTGCGTGGTTTTCTTTTATGGAAAAAGAACTGCATTTGAAATGCTGAAACTGACTTCATTGGCTTCTGTTCAACACCTCTGCCCCATCCAAATTTACCCTTCTAGCCTGCTCCTGAAGGGGCTTTGAGTAACAAAGTAGCCATTGATGGAAAACAGTGATTGCAACCCTTAAGTGGCTTTTTTTCTGTTGGCTGCTTCTACTCTCGATAGACTTTGGATTTGGCAAACCTTTATTCCCTTCCTTGCACAACTGACATGTAAAGAAAACATTCAAGGATGTTATATAGGACTTGGTCAGAGAACTATCAAGGGGAAAGCATTTCACCTTTTCATTCCCATCATCTTCCCTGCCTAACAAATGTTGCTGATGTCTGCATAGCTGGCTGGGTGGGGTTTGAAACTGACTCTGTTGTTGCCTCAGCTTCCAACAGGGGTAAGATAGATGAATTATTTCCTTGAGCCCTGAATCCGTGTAAAGGCTCTTCTTTGTAAAGACATGGAAGTTGTACCGGGATGGAAACTTTGTCCGTACTTAGCCTTTCTCAAACAGAGCTAGTTGGAAACTGCTTTACTCCCAGCCATGAGCCATTGGTAGGGTTGGCTTGGGGGCACAGTCATGGGGTCTTAAGTTAGCCACTTTGGTCACAGAGAGGCCCAGCTAGGGTTTATTTTCAGCCTAGATCCAGCTGCTAGAGAAGACTGATGATGAGTTGGGATTGGTGGGCATGGGGAGAAGGTGGGCATCTACTCCCTTTACTTTCTTATTGTGGGAATCTGTTGACCTTTGGTACTCTCTTTAGTCTATACTTTATTGCAAGAGTATACATTTCTTTTTCTGTGTTCAAATACAGAAGCATCAGTACAGGCCATCTTGAGTTCTAAGCAGAAGGTGTGCAAGCTGTGCAGATTCTCTTTTTTGTCCTAGAAATTTCTCCAGGATGTGGTGTGTGCGTGTGTGTGTGTGTGTGTGTGTGTGTGTGTGTGTGTGTGTGTGTGTGTATGTGTATGTGTGAGTGTGTGTGTGTGTGTGTGTGTGTGTGTGTGAGAGAGAGAGAGAGAGAGAGAGAGAGAGAGAGAGAGAGAGAGAGGAACATGTGTGTGCATGGGTTTGTGTTTGAAAGCCAGAGGTGTTTTCCTTAATCACTTTTCTACCTTATCTTTTGAGACTCACTGAACCCAGAGGTCACCAATTCAGCTAGAGAGGCTGACCAGCAAACCCCCAAGATTTTCTTATTCCTGCCTCCCCAGTTCTGAGATAATGGGTGTGCACCACAACATTTGGATTTTACATGGGTGCTGAGTAAATATAGGTCCTCTGTTGGCATGGCAAGCACTTTAGGTATGGGGCCATCCCTCATGCTTCAGGATGAGGTAGGGCTTTATCTGTTTGTTTCCCCAATTCATCTATCCCAACATCATAAGGCAGTACAGGATAACTGTTTAATAAATGTTGAAATCACTGGAATGACCACACAGGCTTGGTATTGCAGGAGCTAATTAAAAACAGTGGTAACATAATCAGGATCTCTTGTTCCCTTCTGCTCCTCATAGGAAGATTCCCATTTCCCCCAATGTACCCCCCTAAAAAAACCTTTTTTTGTGAAGCAATCAGGACTTGATAGGATTTCTTTTAATAATTTCCCTAGCATGAATCCATTGGGACTGAGTTTGACATGGGGAAATCATCATTCTAGGTTTCGGTGTCCTTGTCTTTATGTAGGAAATTGAGCCAGATCTCTGAAGAGAGCTAGTTTGAAAATAAGGATAATTTTCTCCTATCTCCAGGCTTAGTCTTGAGACAAAAGCAGCAGACTGTAGGAAAAAAAAATGTATTACACAGCACTCAGTGGTTCTGGTACCAGGCTTTCCCCCAGGAAGGGCTCAGGTCACAAAGAAACACCCCTTGTGCACATGGAAGCTGCAATTGGAAGAGTATCCCCCAGGTGATGAGCAATGGTTTTCTTGTCAATCCTTCTACTTGTGTGGCTAATGATATACCTCTGCTGTTTTCCCACAGGCCTAGCAGGCTGTGCAATGACAGTGATACTGACATCTGGGGTGTGGCAGGGTGAAGATACCTTTGTTTTCCCAGTAGGCAGCTGCAGATCCTATCATCAGGATATGCTTTCCTGCTAGACTGGCTTAGTGGAGACGGGAATATTTCAGACATCATCAAACTGAATAGATGGAGTTTGTCCAGTTGCCCTCTGCAGCCCAGGATTATGCCACATATCACTCAGTTGTGGGTCCTGCCCTGGGTTTTCCCCTTGCCCTGTGATTCCTGGGAAGAAAGGGGTTATTTTATGGTTCTTTATTTAGAGGTAGCACAAGGATCCCATTCTACAAATCCTGTGACTATTGATATGCAGACTCACATCTAATCCTTCCAATTGTCTTAATCCTATCAAAATCCTCTTGAAGGAATGATACACATAAATTGAATTGGCATAGAAACATGGAAATGCTAGTCAGTGGAAATGATGTTAAATGTAGTGAACTGATACTGAATAGTCACCAGGACAGCCATACATGGATGCTGTTGTGTGAATTTTTCCCTTAAGATTTTGTGGCCATGCACATGCAACCACTACTCTACAGATCTGTATCCTATGAGTCCTCTAATGAGTGTTCTAAATGTATTGCTTTGGTTGTCTCCATTCTCTGGCCTTCATTAGTCCTTTTCCCCTTTCTGGAATACCCCAAACATATCTACCCTAATCATAGCTACTGTTTCTAATTTCTTAAAGGCCTGCCTTAATTTTGATTTATCTTTTCTCAAATTTCTCTTTTGCCATCCTGGATCTAAGTGAGCTCAACTTCATGTAACAAGTTTGATTTGTCCCAAGTCATGGTCTTTTTCTCTTCTATTTATTCTCTATTGCCAGCCTTAGTCTTTAGTCACACCTTCCTATTTTGGTAGATTATCACCTTCTTTAGCAAAAATAGGTACTTACCATATATAGTTCTGCATCCCCAGATTCGAGCATAGAGCCATAGTGCATATACCTCTGACAGAGACAAAGGTCATGCTTAAATATGCCGCTTGAGATGTGTTAACCAGCTCTGTTAGGCAGATGGGGAAGAGGGATTTATTTTGGCAGGAGAAAAAGGAATGAGTTCATATAACTAAGTTTCAAGGTGGAATTTGAACTGGGATTTGAGTTTTACTTTTCTTTTTTATTTGAATTACTTAAGTTCTTAAATTATATTTGGCTTGTACTGGTAATACATACATATAGAAAAATTCTAAAGGTTATAGCTCTTTTTTCTATCAGCCCACATTTTATTGGTAACTTAATACTTGCTTGTTCTCAAAATGACCTTATTTTTCCTTCAAGAAGCCAACCAAATATTCAGACGTCTACTTTGCTGTTAGTGGATCCATCTTGAATTCTTCAGACAGTTTTTTTTTTTCACTTGCCCAGCTAGTTGATCAAGACCAGTTCACACCTCAAAACTGAACCTGCCTTGCCTGTTCTCACTGCTTTTCTGGTCCAGTTCCTACATCCTATTCAGAGGGTTGAGGTTTTACTACCCTCTGACACTCCAATCCTTCCTCTACAGTCCAGGAGAAACAAACCCACAGGAAATCTTCCTACCTTCTGAGACCTTAGCTCTGAGCTGGTTTTTAAAAATTTTTTAATTTAAAAATGGTTTTATTTAATTGAAAATAGATACTTTTTCTCTCAACTGTCTAGTTTTGATTATCTCATAAACCTTCCCTCTCTTCTTCCCTCCCTCTCTTCTCTTCCTCATCTTCCTCCCCCCCCCCTCCTCCTCCTGTTCCTTCTCCTCCTCTTCTTCCTTTCTGCTGTTTGTGGTACTGAGAGAACAAATTAGGCCTTGTGGATACTAGACAAGTACTTGCCTAAGGAGCCATATTTCCAGCCATTTGATCTAGCTGTGTAACCCAGGCTGGCCTCACAGGTACTATTTATCTTCCTTGCTGTATCTTCTGAGTGCTAGAATTACAGATGTATGCCACCATGCCTGGTTTTTAATAGTGGTTATCATAAAACAAAATACATGAAATTACAAAGGAAACTAGAATGTAGTACACATCAAATAAAAGTAAACTTGATACAGTAATCTATGTGATAGATACCCTCTTAATACATTAAACAGCATATACCATCCAGCAAGTATAATTTATATCATTTCAAAGTAGCACAAGTAATATTTTGAGGTACTCACAGCATCTGTGATATGATAGGAAAATATTCAGGATTTATTTTGTGATGAGTCCTTCTAATATTGGTATATTACCTACTTTCATAACCAAAGGAAATGTCAAATTTCACTTAGAAGTTGATGAAAATGGAGTGTTAAATTTGCCCATTTGTGTTGGGTTCCAGGTTAACTCCCTTACCTATCTGAATAAGACCATGGGGCCTACTTTCTGTTTCTCTGGTAGCATTGAAACTTTGGGTTCCTCTTCTGTATGAGTTCTACCATGTAGCTAGAAGACATGTCTAACTTGATCTTGTACCTCTGTTCTCTTTGCCTCTATGCAGGTAGAGGAAGGATGGTGGGAAGGTGTACTCAATGGGAAGACTGGAATGTTTCCTTCCAACTTCATCAAGGAGCTGTCGGGGGAGTCGGATGAGCTTGGCATTCCCCAGGATGAGCAGCTGTCCAAATCAAGTAAGGAAGTCTACCATACTGAACAAGAAAGGGAGGAGACCAGTGGGCTCCATCCTAGACTCCCTTATGTATCATTGTTCTATGCCAAAGGCCCGTGACAAAATCTTGTAGGTATTTTGTTGGCTAGAGTACCTTGCTCACTGTAATTTAGTAAGTTTATTACTGTATAGATGTGACCTATAGCTATATATTCTGTATACCTCTGGATAAGTGAGTACTAGCCCTCAGTCATGGTAGCACATGTAGCTGTGCCTCTCTATACTTCTAGAATGTCATTTCCCATTGAGTTTGTAATTATCTTTTAAATGAATCCAGTGAGATGATCAGTATTCTCTAGTGTCTTCTGATGAACTTGGGGGGAAAATAACAAAGTTATTCATGGCAAGGTACTGTGTACAAGATAAATTCATGCCAGTTTTATTGAATATATGATAAGATAGTTGAGAGGCCAGGGCTCATCTTGGATAAAGAAATGATCCCTTTTGCAATGGTGAGAACAAACTTCAGGTCTGTTTTTCTCCAGGGCTTGAAGGTTTCCCTCCAGCTTCTCTGCTACCCTTTCCAGCTCATGGAGCAAAAGGTCAGGACCGGGAAGCTTTATTCTCCCAGTCACTAACCCAACTTCCCATGTGGGTGTCTGTGTTTATCTTGTGCCGTGTTGAGCCAAGGTCATGGGCATGAATGTTGTAGGAGACTCAGCTGTGTCATAGTGGTGTGATGCTACTTGCTGTCTTTCTTTTCTGACAAGAGGAGGACAATCCAGTCTTACCAAAACAATTCTTAAATATTGTCACTTTCCATTTTGAAAAAAAAATTAATGTAGATAATATTCTTCTGTTGCCTTGGTATCCCTTTATTAAACTAGCAGTATAATTGGACAAAGGTTTGATTTGGAAGTTGAAGCCATTTCTAGAAAAGTACTTAGATGATCCTTCTGCTTGGTATGTCAGCAGTGGCTCTGGGTCATAGAGACTGCCACATATGGAAGCAATTGTACAGGCTGGTTGACTCAGTGGATACAACAGGACCCCTTTTTTCCACTTCTAAAACCCAAGAACCCTCCTGCTTCAAATTCCATTCTATCCTTGAGTCTAGGATATGAAGGATTAGTATAAACGTTTGGAACAAGTGAAGTATTTGAGAACTCCTTTTACCTGTGAGCTGGGCCATGTGGTTTTCCACTACTGTGGCCAGCAAAATGAGTAGAGCAGTGAGTTTCTTTTGCACCCCCTCTCCCTAATCCACAGTAAAATTATAGCTGCTCTGGAATCTTCTTTTGTACACTAGAATAGTATCATGCCTGGTAACTATGTCCCGCATTAACAAAACTGTATCTCTGGAACATTGTGGATTAAATATGCTTTAGGGGGGAGGAAAACAAGATCAGGTTATTATAACTTTATTTCCATGAGGAAATGAAATCTAAGTTCCAACAGCAATATCGTATATAAACCACCATAGCTCTCATTGTTAAGACAGACTTGGGACATGACCAGTTAATGTTTAGCTATTTGTTTTCTCTTTGCTACCATGGCCATTGTAACATCATGTCTACATTTAAAAATTACCTTCTAATTCCTTTACTGATACAGAGATGGAGATTTAGGGACAGTCTTGCTGGGTAAGTCTTTACCTCTTGACATTGTACCATCTTAGGTATATATTCTCAGAAATGAAGAGTTTCAGGAAATACATCCCATAGTTTTTGGAACTATTGAAACAAATTGTACTCTAAAACACATCCCAGGTCATTACCATGGAAAGGTAACTGTGGCAGACTCTCTTCTCAAAGCATGTAGTGCTAGAATCCCGGTTACTGGAAGTTTTGACTGAATAGAATGGTCTTCTCAGCCATTTGGCTGTCTTTTACCTACCTGTAGCACCAACTCAATTACTAGCCTTCTTTTTCAGAACAAAGGAAGTCTAGTAGTTTCTGTGGCCATGTTCAGTCCAGCTGTTTATTGCTGGGGGTATTTGAGGTCCCTGGAGAATCATGTTCTTCTAACAAGAGTGGATGCTTCTTATAAAAAAAAGTTGGCTGTAATCTTTCTATGTATACAATTAAGAAAAACAGGAGCCATATCTCTATCTGCCTGTCTGTATCAATCCATCCCTTTTTGTCTTCTTTATTTCCTTCTTCTATTCTTCATTAATTAAATCTTGGTTGAGCTCCAATAGTTACTAAGATGTTTGTTGATGACTTGAAAAGTCAACAAATGAGATGCAGATAGAGACTTTGCCCTCAGTCAACTCACCTTGCAAAAAGAGGCACACATACCCCAGAAGCTGAGGAAAATTCCTCGGGAGCTGATATTTGAGGAAGAGTGGGGCCCAAAAGCCAGTCTATAGTTGGCATTTTCTTTGGTTTGTCAACCAGCTCCCAAATCATGATATGGAGACTTATTATGAATTATGAATGCTTGGCTTTAGCTTAGGCTTGTTTCTACCTAGCCTTTTAAAAAATAATAATCTGGGGGTTGGGGATTTAGCTCAGTGGTAGTGCGCTTGCCTAGCAAGCACAAGGCCCTGTGCTTGATCCTCAGCTCCAAAAAAAAATCATAATAATCCATTTCTATTAATCTATGTGCTGCCTCAAGGCTTGTTTACCTCATGTCATACTGTCCATCCTGCTTTCCTGCTTCCTCCATGTCTGGTTGGCTGGTCCTTGGCTGACTGCCCACCAGCCCTGCCTATCCCTCTGCTGCCTAGCTATTGGCAGTTCAGCTTTTTTTTAGACTAATTGAGGTGCCTTAGGCAGACAAGATAAAACAGCAACATATCTTTACATAGTTAAACAAATGTTCTAGTCCACAACACCAATACCATGGTGATGTGGGGTTGTAGTAGTCAAAAAGGGCTTCATGGAAGAGTAGATGTGAGAATAATTTCTTTAGTGCTTTGTGAATTGAAACCATGCCCTGAAAGAGAGAAGTAGCATCTCTCTGTTTAGTGATAGTGTTTTCAGTACTTGTCTACACTTGTGATTTGCTTCATCATAGAATTACGCTAAAATGTATATATAACCAGGCCACATTGCTGCAAAGATTATGTATATTGATGGGATTTGTCCAAATAGGACCTTTGATTTTTAGAATGGTCTGCTTTTTCTCTTCCTACTGTATTCACCAGAGAAAGTGTTAGGACTTTGGATATATTTTACTTTTTTGGAAAAAGCATTGTTATGTTTTGAAGTAATTAAAATTCACAGGAAGTTGTAAAAATAAACACAAACTATACAGGGAGGACCCATGTGCACTTTACCAGTTTCCCCCAGTGATTACATCACCTATAATTATAGTAAATGCAAAATGCATTTTGTCCTATAGTTGAGAGATAGACAATGTAGTTTGTGTACAAACAACATCTAGGTTTTTTTCTGTTATGAGCCAAAATGTACTTAATCAGAGTCTTTGTTTGATCAGCCCACGTAATACTCTTTGTAAATGGCAATCCATTTTTCTGCAGTGATTGCTTAATTACATGGATCTGAGGCTAAGTTAAATCCTAATCTTTGTACCAAATTGGTAATTTTTAGAGATTACAATGATAACATATAAATATTCTTTTAAGTGCTACCAGACATTATAATGAGAGTTTTCTTTGTCATTGTAGCTAAAATCTTTATCCTAATATGGAGAGAGTATTGTGTACAGTGAATTCTTGTACATCTTCGCTTCACACATGTACATTAACACTACTTCCTTTGAATGTGTGCATTCTTATTTGTATACTTTGCAAGTAATACTTGAAGTTATGAGTTTTGTATATTAATAGATGACTCTAATAGAGGAAACATTGGCATTGTACTTAAGAAGTATGCCATTACTACTTGTCACATGATAGGTATTTAATAAATTCTTGATGAGCCCTTTATTGCTCCAAGGAGGCATTTTTATCTTGAATGATAGGTAAAAATTTCTACAACTTGCTTTTCATACACTTTTACATATGGCATTTGGTTGATTTTATGAATTATTGTGTGTGTGGGGATACCCTAAGGATATCCCATGTGTGCAGGGAAACATGCTTGGCAAATGCAGTGGGGCCTGGGCAGATGCATGCCATGTGGGCATGGTGGCAGCAGTGGCAACAGCCAATAATTCACAACTCAGATGCTGCATCCATGTGGAGAGTTTATTATAATAGAGAGATGAAGAGAAAGATAGGAAAGGGGAGACAGAAAGAGAGAGAAGAGGAGAGAGAGAGATGAGGGTGCACACCTCATAGGAGGAAAAGCAGGAGGGAGGGAGGGAGGGAGGGAAGGAGGGAGGGAGGGAGGGAGGGAGAGAGAGAGAGAGAGAGAGAGAGAGAGAGAGAGAGAGAGAGAGAGTGTTTTTCCTTAGAATGAGGCTTTTATGTCAGGATGCAGGGCAACACCAAGGGGTGGGAGTTCAAGGGGCAGATCAGAATATTAACATTATTCCATTTTGATTATTATAAAAAGAGGTGAGTTATGGGAGCAAGTGGGGAAACAAGGCACTGAATTCTTGAGGATGCTTCAAGTTGACAAGGGGTGAAGTGGGGAGGGGGAAACCGGGAGTCATGCACAGAAGAAGAACTCAGGAATGTTCCTTGAAGGAGCTGAGGAGGCAGGTTGCAGCAGTGGTGTTCCAGGAGCTTGTGTGTGTGTGTGTGTGTGGGAATGGCATGCCAAATCAGGAGTATAGAAGCCATGGCATCTGCTATGTCTCTGGAGGTCAGGCAGGAACAATGAATCTGCAAAATATGCTCGAAAAATAGGTGGGGTCAGAAATGGGCTCTGGAGATTGTTAATTTTCATCAGACCAGATTTCTTGATGTAGTAGCAAAACTTTTCTCAGGACCCTGGGAAAGCTGGAATGGATTTATATCATGACAAAAGGGTTAAAAATCCATTTAGGACTCATAAGAACCCTTTGTAGTCAATGTTCTATAAGTTTGTTAAAGCTGCATTTATCAGTATTAAAACTTTGAACCTCTGGAGTTATATCTGAAACTGGTCTATCCTGTACCATGAAGTCTGTGAATGAGGCATACCTGTCTGTAATTGGAGAGCATATATATCTAATCGTGGGACTGGGGCTATTAAACTGATACCCTAGTCATCAAACATCATCAGATCTGAGAAGGATAAATTTAAGAAGTAAGACAGCTTTTTGATACCTAGGCAGCAAACTCAAGTCTCTCTGTGGTTGTTGTGGGGGCACAGAAGCCCCAAAGGTAGCACTTTTTCATTTGATAGGCCCAGAAGATTCTAATTCACAGCATCCACACAAATGCACCTGGCTGTCTGATGTCCAATCATGCCCCACATTGGGCACCAATGTTATGAATTATTGCACAGTGGAGGGGAGGCGAGGGTATCCCGCACATGCAGAGAAATATGCTGGGCAGATGCATGCCATGTGGGCATGGTGGCAGTGGCAGTGGCAGCCAGTAATTCACAACCTAGATACTGCATCCACATGGAGAGTTTATTAGAATAGAGAGATGAAGAGAAAGATCGGAAAGAGAGAGAGAAAGAGAGAGAAGAAGAAGAGCGAGAGATAAAGGTTGAGGGTGCGCACCTTGTGGGAAGAAAAGCAGAAGTGAGAGAGAAGAAAGGGAGGTGTTTTTGCTTAGAATGATGCTTTTATGTCAGGATGTATGGTGAAGCCAAGGGTTGGGAGTTCAAGGGGAGGATCAGAATATTAACAGTTCATAGCCCCTGTTCAGGGTAATCTGCCAAAGACAGAGTTTTAGCAGTCATATAGGTTGGTCCATAGTGAGTAATAGCAGAAACTTTCTGCATATTTGAATTCAAAATACATTTTTTAACCATGCTTGGAACTTGTGAAACTTTGGATATATTTCCTCAAAAAGATTTAAAAAAATCTTTAGTTATAGATGATTTAAAACATAGGTAAAAGTATGAATAGTATAAAGAATCCCTGTGTATCTGTCACCCAGTTGATCAATTCTCAGCCTATAGCTAATTTGTTGACATTATGTCCTTACACATTCCTGCTCTGTTTTATCTTAAAGAAAATCTTAGATATTATATAATTTCACCCATAAATATTTTAATATGTATCAATAAAAGAGTTTCTTAAAGTCCCATTACCACATGCACACAAAATTACAATGAGTCCTTAAATAATTATGTGCTCTGTGTTTACTTTCCTCTCATAACCTTGTTTTGTATGGAATTTGTTGACATGAATCTGGATCCAAATAAGGTACATACACAGTGATGAGTTGATGTGTTTCAAATTTCTCTGAATCTATCAGTTTCTCCCTTTATAGGTCTTCCTTCTATTCAGTCTACTGCTAAAGAAGCTAAGTTTGTTTGTCCATTAGTTTCTCGTTATCCGACTTGTGATAGTTTCATCTCTGTTTTGTTATTTCAAGAAATTGATAATTAGATCTAGGGATGTGAGTAGATTAAGATTGTGTGTGTGTGTGTGTGTGTGTGTGTGTGTGTGTGTGTGTGTGTGTGTGAGAGAGAGAGAGAGAGAGAGAGAGAGAGAGAGAGAGAGAGAGAGAGAGAGAGAGAGAGAGCGAGCGCGAGCTTCTTAGGTGGTATTAGATTCTCTACTTGGAGGTTCCTAAGGTCTGACTGTCTTTCCTTTTGAACTGTGCTGTCATTGATTATCAGTAAGATCTGGTCAGACAGGGCTTTCAGAGTGGCACCAAACAAGCATTTTTTAAAATACTGAAATGGACTTCCACATATCACATTAGTAAACACACACAAAAGGTGTTTAGTAAATTCAGTTTTTCTAAAACAGAACATAGAAACATTTGCATCAACAGTACAGACAGAGTCTTAAGATGCCAGGTATGGGTAGGAATTTTCTGGTCATTTGGCCTGGTGTCAGATGACAGCGCTTATGTGCATATTAATTCCATTTCAGCTCTGGCCTGGCTCTAAGTTAGGAGACCAGAATGACATGCAAGCTTTCTATATATAGCCTGCCATCACCTTCACTACACAAGCAAACCGACGTCTCACACACCATCTGAGTTCAAACCTGCCTAAAGTTAAGTTTGTTCTTACCACAATCATGGATGGGGACTAAGTGTCTTTTTATCTATAATTGTATATTTGTTCCCATTGTCTAAATATTGTGAAATGGAGTTAATCAGCAAATGTTATAATTAATCACACATTATCCTGGCTCTGGGATTTATTTGAACTTAGTGACAAAAAAATTGTGAGTATGATCCAATTTCAGTATATATTTTGTCTCATATTTAAAATATATATGAATCTTCCATTTTAACAGTTTTGATATTACTTAATTTCAAATAATTGTTGTAAAACTGTAATTATAACTTTTAAAAACCCTTGGGCTAGAGATGTAACTGAAGTTTTTTAGAATGTTTGTCACGCATGTACAAGGGCCTGGATTTGATCCCTAGCACTGAATAAGTTAGGTATGTTGACATAAGATTGAATCCCAGTGTTTGCGGGGGAGTGAATGCAGGAGCATCATAAATTCAATGTCATCCTCAGCTACATAGTTTAAGGCCAGCCTAAGATACATGAGACCACAACTCAAAAAACAATCCTATAGCTCCAGGAACATCTGAGGGATAAAAATTATAGTTTTGAACTGATGCTCCTGTTTTTCCAATTTCTTCTTTAAAATGTTTAGATTGTGGTACTTTGGTGACCTGTCAATCTAAGGCAAATCTAAGAGGACTTTCATTGCATACCACTTCCACGACACCAACCTATTTTGAAAAACCCCATTCTGCGGTATCACTAAATGTTCTCCACTTTTAGTATTTAGTGGCATTGGGTTTGTATTTGCATTCTATTGGCAGTGGAGAGCAGTTAACCAATAGATCAAACAAGAGTTTCAGGAAAAGTTAGATGCTAACATAAGCATATAGTTTGTTTCTCTGAACTTTAAAACTCTTCCCTCCCATACTGTTTGCTGCCTTCAAGAACTGATATTTAAGCCAATATGGTGGCGCACACCTTTAATCCTAGCTCTCGGGAGGCAGAGGCAGGTGGATCTCTGTGAGTTCGAGGCCAGCCTGGTCCACAAAGTGCATTCCAGGACAGCCAAGGCTACACAGAGAAACCCTTAGGAAAATAAAACCCTGACATTTAATGGTCAATAGTAAAATATCCCCCCCAGCAAGGTAAGCATTGCTCATACACATTATATGCATGAGTTTTCTGATTGCCTGTCTCTTTTGGCCCTCACTCAGGTAAGAGTACCTATGTGTCCTTACCCAGGCTACCTCTCTGCTTGCCTTGCTCCCAGTGGGCAGGGGGACTTTGCAGATTGGCTTGACGGCCAGTGGACATATCAGGACAACGGTCTGTCTCCCTCTGGGATGTTCAGACTTGCTCCTGTGGCAGAGAACATGGAAGCTCTGCTGGAATCAGGAACACCACTGGAATATCGACTTCTTTGTTTCATCCCTCCATTTTGCCCACACTGAGAAGACTGCCGCTATTTGTTTGTAGAAGGCCTTTTCTCCCATCAGTAGCTGTGTTTAGGAGCAATGGTGGAATCCTTGGAGTTAAGTAGAGGAAAAATTTGCTCGAACGAAAACTAGCTGCTAACTTGCTCTGCTTTTGTCATGGAGCACCTCAAGAAGCATAGGGGCAAAAGTCTGTTGCTTCCCTAGATTGTTCTTATATAGATAGTGATTATTATTTCCTTTTCGAGACAGGGTTTCTCTGTGTAGCTCTGTGTGTCATGGAACTCACTCTGTTGACCAGACTGGCCTTGAACTCACAGAGATCTGCCTGCCTCTGCCTCCTGAGTTCTGGGATTAAGGGCGTGCACCCCCCCCTACCTCTGGTTATTTTTTGAGACATGATGTCACTTTGTATCCCAAGGCCTGGAACTCAATATGTAGCCCAAGGTGGCCTCTAGGCCCCTCCTGCCTCAGCATCCTGAGTAGCTGAGGTTGCTTGTGCATACCACTTGGGCCCACACATAGGTAGTGACTTGAATGCCTAATTTTTTGCTCTAATTGGCTGCAGTGCATATGACCCAAAGGGCAGACTTCTAAACAGGGCATATTACCATTCCTGTAACACATGGGAATGACAATACCTCATCTATTTAGAGTGATCTGATCATTCATAATTGGTGTCATAAATTGGGAGTGACAAGGCCTGGAAACCGATCCTCTCAGAGTTCCTGTTCTGATGGCGGAGAGTTTGTAAGGAGTGAGAGAGGTTGTTCTTTGCCCTTTCAGTTACACTTCCTGTTCACGCTTTGCACCTCTCAACTTACTATGAAAGGATAAGCCTGCCTCCCTGTTTGAGTATTTAACTCATGAGCTATAACAGAACTTATTTCTTTTAATAATACATTTATTAATTGAGATTATTTTTCAAAACATTTTACCATCTTGTGATACTTGTGATATCCTCTGTGTTGTGTGTGTATGTGTATGTTTTTTTTTTTTGTGTGTGTGTGTGTGTGTGTGTGTGTGTGTGTGTTGGGAAGGTGGGTGGGTATGTGTATACTTAAATTGGAGCTATATATATATATATACACACATATATCTGTGTTTTTATGATCCAATGAATTTGGGCTTAGCTATGTATTCAGTCTGAAAATATTGTATCAAAATATGATATTTGAAGCTGGATGAATCCTATGTCCTCAATGCCTAAGTACAGACTCATTATTGACACAACAAAACCTCAATTAAGATGTTTCAAGAAACAGGATTTCTCTGATATCCTTGGTGCTAAACCAAAGTGGCCCCTCATGTTGGTATGGGTGCCACTATCGGTTTCAAATCTCACTAGTAAAACCTCCCCTGTAGTTTATTACTATCTTGTCTTTCTTGAGGGTGCTGAGAAGTGACAAATCTCCTATTTACTCATGTTAGGATGCTGGGATCAAACCTAGAGCCTTATACTTGCTTAGGAAGTAATCTACTACTGAACCACACCCCCTACCCAACAAATTTTCTGAGGAGGATTCTGTGCCTTGTTTAAAATACTGGAGCTTGAGTATCAGCCTTTACCATGTGGGCCTCTAGGGATAAAAGACAGAGGCAGAAGGGCCAGGTCTGTTTTATGTGTAGGTCACACTCTCCAAAGGAAAGAGTGTGCTTGCTGGTTGAGTTAATGGAATAATCCTATGAATTGGATTCTCTCTGATTAATTGAGGTTTTCCTATTCTTAAGTTAAAATGTAAAATTGACTTCCAAGTTTTAAGTGGGCACAATGTACATGTCAGACATTTTAGAGGCAAGTCCCAAATCTGATTATTTCTTGCCATTGTAGTTACGTGGGGACTTTGGGCTCATTCTGTAACATTCTCAAACTCTGCCTAATGGTCTTGAATTAATTGCATGGATGAAGCTCTTGCAGTGGAGTCATTGAAGGCAAGTTCAGTTAAAGACTCTTCCTCTTCCTTCTTTCGCCATCATTTGCTCCCCTCTGCCCCCTCTCTTGTTTTCTCTCCCCCTTCTCTTCTCTCATTCACTGTCAGGAAAGACTACCTTTGAAGGGACAATTCTGTATCGTGCTGCACCGGGAAAGACGGAGAGCCACAGACGCTATTACAGTGAGTGACCTTAACGGCAGGAGGCAATCATAAAGATAAGATCTGGGCACCTGTGGGTTTTGATGCAGCTGTGCTTTTCCTGAGCTGCCCGCGCTTATGCCAAGTGTCTGTGTGAATTCCTGAACCAAGGACATGGGCTTATTTGCCTACAATAAGTTCCATTTCCTTGGTGTGTGCTACAAGACACTCTCACCACCAACTCCTGGCGCTGTCTTGTTTGCTTTCTGCCTTTCTCATGTGTGTGACATGTGTGCATGAACCATGTGCGCAGAGAATGAAGCAGTAGCTTTTGTCATGACAGTGGAAGATGGCTTCTGGTGGAGACATCAACCTCTCCTGGTTACTGCTTTTTCCAAGCGGGTCATTTGTCATTTGTGTGGTTCAAAGAAAGACAATTTTGGCATGGAAGTCCATGCCAGATACAGTGTTTTGCTTTGCTCATCCAGCTAATCACCACACGGCAGACTTCTTTTGGCAGGACCCACGGGCAGCCTTTTGTGTTGTAAAATAAGGCTGCCAAAAATTGAAGAAACGAGATGTGTGAATTAATTTCATGATGCCCTTAGAACAGTTCCTGTTACATTACAAGTGCCTACACGTGATGTGTCAAATTAAAAACGATCAAGGACTGATGGGTGCTGAAGCTAGGGTGAAGTGCACCACAGTGGACAGCCATCGAGCTGGCAGAAAGCAAATTTTAGGAGGCTTTGTTCTGTTTTCATCAGGAGGGAAGAACATCCACTGTGGTACACATATATTTATATCCTTGAATTATATACATACATGTGACGAAAGAGTTCAGACAGGAGCACCAGGACAGTCCTCAAATGGTTGAGCTGAAGGTATTTTTCTTTGTATTCCATTCTGAACAGGTGCACAATTCCACTGCCTATGACTTAGCATGCAGTGTGCTTCTTGTGCTCAGTGGAGAGATCTGATCTTGTTCCTGTCCACGCCCTGCCCTGACCCATTGTCTGGAGGTCACACCAGTGCATAATGCCCAAATGCTCAAGTCATTTCCAAACCCTCATACCTTTTCCTACTATCTCTTGTGGACCAGTAATGTGTCCTTCATAAACTGGCCTTACATTCCACTTTGTAGATTGAGCGGCCTGAGAGTGCCATCTAGCATTCAGAATATGATGTGGGGACATTTTGTAAGAAGATACCCATGATAGACACAAGTAGCTAAAAGAAAGAATACCCAACACACATGAAAATAAAGTCACTTTTCTTTCCTTCCAAGTGGAAAGAACTAGATTTTTGAGTTATTACATCAATGCAAATATTTAGCTATATAATTTACATTCTTAAAAATTAATAGAATCAAGCTGCCAGAATTCTGGAAGAAAAATCTGCCGTGTGTTTCCTTCCCCAGCCATGTTTGTGTGGCTGAGTGACTGCGTCTGTTCCCTGTATCAAGTACTAATATAAAGATACAAGATGAGCCTGAAGGCAACAAATCCCTACCAGTGGAAACTTGCTGGAATTAGGTTGACAATGGAGACCAGGTTATGGCTGTAGATAATGGTGAACTACAGAAGAACCTCCTGAATTCCTCTTTCTGAAGAACTAAAGCAGATACACTCTATTCTGTTTGCCCCACTGCCTTCTGGAAGTGGTGGTGGTGGTGGTGGTGGTGGTGGTGGTGGTGGTGGTGGTGGTGGTGGTGGTGGTGGTGGTGGAGGAGAAGGAGGAGGAGGAGGAGGAGGAGGAGGAGGAGGAGGAGGAGGAGGAGGAGGTGATGGAGGTGGTGGTGGTGGTGGTGGAGGAGGAGGTGGTAGTGGTGGTGGAGGTGGTGATGGTGGTGATGGAGGTGGTGGTGGTGGTGGTGGTGGAGGTGGAGGTGGAGGTGTTGGAGGTGGTGGTGGTGGTGGAGGTGGTGGAGGAGGAGGAGGAGGTGGTAGTGGTGGTGGAGGTGGTGATGGTGGTGATGGAGGTGGTGGTGGTGGTGGTGGTGTTAAGTCTTGGTAGGTGATACGGTTTCTTTACACTATTTCTTTATTTCACTCTCACTGGTTCTTTCCAAACATGAAAAGAATATGCAAGCCATTTATCACATAGAAAGAATCCATACAGCAAAATAAGAGCATGTAAAAGGGGAAATGACACAATATTTAGACTCCAAAATTATATCTCCAGCATGGGTATTCCCAGAAACAATGAACAGATAAACACACGGATAGATAGCTAATCCAGGGCTTCTCCATGTTTGTACACACCAATCTAGTCCTATGAAGTGCAGCTGGCCCCCTCCTTATTATGTCCTCTGTTTCTGCTCCCAATTTTCTGTGCTTTAGTTAATTCAAATATGTACCAGCTATTTTCTTCCTCTCCCACCCTTTTGGCTTACAAATACTGCTTTATGAAAAATGGCAGCAACAAAGGAAACCATGGTTCTGACGCTTTGATTCTGAAAGCTGTTAGCAATCTATAATGACCTTTCTATATTTTATCTATTTGCATTTAACAGTTTTTCCTTGCTCTGAGACTTCCTCGCTTAAATGAGTTCAGCATTTTGTGATATTCTCTGTGAATAATTATTTGGTGGATCATTCCTATGGACTGGTTAGCCACAGGAAGCTAATGTACAATTGGCCACTAGCAAAAGAAATTTGATGGCATTCTTTCATCTCAAGGGCATTGTTATGGTCAGGGGATACAGAAATATGGTTTGGGGACAGACTTGAGTATTCCAAGAAGTATCCTTTAAACCCCTCCCTTTGCTAGCAAATTTGGCATCCTGACCACCAAAGGAAGAATGTATACCCAGAAATTCACAGGCTCAAATAGGCTCTTCCTTTTAGAACACAAGTGTGGGCAGAGCCTAGGGACCAAGCATCTGGGGAGGTGAATGCTGATACTGTCCTGCTGAGAACTGTCTTATACACCTCCCAACGTATGGCACGAGAGGTTAAAGGCAGATTGTCCTATCCCCAGTGTTTTCCTTGGGAAAGGACTTAGCTCTGGGAAGATGGTGGTGTTACAGGAAGGCGGAGGAGTCATAGGATTGGGATTCTGGCCTCTGGGAAGGCAATTTTCTTTCTGTCTTTAACAAACACCATCAGCTTGCTAGGAAACACTGTCGCAATGTCAAGTTCGGTTTTAATGCTTTCTTAGAGGAACATGCCTGCATGCACTTATTCCTTGTGAAGCCATCAGAAGAGATTGAAGCTTTTGGCAGTCATAATTTTGTGTGGTTTAATTGCTAATTTGTTTAAATCACTTTTAGCCTTACAGTTTCCCTTTAGGAAATGTTACTTTCATTGCTAATCACTAATTGACATGAATCAGAGAATTTAGAGTTACAGTATGTGGTACTTACTGAGTGGGAAGGCCAGGTATGGGCAGGGAGGATTCGTATTACACAAGCCATGGGTAAAATTTTTGGATCAGAGCCAGGCTTCGGCTGAAGCATATGAAAAGTCACATGTACAATGAGATCAGCACAAAATAAGAGTTTCTGAAAAGTTATTTTTAATTCACTGCTTAAAATTAAAGTTTGGGGGTAGGAAGACCAAACAAAACTCAGAGGCAGCCTGAGTCAGCGTACTCAGCACCTTAAGTACAGAAGCCCAGTGACACTTTGAGAGATGGCTTCTGGGCAGCTGTGAAGTTCTTCGTTGTGACCTCTGGCTGACCTCTGAGCTCTTTCTCTCCCCGTCCTCACTGTTGACAGGCTTAAGAGAGACCACAGGTTCCGAGAGTGATGGTGGTGATTCAAGCAGTACCAAGTCGGAAGGTGCCAATGGGACAGTGGCACCTGCAGCCATCCAGCCCAAGAAAGTCAAAGGAGTGGGCTTTGGAGACATTTTCAAAGACAAGCCAATTAAACTAAGACCGAGGTCAATCGAAGTAGAAAATGACTTCCTGCCGGTAGAAAAGGTATGTTTGACAATTCTTGTTTGACTTCATTGTAATGCCGAATATTCCATAGTAGGTTGTGGACTTTGACTCCGGTGGGTGCCCTTTGTGCTCGCTGGAAGCCATCCCTTCTTTGATTCCCCTTCTCTGCAGGAATGGCTTCCATGCTGCTGTGCTGCCCTCCTCACCATTCTTATGTTGGTCAGCTTTCTGTAACTATAACAAAATATGGCCCCCTTGAGATAATTAACTTGAGTCCATGGTAGAACAAATTGGCTTACCTCATGAGTGTGACAGTGAAGAGTGGGTAGAGTTGGAATCCTGTAATCTCCTTTAAGGGCACATGGCCAATGGCCTAGGACCTTCCACCAGGTCTCACATCTCAAAGTTTTACAACCTCCTGATGGTACTACCCTGGGCATCAGGTCCAACACACAGAACTTTGGAGGACTTTCAGGAATATATATCTCCTTTAAAGAACGTTTCTCAGGATGACTTTTCAAATGGTTCAATACTTCTCCATCTCCTTTCCAGAGAAGCCCCTCATACCTGGATCCAGCTAAATATATGACTTTGACAGCCTTCAAATACCCTGAAATCTCTCACTAATGCTTTGTGCTCAAGTGTGTTGATTGTGTTTATGCAGCGGAGAAAAGCAATTGTGTGGATTTTTTTTTTCTAAGAGTTAGGTAGAGACAATTTCAGACCGATGAAAGGCAGTCTCCTGTGTGTGCGCAGGAGTGATGGAGACAGCTTGCATGCTGACTCCCTGGGTTGCTCCCATCAGGAAGCTAGCTGTTTTCTTCTGCTTCTGGTTCTGGGCTGGTGAGAAGCAGACAGCATGTTGCTGCTGAGTTCATGGTTGCTATGGCAACACACCCAGAGCCATAGCTCTGTGGCTACTGCTGACGTCTACTGTGGTACACTTCTGAGCATCATAGCCTTGCTTGGGAGTTGATAAATACTGTGGAATTTTCCAAATTATAATAAACTACACTCGTGCTGTGCTTAAGAAATGTTTGTTAATTTGATTTAGTGTTAAGTTTTTTTCTTTGACTCTTGTGCCAGCAGGTTTGGACTAGGGTACTGGCAACACTTCTAATTCAGATCTACCATTGGCTTGTGGTTTTCATTTTTTTCAGTGAGGTCAAATTTTCAAGGTTGCATCAGCATCTGCAGCTGTAGAACCTGTACTATCCATCCAGCCACTAGCAACTTTCCATAGTGCCAGTAAGCATTAGAAACAGCTTCTACAGGGTGGGGGCATTTTGGACATTTAGTGCCTTAGAGAAAAGGCATAGAGGGAGAAATTGGAGCATGGTTCACTTAAACTCTTCCTTTGTTGAAGTGTTGCTTTTTTTAGTAATCAATATGTGATGTTGCCTATGATCTGAAAACTATGTTGTTAGTGTCTGAACTTGTGATCACATTTTTGTTTCCCATGGCCACATTCAGATTCCATGAAGTAGCTACAAAAAAGTGAGTACCCATCTTGACAAGGATGATGGATGGAGTTTTTCTCCATTTTATTGAAGTATTTGAAAAGAATGTGACCATTGACTCAATCAAGGTGACATGAAGTGTATGTGCGTGACTTACAATTGCTATTAATAATGTTTATTTTAGGTGACAGTAATATATTTAGTTATTAATAGTGATATCAGTGTCAAACATAAAACCTTCTCTCTCTCTCTCTCTCTCTCTCTCTCTCTCTCTCTCTCTCTCCCTCTGTGTGTGTATACACATGTGTACATGTGGAGAAATCTGATATCGATGTCAGGAATCTTAACTCTTTTCTCTCCACCAAGTTCATTGAGTCGGAGTTTATCAGTCAAACCCAGAGCTTAAAAATATGGCAAATCTCATTAGCCACCATGCTCTGCAGATCTCTGCATTCTGAGGCTGGAATTACAGGCAAATGGCTGGCTACACCCATGCAATTTTTACAAGGGTTCTGGGGATCTGAACCCCAGTCTTCTTGCTTGTGTGGCTTGTGCCTAAACTTCCCAGACATTTCCCTAGTCCCTGTTTATTAATTCTTGAGATGAGATCTCACTGTGTGACCTTTGAACTCCTGGGCTTAAACAACTGCCCCAGCCCCCCAAGTGCTAAGGCTATAGATATGTATACCTTCTTGCCAACTACTCCCAAGTTTATGTCTTAGTGCATTTCTTTCAAGAATGACAGAGCTTTATGCTTGTCTCTCTGTCATTTCTACCTAGAGATTCCAATTCCTCAGTTTATCCAAACCCCCCAAACAGTCTCCTTCACCCACAACTTTCCCCATCTCCAGTGAAGACAGGGTCATCTCTCTTTCCCTTTATTCCCTTGAGGTTGTGTCTGACTAATTGACTGGGACCCCATCACCTCTGCCTGACTGTGTCTAGCATCTGTCTATCTATATCTCAGCTCCCTCATAGGGCTCTTAGTTTCTTCTCACTGTTGTCACTGTGTACATGGCACATATTGGTGGAAGGTAGAATGTTTGAAAATGTATTAACATGGTGCTTTGGAGATTGCAAACCTCTGTAGAGTGAGGGAGCTGGGTGGAACAATAGAGCAGGTGCACTGTTGAAAATAAAGCAGTTGTGTAGTTAACTATTTCTCTGTGAAATAGTGTATTGGTGGTAGTGACATTAAATAATAACTTTATCAGAGTTATGTACTGTAAAGTTATATATGTGTATGTATGTGGGTGCACGTGCATGTATCTGGTTCCTGATTTCTGGCAGAGTGAAACCATGCACTAGAAGTTCCCTTAACCCAGTGTGAAGCCTTGGGAGCAAACATAAACTTCCCAGCTTGCTTGAGTGGCTGCAGGCAATGTTTCTAACATCTGAAATGATTGAAAACTATCTCTACTCCCCGTTTTTGGTGCAATGAGTAGTTGCATAGATTTATGGAGCCATTATGTTATTACACAATATGGCTGGAGAGCCAATGAGTGTGATACTTTTTTATTAATGTACAATCTGGTTCTTTTCACTTTTGAAATGGTTTTGTATCCAATATTTATGTTTAAAGAAGAAAGTTTCCCTTTAAAATTGGGCTTGCTGCTTTGATTTTGCAGAAGCAAATTGGATCTTGCATGACAGAATTTGGTAGATGAAGCCCAGCATGTCTCCTACTTAGGGTGGGACAGTTGATCTTCTGACATGGCTGATTTGATAATTTGTATGAGGAAAGAAAGGATCTGACAAAGACCCACCTCTCTCTTCTCTTCTCTTCTCTTCTCTTCTCTTCTCTTCTCTTCTCTTCTCTTCTCTTCTCTTCTCTTCTCCTTCCCTCCCCCCTTCTCTCTCTCTCGCGCGCGCGTGTGTGTGTGTGTGTGTGTGTGTGTGTGTGTGTGTGTGTGTGTGTGGTGTATGCATGTGCTTGTGTGGGTGTGGGTATGGGTGTGTGTACACATGGAAGCCAGAGGTCAATATTGGGTGTCTCCCTCCATTGCTCTTCACTATATTTCTCCACAGGGTTTCCTCGCTGAACCTAAAACTCATTGTTGGCCAGTTTGACTGCTCAATAAACTACATGTATTTGTCTGTCTCTGCCTCCCAGTGCTGGGGTTACAGATGTTTGCTACCATGTCTGAATTTTAAGTGGGTACTGGATATCTGAACTCAGGTCCTGATACTGGCATGGCTGATATTTTACCAACTGAACCATCTCCCAAGCCCCTGTATATCTGTTTAATCTGTAAAACTCAAACCTAATGATTAGATTATATGTCAAGGGAGGTACTAAATAATAGCCCTTAACCAACCCTGAAAAAAAGAAATAGTAAAGCCACCTTAATCCTAGCATTCAGAAGACTGAGGCAGGATAATTGAAAATGTAAGGCCAGCCTGATATATTTAGCCAGTTCCAGTCATCCTGGGCTGTATAGACACCTTGTTCCAAAACAACAAACTAATCAACCAACCAAAAACAAAAAAACAAAAACAAAAAACAGTGAATACTGTTTTCGCTTCTCTTATTAAGATATAAGGAGGGACCCCATATACACATTTTTAATACTACAAAATGGGTATACTTGTGAACAATTTGTATAATGTACTGGAATATTTACAGATGAAATAGTGTAGAGGAGACAAGATTAGTGGTGAACTGATTTCTTTGTGTTTTGTGAAGCTGGATTTTATGTAGATCAGACTGAATTCAAATTTTTGTGTAGCCAAGGATGATCTTGAACTTGTGATCCTCCTGCCTTTGCCTTTCAAATGCTAGAATTGCAGGCATATGCCATCTAGCTCATGAGTTGGTAGTTGTTGACAGCAAGTGATATGCACATGGGAGTTTGGTATATGCTCCATTTTGGTGTATGTTCGAAATTCCTTTAGTAGAGATTACCAGAAAAGAAACTTGTGGGTAAATGTTTCCATTTAAATTAGGCTTAGACGTAAGTATAATCTATCAGTAGGACCTGGAGACATGGCTTAGCAGTTTAGAGCACTTGTTGGTGAGTCACTCCGATGATTGCTCTCCACTAACCACTTAGATAAAGGATGGCAGATGTTACAATGCTTGTAAATAAGTTGCAGATATTTGGCTGAGGCCCAGGACCTGACTTGATATGGCTTTTTATACAGAACGGTCCTTGCTTTTAGTGCCAACTTATTCCATGTTTGGGCTCTATAGTCATGGAGTGACTATAGAGTCTTGGCTCCCCTAATCATTTTGGAGTCAGTCTTTTTAGCTGGGTTGGAAAAAGATATTTTGAAGCATTATGGTTTGGCAGGTTGGAAGTGTATAATGTTTCTTAGATTTCTGACATCTCTTTCTTGAAAGGATTTTGTATTTCTGTATTTTCTACTAGGCTTTATTTGTGGCAGTCTCTTTTTCAACTCCCATCAGCTTGAATCTCATTTATAGAATTACAGTCATTCAAATTAACACCT
This sequence comes from Onychomys torridus, assembly GCF_903995425.1. Classification (NCBI taxonomy): domain Eukaryota; kingdom Metazoa; phylum Chordata; class Mammalia; order Rodentia; family Cricetidae; genus Onychomys; species Onychomys torridus. The sequence continues at coordinate 63,823,373 of NC_050466.1, read as the reverse complement.
TTATGGTATCAACATTGAAGCATTTGTTTGTGGCAGAGAATTAACATTTAAATTGTATGTAAATGGAAGTCATAAATCAATTGTTTCAATCAGCCAAATTGCAATTAAGAGAATTTTAATATTTTCATTCACATCTCTGGTAGTCTTTTAATCCATTCTAGTAAAAATTCATTAAACTTTATAGTAGAATTAAACTATATAAGTACCAGGTGACAATCTTAACTGGGTAAGGTGATGCATGCCTGTATTCCTAGCACACCAGAGGCAGAGGCAGGGCATCGCTGCAAATTCAAGGCTAGCTTGGTCTGTATAATTTCTAGGCCAACCAGTGCTACATAGCAAGACCCTATCTCAAACAACCAAACAAAATAATGACCTTTGTTGTGAATATGAGATTTGAGGCCAAGAAGATGGCTCAGCAGGCAAAGATCCCTGCCTTTAAGCTTAGTGACTTGACTTTGATCCTCAAGAAGAGAAAACTCAGCCCTTCAAGCTGTCCCCTGACCTCAATACAATGAGCTATGGCATTTGCATCTCTCTCTCTCTCTCTCTCTCTCTCTCTCTCTCTCTCTCTCTCTCTCTCTGGTACTTACACATATACCACCTCTCAATCTCTCTCTCCCTCTAAATATAAATTTAGAAATAAAAGTATTAGTTACTTTTCTATTGCTGTGATAAGATACCACAACCAAGTTAACTTATAGAAGAAAGAGTTTATTTGGGGCTTAAAGTTTAGAGGACAAATCCATGACTATCATGGTGGAGAACATGAAAGCAGTCAGGCAGGCATAGTCTAAAATAGTAGCTGAGAGCTTACATCTTGATCCTCAAGCAGGAGGCAGAGAGCACTAACTAAAAATGGTGTGGTCTTTTGAAACCTCAAAGCCTATCCCCAGTGACATATTCTCCTTTAATAAGGCCACACCTCCTAATCCTTCCCAAGTAGTTCCACAAACTGGGAACCAAATATTCAAACATATGAGCCTATAGGGACCCTTTTCATTCAAACCACCATAGTCTCTAATCCTTTGAAGAGAAATAAGCTCTGGTGAGCCCCAGGAGCTAATATATTCTTGGACTAATAAAACACAACTGGATAACATTTAAAAAATCATCTAAGACTTAACTTATTGGATATTCCTTATTTGGATGGAAAGATAAAGTTATTTGACATCTTTAGGGTAATTGGAAGCTCCATGGCTTTCACTGAGCAGATCCCACTATAATGCACACTGGTTGAATAAAGCATATGGGGTTCTCAGACTTCAGTTTCCCATTGTATTCATATTTCCTTGTCTAGGAAAAGTGCGGAAGGGGTTGGTAGGGAATTGGAAACAGTATTACAGGGATATTTTTAAATTATTATCTTTAAGTGTGTGTGTGTGTGTGTGTGTGTGTGTGTGTGTGTGTGTGTGTGTGTGTGTATGCATGCTCTCGTGAGCCATGTGCCCCATGTAAGTGCAGGTGCCCATGGAAGTCAGGAGAGAGCACCAGATCCCCTGGAGCTGGAGTTAGAAGTGGTGGTAAGCTGCCTTACATAGGTGCTAGGCATAAAACTCTGGTCCTCTGGAAGAGCAGTATGTGCTCTTAAGTACTGAGCCATCTCTGCACCCCCAGGGGTTACTTTATGACACATTGGATGCTTTCTTCTGTTTTATGTATGTTTGACATTCGCTTTGTGAAACATTCAGCCTAGTGTGTTTTCTAAGAAATATTTAACTGCAGCCAGATCATCACCAAGATTTATATTCTCAGAAGCTCTTGCAACTGTATTTCTAAGGACTGTGGATAGAGCTCAGTTGGTAGAGTGCTTACCCAGCATGCAGAAAGCCTAGAGTTTGTTCCTCAGCACTGCATAAGCAAGGTGTAATCTTGTAGGGTTATTCAGGAGGTAGAGGCTGGAGGATCCACAGTTTAAGATTATCCTCAGCTACATAGTGAGTTTGAAGCCAGCCTGAGGATGTGTGAAATATCACCTCAAAACACACACACACACACACACACACACACACACACACACACACACACCACCACCACCACCATCAACAACAACAACAACAACAACAACAACAACAACAACAACAAAACCCCACAACTGTGTTTTTAGGAGTACTGATAGGTATTAAACAGTCTGGTCAGATAGGGGAGGTTCAAATCCCAACTGTGCCTTCTTTTAGGACAATTTAGTCACACAGTGCTTTTATGTTCCTCATCTTTAAAATTAGAATAATAAAATGATCTGTCACTTAGGGGTGTTGTGAGGATTAAGTAATATGTACAATGATTGGAAAAGTGCTTGTCATATAATAATCACTTGGTTAAGGTTCTTTTTACTAGAAAGGAGCTGTTATAACTAGCAGTACCTTTTCTAGCACCATTGCCTTGAGAGGGGCGGGGAGGAGAGAGAGTGTTCATGTAGTGTGTAAATGTGTATGCCAGAGGTTGATGTCAGGTATCTTCCTCAATCATTCTCCACCGTCTTTATTTTAAAGCAGTCTCACTGTGTCGCTCTGGCTGTTTGGAACTCACTCTGTACACCAGCCTAGCCTCCAACTCACAGAGATCCAGCTGCCTCTGCCTCCCAAGTGCTGGGATTAAAGGCATGGGCTTCCTTGTCTCCTCCACCTTAGTTTTGGGGTCAGGGTCGCTCACTGAAGCTGAAATTCATCAGTTTGCCTAGACTGGGCGGCCAGCGAGTTACAGGGCTCCACCTGCCTCTACCTCTCCTGCACCCAGACTATAGGTTCACCTGCTGGACCTGGTTTGACTTGAGTGCTAGGAATTCCTCATGTTTGCATGGCAAACACTTTACCAACTGAGCCATCTCTCCAGCCCAAATTTCCTTAGCTTTTGATTATGGGAGATTTGAAACTCCAATAGCAGACTTGCATTTTGCTCTACTGTTTGTTTCATATTACCAAGTCTGAAGTCAGCCACTAGAAAGTAAATGCCATAATTGGGACCTTGTCTGCATTAGTCACCACTGTATTTACAATTCCTTGAAAAAAAAGTTAAAACTACTACTGGTATTCAGTAAATGCTTGTGGCCTAGATAAGTGAAGAGTGTGTTTTGTCTTAATCCAGATAAAATTATAAAGGAAAACTCATTATGTTTGTGTTGTGCTTGTGGTTGAGCTGAAGATTGCCTTTTTTGTTTATTCATTGATTGCCTCACTTACTCATTTAATGAAGCATCGCCAAATTCTTTGCATAGATCATCAGTGGCACTCTGAGATTTCTCTGTAAAGGATGAATGGGTGGCAATCCACATTGAAAGATTGGTTAGGTGGTATGTCTAGAACAGTGTGGTTCTCAGCCTATGGGTTGTGACCCTTTGAGGGGGGTCACATATCAGACATCCTGCATATCACATGTTTACATTACAATTCATAACAGTAACAAGATTACAGTTATGAAGCAGCAACAAAAATCATTTTATGGTTGGGGGTCAGCACAGCATGAGGAACTGTATTAAAGGATTGAAACATTAGGAACATTGAGAACCACTGGCCTAGATGCTATATTTATATATTACATGCAGAATGGTTTTGCTTATTTGTTTGCCTGGATGATTATTGATTTGGAGTGGGGTAGGTCTGATCTAGTTAATTGGAATTTAACACTTCTCTCCTAAGTCATGCCTTTGCTCAGTCATCATTTCTATACTTTTCTAGACTGATACGATGGATTGTCCCAAAACCTTTTATTTATGTTTTGTTTGAGACAGGGTATCATGGAGTCTAGGCTGATTTTTCGACCTACTATGTAGGTGGGGATGATGATGAACTCTTGATTCTCCTGTTTCTGTCTTTCAACTTCTGGGATTATAGGCATATACCACCATGCCTGCATGGATTATTCCTTGATCTAACAAACTTGTATGTAAAAAGGTCCCTACAAGGCAAGGACAAGGACTAGAAGAGTTATGTCCATATTATCAGTAAGAATCAGGAGAAAGGAAGTTTCCTGGGATGCTGAAAAGGAAGGATGTATCCGGAAGTATATTTTCAAGGAACGTGGGTACTTAGCAGAGTGTTCAAAGATGATGGGAAGTCATGGTCCTGGCAGTATGTGTATGGATAAGTAGAGAGCGTGATTACATTGAAGGGGCAAATAAGTAGATTGAATAGAGGGCAAGGACTGCTGTCATGTGGTAATGGTGATAGGTAGCTGGAAGGGAAGTGGTACCTCTTTCCAGAAGACATTGCCAGTCTGCTCATAGGCTGCACTTTTTCTGGGTGGGCTGGCATGTTGGTGGAGGAGTTCAGCTGTGTAGCAGCATGATTTGCACTTTAGGGAGATACCTAGGGAGGTGCCTGGGAATGTGTTCTAGAGATTGAAGAGGAAGTAGCTGGGAGAGTTGCCAGCCCAGGGCGCTGCGGTTGGTGACTAATTGGCCAGGCACCAGGAACTTCTAGTAGCTCCTGGAAAGGGGCAGATGGGCCCACCTCATGAACACTCTTTAAGCCAGGCTGCCATTGCCTGGGTTGGCAGCAGAACTGATAGAAGAGCCAAATTTCCTTTCAAAGAAAATTGTTCTGTGTGTTTGGAGAACCAAAAAGCCAGGAGTCAGCATTCTGTTATCTTTGTTCATAGATGAACTAGCCATAGATAAATAAAGTTAGGAGGGCGTTGTTTAATTACATTTGCATTTGAATATACATGTACATAATTGTGTATATGTATAAATATCATTTATGTGTTTCATTTATATATACATGGACATTCAACAAATTTATCTTTCCAATTAGTTCTTTTTTTAAAAAAACAGGCTCTCATGTTGCCCAGGCCAGATTCAAGCTTCCTTTGTAGCCCAGGCTACCCTCCTGCTTCACCCTCCAAATGCTCACTATAGGTGTGTGGTACTGTGTACACCTAGCATAATTAGTATTTATTTATTTAGATTTTTGGAGACATGGTCTCATGTAGCCCAACAAGCCCTTGAATTCACTATGAAGCTGTAGATGTCCTTGAACTCCCCAGCTTCTTGTCTCTGTTTTCCAAGTGATCAGAGGGATTACCAGCCTGAGCCACCACGCTCAACTTTTAATTTGTTTGGGTTTTCTAATTAGTTTTTAAATCAGTTCTCCATTGTGGAATGATTTTAGATTTATAGAGAGGTAGTAATATAGCATTTCTATGCACTCCATACCCAGCTTTCACTCCTGTTAACAGCCCATGTTAATGTGGTATCTGTTTCAATGCCTGAGCCAATGTCAATGTGTACTTATTGATGAAAGCCCAAACTTTATTCATGTACCCTTAGTTTTTACCCCTTGTACTTTCTCTTTAATTCTAGGTTGTCATTCAGGATACTGCATCATATTTAGTCACTCTGACTTCTTAGATTCCTCTTGTTTTGGTGACCTTGGTAATTATGAGTTTTGTAGAGTGTTCTTAAATTGGCATTTGTCTGAAGGTTTTCCGCTCATGAAGGCTCATTCATGTTACATCATACACCAAGGGCTCGTGTTATCAATAACTTCCCCTTTTCACTGTTGACCTTGTTCACCTTGACTGAGGTGAGGTGAGGTAGGCAGGCTTGTCCCCTGGGGAGTTCCATAGTTGTATTTTATTTTGTTTTGCTTTCCTTCCATATTAGACTCTTTTGGAAGAAGTCACTCTGCAAAGCCGATACTTAGGGCCTGGGCAGTTATGCTGTGCTTCACTGAGGGAGGAGTGTCGAAAGAAATGAATTGAAATTCCTCTCGGCTGCTTTGTCTGTTCTCTCTCATCCTAATTAGGTTTTGATAAGGTGATTTCTTATCTGTGTTCTGCATTCCAAATGCTAATCCCTCAGCACTTTCATCACACTGGTCATTTACACCTAGTGATATCTCCCACACTGCTTCTATGTATGTCATATATAAACAGATCTGTGTCATGCTTACTCAGATTATACATTTCTTGAGGACTGAGGCAGCATCTCACTTAAAGCCACCTAGAGTTGGTCACAATGCAGGCAGTTAATAAGTATAGAATATATTATTTTTAAGTTAGATTAATTAAGAGACTTAAATATTAACCATGTTTCATTACTAAACAGGACATCAAAGTCTTAAGAATACAAGAAACATGGCAAGAAGAAGATACTGCTGATTTGTGAAGTTGTCCTGAACTTGTTGTAGTAGTGGCTAGTAATAATAGTGGTTTCCTGTGTACCAGATTCTTCTGTAAGCATGTAGTCTTCTGTATATCACTTAGTCACCTAGATAATCCTGTAGGTCTGTGCCATTATTACTACCCTTTTGTAGTTCTGAGTCAAACTCGGAACCTTGCACATCCCAGGCAAGTGTTCTGTTGCTGAACTATATCCTCTGTTCCATTAGTCCCATTTTATAGATGAGAAAATCAAGGTGAACAAAGTTTAATTTGTTCAAGATTATATAGCTTGGGAATGACCTAATTGGAATTTTTATCTCATTTTGTGGCTCCAGAGTTTTGTACTCTTCACCAGTTGGCTCTAATGTCATTAAAATGGTAAGTCATGTGGTATCTCATTTAGGGGAAAACAAGATTTTTAAATACTTTATTCTAGTCTATTGGGATATTTCTGATGACTTGATGGCGGTCTTACTGTTTTTCCTAGGGGAAGCATATCCATAAAGTAAGTGCTGTTTTCCCTTTAGTTTTTTTTTAATTTTTGGAGTAATTTTTGTATAGTATGACTGATTTTATTTCTATAAAAGTATTTGTACTTTTTATAACATATTTTATATATCCTCTACTACCCAGGCATTGTTGAAAGATAGCTTTTTATTTTCCCTCTCACATTAAAAAAAAAACACACACACACACACAAGTGGTCACTGAGTCCTGCCAAATAAATACTCAGTGTGTTTCTTGTCCTAATGGTCACACCTTTGGGCACCAGGAGGCAACCTACATTGCTGCAGAGATGTAGGTGAAGGAGGAGGACTTCTGGAGAAGCCACCCAAGCCAGGAATCGGCCCTGGCTTCCTGAACCAGAAACAAATGCAAGCTTTGTTCTTCCCATTCCTCATTTGGTCCCAAGTATGACTCAGGATTAGGCTGGGTCCTCAGGCTCCGTGCCTTTGGCTGTTTGAAGGAAGTGGGAGGATTTCAGGGTAGTTCTGGGACCTTTACAAACTGAAGAGAGGAGGCTTGGCTGCATGATGGGAGAAGAGGTATTTCTTTCTCTTTTCTTTTAGAGAGGAACTAGATTCTTTTCATCTGTGTCTTATCTATAGTAGGACTTGTTCTGTGTTTACACGGCTCTGTTAAAATGATGATGTTTGGGCCAGCTGGAATCCCACAGTGGAGGGGGCAGTCGCTGTTGGATGGATTCAGAAAGAACCTTTCAAGTATAAGGGTGCTTTTCTAAAGTCAGATGTTACACTGGAGCTATTTAGCTGTTTTTTTATTCCCCCCTCCATCCCACTCCACAGCTTTGGTCAATTTGGCCATTAATTTTTACAGATGTTTCCAATTTCTTTGTGCCTTGGTTTTCATGTGCTCATACTGCAAAGAGTAATTTTAATTTAGATGGGCAGTTTGTACAAGCAGTAACTGTTGCACCATGTCACCGAGATGTTTAGCAATTACAGATGTTTGTGCAGTCAACAAATCCAGCTTGCTTTTCAGGTTAGTTTAGGAGAGAAGAACATCTCCACAGAGCAAACCAGCTCTGGGGCATTTCACATTTGGGGGTCCCAGACATTTGGAGTTTTCCTCATGAATGGAGAAACTGTAAGTAGTGATTTTCGGGGGCCCATTGCACTGCTTACTTTGGAGATAAAGATATTTGCCTCTGTTGAGCTGAATGTTTATGTTTGTGTTTATATTTGTGAATTACTTGCTTTCCTAAAAGTTAGCTGGTAGAGAGTTGTCATATTTCTCTGAATCCTTAAGTTGGCCAGTAGAAGATGGTCATGTTTCTCTGAGTCCTTCATTATTTGTCTACCTAAAAGCAGAAGTCTGTTATTTTCCAGACACAAAATAAAATTCCCTAAACAAACCACAGGATAAGAAAAGGCTTGTGATTACTGTGTGTCTTCCATGGCCCGCTGTCTCACTAAAAACAAGAAATTTAAGGCAGAGTCTGTAAAATATATTCCTTGATGTCTTTTTCTATTGGCTTTAACTTGAAACTTTTTTAAAAGGGAAAATAGTGTGGCAAGAATGAAGCTGAATGTTTCAGCACATTATTTAGAGAATTTCTTGATAGTTTTTTTTTTAATAGCATCTGTTACTTAGGAAGAGAGAGGAAGATTTTGAGGGAGCTCCATGTGTTGAATAAAATAAAGTTCATTTGCAGTAGCTTGGGAGCAACCCCTAGGGAAAGAGATCTGACATTTGCTGATCCTCTAGATGTAATTTTTCTGAGCTGATTCATTGTTAATTAATTTTTTAGATCAGAATACAAAGTAATGGTATCTCTTGGTATCTTCATACATTTGTGTCCTTATGCTTTGTTCTCATTGGTCCCTCTCCACCATTGTCCTCTTCTGTCCCAGTCCTTCCATACCTTCTAACTTGTCATAAAGAACCCAGAGTTTAACTTTTGACGCAGGAAATGACCAGAGCCCAGTAGGATTTAAGATATGAGTGGGGAAGACTGAACAGCTGCTGGTCCTCAAGGAGATTATCTGGCCCTCAGGCAAGGCCCTGGAGATGGGAAAAGTAAAGTGCCCTGCTGGCCCCTGCTGGTTCCTGCTCTGCTGGTTCCCTCATATTTCCAGGGCTATAAGGCTATATGCTACTTACTGTAGGAGAGTGCTTCCTGAATCCATTTGCCTGTTGGTCAAAAATTAAATAGCTTTGTTGCTTTGCTCATGTCAAAAGTTATTTGCAGTAATAATAACAATAGTAAAAACAGTGCCTCATAGTTGAAGTATATGAAGAAATAGAGACTACTCTTAGTCTCATATTTGGAGAAGTTATAATTAACATTTTAACGTGTATTCTCCCAGACTTTTTCTGAACCAGAATATGTATACATGTGGGGCACACCTCTCACTAATCTTCTGACAACAGGGCCATAGTACATGCTTCCTGTTTTGAAAACTTAACGAGTTATGGCTCACCTTTTTCTGGTAGTTAGCTACATGGTATTTTTAAGCAATCAGAGAGCTAAAATACTGTTCATTGAACCAAACTCCACTTCATATCTGCTTAGATTGCTTCTATCTTTAATAGTTTTTTTCCTATCCTTAATATTAAAAACTAAGAATGTTTTCTTAGGCCAGGCATGATGGCTTACATCTACAGTACCAGCACTCAGGAGGCTTAGACAGGAGAATTTCCATGAATATGAAAACACTCTGGGCTACATAGTTCCGGGCTAGCCTGTGCTAGAGAGTCCCTGTCCCAAACAAACATCCAATATTGTTGTGTGTATGTGTGTGTGTATATATATATATACACATACATACACATATGTATGTATTTCTTTGATAAATTTCCTCCCTCCCTCCCTTCCTCCCTCCCTCCCTCCCTCCCTCCCTCCCTCCCTCTCTTCCTTTTTCCTTTCTTATTTTGAGGCAAAATTCCATACCGCTGAAGCTGGTCTGAAACTCACTATATAGCTGAGGGTGAGCTTGAACTCCTGATCCCTGTTGTTTCCATCTCCTGCATTCTGGGATTATACATTTGCCATGCCTGGTTCCTCAAGCTGAATTTTTAAAAGAGAAATTTCCAGGTTTAATGGCTTATGTGACTTTGATTTTATTTTAAGTGAAAACAACCTGAATATATGGTTTCTTTACTACCAGTGGGATAAAATGTTCACTTTTTGTAATGCTTTACACTTAGATTAACTTCCTCATAGAAATAATCCCAAAAAGCTTTCAACAACTGGATGTGGAATAGACACCTGTAATCCTAGCATGGCACAGACTAAGGCAGGAAGGATCTCCATAAATTCAAGGCAAGTCTGGTCTATGGGGTGAGAAACAGAACAAAACAAAACCAAAAAACCCAACACCCCCAGAGTGTTCTAAAAGCTGCTTGTGGCATTAGTACATTCATTCCAGTGTACAGCTGTCATTGCTGTTAATTTCCAGGACTTCTGCATTTTGCAAAACTCTACCCATTAAACATTACACCCTATAGTTCCTTCCCCTAAACTTCTGGCAAACTCCATTTTGCTTTCTGTATCTATACACTGGATCATATGATAATTTTAATTTTAAGGTAGTGGAGAACCTTCATAGTGTTTTCAACAGTGGTGGTACCACGTTTCATTATCACTAGCAATCCATGGGTTTTATAATTTTTCTGCATCATCTCTTGTCCATACTATTTCCTGCTTTTATTTTGTTTTTGATAGCAGCTATCCTCGTAAATGTCAGGTGTTTAATATGTGTCCATGATGGCTGTCATGGAAGGAGACGATCACTATTTTTTTCATCTGATAACTGAGGAGTTAAAGAGTTGGGGGAAAGGTCTCCTGCCTCAGAGCAGAATATTTGCACAAGTGCAAAAAAAGATTGCATATCACTTGGAGGAAGAACCAGATCCCTCTTTTCCATATTCCTCAAAGAAACAAACAGGTAGTAGTATCCAGGTACTTTTCAAGTGGCTTAGCCCTCTTACTTGGAAGGTTAAAATTTCTCTGGTGGGCTTTTGTTCATTCTAACTGATTTCCTCTTAGTGGGAAGAGTTAACTATATGGTTGATTTTTCTCTTGTCTTCTATTATAGAATTGCTCAGGAGTAAGAAATGGCAGTCCTTCCTTTTATGATGTATTTGCTGAATTATTTATAAATGCTGACTGATATTCTTCAGAAGGGCATACAGTTATTGGCAAATATTCTGTCCTCTTTTGTTTTTTATTGACACTAATGATTATTTCATAATATTTATTCCTGAGATTGCTGGTTGCTTTTGGTTCTTGATATCCAAGGTCATGCGTGTATCTGGCTGGCCATTGGAATGGTCATGCCTGATTTTCTGATATTCTCAACTAGTTGTAAAATCAGATTCTGACCAACTGGGCTTCAGTAGATAGAATAAATTCAATGCTATAAGAAAAATTAGTGTCTTGAAAACAAACTATTCTGCTGATGTTAGTTGAATTGTGTTGTGTTTTCTCACTTTTAACAAATTTAAATTGTAGAGCTTAGGAGGTCAGCAACTTATATTTCTTCATGGCATTGGAGCCCATTTAATTGGTTTAAAATTAATCTTTTGCTCAGGCCAGGTCCCTAAATAAACGTGTACCTCTGCATGCTCTAGCCACAAATGGCAACGTAAGCACACTTCCAATAGGTGATTTGCACTCAACTTTAAAAGTAACACTTCATGAACAAGGCATGTGCCAGAATTTCTGCAAATGGCTTCCTTTCATCAAAAGGTCACCCTTAAAAGTACTTCATGCAACCTACAATTCTGAGTGTTAACTGAAGTGTTATCTTGATTCAACTCACCCTTGCATTTGTAGGGATCCAGCAGGCAGGGTTTGGGCAAGCGATGGCAGAAAGCTGAGGTCCGATCACTTAGACGTTGTACTTCTGCTTTGCTCCTTTAAGATTAGGAACTTGGAGGTGGTAAGGGTGAGTTTACTGCTTCGCTTTCTTATTCTTTCACCAGCTAAGCATTTTCACTCGCCAGTGATTCTGATATGTTTTGCTCCATTTGTTTTGGTAGCATCTGTTCAGTCTGTTCTTCTTAGTTTGCCTTCTTAGTCAGGACGCCTTTCACCTTCACCAGGAAACAGCTTCTCCTGGGTACCTTTTCTAGGCTGTGAGGAGAAACTGATAATAACTGAAGTGATGATGCTAAGAGTCTCATGGTTTTAGGGCCTGAAGTAGTTTCCATATTTCTTGAGGCACAGTGCTTAACCCTGTTCAGTTACTGCACTGGGAGAGCTACATGCCTCATGGATCTTGCATGTCTAATTTTATAATTACTCAATTTTGTTTCAACCCCCAGTAACACCTCTACAGTTAAGCATCATTAGAAGCAGAGAAAAGAAGAGTTCGAACAACTGCAGGTTTTTGTGACCTTTGGTCATATGTCCTTATACTGGATAGAGACAAAATGAGGTTTTAAGAAAATTAATGAGAGGCTGAGAGGCATCTAGGTCAGAGAGAGATCACCAAGTTTCAAAGTATTATAGTAAAAAAAATGACTGTATGGGGCTTTAAAGCTGTGTGTTTGTGTGAAAGCAAACCTTGAATTTTGTCTGCTCCAACTCTAAGAAGTCTTATGATGGTTGATCTTGCCATGGAATTGACTACAGAGAGGCCAGAGATATCCTGAGGAGCTATGAGACAAGGCAGTAAATGAAAATTAGCTTTTAAAGATAATTTTAGATTCATATATTTTATTTTATGTCTGTCAGTATTTTCCCTGCATATATGTGTGTGTGTGTGTGTGTGTGTGTGTGTGTGTGTGTGTGTATGTGTGTGTGTGTATGTATGTATGTATGTGTGTATATATATATACACCATATTTGTGCCTCTTACCCATAGAGGTCAGAAGATGATGTCACACCCCCTGGAACTGGAGTTATGGATGGTTGTGAGCCACCATGCATGTGCTGAGAATTAAGTCTGGGTCCAGTGTAAGAGCAACAAGTGATCTTAACTACTGAGCTATCTCTCCAGATCCCATAAAAACTAATTTCAACCTGATATCTGGAGTAGTGGACTTAGTCATTACAACCAACAGGGTTGACTAAGCAATGTCTGTGAGGAAATTAGACTTTACAGCATTTGAGACTGTTCCCTGATTCCACTAATGGCAGAAAGGAGGATCCCTATAACTTGAATCATGGTGATCAGGTTTTGGGAGTAAGGGAGAAGCAGCCTGTGGTGAGGACTGATAAACTCACTTTGTTAGGCTATGGGGGTAAGAGAATGTAGAAATCTTTTTGCTGTAAATCCTTGTCAATTTTAGGAGCGTGACCAATTTGAAACATGTTTGCCAGAATCATATTAAATATAATATAACAAACCAGAAGTAACAAAGTGTTGTTCATTCGAAAAGTACCATTCCTGGCCTCTGTCCGCTTTTGTCCTCCATGAATCTGTACTGTGTTTTCCTTGTGCAGAGCCTATAGCAGGGCTTTGTGAGGCACAAAGAGGAATCGCTGCTGCTCTGGGAGCTCGCAGGCAAACAGTGAAACAAGCATTCTCCATTGTGACAGAAGAGGACACGGAATCACTGAAGACCAAAATACATTCAAGGAGTTAGTTTACTGGATATCTTGTCTTATTGTCTAGTCATCCTTTAAAAAATATCCCATAAAAACCAACAGAACCAAGCATATTGGCACATGCTTGTGATCCTAGAATTTAGCAGGTAGAGGTCAGGGTCATCCTCCACTACATAGCTAGTTTAAGACCAGCCTGGGCTACATGAGATTCCATCTCAAAATAAAAAAGTAAAAGTTTGGCATGATAAGTGGTGCATATTTTTAATTCCAATCCTTGTGTGGCAGAGACAGGTAGATCTCTGTGAATTTGAGGCCAGCCTAGTCTGCATAGTGAGTTCTATGTTATCTGGCTACATAATGAGACCTGTCTAAAAATTATAATAAAAACCAAATTAAAAAGTAATATAGTCAAACGAGAAAAGCACATGAGTAAAATGAGTGACTTACTGTTTTCTTCATTTATGTGTTGTGTGGTTTGGTGTTTTCGTGTCTATTATAGATAAAAAAAGAGAGACAGAAATATTTTAGCACAGAAGAGTTAAAACTTGAAAAATGAATGGTAAAACATTTACCATTTGCTCATATGGTAAGGATCTAATTTGTCTAAAACTCAGGCATCTTAAAGAGAATTACAGTCGTAAGAGAACTGTCTTCTTCCTCTTCATATTTGCTGTTAAACTGACGTTAAATGAATGAAATGTGAATGAATGTGATAGACAGCCAAGTATAGACCATATTAAACTTCTCTACAAGACTAGAAATTATTTTTTAAATTCATTATTAAAGTGCACTTATGGGGCTGGGAAGATGGCTCAGTGGGTAAGAACACTTGCTGTGAAGTCAAGGGGAGCTGAGTTCAAATTCCTAGCACCCATGTAAAATCTGGACATGGCTGGACATGCCTGTAACTACAGCTTTAGTGGGCAAGGATAGGCAGATCCTGGGAGTTTTCTAGCCCGCTAGCCGGGCCAAAATGGCAAGCTTCAAGTACAGTGAAAGACCTATTTAAAGAAAATAGTGCAGCGAGCATTAGAGGAATGCTCTCACCTCCCCCTCTGCCCTCTGGTTTCACATGCGTGTTCACATATACTATACAAGCACACAATTCAAATATGTAAAAACTATAAACATACAAATGCTATATATTTGTAAAATGTGCATTTATTAGGGTCTGGGGAGGTGACTGAGTTAGTTGGTGGAGTGTTTGTCACATGAGTATGAGGACCAGAGCTCAACATGCTTGTATAAAAGAAAGAGAGAGCTTGGTGGCATGACCCTGCATACCAAGCACTTTATCACTAGGAGGTGGAGACAGGAGGCTATATGAAGCTTGGTGGTGAGCTAGTATTGCCTAATCTGTGCACTTCAGGTTCAGGGGGAGACACTGTCTCAAGGCAATAAGTAATTAAAGGTGGAGAGCCATAGAAGCTATGTGACCTCAATGTCTGACCTCCACACACACTTGCATACGTGTGTACATATACCCCCAAACATACGTTCAAACACACAGATATACGCATGCATACATATACCACATGCTCATGTGCGTGTACACACACACACACACACACACACACACACACACACACACACACACTTTAAAAGAAAATGTATCTATCTAATCAGTCCTCACCCCTAGCTAGAATCCCATTTTAGTATAAGTCAGTCTTGATTTTTTAAAGGAAGCAAATCAAGATCGTGTTAATTGGAAATGTTCCTTAAAGAAATGAAATGTCTATGAAACCAAAGAAATTTCAAAACTATGATATTCCTCAGTAAATAACTACTTCTAACAGTAGTAGGTAGTCCTGTATGTGATCACATGTGTCATACTTGAATCCATTCTTCTTTAAAGACTAGAAATGAAGAATCTGTAAGCATTGTTATTTTTAAAAGAGTTTAAATTTTATTTATTTTATGTGTATTAATGTTTTGCCTGTATATATGAATGTGCACCACATGTGTGTCTAGTGCCAATGGAGATCAGAGAGGGGGCTCAAATCCCTTGGAAGTGGAGTTACAGATGACTGTCAGCTACCGAGTGGTTGCTGGGAATTGAACCCAGGTCCTTTGAAAGTATTTCTAACCATGGAGCCAACTTTTCGGCCCCTGTAAGTGTGGTCTTTGATTATAGTTGAAGTCCTTTTCAGAAATACAAATAAGGGATTCATGGGTTTAATTAGTAGAATAGGAAATACATTCTTGGCTTTGAAAATGTGATAAAATGTCCCAAATACTTTATTTGGAACAGCATTAAGTAGAAATGATCTACATTGTGTACTCAGTCACTGAGGATATGAGCCAGTGAACAGCTATAAGTGAAGGGGATGACAAACGACAGAGTGTGTTCTATATGGGCGGTGTCTTACAAATTACCATCATCATTCATTTTACATCTGATGTTCTTAACATCTTTACTAATGACTTGGAAATACAATGACACAAATGAAAGCTTCGTGTGACTGCTAGCTAGGAGCTGTTGCAAATCAAATCAGACCTTCGCGAGAGACATCAGTAATGTGGGATGGTAAATTGTAATTTTTAGCTATGTTAACACACTGTGTTACATCTCTTAGAACTTCATTTTTGCTGATTATAAAATAATTTTTGAAATACTAGAAAATAAGAAGGAAGCAAAAAGCTTATTTAACTTCCCTGGGGTAATGGCTGAAGCTGTTTTAAATATTAGCTTTCAGTTGTTTGGCCATACATTTTTAACTGGCTGAGATCATACCACACATAGAATTGTTTCCACACACAAAATTTTTTCTTTCTTTTTTTTTGGTTCGGCCTTATATAAAATTTCCCATATCATTACCGACTTCTGTAAACATCCCTTGAACTGCTGGAGGGCTCGATCTTTTTCCTTTTTCGTGGTGGCAGTACTAGGGATTCAACTTGAGATTGAACCCAGGACCTTGCACATACTAAACAGGGGCTGTACCAATAAGCTATGCCTTTAGCCCCCAGGCCCTATTTGAAAACGTTTAGAAAACTGCATTCATTTGTTTCTTTTCATTCACACTCTCCTCCTCTCTCTCCTCCCGTCCCCGGTGTGTTTGTGTATGCGTGCCCACACGCACATGCTGACTTCTTTCGCTATGTGGGTCTTGGAAGTGGGACTCAAGTCATCAGGCTTGGCAGCAGGCAGCTTTACCACCAGCCACCTCACCAGCCCCCTTGCTAATCTTGAAAGAAGCCTTTCACTGCTGCTTTTGGTGAGAGGCTCGGCCACTTCCAGGTAGAGGATTATGAATTCAACCTTTCATGCTAAGTATCTGTTAGTAATTTCCAAGTCGCTTTAAAACTCTGTACCATGTGAGTGTGTGGTCTCATTTGACCCGTTACCTTGGGAGGAGTATCTGTTTGGCCCAGTAATTTAGAATTTCTTCATCCATTACTGAGTGGATGCCAAGCTTTGTAAAAGATGGCTTGGGATAGTTTTCTATGGTGGTGTGTTTGCTCCTGAGTATCAAAATTCTCAATAAAAGGCTTTCTGTTCTCGGACAACAGGCCGTTTTCCCCAGACACACGCCTTGTTGTTTTTCCATCATCAACAGTAGAGAACAGTTTGGGTGCAGCCAGAAGCAGCTGGTCTGGGCGCACACTTGAGGGTCCTCTGGGATGTTGTTCTGACCACCCTCTGTAGGTGCCACCTTTATTGACTGGAAACGTCTGCGGGATGTTCTCCTCTTCCACACTCATCTTTGCCTCCCAGGCAGCAGCATCTCTGGAGCAGTGACTGCTATTTTTCATCCCTTTCCCACTTTCTAGATTTATCAGTTTCCACCGGGCGTATCTCTGCTCTGTGACTGTCTTGTAAAAGCTGTTCTCCTGTCCCCAAGCAAAGGAATGGGCAGCTAGCCTACCACTGGGGGAACAAAAACCTAAAATTCACATAAAGGAAATACGATGATTGATTTTCCCCTGTTTCATTTATATGTGGTGTGCATGTGTGTGTATGTATGCGTGCCTTCTTTGTGTATGAAGGTATTTGTGCACATGTAGGAGCCTGAAGTTGATATTGGTAATAATCCTTTATTGATTGATTCCTCTTCACCTTCTTCATTGATGCAGGATCTCTCAGTCAAACCGGAGCTCTCTGATATGGCTAGTCTTGATAGGAGGCTTGTTCTCAGGATCTCTGTCTGAAACTACTTTTCTGAAACTACTATTATAGACAGGCTGCCAGCTCACCAGGCATTTAATGTGGGCTCCTGGGATCTGAACTTAAGTCCTTGAACTTGTGTGGCAAGCAGTTTAAATATTGAGCAGTGGCTAGAGCCAGACCGAGTTTTTAATTCAGTAAAATCCAACAACAAACACTTTACATACTTGTCATTGTATCCTTCTAGGAAAGCCATGACTTTTTTTTTATCATTACCTTCATTTCAGAAGAGGAAACTGACATACGGAGAAGTGAAGGAATTTGCCTGAGATCACGTAGTCAGTGAAGCCGCTTTTAGAGACCATTTCTACTCAGTACAAATTTATTACTAGATACCAAAAGAAAGGATTGATTTGTTTCACTGTGATGTTCCTAGCACCCCCATGAGGCTATTTTCTGATAGATGGTGAATCACTGTTTGCCAAGGAGTATTTAGCTTATTTAATTCATAAGGTATTTGGAAGGATTTAAAGGTGCCCAGGACAGCCCTCCTCCATTGTATCTTCTCATCCTAGTTAATGAAGCAGACATAGAAAAAGTCAGAAGCCAAAGGTCAAGGACAATAAGATCTCCTCTTACATGGGAGGGCACTTCTGTCTTGTCACCTGAGACGTTTTCATGGGAAGCACAGAGTATGGGTTTGATTTGCCCCCATTGTTGAATTTGTCCTGCTGACATGTGACAGGGATGCCCTGATTTTCCATTCATTTGACCTCTCTTCAGAGAATCTCTATTCTTTTCTTGACTGTTTTTGATGTTTCTTTTATTTTTTCATTTGTATTTAATTATGTGTATGGGCTTTTTCCTGCATGTATGCATATGTACTATGTGTGTGCCTGGTGCCTGCAGAGACCAGAAGACATTAAATCCTCTGGAACTGGAGTTGCAGATGTTGTAACCCACCACGTGGGTGCTGGTAATCAAACCTGGGTCCTTTGGAAGAGCAACTAATGTTCTTTACTACTGAACCATCTCCAGTCCTTTAAAAAAAAAAAAGACTTACTTTATTATGTTTAATTGTGTGTGTTTGTGTGCCAGTGCTCACATGCATGCATGTACATGTGAGTACTGGTGCTCGTGAAAGCCATTGTCACGAGTTGTTATACTGTATTGTTTAGGAAATGACGACAAGCTTATGAGGCATTGAATACCCTTGGAACTGTAGTGGTTGTGAGTTGCCAGACAAGAGTGCTAGGAATCACACTAGAGTCCTCTACAAGAGCAATGCACACTCTTAACTGATGATCCTTCTCTCCAGCCTACCTTTTCTTTTAACTCCCTGTATAGCTCAGGCTAGCCTCAAACTCATGGCCCTCCTCCATCAGCTTCCCAAATGCTAGGATTGCTGACATGTTGCCAGCATGCCTCACTAAGATTTCTATTCTTGAAATATAGTGGAGTCACCTTTCTAAGTCTATTGCTATGTGCACAGAAGACATATCAGGTGTGTACCTGACCTCCAAGAAACTCGTATTTTTAGTCGTAATAAAAAATAATACCTAAATAATAATAAATACATAAATAAAATACCTAAAAATAACACCATACAGCCTTCTTAAATATCTTATATGTGTACATGTATGTGCACATGTGTCTAGAGGCCAGGGGTCTAGTTCCTGCATTGTTTTTTAGGATTGATGTTCATCTTGCTTTTTGAGACAGGATTTCAATGGGACCTGGAGCTTAACAACAGGCTGGACTGGCTGGCCAGTGAGCTTTAGAAGTTCCTTTTATTTCTGCCTCCTCAATTCTGGGATTACAAGTGTGCACAACCCTACCTGGCTTTCTATGTGGTCTCTGAGGGTCACACACTGGGCTTCCTGCTTATACAACAAACACTTTATGGACTGAACTATCTCCTCAGGCCTTAAATAACTTTGGATGTATTTTCTCTGCCCTGTAAGTTAGGGGAGCCCATATGATTATTCAAAAGGAGTGTTATTTGTTAAGAAATCTGTGGAGATGTTGATGAAAATAAAGAATGACTTACAATATTAAGGCCAGAACCACTTTGGCACTAGCCAGATTTGGTGAATGGCTTTATGGAGTCAGCAGGTTATCTTTTAGAGGAGTATTTCACTAAAGACTGAGACCACACTTAGTAGCATAGATAACTCATATAAATGGATGTATAGCTGGGCTTATAGTTCAATGTTAAAGCACTTGCCTGGAAAGTGCGAAGGTCTGTTCAATTCCCAGCACTACAGAATAAATGGAATTCTACCATACAGTCATCCTTTGATATTTATGGGGGTTGTTTATAGGTGCTCCCACCAATGGATATAAAAACCTATGATACTTATCTCATATAAAATATAAATAGTTGTTATACTGTATTATTTAGGAAATGATGACAAGAAAAATATCTGATGATGTAACGTGGAGGCAACATCTTTCCCAAGGATTTTAACTCTGGAGTAACTGTGTCTATGGACACAGAATCCACAGATGCAGAGGAGTTTCTGTGTTCATGCCCCACTCCTTGGGCTTCTTTTTTATGACTGGCTTCATTCACCTAGTATAATGTTCATCAGGATCATTCATGCTATGGTGTCAGACTTGCCTTTTTAAGGCTGACTAGTACTCCATTATGTGCTCTACGATTTTTTTAAAGATTGGGTTCACTTGAAAACAGTGTGATAAATCATGACTCCAAGTGGGACCTGCTCCGGACTTACGCTACTTCATTTTCCTTCCATGCTCTGAAGGAGGGAATGCTTTTTCTGGAAATTCATTCTAGGAAAAGAATTTTTAGGAGACAAACTCGATTAAACAATTTACTTTAAAATTGTCAGGTAAAAAAGATGTGTTTTTATATATGTAAAGAGCTTTATATATATATATGAATGTTTTAGTTTTCAAATGGGAGATTGACTGGTGTTTTCACAGGAAGCTAAATGTTCAAAGCTATTACAAAACCTATTATTTTGCCACTAAGTTTCCGCACTAGCAGCAGAGCACAGAGAAACATGTCTTCTTTGACCCTTTCCATTAGGTCCTGAGCCCAGGGACCTGTCTTTGTGACTAACTCCTTAGAGTGTGAATTTACTGTTGTCTTTTTGCACGTGGTTGGCACTTACTAAGTATGTGGTATGCATACATGTAGACTCAAGAGCAAAACAAAATGAGACGTGTTTCTGTCATATTCAAACCAGGTAACTGTCATTGCTTTGTGCCCGGAGCGGTTGTGAGCTGTGACTAGGCAGGCCCAGTTTCACTGCTTTAACTGCAGGATACAGGCCTCCTCCTCACTGTCGCTTTAGTTTAGCCTTTTGTTTCTTCTTCATCTCTCATCAGTCATATCCCAAATTGGATCATCACACCTCTCTTTACTTTTCCTGGTGACCAGATGTCTTGGGGATAAGTCACAAAGTACTGTAATAGTGGCTGTAACTTACCTTGCTAGGTTGGGGGCCTAAGCTACTCTCTCTGCCTCCACCCACATCACACTGTGACCATCTGCTCATGACTCAAGTGATTTTCTTACCCACTGCACCCAGCTCCTGCATTCATTCTTGCCTTACTTACTTGCCTTTCTTCAACTAAAACACCTTTTCTACTACATTCCTAGGCCAACTCCTGCCCATCTTTCTGAATTTAGCACAAACCTCATTGCTGCTGTCTTCGAGGTTTATTTGCTCACGTAGATTGGCTAACAACTATTTTTCCTCATTTGTATGAGCGTTTATTGTACTGTTTATCCCTTTGGACTGTGATGCTTATCTAATGAGTCTGACCCTGCTGCTAATCCAGAACTCACTTGATGATCTAGGACTCTGAGCCTTTCATGTTTGCACATGCAGTAGCCAGCATTGAATGCACTACTGAGGCAAGTATTCATTTTAGTGTTAAAAGGAAAATTATATAAAGGTAAGAGTTAGTGCTAAGAAGCAGAACTTAATAGCAAGCAATAAGTTAAGCATTATTTGATGGATACTAAGTGTGACATGACTAAAGGAAATCATCACAAATTTCTTGAATTAAAAGAAGAGGGTCGGGCTGGAGAGATGGCTCAGTGGTTAAGAGCACTGACTGTTCTTCCAGAGGACCCAGGTTCAATTCCCAGCACCCACATGGCAGCTCACACCTGCCTGTAAGGCTTCGGACACCTTCACACAGACAGGCACACACAGGCAAAACCACGAATGCACATAAAATAAAAATAAATTTAAAAAAAAAAGAAGAGGGTCTTTGAATATACTCCAGCAGTTGCCTTCCTCAGAGCATCCTTCACATTTCTGTTCCTCAGACTGTAGATGAGGGGTTCGGCATAGGGAATACAGACAGCACCTTGTTCTGTTTAGTAGAGTAATTAGACTTGGGCATCACATAGATGAAGGTAATGGTCCCATAGTAGAGAGTGACTGCAGTGAGGTGGGATGTGCAGGTGGAGAAGGCCTTGTGGCGGCCCTCAGTGGAGCGCATCTTCAGGATGCTGATGAGAATGTAAATAGGAGACAGCTATCAAAAACACTGTGACCGCAATAATGGAGCCAGAAGAGATAGAGGGGATGATTCCATTAATGGGGACATTTGGACAGGACAGTCAAAGTCACAGAAAAAGTGATCTATCTGATTTGGTCCATAGAAGGACAGAATTAACAAATATAATCAGTAAATGTCCAACAATTCATTCAGCCACCAACATAGGAAGCTCACAACAAGAGAAAGCTCCCATCAACAGACTTTGGAGAACATGAGTGTGGAGTAGAAGAGTGGTAAACAGGAAGCACTCAGCTGAACCAAATGACACTGTAATACAGAGCTGTGTTTCACAGGCAGCCACAGGTAGGGTCAGCCCATGTCTAAGGAGTTCCATAAGGATTATATCTGAGGCTGAGGTTGAATATACAATGTCTGTAAAAGCCAGATGGCTAGGGAATAAGTGTATGGGTGTGTGCAGCTGGGAAGAAATTCTTATCAACATGATGATGCTGATATTGCCTACTAAGGTGACAATGTATACTCCTAGAAATGTCACAAAAAAAGACTATACACAGTATAAGATCCTCTGTTAGTCCCCAAATGATTAGCTCTGTCACTGTGGTGTGGTTTCCAGCCTTTTATGTGAATTATTCCTGTTGAGGGAAATGAAAATATTTGCTTTTCTAATGTCCTCATTTTGCACATTGCTGGGTTTCTTTGATTTTCCTCACATTTATTAATGGTTATCTCCTCGGCCCAACATATAAATACTGCATTCTTTGGAATTGTTGTTTTGTCCTTTTAACTTTGAATAAAATGAAAATGATGAAAAAAAGAAAAGTGAATAAAAACAAAGTAGCTTTGCCTCAAGTATGTCAAAATCTCATGAGTAAGTGGGATTCAGGTCCATAGAAAACTTTGGTGAAAGCTAATACATTATTTGCTGGAGTTTAGTTGAACCTTTCCAGTGAAATGTGCCCATGTGTACTGAAGTTGGTGAGGGCAATAGCCTGGCCTGTGCTGTGATTATATAAAGAAATGCACAGAACTGGAATGGATCTTTATGTGCAAATTTCATATAATTGCTTCATGGGAACATTGGGGCTTAGTCCATGTTTAATGTTAAAGTATGAGGAACCAGACACATATCATTCACAGGTGCCATACCATCCTTTTCTCTCCCTTACCTACCCAGTCTCTTCCTAAATTCTCCAGATACATGTAAAATGAAGGTATTGTTAATCAAAAGATAAGAAGCCATTTCTCTGGTAGGAGTGTTTATAAATTTTCTTTATCTGTTATAATAGCAAAAATAGTCTCCAAAGTATAAAGTATAATTCAACCGAATTTTGTAAAAGTGGTACGTGGAGTGGACATTCACTTTGACTTGTTCATCATCTGTGAATAACATGATTCTTTAACAAGCTGGCATGCAGGTTCCTCTCCAGGGAATAGTGATGGTAAAATACAAACAGTATTTTCATATATTGTTAAGTGTTTGGAGAGCCGATGTCTCTGATTTTAATATTGTCTGAATTACATTCTGCACCTCATTGAGCACTTAAGCATGGGTGGAAGCCTCACCTAACTCTCTAAAAAATTATTTTGATTTTACAAAGAGGCAGTCATCACCCTTCCTGTTACTGTTGTATGGCCCTTTTTGCCTTTTGAAGGTGTTCCATAAACAAGCAAATGAGCCACATCAGATCCTGGCAGGAAGTAGAGTCAATGATAAAGAGCAGAATGTGGCTCAAATTCTTCACACAAATGACTAATTCTCTATTTATGTGCAATACTCTATATATCAATACTCGATATATGAATATGAGTATCATATATATGTATATATGTGCTTATACGTATATACAGACATAAACATAAAATATATTTATATGTATGTAGTAGAATGATAGATACTAAAGATTGTTTATGAGCATATTAAAAGGGGAAATCTGGAAGCCCTGCTGGAAGAATCTAAGTTGAGTCAAGAGGTCATGCTGTATTTAAAGAATGTTTGCTATTAGTCTTGAGAGGCTAAGAGAATATATGAACTATGAGGAGATATAGCAAGATGTAAGAATTAGAAGTAAATCTTTAAATTTTTTCTTTGGGGATGTCTTAGTTAGGGTTTCTATTGCTGCAGAAACACCATGACCAAAAAGCAAGTTGGGAGAGGAAAGGGTTTATTTGGCTTACACTTCTAGATCATAGTCCATAATTGAAGGAAATCAGGACAGAAACTCAAACAGGGTAGGGACCTGGAGGCAGAAGTGATGCAGAGGCCATGGAGACGTGGTGCTTACTGGCTTGCTGCTCATGCCTTGCTCAGCCTGCATTGTTATAGAACAGAGGACCACCAGCCTAGGGATGGCACCACCCACCATGGGCTGGACCCTCCCCCATTGATCACTAGAAAATGCCTTATAGCTGGATCTTATGGAGCCATCTTCTGAATTGAGGTTCCCTCCTCTCAGATGACTCTAGTTTATGTGTCAAGTTGACATAACATTGGACAGTACAGGAGATTTGCATGAGCAATTAGTAATAAAGTAGCAGTACGTGTTCTGGTTGCTTCAATGCAGGCGTGTTAAGAGAGTGTAGAAGGTGCTTGAAAATTATCTTATGACAGATCAATAAAGAAGATTGAGTAGGGGCAGGATCCTTGTCTGAAAAATGATTAAAGTAATCCCTGAGAGTGTAAAAAGCTCTAGATCAGATTCAAAGAGGAAGGGAGGAGTATGCAATAAGAACTTTGTTGCTGGATCCACTGGAAGGTGTGACAAGAGTCATTAGAGGTGAGTTCCAAGTCATGATTCTAGGACACAGAGACAACTTAGGAAAGGGATGGTGTTTACCTACTTATTCTATAGACTGCTCATTCTTGTGGTGTCTCACTGGCTGTCAAAAGGTGTTCTATGCTCAGGGAAGATTGCAATACCCTGAGACAAACTTAAGGATAAAGTTCAATAGTAACTACTTAATCAGTAGTCAGTGTTTTCCAAATGTACCAAGTTAGGGATTAAGTGTTTTGGTGGTTAGTTGATTGGTTAGTAGAGCATTGTAAGGGAACGCACTTCTGAAGATTATTTCAGAATGAAGTAAGAGAGAGTGAGTGAGTGAGTGAATGAGTGAGTGTGTGTGTGTGTGTGTGTGTGTGTGTGTGTGTGTGTGTGTGTGTGAGAGAGAGAGAGAGAGAGAGAGAGAGAGAGAGAGAGAGAGAGAGAGAGAGAGAAAGCAGGCGGTGTGCTGTCACCAGTGACCAGGCTGGGGTATATTGATGTATGTTGATGACTGAGGTAGTGGGGTCCTCTGGTTTGCCAAGGAGGACGTCTTTTCTCTTTGTACTTGCTGTCAAGAGGCTTGTGCTAGGTTTAATGGGGAGTGGATGACAGCCCAAGCTCCCTGCTTTACCCGGCAACCACTACTAACCTCAAATTTTGTGAAGATAAGAGAAAAATGAACGTCTAGGTCCTGCTCAATTTCTGAAACAAAGATACTTAAACTGCCAAATGTTTTAGAGTTGAAAAGTGCTTCTAAAGCAACCATGAATCAGACAAGGAGTCAACCGTGGGTAGGCAAAGAGCTTCAGTGAATTTGGATTCTAAATTTCCAAGACAACTCAGGTAAATGAAAGTCATCTAAATAACTCTTAAGTCTGAAGCTCAATTTCATAATCTGAAAAAATTTAATTATCTTTGAACTTTTACTTTTATGTCTTTATTTTGCTTATTTGAGGCTACTAGGTTTTGCTGTGTTTCCAAAGCTGGCCTTGAATAATCCTCCTGCCTCAGCCTTCTCAAGTGCTGAAATGTATAGGCACAAACCACCATGCCCAGCATTTTGTTTTGCTCATTGTTAACTTTAAAAGATAGACTTCAGAGAGTGTACCCCAAAAAGTTGGAATTGACATAGCAACACAGAAGGTATTTCAAAGGCTAGCCCTGACTCTGGACTAGAACTACATGTACTAGGCTGTGCCTTTTATTTTTAGAACTTCGAGATGTATTTTACTGTGGCATATCTTCTGTTGATATCATACAGTTAAAGTGGGGTCCACCAAATGCAAGCAAATTGGCAGTTACACACACAACTGAGAGCCTTCCAGTGGGAGCCCACAAGACACTCCATTGACATGCTTGGTTCCTACCACTCTCTATGGAACGCCAAGAAGACTTTTCATAATGCCATGAGTCGTTAGGTGTTCATGAAAGGACAGTTTGAAAATAGAGTTTTGGAGCAAGACAAAAACTAAAAAGCTGCAGATACAGTTACATGTAGATTCAGTTTTGTACTTACATCACTGGGTCCTGTACCCTGTATCTCTCCATCTCCTGGAGATGAGTAGGATATTGCACTCTTGGATACCCCTCAACACAATACTGAGAACCAGCTCCACAAAGTTGGTGTCTCAGTGCTCAACAGCTTCCTGCCTTCTTGTCTGTTTTCTTGCCTCATATTGAAGAAGCTCTAATGAATCCATAATGGACAGGAAGAGAAAAGGTACTATCAGATGCTATTGTTACATAATGAATAACACTAAAGCGCTATCTTCGATCTCAGGTTTTACCCTTGTGTTTGCCTTTGTGTGAGTGCATGAGTAATGACTTCATGTCATTTCTCAGACCATCACCTACTTCTAGAACAGCTGCCAACTGCTAGGATGCAGGGAGTCTCTGCCTCTACCCCAGTGACCTGCCTTTGGATTGCAAGGCTTATGTGTGGGACTTCAGAGATGAAACTTTTTACACTCAAGGGAGTTGGCAACGGAATTATACCAGCAGAAGAGTGATTTTATACCAGCGATTTGAGCGGGATGCTATACTCTCATTCCACAGTCACAAAGAGAAACAGATACATTCATCATTTGGGAACTGGATTTCCCTGGACTCAAATCCAGTGATTGTCTTTAACTTGGCATGTAAAAGGGAAAATGTTACTTACTCTACTAATTGAAATCATATGGTGCTTATCTGTTCTGATGCTGTATTACTGGATCTTGTAGAGTTAGAAACACATGTGTTTGAAACTCCCACTGTAGACAAGATGCCCCACCTCCTGCCCCTGAATGCATACCAAAATTTTTAGTGCTCTTGGCAAGAACTAGAGGGAGATGGATTTATATTATTTATATTATTAAATATTCAAAAGAATATATTTTCTGATTTTTAGGTTTTATTTTAAAATACTTTAAAAATATTTTTTACATTATAGGGGTTTTGTCTGCATGGATGGCAGGCAATGACCATGGAGGCCAGAAAAGTACATCAGACCTCCTGGAAGTGGAGTGACTGACAGTTGTGAACTGCTGTGAGGGTTCTGGGAAACAAGTCTGGGTCATCTTCAAGAGTAGTATATGCTTTTAACCGCTGAGCCATCTCTTTAGCCCTGGTTTTAGTTTTAAAATGTATTTATTATTATTTATGCATATATTATATATCTACATGAATTTATATGCATCAGGTTTGTGCGGGATGTCCTCAGACTGCAGAGGGCATTGGATCCCCTGGAACTGAAGTTACAGGTGTTTGTCAGCTGCCTGATGTAGGTACTAGAAACTAAACCTGTGTCTTCTGCAAGAGCAGTTAGGTGCTCTTAAAATCACTGACCCATCTCTCTAGCCTTTAAATTAGGTTTAAAATGGAGTTTGGGCTGTAGGTAAAAAGTGGTACCAGTGTGATAATTACCGAGTCTTAAAGCATAGCCAACGTGTTGGTCTATTTGTGGAGTGTTCAGCTCTTTATGTTCCTCTATGTACCTGTCTACTGCCATTCCAAGTAGTGGCTTCTGGGTCAGGGCACAAGCACACCAGATCAGCATGGATACTTTTGCTGGGAGATGTTTAGGCACTTGCACAGAAGGCAAAAGGAAATGTAGGGCCAAGCTAGAGAGCAGAGCTTCGAGAGTCTTCCTTCTGAAGTCACACAGTGAGATGTGGCTGCTAGCTGATCTCTTAGGAACTATGCCTTGTGCCATGTCAGCACAACCCCAGGTGCTTCAGTGTGCTTGTCCTGGACAAACCATCTTCCTTATGCTACTCAGGAGGGGGAGAAATTGCCACTGTGAAAGAGGCCTTAAGAGGAGGTCCTGAGTCCTCTGCCACAACCAAGAATAAGCCTAACCTTTGCTGCCCTCGAGGAGCATGAGAGGCCCTGTTTTCTTTGTGCATGTCAATGTTGTATGTGGACCTGCATTGTAGCTGAGCTTCAGTTACATATGGCGTAGATGTACATGTGTAGTTTAAGTAGCAACATTAAGCTTTGAAACCAGGAGAAAAGAGAAAGAGAGCAGAGCATGTTGTGGAAAGGGAGATGAAGAAACATCAAGAGATGTTTTATACTGTATCTAGGTATAGAAACAGGAACCAGAGTTTTTAATCCAATAAAGGACATTTAATTCTCACTAATAGAATTCCTGCTACATCAGGATCAGTGGTTCTCAAACTTGAGCATGCATCAGAGTCCCATGAAGGGTGTGTTCCCTCAGAGACTGCTGGGTACCGTCCCCAGCGTTTCTGATTGAGAAGGTCTGGGGGCAAGGCCTGGGAATGTGTCCAGCTAAGTGGCTTTGCCGGTTAACTAGCCAGTGTAGCTTCTTCTAGCAGAGAGAGAAGGACCGCAGTGCTTTCCATCTCTGGAATCCCTATGGGACCCAACTGAATGGAGAGGAGCATGGCTTACCCTCTAGACTTCTGACTGTGGTCCACAAAGGCAAAGGATGTAAGTTTCACCATCCCCCAGAAGATGACCATAATACGAACTTCACTGTGACCCCTGTTGCTGGGACTCATGGAAGCCAGTGCACTGGATTGTTCTGAAACATTGAAGAGAAGCTAAGTGTGCATTCATTTTTTTCTGTAAGTGAATTTAACCAGTACCCTTTCTTGGTGTCTAGTAACTTGGACATTCTGGTAAATCTGGTCAGGCATGAAAGCAGCACTTTCTTTGGTTACCAAAGGAGAAATTATAAGGTTCTGAAATCTGTAAGACTTTCTCCAGAAGAAGCTATTTCTGCTTTAAAGCCCAAGATTTTCATTTCATGTCTCCATTTTGCAATTGTTTATTTATTTGTTTGCTTATTTATTCTGGGAGAGTGACCAAAGCTAAGATGGGCAACAGTCCCTTGCTGTTACTGCGTTTCCAGATCCTCTCTTTTCACTGTCAGGGATAACAGAAGTTTGCCTTGTTTCTGTCTGCCTCTCCCTAATGTCTTAATGGGAGTAAAACTTTATTCTAGCCCCTGCCACCCAAAGGGAGAGGCAAAGAGATTGGCAGGCATGCTTCCAGCAGGCTGGACAAGAGCAATAGTGAGTGATGCTTCCAGAGCCTCCGGGTCCCCTCCTGACTTTTCATTGTAATCCACGGACTATTTCTTCATCAAATTTGACCTTCTAGCAGAAGAACATCAAACTTTTTTTTTTTTTCATCTTCCTTGATGTTTCCTTGGAACCATAAAATACCATTAGTTTGAGTACTTAGTGGTAGAAGAGTGGGATATTATTTGGGGTGTTCATTTTTTTTATCCAATATAGAAAGCCTGTGGCACTAAATAAAAATGTCACCGTGTAAAATGCAAAGGCTTTCTGTCACAAACATTTTTAAAAATTCATAAAGGTCTGAAGATTTGATTTATCTTTTCCTCTTTCTGTGATTTATTCATATTTAATGTTAGTTTCAACATTTGCAACATGAGGAATCTTTTCAAATAAAAAAATGGGAAATTAGTTTCATTTGAAGAAAAATTCAACCATGCCAGTTTTTTTAAATGACACAGCTTATTGCTGTTCCTATGATCAAGGGACAGAGAAGTTTGTTTTTTCCCAGTGAGTTCATTGTTGGGGATGTCAATTCACCTGGCTATTTGGTTGTGACAACCGTTTCTCTCATGTCACTGGACACTTCTTTAGCCATTAATCATGTTTCCATGGGGGCAAGGACAGAGGGAAGGGTGGGAACAGCTCTCAGCTCTGGATCCTTGGGTTGTTTTCTTCCTGTGTTTGCTTTGGGTTCTGAACTGCCTGTGGCTTCAGGAGCATCTTCAGGCAGAGACAGTATTCAGTTTTTCCTAAGGATGATTCATAAATAACAATAACAGAATTAGCTTCAAATGAAGGGGGAGGGAAATCAAAGTGTTTCGTTCAGTTTGTTTGTTTGTTTGTTTAAACAAAACTAATCAGTGTGCATAGGGTCTGAGGTGTGGACCTTTTAGATCTTTGAGAACTAATCAACGGGTAAGATTGCTTTTGTTTTAGGAGATAGGTATATTCTTTCTAAAGGACAAGCAAGTTTTGCTTACACTTACAAGGTAAGTAGAATCTTAGATGGTAAGAAGGAGTTAATGTAAGGCCCAGTGGTTCTGGACAGTCTAGCTTCTGCCTGCCTGTCCACCATCCTATCCCTCCACCATCTTCTTCGAGCTCTCATCTCTATATTCCTTCCCTTTATTTCTTCCCACTTGTTTTCATTCTTCCACTACAGGATTATTTTAGAGCATCTGCACTGGGCCAGGCACTGGGCCTCCATATATTTGATCCGCTTGTCATAAAATGAGGGAAACTGTACCTTTTTCTATTCAAAATGATAATAGACCTGGGAAAAGTATGGAGAGAAAGAACATTGAAGGCACCGAGGGCCTTCAAGGAAAAAGCCCTCTTGTTCTATCATCTTGCCCTTTCTTTATCTGTCACTGAGGATAAGATCCATCAATATGTGGCAGCCAATCCACAGAGCAGTCTCAATGCGTGGCTGTGGGTTTTAGAACCAGGTCTGGGGATTTTCTCATTGTGATTTTGATTTTGTTCCTTTGATTAATGAAGAGAATCATCCTGATGTGTAAATCATCTTATTCCTTCCTCAGACAATTGGGAAGAAGTTACCTCCAGCTACATCAGCTCCAGATCCATCAAAAACGGAAATGGACAGCAGAACAAAGAGTGAGTTTCCTTAATTACCAAAAATCCTTATATACTTCTGAAGCTGTCCTGTATTCATTAAAACATGCATGTGCGTGTGCACACATACACATGTACACACACACACACACACACACACACACACATGTGCACATGCACACAAATGTGTTTCCTTAGCTCTCCATGAGTAGACTGGAAGGACAAGTTAAAATCAGAATTCCTCTATTTTTCATGTGGGCAGTTTGATCCTGGCACATACATTGCAGCAACATGCAAATCTAGAGTTTGTCCATATTTGCACAGGTTAGATGTCCCAAGGACCCAGGAGTGTGCTAAGTACTGCACATTAGGGATTCCTGGATCTTCCAGTAGAGACACCTAATCACTCAGCCATCATTACTCTTCTTTCACTATGCTGGCCTCCTCAACACATCTTTTAAGAATATTTTTTTTCTAATTATGTGTATGCATGTGTATCTGTATGGGGATAGATGCACATGAATGCAGGTGCCTGCAGAGATCAGAGGCGTTTGAGTTCTGGCAACTAGAGTAACAGTCATTTTGAGCCACTTGATGTGGGTATGCTAGGACCTGAACTCCAGTCCTCTGGAAGAGCAGTACACACTCCTAACCACTGAGCCATCTCTCCAGCCCCACATCTATGCTTGAATGTCTTCAGATGTTTCTATGGCATCTTCAGGCAAGAGACTCAAGTATTGTAGAAGGATTAAGTGAGTAGATGGGAAGAGATTAGTTTCATTTCAGAATGATGCTATCCAATAGAACTATCACATGAAACGTTTATATAATTTAAAATTTTCTGATGTCCACATTAAAAATTGAAAGGTAATTTTAATGTATTTAAGTCAGTATATGTACATATAACATTTTCAATATGTGATTTCTATAAAATTATGAATAATGTGTTATACTTTTTCTCAGTGTGATGTCTTCACAGTGGTATGTGTGGTTTGTAGGTGTTGTGTATCTCAGATTAGAGTAGCAGTCACACTTGGTAGTGCTCACTATTGGTGACCATGTTGGACAGTGTATTTTAATAGTAATGTTGAAGCCCTTGACAGAAAACCACAGCTCTCACAGAGATAGTCTCTGCTGAGCCAAATATGAGTGGCCATAGCTTGGGAACATGCATTGAGGTTGCTCTGCATGACCTGTTCCAATACAGAAACAGTTACATGAGCCCTTTTATATCCACAGAGCAAATGAAAGTCATAAGTGAAGGCTTTTACACAATACTTCAGTGAGAACAGCAGGTAGGCAGGTTAGGTTTTAGATGTTCTCTGATGACATTCTTAGCTTTTGGATTTGTGGATGCTAGTGATCTGCTAAGTATACTTTTCAAAGGTTTTTCCTTTGAAATTCACCTTATACAGAGGTAGGTGGTACATAGTTATTAAGAGGAATGAAGGTAGCTGAAGATAATTTTGACGCTCAAAGATCTACACTGTTCCATCTCTTCACAGACAGAATTGAAATGACCAGTCAGCCTTGCAGAGCTTTCAGCATATATGTGCCTTGTTTCCTGGAAACTTGAGTTCACAGGGCCTAAGATGGGCTCCTTGGCCTAGGTGGTGTACACAGTTGCAGATGCTCATCTACCTTAGGCATGTGGTAGAATGCTGGCCCTAACCCATGCTTTGTTCAGTCCTATATCAGTGAGCCACATCCATGTACCTGACTCTCTGGAAGCATCATGGTCAGGGAATTGATTACTCACAAAGAAAGAATTTAACAGAGACTAAATGGAGTATTTGGTCTTAGAGTCCTAGGAGGACCAGATGTTATTAGCTACTAACATGACCTCAGATAAATTATTTGCTTTGATTTCTCTGGTCGTCTTTATTCTCATGGTCTGCTTTATGTATGCAGTCAGAGTGTTGTTGCACTAGACAAAGAAAAGGCCTGAGGTTTCTCCTAGCATCTTTATCCTCTCAATCAGTCCTGAAAGCCTTAGGACTCATTGTGGAAGATTTTTTTCACTCCAAAGCATTGAGCAGTCTGATGAGAGAGACCAAAGGAAGATGTGAACAGTTCTGTGAGAGTGTGTGGTACTGTTGAGCATCAATGTTAATATGTCAGTGGGCATCAGGTCAGCAAGGCCTTGAGGGATTTACTGTTTACTGTTGGGCATTTTCCATGGATCTGAGGACCAGGAATTCTCAAAGCTGAATTATATTGTACACAGTCTCCCTCTGGCCTTCCTTGCCAAGAGAAAGGTTAGGGTAATT
Organism: Onychomys torridus; assembly: GCF_903995425.1. NCBI lineage: Eukaryota > Metazoa > Chordata > Mammalia > Rodentia > Cricetidae > Onychomys > Onychomys torridus. The sequence continues at coordinate 63,790,500 of NC_050466.1, read as the reverse complement.
GCTCGCCCATGATTGCCATTTAGCAGAAGCCTAGGCCGCTAGAATTCCTCCAACTCTTGGACCAGTTTCTGCTTTCTGAATGCTGAGGCCACATCTGTGTTCAGGTAGAAGGTTACAGAGTGTTGAGCAGCCTTTGGAAATATCCCTGAGCTTGCTATCCAGGCAGCTTCGTTGCCTTTTCCTTCTGGCCTGAAATAGAAACCCAAGGCAAAAGATGCCCAGCAGCACAGAGGAAGGCTGCTTCTTCCTGCCAGCTGCCTCCTCAGCACACTAAACCACAGCTCACATCAGGATCCAGAGTTAAGATGACTCAAAAATACTCATTTGAGTTGGGATTTTTTGAGTGATCCTGATTTATTTAAGCAGGGAATATTCTCCCCACCCCACCCCCAAACAAAAGGCTTTTATGATACTAGAATTCATCAGCAACTCATGCTGGGGAACAGATTGCCATAATTTTCATAACAAGAGGAAAACTATCTAAATATTCATAACAAAATGCCCCGAGGTGCCTTCAGCTTATCACATCTGGTGTCTTCCTTTTTCTTATTATGGTTGGTGCAGATTTGTAGTCTTTATGGGGTAGAAACATGGCCCAAATGATAGGGCTCTTCAGTATCCTTCTGAACTGTTAATTCAACCTTATAGATTCAGAAGGCTCTAGAGCAGTGTTTCTCAACCTGTGTAGAATGACCCTTTCACAGGGGACACATTATCAGATATCCTGCATATCATATATTTACATAACGATTCAGAACAGTAGCAAAATTATAGTTCTGAAGTAGCAATGAAATAATTTTACAGTTGGGGTCAGCACAACATGAGGAACTATATTAAATGGTCACAGCATTAGGAAGGTTGAGAACCACTGCTCTAGATGTACAAGTAGGTTTGGAAAATAAAACTCCCTGATAAAATTTGTACAAGGTCAGATCAGATGTCTGAATAAAGTATGGTTGGAGGTGGGAGTGGGACACAGGCTGTGTTTCCCCTGTTACACCTCACTCAGTAACTGGACACAAACACTACCTCTGAGATCACTATCATCATTGACTTGCCTCTTGGAAATTGTTGTCTATGGTAATGACATATGGTAACTCACTGTCATCATTAGATCATTGATCCCTCTAGGTTTAGATTAGATACTGTATTTGATTTTGCCATGATGCAGCATAGAACAGTGCCATAGACTCATTGTCTATGTCATAGTGAGTAGAGGTTGAGTAAATGGAGACTTTTAAAGGACTTATGACATTGTAGGGTTTTTGCTCACTTCCTCTACCCAAAGCTTATTCATTCTGGTCCTGGGGATTTGGACACATCCCATATGAAACACATCTCCTCCATATTCATTGATGTCTTCATGCTCAGTATCCCCAATGTACCCTCTCTTCCTAGGAAGCACCCCAATACATCTGCTCTCTAGATTCAAAGTGAGGGTCTTCCTATGATGGGACCCAGCTACTTAAGTTGTCTAAAGCCGACCTTTCAACTTCAGTCCTGTTTTCCTGATGGCTAGCCTTTCTCCCAACATCTCCAAGTGTTCCATCTGAGTAGAAGATAACTTCCCATGAGAGGAACAGTGCCTGGGCCTCCGCTCTGAGCTAGAACAGAAAGCCTTTGCTTCTCGGGTTTCATTTTAGTTTTTTGAAGCGATGCTTCTTTTATAAACATGAGAGTAAAAGGTGTTATAATTAATACTTGTGGCATGATTGGAAAATCAAATTCCCAGCAGTGTCGAAGACCAAAGGCAATTGAACCATCAGCTTCTTCCTAAGGGGAGCCATTGGGTTGGAATTGACAAACATGGTACTGTACACTCAGAGTTTCATTTCCCTGTCTGAATGGAAATGGAGACTAAGGCAGTACTTACATGAGGGCCAGATCATTGTCTGTTGTGGGGACTGTCCTATGTACATCAGAGTACTTAGCAGCATCCCTGACCTCTGTTTGTTAGATGCCAGTAGCACCCTCCAGTTGTGGCCATCAAAAGTGTCTCCAGGTATTGCCAGTGTCCCTTGGAAAGCCTATCTTGGTCTGGATTCTGTTGCAGTAGAATGCCATAGATTGAGCAGTTTATAAATGATAGAAGTCTATTTGCCTCATGGTTCTGGAAACTGGGGAATGAAAGATACAGGAAACATGTCTGGTGAGGGCCCTCGAGCTGTTTTATAACATGGTAAAAAGTACCACATGGGCCAGAAAGAATAAGAGGTTGGGGATATGAGTTGGCAGAGTATTTGTCTACTGTGCACAAGACCCTGGGTTCAATCCCCAGCAGCACACAAAATGCCATGATGATGCATGTCTGTGTCATCACAGCACTCTAGAAGTAGAGACAGGAAGGTCAGAAATTCAATGTCATCCTCAGCTACACATGAGTTTGAGGCCAACCTGGGCTACATGAGATACTATTTTCAAACAAAACAAATCAGGCTATCAAGAGGGCTTAGTGGATAAGAATGCTTGCTTTGCAAGAATGAAGACCTGAGTTTGTTTATTTATTTGATTTTGGTTTTTCGAGACAGGGTTTCTCTGTGTAACAGCTCTGGCTATCCTGGAACTCACTCTGTAGACCAGCTGACCTTAAACTCACAGAGATTCTCCTGCCTCTGCCTCCCAAGTGCTGGGATTAAAGACATGCACCACCACCAGGCAGAACCTGAGTTTAAATCTCCAGAACCTATATATAAAGTCAGGCATGGCTGCACATGCCCTTAACTTCAGTGTTGGGGACTGAAGAAAGAGTCCTGGGATTGCAAAAGTTCAGATAGTTCTCTGACCAGCCAGCCTACCCAAGATGGTGAGCTTATGACTTGTTGAGAGACCCTATGCCAAGGCAATAAGGCAAAGATAATAGAAGACAATACCAGCATCCTATTCTAGTTTTCAAATGCATGTCCATGGGCACACACACGTATATCCCCCACATACCGCACACATATACACATAAAGGTAAAACATTGAACTCATAAACTTTAGCCACTTTTATAATCAATGTGAATCCATTTATGAGAGTAGAGTCCTTATTACTTAAAAACCTCACATTAAGAACAATCTCACAGCTGGGCGGTGGTGGCGCATGCCTTTAATCTCAGCACTCGGGAGGCAGAAGCAGGCAGATCTTTGTGAGTTTGAGGCCAGTCTGGTGTACCAAGCAAGATCCAGGAAAGGCGCAATGCTACACAGAGAAACCCTGTCTCGAAAAACCAAAAAAAAAAAACAAAAAAAACAAAAAAAACAAAACAAACAAACAAAAAAACAACACAATCTCACAGTTGGGCAGTGGTGACGCACACCTTTAATTCCAGCACTCAGGAGACAGAGGCCAGCCTGGTCTACAGAGCAAGTTCCAGGATAGGGTCCAAAGCTACACAGAGAAACCCTATCTCAGAAAAACAAACAAAATCTCCCAACATTATTGCATTAGTGATTAAATTGACAAGTGCATGGACTTTATAGGACACATTTATACAACACAGCAGAGCCCCAGTTTTAAACTACTAATGTACTTGTAGCAAGTTCTGTTAGGGTGCTATTGCAACCACCCTGCTCCTTGATGCATAATTAACACTCATTTATTGACTTTATAGTAAGCCTAGTATATATTTGACCCCTCCCACTACTCTTGGATGCTCAAAATATGACCCAGAGTTGAAGGTCTTGTCTAAATATAGCATGTAGCCCAACCAGCCACAGCACCACTATTGCACTGGTCCATCCTCCCTGTCCCTGATATTGCTAGGCTCCTTCCTAGCATTGCATCTTAGCTAATGCACGTCACTAGATAGTGATTCTCACAGTGCATTTCAGGGCCTATAGCAGCAAAAGCACAGCCTAGAAACCTAGAAATACAAATCTGCAGGGCCTGCCTCCGAGTTAGAATCTCTGTAGGTCAGGTCCAGTGATCTGCTTCTTTAAGCCCTGTGTCTGGGGCTGATGCCAACTCAAGTATGAGAACCTTAGAGACCTGGGTGCCTTAAGCTTCCCTGATCATGGGAACTAGCAGAGCTTGTATTTAGTAGATTCCTCATCCTACTCTGGACTTGAAGATTCAGATCCCAGGAAAGGGATCTAAGAGGCTGTAGGAGCAGATGTCCCACACAACTTTGAGCATGAGAAATGGCTTTGAACCCCCAAGTCCTGCTCCTCTGGTCAGTGTCCCTAGCATTGTGTAAATTCCACTGCTGTTTTCCACTTGAACGATGGGGTTCTATGTCTCCGACATTGTAGGTTATTTTCCTGCTTTAAGCTGGCTGTGGCTCTCATCCCCTCCCTGCTCTCACCTTGTCAAGAGCTAGACTTATGCATACTTTATTTCTTCCACTTTATTATAAGCTCCCTGACAGCCAGATACTAGTCTTATTTACCTAAGTTTGTTGTCCTCAGAGCATGATAGAATACCACCCCTACATGCAATACCGGAGTATTAAAAGCTCTGAAAATGAAAAGGTTTTAGTGCTTATAGAGTGATAAAACAGCCTTGACTGACATATACCTGTGTGTTATTTATTTCTCTCCCTTGGTCATCTATTTGCTATAATTTTGTTCTCAGAAGTTCTGTTTAAAACTACAAATTAGTAGTGTCTTAGAGAATATGCATCCCCTGAAGGGAAGAATATCTGATTATGATGTTAGGGGAACTCAACATTACAGAGTTGATCCCCCCCCCCCCCGTGTGTGTGTGTGTGTGTGTGTGTGTGTGTGTACGTACATGCACATGGGTGCAGTTGTGCTTGCTTTGGTGTATGTATCTGGCAGTCAAAGGTCGACACTGAGTCTTCTACTCACTCTACCTTGGTTTTGGAGACATGGTTTCACTGAACCTAAAGCTTACTATTTCAACTAGACTGGCTGGCCAGAGAGCCCCCAGGATCCACCTGTCTCCCCTACCCCTACCCAACACTGGGCTTACAGGCAGGTGCATGAGGCTACCTTCAGCTTTTACATGAATGTTGCTCATCTGATTTGGGTCCTCCTCTTACACAGCAGGCATTTCCCCACTGCACATCCCTCTAGCCCATAGCTCTCTCTTTCATTTTCCCTTAAGACATTATAAAACTCTAGTTTTAGTCATGATAAGGTACTTTCCATTGCTGCCCAAAGGTCTGGGGAGCTTTCTTTCTACCAGAGTCTGGGCACTAAGGGTTCATAATCTTAATAGATTGAAAGTGAGCCCAGAGAGTGTTCTGGATTTAAAGTTTTATCCTCATGTACATAAACAGGTTGCAAACATGTTTATTTTGTTTGTTCTGTTCTTTATTTTTTTTAAGCAGAAAGATATTTTCTTTGCTCATTTGTTTTAAGGTGTCTTCTTTCTTTTAATCCATTATAAAACCAGATGAAGGGAGTCTGGTCTGTTTTTAATAACATGTAAATTTCCAAAAGTCTAGAGATTGAAACAATGTTTCGGGGATAGGGAGGATGAATCACGCTTGAAGTTCTTCGTGATTCTTACTTGAGCAAGGTCCTTAAAAACTTGAAAGCTGTCCGTGTGTGGTGGTGCACATCTGCAAGCCCAGCACGTCAGAGGCTATTAGAATCACCACAAAGTGCAAGACTAACTTGGACTATATGATGAGTTTGACACCTGCTTATGTTACCTGAGATCCTGTCTCAAAAGCAAACAAGGCTAGCATGATAACTCCATTGGTAAAGGCACTTGCTGCCTAGCCGGAAGACATTAGTTCCATCCCTGGAGATCACTGGGTGGGTGGAGAGAAGCAACTCTCACCAGTTCTCCTCTGAGATCCACCTGTACTCAGTACCGTGTGTGTGTGTGTGTGTGTGTGTGTGTGTGTGTGTGTGTGTTGTGTATGAATGGATGGATGCATAGATAAATGTACTAAAATTTAAAAAGTTAAAAGCTGAAAGCTGTAATTAAAGTAGTGTGAGGCACTCTTGATCTGGGAGTGATGAGGTCAGAAGAGTCCATGAATCTTGGGCTGTATTCATTTTCTCTCCCCTTTAAATGTGTTCGTATGCTTCATTTTGTTTCTAGAAAGAATCCTTGCTTCTTATCAGATTATTTGAAGACTATAAGACAAAAAGCCTTAAGAAGAAAGGAATTTAGACTTAGGCTAGCTAATTTATTAACGTATTTTAATCATCCAAAGGGAAAGTAACAACAAAGTCATCTCAATTGCTGTATAAATTGTGCCTTTAGTTCTTTCTGTGTATGTTCATTCCGACTTGATTTCAGTCTAATTAAATCCATCAAATTCATGAACTGATGGGAAATGCCTGCAAAAAGTAATTTCAGTCCTTTTTTTAAAATCTGTTTGCTACTTACTTAAAACCTAGACTCTTTCCATGTCCAAAAGGATCTAGAGTTATCCTCTTCTTTAGAGTGTACCAAATGCCCCTTGTTTTTGAACTTTTTTCTGCACACATATCATCTTGCCCTCCTGGGAAACACAGTGCCACATCCACTGCCATCAGTTGATTGGTGTAATCATCTACTATGGCACTTGGGAGGCAGGGGGATGTCTGTGAGTACAGGGCCAGCCTGGTCTACAGAGTGAGGTCCAGGACAGCCCAGGCTGTTACATAAAGAAAGCTTGTCTCGAAAAACAAAACAAAACAAAATCTACAGCAGGAAAAGGCTTCTCTGATGAAGGCCCAGTAAGACATTGATCTATGGGTATACCTACCGTATGTCATTAGGAGGTCATTTTAGAAAAATAGTATTTGGTTTTCCCCTAGATCCCATGACCTATCTAGTGTTGTGTTCTGGGTCACTTTAGCAGTATCATGTATGGTTACATCTCATGGAGTGGGTCTTAAATCCAGTGGTGGATTACTCCCATAACATTTGTGCCACTACTGGATCAGTGTATTTTGCAGGAAGTCTCGATTATTAGGTCACAGGTTTTGTACCTGGACAATATTGATGATTATTTTTCTCCACTGGTAGAATACAAAGTACCTTCTAGGAGAATGAACTCTAGTCAGTAAGGATAAAGCTTCTAGTTGTGCACCAGCTCAATAGAATAATTAAGTGGTGTCCTCACCAGTAGACCCTTCCTTGTGGGTTATGGAGAGCAACCAATGGCCTTGGCAATAGCCTGTGATGTTTAGAGGTGGGCATGGTAGGGACCCTTTGACCAGTGACTCAACTAGATGTAATCCATTCCTGGCATGGGAAGTTTAACTAGGTGGCATGAAATGTCTGGATGGGGCATTGTCTCCCCCCATTAATTTTTTTGCATATATATGTACAATTGAGGAGGCTTCTATAGTAATAGGTTTCCATATGGTCTTTCAAGTGGCCATTAGAGTTAGTTGTTTCTCCTCGTACCCCTTCCTTTACCCCTGCTATCTCATCCCCCTCTACTTAACCCTCCTGTTCTAGTTTCTCCTTTATCTTTATAATGCTAGCCTCTATTTCCCCTCCTTCAAACTTATACTTACTACAACCTGATTTTTTCCTTTCTTTTGTTTTTTTTTTTTTTAATTTTTTATTCATTTTACACACCAGCCACAGATTCCCCCTCTCATCTCTTCTCCCACTCCCCCTCCTCCCCTCCTCCAACAGGGTAAGTTCTCCCATGGTGGGGACAGCTAAGCTTGGTACATTCAGTTGAGGACCAAGCCCCGCCCCACTGCCTCAAGGGTGAGCTAGGTGTCCAACTCTAGGTAATGGGATCCAGAAAGCCGGCTCATGTACAAAGAATAGATCCTGACCACACTGCCAGGGGCCCCTCAAACAGACCCAGCTACACAACTGTCTCCTATATGCAGGGAGTCTAGTCCTGTCCAGTGCTGGTTCCACAGCTGTCGGGCTCAAGGTCATGAGTTCCTACAAGCTTGGTTTAGTTGTCTCTGTAGATTTACCCATCGTAATCTTGACTCCCCTTGCTCATGTAATCCCTCTTCCCTCTCTTTAACTGGACTCCTGGAGCTTGGCTTGGTGCTTGGCTGTGGATCTCTGCATCTGCTTCCATCAATTAGTGGAGAAAGGCTCTATAATGACAGCTAGGGTGTTCACCAATCTGATTACTGGGGTAAGCCAGTTCAGGCACCCTCTCCACTATTGCTAGTAATCTAATCTGGGGTCATCCTTGTGGATTCCTGGGGACTTCCCTAGCACCAGGTTTCTCCCTTATCCCATGATGTCTCCCTCTATCAGGATATCTCATTGTTGTCCTTCTCTGTCCCTCCCCCAGCTCGACTCTCATGTTTGTTCCCTAATGTTCTCATCTCCCATCCCCTCCCCTCTATTGCCCTCCCTCACCCTAGTTTACTCATGGGAATTTCCTCTGTAAAACCTGTTTGATTTTTTTTTTTAAATGTAGAGGTACATGCCATTCTTAGCTTACAGGAAACTTGTAAGTACAAGATAAAATATCCCTATGAAATAATTGAAAAGCACACGTGCTCTTTCTTAGCAATATTTCCATTATGGTGATTATAGTGAACTCCATGGTGTACTTCTATAGGCAGTGCCCTGAAATAGGGAGGTGAGAGATGAAGAGAAAGGAAATGATATAGGAAGAGGCCTTTTTTTTTTTTTTGGTAGGGAGTGATGGTAAGAAAATGTTGAGATGATAACTTGTATCAAGTTTCTTCATGTTAGTATGCTTCTGTTTTGAGTTAGTACTTACCTACTGGATCACGAAACAGTGGAAAACAATTGATTTGCTAAGCTTCAGGGCAAGAGGTTCAGAGAAAAGGGCCCTCTGAAGCTGGTGAATTTGAAAGGTAGCCCATCACTGTCAGGACTTGGGATCAAATTCTTGACTTTACTAGTACTGTTCAAATATGATTACAAACATTGTCTTGTCTTCCAACAATGAATAAAAAAAACAGTGTTAGAAGCCTCAAGGTACATAGATCAGGCCCAGTGGTAGAGTGTTCAGCTAGCATACCCAGGCCCTGTGTTCCATCCCTAGCACTGCAAACAAAATGACCAAAGGCAGGCAATTGTTTGCCTTCCATCTCTAGGGAACAAAAATCTAACAATGCCATCTCTAAAAGATTGCTTTTTTATGATTTCATTGACTGGAAGATCACATTTTACCCCTAAACAAATCAGCAAGAAAGGGGAGTAAGATAACCTTATTTGTTTATGGCCATGCCACCCTGAACATGCCTGATCTCAGAAGCTAAGCAGGGTTGGCACTGGTTAGTACCCGAATGGAAGATTAACATTTCTTTCCTGGACAGAATATACCTGAGCAAGTGAGGATTCTGTGCAGTAGGAATGGGATTGGGAATGGCTGCTGGGAAGTTAATCCAGAGTGGTTGATCATGTTTTATTAACCTTTTCTCTGAAAGACAGAGAAATATGACATGCTCTTTCTTTGTTGGTCATGAGTAACTGATAGTCTTTCCAAAAAATGTTTCTGATTTCTATCCAAAGAGTTATATGTAAAGTTGGGACTCTGTGGGACAGTTCTTTAATAATACTGTGTATTCATGTTTGAAGTCTTGAGGTCAGGAAGTCATATTTCACTAGTAGAGTCAATTGGAAAAGTGATGAAGAACTGTCATTATCCAATTTAAGATGTTTAACTTTTCCCTCCCTTTAGTACATCTAACCAATTCAGACTTGGGGAAGTTTTGCTATTTCTAATTAAAGGGAGGTGGCACATGGATGATTCTCTAAGTTTAAGAATATGGGCTCAATGGGATTTAGAACAGGTGCCTCTCAGCAGAGGTTAATGAGCAAAAGCCATGAGAAAGCCCAGAAAACCTAAGAATGAAAGTTTGTACCATGCAGATGGGGGATATAACTACTATCTTCAAGCCACTGGACAGAAACCAAGAACATCTGCACAGAAGTAAAGTGATCCCCTCTCCCTATCTTTCCCCCTTACCATATCAACCCTAGAGCACACTGTGTCTTATTATGGATCATTGGACTGCCTTTATTTTATATGTCACTCTCTTTGATTGATAGGATGCTCAACAACATAAATAATGCATTTTGGTGATATAAAGTATACTAGGGACAATGTAATTGACACTCAGGCATATAGCTGTAGGTTATGATGTAGCTGCAGAAAGTAGCCTTAGGAAATACCTAATGATAGTCAAAACTGTGAGATTTGAACTCTACTGGAGAATATAGTAAATGTCTGCTCTAGAAAATACTAAGTTCTTTGAATTTTTCTTTCCACCTTCTGTCCTGAGTCTTGAAAGCCTGGTTTGCCAAGTCTATATCTCCCAAATCTCTTATAAAGGTTTTCACTGTCTTCTTATCTGGTGCTTTTTGATAGAGCTAACTTCACATCAGATATAGTTTCAAAGCATAAAACTCTGTACATATGTGAATTGATTTTGAATGGCCAAAGTATTTTTTTCCTCTTCTGTGAGGACTGTATATTTTCTTGCTCATAAATAGCCCCATCAAAAATAAGCAGGTTTGTACAAAGAGACCATGAGGTATACATGAATAAATTCACCCATCCTACAGAGAGCTCCATAAAAAATGTTTTAGCTGGGTTGGGGATTTAGCTCAGTGATAGAGCGCTTTCCTAGCAAGCGCAAGGCCCTGGGTTCGATCCTCAGCTCCACACACACACACACACAAATGTTTTAGCAGTATTTGTTGGTTGCTTATAGTTGATGTTTTTAACATTCAAATGCATTGGTGTTTATCTCTTAATACATAGTATAATAAGGTAATTTTTCATTGTTTTATTTGCTGTGTTGGCTTTATAACAGATATAAAGACCCCCTTTTCTGGTTTTGTAATATATGCAATAAGGCAATAAGGCAAAATTCAGGTCTGCCTATGTTTATTCTTTCAGAACATATCAGATGGTACACATCTGCTTTCTCAAGATGAAGGACACCATGTGGCCTTTCTACCTGAGAAAAGCAAATCAACCCGTTGGCATTCATGATGTTCTGTGATTCAGGAGGGTAAAATGCAGAGATAAATATGCATGAGCCCACCATAAGCACTCTTAGGTAGTTTTTGGAGGGTAATCCATTCTTTATGCAGCTGAACTATCCTGTTAAGCATACCTTTTTCTTGAGTTTAATGTGGCTCAGCTCATTAGATGAAGTGCCTTAAAGGTTGTATTTTCTTTTTTTCCTACAGCCAAGGATTACTGCAAAGTAATATTTCCATATGAGGCACAGAATGATGACGAATTGACAATCAAGGAAGGAGATATAGTGACTCTCATCAATAAGGTAAACAAAGATTCTCTCCCACCTTCTAAGTTGTAAAGTGCTTTGTAGTATCTAGAGAATATAAGTTTTCATTTTAGCCATTTTGTTTTGTTTTGAGACAGGGCCTTGTTAGATAGCCCAAGCTGGTCTTAAACTGCCAAGTGCTGGGATCATAGACACGTACCACCATACCTGGCTTGTTTTAGACCTTGAAATACTGTTTTATGGTCTCGAACTTGTGAGAAAAATTCGCATCTTTCATTTTGTTCAGGCTAGCCTAGAAAACAAACCCACTTGAAAATCCAATAGCTCTTTGTGTACAGCTGCAGAAGAGTCTATCCTGAAAGGAATAACCCAGAAGGCAGCCTACTTAGCTGTGGGTTCCATCCTCTGCACAGGCCAGGCTGAAAGCCCTGTGTCATCGGGGGCCCAAGAGGGGCTCTTAAAAGGCTCGTCATGCTTCACAAGCAGCAAAACCTTAAAGAATGTTTGCTATTCAGATCAAAGACAGGGAGAGTGCCAGAGAGAATTTTGCTAGTCTTGTTTGGCTATGAAGGTTGGATTATTTTATTATCATTACAGCCAGTGCCGTGTAGAAACCTGGAGAGCTATAAAATCTTTGTGAAGCAAAGCACTTTGATAAGGTCTTGACCACTCACAGTTTCTCCTTTCATGCAATGCCACTCACCACACTGGTAGCTAAAAGTCATGTTAGTCAAGTGGTTCCTAGATCAGTGTTTTTCTCTGAAGTACAGGTATTTTTATGATGGTTGAGTACAATGAGAAGCCAGGTAATCTTCAAGATGTAGAAAGTAGTTTTCTTTTTGTATCTGGGTGAGTGGCTAAAAGCATGCTATTTTCTACATGCCGGGATGACTTAGAGATCACCACAGTCACCTGAGCACTTATGGGACAAGGAAGCTTTGTCAGTCTAAAAGATGCATGATGCAGGTGGATAGGAAGGGGAGCAAGCAATTTGGGTTGGGGAAATCCCTGTGGCTGTTACCAAGAGAGAGGGGACTGCTATGGCATCGCCTATTTCTACCTGTAGATGCCAGTGAAGGAAGTGCTCCAGATGTTAAGAAGCTTCCAACCATCTAGTGATTATTGAGGGTTTTTTTATTTTTAGGGAGAATGTTGACCCTCTCATGGACTCAGTGAATGTAGTATGCAGAACAACACTACAGCTATGCAAACACCTTTCTAGAATAGTAAATTATTCCCTCTTCTAAGAACTCGTCCATCTTTTTACTGTGAACTAGTCTCCCCTAACTTAGTTCAGTGTAACTCCATGGGTGTTGAATATGGCAGGAAGAAAGAAGAGGAGGGGAACAATGCTCTCCTTGCTCCTTTCTGCAAGAGGCAGTTCCCTGTTCTTCCTACCCCTCCCTCTTCTTCTGAGTGCATTTCCTACTTTTAATCAGACCTGTAACCAAACAAGTGGGATAAGCAAGTTGTTAAATGGGTGTGAAGCATAATGCAAATACTTTAATAATTAGCACTGATAATTGGTTTTAGTCATGCAGGGAAAAGAATAGAACACTTTCCCCTTATGCTGACAGAGAATCAGGGAATTAAGTAACTGCCGTTCTTTGTAGGGGGATGCACTCACTGTCTTTATTTCTGTTTTTATTTCTAGAGGGAGGGGGAGGCTCTTTTTAATTGAAACCCTAGTGTGTTAAGAACATTTATGAAGGTTTGATAAAAGGAAATACCACCATGGTTTCTCTTTTACCTGAAGATGGCAATTTCATTAAGACCCCATCCTCCAGTCCTTGCCACTTGAATGCATTCTGTGCAGGATAAAAACACACTCGTTTCTTGATTTGTTGTCCTGTATGTTGCAGTCTAGGATCAGTCTCATAAAAGGAGTCTGATTTAGGGAAGGGAGATCTTGGTCTGAAAAGTAACCTCTACCAGTCCCAGCCATTCAGTAGGTACCCATGAACAGAAGAATGTGACAGGTTCCTTTCAAGATGGTCTTCTGTGGGCTGCACACCATTTCTCTCCTTTCAAATGTTAATACACTTGGAAGTGATTTTCTAATATAACGTGATGCTGCCATTTCCCCGATACACATTTGTTTCCTAGGCCAAGAATACACATACTGTTAGGCAATTGGTCCCTAACTCCACACAGCCCCACAAGCCCCTTTCTCACTCAAGTTCCTGAGCATGCAAGTGAGCCCAGGCTTGCTTTATTGGCTTGATGAACAGTCTGAGCCTCCTCCTCAGCTGCTGAGAAGTGCTCTGATGGTGGTGAAGAATGGAGGTGCTTTCTCCAGATCCATCTACCCTACTGCTCCATCCTTAGCATCCCAGCATCGTCTTTTTGACACCCCATAACAATGTTTCATTTGGGACTCTCGTGCACCAACCAAAGTCTTCAATGGCTTTTCTTCCTTTTGTGGTAAAATCCAGTCTGGAGATATGCTACTTCTTCCCTCAGACATTTTGGCTTTGGAACATGTAACTTTTCTCAGAGACCTACCATATGTCCCCATCTTATTCCTTTGTCCTCATGGGACTGACCTTGAGAATGTACATACCTGTAGGAATGATCTCTGACTGTCCACTTAATTTTTTTGTCTTTAAAAAGGCATATTTATTTGTTTAGTGTGTGTATGTATGTATGCGTGTGTGTTGTGTTCATGACAGCTAATATCGAAAGCAGACTTAACTTACACTGCTTAAGTAATTTATGAGTTTTTTGGTTAACCAAAATCAGTTATGCCCTATTATCTTGTTTGTATTATTGTTTTATATGATCTACTGAGAAAGCAGGTCTCTTACTATCCTCTACTGATGCAGATTTCATTTTTATTGTCATAACATTTCTACCAACTTTGTCCTTGAAAGTGGCATGTTAAGATAATGAGTCATGTAGGCTTCCAGCTCAGGGAAACCAAGGTATCACAGTTTCTGATTAATCTTTGGGCATGTGGCTTGACCCTCTCTGCGCCTCAGTGTCCTCAGCCATTAAGCCAGGGCCACACAGCTTACTGTGACTCTTTGTTAAGACACGGAATGAGGCATGTCTTACAGGAGTGAATCTGCCTGCCGTAACTATAACCCTAGCTCTTGTCAACGTCAATTCTGGCTTTTCCTTCTTAAACTTTAGCAAAAGGAATCTTAAGCTCTGAGCCTGGTCCCTGTTTGCTGTTAGGAATGAATACTAGAGCATTAAGTAGGTAAAGGTGGTCTCAAAAATCCACCTGCAATAGTTAAGAATTCAGTGGGTGAAGTTTTAGCAAGACTTTAGAAAGAAAATATGCCATTATTTTTTTTTTTGTCTGCTGAAAGTGGGAAAAATGGAATATAAGCCTGTAAAAACCCTGCTGATATTATAAGAATTCTTACCTCTTCTTAAGTTGATGAGTCACCCAGAAATTCACTTAGATGATTAGAAGCTATCCTAAAATGAATAGCTTCATCACAAGTGGTTAAATGTGCGTTTTGCTGTACCTGTACCTGTTTGTTGTACATGTGAGTTGAGGTAGAAGAGCTGAGGTGCCGTTTTTTCACATTTCCGTTATATTTGCTATGTGAGTCCCTACGACGTCCCCACCTGCAGTGGAGGTTTCCTTTGGCTGTCAGCTGAGGCGACTTCCTTTGCCCTGCTTTCTGTGCTGTGGCAGGAGTCACAGAGCAGGCACTGGCCTCCTTTTTCAGCTCGAGATTGTCATGTGTGTGGCTTTCTAGAAAATGAGTCAGACACCTTTAGTGGGTGTCTGCGAGCCCTCTGTGGGTCCTGAAATAAGATGCAAAGATCTGAACTATTTGTGTGTCCCTGGAAACTAGGATGAGATGTGGCAACCCGATTTGTTTTTATTTAGAAAGGAGGCTTGTGGATTTGGGAACATTTTGATGTGTGCAGAGCACACCTGTGTTTAGCTTGTTATTTCTAGTCTCTTAAAAATAGCTCCTGTGTCTCTGTGCTTCTGCCGCCTCCATCCCACTTTTCTGATTGACGTTCAGAGTATGTGCAGGAAGGGTTCAAAGCCTCTGGGTGTGGTTTCTGCCTGGTTTTCTTTTTTTTTTACTTACTTAGAGACAGGGTCTCACATAGCACCAGCTAGCCTTATACTCACTACGCGCTGAGGCTGGCCTGGAATTCCTGAGTGCTGGGGCTACAGGCCTGTGCCTCAACACCTAGCCCGGGGTTTCTAGTGGCAAAGCTCACTGGAGAAGGGCTAAGAGCAGCTTTGCAGAAAGCTCATGGATCCACAGTGAGGTCAGCTGCTGCTGGAGCGGGTGCTTGCTGTGACTAGCACCCACTAAGGGCAGAGTAAAGCCAGCTGGGAAAGTGAGCCTATCGTCGCAGCGCCTGCCCCCCCCCCCCATACAGGAGGAAGGCTTTCCTACTGACTCCTTAGTAAATGATGCTCAGAAAACAAATTTCGTGGCTAGCCTGTTTCCCTACTGTGCAGTCTTCATTGTTAGAAACCTGATTTCAACCATTAAAGTTAGTGCTTAGGAATATAATACTGTTGGCCGGAGTGGTGGGGATGGCCAGAGTGGATAGCTAGATGACGTGAGGTACTATTGATGGTCATGGAAGAAAGCTGGTGGATGTCCTCTAAAGAGGGAGGGAGACCATGGAACTACATAAAGGTAGTTCCTAGCATTCTGACCTGCAGGAGTATGGCAGTGCTATCTTGAATCATAAGGATTATCTTCTGATACCCACTGGCAACAGTTTTAATTTGTACACTGTCTTCTTTCCTTTACAATCCTCACTCCTTCCTTCCTTCATTGAAATACATTTGTGATATACCAGGAACAGGTGATAGGGTTACAAAGGTGAATACAAGTTCTAAGCTTAGAAGTTTGTTTTTTCCTACTTCCAAATATTTGGAGCTAGACATGTCATGGGGATGGAGTCAGATAAAATACTAACCCACCCAACTTCTTTCACTGCTACTTTGGCATGTCTTCATGTCTCTCTTTTTTCTCAGGCAACGCTTGCTTGAACATTTATTACTCACGAGATGTGCTGGCAGGGCCACTGCCTCCCAGTGCAGCATTTCGGGCAGCCATTAGCAAAATTCCAGACACCTCAGCACCATTCCTTTCTCCTCAAGGGTCTATCCAAAGTTCAGCATCTTGCCTCATCCTCAGAGTAGGGATAGGAGTCACCTAGGACCACAAGTGTTCTTTTCTGATCACAGAAGAGGAGCAGAGACCCAGAACATAGAAACATTAGGACAGGCATGTCTTCTGACTTCCCATTGAATGGGATGTGGGGGCCAGACAGGGTGGCAACTCTGGACAGAGTTCATTTCCTGTGGGGCTGTCAGACATGTGTGGTAGGTGCAGCTCAACCAGTCCCAGGGATGACTGTTATCCATTCATTGACAGTAATCCAGTGTTGCTTGGTATCCAGTGCTAGCATCTGGACTTTCCTGTTTAATTAATGATATTATTACTACTAAGAATTTGTTTCTGACCTATGAGAATCTATCACTTTCCATCTAGCCTGTCAACAGGAAAGGATGTGCCAGCCAGGGCTAATGTCACTTATTTTTTAAAAAAAATATATTAATTTTATTCATTCTTTGACAGTTCAATACAATGTGTTTTAATCATATTCACTTCCTCAACTCTTCAATTCACACCCCCACCCAAGTGTGTGTCATTTAAAACAAAAAAACCCTCCCTATTTTATGTTGCCTAAATATTCTTAGATATATGGTCTTTTACTGGAGAGGCATAGCAAGAGCTACATAGTTTCCCAGAGCAAATTGTCTCTTCCTCTCTGATAGCTGACAATTGCCAGTAGTCCCATGGCTTTTGGTGGGATTGTGCATTGAACCATGTCTCTCCTTGCTGGGATTTAGTCTGGCTTGTGCTTGCACGGGTTTGTACATGCCATTGCACCAGCTGTGGGCTCCTGTGCACCTGCCATGCTGTGGCCAAAAGATAATGTGTCCTTGGAGTCATCCATCTACCACCTCAGGCTCTTGCACTCTTTTCTCCCCTTCTCCCACAAAGATCTCTGAACCTTGGGAGGGGGCTTGTGGTATGTGCTTCCCCTTAGGGATCAGTAACACCAAAGACCTTTTGAAAAAGACATAGAGAAACTTATTACTATAGAAGCTTCTAAGATACACACAAACACACACCTATTACTATAAAAACTTCTAAAACACACACACAGAGAGAGAGAGAGAGAGAGAGAGAGAGAGAGAGAGAGAGAGAGAGAATTGAGTTACCCCATAACAGAATAGCAATGCTCTCACTAGATATCAGAGGTTAA